>NW_026694084.1:15652500-17013750 GCF_021218885.2 Marmota monax | reverse complement strand
AAGCTGGACAGGATGTGAATCTTAGTACTTTCTGCTACTATTAGTACTGACTTGAATAAGTCAGTGGACCTCTTTTAATCTCAAATCTTCTATGTAAAATTTAAATAATTACAGCTGCCTTGCATGATTTTTCAAGGTTTAGCAATATTGTACCTATAACATAAATAGCACATGTGTTCAGCAAATGATGTTGTTACTAAAAGAAACTCTTCCCCGTACTAAGTAGTCTGAGTAATGTTACAAAACTCCGAAACCTTTTATTTAAATCATAATAGGTGTATTAGAAATGAAATGAAGAAGAGCCAAGGTCAGATAGAATAGACTCTTATTTGGTATCATTAACACAAAGTTTATGTAATCAATCACCCAAGAAACTTTTCACATGAATAAAGTAATACAGTTCCTTTTTCCACACAGGATTTTTATGAAAAACACTGTCATTTTTAAATAAAATATTTTACATTATTTTCCTAAGGTTTCTGCTCAGCATCTTGACTCTTGAATTATGATCAAAGACATTTTCAATATATGCCAAAGTTTAGATAAAGCTTAAATTTATGATGGCTGATTGGCTTTTAGCTATGTATCTTAAAGCTTCACAAGGAATGTTCCCCCAGTTAAGAAATCAGTCCTTTATTTAAAGTGTCAATTCATGAATAACAGATTTTCAGGGGCAAACTGACAAGAAGTAATTTTCCTCTCCTTTTCTAACAAATGGTGACTGCATGTGGTCATAGTTTCATTTTCACATACTTCTTGCAACTATAAATGTAAAAATTAAACCTACTGATGCTTTACTTTATATTCTTATTTCTATTCACCACTGTTGCTCAATAGTTCAAAATAAGAAAACTAGCTGTATTAATTCTGAACAGAAATTAATTCAATATCAAGTAATCTTTTATCCTGGAAATGTTTCCTACAATTATTTTTACTGGCTGCTTCTTAGATCCTATAGTATACAATGTAAGAACGTTGTGGAGCTCAATTTTAAATTCCGAGGGGGGTTTAATTAGGGTCTGAGCAATGCTGAATGCACTTATTTTTTATTTCAGTTCTTAATGAAGCAAACTCACTTCAAGAACATATATAGCTTGTAAACTACATTGATTTCTCAAATACCTTTCTACTGCTTTTTATGTAGCTAATATTTTTCACCTTATGTTCATTGCATTTCACTTTTTATTCCTTTATACTGCAGGAAAGGCAGATAAATATTTTGGGAAGAAAGTCCCTGGTGCATATGTATGCGGATGTTCATTTTTCAGTGTGAGAATAAAATCATCGAAGCTTGCAATTTAAACGTCTGTGCTATGCCTTATTAAAGGCCCAAATGCTCTATAATGGATTGTCTATAAAAGCTTCATGACCAAATGGGAAAGACAGGAAGTACTAGGGTTAAAGAATCTTCTTGTGAAATAGTTATACTAACTTTACACTCACACATTGCATCAAATTAAATGAAATTTCCCATCTTTGTACCTGTCTCATCTTTTCTTACTCTTTTAGTTCATTCCACCCCAGCTTCCTGAAATGCTAGTCATGTTCTCTAAGTACTCCATTCCTCTACAAATTTCTTTTTATTTGTTGGTATGTGTTGTGGGATCACTTTGGAGATACACACTTTGCCTCTGAAACATGAACTGCAGAAGACTGAGTAAGATGATCATGGAATCATTGAAATAGAAACATTAAAGAAGACATAGCTAAGAAGTAAATGAAAAGGTGAAAGGCAAACATCGGCATGTTTCACAATCATGTAGACCTAACTGAAAAAATTAGAAATGGGATACAAAAAAATCCAATCAATGCCATCACGTTTCACATAGAAAACTTATTTTAGAATTACATGTACATTAGACTTCAAGGCAACATCACATTGTTCAGAGGAAAAAAATGAGAGTGAATCTGAAAGCAAAAGTTTAATACACATACCTAGATGAATAATTAGCATTTTAATAGCTAAATAATAGGTAAGTTAATATTTTTAGATACAATAAAAGCTAATAATCATTTAGTGTTTCCAACAGAGTTAATGGTACGTGCTTATTTAAACCATTGCTAATTAGGTAGAACATTATAGAATTTGTTATTGCTTTCTAAAAAATACTAGAAATAATAACCTGAAAGCATAAAAATATGTTTTTTGTTTTCTGATGAGAGTGTGTGTTCCCTACCTTATAAATGTGCTCTGTTAGTTACTCAGTCATCTGATAGCCAGATGCAATAGGTTGTGCTGTGGTCCCGGCTACTTGGGAGGCTGAGGCAGGAGAATTCTTTGAGCCTAGGAGTTTGCGACCAGCCTGGGCAACATAGCAAGAAGACCCCATTTTAGCTAAAACAAACAAAAAAATCATAAACTTAGATTATTAAAAAATGACCAATTTATTAGCTTCAGTTTCCTTATAAATGTATTGGCAAAAGCATCTTGCAAATTAAAACTGTATGATCCAGCTTTTAGAACAAACCCTGCATGTAGAATCCAAAGCTAAACAAATATTTTGAATGAAAAAGAAATTCATACTTCAAAAGAAATGGATTTCACTCAGATAACATTAACCTAGGAAATCAAAATCCCATTTCCTTTGCAAATTATTTAATCCAGATGAATTTCAGATATGGTTTTGGATAAGGTTAATTGTTTTAGATAGGGCTAATGGCCTTTAAGGAAGGGCAATTAGTATCTGCTTTAAGGGCTTTGAAGGACTTAGATTAAAAAAATAGGTAATATTTCTGACTCAGAGAAAGGCCTAGAGAATACACTCAGAAAATTGTCACTTTCTTAGCATACTACCTGCCCTTCATACATGCACCACTTCTGTTAGAAGGTCATTATGTCCTGCAACATACCAAGTAAATATATATCATTATATTCTAATAATTTTAAAGCAACTTCTTAAAACACTGAATCATTTCATTTGACTTCTGTACACTGTAGCCAGAAGGTAAGAGGTTTCGGATAACCCTTACTTGTGATTTGCTTTTTCCCTTAAGTTGTTATAAATGGCATGCCAAATTGTTTTCTATGCTAGATCCATAATTCAAAGAGGGAAAGACATTTAGTTCCTAGTCAGAGAAATTTGATATGCTCTTCCAGGTTTGGTGACAGGCATAATTAATGCCTTCAGACATTTAAGGATTTCCACTTGAGAAAGAGCAAATACATGCAATGAAGTAGGGCAGAGTATATTATTTTCTTCATATCATTTCACACAGGTGGATACTGACTGAAGTTTAAGATATCCTAACCTAGAAAACATGAACCCTGGAACTCTTCTCAGCTAGATTGTCCATGTCCTCCTTTTTGCAAAATTCTATAGAGGACTTTCGGTTATTATTAACTATGTTTTTTTTTATTGGTTGTTCAAAACATTATAAAGCTCTTGACATATCATATTTCACACATTAGATTCAAGTTGGTTATGAACTCCCAATTTTACCCCAAATACAGATTGCAGAATCACATCGGTTACACATCCACATTTTTACATAATGCCCTATTAGTAACTGTTGTATTCTGCTACCTTTCCTATCCTCTACCATCCCCCTCCCTCCCCTCCCATCTTCTCTCTCTACCCCATCCACTGTAATTCATTTCTCTCCTTGTTTATTTTCCCATTCCCCTCACAACCTCTTATATGTAATTTTGTATAACAATGAGGGTCTCCCTCCATTACCATGCAATTTCCCTTTTCTCTCCCTTTCCAACCCACCTCATGTATCTGTTTAATGTTAATCTTTTCTTCCTGCTCTTCCTCCCTGCTCTGTTCTTAGTTGCTCTCATTATATCAAAGAAGACATTTGGTATTTGTTTTTTAGGGATTGGCTAGCTTCACTAAGCATAATCTGCTCTAGTGCCATCCGTTTCCCTGCAAATTCTATGATTTTGTCATTTTTTAGTGCTGCGTAATACTCCATGGTGTATAAATGCCACATTTTTTTTTTTATCCATTCATCTATTGAAGGGCATCTGGGTTGGTTCCACAGTCTAGCAATTGTGAATTGTGCTGCTATGAACATCGATGTAGCAGTATCCCTGTAGTACGCTCTTTTAAGGTCTTCAGGGAATAGTCCAAGAAGGGCAATAGCTGGGTCAAATGGTGGTTCCATTCCCAGCTTTCCCAGAAATCTCCATACTGCTTTCCAGATTGGCCGCACCAGTTTTCAGTCCCACCAGCAATGTACAAGAGTACCCTTTTCCCCACATCCTCTCCAGCACTTGTTGTTGTTTGACTTCATAATGGCTGCCAATCTTACTGGAGTGAGATGGTATGTTAGGGTGGTTTTGATTTGCATTTCTCTGACTGCTAGAGATGGTGAGCATTTTTTCATGTACTTGTTGATTGATTGTATGTCCTCCTCTGAGAAGTGTCTGTTCAGGTCTTTGGCCCATTTGTTGATTGGGTTATTTATTTTCTTATTGTTTAATTTTTTGAGTTCTTTGTATACTCTGGATATTAGGGCTCTATCTGAAGTGTGAGGAGTAAAAATTTGTTCCCATGATGTAGGCTCCCTATTTACCTCTTTTATTGTTTCTCTTGCTGAGAGAAAACTTTTCAGTTTAAGTAAGTCCCATTTGTTGATTTTTGTTATCAACTTTTGTGCTATGGGTGTCCTATTAAGGAATTTGGAGCCCGACCCTACAATATGTAGATCGGAGCCAACTTTTTCTTCTATCAGACGCAGAGTCTATGATTTGATATCTAGCTCCTTGATCCACTTTGAGTTAACTTTTGTGCATGGCGAGAGGAGGGGATTCAGTTTCATTTTGTTGCATATGGATTTCCAGTTTTCCCAGCACCATTTGTTGAAGATGCTATCCTCCCTCCATTGCATGCTTTTAGCTCCTTTATCAAATATAAGACAGTTGTAACTTTGTGGATTAGTCTCTGTGTCCTCTATTCTGTACCATTGGTCCACCCTCCTGTTTTGGTACCAGTACCATGCTGTTTTTGTTACTATTGCTCTGTAATATAGTTTTAAGTCAGGTATCGCTATACCGCCTGATTCGCACTTCCTGCTTAGAATTGCTTTTGTTATTCTGGGTCTTTTATTTTTCCATATGAATTTCATGATTGATTTATCCATTTCTACAAGAAATGCCGTTGGGATTTTGATTGGCATTGCATTAAACCTATAGAGAACTTTTGGTAATATCACCATTTTGATGATGTTAGTTCTGCCTATCCATGAACAGGGTATATTTTTCCATCTTCTAAGATCTTCTTCTACTTCTCTTTTTAGGGTTTTGTAGTTTTCATTATATAAATCTTTCACCTCTTTTGTTAGGTTGATTCCCAAGTATTTTATTTTTTTTGAGGATATTGTGAATGGAGTGTTTTTCCTCATTTCCGTTTCAGAAGTTTTGTCGCTGATATACAGAAATGCCTTTGATTTATGCGTGTTGATTTTATATCCTGCCACTTTGCTGAATTCATTTATTAGTTCTAGTAGTTTTTTTGTAGACCCTTTTGGGTCTTCTAGGTATAGAATCATGTCATCTGCAAATAGTGATAATTTAAGTTCTTCCTTTCCTATTTTTATGCCTTTAATTTCTTTCGTCTAATTGCTCTGGCCAGTGTTTCGAGAACTATATTGAATAGAAGTGGTGATAGAGGGCATCCCTGTCTTGTTCCAGATTTTAGGGGGAATGCCTTCAATTTTTCTCCATTCAGAATGATGCTAGCAGGAGGCTTAGCATAGATAGCTTTTAGAATGTCGAGGTAAGTTCCTGTTATCCCTAGTTTTTCTAATGTTTTGAACATAAAGGGATGCTGTACTTTGTCGAATGCTTTTTCTGCGTCTATTGAGATGATCATATGGTTCTTATTTTTAAGTCTATTGATGTGGTGAATAACATTTATTGATTTCCGTATATTGAACCATCCTTGCATCCCAGGGATGAATCCTACTTGATCATGGTGCACAATTTTTTTGATGTGCCTTTGTATCCGATTCGCCAGAATTTTATTGAGGACTTTTGCATCTAGGTTCATCAGAGATATTGGTCTGTAGTTTTCTTTCTTTGAGGTGTCTTTGTCTGGTTTCGGAATCAGGGTTATGTTGGCCTCATAGAATGAATTTGGCAGAGCTCCTTCTTTTTCTATTTCCTGAAATAACTTGAAAAGTATTGGTATTAATTCTTCCTTAAAGGTTTTGTAAAACTCCGCTGTATACCCATCCGGTCCTGGGCTTTTCTGGGTTGGAAGTCTTTTGATTGCTTCTTCTATTTCATCTATTGTTATTGGTCTGTTTAAGTTGTGAGTATCCTCCTGACTCAGTCTGGGCAAATCATATGACTTAAGGAATTTATCGATGTCTTCACTATCTTCTATTTTATTGGAATATAGGTTTTCAAAATAATTTCTAATTGTCTTCTGTATTTCTGTAGCGTCTGTTGTGATATTGCCTTTTTCATCCCGTATTAACTATGTTGTTTTTTCCCCTAAACTTACTACCACATTTGATAAGGTAACCTTCTCAAAGTTTAGTTAAAGCAGAAGTTCCCAAAGTGTGGTTTGTGCCCCTCTTGGGTTCCCAAGATTCACTCTGAGAATCTGAAAAATCAAAGCTGCCTTCATCCTAATACCAAGACATTACCACCCCTTCTTGTGCTGATGTTTATAATGATTGTGTGAAATCTGTAGTTGGTAAAACTGCTGGCACCTTATCATGAATTGAAGCAGAGGCCACGAACTTACTATATAAGTCTTCATTATAATATGCTCATGTCTAATACAAAATAAAGCCATTTTCACTAAATAATATCCTTCATGAAGTAATAAAAATTATTAATTTTATCAAACCTCAATCAATGAGTATATGTGTTTTTAATATTCTAATGTGACAAAATGAGAATTACACATGAAACAATTCAGTTGGTTATTAAAGGAAAACACTTTCTACAAGTGAGCTGTAAGCTTCTGAATTAGCTGCTTTGTTCATGGAACACAATTTTTGTTTGGAAGAACAAATAATAGAAAAACCATGGTTATTCACATTTTCGAATTTGGCAGGTACTTTATTGAAAATAAATACAACAAACCTACCTTTTCAATAAAAATAACTGTGTAGCCAATGATAAAATTTGTGCTTTTGAGAGAAAACTAGCATATTGGAAAATAAGTCTGCAACTATGAATTTGACAGTTTTCTAATACTTAGGCACATTTTTTATGAGACAAGCAGTGATATCAATTAGTGTAATTTTTTATATTATGTAGTGAAATATATAAATGTTTGGAAAATCTACATAACTGAGTGAGCAATTTTCCAAATGACCAGTGAGTGAGAATATGGAGTCATAAATGTGAGCCACTTAAAGTTAAAATATGATAAGGGATATTAATGTAACAAAGTTCAAAAAATAATAGATATGGTTTAGATTTTACACTATAAAAAATTTTAAGAAGGTACATATTAAACAAGATACTGTTTAATATGAAAAATAATATTCACAATTACTTTAAAGGACTTTGAAAATACTCCCTTCTTTTCCAACTAAATATATATTGGGGTCACATTTCCTTCATTTACCACCAACTGCAACAGTTTATGCAAAAGCAGATATCAGAATCTAGCTACTTTTGACTAATCTACACATTGAAGAAATTTGTATAAAACAATGTCATTTCATTGTCACAAAAATCTTCTTGAAAATGCAATCATTTTCACAAATGTATGTAATATTGTGAACACTCAGCAGCCTTATTACTGTTCTAGTTAAATGAATTAATAAAGTTTTAAGTCTCAGTTTTATTTCTAATTATAGCAATTATCAATAGCCATGATGTACCTAAACACAAAATGCTTTGGGTTTCCCAAAAGATTGCAAGTGTAAAGAAGTCCTGACACCAAAATAATTGAAGAAAGTATATGTGCTCTAAAAATTAAATCTATGCCTCTCTGAATATATGACATTACCTTCATGGATTTATTTTGCTTTCTAGCAGTCCCTTACCAGGCTCCCCTTAACTATTTCCCATTATTTGCTCTTTCTTTTGATGCAAGGAACACCCAAACTTCTTTCATTGGCTTAGCTTTGTTATAGTCTGTATTCCCAAAAAGAGCTTGGAATGTGCTGAGCACTTGCACATTTACATCACCAGACCTGAACTGACTATCCTCAGGTTCTTCTCTTAAATCTAAATGTCTATTGAACATTTCCATTTGTATGGCCCACAAATATACCAAACTCCACAAGTCTAGAAATGAGCTTATCATGTCTTTAGTACAGAACCCCTAAGCCTGTGATGTGCCTTTTCATGAATGGTATCATTATCTGCTCATTCAATCCAGAAATTGATGGGCTAAAAGAATGTCATCCTTAGACTCGAGTCTCTACCTCCTATAGACATTAAGTCCTGAATAGTTCTTCAATTATTATTTTCATCTTCTCCACTGTCACAATATTGATTAAAATTACTATTATTTCTTACTTTTATTATTGTAACAATTTCTTAGCAGGATTGCTATCTGTAGAAATAATATCTTCAACCCCGTTCTCTTTAATATAGCTAAAGTGTTATCTCAGTTTTTTCTCTCTGATTAAAATTTCCCCATAGGCTTCAGGATAAAATTAAGTCTTTGAATATCAGACCTTCATGATCTGGGCCATATCAAACTCAATACCTTCATCTCTCACCACTGCTCAAAATAAAGGACTAGAATTTCAATGACTAGCTCTCAGACAATTGATTCCACATCTCATCTCCAGGCAACATCAAAGAATGCTGGAGTTGAAAGGATCTTTAGAGATAAAGTAACCATATAATTTATCATCCAAACCAGGACACTTTTGAGAGTAAAAAGAGTGCTATTAATAATTGCATTGGGATAACAGTTGTAAACCAGGACTGTCCCAGGCAAAGGAGCCTGCAGATAAACTGGTGCAGGAGAGAACTTGAGTCATTAAAGTGAAAGTGGTCCTGCTGGGCTCAACAATGACTGTTCTGGAATCAGCCTTCCTATCTCCTTGTACACTGCTTTTCTTCCACAGTATGCTGGTTTTCTAACAACACTCCTAGGATAAAAATCAAAGAGCCTATAGCTTTTTACAGCAAGATGTTTATCACTTTTATAAAATTATAGTAAATATATGTGATAACTTCATTTGCAGTCCAAAGTATCTCTACTAAGGGAAGCTCTATACTGTGTAAGAAGGATTAAAAAGATTAACATATGTATACAAAATTAGGTTCCATTTTCAATAGAATAGGGTATGGTTTGTTGATGGTAAAAGAAGGCTGGAATTCCAAATCCCCAAATCCATAGCCACTGCTACTCTGGATGAGAAACCAAAGTGTGTGTGTGTGTGTGTGTGTGTGTGTGTGTGTGAGAGAGAGAGAGAGAGAGAGAGAGAGAGAGAGACCCATTGGATACTCTTCCCACATAAACTAGACTGAGTTATATAAAACACCCAGACTCATCCATCCTCCCTGATGATTCACTAACTGCCTACCTGCAGAAAGGAATACAGGATTTCTTATTGCCATCCTCTCTTAAACATATTTGCATGAATTCCAAAGGTTAAGTGATCTTGAATTTGAACATTGTTCCAGGTTCACTCTATCACAGCAAATACATGAGATGAAGTGGCCCAAAACAAAGCAATAGGAAAGTTAACTCAAGAGAGAACATATCCCTCTCTTGTCCCATCAACAGCCCACTCTCATCATCCATTAAGCTCTGCCCTTTACTTCACTGCCTTCCCCACTACAAGGAGTAGGAAATGGTACTCAGAGGGAGCTCTAAAGTGAGACAAAATAAAGTTGGAGATAAACATATTAAGAATCCAGACATTGAGCAATGGTGTCCAGACAATAGCCATAATCCTGTAAAATTGTCATGTCACCTTTTTTGTTTTGTTGACAAAACACATTTTGTCAGAGTTGGAGACACATTTCACATAATCTCTAAATTCATACAGCTAATAGATTGCAATTAAGCTGTACAGATTGTAAAACAAAGGCAAAAAAAAAAAAAATAATACATGAGAGGAAATGCTCCAAAACATACACTTTCATAGAAGACTGCTTTTAAAAAGCTTTAGGGAGCCACCTAGTGGCAGAATTTTGTGTTAATGGAATTATATTTGGACACAAACAGAAAACAAGTTCACAGACTGAAAGATATTATAAGTGACTAGGTCAGGAACAGAACCTGATTTTGTTTTGTGTATATTTAAGACCTCAATTCTGAAGGACTCTTGATTCATCTGTCAGGGTTTTCATTTTTAAATTATTTTTATTTTGCTTTTATTCTTAACAGAAAGCTTAAATGTGCCTCCCGAAACAGCTCAAAAATTTTTCCATTTTAATAGCTCTTCAACAAAGTGTATGAGTTAGAGATAATTGGATTCCACTTTTAAATTCTTATATTTCACCCAACTGAATTAGGCTCAAAAAGTCAATTTCTTTAAATTGGAAAATATCTGTTAATGTTTCCAAACAGAATAGAATAGGCCTTTTTTCCTCCTACAAACTTGTAAGAGTCTTTTATCAATGAGACACATTTTAACAACAAAGCTACATTTCTAAGGAAGCTAACATGGCAGAAAATTGTCATTCCAATTAAAACCCTTTGTATCACCAAATAGAATAAAAATAACAATTGTATGTACTTACTTAAAGAGATTTATACAGACACACATCTAACTAGAAATTGCAGAAATGCCATGATAAGACAAATCCTGAGTCAGGATCACACCAGCCTTTGTTAAACCCTCGAATCTCTTCTTCCATTTGAGAATTGATTTATTATGAATCAATTCTGAAGTATTTCAAAATGATGGATGCCTGATAATAGTGATGAACACCAAAGATGGATATTCTTGTAAAAATAACTTATATAGTTACATAACTAAATTTTCCATCTATTATGTAAACGTTTTCTTGAGAAATTCTAAGTATTGTTACTGAAATTACAGCGACAGTGAAAGCCAATGCAGGATAGTTTATTTTAGTTTTGTTTATTTTTTGGTTGAACAAAGCTAAACTTGAAAACATATTTCATTTCAATGCTTTTTTGCTGAAAAACTTGATTAAAAATATTGGATTTTTGTACCCCTTACTGATTGAGCCTCTGCTCAGAAAAAGAAAGGACAGTGAGTGAAAGGGCAGATACAGAATCCTCTGATCCAAGATAACATACATAAAGTGTACATTGATTTCTGATTAATGAGATTTTATTGTGTTGTACAGAATATAAGACATGAGCACACTGTAATAAACATTTAATTCTTATTTCTGAATAGTTCTAGTACATTCACCCACTGGCCAGCTAAATAATCACTGCAATAAGGTAAAGATTGATAAGTCTGAAATTGTGGACATAGTATATTGAGTATTAATAAACATAAATAGAATAAAATAACACAAATGGTTTTCTTTTAATGGTATGGATGATCCTAAGCAGAAAAGACACCAAAGTTAATTCAGATCTGATGGATAATAACAGAAAAATAGCAATGGTACACGTAATATAACTATGGGAACATCAAAGTGAGGAAACCAGAAACACAGAATAGAATACATAGGTTTGATTAAATGTCTGAAACATGTTTAAGACAAAAAGGTGATGTAAATATCAGCAGGCTCCTCAAACATTCATTATAGCTACAAATCCAAGAATGCCCACCTGTGTGTGTGTTGTGCAGACAAAAGCCTGCTCACCGTGCATAAGGCTATTTCAATGAGGTCAACACTGAACACAAAGGATAATTGGACAGGGAAAGCTACCCTTACTGAACATCTACTGTATATTTGACACTAAGCTGAATTTCACATGTTCCATTTCATGTAACATTTGAAAACCCCTCAAGCTGGTATCAATTGTCCTATATAATAGAGGAAGTAACTGAGGATAAAGGAGGGTTCAGAATTCCTTTCCTCTACACTCATTTTCTTTCCTCTGTGTTTATTAAATTCATGGGAATACCTCTGTACTATAACACCAAGATTTTATTCTAATTCTGTTTACCTAACAATAAATGAACCACTTTTTTCAAGATTAGATTACAAAGCTTCATAGGAGATAAACTCAATATGTTCACTCCGTTTTCCTAAAAGTGAGCTCCCTAGAAGGATCTAGACATCATTTTTTTAAAGAAAATAATTTTAAAAAACTTCAATACAAAGATATGGCTTTGCATTATTTTTTCATATCTATGAAAGTATTTTTCTTTTTCTATTTTCTAAATGTTTGTAATATATAGAAATGTAGGGAATATTTCTGTATTAACATAAAACCCTAATGAATTGACAATCAAACATAAGGGACCATAGGACAGGGGATGTAGCTCAGTGGCAGAGAACTTGCCTAGTGTATGTGAGGCCCTGGGCTCAATTCCCAGGACTGAATGAAAAAAAAAAAAAAATAGGTGACCATAAGACTCCATCTCAACCCAGAGGGATAATGGCATAATAGTTCTGAAGAAGGTACTAAAAATCTACATTTTGAATGGTAGTCTTCCCCTCATCATCCCATGATTCTCTCTAATGCAGTCAATAAACCATATGGGAATACTCCAACATATTACTCCTTTGAATTTTGTATTGATTTCCTCAAAAGTTTTTATAAAATTTTTTATTTGTTCTTATTATTTATATATAATAGTAGAATGTATTTTGACATATTATACATATATGCAGTATAACTTCCCATTCTTCTGGTTGTACATGATGCAGAATTACATTGGTCATGTATTCATATACATATATAGGGAAGTAATGTCAGGTTCATTCTACTATCTTTCTTTTTCCCATCCCTCCTCCCTTACCTTCATCCCTTTTGTCTAATCCAAAGTTAATTCTATTCTTCCCTACCCACCCACTTTTTGTGAGTTAGCATCTGCATATCAGAGAGGACATTCAGCCACTGGTTTGGAGGATTGGCTTATTTCACTTAGCATGAGAGTTTCCAATTCACCCATTTACTGGCAAATGCCATAATTTTATTTCTCTTTATGGCTGAGTAATAAATCTATTGTGTATACACACCACATTTTCTTTATCCATTCATCTGTTGAAGGGCACCTAGGCTGGTTTCATAGCTTAGCCTATTGTGAATTGAGCTGCCATAAACATTAATATAGCTGCATCACTGGAGTATGCTGATTTTAAATACTTTGGATATATACTGAAGAGTGGGATAACTGGGTCAAATGGTGGTTTGATTCCAGGTTTTCCGAGAAATCACCATACTGCTTTCCAGAGTGGTGACACCAATTTGCAGTCCAACCAGCAATAAATGAGTGTACCTTTCCGCCACGTCCACATCAACATTTACTGTTACTTGAATTCTTGATAACTGTCATTCTGACTGAGTGAATTCTCAATGTAGTTTAGATTTGTTTGCATTTCCCTAATTGCTAGAGATATTGAATGTTTTTTTTTTTCCATACATTTGTTGACAATTGGTATTTCTTCTTTTGAGAAGTGTCTGTTAAAAATAAAAATGAAAACCAGCATAGGAATAAATTGTATTAAAAGACAAGTCAATTAAAGGAAAATCAAGTCCAATTTAAGCATTAGAAATATATCAAATGGAATAAAACAAAGAGCATCTTTATAAAGTATCATTGAATGTAAACAGTCTAAAATCTTCACTCAAAAGACATAGGTTGGCAGATTGGATCAAATAAGAAGGTCCAACAATAAGCTGTTTATACAAGACTCACTTCATGGTCAAAGACATCCATAAACGAAGGTGAAAAGATGGGGAAAGGCATACAATGCAAATGGTACTGACAAATAAGCAGGGGTAGAATTCTCATATCAGACAAAGTAGATTTCAAGCCAAAATCAATCAGAAGAGACAAAGACGGTCACTTCATACTGCTTAAGGAAATCATGCAACAAGAAGATATAATGATTGTAAATATTTCTTGCATTGGGGCTGGGGTTGTGGCTCAGTGGTAGAGTGCTCGCCTATTTCATGTGAGGCACTAGGTTTGATCCTCAGCACCAAATTTTAAAAAAAAAATAAAATAAAGATATTTTTTAAAAAAAAACTATTTCTTGCATTTTAGGAGTCTTCTTAAGGAAGTTAGTTCCTAAGCCAACATGATGTAAATTTGGGCCTACTTTTCCTACTATTAGGCTCAGGATCTCTGGTCTAATGCCTAAGTTATAAAAAGTTTTTGTCATGTCCTCAAAGCAATTTTTATTATTTGTTTGTTTGCTTACTAATGTATTTACCTTTTTCTATCATAGATATTGCCAGAATTTTTACCTGATCATAATTGTGATAAGTTTATTTTTTGTGAAGTTATTTTTAAAAAAATGTCTTAAAAATACATATTTATTATGCAAGAAAGACTATGTCTTTTTTATATATCAAAAAATATGAATATTAAAAAAGCATGATATCAAAACATCCATAGCATCCAAAGCATCTATTTTTATTTTTATAAAGGGTCTTCACTTTAATATTTAAAATTTTACACATAAGAAAAACTACTGTGCAATTTCACCATGTACATGAGCAAAGAGATCCAGATACAAAATACACTGGTTCAGTTCTTGCCAGCAAGTGATGGCAGGTCCAGATCTCCCAATTGCCAGGACATTGTTTTCTGCCAACCACATGCCACCATCCATTCACAAGCTTAGATTTTAACAGAACATATCAAAAACATAATAACTCTTCCTCTCAGTCCCAAGTAAATCAGAAATTTAACTAATCCAAAGAATCCTCTTCTATACCAAGATCCAATGAGGCATACAATTCTTTGCTGTGGACCACAACAGAAAAGAATATTTGGATTGAAAATATATTCCAAGAGACACATTTTTTGTGGGACGAAGAACACAGAAAGAAAAACTCCATTTCTCATAAACTCAAGGCTGGGTCAGCAGTCATTTCCCACCTTGGCTCTTGGTTATTTGCCACTTATTTGCATGTGGATCCAGATAGCAAGGATTCTCTGGACAGTATTGTTCCCAGACAATTTCAACCTTTATAGGTGGTGCATCCTGTAATCCCAGTGGCTCAGGAGACAGAAGCAGGAGGATTACGAGTTCAAAGCTAGCCTCAGCAATTTAGCAAGGCCCTAAGCAACTCAGTGAGACCATGTCTCTAAATAAATATAAAACAGGGCTGGGGATACAGTTCAGTGGCTGAGTGACCCTGAGTTCAATCCCTGGTATCCAAAAAAATACATATGTATATATTCCTATAGGGTGAGGGTATAGCTTATTGATAGAGGACTTACCTGGAATGCCTTAGACCCTGGGTTCAATCCCCAGACCACAAACTAATTAATAATAACAATAATAATAACAATCTGTTGTATATCTTTACTTCATTTTCTTTATCCACTCATCCACTGATGAACACTTGGACTGATTCTATATCACAGCTATTGTGAATAATGCTATAATGAATATTAGGGTGAAAACAACTCTCTGACATATAGATTTCAATTCTCTTGCATATAGATTTGTCTGTTCAATTTGTATGTGGGATCTAAAAACATGGAACTCATAGAAGTGAGTAAAATGATTTCAGAGGCTAAGGGGAGAGGGAGGAGCAGGAGGAGTGATTAGTCAAAGGGTACAAAGTTTCAGTGGACAGGAGGAATACACTTTGATATCTATTGTAAAGAAGAGTGGCAACAGTCAACCAAAATAATTAAAAGATTAAATTTCAAACATTTCAATACAGAATGAGATAGGTAAGCTACATAAAGTGGTATTGTAAGTAGCTTGATTAAATAATTTCACATTGTCTATTGAAACACCACATTATATCCCATAAATGTACACAACTATGATTCGTGGATTGAAAAATTAAAAACATTTTTCAAAAATACAAATTTTATTTTATCTTACCTTTTCTCATCTTTGAAAAAAATAATAAAAATGAATCCCATCACCAAAGAATATACCAGTAAGCCTTGAATGCAATGTCTACATATCTCCTGTTTCCATCAGTCATAATATAATACCAGTGCTACAAACATAATGCTCTAACAATAGTGCTAATATCTAATGCCATCGTAATCACCCATCAGCAACCAGATCTAGAGAGTATCCTATTCCTGACTTGCCACACTAACAGTTTTTACTTCACAATGAGTGTTGAGTTTAATTATACCTCTAGCCATTACTTTGACTTTTATTTAGTAGCAGTGTACCTACAGCTACATTCCTTTACAAATACCTTGAGACTCTAAATTCCTTTCCTGTTATCCTTCCCTCTCAACTGTTTCAAACTGTCTCATGAGTTCTATCCACCTTCTCTTTTCCTGGTGGAGTCATCTAGCTAATTCCTTCCTGTGTGTCTAGGCCCTTCCTCTTTTCCTGCGGCCACCGGTAGCTTTTACTGAATCTTTCTCCTTTTCTTCCAAATTGGGTTAATTTTAAAGAATCATTCTGCATAGTAGAAAATTCCTTAATATTTTGATTGGAAGATAGCTCTTACCTAGAAGTAAATACACTATGCATTTCCAAATTTTTCTGGAGACTCAGTGATTAGATCTTACATAAGACTGTGTCACTGCATGAGCTATAGATATTGGGGGCGCCCTTAACGAGAAAAGGCAAAGCCAGTGACAGTCATTCTTCCTTTTTTCACAACATGATAAGAGAGCAAAATTATAAAATTAAAACACTTTTGTTCGGTCAATTAACTATATATTAGTTTATATCTTAGATTATAAAATAATAATATACAACTTAACAGAAATACCAACTTCTGGCCATTATTCATATTTTGTTCATATGCTACCATATGAGGTATTTGGAAATATCTGGACAATTATATGTAATATTGATAAAATATTCAAAGAACAAATGAAATATTTTATTCTTATTTAAAGATTTGGTATCAATTAAACCATATTTGTATCAGAGATTCACTTTTATCCCATGGCTAGTTTTTGTACAAATCAAAAGTAAAACCATACAGATTCAACATAGATCAATTAGATATCCATAAATTCAAGACAAAATAATTAAATGATAGAGCTGGGGTATCAGATAGATCTGGATTTAACCTCACCTCAATTGTTCTGTTTGAAAATGAGAAGCTTACAAACTTTCCCAGCTACAGGTTTCCCCCCTAAAATATGGCAATAATGATAGCAATATTAAAAAATGCTGGAATTAAAGGCACTGTCTATAAAGCAACTATCACCAAAGTATCCACATATCGGTGGTCAATTAATAGCAGCTTGTGCTTTTCCACCCAAGAATCTATTTTCTCATTTCAGTTTTTAAGCAGTATCTTCAATGAAGCAAGAGATTCTCCAAATAAGGTTTGCCTTAGAGCTATACCTAGCAAGCAAGGAGCCTTCATCCGTATGAGTTACATGCCCCTTTTAAAAATACAACAACCTGTGCTATCTCCTTCTACTCGATAACTTTTATTTATTAAAGTTCCCCTCATAAAGTAATAGGCATTAGAGTGCTTTTAAACACAGCAACATCTCTTTAATGGATACCAAATTGCTGAAAGGAAAAGGAATTTAATTTCCCCTTGAAGCCAAAAACTCCATGTCACATTTACTTTGAAACAAAATGGATTCAATTCTTTAATAGCATTTTATGATGGTAATATTTAGTAATTTTTAAAATGTCCAAAATGTACCTTTTCCTGCCCTAAATAATAAACTAAGCATTTTATATATTTTATGGCAAATTAAAGAATTTAATTCATTATATTTGTTTTACACAAAATAGTCCCACAAATGTGTCTTTTTATTCACTTGGATTAACTTACAGGAGTTACATATCCAATATTTCATTCTGTGCCTATAATCTCTTCAAAGGCTGTAAAGAGCAAGCTTTTAAGTATAATTATTTTTTTACTTTTTTCAGTGTCACATTCTACTATCATATTCTAGTGTGTCGAAAGTACACAATGACCTTCAAAATTTTAGTATTGGAGCAAAATAGAATGAGGAAGGGATGAGCTTCTAAATATGGCACATATTGAAGATGCAAAATCCCAGTAGCTTTAACAGTAAAAAAGAGGAGTTTAAATGCAATGGTTTCCTCCAACCACGGGTATCTGGTTGACTGAGAATAGTCTATAGTGCTACTTACAGTCTAAATGTTCATGTTCCCCAAAATTCATGTTGAAACCTAATCACTAATGTCATAATATGAAGAGGGACTTTACGATGTGATTAGGTCAGGAGGTAAGAAACATCTTAAACAGAATCTGTGTCTGCATAAATGTCCCCAGAGAAGTTTAGCCTCTTTCACCATGTAGGACACACAAAAAAGTGCCATCTATGAAACAAAAAGCCCTCACCAGACACTGAACCTGCCAGCACATTGATCTTGGATTTCCCAGCCTCTAAAAACTGTGAGAAATAAATTTCTTTGTTTATCAAAAAAAAAGAAAAGAATCAAAGATGATCCAAAGTTCTGGGACTGGGCTGAATAATGAGACAAAATGATAAGTGAAGGGAGGAATAAGAAGTCACCCAGTTTATGTTATTTTTGTTACAAAAGCCTGAACAGAGTAAGAGAGACTAGAGGTTAAAATAATAATAATAACTAAACGAATATGTGCCAATATTTTCATACAATATTGTCAATTAAAATGTTTGATGTCAGGAACTAATCACAGAAAAAGCATTTAGTATTTATTTTCTGTATTTATTTACTTATTTTGAATCTCAAGTTCAAAAAAGTTGAGCTGGCTATATAATATTTTCCTTGTGGGTCTATGTCAGATCTCTCTTCTGCTTCATTTTTCTCTTTTGATCCCACTCCTCATTTGCAACCCTTTCCCCAGTTGTCCACCATAACGCATTGAGTATATTATTCCTTTTAAAATATAAAATGTCATTTTGTATGTGGCTGAGGGTTTTACCCATATATCAATAAACAAGACTCATGATATGTTGTACATGTAATAATATTGAGCAGAGAAGCGATTCTCACTCTACCTGATATGAAGACATAGCAGGATAGACTTGATTGGGCCAAGAGTTGAAGCAGGAAAGGTGTTGCCAAAGAAGGAGACTTGTTGCAGGAAGTCAGGAGCAATGGTTTCAGCAAGTCTGTCAGTTAGAGAGATGCTAAATCTCATCATTAGTTTCAGAGGAAAAAGCCAACAGATTTACTGACAATTCTGGCATAAAGTATAAAACAAAGACAGACTCAAAGATGACCTAAAGTTCTGGGATTGAGTTGATGATGAGAGAGAATAATAAATGAGCAGTATCATTTTGAGGGGAGGAATAAGAAATTAAAATTCTGTTGCAGATAGGCTGGGTTCAAAATGCTTATTTGATGTGAAAGCAGGTAACACAGACATTTAGATTATTTGGATGTATTGTACATCTGGATTTTGGTAGGGACAACAGACACAAATGTGTGTGCTATTTATTAAGTCATTGGTTTAAATAAGATCTCTTCACAGAGAGAAAATAGGATATCCCTAAAGTATTCTAAAAACCTAGAGTCAAAATAAATAAATAAATAAATAAATAAAGGAGACAGTGAAGGAGAATTATGTGCTTTAGAAGCCAACACAAAAATCAAAACACAAATTTAAAACAGGAAGCACATGGAGCTATGAAAGCCAAGTGAAGAAAAAGTTTCAAGGAGATGGTGAAGCAACTCTGTTGAATGCTTGTTAATACCCCTGGTAAGATGAAGACTGAGCACCTACCATTCTATCAAGGTAACTATTGATTTTGACAAAAGCAGATTCAACAGAGTGATCAAGATCAAGATCTCCCTAGATTGAGTAAAAGAAAATAGTCGGTAAGGAAGTTTAGACAACTGTAGACAATGCTATTGAATATAGCATTCTTTCTTATCAAGAAGAACATGGAAAGAAGGTCAGATTTTTTTCCCTTTATCTCTTTTATTTTAAATTGTGGAGAAACACTCCTAATACAAAATTCACCACCAGTGTCATTTTTTTTAAGTGTGCAGTTCAGTAGTGTTAAGTACATTCATATTATTATGAAACAATCACCACAATTCATCTCCAGAACTCTTTTCATCTTGCAAAACTACACCCATTAAACAACAGCCTCCATGCAAACTACTGCAGACTGTTTCCATGGTGATGGGAATGATCTAGAAAACAGGGGGTGGGAGAAATTGTCAATGTGGAATAGAGAAGGAAAATGTCAAGACTACAGTCCTGATTGAGTAGGAGGGAACAGCACTCTATGCAGAATTAGAAGCTTGGCTTAGGCAGGAACACAGTCCACTCATCTCTAAAAGTACCTTATCATTTCCTCTTTCCTGAAAAAGCAAATTCTCCACACTATGTATTTTTAGTGCATTTCTCCTAATGCCTTTAGCTTTCATTCCTGCTCCACTCAAGTTTATTCTTGGTTATTACAGCTGCCAGCATGACACTGTCACTCTCTTCATAAGAGTAATTAGTGTTAATTGGCAGTCAACATATATCACTGTATGATTGAGACCCAATAAATAAACTGCTCTAAGTGAGTGTTTTATTCATTGGTTTCTTAAAGCTTTGTCTGAAGGATCCTTGGGAGGGGTTTCTAATATCTATCAGGGAATCTATGATATCCACATTTTTCCAACTCTTTATTTGTATAAGGTTAGATTTTCTTCATGTATTTCAATCAGAGAAACACATTAAAACATACTGAATGCATAAGAACCAAGAAGGAGAATAGAATGCGTCTTCAATTAAGAAGGTTTGTAAAACTCTTTTTTTTTCAAATGTAGTGATCTAAGTAAGATACTAATTATTTGATCATATAACAACTGGCTTATTAATTCTAAATGATTCAGAAACTGAATATCTTGAAATTTTCTCAGTTTTAATTTCAAATAGAATAAATGTAGATAGATATAAACTTCAAAAATAAAACTCCTGAGGCCAAAAAGTTTGAGAATAATTATATGACAGGCTCTCCCATGTTCCTTGCCATTCCAAAACAGCATGCCTTAGCTCTGTGCCATCTTTAAATTGAAAGGAAATGAATGGCAAGATCATGAATATATATATATATATATATATATATATATATATATATATATATATATATATATGTCAGTCTATACGCATCATCTGGCAATATATATATTTTGGTATTTCCCAATTAAAATGTTTGACCATTAGACATTAGAATATATGTCTTAACCCAAGTGAGACACTCCATCTGATTAGAATATAAGTGATAGCTGTTTCAGAGTGAGAGCACTGGGTTAGCCCCCTTACTGCTAAAACTTGAGCCACTTGTCCACCAAAGTTCATATTTCCTCCATGTTAGTAGATATGCTGATGGTAATGATGAAGACAACATTTATTTTCCTTAATAGACCATAAAAAGTAATAGTTAAACCCTTTGAAACTAGACGTACCGAGTTTAATTCCCGTCTCTATTGCAAAGTATGGGTACAATGCTTAAATTGTTTGAACCTAGGAATTCATTCATCAAAAACGGTAAAAATAATGCCTAGTTTAACCTGTTACATTGCTCATTTTGCTCAAAAAGTGTTAACTTTTAGTTGCTGGATCATAGAGAAATAGGAGATGGGCAGCTTGGGGCTTAGGGTGGGAGGACCAGGAGAATGCAGGTTCATAGTTAATTCACCAACACATAAGCAATGGTATTACAGATGGTGTGTACAGGCAGAGCCGTAGTCTTCAGTGACTGAGGCTGATACACATGATGAACCACAAGCTAACTACCGAGTACTTTACAATAAAATGACCCCTCAGGCCACATTCTGCCATTCAGCTAAACATTGAGAGGATAATAACAAAAACACTCATGTAAGCTGTAGAAGAAAATCCATTCTCTGATCCACGCATGCGTAACTTTTAGCACCTGCAAGAAAGAACCATTCCAAAGAAGAAGCAAGGAAGCACTGATGGCAACAACAGCCAGTTTGCATTAAGATCATGTGACAGAATCCTCTGTGAAGTGGAGAAGTACAGAACAAACAGAAGTTCTAAACTACTGGCATAACACAGTCGGACTTGCCCCATATTCACTCATGCAAAGCAGTGGGACTTGTACAATAAAACTCCCGACCCATCACCTATCTTAAATGATGATTGTTTTGTCAATCCAAAAAATCCAATTTTCAATTATAATAACATGCCCTTTGGAAGAGATCTCAAGATTTCCCAAGTCAAGAAAATCAAGAGGTTGATTTTTGTTAAGGTTTCTTCAAATACTGAACATTTGCCCCTGTGCTAGATATTATACTTAACTTTATGCACTGCAACACATTGTGTATACAGAATTATTTTAAATGATCAGATAGATAACAAAAGCAGGTTGTGAGCCCCACAAACACCCAAATCTAATGCTGGGACCCTCCGGAAAATGGATCCTCATCTATTCCTCTCTCTTTGTTCCATGTGTGAAATGAGCTACCAAGGCACAGAACCAGGTACAATTTTACTGAGACAGACTCAAGAAGCTCCCTGGATCTGCTGTGCTCCATAAATGTCAGGTGTTCACAGAGATATGCTCTATCCCACGTTAGCACAAAGCCACATACCTTAGGGCAAATTGCCTGCCATTCACTTGTTTGTAATCCCTACTGAAGTTAATGGGAATAGTGGTTTAAGGTGATAAGAATGTAATCTTATTTAAAAACATGAGATGCCACAGAAAAGAAATTGCAGAAGTCTCTCTGTGTTATAACTGATGTTGTTTTAATCAGACACTTTTATTAAAAAATGGAAAATTTGACTATGATGTTCATTAATACTTCTTAACTATAGGAATATGTTAAGAATGTCTTATTCTGAGTTATATTTTATATTTTGGATAGATAAACTAGAAAGTGGATTCAGTCCAGAATCCAAGAGTGATTTATCATAAATTAAGTTTATATAGTTAAATCCTCAAAGTGTAGCATGTGTAAATTTATTCTAACAGAGGTAATTTCTAATATCCGATTTGAAGATTTTTTTTTTAATTTTAGAATTTGATTTAAGAAAATGAAGTATTGACATTGATATTTCTGTGTCCTGCTTAGTATGATGCCTTTGGTGTTTTCCACAAGTTTTTGTTCAAGCTCACTATTTTAGATGTCAAGGTTTTTCCCTTCTTTCTGCAGAAAGCATGCTTTAGATTCTTAATCTAGTGAATATATCATGTACATACTTGCATTTTCCCTTCATGGTGTTTGCCAAAATCTTTCTGCTCCTCTTCCCCTTCCAGACATGCACTAAGTAATATTGCACTTAAGGTCCCGAGGAGGAAGAAGGTGATAGGACTAGTTCTGGCCAACCAGTTACAAACAAATTGACACATGTCCTTCTCAGGTCAAGGCACATAATTACATATGTGAAAACAGCTAAAACTATCTTTATTTGTACCAAGAAGATTGAAAAGTCTCTTAAGTCACCACTGTGAAAGAAGCCCAACAGCTGACTTTTGATAGAATTAAAAAAATCTTGGTTGTTAAGCTAAGGATAATTGGGCTGTTTTTTACTACTATGTAATCTAACCTACGCTGACTGAGCCTAATCCAACCAATGAGATGTTCACTTTCTTGATAAGACCTTTACCACAAATCTTAATTTAATAAGGTAAGATTCACACTGTGAAAACCTCACAATCACCCCTTTGCCTACCTCCCCTGGAATATTCCAGGTTACAGAAATTATTCTATGTTATTTTTCTGAGTGTGACCCTTTCCTAGAATTGCCCCTAAAACTAAAATCACTTCCTAAAACAACATGTACATGATCTTGTTTCAATTGCTCTGCTACCTGTAGGGACTCAGCTTGACCCAACTGCTGGCATCTTGAGTCATAATCACCATGATTACTCTTTGGTGACCCTGGTCTTGTTTCCCCATATAGTTTTCCAATATATGTAAATAAACAAAATCATGAGAGTGGTATGTGAAACTTTACAAGTAGGTCCTGGAAGGTACCTCATACCCCTGACATTAGCTTGAGATGAACCAATACATTCTGGCTTGGATAAATCTCATTTTTGTTCTGACCACTAAATAATCCCACACCCTGTGACCCAAATTATGGGAATATGCTAATCTCACTGCCAACCTTGATCACCTTTCTGTCAGTGACAACCTCAGAAAGTTAATAAATTGTATTCTGTGCAGTTGTGGACCTCTTTCTTCAGTCTCAAGGCAAACTTGCAGCCATTTCTCATGAATTAGGACCAGCATTTTCTCCAGAACACTAGCAATTTTTTAAATACATATAAAAAATTTGATAACATTAATAAATAGTCCTTTTGGTTATAATTTGGTTATCTCTTCATGTATGCATATGCATGCATACATATATGTGTGTTTCTTTTTTTATATTTATTATTAAATATATAAAATATATATTTATATATAAATATTTATATATAAAATATATGTTTATATAAATATTTATATATAAATATATATTTTATATTTATTGTTTTTATTTATATATGACAGAATAATGCATTAAAATTTATATTATACATATAGAGCACAATTTTTCATATCTCTGGTTGTATACAAAGTATATTCACACCAATTTGTGTCTTCATATCTGTACTTGGGATAATAATGTCCATCACATTCCACCATCCTTTCTAACCCAATGCTCACTCCTTTCTTCTCGAACCCCTCTGTCCTATCTAGAGTTCATCTATTCCTCCCATGCTCCCCCTCCCTACCCCACTATGAATCAGCCTCCTTATATCAGAGAAAATATTCGGCATTTGGTTTTTTCAGATTGCCTTTTACTGTGTCACCCTTAATCTTGCAGTAACTATTTTTTATTGGTTTGACTTTTTTTATTTGTTTACTATCTGTTTTTTTATCTTATTTTGTTTTGTTTTTATGGAGCTAGTTTTAGTTGGCTTACAGACAAGTGTTTCCTCTCCAGAATTCCTATTCCCATATGTCTACATGGGTCTCTAGCAAAACCTCTTTAGATTTCTGAGTAAGTCGTCACCAACATAGAGGGTCTGCCCTAGTCACACTGACATAGGTGACTCCTTCAATTCTGTACTTCCTATATGTTTGTACCTGTTTGCCATGACAATTAAGGTCTTCATAGTACTGTTTGCTGTTTTATCTCCCTTGTCTTGTTTAAGTGTCAGTAATTATTTGCCAAATAAATGAATTGATGCATACATGCATATTCTTTCACCACCAAGGCCACATTATATCTCAAACATTATTCTATTCTAGTCTCCATGACTAGGAGACCCTGAAGTTTTACCTTTGTTGATCATATTTCACTATTTTTTTTTCCTCTTTACTTTTTGTCTTGTTCTTGGCATATTTACTTTTTGAATACTCAAGACCCAACAGCCATTCAGGTTCTACTCCTCACTGGATCAGTAGTTGTCCATGCTATAAGTCAGACTCAGCATAGCAGTAAGACTATAACAGGAGCTGGGGAGAAACTCAAGGTGGTGGCCAGGGCTGCAACTTCCAGGCTGGAAGTCTTCAAATTCTGAAAAGTAAAGTGTGCTTTCATTTGAAATAGATGTCAGTGGGATGAGTGTGGCTGATCGGTGGGGACTGTTTGGGTGGATAAGGGTTAGGTAGAAAGCAGTGATCCCCACCACCACCTGCCCTATGTCCAGAAATGGTCTGGAAGATTGATATTTATCCGACACACTTTCTACAGAAGACAGACTGAGGCTTTCAGTACAAGTGGTGTAATGCAATTTGGATCAGTCTACAGGTGGAGTGTGCAAGAGGGCTGGCCAGCAGCCCTACCAGACTTACATCCCAGCCCCGGACACAGTAATAGTCATTTTGAAGCTGAAGTCTGCTTTGATTAAGAAAATGCTCCCCCATCCAAGGATGCCCGGCAAGGAGGGGACAGAACTCAGCAAGTAGACTCCCCTAACAAGTATGGCAGATTTGGGTCAAATTGAGCACAAACAGCAAGATGTTTGTGTTGCACAAATATCCTCATGGTTGGGAAATTCAAAGATCAAAAACCCAGAAAGGCAGGCCTCCATGTCAAAAGTGTTACCAAGAAGAAGAGAATCTCTGTATGATAGTTATTACATTAGTTGTTTGATATTACGTGATTTCCACTGTGTCCCCACATTTTTATTTTTATAGTTTTATCTAACTTTATATATTTCATCAATTAATTGAATCAACTATTAATACTCTTCTCTTCCATCTCCATTCCCCTCCTCTCTTCTTCATCCTTCTTTCTCTTCTCAATTTAACTTGTCTCTCTCTCCAATTCTGTTTTATTTTTCCTTGTTCTCTTAAAAATTCTCGTTCTCTTTGTTTATCCCTTCTTCCATTTTAAGTTAGTATATATTATTAACAATTTATCCTTTTAGTCTATTTTCTATTATTTCTATCCTATTCTTCCCTGTAGTTAATAAAGTAACAGAGATAATTAATAACTTTTACACCATGTGTTGATATATTACTTGTTCTGAAATCATTATTGTTACAGGCAGTTACTCTTTAATAGAGGAACTATTGGTTGAAATTAACATTTTTATTACACTAATCAGACAGTTTGAAGCTAAGACATGCACACAGCCCATGACTTATTGTAAAGACATAACTACAGACTAAAGAACCTCCACATAAAGGACCACAGAAAAAGTGAAGAAAGAGGCCAATAAAAGATGCATCCAAATACATATAATACTCATAATATTCCTATAACTAAATCTACAGGTATTGATATGAATAAATCTCAAAGAACTCAAAATTTTGATTCCTGAAATGATCTATGAACTATGAGAAAATCTAATAAATTAACTAAAAGAGAATATATAGGATATGAAAGAGTATGTCAATAAAAACATAGAGATTATGAAAAACAAACAGAGGTCTTGAAAATGAATTTAAAAATGTTTCAATTGAAAGTCTTACCAGTAGATTAGACCATGTAGAAAACAGAATTATAGGCTTTTAAGATAAGGTATATGAACTTAACCAGTCAGCCATAAAAAATAAATAAATATAATTATTGGAATGCAAGAACTCTGGGACAACATCAAAAGACCAAATGTAAGAATGATAAGGATCAAAGAGGGAACTGAGACAAAGGCTAATGACATTGACAACTTTTTCATTAAAGAAGAGAAAATTTTCCAAATGTTGGGAAGGAGATGAACATCCTACATTTGGAACCCCAAATAGACAAAAATCAAAAAAGTCTATACTAATACTAAAATGCCTAAAGGCTTGGAATGATGTGTTTCAAGACCTGAAAGGAAATAACTGCCAATCAAGACTGCTATATCCAGCAAAGACACTCTTCCGAATCAAAGAGAAATAAACATTTGGAACCCCAAATAGACAAAAATCAAAAAAGTCTATACTAATATTAAAATGCCTAAAGGCTTGGAATGATGTGTTTCAAGACCTGAAAGGAAATAATGTATAATCATTATACAAAGTACATGTATGAAGACTTGAATTGGGTATCATTTACATACAAACAGAAATATGAAAAATTGTGGTATATATGTGTATTAAGAGTTGTAATAAAAAAAACAACAAAATACATGTATAAAGGCATAAACTGGAATGAACATTCTTTATATACAGAGATATGAAAAATTGTGCCCTATATGTGTAATAAGAATTGTAATGCTTTCCACTGCTGTCATGTATTTAATAAATAAATAAATAAAAGTCTACATTTAAAAATTAAAAATAAATAAATAAAAATTTTAAAAAATAAATCTCTTTTTGGAGGCAGATGCCAATTTCTCAAAAAAAAAATAAAAATTAATCATTTAGCCTTTAAAAAGAAAAATCAGGTTTTTTAAATTAGAACTATAAGAATTCCTAGAATCAAATGAGTATAGAGTACAGCATATCAGAATATCTGGATCACTATGAAAAAGTTCTAAGAGAAAAGTCTGTAGCCTACATTTAAAAATCAGAAAGATCACAAATAAACAACCTAAAGATATACTTTAAGGTCCTAGAAAACAAGAACAAACCAATTCCAAAATCATTAGAAGGAAGGAAATGATAAAGACCAGAGCCAAAATTAGTGAAATAGGAAGAAAAAAAGAAAGAAAAAGAAAAACAATTATACAAAATACCAATGTAACAGAGTATTGGGAAGAGTCATTTAAGATTAACAAGATTGATAAATCCTTAGCCAAACTAAATAAAAGAAAGAGAGATCCAGATTATTAAAATTAGAGATGAAAAATGAGATATCATCACATATATTGCTGAAATCCAAAAGATCATTAGAGATTATTTTGAAAATATATATTCTAATATATTGGAAAATCTAGAAGAAATAAAAAAAAATCTAGATATATAGGATCTACCAAATTGAAGCAAGAGAATATGAAACACTTAAACAGGCTTATAAAAAAATGAGATTGAAACAGTAATAAAAATCCTCCAACAAAGAAAATCAAGAACCAAATAGATTCTTAGCTTCATTCTATCAAACCTTTAAAAAGGAACTAATCCCATTGCTCAAAGTATTCCATTAAAAGAAAACAGCAACACTTCACAATTCATTCTATAAAGACAGTATCACCCTGATATCAAAACCACATAAGTACATATCAAAGAAAATAACTACAGACCCATATCCCAAATGAACATAGATAGAAATATCCTTAATAAATATTAGAAAATCATATTTTACAAGCACATTAAGAAGATTGTGTTTTATTTGGGATACAAATAAGCAAGTTGGTTTTATTTGGGATACAAGGATGATTCAAATAAATTTAAAAACTCATCATATAAATAGAATTAAGAACAAAAATCACATAATGATCTCAATAGGTATAGGAAAAAACCTCCAAAAATATCTAACATCCATTTATGATAAAAACACGAAATTAGGGATAGAAGAAACTTATCTCAACATCAAACCAAAAAGCCCATATTAAAAAAAAAAAAAAAACCTAACCAACATCATTCTGAATACAGTAAAACTGAAAACATTTTCTCTAAATCAAGAACAAAACAAAGATGTCTGCTCTGATTCAATATAGTACTTGAAATTTTAGCCAGAGCAATCAGGCAAGAGAAGGAAATAAAAAGGATTAAAATAGGAAAGGAAGAGTCCAATTATCACTGCTTTCACATAAGTTCCTGTATTTAGAAGATCCAAAAATCTCTGCCAGACTTCTAGAGCTCAGAAACAAATTCAGCAAAGTAGCAGGATACAAAATCAACATAAAAAAAAATTCATAGCTTTTCTATACACCAATAATGGATCCACTGAAAAAGAATTCAGGAAAATAAGTCCATTCACAATAACCTCAAAAAATAAAAATAAAATACCTATGAAAAAGTCTAATCAATGAGGTGAAAGACCTTTACAATGAAAATTACAGAATAGCGAAGAAAGAAATTGAAGAAGACACTAGAAGATGGGAAAGGCCTTCCATGTTCTTGGACAGGCAGAATTAATATTGTTAAAATAGCCATATTACCAAAAGTGATCTACTGATTCAATATAATTCCCATCAAAATACCAGTGACACTCCTCATAGAACTAGAAAGAAACATTCTTAATATTCACATGAAAGAATCAAAGACGCAGAATAAGCAAAGCAATTCTGAGCAAAAAAAAAATAAAACTAATGCTTGAGGCAACACAAAATACTAAAACAATTTCAAATTATACTGAAGAACTATAATAACAAAAACAACATAGTACAGGCATAAAAACATACATCTAGACCAATAGAATGGAATAGACAATGTAGAGACAAACCCACACAGATACAATCATCTCATCCTGCACAAAAATATACATTGGCAAAAAGGCAGTCTTGGGGCTAGGATTGTGGCTCAGTGATAGAGCGCTCGCCTAGTACTGGCGGGACCCGGATTCGATCCTCAGCACCACATAAAAATAAAGGCATTGTGTTGTGTCCATCTACACCAAGAAATATTTTTTTTTTTTTTAAAAAGGCAGTCTTTGTAACAAATGGTGCTAGGGAATCTGGTTATCCACACATAAAGAATGAAACTAGGTCCCTATATCTCCCCCTTAACTCAAAGACATAAGAATTTGTCCAGAAACTTTGAAACTATTTGAAGAAAACCTAGGGTCAAAAATACAGTATATAGGCTTGGGCAATGACTTTCTCAATAGAAGCCCTAAAGCTCAGGAAATAAAGTCAAGAGTTAATAAACAGTTGGCATCAAATTAAAAGGCTTCTGCACAGCAAACGAAATAACTAGAGAGAGAGCCTACATGATGGGATAAAATCTTTTAGAGATACTCTTCTGATAGAGGATTAATATCCAGAAAAAGAAAAGAACTCAAAAAACAGAACACCAAATATAGCAATCCAGCAAATAAATGGGCCAATAAACGTTTCTCAAAAGAAGAAATACAAATGGCCAACAAACAATATTGAAAAATATTCAACATCTTTTAACAATTAGGGAAATGCAAATCAAAATTACCTTAGAATTTTATCTCACTCCAGTTGGAATAGAAATCATCAAGAATACAAATAATAAACACTGATATGGATGGGGGAAAGAAGGAACACACAAACATGCTGTTAGTGAAATTATGAATTAGCACAACTACTATGGAAAAAAGTACAACAGTTCCTCAAAAGACTAAGTTTGGAACCACCTATAGAAATAGAAGGGTGTCACTGGGATATGAAATTGATCAAATTATGTTATGTGCAGGTGTGGATATATCACAATGAATTACATTATTACTTACAATACATGAATAAATATTTTAAATAGCAAAAAAAATAGAATTCTATATCTAACCAAGCTTTCACATATAAGATTAGTCATTCTAGGTTTAATGTGGGGAAAAGATCCACCATAGTTAGTTTTGAGCCATTTACAGAGTTCCAAATAACTGGAGAAACAGACATAGGCTTTCAAGGATGAATTTGAAAGTTTTGCTGCCAAACCAGGACAACAAAGGGATTACTGTTTCCTCTTGTACCCAGAAACCACCACACTCTATAGACCACCGTAATCAAAGGGTACCTGTCTACAGTAGTGCTTATCAAAAAAAGTGGCTCTGTTACTCATTTAAATATTTGAATTTGTGGCACTGTATTTCATTGGTACATATTACAGTACTTCTATATCCCTACTGTGTGAAGCTTCAGAAACGTAGACTTTTAGCTTTTCATACACTAAAAGAAACTTGGAATTGATAATGAATGACAATCCACTATGTTCACCACAGATGTATCAAAAATGTACTTTCCAGGTATTCTGTCTTTGGAAATTCAAAATATGAGTAAACCAAGAAACAGTAAGACATGCATAGGAAACAGCAGACTCAACATGAGGGATGCTAAGAGGGCTTCAAGAATGATGATTAAGGAAGATCCGGCATAACCACTGTATCCCAGGAAAGGATAATAAATCAAGATTTTAAGGAAATGGAATAAATAGATATGTGATGTGTCGATAGCCTTGATTTTAATGGCAAGAAATCTGAGTCTAAATTAATGATAAATGCATAGAAGATGAAGCAAGTGACAAAACAGAACAACTTCTGAAGGGGTACGAATGAGCAGGAAAGTAAAGTTCAAAGAGTTCATATCTCAGCATCTATGACATCCTCATGAAGGACAGTTAACTCTCATCCTTATCATGCTTAAAGCTGAGAAAAAAAATCAAGGAGTAGCACATTATTTAAGAATGAAAGAAAATAGTAAAACAGTCTAGTAAGTGTTGTGAATGTAATTGCCTTTAGGGGGAAAAATAGGGAAAAGAGAAGCAGGCGATTTGGGAGTTTTGTCTCTAATATTATCGAACTGAAAGACTAAATTATGCACATTTATTTGTGTTTGGCAAAAATAAAAATTTTGGGGAAAGATTTGCAACATAGATTCCAATTCTTAATATTACCGAATTCTTAAAATGAGCCTATTCTACAATACATTCAAACATTTCCCAAACTAATCTCACCCTAAATTACTCATTCAATCTTGACTATATATACAATAGCAAAGGCTAAAAGACTGGAAATAAGAAAACATATGATTGAATTCTCCTTTAAAAAAACGTTTTTATGTTCTTGGCTTTTGAGAATTCATTAATCATTCACTAGATGGGGCTAACACACTGCAGAGAGGTGATGACTGTCTGAAATGTTCCCGTTGGCAAGTAATATCACATTTGAAAAAAATATTCTATAGATTTATTAGATGGACATTTGCAATTGGACAAAATATTATTTAAATTCTATCCTATAATATGCACAGAAAGTGTTGACTTATAATAAAAAGGTAAAGTATTATAGAATCTTGATTTACAAAATATAGATAGTGATTACCTAGTTGAACTCCTTGTTGTATGACTAGGAAAACTGGGGTCTAGGAAAGAAGGACTTGCCTGGCATGAAGGTAGGTATAAGAGAGAGGCTAAAGGCTCAGACCTCCTGAAAGAAAATTCATTGGCTAGAAGCATGTAGGCAATCCACTCACATAACCAGTATATATTGAGTATTGCTTTTGACACTGGATTTAGGGATGGTGTAAAAATGAATGAGATATAATTTCTGCCCTAAAAGGAGCAACCATATTCACAAAAAATATAAATATTCATCAAATATAAGAAAATTTAAGCAGGGGGATGATATGCAGGAAGAATAACTGCATGTTCAGTCATGAAGAACTAGTTATGGTTTATTTTGGTAATTTGGTCTTAGCAAGGATAGGTTTAGGAGCAGGAAAGCTAAATAGGTGGAAGGGCTACATTTAAATATTTTACATTGAGAGGCCTAATTTCAGCATTGCCGTACATAAACTTTACAATGCCTAACTGATAATCTAAATCTTATTAAAACAATATGTATTTTACCTTTCCCAAGATACGCTTAACAGACAAGCAAAGACTTAAAAACTATTGATCATGCTTCATTTTGGTAAGTGCTATGGTTTAGATATTTGTTGTCTCACAAAAGTTCATGTTTTAGACAATGCAAGAATTTTCAGAAATGAAATGATTGGGTTATGAAACTTCTAACCTGATCAGTGAATTAATCCATTCAGACAGATTAATTGTGCCATAACTACAGGCAGGTAGGGTATAGCTAGAGGAGGTAGGTCACCGGGGGAGCATGCCTTTAGATTTACTTCTGTCCCTTATGAGCAGAGCTCTCTCTGCTTCCTGATTACCTCATCCTGAGCTGGGCTCTTCCTCCAACTACCTTCTGCCTTGTTTTTCTGCCTTATCTTAGGCCCGAGAAATGGGTCATCTATGAACTGAAACTTATAAACCTTGAGCACCAAATAAACTTCCCCTCCTGTAAAATTGTTCTTGTCAGGTCTTTTAGACATTGCAATAAAGAAAGCTGACTAAAACAGTAAGTATGCAGGGAAATACCCTCGGTCACTACTGGAAGAGAAATTGAGCTAGATTTTGTCACTGTAAAGTTCTGAAATACACATTCCATTTGAATCCTCTAGTACTTAATTTTCTGAAATTTTCTCTAAATACTGATGTAGATAAATATACAAAGTTATATTTATAAAGATATTTGAGGAATTTATTTGTAACAGTAAAATATTTGAACCTGAATGACCAGTAACTGTGAATTAGACTAAGAAACATTATTTATGCTAATCTCTTACAGGGTAGTTGGTCTTTTTATTTGCTAGGAACTATCCTTCATTCCTATTTACCTGTAAATAGCAGGAGAATCTTAGAAACAACTTTACAAATGACCCCATTCCTTTAGCCCTATTAAAATTAGGTAAGTGTAATAGCCTCTAGGGAGAAAAATAGAAAGAGTAGCAGGAGGTTTATGTTTTGTGTATCTAATCTTATAGAATTATAAGACTATTTAAGCTATCTGCATCTATATTAGGTAAAAAAAATTAAAACTTAGGGAAAGTTTAAGAAATTGATTATAACTCTTTATATTAACCCACTCTGATAATGAATCTATTCTATATTTATTCTTTTATTTTGTATGAATGTATTCATACATTTTCCAAACTAATCCTATAATAAATTTCTCTTTTTCAACCTTGACCACATCTGAAATAGTACAGGCTCAGATTTCACTTAGGTTGGGTCAGTGTCTTGCAGCCCAGAGAGATCATTTACCAATCACTAGATAAATAGAGTCATCATGAGCTAAATTCCAATACAAAATTCAATGACATTGAAAATAATCCCTCCAGGGTGTTTAATAAGTAAAATATGTATAGGAGCATTAGATTTGATGATGCAACTGTCTGCTTGTGTAGGAGGCATCAGCCTTTCATAAGAAATGTTGTTTTTAAAGATGCAGTAACCCAAGTCCAGTTGGCAGGTATCTGTGATAATTTGTACTTTCTTGTATTTAGATACAACCATCTAAATGTCTTTCTAGTCACATATACCAGAAGAACTTCAGAGAGTCCATGAGAAACAAGTATTACCCAACTTGAAATATTCAAAGTCCAGCCACCTTTAACAACCACTCACCCTCCCTATAAAGGAATGAATTCCACCCTACATCAATTCAGACTCATTCAATATAAATGAATGTTGATATACCCTCTTGCAGAAAATTTCCTATGTGGCACAAGCTAGGAAAGATATAGGTCCAAGAACATATTCTTAGAAATTATGGCAAGGAAATGAATATCTTCATCAGATCTGATAAAGCTGGGCTTACAAAGCACATTGCTGATATTGCTTAGAAACAAACCTAAAAACTTTCAGATTGTGAGAAAAGGCCCAGTGGCCCGCGGCGGGACAGAGCTTCCAATCACTCCTGCAAGGTAGGCGGGCCTGCGACCCACCGGCAGAAGAGGAGCAGCGGCCTGCTGAGAGGCAGAGCTGCCCCCTCCCCCTGCGCCAGCAAGGTAGAGGGAACTGTGACCACCCACAGAGCAGGCCCAGCGGCCTGCTGAGGGGCAGAGCCGCCCCCCACCCCCCGAGCCTGCCAGGTAGGCAGAACTGTGACCACCAACAGAAAAGGCCCAGTGGCCCATGGAGGGGCAGAGCTTCCAATCACTCCTGCAAGGTAGGCGGGCCTGCGACCCACCGGCAGAAGAGGAGCAGCGGCCTGCTGAGAGGCAGAGCCGCCCCCTCCCCCTGCGCCTGCAAGGTAGACGGAACTGTGACCACCATCAGAACAGGCCAGACCTGCAACCGACAGACAGAACAGGCCCAGTGGCCTGAGGAAGGGTAGAGCCCCCCCCCCCCGCGCCTGCAAGGTAGGCGGACCTGCGACCCACTGGCAGAACAGCCCCAGAGGCCTGCAGAGGGGAAGTGCCGCTGCCTGCGCCTGCAAAGTAGGCAGAACTGCGACCACCGACAGAAGAAGCCTAGTGGCCCGCAGAGGGACAGAGCCGCCGCCCACGCCTGCAAGGTAGGCGGACCTGCTACCGACCGGCAGAGCAGGCCCAGCGGCCTGCCGGCATGGTAGGCACATTGCCCCAATTGGAGGAGGGGCAGAGCCGCCGCCCGCGCCTGGGAGGGAGACTTTGCAACTATACAAGACCAATATAAATATATAGGGGGAAAATTCAATAGCACAACAGTTTCACCAAGTAGAAAGGAACGCGAACAATATGAAGAGACAAGGAAAGAAAGGACCACAGGCAATGCAGGTCAACTCAACGTTAGAAGAGGTAATAGCTGCAGCAGATGGAATGTCAGATAAAGAATTCAGGATATACATGCTTCAGATGATCTGGATTCTCAAGGAAGACATCAGACAGCAAAATCAGACAATGAAAGATCACTTCAACAATGAATTATATAAACAAATCCAAGAAGCAAAAGACCAACTATACAGGGAGATAGAGGTTATAAAAAAACAAACAAACAGAAATCCTAGAAATGCAGGAAGCAATAAACCAACTTAAAAACTCAATTGAGAATACTACCAGCAGAGTAGAACACTTAGAAGATAGAACATCAGACAATGAAGATAAAGTATTTCAACTTGAAAAGAACATAGACAGCTCAGCAAGACTGTTAAGAAACCATGAGCAGAACATCCAAGAAATATGGGATAACATCAAGAGACCAAATTTAAGAGTCATTGGGATACAGGAAGGGACAGAGTTTCAAACCAAAGGAATGAGCAATCTATTCAATGAAATAATACGAGAAAACTTCCCAGACTTGAAGAATGAGACAGAATCCCAAATCCTAGAAGCCTACAGGACGCCGAATGTGCAAAATCATAAGAGACCCACACCTAGACACATTATAATGAAGATGCCCAACATACAGAATAAGGAGAGAATTTTAAAAGCTACAAGAGAAAGGAAGCAGATCACATTTAGGGGTAAGCCAATCAGGATAACAGCTGATCTTTCAACACAGACTCTGAAAGCTAGAAGATCCTGGAATAACATATTTCAAACACTGAAAGAAAATGGGTTCCAACCAAGAATTGTGTTTCCAGCGAAATTAAGCTTCAGGATGGAAGATGAAATTAAAACCTTCCACGATAAACAAAAGTTAAAAGAATTTGCAGCTAGAAAAAAATCTCTTCAAAACATCCTTGGCAAAACATTACAGGAAGAGGAAATGGAAAATAACAATGAAAACCAACAGTGGGAGGTAGGACAGTAAAGGGGGGAAAAATAATCAAAGAGGAAAACAAACCATGTTTAGTAACAGAAATAAACAAATATGGCTGGAAGAACAACCCATATCTCAATAATAACCCTAAATGTTAATGGCTTAAACTCACCAATCAAGAGACACAGGCTAGTAGAATGGATCACAAAACAAGACCCAACAATATGCTGCCTACAGGAGACGCATTTGATAGGAAAAGACATACATAGGCTGAAGGTGAAAGGTTGGGAAAAATCATATCACTCATATGGACTTCGGAAACAAGCAGGAGTGTCTATACTCATATCAAATAAAATAGATTTCAAGCCAAACTTAATCAAAAGGGATAAAGAGGGACACTACATACTGCTTAAGGGAACCATACACCAACAAGACATAACAATCATAAATATATATGCCCCAAACAATGGTGCAGCTATGCTCATCAAACAAACTCTTCTCAAGTTCAAGAGTCTAATAGACCACCATACAATAATCATGGGAGACTTCAACACACCACTCTCGCCACTGGACAGATCTTCCAAACAAAAGTTGAATAAGGAAACTATAGAACTCAATAACACAATTAATAACCTAGACTTAATTGACATATATAGAATATACCACCCAACATCAAGCAGTTACACTTTTTTCTCAGCAGCACATGGATCCTTCTCAAAAATAGATCATATATTATGTCACAGGGAAACTCTTAGACAATATAAAGGAGTAGAGATAATACCATGCATCCTATCTGATCATAATGGAATGGAACTGAAAATCAACCATAAAAGAAGGAAGGAAAAAGAATACATCACTTGGAGAATGAACAATAGGTTACTGAATGATCAATGGGTTATAGAAGACATCAAGGAGGAAATTAAAAAATTCTTAGAGATTAATGAAAACACAGACACAACATATCGGAATCTATGGGACACATTGAAAGCAGTTCTAAGAGGAAAATTCATTGCTTGGAGTTCATTCCTTAAAAAAAGAAAAAACCAACAAATAAATGATCTCATACTTCATCTCAATATCCTAGAAAAAGAAGAGCAAAACAACAGCAAAAGAAGTAGAAGGCAAGAAATAATTAAAATCAGAGCTGAAACTAATGAAATCGAAACAAAAGAAACAATTGAAAAAATTGACAAAACTAAAAGTTGGTTCTTTGAAAAAATAAACAAAATCGACAGACCCTTAGCCATGCTAGCGAAGAGAAGAAGAGAGAGAACTCAAATTACTAGCATACGGGATGAAAAAGGCAATATCATAACAGACACTTCAGAAATACAGAAGATAATCAAAAATTATTTTGAATCCTTATACTCCAATAAATTAGAAGACAGTGAAGGCATCGATAAATTTCTTAAGTCATATGATCTGCCCAGATTGAGTCAGGAGGATATAGACAACCTAAACAGACCAATATCAATCAAGGAAATAGAAGAAACCATCAAAAGACTACCAACTAAGAAAAGCCCAGGACCGGATGGCTATACAGCAGAGTTTTACAAAACCTTTTAAAGAGGAACTAATACCAATACTTTTCAAGCTATTTCAGGAAATAGAAAAAGAGGGAGAACTTCCAAATTCATTCTACGAGGCCAACATCACCCTGATACCTAAACCAGACAAAGACACTTCAAAGAAAGAAAACTACAGACCAATATCTCTAATGAACCTAGATGCAAAGATCCTCAATAAAATTCTGGCGAATCGGATACAAAAACATATCAAAAAAATTGTCCACCATGATCAAGTAGGATTCATCCCTGGGATGCAAGGCTGGTTCAATATACAGAAATCAATAAATGTTATTCACCACATCAATAGACTTAAAAATAAGAACCATATGATCATCTCGATAGATGCGGAAAAAGCATTCGACAAAGTACAGCATCCCTTTATGTTCAAAACTCTAGAAAAACTAGGGATAACAGGAACATACCTCAATATTGTAAAAGCAATCTATGCTAAGCCTCAGGCTAGCATCATTCTGAATGGAGAAAAATTGAAGGCATTCCCTCTAAAATCTGGAACAAGACAGGGATGCCCTCTCTCACCACTTCTGTTCAACATAGTTCTGGAAACACTGGCCAGAGCAATTAGACAGACGAAAGAAATTAAAGGCATAAAAATAGGAAAAGAGGAACTTAAATCATCACTATTTGCAGATGACATGATTCTATACCTAGCAGACCCAAAAGGGTCTACAAAGAAATTATTAGAGCTAATAAATGAATTCAGCAAAGTGGCAGGATATAAAATCAACATGCATAAATCAAAGGCATTCCTGTACATCAGCGACAAATCCTCTGAAATGGAAATGAGGACAACCACTCCATTCACAATATCCTCAAAAAAAATAAAATACTTGGGAATCAACCTAACAAAAGAGGTGAAAGACTTATACAATGAAAACTACAGAACCCTAAAGAGAGAAATAGAAGAAGATCTTAGAAGATGGAAAAATATACCCTGTTCATGGATAGGCAGAACTAACATCATCAAAATGGCGATATTACCAAAAGTTCTCTATAGGTTTAATGCAATGCCAATCAAAATCCCAACGGCATTTCTTGTAGAAATAGAGAAAGCAATCATGAAATTCATATGGAAAAATAAAAGACCCAGAATAGAAAAAACAATGCTAAGCAGGAAGTGTGAATCAGGCGGTATAGCGATACCAGACTTCACACTATACTACAGAGCAATAGTAACAAAAACAGCATGGTACTGGTACCAAAACAGGCGGGTGGACCAATGGTACAGAATAGAGGACACAGAAACCAATCCACAAAACTACAACTATCTTATATTTGATAAAGGGGCTAAAAGCATGCAATGGAGGAAGGATAGCATCTTCAACAAATGGTGCTGGGAAAACTGGAAATCCATATGCAACAAAATGAAACTGAATCCCTTTCTCTCGCCATGCACAAAAGTGAATTCAAAATGGATCAAGGAGCTTGATATCAAATCAGAGACACGCCGTCTGATAGAAGAAAAAGTTGGCTACGATCTACATACTGTGGGGTCGGGCTCCAAATTCCTCAATAGGACACCCATAGCACAAAAGTTAATAACTAGAATCAACAAATGGGACTTACTCAAACTAAAAAGTTTTTTCTCAGCAAAAGAAACAATAAGAGAGGTAAATAGAGAGCCTACATACTGGGAACAAATCTTTACTCCTCACACTTCAGATAGAGCCCTAATATCCAGAGTATACAAAGAACTCAAAAAATTAGACAATAAGAGAACAAACAACCCAATCAACAAATGGGCCAAGGACCTGAACAGACACTTCTCAGAGGAGCACATACAATCAATCAACAAGTACATGAAAAAATGCTCACCATCTCTAGCAGTCAGAGAAATGCAAATCAAAACCACCCTAAGATACCATCTCACTCCAGTTAGATTGGCAGCCATTATGAAGTCAAACAACAAAAAGTGCTGGCGAGGATGTGGGGAAAAGGGTACACTTGTACACTGCTGGTGGGACTGCAAATTGGTGCAGCCAATTTGGAAAGCAGTATGGAGATTTCTTGGAAAGCTCGGAATGGAGCCACCATTTGACCCAGCTATTCCCCTTCTCGGTCTATTCCCTAAAGACCTAAAAAGAGCATGCTACAGGGACACTGCTACATCGATGTTCATAGCAGCACAATTCACAATAGCAAGACTGTGGAACCAACCTAGATGCCCTTCAATAGATGAATGGATAAAAAAAAATGTGGCATTTATACACAATGGAGTATTACTCTGCATTAAAAAATGACAAAATCATAGAATTTACAGGGAAATGGATGGCATTAGAGCAGATTATGCTAAGTGAAGCTAGCCAATCCCTAAAAAACAAATGCCAAATGTCTTCTTTGATATAAGGAGAGTAACTAAGAACAGAGTAGGGTCGAAGAGCATGAGAAGAAGATTAACATTAAACAGGGATGAGAGGTGGGAGGGTAAGGGAGAGAGAAGGGAAATTGCATGGAAATGGAAGGAGACCCTCAGAGTTATACAAAAGTACATACAAGAGGAAGTGAGGGGAAAGGGAAAAATAATACAAGGGGGACAAATGAATGTCAGTAGAGGGGGCAGAGAGAGAAGTGGCGAGGGGAGGGGAGGGGAGGGGGGATAGTAGAGGATAGGAAAGGCAGCAGAACACAACAGACACTAGTATGGCAATATGTAAATCAATGGATGTGTAACTGATGTGATTCTGCAATCTGTATATGGGGTAAAAACGGGAGCTCATAACCCACTTGAATCAAAGTGTGAAATATGATATATCAAGAATTATGTAATGTTTTGAACAGCCAACAATAAAAAATTAAAAAAATTAAAAAAAAAAACTTTCAGATTGTACTGTTCCTAAATGTCATGTCTCTACCCCTTGTTATTGAAATTATTGTGATAATTCTGATAGTCTTATTCTTACCACCAAACCTGTATCCCTAAGCAGATTTTGAGGTATATTATTATAAAAATAATACCTTTATTATTAGAATAGTCTCTGTTCTTCCTAATTTTACTTTTTCATGGTTTCAGTTACCTATTGTGAACCACAGTTTGAAAATATTAAATGAAAAATTCCAAAAACAATGTTCTAAATTGTACATCACTGAGAAGCATGATGAAACCTCCTGCTATCCAGCTCCATCCCACTCAGAATGAATCATTCTTTTATCCAGAATATTCACACTGTATATACTACCCTCCTTAGCAGTCTTAGTTATCAGATCAACAGTCTCCATATCACAGTGTTTATATCCAAGTAGACTTCTTTTACTTAATAGTATACCCAAATCATAAAAGTAATGATGTTAGCAATTTGGATAGACCATAGAGAAGCTTTAAAGTTTTTCCTTTAAGTGAAAAGGTAAAAGTACAATAAGAAATTTTTAGTGATAGAAAAAGACAGTCACCAAATTTTATTGTAATATTTTATATATTTGTTCTGTTTTATTGTTATTTATTGTTGTTGATTTCTTCCTGTGTCAAATCAACAAATTAAACTTTAGTATAGACATATATGTCCTAAAAAGCATAGTCTATGTAGGACTGGGTTCTAACCACAGTTTCAAGCATCCACTGGAGCACTTGGAGTGTATTGTCCTTTGATAAAGGGAGACTAACTGTGATAAAAGTTTCCTTCTGTCATATTTACTTACACCCCTTTTCCTCCACATTCAGGCAACAATGAAAGTTTTCTATTTATTCTACCTTCAAATGGGAGCCAAGAAGAGAGAGGCAGTTTTTTTCCCATATAATTTTTCCCTCCACTTAAGCATGGGATTAGCTAAGGAAAATTATTTCCCTGGATACATGGCTTCTTGCTGAAGGAACAATATATTGTTTCAGGAGAAAGCACTGAAATGCAGAATCGAGATGAATCATCACTTCTTTCAGTTCAAGAATCCCAGTCACCAGTGTTCTAAATTTCTCATATGCTTTGATTTAGTCAAAGTATGCATCAAACATGTACCTTGAAGTAGAGCACATAAGATAACTGTGATTGAATTCCATCTCAGCATTACATGAGTTACTCCTTATGTAAAATCAGGAAATCATTTCACATTTTCTTAACATATCAGATATTTCTCTTTATGAGCAGCATTTTCCACTTATTTCAGCCAGTGAAATATTTGCATGCTTATATATTTTCATGAAATAAGTACATACATATTTATATGAAATATTTTAATGCATAACTATGTTGTAATACATTATTTGGGGTTACTAAAAGGTTAATACTAAAGACTAACTCATCAATTTCTACTTTCTCCACTACCATGCTGTATATAGTAAATAGCACTGCAAGATAACACGATGAATTATCTTATGAGATAATGAAGAAATAATGCAGATTTAGAGTCAGTGAATTTGTATTTTAAAAAATTCACCAATTTACATTATACCTAAGGCAATATTAGGTACATCAGTTCATCAATCTGTGACATAGCATTTTTAATAATAATAATAATAATTAATAGGAGGAGAATAAATAATTAATAAATCTTACTGAGTACTTTATGCCAAGCTTTGTCCTAAAGCCTTTCATATATTAACTCATTCTCATAAAAACTTTTGGTTAGATAACTACTAAAAATATCTTTGATGAAGACTTGAGGTACATAGAAATTAGTAATTTGAATAAAGTCATACAGTTAAATGTGGCAGATCAAGGAAATATGATTTCAGAGTCATATAGTCAATACTACTCTACATTATCTACATTACCTCTCTCACAATTGAAAATGGAATTAATTATACTATTTTCTAAGGTATGCATGAGAAAGCATATGTAAAACCCCAAGCCAAAATGAACTGGAAGAGTAGAAAATCAGTATTTATTATCTTAATAATCAGTAGATGTACAATACACAAAATGACCCCTAGTTGATAAAATATATTCTATCACCCTCAATTCCATTTAAAAAGAAAAGAGTTGTTGAATACCTAAGTAAATGACAGTGCTTCATTGTTTTCACATCCATTGTGTTGTGAATTCCTCAATGTGACTCTTCAGAAAAAATAAAATACAATATTCCAAGTCAGTAGTATATAGTGCTAACCTAAGAGGTTAAAAATTGCCTCCATTCTCCAACAAGGAAACAAATAACCCAATACTTCCCACCCAGTTCTGACCTAAGAGTCTACAATATCAGCTTTGTTTCTCTCTGGCTTCCTGAAGACTGACTCCCATCACCAGCCACAGTAATTACACAGACCAGGAAGTTCATGACCAACTGACGACTTACGACGAAACAATTGGTCATCAGTGCTCTTCATCCCCTGGGAAGGCAACAGTACCTAAGAAATACTCAGGAAAAATTAGTCAAAATGTACAAGACTACACTGGATGTCATCTTTGTATTTGGATTCAGAACTCATTTTGGAGGTGACAAGACAAACCTTTGGCATGATTTATGATTCCTTGATTTATGCAGAGAAAAATGAACCCAAATATAGACTGGCAAGACTTGTTCTATGTGAAATGGAAAAGACTTCAAGAAAACAGCAAGCGGGATACAAAAACAGAATAAGAAAATCAGGGGAACTGATTCTGCAGTGATTGTGTGAATTTTTCAAGAGGATTAATTAATAAGCTGAAAAACTTAAAAAAAAAAAAAAAAAGCCCTCAACATCATTCTATAAACCTCCATAGTTGTCACTGAATCACTGAACCTAGGTGACATGCAGTTTCTGAAGGCAATCAAAGAGCCTACCTCACTACATTTTACAAATGTCAAGTAGTGGGATTCAGGTTGTGCTTCACTGGAAATTCTGGCACATCATGAACTTCTGACTCAATTAGTAACAGTTCATAAAATACTCATTGCTATGTGAATTACATTTTTAAAAAAATTATCCTATTGGGCAAGGAGCAAAACATGATTGAAACTGGGGTCAATGTAAATGGCATTTCTGCAACCATAACTACTGAATTTTTGTTATTTGGTACAGATGAAAGAAGGAGGGTAACTTCAGATCAAGAACTTGGTTTATAGTTTATTTCTACCCTTCAATTAAGAAAATCTGTTGCCATAGAAATGAGACTGCACTAATCCTTTGGGGGAAATTTTTCCACTGAAAAAAGATAGGATTAGGAAATATTAAAGTACTTCTGAATTTCTGTAGTTGACTGACTTACCTGAATTTAAAGAAACCCATGATGATTTGGTTAAAGGAAATCAAACGGTACAAACCTTCAATTACAGAATGAACAAGAATCTAGTATATAACATTCTTAGAAAAGAATGTGCTACTTAACTGGCTTGTGGCAGTCACACATACATAGATCAAATCACCACATTGCAAAACTTGAACATATACATCTTTCAAAATATAAACCTACCAATTACGTATTTAAAAATTTTTTTAAATGCACTTAAGTGACATACTCACTAAGCCAGTCAGTTCCAGATTTGGAGTTTGAACCCAAAAGATGTTAAAAAATTCAGGATGAAGTATAATGCAGGGAACAAGAAATTAAAGGCAAGTTTTTAGAGGGAAAAAAAAGAAACTTAAAGACAATAAAAGTATAGAATTGAGATAACTGGAAAGGTGAAGGGCGGCAAAATAGTGTAGTGGTTAGATTCTGGATGCCAGCATGAAACTCTCTGAATTTTAAATTCATCTTTTATTTGCTCTGGGACTTTAGTATGTTTCTTAAAAAGTCTAGGCCTTATGCTCTTTGCCTGTAAAGTATGGTGATTATAGAAGTACCTTTGGGTTATTGTGAAGATTCAGTGAGTTCATGGCACACTATTCATAGAAGAGTGCATTGAATATAAGAAGTTCTTAATTATTATCAGGTTGACATCATTTGAGTTTGAAAGTAATCAGCTTCTTTATTTTTAATGTATGTATATTTTATTAGTGTATTTTAATTATGGCTTTCATTGTGATATATTTGAACATACAAGTACTTGGATTTTAGTCACACCCCATTACCCTCTATTGTTCTCTCTCCCTTCCTCTTCTCTAATAGTCTTCTTGTTACTTTTTGTGACAACTTTTCCCCCTAGATTCTACATATTAGGGAATATATCAATTCTTTCTGAATTTGACTTAATTTAACTTTATAATCTCCACTTCCATCCATTTTTCTGTGAATTTTCTGCAAAACTTACATAATTTTATTCTTCTTTATGGCTAAGTAATAATCCATTGTGTGCAATGGATCATTCTATATCCATTCATCTGTTGATAAGCATGTTTGCTGCTTCTTTGACTTGGTTATTGTGCATTATGCTGTGACAAACCTGAATACAGAGATACCTCTATAATATGCTGATTTTAATTCCTTTGGTTATACATTCAGGAGTGGTATAGCTAGATCCTATTTTTAGTTTTATGAGGAACTTTCGTTAGATTTCCATGGTGACTATACTAATTTACATCCCCAACAACAGCATTTAAGTGTCCCTTTTTCCTTGTGTTCTCAAAAGAATTTATTTTTTTAATATTATTGATGATAGTCATTCTGAGTGAAGTGAGATGGAATCTCAATGTAGCTTTTATTTGCCTTTTCCTGATGACTAAATATGTTGAACATTTTCTCATAATGTTATTGGTCATTGCACTTCTTTTAAAAAACTGCTTATTCTGGTCATTTGTCCATTTATTGATTGGGTTGTTTGTTCTTTTCATGTTAAGTTTTTGAGCACTTTATATATTCTAGATATATATCCTCTGTCAGAGGAGTAACTGGCAAAGATCTCCTCCTGTTCTGTAAGCCATCTCTTCGCTATTTTGGATCTTTCCTTTGTTGTGAAAAAGCTTTTTAATTTGATTAAGGCTCATTTGTCAATTGTTGTTATTATTTCCTGAGCTACTGGAAATTCAGTCACAAAGTTATTGCCTAATCTTATATTTTTAAATATTCCCCTGTATTTTCTTCCAGCAGTTTCAATAGTTTGGGCTTTGCATTTAGCTCTTTGATACATCTTGAGTTGACTTTTGTACAGGGTAAGAGATAGAGTTCTAGTTTTAATCATCTACATAAGAATATCCAATTTTTCCAGAACTATTTGTTAAAGAGGCTCTCTTTTTACCAGTGTATGTATTTGGTACTTTTGCCAAGGATTAGATAGCAGGAAATTCCATAGAGCAAGAAGATAACTTAAATATTAGAATGATTTAAAAAATCTTCCTTAAGAGATTATTAATATTCAGGTCCTGTGAAGAGACTATTAATGAAAAACGTTCAGAGAATTAAGGAGAAATATTGAAGAGACAATGTCATAAAAGCCAACTGTTTTCAACAGCTAAAAATTTTAGAGAGAGAGGCAAATTCTTAAGAATTTGATTATCCTTTAAACTTGTGTAGCATATTTTGATTGTCTTATTAATACTGAGTTAAGTAAAATCTTTGACAAATGTTTATTTATATTCGTATGAGAGTCATTAATTTACCATTCAAAACACATCAGATCATACATGTAAAATGACTGAATTTTTTATGCAGCCTATATTTTATTAAAGCTTGAAACACATTAATTTCAAAGAATGCTAAACACACCCACTCACCCCACCTCCCCCCACGCACCCCTACCTGTTCCTCCACTAGAGATGCTGAAATGAGTTTACAAATAAATGTGCAAATGGTAAACATCTACAAAACAATTATCAATTGCTTTTCTCCTGGAACTGGTAAATATCTACAGAACAAAAATCAATTGCTTTCCACCTGACAAATCTGCATTTCCACAGACAAGAAAGGTGGAAATTATTTGTCTTACTATTGTTTTTCTATAATTTACAGGTTAAAAATTTCAAAGAAAATGGCAAAACACAAACCCCCACAATCTTATAACTCAGAATGGTGTCCTCTAAATAATGCTTATATTTACAATAAAACACTCAGCAATCTTTATTCTATTTTTAAAAACTTCTCATTTTTATACACCACTGCTATAATCAAAATGTAGAATATATCTGTTTATCATAAGATTTAGCATCTCTCTTATGTGATCCATGAAATACAGGAAGCAAATGAGGTAAACCCCATAATACAGCCTTAAGAGTTTCCAGATTGTGAGGCCTGGAGGGAAACCCAAGTGAAACTTGGTTCTCAGCCAGTTAAACAGAGCTGGGACTACAGAGAAGCAAAGCAAATCAAATGTACCAGGACTTAAAAAAGAAAGTACATCATGATGAACTGGGGATTAGCATAATAACATAACATTGATCTACTATTCAAGAACCAGTGTAATTCACCACATCAAGACTAAATTAACAATGTATATAATCATCTCAATTGACATAGAAAGTCATTTGAAAAATATTCAATACCCATTCCTGATTAAATATGATCATATTAAAAATGGAATGCTAGTAAATGACAAACGAAAACCATTGTATCAAACTACAAAAAAGGAACATTCTTGACCTAGAAAAATGTATCACAAAAAATTCTCAACTACTTATTGGTGAAAGACTGGATGCTTTCTCCCTAAGATGATGGGCATCGACACTCTTCAATTTTATTTAATATTCTGCAACAAGTCACAGCCAGTGCAATAAGTCAATAAAATTCATCCATTTTAGAAAAGAAGTAAAACTTTCTTTATTCGCAGTTGACTACATAGATTATCTTATGGAAACAATGAGAGAAATAAAACAGGAACTGAGGATGTAGTTTAGTGGAAGAGCACTTGTATATGTGCATGAGACCCTGGGTTCAATTTTCCAGCATTGCAAAAAGGAAAAGAAAAAAAAATAAAACATATACCCACACAAAGACTTGTACATTAATGTCCATAAGTGCTTTATTCATAATAACTCAACACTGGAAAAATTCAAATGTACAGCAAAAAAAGTGGGGGGGATAAAATGGTATATTCCTTAAATGCCATACTATTCAGCAACAGAATAAAATTATGTATACACACTACAAAAAGGATAATTCTTAAAACAGTATGCTTATAGAAGCCAAATACCAAAAAAATATGCATACTCCATATATTTTAAAGTTATGTAAAATTTTAGATAATGCAAACAAATCTATCATAATAGGAAGTAGAAAAAATAGCTGCCTGTTTTAGTCAGCTTTTTAACTACTATGACTAAAGGATCTCACCAGAACAACTGTAGAGAAGGAAAAGTCTATTTGAGGGCTCACAGTTTCAGAGGTCTTAGTGCATAGAAGGCTGGCTCCATTTTTCAGGGTATGGGATGAGACTGAACATCATGGTGGAGTGTGTGGCAGAGGGAAACAGCTCACATCATGGTGATCAAGAAGCAGAGAGAGAGGCTCCACTCTCCAGATACAAATATATACACCAAAACCACACCCACTGAGCTGTGTCAATGGTGACTAGGGTCCCAGTATTCTCAGCCTACTTCACAGCAGCACTGGATTAAAGCTTCCCCTCCATGTGCATGAACTGGGTGAAGAAGGAAGGGAGGTGTTGAACTCTTGCCCACACTTAACCTGGAATTCAGCCTTGCAACACAGAGCTGAAAACAAGAATTGATGACCTGCCCTTCAAAGATGCCATAGCCCTTGACAAGCAGCTGGGAGCCAATGGAGCCCCAGTCCTCTTTGACCACACCTGCCCAGAGTAGTCTCCATGACACTAGGCTAGGCTGAGACAAAGTGCCAGAGACTTACTGTACTTACAAAGATTTAATACATTTTCTTGAACAAATATCTCTCTATTTGCCTTATATGTTTAGGATAATTTCCAAAGACTTTCCATTTTGAGTATTGAAAAAGTAACTCTCACCTGTTATGGTTTCCCTGGAAGTGGTCCATGAGCTTCTCACACTATCATTCTTGAAATGGAACTAACCTTCCATTTTGTTACATGGCAAGAAATACAGCTATAAGTGTGATTTCAAAAATTGCATATTTTTATTGAATTGCCATGCATTTTTCCTCTGTAAGCTCACAATTAAATTTAAGAAGTATTTCTTTTTTATACTCACGTGATATTAAATGAACGAAAACTTCAGTTTTTACCTGGCTGCAATTTTTGAAAATATTTTATACTCTTAACATACCAATGTAAGGTGTACTTGAAATATAATTTTGACAAGAACTCTCAATCATTTTCACCCCATACATAATTGTCATTTTTAAGGGGAGACAGGAAGTTCAAATGACAAAGTTAATTCAGTCAAGTGAAATAGACTTTTGTCTTATATTACAGAAAGATGAGTTACGGAAGAGCTGTTTCAAATTTCTTCCCATCCCAATGTGCTGTCAACACCATTCTGTAGTCTGCTAAATCCTTTCAATTACAAGACCCAAATTAGCAGCAATTTAACACGAACATCTTACTAATTAATGCATATTCCCCTAGTCTATTCAATAGACCTCAGCTCTACAAAACATACTGGCCAATTTACCAAACTATCTTATTCTATGAGATTTACATCATCAAACAATAACACCCTGCAAAACTAGCCTATTTAAATGATTCTTTTTTTCTATTCAATTTGATGAGCACTGAAATTAACCCCAAAGGTTAATCATAGATAAAATTCAGAATTAGGTTAAATTTACCTTTGATGCTTTCCCAATTAACCTCACTGATTTTTTTTCTCAGCTCCTAACACTCTTTTCTCTAAATGTAATGTCATTAGATAGGCTTATCTTCACTTGAAGAGTACCCACATTCCAAAATTGTACCTCTTGGACTTGTTTTCATATTGAGGGTAGCCCAGTTTCAATTGACTGATGCCAACTCACACAAAGCTGTAAGTAGACAATAGTAGTCCAATATTTTCCTTTTCTCAAGGCTACTTTTACAAGCAGACACATTGTTGTATACGATGCAAAACATTGATGTGAGGCATTCAAAACTGAATGAAATAAAAATCTCTGAGTTTGGTGAGCTTGAAAGATAATGAGTTCACTAACAAATCTAGTATCTGTTTTTATTAAGCCTCTACTACGTACCAGACAATATGCTAAGCTTTTATTTATACCATCCTTTCTAAACTTCCCAGCAACCTGATAAAGTGGTATCATCATTATTATCCTCATTTTATACAAAACTAATTCTCAAAAAGCAAAGTCACATATCTATTAAGAAACCTCATCAGGATTTTATTCCATGTCCATCTGTTCCCAATCCTAGATTAACAATGTATAACTGAAGTTCTGAAGTTCTGTGATACATTGTTTGTAATATGATAAAAGTTCTGAGATGAACTAAATTTAATTACAAAGACCAGAGGTGAAGGGGAGAAAAAGATAAAGGAAGTTAATCCAAAAGTCTGCTTACATTGAAACCTGGAATGAAATCCCATCACAGTAAACCACCAAGGTCAGCTTGCCCTGTTAATTTACAAACCTTGTAGACTATTAAACCCCAGTCTTCCAGAAGCAGCAGTGACTTCTCCTTATAGACTGTCCCCATCCCAAAGCTTTCCCCACCTCACATATGCTGCCCCTCTTAACTACAGCTATTTATATTACAGCACTTTCCATTCCCAATATTTTAAAAATTCTCTGTTCCTGTGAAAGTTTTCCAACTTCTACCTAGCCCTGCTGCTGGTAGTTGTGGAAACTTGTCCCAGGACCTGGTTCTTTTGTTTACTGGCTGGCATCTGCAATGTCTCAATATACCCTTTTATTCCAGAGATCTTTGGGGGGTCTTAAGAGTTTTGGTTTAACAAATACAAAAAAAAAAAATTACAGTAATAATAAAAAGCACTCAATTTGTTCCAAGCACTGTACTAAGTGTTTCATGTCTTATCACAAGTACTGTTCCTGGCAACCCTATTATGTAAGCACCATTACTATTTTAGATTTTAAAATGAGGACACTAAGACTTTGGTTATTTGTGCAAAGAAATGCAACTACTAAGTAAGGGAATTTGTTTTTTAATTCAAGTTGAGAAAGAACAGTTGGAGACTATATCAATAATCTGATAAATTTAGAAAAAAAAAATTAAGAGAACATAAATTAGTATTTATATCAGAAAATCCATTCACTTTTTGGAAAAAAAAATGTTGAGGACATACTGAGTGCTTACTAAATACTGATCTCCAGTGTTAGTGTAGGGAATAAGACGGAAAACCAGAAACACTCTCTCTCTCTTTGCAATGGGTTTCATTCTCCCCTGGATTACAGATGAGTAAGTAGGTAACGGCTGTGGTGGGATGAACTCAGAGGAACTGTGACACAACAAGGGAGGAAAACCCAACTTAGGTGACCAAGAAAATGAAATACCTAGGCAGAAACAGATCAAAATAAAGAGGAAACTCATTCGATATAGATAGTGTGAAGGCCTAGGTGCTAAAGAATTGAATATGTGTTCGTGTCATCTCATGTCACTGTGATAAAATACCTGAGAATATCAACTTAAAGAATGACAGACTTACTTTGGCTCATGGTTTCAGAGGTTTTAATCCATGGTTGGCTGGCTCCATTGCCATGGTCTTGTGATGACGCAAAGCAACATGGAAGAGAGAGAGAGTGGTAGGCCAGAACTGCTTGCCTCATGGGAACCAGCAAGCAGATAATGAGGAAGAATGTAGGGACAAGATATACCTGTCCTAAGGGATGCTCCCTGTAATCTACTTTCTCCAAGTAAGCCCCACCTTTTACAGTTTCCATCATCTCACAATAATTCATTCAATAATTAACTCATCGGTGGATTCATCTGTTAATGACATCATGATCCAAACATTTCTCCAAAGTTGTACCACTGAAAATTGCTACATTGGGAACCAAGCCTTCAATACATGAAGCTTTGGAGGATATTCAAAATCCAAACTGTAACAGGACTCATCCTCAAAAGCAGGGGGAATTTCGGATGGCCAGAAGAAAAGGGTGAAAGATGAAGTGGGAGAAGAGTCCTAATCCACATTGGGAGCCTTGATAAAAAAAAAAAAATGGGAAAGTATCCTGAAAGGAGTATGAAATCCTAGAAGTGTTTTAAGCAGAAGACCAGCCCAGGCAAATGTCCCATTTAGAAAGACCACTCTGGCTACTAAATGGAAAATGTGTTGGAAATTGGCAACAAGTAAAATTTTGACAGAGAAGTTAATTAGGAGAGTTTGGTGCTATATTATGAAAAATAGGGTAGTTGCTTAACAAAGATAGTTGGTAGTGAGCACTAAGATAAAGGGAAATTTACTGTACCTTTTGTTAATCTTTTATTGTTGCTCTTGCAGGTGACCTAGCTAGGTATCAGACATAATTAATGGCTCTTTGAGTATTTTTTATCATTAAAGATGACTCTTCCATCCACTATAGCTAGTAAGACTTTCTATGGAATTTTTGTACATTTAAAACTTTTAAAACTTTTAAGTAGCAGACATCTTATTGATAAATTAGGTTTTTAACAGCAATTTGAACTATAATTGTATGTTTAATCTTTTGCTTTGATGTTTCAAATAGCTTAAGGTTGGATTACATGTATGAAACATATAGTTGAAATTTGTAACTCATAAAACTGAGAAACAAGAAGTCTTAAATATTATATGCAGGCCTTAATTTTGGATATAAATTTAAAGGGTAATTAGCTCTGTAGTACATCTTAGAACACCTTGTATTGTTAATTTCAATGAAGTCTATAAAAATATCAAACATTGATCATAATTGACTGATTATTAAAAGACTACCATGAAGCTTAATCTTCACTATCACAACAATTTAGGTTGCTCACAGGTATAGTTTGAAAAAGTAATCCAAGAGAAATGGAATTTAATTTATACCACATTTAAGGATAGATTACACACCAAAAAGAGTATATTACAATACTTTACACTTGACTTCCTACCTGTAGATATATTTGAGTTTCATGATAGGGCATACAACTCATAAGGAAGGGCAGTTCAGTATCTTGTTGTTTTTTTTAATTCCATTATATATCATATTTTCCCTAAAATAATTTAAGACTGCTTATGCAGATAAAAACAAGACTGAAAAATATAAAGTTTAGGAAATAATTTAATCTAGATGTAAGCCAATCTACTGAAGTTAGGCCATGTTCACAATTTTATCCTAATATTTCTTAGTTGATGACTTTTGGTGGTTATTTATCATTCCTTTTCTCCACTTCTTCATTTATAAAATAGGAATTAAAATACCTATTTAATATGTTGTAAGAACTAAATGGAATGATGCTGCACATAAAATACTTTGTAGGATAACTAGATCATGATTAGCACTTGATGAATACTGATTGTAATGTATTCAAAAAAGTATGCAAGTAAATCCTGTATACTCCAAAGTCCACATTTCAAAACAAATTCATTAGTGGCAATTATTCCTCTATTTTAAAGTGGAAGTAATTTTATATTGGATATTCTCATAGAGAGGACATTGTACAATAGAAAAGATTGTTCATCTTCAGCAACATCCCTCCAGTAAATGCAAAGATGAGTAGCTTAAGGTTCCTTCTTAGAAGATTCATTGACATAGACGAGCAAAGGTACACCAAAATGTAAGCTGGTTAAAGAAAATTCTACATTAGCCCATTTTGGCATGATTTCAATGAATACCTCCATAATTGTCTGACTAAATCAAAGTATAATTAGAATATAATTATGATTATAATAATAAAAGACTGAGTATGTTTTAGGCAGATCTCCATAAATATTTTTTCAGCATTTCTAAGCATTTAAAAGGTGTTCAAGAGCATTGAGCTTGAGTACTTACTTTTTTAATTGGTATAACATAAACCCTAAATTTAAACGTTTCTGAAGATTATCTAAGCTAGAAAAAAAGCATTGGAAAAGAAGACATATCCTTTCAATATTCTAGGAAAGAATCATAAACAAGTACCACAACCAACCTATCTATTAGTAATAGCCTTAGCTCCTGCCTAAGCTATATATTTATATAAACAATTTTTTATAAATATAAACATATTATGTGAACATATTTTGTATATATGTATGTATATATTTATACACATACAAATATTTCCAAACCTGATTTTGATGAATGCTTTATTTCATAGTAATATATTAGGGTTCAATAATCAATTATTCACACAATTAGCAAACATTTATGGAGTGCCAGTTATGAGACAGGCCCTTATTAGGTCCTGATAACACAACTGTGTACAATAAAGACAAGACCACTATCTCCTGGGGCTTACATGATTATTCTGGAGAGAGATGAGTAGGTATTAGGTATCAAAAATACGCCTTTCTTCTGTTGCCTGTAACTGATGTCAAATAAGACAGGAAGCAGATGATCAAGATGCACAACCTGTGTGGTCACCATGTACTGCTGGGAGAGATGAGTGAAAAGGGTAGAAGGTTGGAAGGCCATGGAAAGAAATTTAAATTTTATTCTGTATGCAATGAAAGGGGATTTGAAGGCTTTTAGCTAGGAATAAGTGCTACATGATTGAAATGGTTTAAATGTCATGATGGAGACCAGAAATGTGGTGGAAATCAAGACTTTTTTTTTTTTTAAAAAGGAAGCCTCTATTGGATACCAGGGATTGATCCCAAAGTAAACTAACAAACTAACAGTAAATGTTTTAGTCAGCCTTTTTGCCCCTGTGACTAAAGGACCTGACCAGAACAATTTTAGAGGAGGAAAAGTTTATTGGGGGCTCACGGTTTCAGAAGTCTCGATCCATAGAAGGCTGGCTCCATTCCCCAGGGCTCAAGGTGGGGCAGAACATCATGGTGGAAGAGTGTGGCAGAGGGAAGTAGCTCAAATGAAGAACAGAAAGCAGAGAAAGACTCCACTGACCAGACAACAAAATATATGCCCCATAGCCACGCCCCCAATGAACCACTTCCTCCAGCCACACCTTACCTCAGTTACCACCAATTAATCCCATCAGGGATTAATTTACTGATTGTGTTAAGGCCATAACCCAATAATTTCTCCTCCAAACCTTCTTGCATTGTCTCACATCTAAACCATAACAGTGAAGAAGTAGAGGAATGAATGGATTTAAAATTCTTTGGAGAGGGAAAAAAAGCTCTCTAATTTCGTTTAATTCAAATACATTCTATTTTTTAAAAGACACATATTTTACAAAACACTTTCTAATAATATGTAAGACCTCCAGAAGGTTTAGGGCACGTTAATGGGGATGAATCATACAATACCATATCTACCTCAAATTCTTAACAAACAAGTAGGAAGGACTCTCTATCCTGAGAATAGCCCTTAGCAATAATAAAATTATCTACTCTACAGTTAAAAATTAGGCAGCTTTGATTCTACCTTCAGATCTTACTGGGATAAAAATATGAGAAGAATGGATGAGGTATGTATACCCGAATGTATGAGATATAAGGGGAAACCAAAGTCAAGCAGCCAAAGCCAAAGCAAGAAAGAGAACAGATATTGTTAAGGGTGTGCTAAAGCAGTTTCAAGAAATAAATAAAATCACTGAATTCTTAGAAGGAACAGCAATTGAGCCATGCCAGGGGTGCAGTAATCAGAGACCAACTGGCTCTTTTGTGTCTAAGAATGGGTTTAAAGAGCAACTGATTCTGTAATAGAGGATGAAATCATGAAGAAACTATCTTTTGTGCTTATGATGTGCTCCAGAGAGCCTAATGACAATTGAGAATTTACTAGTACTTCATACAAAGCGCAGTTGCTAAAGATTAGTAACACTTTTGTATTTAATGCCCAGGAAAGAAAAATAATAACAAAACCTTAAAAGTTTTTTTAAAATCCCACATATGATTTCATTTGATCCTCATAGATTCCAATCCTCATAGACTTATCAAACAGTCACACCAAAAAAAAAATAATAATAATAATTTGGATATCCCAATAGACAGGCCTCATTGCCTTGCCTTTTTCTCTTCATCAGTCTTTAAGGACACACTCCCATCTCATCTGTTTCATCCAGGGAGGCTTAGCTGAACTCGGCAAATGCTGTTTCTTAGCAACCTAATCGTGACACCCCATCCACGACCATCTTTTAACCATTCCAGCTTCCTGTTTGGTTTGATGGCTGTTTTTCAGTGAATATGCAAAAAACTTTGCTGGACAATATTTGCAGGTTTTTTGGTCAGTTTTAAATATATTTCTGACTTTCTCACTTTAAGAATCTAGTCTGTCCCTCATTACAGATGACGAAACAAGTGTCAGGGAGCACAATGTACTACTTTCAGTTCTGCATTGCAAATGACATTTTAGCCATATGTTAAAATTTCAGAGTATACTAAAAACCACTCACAGTACATGGTTATCAGTATCTTTGAGCTCCCAAAGTGCACCATCTTTAAAAAAAAAAAAAACTATTAAATTTACAAAAGGTGAAAGAGAATGAACAGCAGTAGGCACGCTAATTGTGAAAATTGAAAATATGAGATCAAAGAAAAACTATTAAATCAAAACAAACTTCAAATAAGTCAACCGCTGGCAAAGGTTATTTTGATATTCAATTTGACATTTTACAAAAGAACAAGAGAAGATTGACTAAATAAAAATTCCAAAAGATGACATGAGTCTCTCTCTTCTGATATTGGTATCAATAAAACAGCTAATTTACCTTAGGCATGCTTCAAGGCAGAGAGAACATCTAAAGCATATACTGTATACTGCATGTTGTTATGGTTTCTGTAACTGGTATGATAACTCACACGTCATTGCTATCTTCTGAAATTAAAATATCTCCAAAGCTTCCATCAACTCTAAACCATTCCAAGTCAATTCACATTCAAGAAATAGCCATCATGCAACTCCCTTAATTTTCTCTATAGAAAATAAAATTATTCAAATGTATTGCTCTCATCAGATATAATATATGCCCATTAATAAATGAATGGGTGGGGAAAATAGAAGAAAATTAAATAAATGTAAACAGTAGACTAACTACAGGGAGATATATCACATCCAATGGAGAGAATATTGAATCTGAATGCTTTTAATATGGTGCATTGACTTAAAGAATAAGTATTTTACAAGTTGTAGACAATTCTGACTCTGAAATCAAAGTTTATCAATGAAGTTTAAGGAATTTTGTAAAATTTTTAAGCATATAGTATATGTTTTATTAAATCAAGAGTAAGGTTTGAAATATTCTGTATGAACAATATTTAAAAGTAACTAAAATACATGTGGTTATTAATTTGCACTACATTTAGTATTTGTGTGTATTTGTGGTACTGGTCATTGACCCCAAGACATTGGGCATGTATATGTTGGGCAAGAGCTCTACCACTGAGCTACACCCCAGCTCTTTTTTAATTTCATTTTGTGACAAGATCGTGGTAAATTGCCCAGATTGGCTTCAAATTTGCAATCCTCCTGCCTCAGCTTCCAAAGTAGCTGGGATTATAGGAACCCCTTATGTTATTTTATATGCAAACTATCTTCTCATATGGGAGGGATTCAGTTGATAAACACAGTTAATAAAATGAAAGCAAGATTCATAATGTATAGAGAAGTGGACAGAAAAGCACTGAAAACAGTAACTCTTGTTTATACTTTTGGACTTAAAGCCAATAACTAGCGAAGATTGTTCAGGGCATTCTGTTTTTGAGAAAGCTGATCAGAGATATTAAAGAAAATAATTTCAGCTGAAATTTTGGGAGTTAAGGTGTGGAACACATGTGGCAATGTTGTATGAAAAGAACAATCCAAAGGATCTATGTTGTATGAAAAGAACAATCCAAAGGATCTCCATTTTAATGAGGCACCTTCTCAACAGTTAGCACAATAAAGCAATGTTATTTAATGTTTGGTTTGAAAATACATGTGTATTTTTTATGCTGTTTATTGTGTATAATCTATTATTCCTAGGTAAGGTAATTTTTTAAAAAAATTCAAAAATCTGATATATGAACATATTTTACATAATCACAGTAATTTTCATGACTTTTTTTCAGTCAGCCTAAATCCTTTGTCTAGAGAGCTGTGGGAAACCTGGACAATTAATGTGGTCTTGGTTATAGGGATCATGGCTAAGCTATGAAGCTTTCTTCCTAAGGATCTGAGGAATTTGTTTTGTAAAGTATTTTTCACAGAGAGCTATTTGCCTTTGATAAATGTCAATTCTTTATTGCCTGTACATTAAAGGATATTTACTGTTTCTTGTTCCTGGGTAGTAATTGTCAATAACATTCTTCAATTATCATGACAGGTAAAAATATCCATCCCCATCAAACCACACTTCCAAATGTCTCCTTAAGGCTGAAGTATTAACACTTATTGAGAATCCCTGACTTATAAATATCTTAGGGTAAAAAAAAAAAAAACAGAAATAGTTATAGGAAAAAAAAGGGGAGGGATAGAAATATCTAGCTGATCAGCCACTTGGTTACTGTGTCCTTCAAAAATATATACACACATTGATGATGAACACTGGAAGGTTAAAGAAGGACATTTTGGGAGGAATACGGAGCCCACTAAATGTAGGTTAACAGTGCTATCCATATTAGTGAAAAGCTACAAGGGAGCAGGTGCATGGTCTCTACCCAGCCACTTCCTCTATTGGGCAGGTGTAATTTTGTGGAAATAGCAGTAGAAAATTACAGATAAACCTAAGGTAGATAAGCCAAAAGTGGACCCTTCCACTGCTGAGAAGATGAAGAAGCTTTCTGGGCCATCTGTAACCTTGGGCAAAGGAAAAGGAAAATGGCCTAACCATGGTAGCTAGCCTTTCTTCACCATGAATGCCCTAGTAGTCATTAGTGCAGAAAGCCCTTTGACTAACCAGTGATCCTACCCACATGGAGCAGACTAAACAAGAGAACTTTACCTCCCAGGGCTGCACCCTGCTCATTTGGAGAAAGGCATAAAAGATGGCTAAAAGCTGAAAGACTAGGCATTTCCCCCCAAAACTATACATTACCTAAAGGGAATATTTAAATCATTGCAATAGATTGAAACTTGATTGTACTAAAAAGAAGGGCTTACCTTATTCCTACCGTGAAAAAAATTTACAAGAAATAACTGATCAGTAGGAGATAAATGAATTACATTTTCTCTGTATATCTAAAAACATGCACATATTTATACATATGTGTGTATATCTTTATATTAGGTATACAAGAAAGGTTTTGATGAAACCTTACAAATCATAAAAATCCTGCACTTCTTTAATTATTTAAAATTAAGCATAAATTCTATGTTTAAGTTGTACAATTACACAAATCCTTTAGAACAATAGTTTTCAAAGTGTGTTCTATTGATTCCAGGGGTTTGAGGAGATCCTTTGAGGGATTTTGATATATTTTTTTTCATTATTGCAAGGCACTACTTTTGTTTTTCACTGACTACATTGCACTTAAGATACAAAAGCAATGAGGGGTAAAAGTGTTTCAGCATGCCTCAAAGCAGTGGCACCAAACTATACCAGTTGTCATTGAGCTCTTGACATACTTCTAGGGGAGAAAGTCAGAGGTGCTTAACAGTGTCCTTGATGAACAATAATAAATATCATTAAGTTAATTAAATATTATTAATTATAATAAATTTCATGGCTTGGTACATATCTTTTAATGATCTAACTAAATTCAGTGTCAGGTCATTTGTTTAACTGAGGTACAAGATGAGATCTCCACTCTCCATAGATCATTATTTTACTTGAAAAAAAAAAGATAGTGGTACACACACTATAGTTTTTCAAAGGACTGTGAATAATTTCTTAAAATTAATCGATGGAGATTGTCACTGTCAAGGAAACCTGACAGTATTGTATTTCTATGACCCAAAGCTTGGTGAATTCCCAATACTTACAAACTGGATTAAATTATTGGTAAAATTAATAAAATAAATTTTTAATTTTTCTCTTTAAATAAAATCTGTCACCTTTGAAAAGATTTGTGTGACTAAGGAACAGCCACTGTGAAATTAACAAACATGTATGCATTTAAAAAAAAAATCTTTCCAAGGGCAAGATACATGAATAGATTTTAATATAACTGAATATGAAAAATTCACTGATACAGTGTCAGACTCCATGTCCCAACTAACCTATCAACTGCAGATGTGGTATCTATCAGTGAAGAGTTCACACAATGACATATCCAAACCTTTAAAATGCCCTTCTGTTTTTTAAATTATCTACTGTTCAACACTAGGTTTTCTTCAAACACTTTAACCAAATTATCAAATTGCAGCATATCACACAAAGAATCAGATATTGAGCCAGATATGAAAATCATATGAAAAAGATATAAAACAATGCCACCCTTCTTGACTAATTTCTTGGGAGAAATATATCTTCAAATAATGAATTACTATTTTTTCATGTATTGGCTTTATTACTATTATTTTTCAAAGATTTCATAAACAAATACTTAAAATTTTGTTTTAATTTTTAATATGATAAATAGCAAGATGCAGCCTACGTAAGAAAATTTGTTTGGAATCCCTAATGATTTTTAAGACTGCAAAAGAATCCCAACACAGCACAACCTATTCTGAGCTATAATTTGAGTTTATTATATAAGAAAGTGACCTCCATCAATTCATTAGAAAGAGGCTTACTTACTTTGTGACTCTTATTGCCCTAGGGACAAATTCTAGTTCAGATTGGAGGTGAAAGTAGATCATCATTTCACAAAGGGACATGATTCCAATTGCAACAGTGTTTGGCCATGGTGGCAACATTGACAAAGGTCACTTGCTCTTTTATCACCGTCTGACCCAAAGACCTACATGTCTTTCAGGTACTTCCAAACTTATTTTTTATTTGACATTTAGTTATTCAAGAAATGTTTTTTTTTTTTTTTTAAAGAACTGCAACGACAACTGTAACGTGTTACTACCAGAATAAAAGTGAAGCCAGTTACAAGTTTAATCATTTTCAAATATGAAGTCTTTTAACATATGCTGAAAAAAAACTATACTTTCCTATTTATTAAACAGTATGAAATGAGGAAACATAATGTTAACACACTTATGGCTTAATTTTATAAAAAAATTAAAATACTAGCTTTGTACATACATAAAAATACATATTCATCTATAAAACATCTGTTATCCTCAAAACTTCCATTTGTTTAGTCAGTAATTACCTATTCTTGATTTTTCTTAAGCTTCTGCTATCAAACTTAAAACATGTGTGGCCTAGAGTCATTATAAATATTGAACCTATTATGAAGTTGATACATACATTTCAAAACACTATTTTATTTTTATTCTTTTATAAATTATCTAATTGAGACTTATTTCCATTTTCTTTTAAATAGTAGGCAATATGAAACTAGATACTTCTTACTACCACTAGGAAAGTAAAACATTCGAAGTTACTAAAATAGATAAACTGGACCATATAGAAATCAAACAAAAAAGCAGATGTAGGACAAATTTTCTATGCTTTGACATTGTTCTGGATACCCATTTGGTTTAGATTTCCGGGAAATCTGTTTGTGGGAGAACTGTGAGGCTAGGTCTAAAACTGAGATGTCAATCAGAGGCACTGCTGTAAGGAAGAAGCCATATGGCTTACTGCTATTCTTCAGGTTGGAAGAATGACAAATTTGTGAATTCACTTGCCACCAATATAATTTTCTCTGCTGTGTAGAGAAAATATACTCTGGAATACACAAACTGATCTCAGGATTTTTTTTTCCAAATCAATAAGATTTGTGTGTACTAATTCCAAATCTTTATTTATATTCTTGGTATCAGTGAAAAAAAGGATAAGAAAGTGGAGCACACAGCTAAGTGTAAAAAGCATTAACTTAGGAAGTCAAACAAAATTGGTTGATCCCACTGATGTAATGGTTTTAATATATAAAATATTTATGTGGATTAATGTTCTGTGTGCTTAAACTGAGATTAGATAAGTATTATGATACTGGAATAATGTGTTTTATATGGCTTCACAAGTCTGTTAAAAATATTTTAGCATAGATTTTCAGCATATGTGTCCTAAAAAGTTCCTTCATATTTTTTTTCTTTAATTAAATCAGGTTTAAAATGCCATGAGCATGCTATTTAAAGGAAATATACTACATAACTAAGAACCATTTTGTAGAGAAAAATTGCATTTCTCCTTATCTCTACTATTTTCTTATAGTGTCTCTAATGTCTCACTACTTTTCTTGCATATAATGACAATGTGATCCACTGATTTAGTAAAGTGCACTTGATTGTTGATTTTCATGTGTGTTGTATGTGTATTTATATGTGATATATATGATGTATATAATAAATAAAATATATAGAATATGTATATATTATATTTGTATAGACTTATAACTTTCCAGAAGCTTATAGAAATACACTGGTATAAATATTTATTGATTGATAGACTTTTAAATACTGATTTGATTGCAGGAAAACCAAAGAAATATAACATAAAAAAACTTGCAACACATATAGAGTGCAAAGATTACCTTTCTTCCTTCCAATTACAAAGTGAATTCAAGTTTATGTACTTGATTCTACACATTTTCTTGATAGTTCAGGAAAATCTGACTTGTGTGTTTTGAATAACATAGTGGCATAATGAAAATTATAACATGATCAATCCAATCAGCTATTTTCTTTTGTTGATTAAGAGAAAAATTCAAATTATGGAATTGTGAAATCACAGGCAATATGTTGGTCATTGTCTGTAAAATATAGTCATTTCTTCATTATTTGTTGAATGAATAAGTTCTCTCTCTTTAAAATTACTTGAAAAGAGAAAAACATCTCTAACAGTCATTGCTCATTATTGTGCTATTTTTTATATTGATGGTCTTCAAAGAAAATACGGGCTTGGAATCAAAGGTGTTTGAGACTCTATCTCCTATCTGTGTGACATGAGAGAACATAGGCCAACACTCTGAACTTGATAACTTAAAAAATCAGAATAATACCAGCGGCTTCTTTGCACGGTTATGTGAAACATGCACAAAATGAGAGAATGTTTGTAAAGTTCTTATCGCTTAATAAGTATTACATAAGTTATAGGAGCGGGATATCAGAAAAACATTCCTAGGACATAATAATAAAAGGCAATAATAATAATAATAATAATATGACAGTGAACTTAACATTTCACATGGATTATCTCATTTAACTTTTAAGCAATAACATAAATTACTATTGTTACCTCTATTTTAGAAATGATTAAAATAAGACCTAAGAACTTGTTAATGTCACAAGTCAATAAAGGGCAGAACAGTGATTGAATAAGTAAAGATAGCAGCTATTAATATCATATTATTATCCTCATCATTGCCATCATCAATGCTTGCTGCTATCTCTGTAGCAGACTAGGCTATAAAAATGAGCTCTTGGGTACTTCCAAAGATAACTGCCTCCCCTTGGAAGGAATCCAGAACAAGCCCACATTAAGCTAAATTCTGCATTAGAGTGGGCTGTCGTACAGTTGGGAGGATTTATTCCAAGCACCTAGAAGGCACATGAAAGATGAATAGATAAAATTCATCAGACTTTCTTTTTTCTTTAAATGTATCTCAATGCAATGAAGAGAAGGAACATGAAACCATTTTGTCCATACACAAAAGCATTTTTAAATGTAATTATAACTGAGTGATCTAGTTATCAGTTCCTTGGAAATCAAACACAGGGCCAAAGGTATGTACACTACACATGAAATATGGTCTAGATTGTTGATGGGTGATAAAAATTAAAGAATTGAATATGAATGCATGAGTCTACAATGAAGAGACTCAAAAGGAAAAGTGTAGAGTTTACCCAAATTGAATTCTATGAAGCTCTTTTTTCAAAAGTATCCCCTCCTATCTCCTTCAATTACCAAGATAAATGTAAACTTTCAGTATTTTAGATATAAATTAATACCCAAAGTGTATATTTTCCTTAAAAAACATTTCAATGACTTAACATCATGTCTGCATTATCACTGTAAAACACTGATATAAAAGATGATTTCACAAAACGCCAAAATATACTATTCAAATGGATCATGAAAAACAGAACATAATGTTAATATCCCCATTATTTTATAAAAATCTCAACAAAACATTCTATATTTTGATAATAAAATTTTCTAAAATAAGTCAAATGACTTTCAACTTTTATTTTCATAATCATCACTAGTGTCAGACATTTAAAGTACATCATGATTTTTCTTTTTATTCAATTTGAAAATGTGACTGTTACAAATGGAAATTGATCATTAATGAATTTAGAATACCAATTTTTAAAAAATGAAAGAATTAAAAACACCAGTTGTAGCTGCAGATTCAAAACTCAAATTGATAACGGGTAGACTTGACAGAGGAAGCCAAAAACTAATGATTTCATAACAGGAATCTTGATGGAAAAATCACCTGAATATAACATCTCACAAATCGAAAATATGCCTAAACCCATTAAATTGTCTAGTGTTCACATGGCAATGCTGCAAAGCCTCCCACATGACAGTCACTTCCCCCCACCCCATGCCATGTAGGAATGAAATGGAAAGCAAGACCTCACCATCCCCAATACCTGTGAGTAATTCTTCACCTCTTGGCCTACCTTGTGGTGTATCACAGTCAGAATCAGGAACCAGGAAAGGTATCCTGTGAATAGACACAGTTGCTTTTTTATTTTTCACATGCTTGTCACTGGCCTCTGACTCAAACCTAGGTAATCATGGAGGGAAGAGTGTCCATAGATTCAAAGTAACAAGACAAGGAACAAACAAGAGAGTTTTGGTATTTGAAAGACTATACTTTTAAAAAGGCTTTTTATGTTTATACTCTCCCAGTTGTCTAGTCATCTTGTCTCTAATTCTGATTGCCTTAATAAGTGTAGGTTGTTGTATTCATAGTCAAAACCCAAAGTAAGAATTTAAAGTCTTAGCCATAGAGATAGAATCTGGAGTCAAAAAGACCCTGGTTTCAATTCCTCTGTACACCCTCTCACATGTTCACTATGTAAGTTGGAAGTTACTAGTTCTCATGTATGTCAAAGTCTACATCTATAACCAGGGATGACAATACATACTCCATAGAATCATTGTGAGATGTCAGATGCTTAGCAAAGGGCCTAACATTGAAAGTGGTTAGTATTATAATTACTCCTATAGAACACCACTCATTACAAGCCAGGGTTAGGGGCTTGGAGGCAGTAGAGGAGATCTGCAAGCCTCAATCACCTTTCACAGCCTCAGGTTACTTGTTCAAAATCTCCCTTCTCACCTAGTATTGTCATTCTTCCTAAAATTTTTCTTCCTTCTTCACCATGGTTTGTAAAGCTAGTGTAGAACTTTATCACTAATCATGGCACAAATAAGGCTTAACAGAACTATGGACTTTTGTCCTTTGCAATACCTAAATCATCTGTAATGGAGATTTTAGAAGTTTTCCCTCAGCATAAAGGAGAGCTCTACTACCTTATGAAATAATAATAATAATACCTAAACATGATGAAGAATTATTTACTGGGATAATTTTAGCCTCTTTGTGTTTTCTAAATGGAAGTACTTTTTATACAGATGACAGGTAACTAAATGGATAACTATTAAGGCAACAAAACTAGAAATATTATACAATTTCAAATGTTTTGAAATTGCCCTGTTCTTTTCACAAGACAATTTGTAAGCTACATAAGGACAGAGCTCTTGTCTATCTTCTTCCCTGATGCCTCTTAAGCACCTAAAATCATGCCTGGTATATCAAGGAATATATCTCCTTCTTTAGAAACTTGCAAAAAAAAATAAATAAAACAAAAGCAGCCATATTGGTTTATTTTTTAAAATCAACAAAAATTATAATTTCCAAGCATTTGCTTATGAAGGCAAACTCTGACCTTGAATCCTGGGTTCGACTTTGTATTGTGATCCTAAGTAATTCACTTAATTCCTCTGTGTCTGTTTCCCCTTTTTAAGATGTGTAGATTTGCTACCTCATAGTGTTGTTATTAAACTAAAATAAGTTAATACATGAGTGAAGAGACTTCAGAACTTTCTGGTATAAAGAAAGTACTCAAGGGCTGGGGATGTGGCTCAAGCCGTAGCAAGCTCGCCTGGCACGCGTGCAGCCCGGGTTCGAGCCTCAGCACCACATACAAAACAAAAAAGATGTTGTGTCCCCGAAAACTAAAAAATAAATATTAAAATCTCTCTCTCTCTCTCTCTCTCTCTCTCTCTCTCTCTCTCTCTCTCTCTCTCTCAAAAAAAAAAAAAAGTACTCAATAAATGCGGGGTGTTTTTATTAAAATTGGAAATTTTGCTGAGACATTGAGATTCATGAAATAAATGCAGCTGGGGGTCCCACAGCCAAGTGACAAAGCCAGAGCTAAACCACTACGTTACTGTCTAATATATGGAAAAGATCTCCCTATTGTATCAAGCTACCTGCTCATCCTTTGTACCTGTATACTTTGTAAAATTATTTACTAGAAAAAAAAAAAGATGAGTATGATTCACCCTCTTAGAAAATGCAATTGGAAAAAAAAAATTAGTATTCTGAGATATTTGTTGGAAATAATGAGAAAACCTTGACCCATAACACACAAAGCAGTTCATAGAACTGCCCTAATTCCAAGTTTAGCACACTTAAATAGTCTGGAAATTTTGGCATTTATTTGAACACAGATTGAGGAGAACTGGAATCAAATGCTATAATTCTTGAGATGTCTTCAGCATAATCTAATATTCAGAATCACTGAGCGCCTCACTTCCTCCCTTGGTCTTATTTTCCTCCCTCTTCTCCCGTTCAGCTGGAGCTAGGCACCTTGGCTGGAGTCCTCCCTGGCGGGGGCGGCTGATTCCCAGAGCCCAGAGGCCCGGAGCCGCTAAATGGTGAAGGCTCAGCGTGGCAGCAAGTTCTGGCAAAGAGCTGATCTGTGAGCAGTTTCTCTTCCAGACGGGTCAAGTCCGGCTTCACGCATGGACTAGGAGAATTAAAGGAAGGTTACTTTATCAGCGGTGCCAGCTGAGCGCAGCCCAGGTGTGCCAGGAGCTGCAGGTGAGTTCCCACTCCACCTTATCTGCCCCGAGTCCAACACGTTGGCTAGGGCGCAGCTCCAAGAGGTCCGGAGGGCACATTTTTAGTCTCACCTGGGAATCTGCTCTAGGCTTCTCCTATTACCGCGAGGTCGCTAATGTTTAAACTCCTGTTCCAACCCAAGTTTGTGCTATTCCTAGTCTTTCCGCCTCTCTCCTTTCCTAAGCTGAGAGCCTGTTCTCCCGGAAAGTTTAAGAATGCACAGTGTCTCAATGCAGGATGGACACCCCAGTGGGTGGGAGCTCCCAATGATGACCTCTAGTTCTTAGTGACCCCCTAGGATTTTAATTAAAACTCATCATATTAGCCTTATATCTCAACAAAGCGGGGTGACTAAAGGAAGAGGGAGAAGAAAATAGAGCAGGAATAACAAATCAGACTGGAATAAGAATGAAGTGGGAAGAAAGGTTGCAGCCCAGGTCTGCAGGTACCCTACCCCACGCGCTCACACCTGGAGCAGACACCCCTATTGAGACTCTACAATATTTACAATGAAAGAAAAGGGGGAAATACAAGCCCTCAAGTTAGCAAGGACTCAGACCCAATTACCACCTCCTCGGCTTTCTAAACTTTGTTTTGATCTCCTGCCTGGAGAAGTGAGTCTCGCCATAGTCTTTGCTTGCGCCAGGCTAAGAGTACGCACCCCTCCTTCTTCCCCCTCCAAGCTACACCTCCCTCTCCCACTCCCTTCCCCAACCCCTCAGCACTCCAAGCAGCGCTACTGAAGATGGGGATCCCAATTCCAGAGTTGGGGGCGGGGGGGTGCGTACATCCGGGAAGAGCCACAGCGACTGGCTGTTTTTCCTGGGGCTGTCCTGGGCTGGGTCTACACATAACACTTTCCCTTGGCGAAACCTCTCCTCTCCTCGCAGCCTCCCAGCTCTGCCACTTGTGCGCTGCTACCGCGCACTCGCAGCTCCCTAGCGACAAAAAGGGGAACGAGCACAGCGGGTGGAGCGAGGAGGGGTGCGCGAGTGGGAGGCACCTCCCTCGGGAGGCTGGGAAATCCCGACCGTCACCAGGGGCCGTGCCACCGCCCTCGCGGGACCGAGGCTTCCAGCGTGTTCCCAACTTTGTGGCGCCCTCAGGCAGTGGCGGCGGGAATGGAGCTGCCTCATAGCGGCCGGACGCCGCTGGGCTCACCGCTGGACAGCTGCTCCCTGGCCTCTCTCGACTCCAGCGTCTTCTGCAGCGAGGGTGAAGGGGAGCCCTTAGCGCTTGGGGACTGCTTCACGGTCAACGTAGGCGGCAGCCGCTTCGTACTCTCGCAACAGGCGCTGTCTTGCTTCCCGCATACGCGCCTTGGCAAGCTGGCGGTGGTGGTGGCCTCCTACCGCCGTTTGGGAGCCCTGGCTGCAGCGCCCAGCCCCCTGGAGCTCTGCGACGACGCCAACCCAGTAGACAACGAGTACTTCTTCGACCGCAGCTCGCAGGCTTTCCGCTATGTCCTGCACTACTATCGCACCGGCCGACTGCACGTCATGGAGCAGCTGTGCGCGCTGTCCTTCCTTCAGGAGATCCAGTACTGGGGCATCGACGAGCTCAGCATCGACTCCTGCTGCAGGGACAGGTACCCGTGAGGCGCGGTGGCTGGGGGAAGGAGGGGGCGTGAAGTAGGTGTGATGCAGAGAGGAAGGCACAGGTAAAGATGTGAGGCTTTACGTAAGCTTCGCTGAAACCAGGCCTATGAATAGGTGTGGCCGCCTCTGGGCTGGAAGATGAGGTGGGGTTGTGAGGCTGGGAAGCAGGAAAGCCAGATTTTGAATTCAGCTTTTTGAACTTTCTTGTCCCTATTGTTTGAGTGAGTTATGCTAATTTCATGTAAAAGATAAGGAAAGCAAGACTTGTAATAAATATTTGGTGATTGATAGAATAAGTCAGAAAAGCTGTGCTTCGAAAGAAATCTAGGGGTGAAGGTGTTGGTATAGAGCACTGTTACATCTAGGACACTAACTTTTTGAAAAACTTGCATGGAGAACTGCTTTAAATACAGAAGGAAAGTTGGTTCCTTCACTGGATGATGGTAGAGCTTTGATGGGGACTTTGCTGCTATCTTGTCATTACTACCATTTCTTCATGAATAACTTTCCTTTACACAAAACAAAGTTCCATATGGCAAACAGCTGTTCTTGTTATCAGAACATGGGTAATAAAAATGCATTGATTCACAGTTGCTTTGTTATGTCTAAAATCCTTTTGCATAAACTCCTACTAAGAAAATGTCACTTTTAAAATCATGATCCTAAGTGAGAAATTCTCAGTTGCTGTGGGCAGGAGACAAACTGGGTAAAGTATGAATAGACTTTTTTTTTTTTTAACTGAAATAAAAGTATGACCTCCCTGTCAAGTTTCTCTTCTACTTCTGTATTTTTTTTAAAAGTTAAACTAATCACCAAGTTGTCTTCTCTAAAAGATACTTCAGAAGAAAGGAGCTGAGTGAAACTCTAGACTTTAAGAAGGACACAGATGATCAGGAAAGCCAACATGAAAGTGAACAGGACTTCTCACAAGGACCTTGTCCCACTGTCCGCCAGAAGCTCTGGAATATCCTGGAGAAACCTGGGTCTTCTACAGCTGCCCGAATCTTTGGGGTCATCTCCATCATCTTCGTGGCGGTGTCCATCGTCAATATGGCCCTGATGTCAGCTGAATTAAGTTGGCTGAACCTGCAGCTGCTGGAGATCTTGGAGTATGTGTGCATTAGCTGGTTCACCGGGGAGTTTGTCCTGCGCTTCTTGTGTGTGCGGGACAGGTGCCGCTTCCTGAGAAAGGTGCCAAACATCATTGACCTCCTTGCCATTTTGCCCTTCTACATCACTCTCTTGGTAGAAAGCCTGAGTGGCAGCCAGACCACACAAGAGCTGGAAAATGTGGGACGCATCGTCCAGGTTTTGAGGCTGCTCAGGGCTCTACGAATGCTAAAACTGGGCAGGCACTCCACAGGTATTCAAATTTCATTGATGCTTTTTTAATATGTCATTGTTATCAATCATTAGTGATTTGACCACAGTACACAGAAAGCCACTCTGAATTGATATGTGAAACTGACAGTTATCATACTTTACCCAAATATGACCTCTTAGGAGATACTGGGAAGCAAAATCTTAAAAGTTGTTATTGCAGATATAGAGGAAAAGGTATCTCTGACACGTTTTCTCTTCATAAGATGTTGAGGAACAATTTGACCATTTGATAACTTCAATTTATTGAAACCCAAGGTCAAGATGATGTACAAAAATTAAAGACTCTGCCTCTAGGTAGTTTTAGACAAAGCATGCATAAATAACACACAAATACATGCACAGTAATTATATAATGTTCGGAACATAAGCTAGTTTGTTGTCTATACCTGAGAAGTGTGTGCACACACTCTCTCTTCATAATATATATATATATATATATATATATATATATGTGTGTGTGTGTGTGTGTATATATATATATATATATATATATTTCTTCTGCCATATATGTTATATATGGCAGAAGAAAAAGTCATTCCTCCAGAGCCTTCACTGATCATGAGGAAGAGAGATAACCAGGTGCTGATGACCTTTCCTTAATTTTTAAAGTAGCAATGGAAATATATTACTTTGAAAGAGAAGACTCTACTTAAATGTCTTAGCTAGTATTTGAGAATTTTCTTGTTCTTCAGAGAGAGAAGAAACAAGAAGTCATTAATTTTTTTTGTGTTATAGAGACTTTGAAAATCAAGTGAACATTCCCTAGAAAAATTTTCACACAACACAATACATACATATGATTATACATGAAAATTATAGTTGATATCAGTGCAAGTCACACAGAATATTAAAGACAGTTCTTGAATGCAGTTGTTCTCAATAGCTGGTCCTGAAGCTGTTGAACATTCTGCAGTAATATGTAAGTTATCTATGTCACACCTAGGGAAAACAAGAATCCCCAAACTTGTTGAAATGTAGATTCTAAACCCCAACTCCCAGAAAGAGAGTTTAGTATGTGGGTTGGATCCATTCCAATAAGTTTGAAGGTGATTTGATATCAGTGGTTCCTGGACCATACTTTTGGGGATGCCATATTAATACAATACATATTAATACAAATACATATTGTTACAAATGAGTTGGCTAGAAATTCCTTTTCCAATCTTATTTCCATATAGATGTCCCTGACTAGCCACCTAAAGGGGATGATGATAGTAGTTTCTCCCTATAAATATAAGGGACAAATAAACCTCTGTGGTTTTTTTCCTATTACTTTACGGTAAATTAGAACTCACTCTAATATAATTTTGGTGTGTATTTTCCTAGCTAGTCTCATAGCCAGGGATTTGATAATGGGGTTTCTAACTACTTTTATAAGTTCTACTCTTCATTTTCTGACACACATAATGGGATGCTTTCTTTGAGTATTTATAAACTCTTCACAGTATTCAGTTTTAAAAACACTGAGCAAAGACCACATTTTTTTTTTCTCAAAAGAAAGGAAAAGGAAAATAATAGTAATTTTCATAGTGTCACCTCTTCAAAAGCTTTCTCAGTAATAAACAAGTATAAATCATTAATAAAGCCTTAATTTATTAAAAATATATGACAATTTCATGAATATTTGATAATTTTTCCTGAAGCATAACATTCAGCAAAATGTAGATATCTATGTAGATGACATATATCCCCACATATTAATTATGAATAAAGATGTATTACAAAATAATGGTTAGAAGGCCAGACTGCCTAAATTTAAAGGCTGGTTTTGTAGCTTTGTACTAGATAAAACTCCCTCTCTATGCCTGAGCCTCCTTATATGTAAAATTGTACAGCAATGACAATACCTGTCATATTTCTTTGAGGATTATCTAAGTTAAGAGATGGAACATGGTAGACATTCAGCCCCCTTTATATTTCTTAACAAAACTGTTTAGAGCACTTCATCTTTAAATAAAAACACGTTTTCTCAGACAAACACAATGTTTCTTCTCATATTGTCAGTTTACTTCAGAAATGTAATTCCATATAGACACATCAAGGCAAGTTTTATAACTAGGTGTTATAAATGTATTCTAAAAGATATTCTTTTGAAGTTAAATCTCAAAATTAATATTCATTGGTCTTTAAAAATAGCTGGTTAATAATACAAGAATATCTCAAAATTTGAAGAGCAAAATTCAAAACAATGAGAGCATGAATAGTATTCTACATCTTGAATAATCTCAAGTGAGTTAATCAGAATAAAAAATGATTCTAAAAGGTAATGCTTTGGACTTCTGGGGCAATGTCATTGTGATGCCATGTCTTCAAAATGTGTTTAAACTTTTAGAAGTATCTCTCTAGCATTAGGAGGGTGATCTATGGTTAATTTAAAGCCTAGTTTATAATGGGCTTAATACATTCACATGTGGAATTGGAATCTCTTGGGTCTGTCTCCCAGGGGATCAATGAGTCATCAGAATCTAGCCATGGGACCCCTCCAATGCCTCCTAATGATTAAATTTACCAGTGGCTCCATTCTTGTACCTTTTTGAAATGGAGGAACATTCTATATTCAACTGTTTTCTTACAGAAAAGCAGAAATGTTATGTGCTTAGGGAAGTAATTCCCTGTAGTTTTGATATTAAGGACTAGGATTTCAATGGGTGTCCTGGTAGTGCAAGGACCTTGACCTGATACACAACAAAGAATGTCCCCTGAATATATCTGTGAGGTTCTTGTGTCAAAACCTAATTTGCTTCTGTGCTTCATTTCATTGGTATGGTAAAAAAAAAAGGTTTAGTTACTCTGGCTTTCAGATAATGAGGCACCTGGTTGTTTTAAACTTTATCAAGAGGGTGACAAAGCAGACATACACACAAAGTATGAAAACAACATAAAACTGGTTTTAGAGAGAAGTCTGAAATGTTGCATTCACATGTGAGTTTGACCAAATGCACCTTCTATATGCAACAGTACAAAGGTCTCTCACTATGTAAAGTACAAAATTCCTCTCATACACCTTCTCCCTGCCTGTTAGCCTCATTCCTCTCCCTGTTTTAAGTATACATAGTAGAAGTTCAATAATTACATAAGCCAATTATATTTTTCTCTATCCTCATCAACTAAACTACATGATTCTGGAAGACAGAGGTCATGATATAATCATCTTTGTATCCCCAAACATTGCCCAGTGCTGGGGACATATTATGTGGACAGTGCATGTTTGTGGGTGGAGATCAAGGAGTGAGGGGGAAGGGAGAGAGAGGAGGGGTGCTAATGATGATTGACAGCAGATGTTCTGTTGCAGGATTGCGCTCACTTGGGATGACAATCACCCAATGCTATGAAGAGGTCGGCCTACTGCTCTTATTTTTATCTGTGGGAATTTCTATATTTTCAACCATAGAATATTTTGCGGAGCAAAGCATTCCTGACACAACCTTCACAAGCGTTCCTTGTGCATGGTGGTGGGCTACAACATCCATGACTACCGTGGGCTATGGGGACATTAGACCAGACACTACCACAGGCAAAATTGTGGCCTTCATGTGTATATTATCAGGAATCCTTGTCTTGGCCTTGCCTATTGCTATTATTAATGATCGCTTCTCTGCTTGCTACTTCACCTTGAAACTCAAGGAAGCAGCTGTTAGACAGCGTGAAGCTCTGAAGAAGCTTACCAAGAATATAGCCACTGACTCATATATCAGCGTTAACTTGAGAGATGTCTATGCCCGGAGTATAATGGAGATGCTTCGATTAAAAGGCAGAGAAAGAGCAAGTACAAGGAGCAGCGGGGGAGATGATTTCTGGTTTTAAATTGACTTCTAATGTATCTATAAAAGTTGTGTACGATTAATCAGATTGATAAAGCCTTGACATGGATATCTGTATTACTGATGAAGAATCTCTTCAGCACTATACATCTTAATTTTTGCTGATATCTTACCTGGTCTCCTAGAATATTTCACATAATCCATAGCAATTATACATTTTTTTGACACAGTTGAATCTCAAAAAGAACAACAAAATAAAATTGAGACAATATACACATGTCTGAATTGTCAAAATATTAAATAATATCATTGTGATACATATAATAAAGTTAAGTTTTACACATCACCAATTTTAGAAGTTATTGCTCCTCTAATTTTTTTTAAATGGCAGTTAAACTACCTAGACCAGAGAAAAGATAACTGAACATTTAAGAACACACTGAACATCTTTGCTATTTAAAGACATTCTCCAAGCAAATTACTCCTTTCTCCATCAGTTAAAATAGTTGAGTAACAATTAGCTTTGCAAGAGAAAAATCTGACTTAGTGGTCATAGATGGTGTCCCTATATACCATGTGGTGCAAACCGCTAGTCACAAATGGATCAAGCTCTGCCTCCCATTATTAATCTTGCAGGTGGGAGAACTAGACTGCTAAGTACTGTAGAAGATGAGTCTGCACAGACTTCGAGAACTGCACATTTTCACTCTCCCAGCTGAGTGTAATATGCATATTTCTTAGTTCTTTATAAAAATCAGATGGTTTTTAAAATGTCTCATTATGGATATATTATGTCTTCAACATCATGAATACGTAAAAGTGAAGTAGTGACATCCTAAATTTATATGTTGAAATTATTAAATGGTCTTATTTCATAAAATGAGAATATGTTGAATGACCTCATTGGATGAACTTGAAGATCTTTTATTTGTTAACAAAAAAAATATTATGGACAGCTTTCTGACTGTTGGGGTAAATAGCAAATGTTCAAACTTTGCAGGCATTTTGACAGCATTTTGACATTCATGATAATAATAAAATTCCTAGACATTCTGTTACATAATTAAAGCCAAAAACTCTTAAGCTAAGAACCAGCTCATGATTCCAAATATTCTAGTAAATGAGATTTTTAAAAATAATAATAATAACAAGGAATGGATAACTTTAATGCCTGCTTTCTCAGTATATGTAATAAAGCCCCTACAGGGAAGAAAATTGGTTCCTGGGTGGGGGAAGTCTTCTTTTTATGCATAAAGCTCAAATATACACATAGTACATAAACATACATACAGAATATCTGCAATACTAAAATTTCATAGGGAGGAAAATTAGAAAAATGCCCAGAAACTTCATTGCTGGTAGTGAATGGTGAGAAATGAATATAGAAAAGCATTGCTTTAATACATGCCCTAATATGCTTCCTTAACTGAATGTTAAGACAGCCTACTATCCTATGAACTACCAAGAAAGAAAGAAAGGTGCCAAATTCCAAGATGCCATTGATGGTAAAAGAAATCCATATTTTTGGATCTGTAAAAATTTATAATATATATCTTAAAAGCAATGAAATATTACATGCACTACCTCCTGTTTTCAGGTATGCATGCTTAAGCTCTGAAAAAAAATGTCATTGATGGCATGAGTTTTTATTATATACTGAAGTGGTTTAATTCATTTGACTATTTTGCACTTCTAAATATTGTAATATCTTTAGGAGATATGAGTATGAATAAATATTTTTCCTCTTACCCACAGACATGGGTGCCAGAGCATTGCATAGGGCCATTAGTCCTCGTGTACAACCCATTCATAGTCTAAAAGGTCAATAGAGGTCAGATGGAGAAGACAAACTTACTCTGGCTTCTCTAGAACCTTCCCAATAAGATTATTCAGGACTATGTCTGTATTCATCATGTATTAAGTCACTTTATCTTCAAAATGTCCCAGTTATGTAATTGCTATTCTTATACTCTTCTAAATATATATTTTATATATTTATTAATTCAACAAATATTTATTAAGGATCCTCTGAGTGTTGGGCACTAGAGAGTCTTTGTTAAACAAAGTCCTGTTATCTTGTATATAATATTTTATTCGAGGATATAAGAGGATGACAGATGACAAAATTGAAATAATAAAAAATTTAAATTTGCTGAGCATAAATCTACCTGACTCAGAAAATGATACTCTTAAAGTCTTATTATAGATTTTATTCTACCTACACAACTCATGAATAGGGATTCATTTTATAGGCAGGAAAGCCAACTTTTTGTGAATGGAGAGCCTTATGAAAAATATCAGTTTATTCTCAGAGGGAAAAAGGTGCTTTTTTTTAAAAAAAAACACAGTTGTGGTGACAGCTTAGTCATTACTGGACAAGAAAAAATTTGTCTTTGTAATACATAACAGTTGGAAAATTTAAAATTATATATACATATATATTTTCCCCATCACAGAGTATCCTAAATATGTTCTATAAAAAGTGGTTTGTTAGCTGTAAAAATTTTGTCAAGACATAGACACTTCAAAACAGTTTTAAAATATCATTGCTAAGTCAATTTTTCTGTTATACAAAACATCAGTGTATTTATTCAATAAATGTACATATAAGCAAGCGAAATTTAATTGAAGTAACAAATCAATGAAGAAACTGTGAATTTTATTTGTTTGTTTGTTTATGACAGGGATTGTACCCAGGGCCTTGCATATGCTAGTCAAACACTGCACCACTGAGCTACAATCCCAGCCCTCTCATTATTTTTAAAACATTGGGGATTCTTCAAAAATCTAAGAATTATTCCTATAAAACAATATCTAACTTGTTTAGAAATATATAATAAGGAAATGTCTTTCTCTAAACTATTCAGAAAAGACTAACTAAAAAACATTCGAATGCACAGAGCCAATACTGAGTACCTAAAATATTTATTTTACTGAGGAATCTCTAGCAGGAGTGACAGCATATTCATGTTTTATGGTGTTTTTTCTTCTATGGGTAAATACATACATATATAAGGAATTGTTTCAGTTATAATTTTAATGAAAAGTAGTATTAAGTGTAATGGATAACACACAAAGAAGTTCATTGAAGTAGAAATCTCAGTTATGTGTTTCCATGTGGAATTCTTACTCTCAGTAAAATTTTTTGACCAGCTCCTGCACAAAATATCTATGGCAACCCAAGTAATCTAAGTAAAAGGTTACCATTAGGTAAGCTTATACTTTTAACAAATATTTCCTCTGATACATTTTAACATGAAAAGCTTGAATTTTTTGAAAAGTAGCCATCAGTATCCCCAGGGTCTTATCCATTCTTTAATTGAGACCCAAGAATCATATTTGGTTGGTTGACAAATGTGTTCCAGTGTTTCTATTGGTGATTTTCCCCCTCAAAGCACCACCCTCTCCCAAACCTCTCTCCAAGCCATACTGCTAAATGGAAGAAAAATGTCATATAAGGAGAGCTTTACTTGTAAGCCACATAGGCTGTTGCTTACATGGTAAATCTTTAGGAATAATGGGATAACCTGGGTATTCATGTCCTCACTTGCCTTATATTATGATCACTCTCCTGCTTAACTCCTCATCTCCACTGACCTTCTCTTCCTTTCTAGTATCCAAATGGCAATACCGCAACCCTAATTAAATCCAAAGTCTATTTGTGCTTGTTTAAAAAAAAATCATGCTGACTGATCCCACTTTGCATTTATGTCTACAAACCCTTTTTCAGTTCTTGGTGCTGGTAGGCAATCATACTGCAATCCTTGAGTCCATTCACTCTTAAAATAAATGGAAACTTCTAACAGCTTTCTTTGATTCCTCTTTCACTCAAAAAAAAAAAAAAACTGAGTCATAGAGGAGATTTTCTACAAGAACCAGCACCCACATTTATCCACCCACCTCCATCTGTCTCCACAGAGCCTTTTCTCCCATTGCAAGGGCTGAACTATCCTTCCCATTTTTTCTCCCACTCTGAGACATGACTTCAAAAAGTTCCCTTTCTCCCTACCACACCAATAATTTTTGCCTTCCCTAGTGGACATTCTTATCAGCATACAAACATTATTTAATTTTTCCCATCTTAAAAAAAAATGGGGTAAAAAGGCAAATAAACTCCTTGAGTCTACTTCATTCTTCAGAAAACACCCAATTCTCTACTATTGTTCATGGCAAAATGTCTTGACACCATCTTCTATACTCAGTCTTTCAATTTTTACATTTATTCTTTCTTTTTCCTGAAAATCCTCTCATCAATCTTCCACCCCTCATCTCCTAAAAACCTGTTGTTCTTGTGCTCAGCAGCGACCCCATCACTGCTAAATCCAATTATGAATGCTGACAACTCATATTGTCTTTTCTAGCAGCAGCATTTATTTTTCTTTTTGCAGTAAGTACTGCATTGAACCCAAGGGTGCTTTACCACTGAGCTACATCTCCAGCCTTTTATTTTACTTTATTTCATTTTATTTTGAGACAGGGTCTAGCTAATTTTCTGAGGCTGGCCTTGAATTTGCCCTCTCCTACTTCAGCCTACTGAGTTGCTGGGATTTACAGGCATTTGACCAGGTTAACTACAGACCCTTCTCTGAAACACTTCCTTTACTTGGAGCCCTTTATACCCTCCTAATTTCACCCCTACTTCATTACTCAGTAATCTTCTGTGGTTGAGAGAGTCAGTCAGGGCCTAATCCTCATCTTATTCTGCTCTCTATTGATACTGCTCCTTTTATAAAAAGACTCTGGTTTCATAGGTTAAATATAACCAGCACTTGGTCAGCTCCCACATTTCCATGTCCAAACTTGACCTTTCCTCTCACCTTCCTGTATTTATTCAACAGATTTCCAATAAATATCTTAAAATTATCACCACCAATGTCAAGTTATTGACACTTCTTATTATGATTTATATATGAATTATCCTCCTAAAGAATCTGTGTTAATGCAGGATGTAAAATGATTAGATTAGAAGAGCTGTAATCTAGACCATCCATCCTATTTTAAATTGATTAACTGAATGGTAACTGTAGGCCAGTAGGGTATAGCTAAAGGGCGCGGGTTACCGGCAGCATAATCTGAAAGGTTTCATCTTTCATCAGACTCTTTGCCTCTCTCTCTGCTTCCTGGATACCATGAACAGAGCAGCACTCCTCCATCACACCCTCACCATGATGTTCTGCCTCATCTTAGGCCCAGAGCAATGGAGTTGACCCACCATGGACTGAACCTCTGAAACTATGAGCCAAAATAAACCCTTCCTCCACTAAGCCGTTCTTACCAGATAATTTGGTAACAGTGACAAACGGCTGACTAACACAGAAATTGAAACCAAGAAGGGGGGGTCACTTCTGTGACTAATCTGATCATCTGGTTCAGAAACCTTTGGATCTGATTTATGGAAGGAGTTTGGAAACATTGGAGACACAGGGTGGAGAATCCTTAGAATGTTGCAAGCAAAGCATAATGGGCCTTTCTGGTGTGAGCTGAGAAGACCAGAATGCCAAGAGGAATGGGGACAGTAGAAACACTGCTTATGAGTTTTAAGAGGGGTATGAGGACTCTATTTGGAATTGGACTAGAGGCCATTCATAATAAGTTTTATCAAAGAATGTGTCTGTCTACATTTTGCCCATATTTTGAGACTTTGTGCAAAGCTGAATTTAAGGGTTATGGATTAATTACTCTGGTGAAAGAAATTTTAAGGAGGAAATTTCAAGCATAGCATTCAGATAGTGGTATGAATTTTGCTGGCAGCTTTCAGCTAAGCTTACTGTAAAAATTAGGAGCAGATGGTAGAGTCAAAGGGTTTTAAAACCTTGAAGTTTCACCAAATTGCAAGAAATCTTATTTCATCTTCTTTAAAGGATCTATAGTCTAAGAAATTTTGGTAAATAAAAGAAAATAATGATGATATAATTATTTTCTACATTATTCAATTGCTCAATACCCAGATTATATACAAAGAAATAATAATTGAATCAAAGAAGATCTGACAAGTTAGGCAAAGACAAATATACAAAGACAGGAGAAAAGGGAATAAAAAATATGGTAACAAGAATGATTTTGAAATGATGGGAGGAAACATATTCCTTGATATATATCAATGATCATCTCAAAACCTTACACAGGGTAAGTAGATAGAATTTCAAAAATCTACCTACAAAAATCAAATCTTCCTTAAAAAGTAACAAGTTTCTCTAAACTAGGGCAATATTTCGAAAACCCTGTCTTTATACATGTCTTTGCTGTACAGCAAATGTTTTATCTTAAGTGGTCTATAATTATTATTGCCAACTAATTCTAAATGGTACATGTGAAAATAAAAGACATTTACTGTTGCCATGGAAACTATACTTTGTAGGAAATTTATTTAAACAGGCCTTGCTTCTAAAGTTAAAAAGAAAAAAACAAAAGATCTTCACAGACAATAATACCACCTTGACCACCAGCCATCAGGAAAGAAAACAATGAAAATGTAAAAATAAAACTTTTCTACCCTTAGCTGAACTTATAACTTCTTTCTTCACAGTGAGATATTTTTTTTAGTTAGTAATTAAGTTGTTATTCTTCCTTTTTTTTTCCTTTAGATTCCTATCAAGAAAAATTCTCCCTGGAAAAATTCTGTGTACAACAAATGCAATTTCTTTTTAAAATTGTTCTTAATTTTTAAAAAATTGACATAAATTAATTATACATATTTATTGGGTACAATGTGACATTTTAATACATATACCATATGTAATGATCCAATCAGGCTGACAATTCTTTTTACATTTAAAGATACAAAATCTAACTTTGTAATAATAATTTTAAGAAACATACTATCAGAAGACATTTGACAAATTTTTGACTTAGCATTCTTCTACTCGCCCTTTTTAATGAAGCATTTTGTATTATTTTTCTCATACACTGATACAATATACTAAAGAAATATCTCAAAGAAAATTAAATAAATCAGACACAAAAAGACAATACCACATACTCTCTCTCATATGTGCATGCTGTTAAAAAGTTGACTAGATTGTACAGTAGTGATTACTAGATCTGAAAAGAGCCAGGGAGGTTGGATAACAGGTATCAAAGCCCGGTTAGATAAAAGGAATAAGTTCTAGGATTCTACAGCACAACAGAGTGACCACAGTTCAGGAAAAACTATTGTATATTTTATGAGTAACTAGAAGAGAAGAGCTCAAAGCAATGGTAGGGAGATAGAAATGTTAGTTAACCTGATTTGATCAGTACACATTACACACATAGTTTGAAATATCACATTTGAAACCTATAAACATATACAATGTTGTGTTAATCAAAATTCTTTTAAAATATTTAATGAGATATAATTTTAAATTCCATGATTTGGTTATTACACACTACATACATGTACTGAAATATCACCTTTTAACCCAAAACCTTATACATGTAAAATAATAATAATTAATAAAAATGAAATACATAAAGCAAGAAGAAATAACTCACAGAAACAAACATCATTCCCAATTTCTTAATGCATGGACAAATAGGTCTTTTCTCTCCAGTTGGCACCTATCATATTACAATGTAAATAAATCTTCAGTGAACTTTCAACACATACCTATTAATCCAATTAGCTAAATCACCTTTTCATATATTGCTGATATCTATTTTCTTGAACTGTTTTTTCAGAGTAAGACTTTTTCATTTAATTTCATATGACACTGCTTATATGCAGACAGAAGACCTAATTAACTGTTACTTATAGGAACACAATAGTATATGATATAGAAAAGAAAGAACTGTAATATAATTTATCTAATCCATATCAGAATTGGAAAGAACTGAATAATAACCTTTTTATATCTTCTTTTAATTTAGTTCATTTGTTTGTTGTTTATTTGTTTGTTTGTTTGGTACCAGGGATTGAACCCAGGGGTACTTAACCACTGAGCCACATATTCGGCCTTTTTAAAAAAAAAATTGTGAGATCAGGGGCTTACTAAGTTGTTCAGAGCCTCACTAAGTTGCTGAGGCTGGCTTTAACTTGCAATCTTCCTGCGTTAGCTTCTCCAGCCACTGGGATTACAGGTACACATCACCACACCTGGTCCTTCTTTTAATTTTTGAAGAAAAAAATGTGGATCAAAGATAGTGTTACAAAACAAGACAACCACATATTACAGCTATATAGAATTTATTTTATAAAACTGGAGTTATTTTTGATACCTATATAACAAAGGTATTTTCAGTGTTATCATTTTAATACCAAAACAAGGTCTCTACTAGAAGTAATTAAACAACTCTTACTTTAAGATTCATAAATAATATGAATTAGCAGATAGGAAGCATTATTTCTTCAAACTGCAGATTAAAAATGACTAATAGTTCATTAAATAAATGTATTGAGTTGTAACTACTACCTTTTTAAAAAATAGAATTGATGGAATAAAATGAACTGGATAGAATAGAAGAGAAGGGAGAGGAAGGAAAGGAAAGAAGAGAGCAGGGGAGGGGAGGAGAAGAGAGGAGAGAGAGGAGTTCATGGTAATAATAGGACTTTAATTGAAATGTAACAACTTGTCAATAAAAGGGCTTTGCTTTCATTATTGTTTTTTAAATATTAAATGTAAGGAGCTTGAAAGTTACCACTTCATAATAAGAAGAACTGAAAAGCTGAACAGACTGAAAAAATCAACAAGCCTTTTTTTTTTTTTTGGATTTGTAAGAGGAGGACACAGGGCAAGCTGCTGTTCCCCAGACTACAAAGACAGATAAAGGCACACAAGGAGTCACTGCTCACAGGCACAGATTCATGAGTGGGGACTACTACAGCAACCAGTCCCAAAGGAGGAAAGCCTGAACTGTCAGTGATGAATTTTTGGAGACAAGTCTAAGACTTCAAAGCTTCAGAAGGACCCCTACAATATTTCCAGATTTACCTCCAGAAGTTCAACCAAGTTCCCACAGTAAATTTCAGACAAATTCCCTTATGCTCCCAGCAAGGGAAAAGAAAACTATACACCAGAGGACTTTGTTCTTCACAAAGCAGCAGCTAGTTTTCTACAGCCTAACCTGCTGGGGTACTCTCAGAGCTTAACTGACAAGGAAAGGGAAATATCCAAGTCCAGTCAGCTCTAGCCCTACATGGGGGAGAGATGGAAAATACTTCATTCTATCCCACTCTAGCAAACCTGTCCACCCTAAGAGGGATGGGGTGAACTGAGAAGGACTTGAGAAAACCATTCCAAAGCCCAGGCTGGCTAAGAGACTGAGACCTAATCATAGCAACTGGGAATGCCTCCCTCCCTGCACATCACAATGCGGAATTACCGAAGGCCTATTTGCATCAGCAGTTCCTTTTACACAGCATATCAGGTCTGCCTCCCATAGTAATTACTTCTGAGGCTGCTAAAGAAAATTAAAAGACACATAAATTAAAAACCACTGAGGACGATCTTTCTTTAGAGCTATGACAGGAGTTGGGGAATATCTGAGTCTATGCTAAGCTGAACATGAATGAGAGGTACTCAAGACTGAGAAACAAAGCACAGGAGCTACTGACATCGATAAGAGAAATTGTGCTACAGCAAGTGTCTAAGTGCCTGTGTTCATCAGATTTCTCTGAATTTACCAATGAACTATTTTTTTTTTTTTTACATTCAGTGCTGGATAGATAATTATTGCATTAGTCAGTCTTCTCCAGAGAAATAGAACCAACAGAGTGTGTGTGTGTGTGTGTGTGTGTGTGTGTAATTGGCTCATACTATTGGGGACTGGTTAGTCCAAAATCTATAGGATATGCCAGCAAGCTGGAAACTCAGGTAAGAGTTGCAGTTCAAGTCTGAAGGCAGTTTGCAGGCAGAATTTCATTTTCTTTGGGAACATCAGTCTTTTTCTTAAGGTTTCAACTGAAAGGATGAGGACCATCCTCATTATGGAGGATAATCTGCTTTTCTAGAAGTTTGCTGATTTAAATGTTAATCACATCAAAAATAACTTCATAAAAACTTCTAGAATATTATTTGACTAAATATGTAGGTACTATAACCTAGCCAAGTTGATATATAGAATTTATTACCACACTTTTATCCATGGGAAAATGATCAATATCATTTGAGTTAGGGAATTTCAAATTAAAATAACAATGAAATATCACTACATATTTGAAATATGACAACATCAAATGCCAGCAAGTTTATAGAGCAAATCGGAGATCTCATTCTTGCTGGTGGGAAATCAAAATAAAACAGCCACATCAGAAGACAATTTGGGAACTTCTTAGCTAAAAGGCTAATTATCATATGGTCCAATGATCCAATTTTTAGATATTTAACCAAATGATTTGAAGACTTTTTCCACATAAAAACCTGCATGCAAATATTTGTAGCACCTTTATTGATAATCACTGAAAAGCAGAAACATCTACAATGTCCTTCAACAGGTGAATATGTAAGCAAACTGTGATATATTCATCAATGGAATATTACTCAGTTATAAAGAGAAGAGGGCTATCAAGTCATAAGAAGATGTGAAAGAATCTGAAATTCATATTACTGTAAGTAAAAGAATCAAGTCTAATTATATGATATCCTAGAGAATGCAAAACTATGAAGAAAATAAAAAGATCAAAATAAAAGTTGCCTAGGCAGTGGAGGGATAAATAGGTGGAGCACAGGGATTTATAAGGACAGTGAAATCATTCTATATGATATTGTAATGGTTACTGTATGAAATTATACACTTATTAATATTCATAAAGTTTTATAGCAAACTATAATATAGGTGAATTTAAAAGATTAAAAATTTAGGAAGTCAGAGGATACCAAGAAGGAATTCAGACTGTGACAAGAGATTCTAACTTGTTACGAATATATGAGACAATCTCACTAAGGAAGATGGGAGGAAAGTAACTTAAAGTCACTTTAAAAATGAGTAGATCTGAAATGAGCAGATCTGTAATGGGCTAAAGCCAAAAGGACTTAAGGATTTAAGGACTGTGTCTTAGTGGGTAAAGCTGTTTAACACACAGGAATCTACAATCTTAATACTGCTCTCCATCTACACTCTAATTGAACAACTGAATAAAAATGAAGCCACTGGTTGGAGCCAAGTCCCTCGCTGGTAGGAAAAGGCAAGAGAAGGTGTCTAGAATGATCCATGCTGGAATTGGAATTGAATAGAATTGGACTATATTTGAATATGGTGAAAGGAAAGATGGTTCCATGTGGTAATATTTATAGATATAGATAAATAAGTTAACATATTTGCATATATGTCATTGTTTTTTCAGCTGAGAATACCTGAAAGAAACAATACCCAAGTCACTGAGCCTACCTAGTGCACAGATCTTATCTTCTGACACTATTCTCCAAAAAATCCAACCAAGATCTTTGAAGAAATGACTAATTCTAGGACTGGAACAATCTGAACAACTAAATAAATCAAAGATGATTATATTTTTATCCAAAGGATGAAATAAATATTCATAGGTCCATATTGATATACATAAATTATTGAATAAATTAATAAGTGAAGTAGAACGGACAACTCTCCCATTCAGAAAATAAATAAATAAACAAACCAAATGATATATCTAGCTATATGATTTTTCAAAAATGGAAATTCACCTCTATGTTCTTCCTCTCCTAAATCCACAATCCCAGTCTAACCATGAGAAAAATATTAGGCAAATTCCAAGACAGGGAAATCGTATAGTAACCTAACTAGTACCCCTCACCACTTTCAAGGACATCAAAAACAAAAAAGTATGAGAAACTCACATACAAACAGAGCCTAAAGAGACAAGAATATTAAATGTTCTGTGGTATCCTGGATAGGATCTAGGATAGAAAGGAAAATTAGGTAAAGCCTCAAAAAAAAAAATCTGACTGAACTATGAACTTTGATTACAATGACTATATAAACTAATTTGATATTAAGTGTAACAATGTACCACACTAAGGCAAGGTACTATTAGTAGGAGAAAAATGTGAAACAGGATATGGAAGTCCTCTGTACCATCTTTTCAACTTTCTTCTAAATCAAAAATTTCTCCAAAAATGCGATAATCTATTTAAAAATTGAGATGATTTGAAACATGGACTACTTTCTTTCTGTCTTTAACAATAAGTGTTATATCAAAATATAACGTGTTATTTCTGTTCCAAAGAGAGAAAAATTAAGTCACAAAAAAGGAGACTTTAATGATTCACCAAGTCACAGATCACATCTCTAAATAATTCACTTGACACTTAAGGTGATCACGATGTGACTATAATGTTTTAAAGTGCAGAGATGAAAGAGTTATAATTTCAGTGAAATATGGGGGTGGTCTAAATTTCCTTTGAAATTACATTTTAGATATTAAAAACAAAATTCTGATTTAAATTTTAATCAAATTCTATATCCACAATTGATGTAACTATTTGATAGCAGATTCATTATTATCTCTCAGGGTTACTTTATTTGTGTCTTTTTTTTAGCATAACCATAAAGAGCACTAGCTATTTATTTGCTTGAATTAAGAGGGATTTACCTCTTACAAAGATACTCACAGAACAGTTGCATGTATAAACACAGGTCAGTTTCATTTGACCTTTATATTTAAAAGGTGCCTCTTATTATTCTGCCTGTTCAATACCACTGCAATCTTCAGTCAAGACCAATAAAGCTCTTCATCTCTTTTTCTTCACAAGAATGTTGGAGTTTTCCAATTCTTTTTGGTTGAATATAATGGATAGGCTTCTATGCCATCCCTTTAGGAAGCACTTACTTATCTGAAAGAGAATTTTCATTCAGAATCTATCACTTTTAAGTTGCTCCTTTCTGTTCCATTCTGAAAAAAAAAAAAGGTAGATTTCATTTCTTAGGCAAAATGGTACCCCAGAATTGCAATACAAATATTACATCATTATTTTTTTCTACTTTTTATTTTATAAATAATTTGTAGACTTTTCTACTAATGGTAAACAATCTATGGGAATGGAGATAGCAAAGAGGTATTTGGGAAGAAAAGAAGCACACAAACAGCAGGAGGAGATTTTCACTCATTTCACTCATTTTCACTCATTTCCTCTTAGTCTCTCTTCTTTTTTCACCGTTTTTTCCTCTTTCACTGTTTTTCTCCTGGCTTTAGCTTCTCCCTTTACTAATGCCACCATTCATGACCTGTGTTTATACATGTAACTTTTCTGTGAATATCTTTGTGAGAGGTAAATCCCTCATAATTCAAGCAAATAAATAGCTAGTGCTCATATCATAAGCAGTAGCAAGATCAGAACTGACCCTACTACCTAGGACAGCAACTGTGTGGAGTATTCCTATTGATCCTGTCCAATCTGTAGTTATACTTTTTAAAGAAAGGAAAGACTGGATAAGAGTAAGATCTTTACCCAGTGGAATGACCAATATGATATTTGCTAATTATTTAATATAACAAACCTAATCACACAACTAATAGACCATAGCATGCATGTAAATTTAATGTTCATTTCTAGCATTACCTGGAATGGAAACTTTGTACTTTTACAACTGTGCCCTTGTTATGTTCTGTGGATTTCATAGACACTTTGACTATGATGAAGGATGACAGCACAATGATACAGAAAAAGCCTGGTCCCCTGCTGACCTTGTAATAGAAGTTGATCTATATCTGTCCTGTTGGGCCCACCTCAATATTGCTATAAGACAGAAAAATAAACTTTCCTTTCATTGGAGCCTCTGTACCCATTAGTTACATTCTAGTGAATAAAAAAGGTGGTACTTAGAACTGGAATACAGAAACAGAAAATTTTAGATTATGTAGAGCTCATGTGAGATTTGAACAGCATGCAATTAAGAAACAGCTATTGCAAATGGGGAATTTATCAGACCATAGCAAACCATTTGGAAAAAAAAATTGGAAAACTGGCAATGTACTTTCTAAATCTCAAGATCTAGAAGACACTTAGAAAATGTCAAGAGCATTTATTTGTGTTGGTTACTTGTCATTGCTTTCAGAAAAACACTGAAAGAACGGGATGAAATCAGGCAAGAATTAGCCAGTTTGAGAATAGATATGCAATATACAAAGCTCTGCTAAAAGTGCCTTTCTGCCTGCTAATTGTTAAAGATATTGACAGACAATTCAGTAACTTGGGGATTTGGAAGGTTGGAAAAGTGAACTATATCTACAGATTAAATAGAAGAAGTTAAATGTTCAGAGTAGCTTTTTTTAAGAAATTTTCATTGAGACTTCTCTGTCAGACAGTGAAAACTAGGCTCTAACTAAGTAATGCCAAATATTTCATCATTTGAAAAGAGTGATGGGTCAGATGTAGGGGTTAGGAAGTGAAGAGAAGGTTCTCCTAGCTTCTTAACTGTAACCAGATAAGATCCTTGACTATAGTTACTTTTTTCAAATAACTGACAGAAATACCAGCTATGTTCACACACAATTAGAAATATTTCACAATTTCAGTGATTAAAAGATCACTCATAAACATTTGAAAGCCATTACTAGATAGCCAATTGCTAAATTGGGATGTTAATCTACATATAAACTGATCAATTAGAAATTTTCAGACACTAACAACAATTTGAACCAATAAATTTCAGCCCTGACAGGAAAAGGTAATTAGATGGATGACCTGCAAAAAAGAAAACAAAGGAAAATTGTTTACTTCTGTCAAAATAAACAAATGTGTGTGGATTTCTCCAAATAACAAAAAAATATAAAAAGAAAAATAATGTCAATCCATTATTCAATTAAATATGGATTGCACAATTAAATGTTCTAGCTGTTCAAACTAATACAAGAAAATTGTAAGACTGTGGCAAAGGAAGAAAAGTTATGTAACTGAAAACAGCCTTGGATTATAAATGCATAAGGGTTAGAATCTCAACAGAAATTTCAAATCAAATATCTAAATGAGATGTAAAGAGGAACTGAGACATAAGAATGAAAGCCTGACATCACACAGGAAAACTCTCTTGCTTCAAATGGCTATTTCAGACAGCAAGAGACCAATAGTTCAGCTGTAACTCATTGAATTAATCTTTTGCTCACTTTTTTTCTCTCTCTTGGACTGCCATTCTGAGAACTTACTGTCCCAGCAAAATTCTTTATATTTGGATTTTGCACTAAAAAAATTAATAAAAGTTGGTGGTTATAACTGTGCCCTCAGCTCTATGAAAGTTTACAAGCCTCCCAGCCTCAACAGAATAAAGTCACATCATTTCAGGAATATACAAAGTCCAGAGTGTATCAAGGAGAAAATAATCCTCTCTTCCAAATCAAATCTCTGAAGACTACAGATTTTAACACCTTTTAATTTACTACTCTATTTCTGTGATGTAAAATAATTACATACAATTGAATGTTCTCTGTGTTCATGAAAATTAAGTAACTTCTTAAAATAAGATTTTTTTAATTTGTAATTTATTTATACAGCTAGGAAAAAATCTCTGCTGTGTTTCTGGATGAAGATGAACATATGAGACCATCACCACAGCAACCAAATCTGTAAATAATATTTTTTTAGTCACAGGGAACACAATGTATGCTGTTTTTTAATATTTTTGTGTTTATCCTTTGTCACTGCTAATTTATGTGCAATCTAACTCTAAATTTGATATGTGAAAATTAGCCTCATTTGAGTTAAAATTTGTATATAAATCTTAATTATTTTCCAAATTTATGATCAATTTTATTCCACACAAAACGACCTGGTGACATTTGCTGATTCTTATAGTTATTAGCTATTATTTGAGATAACAAATCTTCCAGTGAGATGCAATTGGTTATACTGAAAAACCAACAGTTAAGGAGGATCAAAGTAAATCTGGATTCTTATCACAGTTTAGCTACATTGACATTTTTCTCCTTCTTCAAATAAGCATATAGAATCATTAAGATTTGTCATATAGACTAGTTATAATGTACATAATAAATGAACATATTAGATGCTTACTATATACTTCATTATACTCATGGAAAATATGGAAATATTCATTAAAATATGTATGTGGTATTTAAAATTACATGAAACATTCCATGGACCATTTTGACTCTATTACATTATTCTCACAGAGAATTGATACACTTTGGACCTAAAATTATTTTTGTAATTTTCATTTTTAACCTAAGTGGTCAACATTACTTCCTAAAAACAAAAAGAAGAAAAAAAATACTCTTCCACCTTTTGTCATCTATGTGAAACAATACTGTCCTGCCCCACTATTTGAATAGAGTCTTGGCTGAGCAAATCAAGGCCTCCCTGCAGTGGACAATTTACTGTATTCACTATCAATATGCAAATCAAATTCCTGCAATCGGGAGGAAAGAAAATCATCTTTCCTCAATGGAATTGCCAAAGTCAGAGGAGATGAGTCTGACACTGCTGGTGGCTATAATGTCCTCCTGGAGAAAAGGTCTTATGCATAAAATGGAACAAAGCAAAAGTTATTAGGGCAAAAAGATGGAGATCAATATGGTATTTCAGATATTTTAGCTCTACAATTTGATTTTCTCATTGCATTAGTAAATATCTTAGTCCATTTCTGTTGCTATAACAAAATACTGAAGAGCAGGTAATTTACAAAGAACAGAGGTTCTGAAGGCTGTGAGGTCCACGCGTATGGCACTGTCATCCTCTCAGCATCTGGTGAGGGCCTTCTTGCTGCCTAACAGGGTGTAAGTCCTCATAGCAAAAAGAGGAAATGTGTTAGGTACAGCTTGCTTTTATAACAAAGCCACTACTTCAAAAACTCATAAATCCATTGTATATTATGAATATTGGTAGTGTTGCCCACAGTTCATTCTGTCAATGGTTTGGTCCCCAGAGTGATGTTATTGGGAGGTGCTGGGAACTTTGAGGAAGTGGAGACTTGTGGGAAATCCTTGGGTCATTCAGTGTGAGCCCTTGACTGTGTACCCCAGTCTCTTCCTCAATCTTTGCTGCCTGGCTCATGAGGTGAGCAGTTTGCTCTATGACATACTCTTACTGTTATATATTACTTCTTTTCAGAGACCCAAAGCAAAGGACTACTTGATCTTGACTCAAAATTTTCAAAACCATGAGACAAAATAAAACTTTTCTCTTTATAAGTTAATCATCCCAGTTATTTCATTATAGTGATAGAAAGCTGACTGATGTAGTCATTAAGCTATCAATACATGAATAGACTACTACACTGATAAGGTCAGGGCCCCCATGACCCAATCAGTCACCTTCAAATCATTTAAAACATATTTGAGGCATGAGGTCCCCAACACATGAAATTTGTGCTATGATTTGACTCATTCAAACCAGAGCAATAAGCAAAGGACTTTTGCTTATGAGTATTTGAATTTCATTACTGTTACACACATAGGACATAATTTTTTCTAAAAATTTTATTCTTTTATTTTAATGTGTGTGTATAATCTATCTGGATTATTTTTTTTATATTACACAAAGTAGGGTTTGCATTGGGAGTTCATTTTCTTTTAATATGTAGTGGTTCAAACCATTATCACCAAGACCCCAAAGTTCTGTAGTGCTACATTGTTGACCATCTCATGTTCCAATGGATGCATCCACTTTTCAGCTTCCTTATCCAATATGAAGGCCTAATTTGTTCAATCTCATGTTATTAATACATATCTTAATTATAGCTTTATAATAACTCTTGATGTAATCTGCATGAAGCCCTTCCATCTTGTTCTTCCTCAAACTTATCTAGTACATTCTTGGCACTTTGCATTATCTATCTATCTATCTATCTATCTATCTGAATTGGCTTGTCAATTCCAGTTTTCAAAAAAGCTTTCAGGTATTTAATTTTAATAATATACTAAATTAATTTATCAATTTGGGAAGATATATTAAAACTATTGAGTTTTCCAACCCTTGCACCAACTAACTCTCTAATTATTTGTATCTTCTTTTACTTCTCTAAACTTTGCTTTATTGTTTTCTATGGAGACTTCTTACATTAGATATATGCTCAAATATTTTACATTCCTAATGCAATTAATTAATGCAGTTGTTTTTGGTATATTAATCTTTTGTCAAAAAACTTCTTAAATTCACGTGGTAAATTATGTATTTTATTTTTTAAATACTAACAATGTTATCTGAAAATAATGACATTTTCATTTCTTCCTTTCAATCTTTATATTATTTAATCTCTCCTTTATTTTTTATTTCCCTAATTAGAAATTCTTATTCAATATTAAATGACACTGGTGAGAGTGATTTATCCATGTCATTTTTCTTCTCCAAATGAGAGTCTAAATTTTTTTTCAAATGTTGGCTCTAGGATAAATATACCCATGACATTCAAAATAAAAGAAAAATAACTTAAGGGAGAAATTGCATAATATGGTAGAAATAGTTTGAAGGAAAAGGGTGGAACATGTTTTCTTTAAAAACCAAGCGGGAGCCTTGTAGGATCCCAGGCCCAGATTAGGCCCAGGTCTGCTCTGTTAACCAGCAGACCCACACTAGAATTCAGGCCCTGGCCCAGGACTGCCCCAACCGACCTATGTCAGATCCAGGCCTGGGCCTAAGACCACCTCTACACCCTACACAGAAGCACAGGCCCATTTTGGCCCAGGTCCTTCCCACTGACCAGCAAACCAACTCCAGAGCCCAGATCCGGGCCTAGAACTACCTCCACCACCCCTCTGGATGCCATGCCGAGGTAAGCCCCAAGTCCATCCCACCAACCAGAAGACCCACACTGGAAGCTCCTGCCTAGGTCAGGCCTAGGAGCACCCACTGAGCTCACCTGGGAGCCCCTGCCTAGCTCCCACCTCCATCTTGGGACACTGCAGACAGTGCAATAGCCAGACCTCCCCACACAGTAGCCTCCACCTTGTGACAACAGACAGGGCCTAGAAGCAGCTGCATCTCAGAACAGGTAACCCTGTTATAAGGCCCAGCCTTTCAGCGCCATCTCTGAAAGTGGTTGCATCCATCTTGGGACACCCTCACTGCTATCTTGTGTTAACTCCACTATGGCTGCCAGCACTGTTAGTTGCAGTAGCATCCATCATGGGACACCAGCTGGCTCTGAAAGCCCAACACCCAGATGAGGTATAGATAATCTGGATGGGCACTATAATATTATAGGGTAGAAACTGCACTACCTCAGATGGACAAAGAAAGAAAGGAAGACAATAGACAACATGAAAAAACAGTGGAAGAAAGTGTGCCAAACAAACCAAGATACTACAACAATGCAATCCATGGATGGCGCAGTTGATGACATGTCAGAGAAGGAGCTCAGAATATACATAATTAAAATGATATGTGAATTCAAGAAAGACCTAAAGGAGAAAATACAGGCAAAAATTGATCACTCCAACAAAGAATTAAGGGAGCAAATACAGGTAGCAAAAGATTACTTCAAGAAAGAGATAGAGATTCTGAAAAAAAATCAGAAATCCTTGAAATAAAGGAAACAATAAACCAAGAAAAAAAAAATACTCAATAGAAACCACCACTAACACACTAGATCACTTGGACGAAAAAGTGTCAGATAATGAAGACAAAGTATAAAATCTTAAAAATAAAGTTGACCACACAGTAAGATAGTAAGAAACTATGAGCAGAGCATCCAAGAATTATGGGATAGCATTAAAAGACCAAATCTAAGAATTATTGGGATAGAGGAGGACACAGAGATTCAACCAAAAGAATGCACAATCTCTTCAAATAAATAATATCAGAACATTTCCCAAACATGAAGGATGAATTGGAAAATCAAATATAAGAGGCTTATAGGACACCAAATGTACAAAATTACAACAGACCAACACCAAGACACATTATACTAAAAATGCCTAGTATAAAGAATAAGGACAGAATCTTAAAGGCTGCAAGAGAGAGGAATCAGATCACATATAGGGGGAGACTAATTTATATCTCAGCAGATTTTTCAACCCAGATCCTCAAAGCTAGGAGATCCTGAAACAACATTTACCAAGCTCTGAAAGAAAATGGATGCTAACCAAGAATCTTATATCCAGCAAAATTAAGATTCAGATTTGATGATGAAATAAAAACCTTCCATGATAAACAAAAGTTAAAAGAATTTACAGTGAGAAAGCCCACACTACAGAGCATCCTCAGCAAAATATTCCATGAGGAGAAAATGAAAAACTACAATGAAAATCAGTAAAGGGAGGAACTACACTAAAGGAAAGACCAATCAAGTGAGAAACCAAGTTAAGTTAAAAACCAAAAATAAACCTAAATGTCCGGTAATACAAATCATATTTCAATAATAACCCTGAATGTGAATGGCCTAAATTCATCAATTGAAAGACATAGACTGACAGATTGGATTTTAAAAAAAAAAGACCCCAAAATATGTTGCCTTCAAGAGACTCATCTCATAGAAAAAGACATCCACAGACTGAAGGTGAAAGGGTGGGGGAAAAAAATACCACTCACATGGACCATGCAAACATGCAGGGGTTTCCATCCTCATATCAGATAAGTTGGACTTCAAACCAAAGCTAGTGAAAAGGAATAAAGAAGGACATTTCATACTGCTTATGGGATTCATACATAGCAAGATATAACAATCATAAATATCTATGTCCCAAACAATGGGTCATCTATGTATGTCATAAAAAACCCTTCCCAAATATAAATAAAACACAGCACAATAATACTGGGTGACTTTAATACACTTCTCTCACCACTGGGTAGATCTTCCAAACAAAAACTAAACAACAAAACTATAGAACTCAAAAATACAATTAATAATTTGGACTTAACATACATATATGTATAATCCCAACCATCAATGAGCAAAAATAATTTCTTCTCAGCAGCACATGGATCCTTCTCCATATGTTGTGCCACAAAGCAAATCTTAGTAATTACCAAAAAATAGTAGTACTACCCTGCATTCAATCAGACCATAATGGAATGGAATTAGAAATCAATAATAAAAGTAAAAAGAGAAGCTACTCCAACACCTAAAGACTAAAAAATGTGCTATTGAACGACACATGGATAACACAAGAAATCAGGGAGGAGATTAAAAAAATCATAGAGGTAAATGATAACTCCAATACTACTTATCAAAATCTCTGGGACACTATGAAGACATAGATATGAGGAAAGTTTATTTCATTGAGCTCATTCATTAAAAGATGAAAAAGTTGGGCTGGCGTCGTGGCTCAGCAGTAGAGCACTCATCTAGCACATTCAAGGCCCTGGGTTCAATCCTCAGCACCACATAAAAATAAATAAAAAAATAAAGGTATTGTGTCCAAGTACAACTAAATAATAAATATTATTAATAAATAAATAAGTAAGATGGAAAAAGTCAACAAAGAAATGACCTAACATTACATTTCAAAGCCCTAGAGAAAGAACAAACCAACACCAAAAGTACTACAAGACAGGAAATAATAAAATCAGGGTGGAAATCAATGAAATTGAAACTAAAGAAACAATTCAAAAAATTAACAAAACAAAAAGTTGGTTCTTTGAAAAAATAAATAAAAGTGACAAAAACTTAGCTCCCCTAATAAAAAGAAAGAGGGAGAAAATTCAGATTACTAAAATTTGTCATGAAAAAGGAAATATCACAACAGACACTATTGAAATTCAGAAGACAATTAGAAACTATTTTGAAAATTTATACTCCAGTAAAATAGAAAACCTCAGTGACACTGACAAATTTCTAGATCAACCCAAACTGAGTCAAGAGGACATACACAGTTTAACAGATCAATTTCAAGCAAGAAAATAGAAGATGTCATCAAAAGCCTACCAACCAAAAAGAGTCCAGGATCAGATGGATTCACAGCTGAGTTCTACAAGACCTACAAAGAAGAATTAATACCAATACTCCTCAAATTATTCCATCAAATGGTAATGGAAGAAACCCTTCCAAACTCATTCTACAAAGCTAGTATCATCCTGATACTAGGCAAAGACACATCAAAGAAAGAAAATTTCAGACCTATGTGTCTGATGAACACTGAATTTACTAAACATTAAAAAAATAGTGCACCATGATCAAGTGGGGTTCATTCAGGGATGCAAGATTTGTTCAATATATGGAAATTAATAAATATAATTCATCACATCAATTGACTTAAAGATAAGAATCATATGATTATATCAATTGATACAGAGAAATCACCTTTTCATGTTCAAAACATTAGAAAAACTGGGAATAATAGGAATATACCTCAACATTGTAAAAGCTATCTATGCTAAACCCAAGGCCAACATTATTCTACGTGGAGAAAAATAGGAAATATTCCTTCTAAAGATTGGAACAAGATAGGGATGCCCTTTTTACCACTTCTATTCAACATAGTCCTGAAAACTCTAACCAGAGAATTAGACAACCAAAAGAACTTAAAGAGATACAAATAAGAAAAGAAAAACTCAAACTATCATTATTTGCTATCAACATGATTCTATACTTAGAGGATCCAGAAAACTTCTAGACTTAATTAATGAATTTAGCAAAGTAGCAGGAAATAATATAAATCGATACTCATAAATCAAATGCATTTCTGTACATGATGAATCCTCTGAAAGAGAAATTAGGAAAACTACCCCATTCACAATACCCCCCCAAAAAAAAATAAAATAAAATACTTGGGAATCAACAAAGGAAGTGAAAGACCCCTACAATGAAAACTGCAGAACACTAAGGAAAGAAATTGGAGAAGACCTTAGAAGATGGAAAGATCTCCCATGCTCTTGCAAGGGCAAAATTAATATTGTCAAAATGGCCATACTACCCAAAGTGCTATACAGATTCAATGTGATTTCAATTAAAATCCCATCTTCATTCCTTCTTGAAATAGAAAAAGCAATCATTAAATTCATTTGGAAAAATACGAGACCCAAATAGCCAAAGCAATCCTTCCCAAGAAGAGTGAAGCAGGAGGCATCACAATACCAGAACTTAAACTATACTACAAAGCTATAGTAACAAAAATGGCATGGTATTGGCATCAAAATAGACATGTAGATCAATGGTACAGAATAGAAGACACAAAGACAAACCCACATAAATACACTTATCTCATACTAGACAAAGGCACCAAAAACATACATTGGAGAAAATACAGCCTCTTCAACAACTGGTGCTGGGACAACTGGAAATCCATATGCAGCACAATGAAAATAAACTCCTGTCACCATGCACAATACTCAACTCATAGTGGATCAAGGACCTAGGCACTAGACCAGAGACCCTGAACCTAATAGAGGAAAAAGTAGGCTCAGTTCTTCATCTGACTTCCTTAACAAGGCTCCCAAAGCACAAGAAATAGAATCAAGAATTAGTGAATGGGTACTAATTAAATTAAATGTGCTCCAATTAAATGAAATCCTTTTAAAGAAAACCTTTCCTTGCAATGTATGTTAAATTCCAATTATTCCCTTCACATTTGTTTCTTTTATTCTTACATTTTTTTTATTTTATGCCATTGACAGTATTCATTTGATGATTTAAAAATGTTTTCTGTTGAGACAAAAGACAACAATTTTAATCTCTTGATTCAATGGTTAGCATTACATTTGAAAGATTAGGGCAATGGTATATGGAAATTAGTAGTGAAAATGTTATCACTATATTCAGGGCAAAATAGCTGTGTACTGTTTCTTATAAAATGATCATACTATTCTCTGATTTATCAGATTCCTGTTATTACCAACTTGACTAGCATCATTGATAAAACTCAGCTGTAAATAGGTATGACCAGAGGGTATCTGAATATTTCTTTTAAGATCCTTTGGTCTGATGAAAAAGAAAATAAAAATAATTCTCCTGCTTTTAACTGGATATGGCCTTCATTAATACACTTTCATAATGTCTGCTTTGAGTTTTGCTTTCTAACCGAGTGCTTTCTCATTGTTTCACTTTATCGTGAGAGATTCAGGGAGAGAAACTGGAGAAGGAAATGAAGCTTTCAATTGGAAAACAGAAATAAAGGTGGGAAAATAACTGAAAGACTTCTTCATTCTCTGGCTATCTGAAAATTAATAGTATAATTAAGTTAATCATGTTGCTCTACTTGTTTTTGGAAAAGTTTGTAACCCTTCCTCTCAATATCACAACAAATTAAGACTCGTGTTTTGAGGAAGAAAAGCAATTAACTGCACATAATAGTTTCAAATTATCAATCTTTTTTCCTATTTTTTCCTACTAATTGAAGAGGTGACTTCTCCATCATTTATCATCTATAGAATCCTTTATGCCTCCTAAACTCAGAATTTACCCCAACAGCACACTCTTACTGCTCATTATTCCTATCTCTGACTTCATTGCTCCTTTTGGCACTAATTGCCATTTGTCATAGTTTGTTAATTTATCTTACTAATATTTGTCTTCCACTACTAGAATATTAACTCTAAGACAGAAGATATTTTTGTCATTTCTCATCACATACATATTCCCAGAATGTCTGAAAAAAAATGAGGCAACAGAGCCATTCAGCACCCTCACTTATATCTCACAAGTGGCTTACTATCAAGAGTGATTAGAGTGTTCATTTCCTTCAAGGGCAGTGGAAAGGTGAATTTAGAACAGTTCTTAGTAGTAGATGCCCAATAAATGTCTATTTTATGATTAAGGACCACTGTAGCACCAAAATGGTATTACAAATGATTCTGAAATCTAGGTATCCACCGGAAATTTTCTGTGACCTGAATAAGTAAAGTACAACTATTCTCACATTAAATTATTTAATATTTTAAAATTCTCATAATAAAAGTTTGGACTGTAAAATTCTATGGTAGCAAATACATACATAATTGTTCACAAGAATTATGAATATAAAGGAATTGAGTGATGTGAACCTAGTGCAGACTGTGGGTGTTATTGTTTGGCTCTAGAATGTACCCCAAAAGATGATACTTGTTCCTTAGTGCAGTAATGCCCAGAGATGGGACTTTACATTATCAGTGGATTAATCCATTTAGTGTATTAATAATATGAATGGACTATGGGGAGGAAGTGGAAACCAGGCAGGTCAGACATGGTTGGAGGAAGCAGGTCATAGGGGACATGCTCCTGGGGACTATATTTTGTCCCTGGCCCTTCTTTGCTCTTCCCATCTTCTCTCTAATTTCTGACTGCCGTGAGCTAAACAGCTTCCTCTACCAAGTCATCCATTCCACCATAATGTTCAGCATCACCTCAAGTCCAATTCAAAGGAGCCAGTTGACCATGGACTAAAATGTCTGAAACTGTGAGACAAAACAAATATTTTCTCTTCAGAGCGGTTTTTCTCAGGTCTTTGTCACAGCAATGAAAAGCTGACTAATGCAGTGGGTAACCAAAGAAAGAATGTCTGGGGAAAAAAATAAGGCAACAGAGCCATTCAGCACCCTCACTTATTTCTCACAAGTGGCTTACTATCAAGAGTGATTAGAGTGTTCATTTCCTTCAAGGGCAGTGGAAAGGTGAATTTATGCTTGAAATAATCTGATGGTTGCACATAACAAATTCAACTATGGGATATGCATGGAGGTCTACACAGCACGACATAATACCCCATTTATACTAGCACTGTTATTCCTTTTCCTATTATGTCTTCTCTTGGTGAATTAAATTGAATGATACAAAAACTACAGGCTTCAGTTGATGGCCTTTACCATTCTCCATTGAAGTATAGAGCAAAACTAATCCTAAATTGCCACTCCATGCTTACTGATTTCCCTTGTCTTCGTCTAATGCTGTCCTATACTAAAATAAGTTATTAGAATTTATATAAAATTGATTGCCTTCTCTTGAATGGTAGTTCTACAGAAACAGTTGAGAATTAGAAGATAAACACCTAATGTTTCATATCAAAAAGTTGGGTTTTAGTCCTCAACAATTAATATATGAAATTATTGCTAACCCACTGATTTTACTGTAAAGGAAATGTAAACTTCAAAGATTATTTTTCTATTCTAATTTTTAAAATCTGAAGTAGTTCTTTAATATATAAATAAGACAGATGGTAGGATCATAACCTATGTAGTTCTCTATAGAAAAAAAAACATTACACCAAGTATGAATTGTGAAAGATACCCAAAAGAAGCAAGACAAGTACTGTGGTGTGATATTTTGCTAATTGGCAAGAAACCACTGAAGATTTCCTGTATATCAGCACACATGGTGCAATTTTTAGTGCCCAGATGGATTCAGACATTTCTTATACAATAAGGTACCTTTACTTTTGTCTTAACATACAAACATTAGATCCTTTAGATAATGCATTTCTAAAGCAATCTGTTAGTTTGACTGAGAGTGTAGAGGGTGTAGACATCAAGTAAGGCTCACTGCCAACAGTTGCATAAGCAGATCGCCATTGGTAAATTCACCGCCACCCATGTTGATCTTGTTGAGTTGTCCACAAATGAATAGCTTGCAATCAAAAATTGCCTCCATGGGTGTTTAATTTGGCCTGCATAACATTTTTATTTCTCATGTTTTTAATCAAATTAATTGTCAACATTGAAAAATGGGCCATTTCACCTAAGATTCGGGGGTTTCCACTTCTTTAGACAAAGCGAGAGCTCTGACAACAATTCTGCATCCCCAGAGCTTAGCCTTGCTCACCAGAAGCTACATGTTGGACTCACCCCATACTAAATCTGTGCTCCTTCTTTGACTCAAGGTCTTCTTTCCTTGTGGCCTGCTTGCTGCCTGCTTCCTTGTTATGCTCTGCTTTACCTAAGAACTGATATTTAAGAAAATGTCCTAGAGCAGAAACAAACATTTTAGTCTCCAGACCTCTTTACAATCTTAAAAAGTATTGAGGATCCCAAAGAGGTTTTGCTTCTGTAGGTTATATCTACTGGCAATTTATGATATCAGAAATTAAAATGGAAAAAAATATTTCATTATACCCATTACCTATTAACATAAATAACGCATTTTTTAGGAAAATTAACTACTTTTCATAATCAGTATAAAAAACATTGAGTGGCATTATTTAATTCTTTAGCAAATATCTTTAATGTCTGGCTTAAAAGAAGACTTAATTTTTCATACAATTTGTTCTGATAGATCGCTTTCTTTGAAGAATATGCAAAAAAATCTGACCTCACATAGATGTGTAGCTGGAAAAAGTAGCATTTTTATTAGCTTTTCAGATAATCATGAATTTCCTCTTTAATAGTACATCAGAATTTGGAAAATGGAAGGTTTTTTTTTTTAAAGATTAGCTACATTGTAAAACCTGAAACTATATTAAATTTTTTTTATATTCTGTCACATGGAAACCTGTTAATATAGCTTTCATTTTTAATAGCTCTTTAACACATGCTTGATTTTTAGCATCATGTATTGGTTATTTGGAAAATATTGTTTTATTGAACTTACAGATCTTCCAAAAGTTATATAACTTATATAAAAAGTTTTAATGTAACATATTAGTTAACATGTGGTAATATAATTACTAATCTCATTAGGAAAGTCTGGCTGGTAAAAGTTATCCAGAAATTATAAATTTCATTCCAAAGCTCACATTTTATCATTTATATTAATCAAACACTGTCAACTGTTTTGCTGGCAATAATAGACTTTGTTCACTTTCCAAAGTCTATCTTCAAAATACCCTTGGTATGAATAACCATATTTCATTGCTCACTATTTCTTTGGGGTTACAAGAAAAAGATGTTTCATGAGAAAAGAAGCTAATTCAGCTCAACTCAAACCAGCGCACAGGTGAAAACTGCAATTCAGTACGCTGTACAGTTTCTCTGTATGTTCTTCCCATTCTGTCACTGAAAGATTTGATAGTTAACAAACTTTACTACTTCATCAATAATATTCTTAAGAAAAACTATATTTTTACAAGTGTATAAAGTGTAGAAGACATAAAGCACTATTTCAGGCTACTATCTTGATGCTTACTAGTGTGCCTATGGTTTTAGCCAATTTTTATTTTTTATTTTTTGTATTTTAGTGCAGATCAATACAGTTAAAAGGGAAAATAATATCTCAATGCTATTTTGCAAACAGATTTAACTTCATGGACCCACTTGAAAGAATTGGAGACCCTAGCAGTTGAATGACTATGCTCTGAGAACTGCAGGTTTAGAAACTTGGTTCTCACTCCCAGAAAACTAGAAATTAGACTTGAAAATAGTGACTAAAGGCAATTGACCAATAACAACCAAATTGATTGTAAGCCAGAAAGTCAATCAAATAATTTTAAATAAAGACTTTTTTTGGGGGGAGGGGTTAATTGGTTTGCTCAATTGTCATATTTAGGATACTTTTTATTATATGTAAAAATAAGTTTTTCACAATATGTGTCTTGATTATCCTGCAATCAGAGCAAAGATCAATAAACAATCTCAAAATTATCATTTTTCAAATTATAGCAGAGTTTGACTAACCTCTTCTATATAAAATAGAGTATACTTGTCCAAAAATACATTTCTGTCTACAAAAATCAGTGCTAGATGAGCAGAGCAACTGTTGGATTAGGGCTTCCCTTTTCTGACCTTAACTGACAATCTTGACAGTCATCCACAAGAAATAACCAAATGCTTGTTGCTGCTAACTTTGCCATGATCTCACTTCAATTCTGCTTCTGTAAGATGAAACTCAAATCTTTGGTATTTGAATTTTCAGTGTTACTAGACTCTTCAGTTAAATTTTTTTAGTCTTCTTGTTGATTCCCACAAATAGCTAATCATATTTCATATGTGCATTTGGTAAGATTAATACTTGAACAATTGAGCATTATTTTTTTTATTTTAATTCTATTTTAATTCACTGATCTTTGTGCACCATCTCAACCACTCCACCAGATATAGCACATTCCTTCAAATGTTTCTGTTCCAATCATCAGAACTTTGCCAGCTATTTTTAGTAAGAAATGATCTTCAAGGTCTTTCCCTAGGCAGCAATACCCACCTGAATAAACTGAAAATTGTCACTGCCATCCTTTTTAATTTGCAGCTCATCTACACAGTCTCTCTGCTATTTTCACTTGAAAAATTAAAATGATAATTTGATTGCATAAGAAAATGGAAAACACAAAACAGTCAATGTTGAAGGGATATTTAAATAGAAAAAGAATTTTAAAATTCAGTAAACATCTCAGGAATCAGCAAAAAAGAAGTTGGACAAGCATAGTAACCTCTGGCTTAAAGACTGTGCTTTAAAACTGTGCTTTAAATGGCAACAACAAATGTCGCCTGTAACTAGGCAAGAGTTAAAAAAATTGATCAAGTAATGTGAAATTCCATGAATAAAAAGATGTCAGTAAATTGTTTACTATCAGTAAACATAATCTAAGAGATCATAGTTTATGATCTAAGAGATCATATTTTTGCAGTGTAATGAAAAGATTATTTTTATTTTGTACTCTTAAACTTAACCTATGTGAATTTGTTCTTAATATATATATATATATATATATATCCTTCATCATTGTAATTTGCTAATTCAAATTGGCTAGATTTTCATTTGTTATAGTAAAGAATAAGCAAGATTAAATTCAAAATAATGGTTAAACTACACAAGTAAATGTTTTCTAAAAGGAACCCAAGTTATAATAACAAAACCAAGTTATAATTATGTTAAATAATATTTTATGTATCTAAAAGAATTATAATGGAAAATAAGAAGAAAATATTTTATTGATATATCATAATTACTAAAAACAAAATAAAACTGAAGGTAAAGATGGACATTAAATGCTAACTCATTCTCTTTTTTTAAATGTTAGTAATTTTATTAAATATAAATAAGCTAAAAGTTCCAATTAAAATCAAAGATTGTTGGATTGGATTTTTTAAAGAATGCTGATTCAAGGGCATTTATTACCCTTCTTCCTGGCTCTCAGAGATCATATTTTAATAGATTAAGAAATAAGAGACTAGATGAGAACTGGAGGTATCTCTTATTATTGAATCAACCACTTTAAAAACTAAAAATATTTATATTATGCTAATTTTACTAGGCAGTTAAAAAGAAAGAATATCAACAGAATAGAATTAGGGCTTCCACACAAGAAACCATAGCAAACTACAGATCAAGCTGCAAAAAAAAAAAAAAAAAAAAAAAAAAAAAAAAGCATGGAATATTCTTGGTCATCTGTTAAAAGAAAGAGACAAAATAGCTTAATAAAATAAAGACCTAGAAAGAGAGGCAGGCTGAGGGAGGAGAAGTTCAGATACGATGAATAAAGTTACCAGTGCAAAATTTTCTACAGATTCAGATAAAGAGAGACAGATTGACAAACAGCAACAGACAAGGTGTATCTGAAGTCGTCCATGAAATTAATCTTCACCTACTGTCAAAGAGGAAAAATGATACCTTGCAGTAAAATCATACCTTAAAGTTTACAAATCACTTTACTTAATTTTTTATCATTTAATCCTCATAAGAAATCTGGTAAGTAGTTATCCCCATTTTATTCCTGAGAAAAATGTTAAGTGGCTAGATGATCTTTCCAAGATAGTCCAGGAATTTAAGGGGTCAGAGGTCATTGATTTTTTTCAGACTCAATTTATTTGCTAAGGTAAGCGTTGAAAATGTATCCCAAATTTCTCCTTCTAACCCAGACTCAGTCATCCATTTCCTTCCCTTCTGCTTCTGGGAACGACATGGTATGAGAAACCTACATTACCATGGTGATTGGCTGCTGTACAAATTTATGATTTCTAACCTCAGCTGGGCCTTCAGCTCCACAATCATTTCATTCATCATGAGTTGGCTCCTTATCCCACTCCTCAGCACATAGGCCATGACAGCTACCACCTTCCTCCCACTCCAGCAGCCCCACCACTCCCTGTCCCACTTCTAGCCAACCACACTCTGTTCAGTTGGGACAATGGATTCCATTTGATATAAATTTCCCCCTCCACTAAAAATTGAGTCATCTCCCATCCTTACATTGTGTGTTTTTTGCAACTGTGAATAAAAAAATTGACCAGAACAATTTTAGAAAAAAAAAATGTTTATTTAAGAGTTCACGGTTCCAGATGTCTTAGTCCATAGAAGACCTGCTCCATTCCTCAGGGCTGGAGGTGAGGCAGAACTTCATGGCAAAAGAGTGTGGCAGAGAGAGGCAGCTCACATGATGATAGAAAGCACAGAGAGAGAGGCTCCCCTTGTCTGACACAAAATATATACACCTGAAAGCCACTCTCCCAATGAACCACTTCCTCCAGCCACACTCCACGTGCCTCTAGTTGCCACTAAGTTAATCCCATCGGGGATTAATTATCTGATTAGGTTAAAGTTATAACCAAATAATTTCTCCTCCAAACCTTCTTGCATTGTCTCACATGTGAGCTGTTGGGGGACACCACATCTAAACAATAACAGTATATTTACAAAATAATTACTTAGCAGAGATTCTTACAAGAATCTAATAATTTCAAGCTTATCAGAGAGCTCGCTGTCAAAGTGAAGCATGTCTTTTGTAGAATCATCAGTTGTCATTCAAACATATTTTAAGTTGGATCTTAGGCCTTTGTGGTTTTTACTTTCATTTTTATATGCAGAAATTCATGACCTATATTAACTAGTTGGTAAATATTGGTTCCTTTTGAGTTGGGTATAATTCCTTTTCTTCATAGTAGAAATTTTTGAAACTTATTTTATCTAAAAATTTATAGAACTTTCAAGGTTTTCAGACAACTAAAATCATAACATAGTATTAAGAAAAAACTAATCTGAAGAACTTTGTAAGTTGCAGAATAAACTATTAAACACCAATAGAATTTTAAATTCATATGAATATGTCATCTGCATATTTCCAATATGTATAATAAGCATAAACTCAAACCACATTACACTGTATGTTTTATATATGTGTTGCTCACATGAAATAATATTCTCAGAAAGGATTTCCATTTGGCTTTGAAATATTATTATTTCAAAGCTGAAAAGTTGAGTATAATGTTATATAAGAAACACCAGATGGTAACCATATCATGTTATAATGAAATTTGCAAATGAAAACTGGAGAGGGGAATAATATTCCCAATGGTTGATATGCTGAAATAATGGTTTTTCTACAGAGACAAAAATTAAATCCAATCTGTATATTAAAGCTGAAATGCACCATAGAAGTATTTCATAAAATTATAATCATTTACATTTATCTTAAAAGGTTAAGTTTAAAGTTCAATTTGCCAAAAATCTTACAATAATACTAAAATTGAAATGTCATTTCAAGAAAAACAGAATGTCAATCAGTATTTTCTTCTTTCATCCTTATTCTCCATAAAATTACATGTTTAAATCTCGATTTGCCAGTTTTTTAAACCAACAAATATTTCTGCATTGCATTTGCTTTCTAATGTGCCCTTCTTTTATTTTGTTCTCCCAGCCTCTCTTTCTTTTTTAAATGCTCTACCTAGTTCTCTGCCCTCTCAGATTTTCAACAATTCTTCCCTACCACAAGTTTAAAAAGTTCAATAGGTTAATAGATTCCTCCTTAGCCAAATCCAACTTCCATTGCATTAAACATTAAAATAATTGAATAAATTGACCTTAAAGATCCACCTTACTCAAACTGAATTTAAATGGCTTATAAAATAATACCTTTGACAGCTTGTCACATAATACAAGTTAATAAAATGGTAATTAAAATTATAGATGTAAAATTAAGACTTGGAATCTTTATTTTAAAAAGTCACACAGGATCCTTTTACATAAAATTAGTGTGTTATCACCAGACATACATCCATACAACAGATACATTGAATATTTCAATGAATATTTGAAAATCTCAATAAATATTTCTTTCTGATCTTGGCATATTGTCTCCAAGTGAATATTTAGTCTGTTGATAATTGATTTTAACTACTTTCTCGTTTTTATCAGCCAGATGTCTTCAACTATTCCTACTGGTATTCTTAATATAATTTTCAATGGAAATCACAATAAATTCATATGCCAAAATTATTCATATACACATACCCCTTATCATGTCATTCACACCACAGAATTTTCTAGGTTTTTTTTTTTCATTTTCAGTAGAGCAACTAGCCCAATAATAAATTTTAACAACTTTAGCAAACACCCACTACCCTGATAGTAGAATATATGAATTTATTAATACTAGGAAATTCATTTATTTTGAACAAAAATCTCTTACATGTAATAGAGCCTCACCCAATGATAAATTCAATATGGTCATATTTGTAGTATCTCGATTCTTAACGCACTGAGCACCCTTCTACTAGATGACAAGGAAGACTAACATATCCCATTATCCTCAGGTCCCAAAGGGGGTTGGAGGGAAAAGATACATATACTCAGATCTGTGGAAAGGGTTCCTGTAGCTGTATATTTGGGCCAGTTGTTTTTGCCTACCTTCTGCTCTGTTGACCTAGTTGATGTGTGGCCCTCGCTGCTACATATGTTGTCTGGACGGCTGATCTATGGTATTCCTCTCCTCCTCTGACCAATAAGCATTTTTTTTTTCTCTTCTCATTGCCAGCTCTTTTACAGAAGTCTTCTAGAACTTAAGACCTCTCGTCACACAGTTCTGTCCTTTAACAAGGATCACAGATTTGAGGAGTTAGACTAGTGATCACCTAACTAATTTGCTTTACACCTCAATATTATCATACATCCCCCCTTTTCTTACCCAAACCCCCCAGTAACTCTCTTGCATCCTGTGGGACATGCTTAGCAGAGAGCTCACTGTCAAAGTGAGTAAAGTAGATCAGATGTCACTCAAACATATTTTCTTTTAAGTTGTATCTTAGCCCTTTGTGGTTCTTAGTTACTTTGTTTTCATATGAAGAATTTCATGGTCTATATTAACTAGTTAGTAAATACTGGTTCCTTTTGAGTTGGGTATAATTCCTTTTCTTCATAGTAGAAAAATTTTAATATAAATATCACTGGGTCTTAGTGTGCAATTTAGTTAAGTGAATTCAAAATTCAATACTGCCTTTAGAGGCTAGGTAAATGAAATAATACTCTTAAAAATGATGGTTAAGCATAGTAATAAAGAACTTTGGCACCATGAAAGAATTATCCAGAAATCTAAGCTTGAGATTGATAATGATGCAAAACTAACAAGTTGGCTATAGCATGTGGAAAATAGGTTTATCACAAAGCAAAGTGATTCATCTTAGGGGATCAGGGTTTCTCATTAGACAAATATCATGTCCTTTAATGGTTCTCGGTAAAAATATGAAAATCTGAGTGAAAAACATGTTACTGATGATCTGTGTTCTTAAAACCTTAAATTATATATTAAAATGAAAGAAGTTTCTACCAGAGCAGTATGAATGTAGCATTCATATGATCATAAAAATCAATTAATTAAAAGTAAAGCAATTCTACCATTTACTTCATATAGTTATATAAACATAAATACTACTAATAACTTGTCATTCATACCAGCAACATTCACAACTTGTACAGTTAGACTTAATTTTCCACTTGACATATAGAAAATGTCAATGTGTTACTGAATAAATGGCTATCATTAAATATATAGAAATTATTACAGGAACACTAAGGGTCACTGAGTTTCTGTTTATTTAGCACTCACTGCTGAGTTTGTGCTCAACACAGTTATATTTAATTTGCACAATTATTTTTGATTCTTTTTGTTAAAATATCCATTTTAAAGGTTAAAAAATAAATGAGGTTCATGAAGTTAAGTAACTTCTTTCCAAGCTCATACTTTTTGTACATGGTAGGATCTGTCCAATTCTAGACCCATACAGATTCCTTCTCCACCTTTGCCTCATGATCTTATCTAGAGTAAAAATTGAATATTTATTCTCACAATAGTTCTTGTATTCAAATAGCCTGGCCACATCCCAAAAGGACACTGCATTTTCATGCCTACCTGAAATAGTGATTATCATTCCAGTTGAACACCCTAATATTGGCAGTAGTTTTATCCTGTTCCTTTTCCATTATTGCCTCCTTCTTGGATCTAATAGATTTAGACAGTTTATGAGTGTGTTGAGTGATACTCATAGTCACACAATCACACCCATCAACTAAATTATTTTAATATCAGAAAAGTCTTCTGATTACTGACAGACATACAATACATATAAAAATATCCTCTTTGGATGAATCAGATTATTTTGTTCAGAGATATCTTCGTAAAAAAATAACTTTCTCATTTTCAACTTGATATATCGCATGCTATTTTTCTTAATTATTAACAATTCATAATTGCACTCCAATTGCCTGTTCATTGACTTTTGCTACGTTGTCTACTACTATCTGTGTGCTAGTAAAAACTAATAATGCAGTACATGTAAGTTTCACATCTAGATTTGTAGTACAAGACAGGAAACTAAAAACACTCTACTTTTTCAGAGAGATATGAGTATAAAAAATAGGTGAATAATTGTTAAATTGTAAATAGGTGTTAACTATATGGGAAATGTAATGATGAAGACTTTCTGAATATTTATCTATTTATTAATCTTTACAATAAACTGGTTCTTCATTTTGGTTTCATTCATTCTTTGATTAATTTCTTGTAATTAGTTTGTGTTTGCTTTATTGTTCTTTTTCTAACATATTGATTGAGTAACTAATTTCTCAGACTTTCTAATCTTTGCATTTATGAAATTTTACTTTTGTTTCATTCCATTCATTTTGATGTATTTCCTTTAATTATTAGGTCTAAGTGTGATGTAAATTGGTTAATTTCTTTCTTTGATCTTGAGGGTGTTTTTTCTAATTTTTCCAAAGAATGACAGAGGAATGCCTAATTATTTTTATATTGATTTGAAATATGAAATTTCAAATATTATGATTAGATAATGTGATCTGTTTAATATCAAGTTTCAATATTTGTTGAGATTTACATTGTTGTCATTTTGTGGTCTCTAATTATGGGACATAAAGCTTTAGAGATACATCCATTAAATATATTATGTCATTTGACTCTTATTTTTCTTATTATTTTTCTAGTTTATCTTTTAATTTTAAGAGTTGTCTGTTATAATTTTCCCCTCTATAATTGTTGTTTGGTTATTTTTAATGTTTCTATTAGGGCATTTTAGTTATATATAATAGTGAGTTCATTTTGACACCATCATATAAACATGGAATATAATTTTCTACATTTCAATTCCCAGAATTTCTTCTTTTCCAATCTTCTTCCCTCCCCTGCTCCCCTTCCTCTACTCTTCTAATTTTCTTTCTATGTATTTATTATTTTTTAATTGGTGCTTTATAGATAAATGTGGAATTGACTATGGTATATTCATATACATATATAGCACAATTTGGTCAATTTCCTTCTGCTATTCCTCTCTTCTCCCTTCACCTCCCTTGCTCTTCTTCCACTGTACTGATCTCACTTCAATTTTCCTGTGATCTGTTCTCCTGCCTGTTTATCCTTATTTTTCTTTAGCTTTCAAATAAGAGAGAAAATATTCAACCCTTGACTTTCTGAGTCTTGCTTATTTCACTTAGCAAGATGATCACTAGTTTCATCCATCTACCAGCAAATGCCATAATTTTATTCTTCTTTATGGATGAATAAAACTCCACTATCAGATTTCCAGACTTATATGTCTTACTCAAATTGAACCATTGAGGGTATAGAAACCTAAGCTGACCAATATTAAGCAGTAACATTGAAGCAATTAAACGCCTTCAAAAAAAAAAAAAAAAACTCAATACCATATGGATTCTCAGCTGAATTCTACCATAACTTTAAAGAAGAATCAATTACCTTTAAAGACTAATGTCAATCTTCTCAAATTATTCCATGTAATAGAAAGGGAAGCAACTCCCTCAAATTCTTTCTATGAAGACAGTTTTACCCTAATACCAAAACCAGAAAAAAGACATCGAGGAAATAAAACTACAGACCAATAGCTCTGATGCACATAGATGCAAAAGTCTTTAATAAAATATTAGTGAACTGCATTAAAAAACACATTTAGAGGAATGTACACCATGTTCAAGTGGGGTGCACCTTGGGATACAAGGTTGGTTCAACATATGCAAAACATATGCAAATATAATTCACCACATAAGTATGATCCAGGATAATCATCATATGACCACCTCAGTAGATGCAGAAAAAGTCTTTGACAAAATCAAGCACCCATTCATGTAAAAAACAAGGGAGACTCTAGTAACTGAAATAATCTAATTCAGCATTATAAAGGTCACATACAACAAACCCAAAGTCAACATCATGCTAAATGGAGAAAATGTGAAAGTAGTTCTTTTTGAATCAGGAATAAGGCAATGTGTCTACTCTCCCCACTCCTATTCAATATAGTTCTTGAAACTCAGCCACAGCAATCAAGAAAGAGAAGAAAATTAAAGGGTTATACATAGAAAAAAAGAAGTCAAATTATTTCTGTTTGTTGATGACATGGCTAGTATCTATAAAACCCAAAAATACTTCACCAGAAGAATTCTAGAGAAAATAAACAAATTCAGCAAAGTATCAGAATATAAGATCAACATCCAAAAATTAATAGCTTTCCTATACTCCAATAATTAATCTGTTGATAAAGAAATCAGGAAAACTATTCCATTACAGTAGTCTCAAAAAAATACTTGGGAATAAATTTAGTCAATCTGAAAGAACTCTACAATGAAAACTATAGAACACTGAAGGAAGAAGACATAAGAATATGGAAAGACTTTCCATGTTCTTGGACAGGCAGAATTACTATTGTCAAAATGGCCATAAAACCAAAAGTGTTATACAGATTCAATGCAATCCCCATCAAAATAACAATGACATCTTTTACAGAACTAGAAAAAACAGTCCTAAAATTTATTTGGAAGAAAAAAAATGAAGAATAGCCAAAAATAGCCAATACGGAGCAAGAAGAGTGATACTGAAAGTATTATAATACCAGATCTCAAATTATGTTTCAGAGCTATAGTAACAAAAACATCATGGCATTGAAATCAAAACAGACATGAAAACCAATGGAATAGAATAGAAGACACAGAAAAAAATCCACATCCATGTAAGCATCTGATACTGAATAAAGGTGCCAAAAATATACGTTGGAAAAATGCTAGCCTTTGTAACAAATGATACTAGGAAAACTGGAAATTCATTTGTAGAAGAATGAAACTAGATGTCTCTCACCCAAGTCAAATCAAATTGGATCAAGACCTGGAAATTGGAACAAAAACTTTGCTACTGCTAAAAGAAACCACAGGATTAACACTCCAGTGTGTTGTGCAGGCACTGAATTCCTCAACAAGAACCCTAAAGCTCAAGAAATAAAACCAAGAATCAATAAGTAGAACAGCATTAAATAAAACTTTCTGCACAGCAAAGGACGCAAGAACATGAAGAGAGAGCTTACAGAATGGTAGAAAGTCTTTGCCAGCTAATCCTTCTACAGGGATGAATATCCAAAATATATGAAGAACTTAAAAAACAACACACACACACACACACACACTAATAATATTATATAACAATAATAATAACCCAATAAACTAATGGGAAAAAGAGGTAAACAGATAATTCTCACAAGAAGAAATACAAATGACCAACAAATAAATGATGAAAAAATGTTCGACATTCCTAGCCCTTGGAGAAATGCAAATCAAAAGTACATTGAGATTTAATCTCACTCCAGTTAGAATGGCAATTATCTTATTGAAAGGAATCATCATATGACTCAGCCATCCAACTCCTTGTTATTTACCTCAAAGAATAAAATCAGCATAACATAGTGATACAGCTGCACCGATGTTTATAACAGTGCCATTCACAATAGCCAAGTTATAGAACCAGACCAGATGCCCATAAACAGATGAATGGATAAAGAAAATGTGTTTTGGATTTTTTGGGTTTTTCTCTTTTTTTTTCCGCCTTATTTCTGTATTAGGTTTTTATTATTGTTGTATTATAATTTGAGTTACATACAAATTAGAATTATTACATGCTCATGGTAAATTGTTCCTCTTTTATATGTGACTGTTAACCTTAAATAATTTTCATTTTCTTAAGGTATATTTTATCTTATAGTTACATAAAGTTTATTCAATTTGGAATTTCCCTGATATTTATTTTTCATTATCTTAAAACATTATTTACTTTTATATTTTTGGCATAGTTTTTAAAAGTAGCATATAGCTTGATTTTATTTGTTTCTTAAATCCAATCTGAAGGTCTTTCCATATTGACTGATAAATTAATATTTATTCTAATAACTAATACACTTTGATGCATAGTTCCGTTTTTATTTACTACCTTCTACTTCCCTTTTTCTTTGCATTTTCTCCCTTTTTTTTTACCTCTTCTTCTGCTTTTGTGAAGGGTATGTTGTTAATGTTATTTTTCTGATGAATGATTTCAAGTTCTAAAATGCATACTTATAGTAGAAGATTAATCAGTATTTATTTCTTCATCCAAAGTAAAACAAGGATTTTAGACATAACCACTTAATTTAATCAACTAAATTCCCATCATTCAGTCATATGGTTTAGTTCTTTTGTTTTAAACAGTTCAAATAAGCCCTTAAACTATTATTAGTTTTTTGTAAATAATTATTATTTAAAATTACCTGAATGTTTACCAAATGCCTTTTTTATTACATTTTTCTGGGTTCAATTTTCTGATTCATTAAGAAGTATTTCTTTAGTCTTAGATAAGATATTTTTCCATCAGTTTTGAAATTTTGCTTAACTGGTAATTAATATATATATATATATATATATATATATATATATATATATACATATATATATACATATATATATAATTATAATTTTGTAGCCATTTTGTTTCAAATCTTTGAAGATATTATTTTATGGTTATCTAATTATTACTTAACATTTGCTGTTAGTCTAATGTCTCTTCCTTTTGAGGTTAATGTTTTTTAATCTCTGAAGGATTTAAAGGGTTTTTTTCAATTTCCCATCAAGTTTTAAAATGGATCCAGTGATTTGGAACTCATTAGGCATTTTCAAACTGGTAACTCACATCATTTAGCAATTCTGAGAAATTGTCAGTCAATATATCTTTGTGTATCATATTTTTAATTATCTCAATTTTCCCTTCTAGAATTCTGATCTTTAACATAATCCTATCCCTTTTAAACATTTTAATTGACAAAAATTGTGTATGTTTATCAGATGCTGTGGCATGATATCCTAAAATATGTGCACATTGTGAAATGGTTAAACTTAGATGACTAATGTGTCTTACCACCACATTTTGGAGAATTCATTACTATTTCTCCAAATCTGATAATTTGCCTGAAATTACACTTTTTGACCATATGACATATTATCCAATGGAGGGGGAGCAAGTTTAGGTTAAATATAATTACATAATTTGGATTGGCATCTCTTATTCCTGATTTTGAACGTAAGAAAAGGGCATACTCCAGACAGAATAACTAGGAGAGCAAAATGAAAGAATAAGGTAAAAATCTACAACATACCTATGTGGCAAGAGCTTTCCAATTTCCCTCAGCTGGTGATATGATATCAGCAATTATTGTTGGGGAGGAGGAGGGAAGCAGAGAGAAGGAATTTTTAATGGTTTTAAAATGGGAGAATCCTCAGGTAGCAACACAGCCATATTGGAATGGCAACCTGAGAGAAGGTTTTACAGGAGCCAATACAAAGATGAACACAAAAATTAGAAATTGCTATGCTATCTCATAGTGTCAGAACTATCTGGGGTAAAAGAATGCTTTAAAGTAGCAAACCAAAACATTCTACCAGACAAAGACCTAGGGGAGAAATTCTTGGAATTCACGAAATTCAATTAAATACAAGGACCAAAAGAAGAAGCTTGCCTTAAAAAAAAAAAAAAAATGGAAGTGTGTGTGGTGCTGTGTCACTTAGGAATTTCTTACACAGAACGTGAATCTTATTTCAAAGAATTTTATGTAGATTAATTATTTTTTATTAAATTGGAGTAATTAGAAGTATTATTTAAAAACTACAAGAAGTGAGAAAATGACTGACATTGTTTACCATTGATAAAATTTGAATTTTAGATAAAGCTTGAATCTGTTACCATGGGTTACAGCTTCCCAATACCCAATTACTTTCCATATCAATAGATACTAATAAATGCTTATTTTGTTATTGTATAGTGTAATCCATTAACATGTGGGATATCTGATTAACTCCATGAACACAGATTCCCACTGAACAATGCTTTTGGCTATAGAAAAGATTCATTTACAGTGCAAAAGAGCAGATGCATTTTAACACAGCTAAGTACAAAAAGTTCATTGCTAATGCTTCAGGTTCCATACTGCAACTAAATTTTACAAAACTGTCAGATTTTGGTGTATTATCAAAGAATAAAGAGTCCTCCTCTTCCATATATATACTGTAAAAAGACAGATTTTCTTCAAATATGTCAACCCAAACAACATATTTCAAAGACTGACATATCAGGTATGAAAATCCAACTATTTTCTACTGTGCCAGAAACTAAAGAGATATGTAAAAATGTAAAATAGTTATTCTTTCTATTTTTTCAGAAAAGTTATGCATTTAATATACACTATTTGTTCACATAGAGTAAGTAATTGTTGTTATTTTAAATGAGTTATTTTAAGTGTTGTTATTTTAAATATTTTTTAAATTATTCATTTTAAATTTCTAATGTGGTACATATCACTAGATGTAAGCCACATAAATAACATGTCTTTGAGATTCTCAATAAGGTTTAAAACTATAAGAATTTCCTGAGTTCAAAATACTTAATATCTATTCTAGGAAAAGTGTTGGAATGCAGAGAAAAGAAAAAAAAATAGTTTCTTGTCAAATTTGATACTAATTCTTTAGGCTGGAAGAGAAAAAAACATATTTAAGATTCTTTTTTTTTAATTTTTTATTGTTGGTTGTTCAAAACATTACATAGTTCTTGATATATCATATTTCACACTTTGATTCAAGTGGGTTATGAACTCCCATTTTTAGCCCATATACAGATTGCAGAATCATATCAGTTACACATCCATTGATTTACATGTTGCCATACTAGTGTGTGTTGTATTCTGCTGCCTTTCCTATCCTCTACTATCCCCCCTCCCCTCCCCTCCCCTCTTCTCTCTCTACCCCCTCTACTGTCATTCATTTCTCCCCCTTGCATTATTTTTCCCTTCCCCCTCACTTCCTCTTGTATGTAATTTTGTATAACCCTGAGGGTCTCCTTCCATTTCCATGCAATTTCCCTTCTCTCTCCCTTTCCTTCCCACCTCTCATCCCTGTTTAATGTTAATCTTCTTCTCATGCTCTTCGTCCCTACTCTGTTCTTAGTTACTCTCTTTATATCAAAGAAGACATTTGGCATTTGTTTTTTAGGGATTGGCTAGCTTCACTTAGCATAATCTGCTCTAATGCCATCCATTTCCCTGCAAATTCTATGATTTTGTCATTTTTTAATGCAGAGTAATACTCCATTGTGTATAAATGCCACATTTTTTTATCCATTCGTCTATTGAAGGGCATCTAGGTTGGTTCCACAGTCTTGCTATTGTGAATTGTGCTGCTATGAACATCGATGTAGCAGTGTCCCTGTAGCATGCTCTTTTTAGGTCTTTAGGGAATAGACCGAGAAGGGGAATAGCTGGGTCAAATGGTGGTTCCATTCCTAGCTTTCCAAGAAATCTCCATACTGTGGTGAGCCGTGTTGGTAGACCGTTGCCGCCATTAGAAGATGGCGTCGGTCTCCGTTGTGGATCTTGGTAAACAACTCCTTATTAGGAAGAGTTGGCGCGCTGTCCCTCAATACCCTATGAGAAAACCCCGCGTGGCAGCTTTTGATTGGACTTGAGTAAGCTTTATTAGGCTGTGTGTGGGTGCGTGGAGATGAGAGCGCTTAAGAGAAGACTAGAGTTAAGGCCTGAATAGACCGCTGAAAGAAGAATCCTGTGTCGTGTCTTCCTTGCTGGCGAGGGGGTTGCGACAATTGGTGGCCCATACGGGGAACCGAATACCTCTCAATCCCAGGATCCAGAACTTTCAGCGGTCAGGGTGGTGCACCGGTAAGTTCCCAGGTAAGTGGGAATCCACGGAAAAATTAGTGGGTCGCTCCTCTGTAAAAAGAGAGAGCGGGGATTTTTTGGACTTTCGCTTTATTTCTTTGCTTTCGCTTTCTGCATTAACGCCATGGGCGCCTCTGCTTCTAGCCCTATTCTGTTAGCCCTGGATGGACTGCTACGATCTAAAGGTTTAAAAGTTAAACAGAGTACTTTGCAAATGTTCTTAAAACAAGTAGATCTAGCGGCCCCATGGTTTGCTTACTCAGGCAGTCTCACGACCCCCAGCTGGGAAAAACTAGGCAGGGATTTAGATTTTGCATACGAACAAGGGACCCTCGAAGGTGGGGTGATCCCCTTATGGAAGTTAGTAAGGGGTTATTTATCTGACAGTAGATGTCAGGATGCCCTAACCAAAGGACAGGAGGTTCTTGAACAATTACATGAGGAGAGGTCCGAGGGAGCTGAAAGTCTTAAGAGTGGGGGAAATGATAGAGATAATAAAAGTTCAAGTCAGCCAAAGACTAGCCTTTATCCAGATTTGACTGAATTGAAAGCCTTTGAGGAAGACAGTAGTTCAGACAATGAGGAAGTATTGGAATTGCTATCACGGCAAGCTAGAGAGAAAAGGGGGAAAAGTGAAACTAAAGGGCGAGGTGATCCCCGTAAGGCTGTCTACACAGAACATAAGAACCCAAAGACAGATGTGGGATATGAGGAAGAGGGGGTGGATGCTTTGGAGATTCCTCCTGATCCTCCACCCTATCCTAACCCAGGACTCAATAGGACGTTTCATGCGCAAACTTGGAGAAAGGTTCATTCGGACATGGGTCTAGCATTCCCTGTGTTTCAAGATGCCAATCGGGGGCGATATCATGAACCCCTTGACTTTAAAATTGTCAAGACATTGGCTGAATCAGTCCGAACCTATGGTGTGGATGCTGCATTTACACTTACCCAGGTGGAGGGCCTTTCTCGCTTTTGTATGACTCCGTCTGATTGGGCGAGCCTAGTGCGCGCCTGTGTTTCTCCAGGAAAGTATCTGGATTGGAGAGCATTTATGTTAGAGGGGGCAATAGAGCAGGAGGCCCAAAACCATGCGGCGGGACGCCCTACCTGGGATAAGGACATGCTTTTGGGACAGGGCAGATTTGCCAATCAACAAACAGGGTACCCACCAGAAGTATATGAGCAAATCAATAACATCTGCATCCGAGCCTAGAAGTCCTTGCCTAATGGAGGGGAAGTATCTGGTAATCTAACTAAGATCATTCAAGGCCCCACAGAGCCTTTTTCTGACTTTGTGGCTCGGATGGTAGATGCAGCGGGGAAGATATTCGGGGACCCTGATAGAGCTATGCCTTTGATCAAACAACTTGTTTTTGAACAATGTACTAAGGAATGCAAAGCAGCTATAACCCCATATAAAAATAAAGGAATAGAGGCATGGATGAAAGTCTGTAGGGAAATAGGTGGGCCACTTACTAATGCAGGGTTGGCTGCTGCCGTTCTCCAGCTAACCCGAAAGCCACCCCCTCATACAGGAAAGTGCTTTAGATGTGGCCAGGAGGGACATTTTAAGCGTGATTGTCCCCGAACATGTCAGTTACAGGACAAAAAAGGGTCATCCTCAATTGTTCGACAGCCGGGACTATGTCCTCGTTGCAAAAAGGGTAAGCATTGGGCTAATGAATGCAGATCAATCAAGGATATCCATGGACAGCCAATATCAGATAGACAGGTGCCAAAAAACGGCCGGAAGGGCCCTCGACCTCAGGGCCCACAAATATATGGGGCAATGGAGAATGGGACCATAGAGAGCGAAACATGGCCATCTCTACGACATCCCAAAGATCACGGAGAACCACTACAGGTGCCGCGGGGCTGGACCTCTGTTCCGCCTCCCGACTCGTATTAACACCTAAAATGGGAGTCCAGTTGGTGGAAACTGACTTTAAAGGACCTTTGCCACCTGGTACTGTAGGGTTGTTAGTTGGGCGTGCTTCTTCCGCTTTACGAGGCCTTTACATCTTCCCTGGAATTATTAATCCGGATACAATAGGAACAGTAAAGGTTATGGTAGAAGCTCCAAAAGGTATTGTGTCCATCTCCCCAGGAGACCGGATTGCTCAATTGTTAATTTTACCCAGTCTACACACCCGTTTTCCTGCTGGCTCCCATTTGAGATTAAACGATAAGATTGGAACAACGGGGGGAAATTGTGTATTTTTGTCCTTAGAAATGGATGACCGTCCCACATTAAAATTAACTATAGAAGGCAAAGCAATTTTAGGATTACTGGATACTGGAGCAGATCGTAGCATAATAGCAATGAAGGACTGGTCAAAGGGGTGGCCGGTGCAACTCTCGGATCCATCGCTGAGGGGTTTAAGATATGCTCAAGCTCCACAAGTCAGCTGTAGACATCTATCATGGAAAGATTCTGAAGGACATTCTGGCATTTTTCAACCATATGTACTTGATCTTCCAATCTCCCTATGGGGACGTGATCTTATGAAGGACATGGGGTTTCAACTTAGTAATGAATACTCAGTAGTTGCCCAAAAGATAATGCAAGACATGGGATATAGACCAGGTCTTGGATTAGGTAAAACTTTACAGGGATGTAGACGTCCCATACAATCAATACCAAAACTTAACAGACATGGGTTGGGTTTTTCTTAGGGGCCACTGAGGATCAGGTGCCCATTACCTGGAAATCAGGGGAACCAATATGGGTGCCTCAGTGGCCACTCTCCTCTGAGAAACTGACTGCAGCACATGTTTTAATTCAAGAACAGTTAAAGTTAGGACATATAAGGCCATCCACTTCTCCTTGGAATACACCCATATTTGTTATAAAAAAAAAAAAGACTGAAAAATGGCGGTTGCTGCACGATCTACGGGCTATTAATGCTCAAATGCAACTCATGGGATCTATTCAGAGAGGGTTGCCTTTGCTTTCTACTATCCCTAAAAATTGGCCAGTGATATGTATAGACATTAAAGATTGTTTCTTTTCCATCCCATTGCATCCTCTAGATTCAGAACGTTTTGCTTTCACCTTGCCTTCATGTAATCACGAGGAGCCTGATCAGAGGTTTGAGTGGGTGGTTCTGCCGCAGGGCATGGCAAATAGTCCTACCATGTGTCAAATGTTTGTCAGTGCGACTATTGCTCCAATCAGACAAAAATATCCAACATTAAGGTGTGTACATTATATGGATGATATTTTGTTAGCAGCAAAGACCCAAGGTAGGTTGGAGGCCGCTTATACTGACTTAGTACATTTGCTACAGTTAAAAGGCTTGCTTATTTCACCTGATAAGGTACAGATAGGGGACTCCATTAATTATCTTGGTGCTACTATCTCTTGTAAAACTATCACACCCCAAAAGATAACTCTGAGGACTGATAAATTACAGATGCTAAATGATTTTCAAAAATTATTGGGTGATATAAATTGGATTAGAAGCTACCTACATATTCCCAATGTTGAATTAAAACCTTTGTATGAAATTCTTAAAGGCAATTCAGATCTTACTTCCCCTCGACATCTTACTGAGGAAGCCAGGTCAATGTTGGTTAAAGTGGAAGAGGCTATACAACATGCTAGCCTTTGTAGGTTTCAAGAGGATAAACCTCTCCAACTATGTGTGCTCGCCACTGTGCGACAACCTACTGGAGTTTTATGGCAAGATGGTCCTTTACTGTGGATACATCCACGTATGTCCCCTGGAAAATCCCTTGAGTATTATCCTGATGCAGTTGCTTCCTTAGCTATGTTAGGGATACAACAAAGTATACAATTTTTTGGTTTCTCTCCAACGTCTGTGATTGTTCCTTATACATGTCAACAAATTCTGGTCTTATGTGCTAACTTGGATAATTGGGCTATATTACGATGCTCTTTTACAGGAGAGATAGAGAATCACTATCCATCACATCCTCTTATTACATTTGTTAAGGAACATCCTATCGTTTTCCCTAAAATCACTTCTTCTACGCCTATTCCAGGAGCTACAAATATCTTTACAGATGGATCTAAGACTGGTATTGGAGCTTATGTGATAAATGATCAACCTCCTATCCAACATCAGTTTGCTCCTGGTAATCCACAATGGGTGGAGCTGCAAATTGTCATAAAAGTTTTTGAACAATGTCCATTTCCTTTTAATTTAATCTCAGATTCTGTTTATGTAGTTCAAGCTTTAAAGGTGTTGGAAACAGTGGGTCCCATACGCACATCAGGAGTAATGTCTTCCCTTTTTCTCCATCTTCAAACATTGATTTGGAATCGTTCCGCCTGTTTTTACCCCTTGCATATTCGAGCCCACACAGGTTTACCGGGTGCTCTTTCTGCGGGCAATGCCCAGGCAGATCTTGCTACTCGTCCTTCTTGGGCGTTCCCTATTTCCTCCTTAGACCAAGCTAAAACCTTTCATGGTAAGTTTCATATTAATGTACGAGCACTTCAGAAACGCTTTACCATCGCCCGTGCTGATGCTCGACAGATTGTGTTGGATTGTCCTAATTGTGTGATTTTACATCATCCTCCCTCTATAGGCGTAAATCCTCGTGGTTTACGGCCTTTAACTATATGGCAAATGGATGTTACTCATGTTCCTGACTTTGGTAAACTTAAATATGTCCATGTATCTGTAGATACTTGTTCTGGCATTATCTATGCTTCCACTTTGTCTGGGGAAAAGGCTAAAAATGTTATCACACATTGCTTGGAAGCTTGGGCAACCTGGGGATCACCACAGTCCATTAAGACGGACAATGGCCCCGCATATACTGGGCGACAATTTTCTTCCTTTTGCAGCCAGATGGGTATCCAACTTGTCCATGGTTTACCTTACAATCCACAAGGCCAGGGCATTGTAGAGCTCGCTCATAAGACTCTAAAAGAGATGTTACTAAAACAAAAAGGGGGAATTGGCTTAGGCCACTCCCCGAAAGAGCTCCTCTCCCTGGCTCTATTTACTATCAATTTTTTTAAATCTGGACATTCAAGGGCGCTCTGCTGCAGATAGGCATTGTTGGCCCTCTGCCCCGAATTTTGGGTATGTTAAGTGGAAAGATGTCCTTTCCGGACAATGGTATGGGCCTGATCCCGTGCTGGCATGGGCACGAGGTTCTGTCTGTGTTTTCCCACAGGACCGAACGGAGCCGGTGTGGATCCCTGAACGGCTAACGAGAAAAGTCTTGAAGACAACTGACCAACAACGGGGGACCCTACAAGAGTCCAACGATGAGACCCTTCATTCTGCTGAGTATCCTGGCCCTATCACAGACGATGATGGTCCAGATGTTACCGATGCAGTGGTGGGCGGTAGCTCGGACATGGCCGATGCCAATGCCGGTCCATAAAAATTCTAGTGTCCTCCCCACTCTTTTTTCTACTTCATGTGAGATGTCTGCCCCTTGTGTCTCCCCTAGAGGAGACGGGGAATGGGTTTTCAACCTTTCTCGTGTTAATCTCACGGGAGTTTTCTGCTTCAGTTTCTTGAGAACCCGTTGTATTCGCTTACAGCGCAACAATTTGACCAATTGGGAGGACCCCTTACAGAACAGTAGGGTCTCACTGGGAATCTTGTATGCGGCGCTTAGCCAAGTGAGTGAGGGGAGACAGAGGGGCTCAGGAGAGGCTACAAATTCGACCGAAATGAATATCACCACTTTGGCTATAATTTCCCAGGTGTCACTCCCGGTGGCTTTTCCTAACGCTAGTAATGCCACTTATTTTAAGGCCTCTCCTTATTGTACCCCTTACTATTCTTTCCCCCCGACATTCACGCCTTGTCAAGATCATTCTTGGGAGAAGCGCCAAGTTGCTGTGGATTTCTCTCTTTCCCCTTTTCTTAAAAGGTATTTGTATAATTCTTCCAAGGATAATTCCACTACAGGAACAGGCTGGTCTTGGTTTCAATGGTTGATTTCCAATGAAAAGGGGGCCACAGCCGATATCTCTGCTCTGGCCCAATTGAGAGGAGTCCAGAGTTGGCTGGCTCTGTGTCTGTGTCTGGCTCTGTACAGGACACTGTTAATGGTAGGAGGCTTAAAAACATTTCATACAATTCTCAGGTGTCCAATGCTACACTGCCCCCTGCAGCAGTCTGTCTTCATTCTCTGTTTCTGTTCCTTTTGATCAATGATACCAATACTACAGAATCGGATATGATTGACTGTTCTAATTGTACATGTGTCTTGTCTGAGTGTTGGAATGGATCCTGGAGCACGGCAGTTGTTATGAAGGTCCCGACTTTCGTCCCGATTCCGGTTACTGCGGATCCGGACTCCTTCCCTATTATTGAAGTGCTCAGGAGCCGTAGGGATTTTGGAATCACGGCAGCTATTGTAACAGAGGTTGCAATATCTGCTGCTGCAGCGGTCACTGCTGGAGTGGCCATGGCTAATCAGGTGCAGACTGCGGCCACGGTTAATCAGGTCATCCAACAAACTTCCAGCATTTTAGAGTCTCAAAGTAAAATCAATCAACATATTTTATCAGGAATTTTGGCCGTTAATCAAAGGGTGGATCTCCTCCAAGCTCAGATTGAGGAATTGTCAGACCTAGTACATTTGGGTTGTGTTGATCATCGTGCACATCTATGTATAACATCTCTCAGATTTAATGATTCCAGAAATACCTCTCAAATCATCGGACAGTACCTGGCCGGAAACTGGTCCATGGAAGCAGAGAAGTTGATCCAGACCCAACTGACACAAATTGCCATGTAGAACAACACTCGTGTGGACCCTGTGACATTGGGCCAATTTACGAATTGGTTGTCTTCTGCTTTTTCTTTCTTTAAGGAATGGGTGGGAGTAGGCATTTTTGGAGCGATATGTTGTTTTGGGGTTGTCCTTTGTCTGTGGCTTTTCTATTGCCTAAGAGCTCGACATAGCCAAGAAAAGGCTATGATCGTCCAGGCTTTTGCAGCCCTAGAGAATGGTATTTCTCCACAAGTTTGGCTTGCACAACTTAAGCAATAATTTCCTGGGTTTTGGCCATTGCACCCCAAGTTATCTTTGACATTGCACTGGGATTGGCATGCCCTCCTCTTCCTGCCTTCCCAGTTATGGAAGGCCCATGCACTCTGCAGGCCTTGTTGCCATTGCACGCAGGCGGGCTTCCATGCTGGTGCTGCACTTTATGCTTTGGACCCTTCGTTTTCTCAGGGGCTGAGAGATGGTGTTGCCACTTCCAACCTCATAGTTACTGACCGGCTACTTGTAAAATCCCCCTTCCTTTTCGCCGTCAGCACGATGCAGGATGCGAGGCAAGGCACTGCACTTGAGTGATCCGATCTCCGGACCTCAAGGGAAGCATGTCCTATGGCATATGGGTTTGGCGTCTACGCCCCGTCCCACGAAAAAAGGCGTCGGCTGATATGGTGTCAGATCTAGGGAAGGCGCCTCCTTGGGACTGAGCCATACATTGCAGCCATGTTTTCACAGTGGGATAGGACCTCTACTTTCGCCTGCATTGTTTTTTAAGAGATAAGGGGGAACTGTGGTGAGCCGTGTTGGTAGACCGTTGCCGCCATTAGAAGATGGAGCCGGTCTCCGTTGTGGATCTTGGTAAACAACTCCTTATTAGGAAGAGTTGGCGCGCTGTCCCTCAATACCCTATGAGAAAACCCCGCGTGGCAGCTTTTGATTGGACTTGAGTAAGCTTTATTAGGCTGTGTGTGGGTGCGTGGAGATGAGAGCGCTTAAGAGAAGACTAGAGTTAAGGCCTGAATAAACCGCTGAAAGAAGAATCCTGTGTCGTGTCTCCCTTGCTGGCGAGGGGGTCGCGACACCATACTGCTTTCCAAATTGGCTGCACCAATTTGCAGTCCCACCAGCAATGTAAAAGTGTACCCTTTTCCCCACATCCTCGCCAGCACTTGTTGTTGTTTGACTTCATAATGGCTGCCAATCTTACTGGAGTGAGATGGTATCTTAGGGTGGTTTTGATTTGCCTTTCTCTGACTGCTAGAGATGGTGAGCATTTTTTCATGTACTTGTTGATTGATTGTATGTCCTCCTCTGAGAAGTGTCTGTTCAGGTCCTTGGCCCATTTGTTGATTGGGTTGTTTGTTCTCTTATTGTCTAATTTTTTGAGTTCTTTGTATACTCTGCATATTAGGGCTCTATCTGAAGTGTGAGGAGTAAGATTTGTTCCCAGGATGTAGGCTCCCTATTTACCTCTCTTATTGTTTCTTTTGCTGAGAAAAAACTTTTTAGTTTAAGTAAGTCCCATTTGTTGATTCTAGTTATTAACTTTTGTGCTATGGGTGTCCTATTGAGGAATTTGGAGCCCGACCCCACAGTATGTAGATCGTAGGCAACTTTTTCTTCTATCAGATGGCGTGTCTCTGATTTGATATCAAGCTCCTTGATCCATTTTGAATTCACTTTTGTGCATGGCGAGAGAAAGGGATTCAGTTTCATTTTGTTGCATATGGATTTCCAGTTTTCCCAGCACCATTTGTTGAAGATGCTATCCTTCCTCCATTGCATGCTTTTAGCCCCTTTATCAAATATAAGATAGTTGTAGTTTTGTGGATTGGTTTCTGTGTCCTCTATTCTGTACCATTGGTGCACCCGCCTGTTTTGGTACCAGTACCATGCTGTTTTTGTTACTATTGCTCTGTAGTATAGTTTGAAGTCTGGTATCGCTATACCGCCTGATTCACACTTCCTGCTTAGCATTGTTTTTGCTATTCTGGGTCTTTTATTTTTCCATATGAATTTCATGATTGCTTTCTCTATTTCTACAAGAAATGCCATTGGGATTTTGATTGGCATTGCATTAAAACTATAGAGAACTTTTGGTAATATCGCCATTTTGATGATGTTAGTTCTGCCTATCCATGAACAGGGTATGTTTTTCCATCTTCTAAGATCTTCTCTATTTCTCTCTTTAGGGTTCTGTAGTTTTCATTGTATAAGTCTTTCACCTCTTTTGTTAGGTTGATTCCCAAGTATTTTATTTTTTTTGAGGATATTGTGAATGGAGTGGTTGTCCTCATTTCCATTTCAGAGGATTTGTCGCTGATATACAGGAATGCCTTTGATTTATGCGTGTTGATTTTATATCCTGGAAAGAAAATGAAGACAAACTGTCCCCCAAACATAAAGACTGCAAGTAAAATGTTAGGAATGTGAAATACGTTCCTGCAAATCATTTTCTGGGGAAGCCATAAGAGAAACTTCAGGTAATCAAAATGCTGATGAAGAGCATTAAAGACTTCTTTAGGAATAGAAATAAATCATGATTATAAAGGGGCAATTATAATAGTTAATGACTATGTGCTCTGAAAATATAGATATGTTCAACTAAGAAAATGGGAAGAGCCAGTATACAGAAAGAACATTAAAAATCAAATAAACTCACTAATTGCTTAGGTATTCATTTGCAGTTAGATATTAATATCCATGTTAACTAGGAATAAAAGTATATTACTTCAATAAGATATGGAGGGTCGGGAGTACAAGGAAGAAAGAGAAACTCAATAGTTTCAGTATTACTGTTATTATGTAATCACAGCAAATGCGGGAGGCAGGGAAGGGGTAGAGAGGTGGGACAGGTGATGAAGTAAGGATACTACACAAAGGTATTAATGAAAATATATTGACTAGTACAAAAATATAAACTCTCCCCCAAAATAAAAAATATACCCCAAAGGAAAGATTGAGTAAATTTTAAAAAAGCACTCAAGGAAAAATGAAGGTCTAATAATATAAAACTTCATGGCAGAAATATAAGTGGGTTTAAGTCAACTTTTTAAAAACAGCTTTATTGAGGTATATTTGTTTTTTGTTTTGTTTTGTTTTTTTGTTTTAATTTTTTATTGTTGGCTGTTCAAAACATTACATAGTTCTTTATATATCATATTTCACACTTTGATTCAAGTCGGTTATGAGCTCCCATTTTTACCCCATATACAGATTGCAGAATCACATCAGTTACACATCCATTGATTTACATATTGCCATACTAGTGTCTGTTGTGTTCTGCTGCCTTTCCTATCCTCTACTATCCCCCCTCCCCTCCCCTCCCCTCTTCTCTCTCTGCCCCCTCTACTGACATTCATTTGTCCCCCTTGTATTATTTTTCCCTTTCCCCTCACTTCCTCTTGTATGTACTTTTGTATAACTCTGAGGGTCTCCTTCCATTTCCATGCAATTTCCCTTCTCTCTCCCTTTCCTTCCCACCTCTCATCTCTGTTTAATGTTAATCTTCTTCTCATGCTCTTAGACCCTACTCTGTTCTTAGTTACTCTCCTTATATCAAAGAAGACATTTGGCATTTGTTTTTTAGGGATTGGCTAGCTTCACTTAGCATAATCTGCTCTAATGCCATCCATTTCCCTGCAAATTCTATGATTTTGTCATTTTTTAATGCAGAGTAATACTCCATTGTGTATAAATGCCACATTTTTTTATCTATTCATCTATTGAAGGGCATCTAGGTTGGTTCCACAGTCTTGCTATTGAGGTATATTTGATTAAAAAAAACTATATATTGAAAGTATACAACTTGATGAGTTTAAATATGGACATAGACTGTGAAACATTACTACATTCAAGGTAATAGAAATAATAGAAATACATCCATCACCTCCAAATTTTTTTTATGTGTGTGTGTGCATGCTGAGAACACTTAACATGAGATGTATTCTCTCAATGATTTTTTAAATGCATATATACAGTCTTTTGATAGTAGGCACTGTTTTATAGCAGACCTTTAAAAATTATTTATATCACGTAACTAAAACTTGACACCAATCTTAAGGAAAAAGAAAAAGATTGTAAAATTGACTAACAAAACAAACCCCAAAACTCTGCTGACATTCAGACTGCTCAGCCTTTTCTGAACATGCATAGCACAGTCACATCTTCATGCCATGGTTTATGATCTTTTCCCCTCCTTGTCCTATAAAATTTGTACTCAGTATTCAAGTCCTAGCACTAATACTACTTCTTCCAAGAAGCCCTCTACAATTGCTTTTGTCAGAAATTAGTCCAAAAACAACTTTGCTTCTTTATTTGAGTAGTTAATTAAGTCAGACATATTGTAGGCCATTGTTTTCTTTTTAATTATTTTTTTATTTATTTTAATTAATTATGCATGACAGTAAAATGCATTTATGCACTTTGATATACATATATGGGATAAAATTTCTCATTTTTCTGAGTGTACATGTTGCAGAATCATATTGATCATATAGTCACATATATACATAAAGCAATAATGTCTGTTTTATTCTACTATCTTTCCTATCCCCACAACCCCCCCTCCCCTCCCATCACTTCCCTCTACCTAATCTAAGGTAACACTATTCTTCTCTAGTGCCCCCTTCCTTATTGTGAATTAGTATCAGCATAATAGAGAAAACATTCAGCCTTTGGTTTTGTGAGATTGGCTTATTTTACTTAGCATGATATTCTCCAATTCTATCCATTTACTGGCAAAGGCCATAATTTCACTCTTCTTGAATGCTGATTAATAGTCCACTGAGTATATACACCTCATTTTCTTAATCCATTCATCTATTGAGGGTCACCTAGGCTGATCCCATAGTTTAGCTGTTGTGAATTGAACTGCTATAAACATTGACATGGCTACATTACTGACGTATGCTGATTTTAATTCCTTTGTATATAAACCAAAGAGTGGAATAGCTGGGTCAAATGGTGGTTCCATTCCAAGTTTTCTGAGAAATCTCTTACTGCTATCCATAGAGGTTGTACCAATTTCCAGTCTCACCAGCAATGTATGAGTGTACCTTTTTCCCCCCATCCTTCCCAACATTTATTGTTGCCTTATTCTTGATGATTGCCATTCTGATAGTAGTGAGATGAAATCTTAGAGTAGTTTTGATTTGCATTTCTCTAATTACTAGAGAAGTTGAACACTTTTTCATGTATTTGTTGATCGATTGCATTTCTTCTGTGAAGTATCTGTTTAGTTTCTTAGCCCAATATTGATTGGGTTATTTGTTTTGTATTTTGTTGTTGTCATTGTTGTTGTTGTTATTGTTGTTAAGTTTTTTATATATCCTAGAGATTAGTGCTTTATTATGCATGTAGTAGGGATTTTCTCCCAACCTGTAGGCACCCTCCTCACAGTATTGATTGTTTCCTTTGCTGAGAAGAAGCTTTTTAATTTGAATCCATCCCATTTATTGATTCTTGATTTTACTTCTTGCACTTTAGGAGTCTTGTTAAGGAAGTCAGATCCTAGGTCAACATGGTAAAAATTGGTCCTATTTATTATTCTATTAGATGCTGGGTCTCTGTTCTAGTGTCTAACTTTGATCCACTTTGAGTTGTTTTTTGTGCAGGATGAGAAATAGAAGTTAAATTTCATTTTGCTACATATGGATTTCCAGTTTTGCCAGCACCATTTGTTGAATAGGCTATCTTTTCTCCAGTGAATGTTTTTGGGACCTTTGTCTAGTATGACATATCGTATTTATGTGGGTTTGTCTGTGTGTCCTCTATTCTGTACCATTGGTCTACAAGTCTATGTTGGTGCCAATACCATGCCATTTTTGTTACTATAGCTCTGAAGTATAGTTTAAGGTCTGGTATTATGAGGCCTCCTGTTTCAATTTTCTTTCTAAGGAATGCTTTAGCTATTCTGAGTCTCTTATTTTTCCAAATAAATTTTATAATTGTTTCTTTCTATTTCTATGAAGAATGTCATTGTGATTTTAATAGGAATTACATTAAATCTGTATAACACTTGTAGTAGTATGACCATTTTGACAATATTAATTCTGCCTATCCAGAAGCATTGGAGATCTTTCCATTTTCTTGAGTTTTTCTTCAATTTCTTTCTTTAGTGTTCTGTAGTTTTTTTTAATTGATTTTATTTTTAACTACATTACAGTGGAATGCATTACAATTATTATTACACATATAGAGCACAATTTTTCATATCTCTGTTTGTAAAGTATGTTCATACCAATTCATATCTTCATATATGTACTTTGGATAATGATGTCCATCACATTCCACCATCATTGCTAACCTCATGTCCCATCCCTTCTCCTCCTACCCCTCTGCCCTATCTAGAGTTCTTCTATTCCTCCCATGCTCCCTCTCCCTATCCTACTATGAGTCAAACTCCTTATATCAGAGAAAACATTTGGCATTTATTTTGGGGGGGATTGGCTAATTTCACGTAGCATTATCTTCTCCAGCTCCATCCATTTACCTGCAAATGCCATGATTTTATTCTCTTTTATTCCTGAGTAATATTTCATTGTCAGTATATGCAACGTTTTTTAATCCATTCATCTACTGAAGAGCATCTAGGTTGGTTTCACAGTTTAGCTATTGTGAATTGTACTGTAGTTTCATTGTAGAGGTCTTTCACCTGTTTTGTTAGATTGATTCCTGGATTTGTTTTTTTTTTTATTTACTTGTTTGTTTGTTTGTTTGTTTGAGGCTATTATGAATGGGGTAGTTTTCCTAATTTATCTTTCAGTGGATTCATTGCTAATGTATAGGAATGTGTTTGATTTATGAGTGTTGATTTTATGTTCTGCTACTTTGCTGAATTCATTTATTAGCTCTAGAAGTTTTCTGGCAGAATTTTTCAGATCTTCTAGATATAGAATCATGTCATCAGAAAATAGTGACAGTTTTAGTTCTTCTTTACCTATTTGTATCCCTTTCATTTCTTTCTTTTGTCTAATTGCTCTGACTAGAGTTTCAAGGATGATGTTGAATAGAAGTGGTGAAAGAGGACATCCTTCCCTTGTTTCAGTTTTTAGAAGGAATGCTTTCAATTTTTCTCCATTTAGAATGATGCTGGCCTTGGGTTTAGCATATATAGCTTTTGCAGTATTGAGGTATTTTCCTACTATCCCTTGTTTTTCTAGTGTTTTGAACATGAAGTTGTGCTGTATTGTCTCAAATGCTTTTTCTGCATCTGTTGAGATGATCATATGATGCTTTTTAAAAAGTATATTAATATGATAAATTACATTTACTGATTTCCATATATTTAACCAACCTTGTATCCCTGGGATGAACCCCACATGATCATCTGCCTAATTAGCTCATAGTTCTATTTAAACTAACTTGTGAGAACCTGTTCATTCAGTGTGGCAAAACAGTAAACTTAATTGTGCCTCAATATCACAATATTTTCCATGTTAACTTGTACTTTTCTAGTCCACTATTTATATCCTTATCTATACATAATCCCTTGGATACACCCAATCATGATATTAAGTCTTATTTGTCCATTAACCATGAATTTAATGTGGTAAACATCAAATTATTAAAACTGGAAAAGTACTAAGATTTTTTGATCATGATGCACTATCTTTTTAATATGTTTTTATATGCGATTTTCCAGATTTTACTGAGAATTTTTGCATCTATGTTCATCAGGGATAATGGTCTGAAGTTTTCTTTCCTTGATGTTTCTTTGTCTGATTTGGGTATCAGAGTGACATTTGCCTCATAGAATGAGTTTGGAAGGGTTCCCTCCTTTTCTGTTTCATGGAATACTTTGGGGAGGATTGATATTAATTCTTCTTTCCAGGATCAGATGGATTCTCAGCCAAGTTCTAGGCCACAGTTTTCACACTTTCTTCTCCACTAGAAAATGAACTCCTTAAGAACAGGAATAGTGTGTGGTATATTGGAGCAGGTCAATTATTGAACAAATGAACCAGAGACCAAAGGACAAGCTATTAATTTAATTATATTGCCTTAGAAATTTAGTCTAATTATCTATAACTATATTTATAATTATAACGGATTGCTTCCTTTTTAAATTTAGATTCCCTTACATTATTTTAGATTGCCTCTAGGCGTTTAATTAAAATTCTACCTCCCTAGATAGTTATTGCTTCTAGATTGTTAAATGTTTATAAATAGATATGCTTAGTTTGGAATCTCACCTCTCACAATTATGAAAGTTTCTGAATTGATATATGCTTCTTTATGGATTGTTCATACACATATCAAGCTTAAGTTGTTAACATTTTTTTGTGTTTCTCTGGCCCCCTGCTTCTCAAGTCTGGTTTTTGGATCAGTGGTTCCAATATTTTGTTCATTTATATTTTGTCTATTCTAGAATTTTCAAAGACCAACCTGCAGATCAGGCCCAGCGGTCCCCGGGCGTGGTAGGAGGGGCAGGGCAGAGCCTTCGCCCCCACCTGCAAGGTAGGCAGACCTGCGACAGAACGGCAGATCAGGCCCAGGGGTCCGCGGGCGTGGTAGACACCTCACACCAATTGGAGGAGGGGCAGAGCAGAGCCCCCGCCTGAACCTGCAAGGGAGACTTTTCAACTATACAAGAGCAATATAAATATATAGGGGGGGAAAAATTTCAAAAACACAACAGTTTCACCAAGAAGAAAGAAACACAAGCAGTATGAAAAGACAAAGAAAGAAAGGACTACAAGCAATGCAGGTCAACTCAACTTTAGAAGAGGTAAAAGCTGCAGCAGATGGAATGTCAGATAAAGAATTCAGGATATATATGCTTCAGATGATCTGGAGTATCAAGGAAGACATTAGACAGCAAAATCAGACAATGAAAGATCACTTCGACAATGAATTACACAAACAAATCCAGGAAGCAAAGGATCAACTATACAGGGAGATAGAGGTTATAAAAAACAAACAAACAGAAATCCTAGAAATGCAGGAAGCAATAAACCAACTTAAAAACTCTATTGAGAATACTATCAGCAGAGTAGAACACTTAGAAGATAGAACATCAGACAATGAAGACAAAGTATTTCAACTTGAAAAGAACATAGACAGCTCAGCAAGACTGTTAAGAAACCATGAGCAGAACATCCAAGCAATATGGGATAACATTAAGAGACCAAACTTAAGAGTCATTGGGATACAGGAAGGTATAGAACTCCATACCAAAGGAATGAGCAATTTATTCAATGAAATAATATGAGAAAACTTCCCAGACTTGAAGAATGAGACAGAAACCCAAATTCTAGAAGCCTACAGGACGCCGAATGTGCAAAATTATAAGAGATCCACACCTAGACACATTATAATGAAGATGCCCAACATACAGAATAACGAGAGAATTTTAAAAGCTACAAGAGAAAGGAAGCAGATTACATTTAGGGGTAAGCCAATCAGGATAACAGCTGATCTTTCAACACAGACTCTGAAAGCTAGAAGATCCTGGAATAACATATTTCAAACACTGAAAGAAAATGGGTTCCGACCAAGAATTGTGTATCCAGCGAAATTAAGCTTCAGGATGGAAGATGAAATTAAAACCTTCCACGATAAACAAAAGTTAAAAGAATATGCAGCTAGAAAACCATCTCTTCAAAACATCCTCGGCAAAACATTACAGGAACAGGAAATGGAAAATAACAATGAAAACCAACAGTGGGAGGTAGGACAGTAAAGGGGGGGGGAATAATCAAAGAGGAAAACAAACCATGTTTAATAACAGAAATAAACAAATATGGCTGGAAGAACAACCCATATCTCAATAATAACCCTAAATGTTAATGGCTTAAACTCACCAATTAAGAGACACAGGCTAGTAGAATGGATCACAAAACAAGACCCAACAATATGCTGCCTACAGGAGACGCATTTGATAGGAAAAGACATACATAGGCTGAAGGTGAAAGGTTGGGAAAAATCATATCACTCATATGGACTTCGGAAACAAGCAGGAGTGTCCATACTCATATCAAATAAAATAGATTTCAAACCAAAGTTAATCAAAAGGGATAAAGAGGGACACTACATACTGCTTAAGGGAACCATACACCAACAAGACATAACAATCATAAATATATATGCCCCTAACAATGGTGCAGCTATGTTCATCAAACAAACTCTTCTCAAGTTCAAGAGTCTAATAGACCACCATACAATAATCATGGGAGACTTCAACACACCTCTCTCCCCACTGGACAGATCTTCCAAACAAAAGTTGAATAAGGAAACTATAGAACTCAATAACACAATTAATAACCTAGACTTAATTGACATATATAGAATATACCACCCAACATCAAGCAGTTACACTTTTTTCTCAGCAGCACATGGATCCTTCTCAAAAATAGATCATATATTATGTCACAGGGCAACTCTTAGACAATATAAAGGAGTAGAGATAATACCATGCATCCTATCTGATCATAATGGAATGAAACTGAAAATCAACGATAAAAGAAGGAAGGAAAAAGCATACATCACTTGGAGAATGAACAATAGGTTACTGAATGATCAATGGGTTATAGAAGACATCAAGGAGGAAATTAAAAAATTCTTAGAGATTAATGAAAACACAGACACAACATATCAGAATCTATGGGACACATTGAAAGCAGTTCTAAGAGGAAAATTCATTGCTTGGAGTTCATTCCTTAAAAAAAGAAAAAACCAACAAATAAATGATCTCATACTTCATCTCAAAATCCTAGAAAAAGAAGAGCAAAACAACAGCAAAAGAAGTAGAAGGCAAGAAATAATTAAAATCAGAGCTGAAATTAATGAAATCAAAACAAAAGAAACAATTGAAAAAATTGTCAAAACTAAAAGTTGGTTCTTTGAAAAAATAAACAAAATCGACAGACCCTTAGCCATGCTAGCGAAGAGAAGAAGAGAGAGAACTCAAATTACTAGCACACGGGATGAAAAAGGCAATATCACAACAGACACTTCAGAAATACAGAAGATAATCAGAAATTATTTTGAATCCTTATACTCCAATAAATTAGAAGATAGTGAAGGCATCGATAAATTTCTTAAGTCATATGATCTGCCCAGATTGAGTCAGGAGGATATAGACAACCTAAACAGACCAATATCAATCGAGGAAATAGAAGAAACCATCAAAAGACTACCAACTAAGAAAAGCCCAGGACCGGATGGGTATACAGCAGAATTTTACAAAACCTTTAAAGAGGAACTAACACCAATACTTTTCAAGCTACTTCAGGAAATAGAAAAAGAGGGAGAACTTCCAAATTCATTCTACGAGGCCAACATCACCCTGATACCTAAACCAGACAAAGACACTTCAAAGAAAGAAAACTTCAGACCAATATCTCTAATGAACCTAGATGCAAAAATCCTCAATAAAATTCTGGCGAATCGGATACAAAAATATATCAAAAAAATTGTGCACCATGATCAAGTAGGATTCATCCCTGGGATGCAAGGCTGGTTCAATATACGGAAATCAATAAATGTTATTCACCACATCAATAGACTTAAAAATAAGAACCATATGATCATCTCGATAGATGCAGAAAAAGCATTCGACAAAGTACAGCATCCCTTTATGTTCAAAACTCTAGAAAAACTAGGGATAACAGGAACATACCTCAATATTGTAAAAGCAATCTATGCTAAGCCTCAGGCTAGCATCATTCTGAATGGAGAAAAATTGAAGGCATTCCCTCTAAAATCTGGAACAAAACAGGGATGCCCCCTTTCACCACTTCTGTTCAACATAGTTCTCTAAACGCTGGCCAGAGCAATTAGACAGACGAAAGAAATTAAAGGCATAAAAATAGGAAAAGAAGAACTTAAATTATCACTATTTGCAGATGATATGATTCTATACCTAGCAGACCCAAAAGGCTCTACAAAGAAACTATTAGAGCTAATAAATGAATTCAGCAAAGTGGCAGGATATAAAATCAACACGCATAAATCAAAGGCATTCCTGTATATCAGCGACAAATCCTCTGAAATGGAAATGAGGACAACCACTCCATTCACAATATCTTCAAAAAAAAAAATACTTGGGAATCAACCTAACAAAAGAGGTGAAAGACTTATACAATGAAAACTACAGAACCCTAAAGAGAGAAATAGAAGAAGATCTTAGAAGATGGAAAAATATACCCTGTTCATGGATAGGCAGAACTAACATCATCAAAATGGCGATATTACCAAAAGTTCTCTATAGTTTTAATGCAATGCCAATCAAAATCCCAATGGCATTTCTTGTAGAAATAGAGAAAGCAATCATGAAATTCATATGGAAAAATAAAAGACCCAGAATAGCAAAAACAATGCTAAGCAGGAAGTGTGAATCAGGCGGTATAGCGATACCAGACTTCAAACTATACTACAGAGCAATAGTAACAAAAACAGCATGGTACTGGTACCAAAACAGGCGGGTGCACCAATGGTACAGAATAGAGGACACAGAAACCAATCCACAAAACTACAACTATCTTATATTTGATAAAGGGGCTAAAAGCATGCAATGGAGGAAGGATAGCATCTTCAACAAATGGTGCTGGGAAAACTGGAAATCCATATGCAACAAAATGAAACTGAATCCCTTTCTCTCGCCATGCACAAAAGTGAATTCAAAATGGATCAAGGAGCTTGATATCAAATCAGAGACATGCCATCTGATAGAAGAAAAAGTTGCCTACGATCTACATACTGTGGGGTCGGGCTCCAAATTCCTCAATAGGACACCCATAGCACAAAAGTTAATAACTAGAATCAACAAATGGGACTTACTTAAACTAAAAAGTTTTTTCTCAGCTAAAGAAACAGTAAGAGAGGTAAATAGAGAGCCTACATCCTGGGAACAAATCTTTACTCCTCACACTTCAGATAGAGCCCTAATATCCAGAGTATACAAAGAACTCAAAAAATTAGACAATAAGAGAACAAACAACCCAATCAACAAATGGGCCAAGGACCTGAACAGACACTTCTCAGAGGAGCACATACAATCAATCAACAAGTACATGAAAAAATGCTCACCATCTCTAGCAGTCAGAGAAATGCAAATCAAAACCACCCTAAGATACCATCTCACTCCAGTAAGATTGGCAGCCATTATGAAGTCAAACAACAACAAGTGCTGGCGAGGATGTGGGGAAAAGGGTACACTTTTACATTGCTGGTGGGACTGCAAATTGGTGCAGCCAATTTGGAAAGCAGTATGGAGATTTCTTGGAAAGCTAGGAATGGAGCCACCATTTGACCCAGCTATTCCCCTTCTCGGTCTATTCCCTAAAGACCTAAAAAGAGCATGCTACAGGGACACTGCTACATTGATGTTCATAGCAGCACAATTCACAATAGCAAGACTGTGGAACCAACCTAGATGCCCTTCAATAGACGAATGGATAAAAAAATGTGGCATTTATACACAATGGAGTATTACTCTGCATTAAAAAATGACAAAATCATAGAATTTGCAGGGAAATGGATGGCATTAGAGCAGATTATGCTAAGTGAAGCTAGCCAATCCCTAAAAAACAAATGCCAAATGTCTTCTTTGATATAAGGAGAGTAACTAAGAACAGAGTACGGACGAAGAGCATGAGAAGAAGATTAACATTAAACAGAGATGAGAGGTGGGAGGGAAAGGGAGAGAGAAGGGAAATTGCATGGAAATGGAAGGAGACCCTCAGAGTTATACAAAAAAACATACAAGAGGAAATGAGGGGAAAGGGAAAAATAATACAAGGGGGACAAATGAAGGTCAGTAGAGGGGGTAGAGAGAGAAGAGGGGAGGAGAGGGGAGGGGAGGGGGGATAGTAGAGGAAAGGAAAGGTAGCAGAACACGACAGTCACTAGTATGGCAATATGTAAATCAATGGAAGTGTAACTGATGTGATTCTGCAATCTGTATATGGGCTAAAAATGGGAGTTCATAACCCACTTGAAGCAAAGTGTGAAAGATGATATATCAAGAACTATGTAATGTTTTGAACAACCAACAATAAAAAAAATAAAAATATAAAAAAAAGAACTAGTTACCAACTTTCATATGAATAAAATTTCCTAAAAACTCCCATAAACATAAAACCTTTCTCTAGTGTCAGGAATGCTTTTTACGCATCACACTCAGAAAGAGTTGCTCTGAAATCTTGTGTTGCATCTGCCTAATTAGCTCAAAGTTCTATTTAAACTAACTTGTGAGAACATGTTCATGCAGTGTGGCAAAACAGTAAACTTAGGTTGATCAGAATATGAGAATAATTGTGCCTTAATGTCACAATGTCTTTCATGTTAACTTGTACTTTTCTAGTCTACTATTTATATCCTTAGCTATACATAATCTCTTGGATACACCCAATCATGATATTAAGTCTTATTTATCCATTAACCATGAATTTAATATGGGAAACATTAAATTATTAAAACTGGGAAAGTACTAAGATTTTTTTCTCCACTTGAAATTTCGTATTAGCTTGTTACAGTGTTGTGAATGTTAAGAGAAGACATAGGTTCTAGGTCAAAGATAAAGGGTCACCGCCCAGCAAGCAGCAGGCACATCAACATGTTTGCTCCAGTTTCCAAAACTGAAGAGCTATGAGATGACATCTGTACACACAGTGGGTTATATCACAAGAGAGAAGGCAAGAACCTCAACAAGTTTTAAGCAAGCAGCAAACATTGCAGCCATCATCACATAAGTCATGCCCCTCTCCCCAAGGAGTAATCAGTTACACAGAAACCATGCTGTGGTTACCTTAACCTACTTCACTGTCTATATGACTAGCTGCAAAGATGGCTCAGTACCAGGATACTGAAGCCCTGAGGTTTGTCATCCTCAGCAGGATTGTTAGAAATGATCAAAGTCCATGGCTAACTCTCTTGCCAACACTACAAATCTCATATTTCCGTTACATTAAGCATTACATAATCTTAGTCTTCTCCCCAAATTCCATCCATGATGACTTCATACCAAAAGATGTTGTAACAACACAGAACTTCCTAACACAGTTCAAAGCATTACCACAGCCATAGTCATCATTATCATGAGCCAGTCTTCAGTGCTTTCTATACAAATTTCATTGCATTCCCACAGAAAGTGATGAAATGTCTGAAATCACAGAGATGCTTTGCCTTAATGTCTTTTATAGCCAAAACCATCTGCTACCAACTACTTTTTCATTTTTTATCAATTATTTATGTATTGCCTTATATTCAAATATTTTTTCTAAAACTCAACTTTAACACACTTTTTCTTGCAATAAGTACTTAATCCACACTCTCCAAAAATTAAGTCATTAATTCTCATTTGAAAAGTTTAAAGGTTATATATTCAGATTAAGCTTATCTTTATAAAAATATACAGTTCACATTAAGTAGTTTTGAATCATAGTAACAAATTTTATTCACCAAATGTTTGTTAATTACCACCCAAGCCCTTGAAATGTAAGATGAAAACAAGGTTTCTTTTCTTTTTTATTTATTTATTGTTTTATTGTTTTAATTAGTTACACATGACAGTACAATGATCTTAACATATCATACATTTGAATCAGGTGGGGTATAATTTCTCATTTTTCTGAGTGTACAGGTTGCAGAATCCCATTGGTCATGCAGGCACCCATATACACACAGCAATAATAATGTCTATTTTATTCTGCTGTCCTTCCATTCCCCCCTACCCCTCCCCTCCCCTCCCCTCACTTCTCTCTACCCAATCTAATGTGAAACACTTCTTTTTTTTTTTCTTTTTCCTCACATCGTCATACATGTATTCTGTATAACGATGAGGGTCTCCTTCCATCTTCCATGCAATTCCCCTTCTCTCTCCCTTTCCCTCCCACCTCTCTTCCCTATTTAGTGATGATCTTCTTCTCATGTTCTTCCTCCCTACCCCTTTTTGAGTCACCCCCCTTATATCAGAGAAGACATTCAGCATTTGTTTTTTAGAAATTGGCTTTTCTTTTTTTTTTTTTTTTTTTTTTTTTTTTGGTACTGGGGATTGAGTCCAGGAGCACTTAATCACTGAGCCACATCCCCAGATTATATAAAAATATATTAGAGACAAGGCCTCCCTGAGTTGCTTAGGGCCTCATTAAATTGCTGAGGCTTGCTTTGAATTTACAATCCTCCTGCCTCAACCACCCAAACTGCTGGGATTACAGAGATACACCACCATATCTGGCAACAAGGTCTCTTTCTTTAAAGAAGTTTGGAAATGGATAAGTAACACAAACGTAACAGAGTGCAAGTAATAAAATAATAGGTGTTTGTACAAGGTACAGAGGTAATACTAAGGTATCAATGTTATGAAATCTTCACAATGTAGTTGACCTGAACCATACTTTAAAATAAGAATACAAATGTATCAGGCCAAATTGGAAAAAACAAAGATAAAATAACTGAACATCAGAATACAACTACATCATAATTAATGATTTTCCTCTTTCAAAAATGATTCTGATCCACAGTGGAGGGGGAATGAAGGGAACTTTGGGTTGTGCAGAGGGGAGTGAGGGAAGGGTAGGGAGTATGGGCATAGAAAGGATGATGGAATGAGACGGACATTATTACCCTATATACATGTATGATTACACCACCAACGTGACCGCAAACATGTTCAGCCAGAGGAAGGAGAAGTTGTGCTCCATTTGAGTTCAATGTAAAAATGCATTCTACTGTCATGTGTAACTAATTAGAACAAATTTTAAAACTTAAAAAATGACAAAAAAATATGTTTTAAAAAAAATTTATCTTGCAAAGAAGGCTACTAACTTCAAAAGATTCTTTATTCATCAAATATTTCTGGACTACCTACTGAATGTTAGGTAGAGTACCAGGTACACTAACACTAAAGCCAGGTTTTTAGAATAAAAACTACTAGCTTTGGAATTAATAATGGAATTAATTTAGTTATTATAGCATTTCCTAATCCCCAACCCAACTATATAAATCTGAATTTTATGAACTGACCAGGAAATACTTAATTAGTTATCACTGAACCTGAATTAGTTATCATTATCTTTAGTGGTATAAGAAAATCCCAATCACAGCAGTTTAACTAAATAAGGCCTTTCTTTTTCTCACATAACTAAAAATACACTGCTTGAGAAACCAAGAGTGAAGCTGTAGCTTCATGAAGTCATCAAGGAAGGCAAGAAACTGTATTTAAGTAGAGAAATTAAAAGACTTCTAAAAGACCATGCCATGATGATAGGAATGGAGAGAAGGACAAAGATTCAAAAAACAGTGAAGAGACTAACTCTGCAGAATTCTGGTCAAAATAACATGATCGTTTAATAATTTCTTGTTTGACATAGAAATGATTTGCTTTCAGGTGAATCGATTTTCTCATAGCCTATTTAATGTCCCAGATGTTTCTCTCATGCCTTGCTTCCTAGCATCTTTGCCCCTCATATTATCAGAGTGTCTGTCACTCTGACATACATCAGCTCAAGTTTTAGCCAGGGCAAAGGGCAAAAATCTCATTGCTCAGAATTGTGTCATATTCTATACCTGGCTATAGGAGAGATTGTAAATTCTAGTATTTCACATTTAACCATCATGATTTATAAAGATAAGGGAGAAGGAAACTGAAACAGATACTAAATGAGACTCATTCAGCGTTTTCCACACTGCCTTCATAAATGTCTGAAGATTAACTGAATAAAAATATATGGAATACCAAATAAAGTCATTGAAAAGCAATGCATAAAAATGAAGTATTACTAACAATGTTCATCATGATGATGTCCTAAGGATGATAAGGTAAAAAATTAAATTTTGAACATGTGATATAAGCAGTTGTATTTATTCAAGTGTATATTTTTAAAAAATAGCTGTTCTGTATCTTTCTTCTATAAATGACAATTTTGGTGACAAAAAAAGTACTAACTAGTCAAAGTTAAATTACCTCTAGCTACCTCCTATCCACAATTTTTGGGGGGTTGAGGGGTACATTTTTTGGTGAAAAAAAATTCATCTTTGATTTCTTTCCAAAGTTTATTTTCTTGGAAAGTTCGAAGACCATCTGTAGAGTTATTCTGGGATATGAATGCAAAAAACTGCTATTTTATTCATTTTGAATGCAGTCATTTTTTAAGCACTCAGAATATTCCCAGAAAAAAAAAGTGAAGAAAGAAGTTGGCAATATAAGTAATTTTCAAGAAACACCAAAAATGTATTATAAATCAATTTGTTTGATTTCACCTAACTCATATGGCTCTAGTCATAATTACCAACATTCAACTCTCTATTTTTTCTGTTCCTATAAGTCTTGCCTTAATCACCTCAGCATAATATCTGAGATACTTAACTATAAATTTGCATATATTCAAATCTCTGTTGTAAATTAAAAACTTTGGATCTTAATCATCTACAGACCAAGTGTAATCTTTGCATGGATAGAGGAGGGGATAAGATAATTCTCAGCAATTAAGTCATTATCTTGTAGGTCAAAGATTCTCCTGAACAAATAATTGCAATATAACATTATAGAACAGCAGAGGTATTATCAAACTGTTATAAAAATTTGGGGGACTGGGGTTGTGGCTCAGTGGTCGAGCACTTGCCTAGCATGTGTGAGGCATTGAGTTCGATTCTCAGTACCACATATAAAAACAAATAAATGAAATAAAGGTCCATCAACAATTAAAAAAAATTTAAATTTGGAGGAATAAGTGGTTCTGCTAAGAGAATCTGAGGAATCTTGTACCAGATTCCAAAGGTAAAATTCCCAAAGATGGCTAAGGGAAAGGAGAGCATTTAAATTAAATTACCAGTAAATTAAAGGTCATCTTAAGTTGTATAGTATGTCTGCAACAAAGGAGATATATCACAAAGTTTAATGATATATTACATAGGAAGGAATTCAGGGGTCAATTGTGCATTGGTCAGCTTTTGTAGCTGTGTCAAAATAACTCAGAAAATCAACTTAAAGGAGGAAAGATTTGCTTTGGATCACAATTTTAGATGGCTCAGTCCATGGCCAACTGACTGCATTGCTGTTGGCCAGAGGTGAGGCAGAACATCATGGCAGGGAACACCTGGCAAAGCAAAAGCTGTTTATCTCATGATAGCCAGGAAGCAGGGAAAGAGGGGCCAGGACAAGATACTCCCTTCAAGGACATATCCCAGTGACTTGCTTCCTCCAACAAGACCTCACCTGCTAAAGTTTCCACCACATCCCAACAGCACCACCAGATGGGGATTAAGCCTTCACACATGTGCCTCTGGGGAATATTTCAATTTCAAATCACAACAAGTTGTAAATGGCTCACCTTCAGTTATAGGGCTACAGGGAGCCATGGAAGGCTTTAAAGCAATAGATGAAATGAGTCAGGTTTGTGTTTTAATCTACCAGCTCTGAGAATTTGGATCAGCAAGGAAAAAAACTGGCTCAAGAAGAGAAATGGGAAGGTTCATAAAATGCCAGGCCAATGGCAGCAACAACACAGAGCAGGGACAACGTTTGAGAAATCATCAAGAGTCAGATGGATAAAATTCTGATCAAAGTAACATGGTCATTTAATTGTTAGTGTTGATGTTATTGTTTGACACAATTGTGCTTTGCTTTTGAATGAAGCTATTTCCTGATAGTCTACTTAAATAATATTTAAAGAATTCACTCTGCTCTTAAATACATCTCCTCTCCCTTTCTTACCCTTCCATTTAACCACTTTTCCCCCACCTCCAGTGGTACTGAGGATTGAACCCAGAGGACGCTCTACCACTGAGCTTCATCCCCAGCCCATTCTAGTTTCTGTTTTGAGACAAGGTCTCACTAAACTGCCCAGGCTAACCTGGAACTTGCAATCTATTGGCCTCAGCCTCCTGAGTCACTGGCATTACAGTGGTGCATGTTTGAATGCACATGGAGATCCTGAGTAGTTCTTACCTGTATCCTTAGCCTTAATTGACTCTTAATGTCCTCATTCTCCTTTATTTCTCCCCCACTCACTACCATACATACGCTGCAGCTATGTAGAGGAAGTGTAGGAGTAAAAGTGTATCTTGAGGGTGATTGTCTTTTCGATTTTCGATGCCGCCTATAGCAGACATGCAAAGTCAAAGTAAAGTCCATAAGGGTTAATGGGCATAGAGGAGCTGTATTCCAAAACTGAGCCCATTTGCTCTGTTGGAAAGATTTTGTTTTCATATTAATTCAGTGGAAGAAAATGTGTATCTTGTTAATTGACATTGTAAAGTTAAATTCAGTAATTTTATTTTTTCTTTACAGCTCAACTAACTGCTCATATTTTATGTAAGTATTATTAAATTCCCAAGGCATTTCCACATGAAGGGGAAGGAAAAACTTCTACTTGTCCTACAGATAAAACTGTATATCCATTCACTGCATAGACTACTAAAATGACATTATTTCAATTCAGACTTTTGTTTCACGGCTATTGCTTTACACTCATAAATTGATTTGTGTCAATAAATGCATTGTCTTTTAATTAATTTGAAATTTTATTTTAGGTATCAGCAACACAAGTGGACCTAACCAAATATTATTGAATCATCTAGTCAACATACTCTGGGGCAGCCTTTCAGAAAGTAAACATATCTCTACCAAATTGACAAAATGCTGGTTTCATAGCTACAGGGAATTTTAAGTAAGAAACCTAGTCTTGTTTTTGCCCAGAATAATATAGTGCAAACCAACTCGAAAATTTTAGTTCCATTGTTATTCACCTGGCTGTCAATCATTGTCCACAATCTTCTGAAGACCTATGATTAGAATCATTCTACAAATGGGTAACAATAAAGCCTTCATAGATAATATTATAGCCGATATACAGATGCCAAGTTAATTTTAAAATTTCATATTTGAAGTCAGAATACTGCTAGTATTTTTGTCACCAAACTACTTATCTAGTAACACTTGCATCTGGAAGTAATAAAGACTTTCATGTATACCGAGAGGCACAAAGAGATGAAATCTCATTTATAATTTCTTTAGCTAAAAAAGGCAGCTTCTCTACATTGTGGAAAACATACTACTATAAAGTTATTTTGTATTTCAATTAAAAGGTCCAAATGCAATTTCCCCTTAAGATAATGATACTGATATTATATGTCAGTCAAATAATAACCAGTAACATATTTTAATTGCTAACAGTTATATTAACATTTCCAGACAATGAAATTGGCAAAAGAATTAAATTGTAAAATGCAATAAAAGAATTGGGAAAATATCTATTTGTTAAAATAAGAGTAAGGAAGTTCTAATTTTGGTATTTTGTCATGCTTCTGTGCCTTCATTTGCCTCAATTAGACTAATTATTCTGATTCTCTTGCTCATCTAAGCTATTGTATAAAATGCTTTAACTGGTCCACAATAATATCTATGTAGTAGCACTATGTTTTGGAGTCTGAGTTTTTTCACAAATTTTGATAGTCATTCTCCTGATATAATTTGCTTTGTAATAATTTTTCTATAACCTCCAAATTTAATCAAATTAATGAAAATTTGAGAAATGACACAATGAAATTTCACCAAAACATCAATTTCTCAGTAATTGGTGTTTATACTCTTTGTAAATATCTTTCTTATTTCACACAATGTTCTCCATAAACCCAGATGGAAAAAATTAAAAATAAGAAACACACACACACACACACGCAAATCTTTATTTTATAGGTTTGTGAGTCAGCAACCATATATTTGACCAAAAGCTAATGTTGTCTACTTAGTGACTCAGACTTTCATGACTATTTGTTCTCAATTTTCTCATATCCATATCTGTTTTAGACCACGGGCTTCATGTTTATATTGGAACACACCTAATCACTTTCCATTTACACTCAGATGAAAGTAGGGGCCCCATAATTTACTCACTGTGCTTCTTCTTTTGACTAGATAAAACCTCTTAAAGGCTAGACCTCTTCTGCAGTTTGCAACCACATAGAGCTGTAGTTTTTATCAAATTAGCTCAGAAAAAAAATCAATAAAATGGAACTATCAAAATCCAAACTGAACTACTTTATTCTATGTATTCCTTAAACAGCTATTTTTCATGTCAAATTATCTCAGGTGTGCATACAGAATGAGAGGAGGTAAATCTAAATGTGTCATGGTGATAGATGCCTGTCTGTAATCCCAGGGACTCCAGAGACTAAGGAAAGAGGATAGTATGTTTGATTCCAGCCTCAGAAACCTAACAAGACCCTGTATCAAAATAAAAAATTAAGATTTTAGATATTAATTCATTCATAAAGAACTCAAGTGTTCAGCCCCCAATAACAAAGAAAAAAGAAGTAAATTTAGTTAAGTGTCATGAAACAACATTCTATCCAAAATATGAATTCATTATGCAGTGATTTTTTTTTTGCTCATGACTCCAGCATGATAGAAAAATGAGGCCAAAAATATGTGCTCATGTTAGTTTGAGAGCAGGTGATGAAGCATGTCAGAAACCCATCAATGGGGTCAGCTAAGGAATATGCTTCAGAGCAAATGTGTTTAGAACAAGAGAGTGGGCTGTAAATTTCTTTGGGAAATTCATTCCCATCTTATTTTTTAAAATGACAATTCTGGATGTGCAATATTAGAGGATTGGAGCCCATGAACTTCTCTCTTCTAGTGTTTTATAAAATATATAGAAGGTTGTAAACTATAATCACTGTACTGTGCCACAGAACACTGGAAATTTCTCCTATTTCCATGCTCATTTTCTAACCTCCCTCTAGTAATCACTATTCTTTTCTCATCTTCTGTGAGACCAATGTTTTTAGCATCTACATTCAATGAGAATATAAATATTTGTCTTTCTATACCTGGTTTCTTAACAACACTCTCCAGTTCCACTGATTTTTCTACAAATGACAGGATTTTATTTTTATGAATGAATAATACTCCATTGTGTATAAGTATCACATTTTTTTTTATCCGTTTGCCCACTGGTATACACCTCAGCTGATTCTTTACCTTAGACTTGTGTGGTGATAAAAGCAAACATTCAGGTATTTCTTTGGTATGCGGATTTTATTTCTTTTGGATATATACCTGAAGGGGGACAGATCCAAATTATATGGTAGTTCTATTTTTAGTTTTAAATTTATAAGAGGTTGTATTTTAAAATAGAGTCATATCGTTTTAAATTTTTTAAAAGTATTTTTTAGTTATTGTTGAACACAACCCCAGCCCTCTTTTTTTTTAATTTTAAGTTAGTGATTGTCATTCTTTCTGATTTTATGGCTATAATATGTATCTCTAAAAGTATATTGGAGTTCAGAAAAAAAATCTGATAACAGCAAACCAGTTGTTCAGATCTTGAAGGCACCATCATTATCTGCAGTTATAGGTCAATTATATACAATAAAAAAGACCTATTAACTGGTTTAAAATTAAAATCTATAAAGGAAGAATAAATGTCACTAACAGGAAAAGCATCAAGAATAATAGGGGGGGGTGAAGACTCAAGCATCAGATAAGAAGAAAGAGCTATGTAATTTGTAGAATCCAGTGCAACATGAAATGTGAGGCCCTTGTTCAAAATCCAAGAGGAAAATTCAATTAAAGGTGTTAAAACATAAACATCTTTCTTTAAAAATGTACTAAGGCTAATAGTGATATCCATATAAGAACAAATCATAAATATATTTCTTCTTGTTATCATAAATTTATGCAAATAACAAATAATAATACTTTACCAATATGGTATCTTGATGGTACAGAAGAATTTTACTTTTACTTTTCTATAAATTCATTTTATTAAATTCATCAGAATACCTTTAGCAACTTTATTTTCAATCAATAAAATGCAAGTGTCATCATTTACTCTTGTCAAATGCACAATTGCAAATAATTGTTTTGTAATTTTTGCTTTCAAATGCAGATACAAATGTTATTGGAACTATTCAGAACATTTCATAGAATGTGAAAAACTAGGTTATGTTTCTTAAAATTATATAAAATATAAATTTTTATATGTCTAGAAATGATGTCTCTCATGCATATTTTATAAGAATATTTGATTCTTAACACAAATATTAAATATAAGTATATACCCATTTTTGTAACTTCTCTGACATTTTTTGTGACTCCTGGAGGGTGTATAAGAAATCAAAAGTGATTTCACAATGTATATAGAATTTAAAACACTTTACACATTTTATCAATATATTTTCAGAAAAAAAGGTAAAAAATATCAAAGTCATCCTACTTTATAGTTACCTTGGTTGAAGTATCATCTCAAAATAGTGTTCCTTTGTAATGATCTGAAATGTGATGATCTGTCAATTGAATTTCTAGTTGTAAGCTTGTGTATATTTGCCTTACAATGTGGCAACAATTTTTGTTGTTTTTTTTTTAACAGAACAGATTCTAAACTCTGAGGAATTCTAATGACTCTGATATAATTTTTGGCAGGGTACCATGTGTTTATTTGTATTTTGCAAAAATTTACTGAAAAGTTTGTTGCTTAAACCCTGGCAAATCTTATCATCCTGGAAGCCATAATTCACATTTGTGGCTGCCACAGGAATAGGGCTCAGTGTACATCCCCACTCTCTCACCAGCCTGGCTACTATCATCGCCACAGCTGCCATCAATACCTCGACTGTCTGTTGATGCTTCTGCTGGTGCCACCTCATTGCTGCTGCCATCCTGGGTCCAAGCACTGGCCAGCCACCCCCACTTGGAGCTGTCCTCCACCCTTCCACTCCCAACCTTATAGAAATGTCCATGCACCAAATGACCATGCCAAGTTGCTCACTGGCCAGAACTGGTGCACCCTGTGCTGCTGCTTCTGCCGATTCATACGCTCCATCAGACTTCTTTTTAAACCCAAGTTCAAAGACAAAATGGAATTTCAAAACTTAGAGAGAGCATTAAACTTATCAAGGGGAGGGAAGGGAAGAAGAGAGAGGGGCTCTTCAGAAAGTAGATCAGTGTACTATGTGTGTGTCACACATCCAGGAAGCTGATCCTGAAAGAAGAAAGAGAAGAAGTGAAAAAGGGGTCTGTGACAATATATTAATGTAACTGCACTTTTAACAAACATTCCAATTAGTGTTTATATTCAAAGTATACACAGTATAAGTTTGCACGTATATACTAATGATGCTACAATTGTTCCAAATAGTCTTCAGAATTTTATTCCAAGTCACTTTATGAGACATAGGAAATCTATTATTTTCCTTAACATCATTATTTTAATATTATGAAAAACAAGTACAAAACATTGTACAAACATACTTTTAACTACATGAAGATACATTACCAGAGTCTGTTTCACCTAGTACTTACTGCTCTACAGGAATTTTTAACTATTCCTATGTGGCTTTACCATGAATAACAAAGTTCACATCATGTTCAACCATTGCAGATTTGCATTTATCTTAATATCTCTACTCAAGATGTTTTGGAGAAATATTAATAAATATAAAATCACGAATGTGAGAGCAATTGGGCTGCATCATCTGTCACCCTATTGATGATAGCCAAGGTAGATTCAACCTCCCTCACAACTCTGCGAACATCTCTCCAGAAGATGCACCTCAATAGAAGAGGAAGATATTCCCTGACTGAGAAGGACCATTCTTGGGTCAAAGATAGATGAGTAACTGTGCTTCCTTGCTAGGATATCCAAATGAGCTCTCAAGAAATGTGAACTCACCTAAGAGCTAGGAGTTTTAAATGAGCAATATTATTGCATATGACCTAAGATCTCCATTATATTGGCTTTTCCAAGATACTCTGTACTTACTTAGGGTTTAGAAGTGTTGTCTCAACAGTCCTCTTCCTGTGTAGTAAGGCAGATTACCCATTTCCTGAAAAGTCCAAAACATCATAATCTATTCTTCTCAAGGTAATGTGTTATCTTTTTACTCTTAAGTAATAATGGTTGAATGAGTCAATTATTTGCATAATTATATTGGGATTGCTCTTATCTTCAAACAAATGATGATAACCAAAAGAGAAGATCAAAATGTTCTTCATGACCCAAAGGTTGTAAGGGGCAGGGGGGTGAGCTATAGTGAAAAATAAAAAGAACGGCTGGAGAAAGCATGTCTGCCACTGCTCCTTACAGTTCTGGAAGAGCTGTTAGAAGAAAACTGAAATTAATCATGAGTTAAAATGTTATGATGACTGACTTTTGAATATCTAAAAGTGATTAAAGAGTTAAGGAATTGAATCAAAGATACTAAAACCAGCTATTCATCAGGAAAGATATTTGATATGGCAGAATGGGAACTTTCATTGGAAAAATAAAATTCTCCCCATGTTTATATGTCAGTGAGTTCACACACACACACACACACACACACAATATTTAAAAGTGTATATTGTCTTGTTTTTGTCTTTGTCTCTACTGTTCCTATTGCCTAGAAGACTAGTCTCATCTACTCCTTAAAATTTCCAATTACCCGTAAAACCCAACCTAGATCCCATATTATTCTATGAAGTCTTTTCCAATTTAAGCGAATTCTCTTCTTTTTCTTGGAAAGAATTTTGTAGGCATCTGTTATAAATTGCTTGTTTCTCTCCCTAAATAGTCAATTTCTTGACAGAAGATGCATTGTTCATTATAGTACCCATGGTGTAAGACCTGATATAAACATTTAAATAATTAGTTTAATGTAATTTATGATGTTATTTTCAATAAAACTTTAATTTTTATTTTTATTGTAGTATTTAACAATGACACTCTTGATTGCTTGAGTATATAGTACCCAAAACACCTATTTTGAAGGAAACTTATCTATTTAGTTTATGGAATGGAGTTGGAATTTGACAGATTCAGTCAGTTCCTTTACCTAATTGTTGTCCTTGTCCAAGCAACTTCCCCTCTCAGTATCTATTTTTTTATTTCTAAAATAGAAGTAATAAAAATTAATTTTCATGATTACTAGGAAGATTAAATTATACTTGCACTATATCTAGAGGACATTGAATAAATATAACTTTCTCCACACACTATTCCATCTTCTTAAAATATCACTTTCATTGTTGTATAGTGATTCTTAAGTGTGATGCATGTAAATGACAAATAATGAAAACTGTCTAGCATTACACTCGGAGTATAGTAGGCTCTTAATACCTGGAATTCCCTAGCTCCCTCTTTTCCTTCTTGCAGGTTACTACAGGGCTTCCTTTAGTTTTAAAGTAACAATCAATAGTAAGAAAACTAAGGAGTAGAGAGAGCTGGGGGACAGATGATGGGAAAATTGGGGGGAAAGTCCATCAATTGCCATTCAACTGTTATAAAATAATTGTCAAACATTCTGCAGGGTGTACTCCATACATTGTTTTTTTTTGTTTTTGTTTTTGTTTTTTTAATCCACAAGGCAATCAGACCAAACCAAACAGATCTGGGCTCAAATTTTTCTCAACTTGAACATTGTGTAATAGTGGGGAAATTACTTGGTGGCTTTGTCTTTAGATCTAGGTTTCCCATCACAAAAATGATAACTCACCAATTTTTGAACTGTTTTGAGGATTAGGTTCTCATATGTAGACAGTTCGTACTGTGGAGCATGACCTCAGTGCACAGTGGCTGTTGCAGTTATTAAAATCTCACACAATCAAACACATGGTCAGCAATGAAGATGGCATCTACTGACCATGATGAGCAATGGGCTCTGCTTGCTACCCTTGTATTAGGCAGATTTCTAAAGGTGTCCTTCTAGGATTCTCAATATCTGGTTAATCAATCAAACATTAACCTGGTTACTGCTGCATATTTTTTCAGATGTAATTGAGGTTAAGTATCTTAAAATAAGAAGTCTACCCTAGATGACATATTCTTACTTTGAGCTCACAACCAGGAAACAGAAACCAGGAACCTCGGTTGTACAACCCCATGAAACTAAGTACTTCCAACAATCCAAGTGCTTGGCAGCAGATTCATTCCTAGAAAAGACTGAACTTTGCCTTGTGAAATTCACAACAGAGAACCAGCTGAGCCACCCTGCACCTGGACTTCTGACCTACAGAACTGTGAGATAATGAATAGGTGGTGTTGTTTGAAGCTACTAAATGTGTAGTAACTTGTCAAAGCAGCAATAGCAAATGAATACACCCACTCTGGAGAAGATTCAAAAAAATTATTGAAAACAGGATGCATCTGAATCCACTGAAAGATGCAGGAGTAATCTTTAATCCTCATCGTACCTGCTGTCCACATGTAGTTTTGTTTTCAGGATGATGTACAAATTCCCCTTTCTGTGAAACTAATAACAGTGAAGTTTCAAAAGATAATCACATGTTATCATTCTTTCCTTATCATCAGAGTCTACTAACAAAGCAAAAGAAACATAATCTCTAAATATATTTAATGTTATGTTTAATTTTCAGTTTGATTTGTTATATCAGGATGTGAATCTTTTAACATCCCCAGGTTTTCAAAAAACAGAAAGGAATTTTTACAACTATAGTTGATGGACATTTTCAGTCACATTATTAGGAAGCAGACTTTGGTATCTGCAAATAACAGCCACAGTCATTCCTATGTGTGCTGAACAGGAAAAATTAACACAAATGTTCCTGACAGCTGAGACCGAGCTATTAAAAACTGTGGGAACACTCTCAGCAGAGACACTACCAAAATAGAATGTAATCTTTAATTGAAGAATGACAACTTGTAAGAAGCCTCTGTTTCCCACCCACCCGCTTCCAGTGGCCCAATTTTTATTTTATATTTTATGTAGCAATTTTTCTACCTCTCATCTTCCTGTTCAATATTGATTTTAAATAAATATTCTGCAGGATTTGTTGACAGTTTGGAGAAAAATCTTTCATTGAGGTTCTTGTTTTCCAAGCTTTAAACGTGCTTTTTTTTCTATATCCCCTAAATTCTCAAAATGCTCAGCCCAAGAAACTGGAGATAACCCACGTCTGACCTAAACAGACAATCCCAGAAGCAGTTCTTATAGAACTGAAGTGGGGCTGGGCATGGTGGCACACGTGGCTTGGGAGGCTGAGGCTGGAGGACAGTGAGTTCAAAGCCAGCCTCAGTAACTTAGCAAGGCTCTAAGCAGCTCAGTGAGACCCTGTGTCTAAATAAAATACAAAAAGGGCTGGGGATATGACTCAGTGGTTGAGTGCCCCAGGATTCAATCCCCCCCCCAAAAAAAACTGAAGTGGGTCTAGCTCTCATTCATTCATCACCTCAACAATTGATTATTGAACAACTGCTATAGTAGTTTAAGAAGTATGTTGGGTGCTGGGACCACAAGAATGAATACAACAGATACAGTCCTTTCATAATTGTAATGAAACATATCAAAAATTATGTGAAGTCAAGATGGAAACCATGGGGCAAAAGGTTGACTCTAACTAAGAGACAATCAGAACAGAGATTAATTCCAAAGAGTTGGATGAAGAGACAAAAACTTGGAGGAAATGAAAGCCTCTAATACATGATTCAAGAAGCTCAGGGAGGATTCTCCTAGCGAAATCTCCAGAGATCCCAGAATTTCTGCTCAAGGATAGACTACAAAGTACCTCTGACTGCTCTCATAGGCAGAGAGGGGACTATTATTGGCACTAAAAATGTATGTATGCATACCAATTCATCCTGAAAGGGAACAATTAAAAATGTACAAATGAAGAGAAGCTATTGCCAGTTCCACTCTCCTCTCTTTTCAGGAGAAGTATCAAGTGACATCCAAAGAGACACTTTCCTTGCTTCTCCATATCCAATGGGGCCACTGTAAATAGGCACTAAAAAATATTTGACCCAAATACTTCTTCTACTGCCTCTCCAGAAAGTCAGTGTCTATATTCCTAATTATAAACAAAATGCTTCAAAAAGGAGTATCCTAAGCCACATTTAGCTAGTATCAACCAAGTTCAGTTGATAGTAAGTTAAGAACATAGCTCAAAAGTTCAAGATTTAAAAAAAAAAAAGCTAAGGCAATGTTAGGTTGGAAGGAGGAAAGAAGTTGGACAGAAACATTCTTATTTGAAAAATTTTTTCATTTGTCCTTTTTCATTATATATGAGAGTAGAATGTATTTTTACATATCATAGATACATGGAGTAAAACGTCCCATTCTTGTGGTTATACATGATGTGGTGTTACACTTGGTCGTGTATTCATATAAGAACATAGGAAAGTTAAGGCTGATTCATTCTATTGTCTTTCCCATTCCCATCCTCCCTCCCTTCCCTCAATGACTCCCTTCCCCCAGAAACATTTTAATCTCCTTCTTAAAGGGTTGGCCACGGAAGAAGCAGTGAGGAAGAGAAAATGTGAGAGTCACATTCCCTAGTACTGTGAAAGAAAGAAGGTACCACCTCCCCATCCATCCAAGACACTGAACAGTAGCAGTAACATTTCTGGGTCCAGCACAGGAGGAGCATTCATTGTGGGTTGAGGCTGGTGGAAGAAGGAGTGTGGCTTGTTTGCAACTCTTTTCAGACCTGGAGAAAATTTCCTGTAAAAAAGGAGGCCAACTGATTATAATTTGAGAGACTCGTAAGATTACCCTCAGTCCAATTATTTTCTAGGACTAGAAGAACTCAGAAAGCCTTTATACTCAAAGTCACAGTTCATTCCAATGAAAGGATATAGACTACAATTACCAAAGAGAAGAAGGACATCAAGAAGGGTCCAGGAGAAACCAAGTGTAGAACTTCTGTTGTTTTCTCCCAGGAAGTCATATCCACAGTGTGTACTTTTCTCAGCAGTGATATGAGTCATATGCATAGAACATTTCCAAACAAAGAAATTCACCCAAGCATTGGTTTCTAGGGTTTTATTGAGGCTTGCTCACATAGGCATGGCTAACCTCTTGCCTGGATGACCTGTTTTCAGCATCTTAGATACTAAGCTGAGGTACTGCATAGCCCAAATCTGGTCACCATAAATCACATTGCTGGCATGAGTATTGTATCAGGTGTGGCCCAAGGCTCCCTAGTAAACAGACTCTTTTATCAGGCAGGACATTCCAAGAGGTTAGATGTTACCCTGAGAAGCCCATCAAAGGTCAAACCATTCTCTGGGAAAAATTAATATTTTACTGTGGACTGAGGAAGTGAATTTACTAGTATCACAAAAGCTATAATCTTTTTGTCATTGCTACTTTAATAGTCAAATTTGATCTTGCTCATAGCATTAAGCAACTTGATGAGTTTTCAGCATGTCAGTTTTTAAGAACATTCTGTTATTTTTAATCTCAAGTACAATGTAATGAATACAAAAGTATTTGACACCAAATCTGTTTTCATAGTATCATATGGCTCTTCAAATATTATCATATATTCATAGGACTGAGATCTGGTCACAAACCTCATGTGCTTCACAGACTCTGATAGCTCCAGTCTTTGGTTACATTCTCTGGGTGATTGATGCTTTCCAATCCTTTGTGATAAGACACTTGACTAAAGGAAAAGCTGGGAGGGAAATGTGTGATGTTTGGGATACTGATGCCTCTTTTGGATGCCCTGCTGAAGTGAGGCTACTGCAGAGTGAACCGGAGCACATTTTCTGAATCAACACCCTCAAAACCAAGCGAAGAACAAAGACCGCAGCCTCAGCCTGGCCTCATGTACATCCAAGTCATCGGAGAACACCTGCACTATCAGGTAGCCTGGAGGAAAGTGTCGGAGTGAGGAACAAGAGCAGGCTCAGCACTTATCCACATTATCAAGCTCTCTCCAAGGAAGTGAAAAAATGACTAGTGATTATATTTTTAAACCAAATCAAAAGAGAGCCCTCAAGTTTAGGAGAAACTGTTATTTAAATGCCTGTCTTCTCAGCCACCACCCCCATACATATGTTGAACACATTATACCATCATCAGAGGATTTTTAAATATAAAAAGCAATACTGATTTTGTATCATGTACATCAAGATGTCCAAATTAAAAATGGAACTCTTCTATAAAAGTGCATGTCATTTTAAAGACATTTAATTTTTTTTAAAAAAAGGACAAGTGTGGTACATATAATATCCTAAAAATGGAAAATATGAAAAAGCAAATGTATTATAATGTGGATATTAAAACTTAGCAACTTTAATATCTACTAAGATACTGGGACAATGTTAAGTCTCCAAAAGGTCATTATGATTTGGATAATAACTGAAGTCAAAATTGCTTAAGTTAAAAAAAAAAAAACTAAGTCCCTTTATTCTTTCTCTTGTGGAAAATCAATTTAATTCTTCATACCAAAATGAGTTCCCTTGTAGATGAGAAGAAGTGACAGAATTGATATTATCTTGCCTCCGTCAGATTTTGGTTTTTTATTACTGCCCATATAACTGTCCAATAACAATATGGGAAACAGGGTTTCACTCATAAAATTGATGGGTTGGGATAGAGTGCTGGGGAGAATTACACTAAGGTAGTTTTCTGTAGTTCAATAATGACTTGAAATGGGGATTTTGAGAGGGTTTTGCTGAAATCTGGCTTCATAAGTGTTTTCATCTTAATTTAGGGGGAAAAAAAACATTTGCCACAGTAATCAAACCCTATGACATACACCATCGGTTGCCTTCTCAACACCATCCCCCATTCCCGTCTTCCAAGTTTCTTTTGGGATGGCTCTGTGCCCACATTCACAACTTCTCCATAACTCATGGAGGCCACCTAACCCAGTCCTCCTCATCAAAAGAACAAAGGGGAATTCTGAAAGGTTTACCAGACTTTTCTTTTTCTTTCTTGCATTCTTGGTACAAAAGAATCATGCACATGACACCGCCCTCCTTTCCCAAGTCTTCCAAAATTAACATGATTCCCGAAGTTGCAGCAGCCATCTTGAAAACATGATGCAACAAACAAAAGGGTGAAAAGAGAAGATGGCAGAAGAGAAGACAAGGCTTGGCTGTTTGCGGCATCTGGGCAAGGGAGGACATCTGTTCAGCTAGATATGCTGCTGCAGCAACCAACCTCAAAACCCCAGTGGTCAGTGAAGGCTGTGTCTGTCAGGCATCAGGCTGTCATGAGATGTGTCACCAGTCGCCATGACACAAAGAAGGGAATTTGGCAGAAACACATGTTCTTAAAGGTCTCTGCCCAGAAATAACACAAGCTACATCTGCTCACATTCCTCCGGTCAAAGCAAATTACATAACTACACCTAACAACAAGGGGGAAGAGGCAGAATTTGACCGTGTGCCAAAAAAAAAGGAAAAAAAAAATCGATTACCAGGTTTGATGAACAGTTAAACTTTCTCTTATGTGAAGAAAAATAAACCCCTATTTGTTTAAGCAATTTCAAGGTCGATTTTCTATAACTTTGACCAAAATTGTTCTCAGTCAGTAAAGCACTTGATTAGCTCTAAATTAATAAAGTCATATATGTAAAATTATATAGAAAAACAGGATTATCTTTCCTGATTTTTTTAAATTTATACTTGATCTTCCTGAGAATAATAGATTCAGTGAAAATTTTCCAAATCAATGATTTTCTTTGACTCTTAGTTGGAATTCAAAACTAAAGTCAAAGGAAGCTTGAGTCTAACTCTATTCTTCAGGGGAAAACAAAAAACAAAAAACCTTCCAAGTCAATCATCCCAGGAAGATCATCAACAGATAATTCATTTACTCATTATAGTGAGAAAAGTCTATTATTGTGTCATTTTCTCCCAGGACATATTTCCACTGCTGAGAATAATACTAACTAGCTTTGAGAACATAAAATGTGCCTCAATTGTAGTAAATGTATTAAGCCTAATCATGCTGTTTAAACCTCATAAAGAGCCTATGGAATAGACTCTATTATTCACATTAAATACATGAAGAAATTAAGGCTTCTTAAGATTGAGCAATTTATTCAAGGTCACTAAACTAATGAATTGTACATCCATGACCAGTCTCAAATCTAACTACAGAGCTCAAGCTCCCACCTGCTGGGCTTCCTATTCCTCTACATTCTGGAAGCATTTCTAAGTCACGGTGCTGTGTCTTAAGTCCTAAATCTCCTTTACACTATCTTAAACTCATGATTTAATTTAGCTTTTAAATCCTCATCTGATTCCAAGTCTACACTCTTAAACCTCTAACTCTGCTGCCTCCCTCATACTTACTAAAACAAAACTGACTTCACAGGAAAGAACATATAAACTAGTCACCAGAAGAAGAGAGAAGAATCTAAAGGGTAGAATAAATTGTAGGCTACTAATACTGGGAGAGTCAAAAGATATAGAGCATTACAAAATATTTAAGCAAAGAGTAATAATCATTAAGAAAAAAATACCACTCTTCTTGTAATCCTTACAGGCAAACATGCTCCAGTGCTGATGTGTATTATGAAAGCAGCCTCTACAGTGATGCTTGGTGGGGGGTGGAAAAGATTCAGGTCCCCAGGAAATCCATACTGCAGCCAGAGATAGTTTTATGAAACTCAAATAACATCATATTTCTCCCCTTCTTAAATCTCCTCAATGATGTACCAGTGAAATTTTACTAAAATCTAAACCTCTTACCTTGGCCTAAAAGGATCTACCTATTTCCTTCATCTACTCCCCTCTCTCTCTCTCCCGTTCACTATATGTTAGCCATATAGCTCTTTCCCTGCCTGTGTTATTCAGCTTTCAGCCTTGGGAGCGAAACACTCAAGAAGAACAACTTAAAGGAGAAAAGGTTTATTTTGGCTCATGGTTTCAAAATGGGGCCACCTGCATTTCTCTGGACCCAAGGTGAGGCACAACATTATGGAGAAAGGATGTGGTGGAAGAATGCTACTCCATTTCTGGATGCCAGGAATCAGAGAAAGAGTGAGGAAGGGACCATAGAGAAGATGAACTCTTCCAGGGCACACCCCCAGTGACCCACTTTCTCTAGTTATGCCACCCTCTCTAGCTCACCTTCTGCATTAACACAGGAACTATGCAGGGACACTTCACATTCAAACCTTTTTTATAATACTGCCTCTAGAGCATGCAAAACTTACTTGTGGCTCTGGACTTTGAACTTGCATTTTCTTCACCTGCAACACAGTGTCCCAGATTATGGCATGGCCTTTTCTCTTTCATCCTGTAGACTGTGTATAAAAGTTTATTTCCAAGGAGCGGCCTTCACTCAGTCTGCCTGGTACTCTGTTCTATCTCACACTGTTTTGTTTTAGTATCTTCATCATACTTACCACTAACTGAAACCATCACATTCTCTTTACGTATTCATTGCCAACCTCTTCCAACTCTGTTCTAGTTTGGAACCCTTGCTATATCTTCAATATCTAAAATGGTATCCAACATATAAACTCTCTTAACAGTTATTAAGTATATTTATGAATAAGTGAGCAAGAATTTGGTCAGGGCATGGAAACAGAATGGTGAAATATCAGGTTGTACAGAAATTCAAAGTCCCATAATGGAAAAGCATTTTTATGCCATGTGATTTTGACAATTCTTTTGCACTATTTCAAGTCCTAATGCCCTCACTTCTAAATCCAGTCAACACTTTGGAAACTATTCTCAAACTTTGAGAATTCTTCAGGATTTTGCCTTGTCCCATGACACACAATTCTTACTTCTTGTTCAGGACCTTCTCTGACACTGCATTGGAGACATTTATAGAGCCCTGTTGGTGATTATATATGCACAACTGAGAAAGGTAAGGCAGTTAAAGCACATGGAGACAGAAAAGAGGAAATAAAGGATAATTCCCTCTTTAATCTCCAGCAGAGTTCTTCAATACATTTGCTAAGATTCCTCAAAAAGTTCATGCACCTTGGATCACTTCCCACATAAATCACATGCATGAAGTTCTTTCAAGTGAACTTATATTAAAAAAAAAACATGCTTTGGGGCTGAGGATGTGGCTCAAGTGGTAGCGCACTCGCCTGGCATGCGCGGGGCGCTGGGTTTGATCCTCAGCACCACATAAAAATAAAATAAAGATGTTGTGTCCACTGAAAAAACTAAAAAATCAATATTAAAAAATTCTCTCTCTCTCTCTCTCTCTCTCTCTCTCTCTCTCTCTCTCTCTTAAAAAAAATAACATGCTTAGTGAAAGTAGAAAGGAGACTATTTGGAAAGGGGAAGGGACCTGGGGTTGTGGATTAATTAGGGGTAATAGGGAGGGTGGATATGATTAAAGTATATTAAGTACATGTACATGTATGAAATTGTCACAATAAAACCAATTATTTTGTACAATTGACACACACTGATAATTATAATTTTTAAAAGATACCATACTGAGAATTTCAAATATTCTTACTATGAACAATTTGGTATCTTTGAAGAATTTTCATTAGGAAAGTGAGGATCATTTTTGCAAGAAAGGTCATTTTTCCGTTATGTGAAGGATGAATTACAGAAGTCAGGGCAGATGTTATAAAAGTCAATTGGGAGATAAGATCAAGAAGATAAGTAACAATGAATGATTTATTAAACTCCAGCAATGAAAATTAAGATAAAAAAAGAGAGAATGGAAAGAGATGATAAGGTTTGTGGAATGAATGGTAAAAGTTTTGTAAGGACTATGTAGTAGGAGAGATGAAGTTTTGGTTATCACATGACCTGTAGGTAACAGAATAGCCTTCAGAAAAATACTGATTTTTGCTTGTTTATTTGCCAATGTATGGTGTCACACTGAACGTACAACTCTTCAAAGACAAGTGACATTACAGAATTCAAGTCATGTGACAGAATTTCTTCCCAAGAAATTCCATAAAATTATTTGCACATTTATCTGGGGATGCTTTAAACTGGAATATTGTAGAGAACTGAGACCTATAGAAAAACCTTTTTAAATTAGAGATTCCATGATAAGATTATGCTCACAGAAAATTTTAAGTTATTGCCACTCCAAAGTAATTTTTAGATTGCTTACTTTCCATGTCATGTATCTTACAAAGAATGTAACTTCAAACTTTGTTTCACTTATGGAGAAGCTGAGGAGTAGTAGGGAGATCATGTTTTGAATATAATGCTCTATGTTTAGGGTGGCATGTGAAAGGAAGGTTGCAAGTTTAAAGTCCCTGACTTTAAAACACACCTCAGTCAGTAAGGACAGGACAAGTGCACCAATCATATCCATTGTACTGGTTGTTTGGGTCACTGGGCAGGAGAAGATAAAAGGTAATACATGAATACTGCCCCATAAGTAAATGCTGCTCATTAAATCTAACAGATCAATAAGTGGTGGCCCTTCCATTCACCCACACCAAACAAGGGTACATTTGAAATAAATGAAAGACTCTTCTGCTCAACATCACAGAAAAAGTTTATATTTTAAAAGGAATTTTTAATATCAATACTATTTCTTGTTAATAATTATATTTCATTTTAGTAGGAACAGCCAAATCTTAATATATTGAAAAATCTGACAAAAAGACTCAATTATAAAATGTGAAAAAATATTGAGAAATTTTAGCTAGCAATGCTAGCTGACCTTTACATTCCTTGATTATACTGAATTAATAGCCTCGGTGCTAATGGTAATTACTTAAAATGGCATAGTGAAAAGGCCATTGTGTTACATAAAATCTCCATGGAAATGGAAACCCACTTGTTTATATTGTTTAATGCTGAGAGGGCATTAATTTAGCACTGTCAACACATTCCCATTTGATAAATCCTGACTTTATTAATGTGGATAAGTCTCTATCCCAGATATTTATTTTTCTGCTACCAACAGAAGTCCCTCTGCTGAGTTCGTGACTTTAGGAAAAAACAAAACAGTAATAATAATAATACCTGATCCTGACCTGTATACTATAACCAAATACAAACCAGTGTATTTTTTTTAACTGGGCCAGAAGTCTAAAAACAACCACCTAAGGGCCCAATCTACAATCTGCTCTTATATAAAGATCCTCCAAAATTTAAAGCATGATTTTGGGGAATCATTCATCTTTTTTCCTCAAAATCTCCCATTTTTGCCTTCTTACATTACTCACTTTTCTGTTCATCTTTCCACTGGCAACATCATTTCTGGTAGGGCATAGTGTGAGAAAAAAAACAATTTTTTTTAGACTATGCAATTTAAAACATAACTACTCATAAAAATTAAAGTTCAACCTACCCAATGGACACACAGTTGTACTAAGTAAACCATACATCAAATACAGAGAAAACTACAACTAAATTACCATGGAAATAATTACTAATAGCTAAAGAAAAGAGCAAATTTTAGAATCTACCTATGGAAAGAATTGTAGATCAGTGTGAAGAATCCTGGGAAGAAATTAATCTTACATACCACAGATAACTAAAAGAAAAAGCTAATCTAACTTATTATAATATGGAAAAGAATCGCCCAATTCCAGAGTGAATTTAAATGGACTGGTGTGGGGGAGTAATAGGAATCTGCATTTCTCACGGAGATAGTCCTAGAAATACTGTATTCTTCACTGGTGGTATACAGTCATACTACCTATCTGCCAATAATCACCTTAAGACTGACAAAATAATTCAGACAGTAAGAAAAGAAATCTCAGTTTTAAAATTGTTACATTTAACAATGTACGTAGAATTTTTAAACTTTGGAAGATTTAGACATGGCAAATCTCTTCTGTCAAGGTGTCATCTGTTAACTGGTCCATTGTATGCTTTTTTGAACAGAAACTCTTTATTTAGATGTAATTAAATTTATCAATTTCCATGTCCTGAAAATTTAAGACATTTTTCTTATTAGGAAGGAGACTATTGTTCTGTTAACCATTAATGTTTTACCTTTCACAATTAGTATTAATCCAAACAGAGATCACAATTGTAGTGGTGGCAGTTGAGGTTTTTTCCGTAGGTGAGATAGTATTTGGTTTGGGGTTTTGTTTTGTTTTTTAATACATCCATTGATTTGTGGTACTTAACCATGGACAAAGTGAATAGAGGGCAACAATTTCATCTTCATGGGGCAATAAGGCATACTAATGCTAATCAAGAGTTAGAAGGATAATTCAACCCAGATGAAGTTAAAATAATACAAGGTTGGGGCAGGGGGGAGGGGTGAAATTTGGTTCTAGTATTCTTAAGGGGAAAATCAAGGAATAACATTTATAACATAGAGCAAGAAGTTATGAAATGAAATAAGAAATGGATATAAAAAGAAACATTGGTTAAAATGATCAATAAGCATAATTTTTAAAGAAAATTTTAATTACTATTGAGCTAAAAATAAAATCATTTTTTTTCTTTTTTTATTAGTTACACATGACAATACAATTATCTTTACATAAAATCATATTTTTAAATGAAAGAAACCAAAATTTGGCACAATTAAAACAACATAAAAATTAAAAGGAGAAGAGATTTGTTAACAACAACAACAAAAAAAAAAAACAGGAAAGAAGAAAATAGTGTGAGGAAAGTTTTGAAATCACCCTTAAACTCTTAGGGCATTTAGCAACCCAACTCTGTTGCTTCAATATTCTTTCTCACTTGGGCACTCCCAATTCCTCCCAATATCAAAGTTTCCCATTTAAGTTCCAGAAAAGTTTATCATCTGTTTTGGTTTGGATTTGGGGTGTCTCCCAAAAACTCCTGTATTAAAGCAGCAATACTCAGAGCTAACATGATTACATTATGAGAGCTGCGTCCTAGTCAATGGATGAAGACTAATAATTTAAACGAACTGTGTAGTAACTATAGGCAGGTAGGGTGCTGCTGGAGGAAGTAGTAGGTCACTGGGGACCTGCCCTTGTGGATGATACATTTTGTCCCAGGCACTCTTCTCCTCCTCTCCCCATCCCACCTTCCCTCCCCAACCTTCCCCTCTCCTGCCCTCCCCCCCCCCCTCTCTCCTCTCGCCTTCCTGTATGTCATGAGATGAGCAATTCTCCTCCATCTTGCCCTTCCACCATGATGTTCTACCTTGTTTCGGGCCCAGAGCAATGGAATTGGCCAACTATGGACTGAGACCTCTGAAACCATGAGCCCAAAATAAACTTTTCCTCCTCTACGTTGTTCTTGTCAGGTATTTTGGTCACAGCAATGAAAAGCTGACAAACATACCATCTGTCCACACTTGTAGTTGAAGCACCAATCCTTTCCACCTACTATATACGGCTGCACACATACAGTAACAGACATATTCCAGTGTTTTCTTTTTTATCTGTTTTCTGAGTCCTTTAAGGTCCTCCTAATTATAACAAGAGCAGCAACTGAGTTAGAAAAATATCAAGATTCTAGGATCTTCTTTAAATCACTGCCATTTTTGAACATGGTGTCTTCATGGTTCTTGCTCCAAATTGCAGCATCAGGAAGATTTTGCTAACAGTGGGTATGAAGTAAACAATGCACTTGTTTGAACCTTCTAGGTACAAGTAGTCAGCAGGTGGTTGAAATGCTTGAAGGGAGAGAAAGCTGGTAGTTGGTTCATTCCTGATTTGAACTACCTTTTCTAAAACAATGAAGTTGGTGACTCATCCCTGCGTTCCATTGTGGTATGTTTTTACGTTCCTAATCTATCCTTTATAAAACAGCACTGGGGAATGTTTCCACATCTTTCTGTCTAGGTTCTGAGATAATAATGAGTGGAATGGCATCTTTCTCATTTTTATTTCCCCATCATCACCTAGCACAGACACATAGAAATTCTTAATAATTTTTGATAAAAGAATGAATTCAGAAATCTATACAAAGCTCTTTATATAGCTTAGTAGAGCTGAAAGATGTAGAATTCAAGCTATAACAATCACTAGGAAGATATGTGGAGAAAAAAAATAAAGGAAGACTAGAATATCCCTAAGAGGAGCCACACTCAAGGGACAAAAGAAAGAGGCACCATCTAAAGAGATCTAAAGAGAGAAATATGAAAGCTATTGTAATAAATACCATGAGCCCACCAGGCTTTCAGAATGAGAAAATGGTTAATGGTGTCAGTCAAAGCTGAGGGAATTGGAAAGAGGATTTAGTGAAATCAAAAGATTGTGTGATTCCACTACTTAGACTCATTCTTCATTTTTGAAATAAAGTTTTCTAAAGTTGGTAGAACCTAAGTGTTTATTGCTGTATTCTACATTGTTCTGGGCAATGAATGCTTATATCATTGTGTAAGATAAGGTATAGACTCCCCAGATGGAATGAATATATAAGTATTTCCCTATAAATAGTCCAAAACATATGCTTCTGTTCATGTAAGACTTGGGAGAGCATTACATGCACTGAGAAACTCAATAAATTGCTTTTATAGTGATGGAGAAAGTCATCAGAAAACAATCTCCACTCTGTTCATAATAATAAGTAAAGGTAATAAAAGAATTTCCTCTTTATTATGGCTACAGCAAATTTTTAAATGGTCAAATACTCAACTTTTATCCATCCTTAAGATAAAATCAAAAATGTCTTTTATTTTTTTTCTTTCCTTTAACTTCTCTTCAGAAGTCAACATTCCATAACTTACAGTTTTCAAATGTTATTTTAAAAGTATTCTGATATACAAGGTTCCTGGTAGCAGGAACACATTTAGTGCTGAATCACTTTTATTTTTAAATTAGAGGTTGTTCTTCCTTGAAATTATTGGTGTTGCGACAGTAATAATAATGTTGATTTCATGAACCGCACAGTCTTGCCACATACTGGGCACAGCACCAAGTGTGAGATGAAACCCTGCTCCTCCACAGCTTTTAGTGCAAACTGAGATTCTAGTCCTTATCTTTTTTATGTGGGGATGAGGGTTTGTGGAAGAAGCTATGGTGGAAATTAAGTGCAATGTAACAAAGTCTAAAAACCAAATTATTTTTAAATTGGATGTGTTTTCATTGATTTTTAAGTTACTGATATGAAATGAATACAACTACTTCTAGGACACAAAAGGTACATTTTAAATTATTTTCTCATACACAATAAAATGAAATATAACATCCCAAAGAAACATGTTTCCAGGGGCTGGGGTTGTGGCTCAGTGGTAGAGATTGCCTACCATGTATGAGGCACTGGGTTGGATCTCCAGAACCACATAAAAATAAACAATAAAATAAAGTATTTTGTCCACCTACAACTAAAAAGAATTTAAATAAAGAAACATGTTTTTAGATATATAAACATGACTTATAGAATGAGGATAAAGGAAAAATAATTGACAGCTTATCTACCATCAAATAATGATTTTCTCAAGAGATGAATGTGTCACCATTTTTCAGGGGAAAAATATTCAAATTTAAAAATTAATATAAAAAATATCAAGGAAAAAATTAGAATTTTTATATGCTTGTAGAGGTCATATTGTCTATATGGCAAATTGATGTTACACTTTTACAAGTAAAATAAATTTTATAGTTTGTTAAAAAATGATTAAAACGTTAAACTTGGAGGAGAAAAAAATGACATTCCCTGGGCATTCCAGGAACCTAAGTTTTTATTATTTGAAAACTAGGCAATTATCTTATAAAAACATAGACATTCATAAATCATTTTGAAAGGTCCAGGGATTAACTAGCAACATGTAGAAATACTGAGAGCTGCCGAGCAGAAAAGAAATATCAGGGAATACTCTTTAGAGAAAATAGTGAACAAAAGCACAACAGGAGATAAAATAAAATAAATATAGAAAAAACTGTGAGAAGCTAAGAAGTCAGTCATCACTGATGTTGAATTCCATGTATAAAAAAAATGCAGTTATTCCTGACACATGGCTAGTCTCTCCCATTAAATGAGCTAGTCAATTAACAAATACTTTGAATTCACAAAGGATATTCAGAAATCTCTGGCTGTATAAAAATTAAATTTTGAATTTATGACAGTCTATCAGTATTTGCAAAACCCCAATTCACCTAATCTGATCTTTAGATTAAGAAATATGTGTGAAGAATATACATAAAATGCAATGTAGAATGTATTAGGAAATGAAGTGAAATCACATATAAAATGCATTCAAGATTTAGTGAACAGGAAATCCAATCTAATAATAATGATACTATTAGATGCAATTTCTATAAGTGAGCACAAAATATAAATATAGTATAAAACAAGAAGTTTTTAGGTCTATAGGGGCTGAAGTTGGAAAGGAGTGAAGGGATTGTGGAAATTCTGACAAAGTCTTCATGGATGACATCACACCTGAGAAGGATTGTGTACAATGACTAGAAATATACCAGGAAGTGCTCTAGACAGAATAGTAAGCTTTGGCTCATTGACAACTTGCCACTGTGAAAGTGCTGCCTTCAAAGAGCTCCAAGCAGTCAACCATGGCTAGACCTTAAGATAACAAAATACAACAGATGAGATAGTAGACAAAGGGGAAGGGGCCAGATCAGTAAGGGTATGATATTCCCTGTGAACCAGGCGATTCTGCAGGCAAAGGGAGAAGAGCTGAAATGGTTCTGTATAATCTGAGTCATGGTCAAGGGTGGGCAGGGAGTCCATTTCAGGGCTATGAAAATAGTTGAGGCCAGAAACTATGAGAGGTCAAGATAAGACAGTGACAATGGGGAGAGAGAGATAGGAATGACTCAGGAAATAAAGGCATCCCGACCAGGTAATGTACCAAAGGAAGCAGAGGAATGAATGAATTAAAGCTTATGCTTGGGTTTGAGTGAATAACTAAATCAATGCCAGTTAACGTATTCTCAGTAAGTTGAGAGTAAGGAAAGTGTGGAATTTTATTTTTGACATAAATTAATATCGCTTTATGATATATTGGAGATACTTAATCTGACTGAATTTTGACAATATAAGATAATATTTCACTGTAAACCATAGTATTATTTTTGTGTTTGTATGATTTAACAAAGCAACCTTTCCTGAATTTAATGAAAATTGTCTAAATAGAACCTAATCCTAACTTTCCCAGAGGTATAACTATAAAAAATTTTTTAAAAAAACACACATTTTTAGAGGCTATTTATCTCATTTGATAGCTTTAGTGTATTCCAGAAGGAGTTTTTGGTATATTTACTGTTTACTCTGGTCCTCACCTTTTATTCTTTTAAATTTTTTTTGTTCACTTTTGAGTTGATCTTCCTAATTGGAGCAAAAAGAAAAATCAATGTTTCTTGTTTGTTAATTTTTAATTTATCTTTCCTACTTTTAAGACATACCACAGGGAATTAGCAGTAACTCTACAGAGATAAATATATTATCCTCTCCTTTTCTTTAACAAAAAATGTATAATTATTATGAAAAGTCATTATTTTATGAATTTAGGCTCAAAACCTGAAAACTTTGATTTTGCAACCACTTTATCTTGAAAGATACAAAACACTCATTTATCTAGCATGTACCAATTTCTCCTCATTTAAATGTCCATTTTATTTTCCTGAAAGATTTTGTTTCATGCTAACAAAGATAGCATTTTATACACTCCCCTGTACTGGACTCTAAATGCCACCATATTGAGTGGGATCTAGATGCAGCACATTGTAAAAATGTCAATCCACTATATCACCCAAGGACAGTCTTGCAAGAATATGTTTTATGAAGTACTTATTCTTTATTGACTTTTAGTGAGCAAACAGAAAATGAGAGCATACTTTAAAAGTCATACTTCTTTAGATGATAGTCATAAATTTTAAAAATTGTAGCTAACATTTGGGCTGTCTGAGCAGTAGAGCACAATATTTTTTAAAAATGCCCTGGACTCTGAAGCCAGGCTGCTTGGCCCATTCATTCCTCCACTTTCTCTCTGGCCCTGGGAAGAGTCCTAATTGAGCACTTATTATGAACAAGCATTACTTATTATATGCAAGTATCTTCCATTCATTAATCCATGTTAGAAATGAGACCACTGAGGCATTGGGAGGTGAACTAATTTTCCCAAAGATACCCTACTAAATAAATGCAGAGCTGGGATTCCGACAAAGGCCATCTGAATCCTGAACACAAGCTTTGTTTAAATGCTACCCCATAATTTTTATTTTAGTAATTCAGCTGTAATCATTGTTTAGAAATGGGCAAATTTCCTTAATTAAAAAGGGATGGGTCTGCTGAAGGAGCACAGCAATCTCTGTTGGGAATATCTCTAGCTCCTGTACTCTAATAGCCTTCCTAGGAGAAAGTTTTGCTAGAGAAGGAGCTACAATTTTGTACCAAAAGAAAAGCCATTAACTCTCATCTCAACTGAGTCTGAAAACTGCATGGCAATGTCCTGCTGATCTCTTTGATGATCTGCCACATTGAGGAGTTATTTCAAACCTGCCTTGTGAAATCTCCAAGTTTACCCCACACCGTGGCACACAAGATGAAGCACTAACATAAGGCTATCTGATGGGATCTCTTCATACTCTTGATTCAAAACACTGAGGACTGCACTCACAGAATCCACATACAGAATCTCCCTTCCTGAAACAAGTGAGCAAGTGCTCTTTAGAGGCTCCTCTCTAAAGCCTCTCCCTCCATCCACATTCTCTCTCCCATCCCATTTACTCAGGAAAGATGCATACTGATTATGCCTTTCCCATCTTGTTCCTAAGCATGCCCAAGTCTCAGTAAGTTTCCTTCTAGCCTCCCAGCCTCCTCCACCTCCACTTCTCTCTATTCTTAAACACCAAACTTCTTGAAAACAACCCCTGTATTTTTTACTCTCCATTTCCAACTAACACTCTTCAATACAAAATTCTACCATTAACATTCCAAGGAAACAGGTTTTACTGAAGTTATCTATCATCTAAAACTGCAATCAATATTTAGTGAACAGGAAATCCAATCTAATACTAATGATACTATTTGATGCATATTTCTATAAGTGAGCACAAAATATAAATATAATATAAAACAAGAAGTTTTTAGGTCTATAGGGGCTGAAGTTGGTAAGGAGTGAAGGGATTGTGGAAATTCTGATAAAGCCTTCATGGATGACACCACATCTGAGAAGGATTGTGTATAACGACTAGAAAAATAAAGTCCTGCCTTGCTGATTTCTCAGCAGGATTTCACATATCCTACTTCTGAAACACAAATTTCATTCTTCCACAGACAGTTTTCCTTGACTTCTATATCAATATATCCAACTGTCCACTTGATACCCAGGTGATGTGTCAAAGACACGTCAAACTGGACTCATGCTTCTTCAAAAATTCATCCCACTGCAGTGCTCTCTGTTTCAGTAAATGCCTCAATAATCCATATATATTTGCAAATAATTAATCCATAAGTCCCTTTTCAAGTCTTTCCCTCACTTCTCACCCAATTTTCCATTACTCTTGATTTTCTCTCTTAAGTATCTGTTTAGTCATCCTACATATTGTATATACCATATATTATGAAATATCTCCAGCAGTCTTGGACATCATCCATAATCAAATACTTTAATACCTCTAAATTTAAACATCAGTTAATATATTGCTTAGTGAAATTAAATAATAACAACTATAAATAGCTTTGTATTGATTCACTTAGAGTTTTACTGCTGAATAAGTTTCATTAGCTCAGAATTTTTACCAAATATGGTATTAGTAGAGTTTTTGGTTATCAGAAATGACATTCAGAATTGTGAATAAACAATTGTGAAACTGTGCCTCAGTTTATAAAGAAGTTATATATAAATGGTTAAGAAAATGGACACTGGAGCCAGACAATTTGGTTCAATTCCATTTCCAGTACTAACCAGATCTTGACAAGTGACTTAATCTCTCTGTGCTTTAGTTTCTTCATCTGTAAAAGAGAATAACTAATTACTATCATAATAGGATGTGGGAACTAAATAAGCTAATGCATATAAAATACTTAGAACAGTGTTTGATACACAGCAATCATCAATCAGTTATTAGTCAGAACAAAGTTTCTGTTATTACAAATAATGATGTAGTTCAGTGTCCTTGTACTTATGCAACCACGAAAATGTTCTAGCCATGGGATTGTTGGGTCAAAGGAAATGTCACTTAAAATTTGGATAAATATGAAAATTATCCTTCCCAAATTTTTCAACAATTACTATTTTCCAAAAATTTTTATATAAGCTTCCCCACATCCCAACACTCTCCACCACTAGGTTAACTCAAACAATTTTTGAAAATATGAAAGATAAGAATATATCTCATTGTTTTTAATCCTCTAATTTTTAGAGATTTTATTGAAATTCCTTTAATTAGAGCTGGGGCTGGGACTCAGCAGTAGAGCGCTCACATAGCACGGGCGAGGCCCTGGTTTCAATCCCCAGCACCACATAAAGATAAATAAATAAAGATATTGTGTCCAACTATAAACTACAAATAAATTTTTTAAAAATTCCTTTAATGATGAAAGAAGAGACTATTTCATATATTTACTGGTTATCTCTATCTCTATATTTTCATTGTCTCTGACCACTTTTCATTGTGATCTTTTTATATTTAAAAGCTTTTATTAAAAATTATAAACTAAGTTTTATATATATATATTCCCTATGTAAATATTCTTAGTATGTTATATGCTGTTCATATGAGTTGCCCCACCCTCTGACTAGAATGGGTTATCCTTAGAACCCCTGCCATGCTTAGTCACTCAGCAGCTAGTACAAAGCAAGTTTATGTTGCAAGTACTGTGATAGATAATTCAGGGAACAAATGCAGGTAGGCCCCCTGCAACAGGAGATCTAGCAGTGAATTTCCATAGTGACCACATCCACCTCTCATGTAGTTCAGAAATATGTCTCCATACAAGTCTCAATAATGGCTTTTCCATGGTTCCTGTATGAGTCTTCCTGAGGAGAAACACATAAGAGGGAGGTTAGTAGGATGCACTAGAGATCCAGCATTGTATTTGGTCATAGAGATACAACAAGTACTTCCTCATCCTTTTCAACTGGCCATTCTAAATTTCCCATGCTCTCTCTTTTATCAATAGCTTTGGATGGTATACTCCTACTGTGAATCAAAGCTTCCTTTTTATGGATGTGAGAGCTCAGTAATCATACTTTTCTCTGGTTGCATTGCTGTACTTAATCATTCATAGTTTCAGTGGGACAAGAAAGGACCAGGAGTCACCAGTGGGTCACCTAAGCATCATGCATATATCTTCCTGCTTCCATGTATAAAAGTGCCTTACATCTACCTTCTGTTAGAGTTGCAAACCTCTGTCATGATGATAACTCTTCCTTGAAAGTTCCTAGATACAAAAAGTCCAATGTGCACTAATAAATGATATAGTTTAAGGGAAACCTTGCTGTATCTCTTGTCAATAGCAAGCTTCCTTTGGAGACCAAGTCCTCCAATTCTGAAAGTTTAAAGCTGGGGGGACAGGAAGCACAAAGTCTCCCAGTAGGTCATTGGGTATGGTGACATGTAAGTGCATTCCTGGTGGAATTCCTTTGTTCCTAGGTGTATAAATTCCATTTATTGGGAACATAAGACTGTAAAGAGTCTTCTGGTAAGGCATCTATTATATCCTGAATGACAGTACACCATTCTCTCAGAGTGTTACCTCTGAAACTGTGTGCCTTCAGAAGGATATTCCAGAATTCTGTGAAGACAGTTTCTTCCACTTAGCACACTCCCCCTGGCTCCTACAGGTACAGTACATTATAACTAAATATTGCAATGCATGCAGTCTGTAGTTTCTCCCTGATTATTTATACATAGGATATGTCAGATATATATATATATATATATATATATATATATATATATATATATATCCCATATCTCAGATCAAGCAACTAAGATATATTGGAATTTAACTTCAATTATTCAGGAAAGGAACTAGGAAGAGTTCCTAAGAGATACACCTTTTATCCTCTATAGATGAGTCCACGGCAGAATTCTCTAAAAAATAAAAAGTTGAACTAATTTTTCCAGGATTCTAGAGAAGTTGCAGAGTCATTGTCCTCAATATTATCCACCCAAAATCCCGCTCTAAATTTCAGGTTTCCCAGTCTCCAAAGCAGAATGCTGAGTTTAGCAAAACAGCCATTCTTAGATAATGAGCACTCACATGTCTCTGGAGGACTCTCACTCTGTCAAATCTTTATTTTGCTCTGCAGCTGTGGCTGCTCTTCTAAGGGACTCAGTCAGCAACCAAAGAAGCCTCTTGGTTTCCACACTTGGCTTTTAACAGCTCTCAGTTTCTCATTCTTCCTCTGCAGGATGGCAAACAACTTCCTACTAACAAGTCAATGCTGCTATTTGCATAATCATTGTTACCCCAACTCCTTATCACTCAAATGTCTGAGACATCACAACTGAAAGGGTATTCCCCTCAATCAAATATTTCCCAAGTTACCACTGATGACATTTTTAGCAATTGGACCATCAACTTGTGCCAGGGATGATCTGCTCAGGATGCATCTTCTTTGCCTACTAGGTGTTTAGTGAGTTCATATCCTCATCCTGCCACTGTCATTACCAGTTGTGTTCATTTAGATTCAATGCAAAGCAAAGAGCAATTTGATATTATGCATGCAAGTGATTTATTTGAGAAGAGAGCAGGAGAAGGGAGAGAGTGCCATCAGATCATGACTCCCATGGAAGGAGGTAAGGAAATAAGGACAAGGTAGGAGGAATCAGACAGCAGAGCAGTTCTAAAAATTATTGAGCCAAGCCAATGGGGAATACTTGATTCAGAGGCACAGAGATGGGCCCACCATCTAGCAATAATAGGCTGTCTTTCATACATTCGCAACACTGAATCATTGGCTGAGAGTTTCTTACAAGAAGTGTGGCCCTAGAACCAAGGCAGTGTCAGATCTACCAGACCAGTAGATGAAGCCACCATTCAACAGGGCTCTCTTAACTGAGGATCTGAGCAGTGAATTTTTATGACTGTCACATTTGAAATTCCAGTCTACTACAATATACAAAAAAAATGAAGACTCCTATTATAAAATTGATACCCAAGTCCGTTTATAATCAAATCCTTATTTTAAGAACTCTAGATCATTCAATTCTTAAAACACATCCCATATCTCTCCTTAAAAAATAAAGTTTCTGTGGTTTATTGCTGTATTTTCTCTCTCCTCTGAACACATTTTATCATGATTAGGCTTTGAATTATGGAAGTTAACCACAATTTAACCATGGATATTTGTTGTGTATGTTAGGACTCAGGATGTTATAAAACCACAACTGAATAAGTTAATTTGTTTTATTGATTTTCTAAAAATGTAGGTAGAAGCCTACAAGATCCACTGTGGGCATTCTTTGCTGGCCACCCATCAAACCTAGAAGTGTTGGTCACTGAGCACCAGTGTATTATGCAAAACTGAATAGAACAGAAATTCGGATTTTAATTTTCACTAGATATGAAACTTTCCTCTAGCCCTAATTCCTTTCAGTCTCAGGAGCAGGTTACCATACTTAAAAGGCATATGAAGCACTATTTATAACAGCTGTTGTTTTTCCTATTAATGCATTTTAAATTGGCTTCTTTTTCTAGATTGACAACTTCCATTACACCTCAGGTTGTTGGGGATTTGAATATAAAAGGAACTCTGGTGGATAATTAGCATACTCTACTACCTCTGGGAAGAATTATATTTTTGATAAACACTAGTAAGCACAGTATATGCTTAGTACTTATTTTCTGCTAAATTTAAAATTAACTCATGTCATGGGAAGCGTAGCTATTAAGAATTTTCATCTTGTCAGATGCCTTCTTGAAATCATAAACTCCTTTGTGACCTTAGATGTTCACTTACTCAGAATTGAAGAATCTACTTAACATAAGATCCAGTGACCAGAATATAAGGAGAAACTACATCTCCTTTACTGCTGACCCTTGGAGCCCAGGCAGAAACCACTGGTAGTGCCCACACAGAAGGTCCCCTTTGTCCAACCTGCAGTAGCTCTCTTGTTGGTTCATGATTCACACTCTTTTCTTCTCTGGAAGCTTCTCCTCAACTAATGGGACCAAGTCACCCCCACACACTGCCTTCTCCCCATCTGTCCCTATGAAAACCTACAGACAATAGCTACCTAATAAACCAAGTACAAAAATTCAGCCTCCTTTCCCCCAAGACTGTACCAAAAAAAAAAATCTCTGAGGCAAATCGTGCTCTGGCAACTCCATCAATAAACCATTTTCTCATCTCAGACTCTGTGTGGGGAACCCAACCTAATATAGCATATAATAATGTAATTTTAATAATTCTATGTTAAATACAAATGAGCCACGCTTACTTTTAAACAACTCGGAAAACTTGTCAGCAATGAAGTACTAGAGGAAAAAAAAAGTGAGATTGTAGAAAATTTAGTGAAAAAAGACATGCAAAACCACCACAGGGAAGTTCACCTGCATGGTGTAGCCTATGGCCTACAGATCCCAAAATAAGCAAGGAGGGGACAAATTAAATACTAACACTTCTATTTTACCTCTAGCTGTGAAGGGAAGATTTAAACAAAGATCCACAATGCTTGAGATAAAAGTCATCTCTTGCTAGTACAAACAAACAACCTTCCCTCTGGATCCAAAAAATGAGGGTAAAAAGAAGACGCCAGTCACGTAGAAAGACTCAACTGTTTAAGTGAAGACAAGACTGAAAGGCAAAACATTTTTCTCACTAGATAAATTTTCAGCAAGAATAAGAGACAACTTTTTAAACCTACAACTTATCAAAAGTTACAAAGGACACAGAAATGAGTGAAGCATGAAGACAGTATTCTCAAATCAGTAAAGATTTTTTTCAAAATGAAAAAAACTTGGATTGTTAATTCCAGAACTAAATTGAGGCCTCTTCAGTCCCAACATGAGAAATGTATTGATGAAATCTTCCATATATGTTATGCCTTGACATCTTGGGGTCTTGTAGTCCGTGGAGGGATGGCCCCACCCAGGGCTAGACAATCCCTAGAGAGGAGTAAGAGGCTCTCTTGCTAGAATACCTTTCTTTTACCACCTAATCAATGCAGAGTTCATAGCCCCATTCACCTTTTTCATCAGGCTCCACACTCTGGGCCACTGTCCACCTAACCAAATCACCCTAGGGCCAGATTCCAGACCAATAGGGACAGTGGGAAACTTCCTATTTCGATTTGAGACCTTACCAGAAAGATATTTAGTGTTCAGATTTAGTCCAACATTCTGTATGTGATTATATATACATATTTTTTCTCTAAGAAGATAGAGACATTCCAGATCAATTTTCTAAGTCCTCACCAAAATTACCCTTAACATCCATATTTCTTCCAACAATCCTTTTATAACAATATTAGTTTTATCTACCATGCATCTCAGAACTTTCCTGGTCTCTACCCATCATCCAGTTCCAAAGACATTTTTTTAGGTATATTTTGCAGTGTAATGTCACTTCTTAGTACCAAAATCTTCATTGATCAGAGATCTTCCTTTAAAAAGTAATGTGAACTATGTGGTTTAAATAACAAATATATTTTCCTCACAGTTCTAGAGGCTAGAAGTCCATAATCAAGGGGCCAGCAGATTAAGTTTCTGATAAGTCCTCTCTTCCTGGCTTGCAGATGGCCATCTTCTTACAATAATTTCACATGGCTTTTCCTCGTTATATGTACATAGAGAGAAAGAAAGAGAGAAAAGGAGAAAAAGAAAAAAAAGAGGGAAAGGTAGGAGAAAGAGAGACATCTTGTCTCTTCTTGTAAGGACACTAATCTCAGAAGATCAGGGCATCATATTTATTATGAAGCTCATTTGGCCTTAATTACCTCTAAAAAGGCCCAGTCTCCAAAGTCAGTTCCATTGGGAGTTGAGGCTTCAACATATGAATTTTTGGGTGACACATTCAATCTATATGATCAACATTTCACAAAAGAGAATATCCAAATGACAATTATGCAAATGATATTTAAAAGTATGATCAAGATCACTTATCATCAAACTGATGAAATTAAGACATTACAAATGCCACTATATACTTAGATGAACAACAAATATGAAAAGGACAAGTCATAACAAATACTGACAAAGATATGTAGTAACTATATTCTTATGCACTCCTCAAGGCAGTATAAATTGTTAAAACCACCTTGAAAAATAGATTATCATCTACTAAAATTGAACATATGCAATATTCTGACCCAGAAATTCCACAATGATATGTTTACCAAAGAATTTGCTTAGAAGTTTGTAACAATATTATTAACAATAACCATATTTGGAAACAACTCAAATGTTCATTGACATAATAATATATAAATAATTTAAGGTGTATTCATGTAACAGTAATATACCATGGGGCAATGAGTATGATGGAACTATATACTACCAGATCAAGTTCCTAGAAACAGACCCAGAGATGAGGATTTAGGTCCAGCTGATTTATCTGGAAGATGATTCCAAGAAATACTACTAAAGCCATAGGGAAAATGAGATGTGGAAGAAGTGTAGAGGATACAGGGTGCAGTGGACCTCAATCTCCCTGGAAACCCTAAGAATCAGTATAAAATATACACCTCAGAGTTATCCAACCCAGGGAGGGAGGGAACTAGAGTATCTACAGGCAAACTTTTGTCATCCATTGGAATCTGATGGAGAATGATTTATCTTTCTGCCATTTCTGGCTTTCAGTTGCAAGAGGTGTGGCTCCAACGCCAGACAAAACCCTAGAGCAGATGGAATTTAGCTTTATTCACTACACTGGTAAGCCTGAAAGAATGTTACTGATTTTGCATTTCTTTCCTATGGGGGGAAAATGTTGATTTGAAACAAACTTTCTATGCAATAATCCTTTTTTCTTCTTTTGCAAGTACCAGTGAAGAAATACAGAACATTTAGAATTGAGAGAGACTGGAGGCAAGAACACTGTCTTCTAGATCTCTATCACCTAGAAGAGTAGCTAGTACATAGTAGATATGGAATATTTGTTTAAACTACTTTAATTTTCTGATTTTAAAATGAATTTCAAACAAGAAACTTCTTTCCATCTCCATTTCCTCCAAGTCACATGCAGAATGGCTCCCCAAAAGGAAATAATAAATTATATACTAGAAGACACTTCAATTATATTGTAATTCCTCAAATTCATTTCACAGATGAGGTTAACAGTGGCCAAAGAAGGCTTGAAGATTGTACAAATTCCCTCAGCTATTAAAGTAAGGGTCAAGCCTTACTTACGTGCAATCCCAGCCTGCCTAGGCCAGACAAATGATTTTTCTGTTACCTCCTCATTAGACTTTCCTCTAAGCTACCTGACCTACTGAATAAGCAATACCATTCTAATGTTTCTAATCATTTCTGAATTTTAACAGTACTTCAATCACTTTGACCTTTTCTAACTTGCAGTTGAAATCTTATGTAAATTTTTACTTGCTGCAAACACAGAGCAATTTTACAGCTAAGACAGCTCTGATTTTTCCCAAAAAATGCAAATCTCATTCCAGGTTATTGATATTAAAGATGAAAAATACAATTCAATTCTACTTTTCATATGTTCAATGTTCTGAGCTGACCAAGAAAAGTGGGAAATTATTAAATTCTGGAGGTACTTCCAAAAGAGAAACTTATACCAGGATAATTAGTCTTCCAAAAACAAATATCACTCTATTACTCTCCTAAAAGATTTCTTCTTGAATATAGCATTTTTCTTGCAGTAAGAAAAGCCATCTGAAGCCCATTAGAAATTCTCTAACTTCTGAATGTGCACTTTATTCCAAATGTAAAATATATCATTGTGGCAAAGCATTTGTTTCAATGAGAAAATACTCCAAGAGAAGAACTGTTTCTTAGTAGTATAATGGTCATTTAGAATTCTCAGAGCCAACGTATTATTCATAGTTTTTGATATTTTATGTACAATTCTAAAATTTCTTAAAACCATAAAATAGAATGCTATTGAGTGAATGTCAGAGACTTTTGCTCTCTGCAATCTCTATTCTATCCCACCATTATCTTGATGCTGCTCACTGAAACTAACTGTAATAATGAAGAGATAATTTTTTTCATTTTTCTTGTTATTTTGATTATTGCTAATGAACTACACTCAAGACAAAGAGTATCAAGTGAAAAACATCTCTCCAGTAAAAGAAAAATTTCCATCTCTGCTTAGGAGGTCAGATCCTAAAGGGTCTTGGAAGTCAGCAGTGCAATTCTCATTTTAGATGTATGGAAACTGAACCTGGTGTTCAGATATTTGAATTAACTTTCCTCCCGTAGAGGACAAGTTTTTAATGGAACATTTAATGATCAAAACAGCAGCCAACTATTCCCCTCCTGCTTTCTCTATCCTAGTCAGTTTTTGAACTTATTTATTTCCTCACCCTATCTTGAACAAATTGGAGCTATCTTCACTTAAAAAAAATATGTGGAAAAATGACAGGAAATACTCAGTTTTATTTCACTCAATCATGACAGACACCCTTCCTAATAAACTATACTACAGACAGAGATGGAACATTCATGTTACATTCCTTTGGCCTGGGTATCACTAATTGTTCCTTCTTTTTGGAGCCCAAGAAAACTTGAACCCACAAAGCCTTCAGATACTGTCACTAATACATGCCATTGTACAGGGATCAATGCACTGAAGAGCAACTAGCTCTCCATCACCTTCTTTTCATATCTGTGCCATATATGATCAACATTTATATTATATCAATTCAGCGGGGAAAAATATAATCCTAAATAGAATGACTTCTCTGCCCTTAAGAAGCTCAAGGTATCAGGTAGATAGAAATGCAAATATAGAAATGCAATATGAGAGGAAAATACCTGTAGTAGCAAGATGAGAGGAAGGAAAAACAATTTTTCCTGAGGGATCTGAGGAAGGCTGAACAGAGGAGATGGATACCTGAGTTTTGAGAAAAATGTTAATAACTTTGTTAGGGGAAGAAAAAACATATAGAGTGACTTCTCAGTAGATGGTAAAATAAAAAATGAGATGGTTAATGTAAAAGAGGATGAATACAGAGACTGGAGTTGTGGCTCAGTGGCAGAGTGCTCGCCTAGCATGTGTGAGGTGCTGGGTTCAATCCTCAGCACCACATAAAAAGTAAAATAAAGGTATTATAACTAAAACTTTTTTTAAAAAAGAGGATGAATACAAGAATAGAAAGGGAAATTAGATTAGAAATAAAGATTAAAGCAAGATTGGGAACAAGTTTACATACTCTATTCAGTTTAGAGGCAGGATTTTAGTTTTAAACCCACTAGGTTGCATTCTGCTGGGAAAGAAATTATTGAAAACAGCTTAATCAGTAGAGGCCCCGTTCAAGATTGTCATTTTTTTTAGGGCTCATCAATGGCACCAAAGACAGTTTCTTTCCTTGTTTCCATTTGGCCACTCTTAACATATTGGATTTGGCCTTGAAACTAGTCTCCTCAAGTTGCAGGATGGCTACTGTAGCTCCAAATATAACATCTTCACACAGCATAGCCCAAAGACCAGAGAAGAATGTCTCTTCCTTTCATCTCTCTGTAAAGAGTTAGAAAACTTTTTCAGATCCCTCAACAGATACTCACTCCTCCACAGCTCATAACTAAGAATTGTGTTATACAATGATTATCCCTAAATCAATTAATAGATAAGAAGGATGGAGTTAGCATGATTACCATGAACTCATCAAGATTCGGTTTATACCAAAGTATATTGCCTCCAACTACCAAACCGAAATCTAAGTGTTGCTAACTGAAAAGGAAAAAACAGCAAAGTTATCATGTGGTTAACAGAGAGCATTTGCCAGAAGACTCTTATCTAGACAAGAAAGACAAGCAATGACCAGTCGTCTCTCACCTAAAAGAAGTAGGTTCTGTTGGCAGATGTTGATACTGAGGGAGGCCATGCACTTGTGGAGTGAAGGGAGTAGATGAAATCTCAGTACCCCTTCTCAATTTTGCTGGGAAGCTGAAACTGCTCTTTAAATAAATCTTTAAAGATTTAGTCTTTAAAGATTTTTAATTATTTATTTATTTATTAAAATTTTCTTTTTAAATTAAAAATGAATTTTAAGAATCATATCTGGATGCAGAACATTTTTGCTGAAAAGTCAACTTGTCTAAAAGTTAATTTTCCTTAATGTTAAATACCAATTTACACATGCAAATAATGACACTCTGGATTAAAATCTGATTTAGTATAAACTCACCAGTTTTCACATACATTTTGACAATTCAGCTCTCTGTGAGCTTTTGTGGGATTTTTAAATTGTGGTTTAGGAATACTTTTCTATTTTTGTAATTTGGATTATTTCAAAAATATTGTGCAATTTTTTTTACTATTTCAGAAAATGCCATGTTTCACTTGGGCTTGAATTTTCTATTTTAATCAATATATATAATATAATAAATATTTACACAAAATATTTTAGTATATATTTGTGAGATATTTTTACTTTTTTCATTTGTCTACTGCAAAGTGGATTTTTAAGGCTTTATTGAGATAAAATTGACAAAAAATAAATTATATAGGTTTAATTTATAAATTTAGTAAGTTTGAATTTATATACACATCTATCTGTGAAAATATTTTATTTTTCCAGAAGCTTTTGGTTTTAGTTTTGAATTTATATATATGATTTTTTAATAATAAAAATATGAATCAAGAATTTTTTGTATATAGATAATTGATTTTTCAAGTACCTTTTTTGAAAAAAACATCTTTTCTTCATTTAGTTACTTTGTGGGGGAAGGGGTTCTGGGATTGAACCCAGGGACTTGGATATGCCAGGCAAGAGCCCTACTGACATGGCAGCCCAGCTGCTGAACTAGACAGCCAGCCTACTAATCCCCACAGAGAAGCTGTGATGAAGCTATGGAGCAGAAGCCTGGACTGGTTGTAACACAGGGGGTGAGCTGAGCCTGCATGTAAGCCTGGGCCTGAGTGGCAGCAAGCCGGGCCAACACAAGCCAGGGAAAGTTGACCCATCTTGTCAGGGCAGCGCGACCTCACCCTGGTGCAGATGCCTAATTTGCACAGCACCTCAGCCCCACACCCCCGAGTGTCAACAATCCTAAAGCCCAATCTCCTGGTTTTCCAGGAGCAGCAAGAAAACAACATGGCAGACCTAAATGCAAGTTTAGTCTCAAGGGTTAACCAATAGTATAGGTACTTTCCAAAACCTGATTAGCATAAATATTAACCAATAACATTGGTAATTTTCCAAACCCTGATCAAAATAAATGTGGACCAATAGCATTGACCCAGCTGGTATGTAAACCCTGAGACTAGCACACTCAAGCAGCAACACTTATTGGGTTCTCTGTTGCCCCTGTAAGAGTTCTGTTTCTATTCTACAGACTTGAAGAATAGAAGTCCTACTCCTTGCATTCTTGCTATCCATTGTCTCCTGAATTTCATTCTTTGGATTTGTGAGATAAGAACCCAGAAAGAAGTTGGTGATGAGCTGCTGAGGTTTATTGCAACCCTGGAGGGCATGGCCCCTCATTTAGAGCTGCAACACACCACTCAGTAGTGGAAACAAATCTGGCTTTGTCAGCTATGACCTTCCAGACTGATCAGGGCAAGAATCCCTGCTGGGATTAGCTGCTAACACTCAAAGAGGCTTTCTCAGCTGCAGAGGCCTGAGGATTACATAGACCCTACCTGCCAGCAGAAGGAGAGAATCAGAATTGAGTTTCATCTCAAACTCATTTCACTACTGCCACTGAACACTACTCCCCAGCACCAACCTTGGCTTTCTGTTTCATTTCGAATAGTTTCTTATCACTATATCTGCAAATTTACTGATCTTTTCTTAACCAATCTATAATCTACTTTTTATGCCATCCAATGCATTTCTCATATTAGACATTAGATTTTTTACTTCTAGAGGTTCTATCTGAGTACTTTTTTATATATTTATTTTTTAGTTATAGGTGGACACTACTCCCCAGCACCAACCTTGGCTTTCTGTTTCATTTCGAATAGTTTCTTATCACTATATCTGCAAATTTACTGATCTTTTCTTAACCAATCTATAATCTACTTTTTATGCCATCCAATGCATTTCTCATATTAGACATTAGATTTTTTACTTCTAGAGGTTCTATCTGAGTACTTTTTATATATTTATTTTTTAGTTATAGGTGGACACAATGTCTTTATTTTATTTTTATGTGGTGCTGAGGATCGAACCCAGTGCCTCAGGCATGGTAAGCGAGTGCTCTGCCTCTGAGCCACAATACCAGCCCTGGGTACCTTTTTTATTATTCTAATTTATTATATATGACAGCAGAATGCATTTTAATTCATATTACACATATAGAGCACAATTTTTCATGTCTCTGGTTGTACACAAAGTAAAGTCACACTATTGGTGTCTTCATACATGTAATTCTGTATCTTCACTTGTAAAGTGTTGTTAGTATAATTGATTTGCTGTCTTTTTTCACTATTTCTAATATCTGTGTTTTACTTATCCCTCTTTTATTAATTGTTTTCTTCTGCACATTATAAGTTATATTTTCATATTTGTTCACACAGAAGGCAATTTCCTATTATGCTAGGTATGTTTTTACTTGCTGGATGTTGAAAAGGTGTATAATTTGGTATTCCTATAAGTGCTATTGAGTTTTATTGAGTAGTAAGTTGCTTGGAAAGAATTTGATCATTATGAGGCTTCCATTTTAGTTTCTTTAACCAGGACCAGAGCACTCTATAATGTAGGGGTAATGTGGACCCATTTTTGAGGAAATGTCCTTCTGAGTACTCTAAGTTCCATCAATGATGTGTTCCACTCTAGCTGGTAGCTATACCAATTATTTCCAAACCTGAAGCTTCCTCCTTTCAAGAGTTTTAGTTTTTTGTTGTGTTCCACTTATAAGTAGAATTTCCAAATTCTATGATTACCATCACTTTGGCTTCTTATGACAGTTATCTTCAAGTTCTTATGCCTGTGGAATCTCCTCATTCTGATCCGGAGGTAATATAGATACATATCCCTCATTTTAAGAATCTCTAAATCATAAAATTGTATTACATCAAAAAGAAACAATTAAAAGAAGATATCAGGTGGCATCTGTATAATATAAGGATACCATAGTAAAATATCTATGAAGGTAAAAGAAGTAAAACATCCCATCAAAAATTATGCCAGATGAAATCTAGCCCTAATCATAAGACACAAATCAACAGATGTGAACTCACCTAGATCTCTCTGTTTAGTAAAATGATGTCAATTTTAAAAATAGGGCAATACCATCCTACCATATTTGCTATCTATTACCTGACTCAATGTTCCAAGTCAGTATCAGTAAAATAGAGCTGTCCTAGACCTACACTGGTCTCTGGGTAGGCAGAGTGGAGTTTCCCCAGCCTCCTCCCTCAGGTCCTCACAGCTCATCCTCTATTTCCATTGTTATCTTCCAGAAAAGCCTGAAACTCCCAATGCGGGGGGGGGGGGATATAGTCAAATATGGGGATAGGAAAGACCAGGAGTGGTATGATATATTTGGGGAGATGTATCCCCTAGAGTAAAGCATACACTAGTGAACTCTTGCTCACCCTAATATTTCATATACTCCATCAGAGACAGGTCCCAAGAACAGTGAAAAGAAAGCCAGGATTAGTGTGCATGGACCATGCCATCATGTCTCTATTGTAACTGATCCAAGGGCTAAACATTTACCCTGACTGTTGACAAATACCAAGTCTGAGCAATATCACTTTTGTAAGAGGATGAGAAAAAAGAAAAAGAAAAACCATTCATTAATCTCTCAATAATACTCCACTCTCTTGTGAAAGGGGATTCAGAGGGAAATAATACCTCTAAAAACCATTTCAAGATTAACAGTGACCTTTCAGGAACATATTTTGTATTCTTGGTAGAACATAGGGAGTCATGATGTTTGAGCGAAAAGATAACTCATAGGAAGGATCAGGCTGAGATGAAAAGACAACTGAATTAGATAAAAAGAAAGATGAGAAATAAAAGCTAAAAGAATCTCTCATCCTGTGTGATGAACTACATTAAGAATTTTTTTCCAACATCAGTTCATCTTTGCCCTCTTGAAATCAATCCTTCTCATCCATAATATGTTATTCTTTTTGTAAGCAATATTTTATAATAAAATTGCTGGTATTTTAATGGGATTTTTTGCAAATAAATTCTTCTCATTTGATTAGCTTTTTTTTTTCCTTTTTGTGCAAGTGTTCAGTTTTTACTTTTAAACTTATGAAAATTCCTAAAAGAATTGTGGATATTTTCTCCTTTCTCTATACTTCAGAACAATTTAAATAGCAGAGAAATAGTTCCTTCACACTTCACAACCAAAGCCTGGTAATTTTTCGTCTGCATACTGTGGAGGAGGCGTCATTTGTCATTTTCCTCAAGTGTGCCTATAGTTTCTATTTCATCATATTTTCAATACTGCATTGTGTTCATTCTGGGTAACAGTCTTCCCTGAAAAATCACCCATTTATTCAAATTAATTAAGCATTCAACATAGATCTTTGAAAACTACTTTCTTATAATTTGAAAACTTAACATAATCTGTGGTTGTTTCCTCTTTTCAAAATATTATGCACTGCTATTTCTTCTTTCAACAGCAAGGAAATCATTGCAATTCAACCTAGTTTTACACATCCCCTCATTCCATCTAAAACTACTGAGCAAAGCTTAACATCTGCATTTATTCTCTAATCCTAGATAAGGTGTTTCCAAATATGAACACAATTCACATAAGAAAACCATTTTTGTTCCCTACATAATTACCAACTTCTGCTGGGTAGTATATTGAATCACCTAAGTGGCTTCTTGAAAAAACAAAGTATCAGGATATAGGAAGCACTCTCTGCCTTTAAAAAGAATTATCTTGTCTGTCTATTGCTTAATTTTAATGTTCCCTTAGGGACTGAAACAGCATTGGGGAGTTTCCAAAATCCCACTTAGTTTGAGAATTAGTCTATACAAATCTACTCTCTTAAATGGAGATTTTGGATACGGGCTTCCATAATTGAGTTCTACATCCAGGACATATTCAGAAGGAAAAAGTTTTATGACATAATATTATACTCGCCAAGAAGAAACTTCTAAAGAGAAAGCTCCTTACAAGTAAGTCAAGCCTAATAATTCTGAATCATACTTCTATATGATATTTCAGAATGCAACCTCTTTTCTTTAGTCAGTTCCTAGAGTCTCCTTTAGTTTTTTTATGATCATGTAGTCAGCTTCCTATTATACCTAATAGATACCTATAAATACCTAAGATAACCTGACTTATAAAGAGAAAAGCTTCATTTTGGCTCAGAGTTTTGGAGCTTTCAATCCTTAATCAATTGGCCTCATTGCTTTGGGCCTGTGGCAAGGTAGCGCATCATAGAAGAAATATATGGTGGAGAAGATCTATTCATCTTGTGGCTAGGAAGTGAAAGACAGGAACAGGAAGACACCAGGGTCTCACAATATTATTCAAGGGCACAGATCTCAGTAAGATAAAGGCTACCTAGAGGCCAACCTTCTAAAGTTTTCACCACCTCCCAATTGTGCCAAGCTGGGAACCAAGTCTTTAACCCATGAGCCTTTGGGGGACATTTACCCAAACCATGGCCATGATCATATAAGTTTATTTTTAAATGTATTTCAAAGGTGATTCTACATAGATAAAATTAACGGTAATGCATTCTAAAGCCCTTTTATTTGCTCTTAATTTGTCAACAAAAGTAAAGGCATTTTAACCTATTTGTGGAAATTTATCTAAATTATAATATCTCTTAATTTATACAGTATCTAAGAACATGAATTTTATTTTTTAATTTATTTTTTTATTATTAGTTGTTCAAAACATTACATATTTTATATATTTGATTCAAGTGGATTATGAACTCCCATTTTTACCCCGTATACAGATTGCAAAATCACATCAGTTACACATCCACTTTTTTACATACTGCTAAACTAGTGTCTGTTGTATTCTGCTGCCCTTCCTATCCCCTTCCTATCCCCCCTCCCCTTCCCTCCCCTCCCATCTTCTCTCTCTACCCCATCTACTGTAATTCATTTCTCTCTTGTTTACTCTGCACTAAAAAATGACAAAATCATGGCATTTGCAGGGAAATGGATGGCATTAGAGCAGATTATGCTAAGTGATTAGGGATTTAGCCAATCCCTAAAAAACAAATGCCAAATGTCTTCTTTGATATAAGGAGAGTAACTAAGAACAGAGCAGGGAGGAAGAGCATGAGAAGAAGACCACCATTAAACAGGGACAAGAGGTGGGAGGGAAAGGGAGAGAGAAGGGAAATTGCATGGAAATGGAAGGAGACCCTCATTGTTATACAAAATTACATATAAGAGGAAGTGAGGGGAAAGGGAAAAAAAGAACATGAATTTTAATAAAAGTGTTAAAACAACTCTATTCAGACTTACATTCTTTCAAAATAATGAAAGTTTCATAAGTGAAACAATAAAATTTATTAGCACTAAAGAGGCTTTCCCCATAATTATCAAAGAAAGTGAGGAAATTAAGCTCCCCAGCTGTAAAGTGGGAGGAAAATATTGTCCCTGGAAACTCTCCATCTCCTTCCTGCTGTTCAATTAACTCCCTACCTACTTTCACTTTTCTTTCCTTGTCACAAACTATTTATACCTTTTCCTCATATAAATTATCTTCTTCCCTCTTTAAATCTTCATCTTCCCATAATCTCTGCTTCCCATAATGCCTGGACTTCAAGCTTAGGGTTCCAGGTGGGAAGTGTCTTGCTATGCTATAGACACATTCTGGGGTGCTGCCTTTAAAGACAGATGGCTGAAATCACATAAGCACACCGAGTGGTTTGCTCCACCTCCGTCAACTTTCAGCTGAGGAGGCTAGCTCAAGCATGGCAATCACTGGAAGATACAACAGTTAAAATGGAGAAAAATTTCAAGCTGTGAAATTTTAAAGATGTGGTTTTATTTGCTCTGACATCAAAAATAGTGAATTTGAAAGTTTTCAGATGGTGGTGGTATAAAGCACTCCCACAGAGAAGTGACTTTATTCTGAATATACATAGCTTACTTTTTTGCAGTTGGAATTTAAACTGAGAGTCATGAACTTATACAGCTGAACTCATGCTTTATAATGCCATTCAACAAAGCCAGGATTACTTCAGAGCTTGACTCCCAGCAAACCAGGTTCCAGAGTAAGAATATTATCCATAGACCCTCCCTTCTAATTGTCCTTCACCCTCTTTAAATGTTGGTACTGGTGTTAGATATATATTTTTGCCCCTCAAATCCTTGTGATTTTTGAGAGTTGTGGAATCTTCCTTAAGAAAACAAACCCCATCCACTGTTTGTGAAACGAAGTTTCACTTAATCCTCAGTCTTGTTCTAAGTCCTAACTACAAGCAAAACCTCTCCAGTAAATCCCTTGACTGTATCCCATTCTCAAACACTTTCCAAGGCCATATAAGCCCCAGGTATCCCTTACATGACCCAGGTGACTCTGAGTCCTGTATCTCAGGAAGAAAGAAAACATACCTAACTATGCAAATGAAAAGCCATCATATCGTAGCACACCATTTTTACAACTGACATATAAGCCACACTCCCTCCCTCCCTCTCTCTTTCTCCCCCACCTCTATATTGATAAATGAAAGTAATAATACTGAGGATATGATAATACACAAGAAACATATATTAGAAGAGACTTCAAATGATAAGATAAAAGAAATGTCAAACTCTGGAGAGAAGTTATAAAAGATTATCCAAAAACAAAAATAGCAGAGATGAATAGTTGAGGAAATGAGAATACAGAAGAATATGAGTAGGAGGAAGACAGGTGCTGGTGGTCCTCAAGGTTATCAGACTACACTTAAATCCAGTAAGTAATACTAATTTCACTCCTAACTGGATGTCTTTTCTTAGCCTTCTATGTTCTGCTATTCCAATGTCTTGAACCTGCTCTAAGACCTCACACAAAGCTTCCAACTCAAGATTAACACAAAATTTCTTGGAAAATTTGGTGCATGAATGCTCAAGGAACATGACACACCCAAATAGTAACAAACCCTTTTCTGACTTCTCTCTTTTGTATCTCTTTTGTCTTTTCTAGTCAAAAGAATCTTCTCTGCGATTCATTAATTCTGTGTCTACTATGGGCTAAACTAGTTCCAATATTCATCTCTACCTTAAGTGAAAGTGTTCTTTAACTTAGAACTTTATAGAGATAACCAAAGAAGTCCCTAACAATAACTGAGTACATACTTTAGAACAAAACCTTAGTAAGGAAAAAAATAGCTTTAAACATTATGGCAGATGCATCCTAAGATAACTTAAAATAAATCACTTTAGGAGGTGTGGTTCTCTCCATTTATGTAACCCCTCTCCTTGAGTATAGAATGGTCTTATGACCTGTTTCTTACAAAACAGAATATAGTAAAGGTGACAGAATGTCATTCCCTTGACTAGGTTATATGTGACAGAGATGACAGTACGTCACTCTCTTTTGACTGGATATTAGCCAACTGAGTCACACCTCCAGGTAGGCTCACAGCTCAACAATATCTTGACTTCAGCCTGGTTAGACTCTAAACAAGGGAGCCAGGCACCCAGGCCCTGATTTCTAGCACAAGGGAGCTGTGTGATAATAATGTGTGTTGTCTAATTTGCTAATTTGTGGTGATTTTTATAGAAATAGAAAACAAAAACAAACATGTATAAATAACACATAGTGTTATTTTTGGTGACCTAAGGCAATCAGTTCTCTTTTTAAAGTTTCGCTGCATATCTTATCAAGCATGTTTTAAAATATGCACATAATAGATTAAGCATATCTTTGTTGTAAATGTTTTAGATTATGATAATGTGGCTTATTTGAGAGCAAATATTTCAGTTTTTTCTTGTCATTTATCTTCTAAGATACAACAGTTAAAGTTGCAGTTAAACAAGTAATATAATGTTACTGTGTATGGGTAATTCATTATTAATTCCTGCTAATTTTTCAGTTTTCTTTTCCTAATTTAGAGCCAACAAGTTATTTATCAAGATACACATATATTTGTAGATCTTCTAATAATATGCAGTCTTGGGAATTGTGCCTAAATCATATCATGGTCAAAATGGGCCCTGCACGAAAAAATTACAAAGCATTAAAGACAAAGTTGAGAAATTCGTTTCCAATTCTGCTTCAGTAATTGTTTGGTAAAACTGTTTGGCAAGGTTTGACTGAGAGAAAAAGTTCCCTACTTGTTCTCCTCTTTTTTTTTTCTTTCATAGTTTGATTTGCACCATCAGCACATCTTCTAATATGTTCCTGATGCTCATCCTATGAGGGTCTGCACAGGAATGTAGCACAATTACAAAGGTATTACATAGTTTCTGAATGATCACTCTGAGTTTTGATGACCTACTTTCTTTTAGTTAGAGGTATTCTCATTCCTATTAGTTATTTTATAAATCTGTTCTCAAGCTGGAATGACAGAAATCTTGTGTCCTTCGATTCTCTGAAAAATGACTGTGTCAGTGACCAATTTTCCTGGAAATGACTTCTCTAACTGGTTTGCATCTTTTAGACTTTCAGAACAGTGCTTCTCTCTTCTGAGAAGAACATGCTCTGTGGCAGTAAAAGGGTTTGTACGTGGCTTTTCTGGGGAAGAAAAGCCCTCCTGTGGTCATGAGCACCCCACACAAGATTCCTACTCCCCTCAGTATGAACCAATTCAGAAGTCACCTCCACAGTGCTTTCCTTGTTGTAATATCAAACATCATCCTTCCTCCACAGGATCTTAGGGTTCATTTTTTTTTCAATTCTGTGTGATTTTAAACCATATCTATAAAATTGGAAGAAAGAGGCTATTTAAGGCCAGTTACCATTTAACAAAAGGAGCAGGTACTAAATGGAATTTTTCCATGTAAACAAATCTAAATGGAAGATATGGTGATGGACGCTAACATTTGAAGATCACAGGAGAAATAGAGAAACAAAGGCATTTCAAATACAACCTTGAGGAACAAAGCACAGCAAAAGATTGCTAGAAAGTGTTGGGAAGTATTTGTTACATTTTAAAAGAGGACTGTTAGGAGTGTTTCTCTATGTCAATGAGAGGTACATACTTCCTCTGGGTATTACACCAAATCACATATGGAGACAGAACCTGAAATAATTCTTGCCAGTGAAGCCAAGAGGTGGCAAAAGAGTCACTTGATCATATTGTCAAGTAAAGATATGTAAATAAAGTTTTAAGATATTGCATTTTTAATTGTACATATTCTTGGTAGAGATATTTAAATAAGTTGCTATCTCTACAACTTTTGACAATTTTATAATGACAATAGTCATTATTATATTATTTTTACTAGATTGAAAAGCAGGCAAATAAAATGATTAATCAACATGAATTCTGGATTCTGACAAATCATTTTGAAATTCAGTGTTCTACATTTATTAGTGAAGAGCCATTGGATGAGTCTATTAATCTAAGTCTCAATTTCTGTATTTGAAAAAATAGGAAGAAAATAAATTAGATAATATTTATACTTTTATTATAGGGTCTACCACATAATAAATGTTCAACATATACCAGCAATTACTCTTATCTACATCAACTGTCTTATGGAAGAAATTATTTTTTACATTAAGATATCACCTCATTCCAAAAACCATGTAGTTTTCTGGGGGGCAGGAAAGATGGTGGAATGAGCTGGACATCATTACCCTAGCTACATGTATGACTGCCCATCTGGTGCAACACTACATTGTGAACAACCAGAGAAATAAAAAGTTGTGCTGCAATTGTGTACAATGAATCAACATGCATTCTGCTGTCATATATACCTAATTAAAATAAATTAATTAATAAAATAAAAAAATGTAGTTTTCAAAATGTATATACTATTTAAGAAGGAAAAAGTAAAGACATTTTGAAGAAAAGGAAATGTGACCAAATACAATGCAATGGTACACTTTTATATATTATAAAGACTGTGGTATAAATACACATCATCAAGTCACATATATTTTGCTGGATATAAACCATGGATTTAACTTAGAGCCGTGTAAAAGCCACTGTGAGAACACAAACAGCTACATATGACTTTAAAAGTAAATATAGAAGGCTCTTATTTCAAAGAAATTCACATATTCTGGGAGAGGAAGAAAAGTGTACTCATAATAAGGATACTACATAAGGTTTAAAACTTTCTTCAATTCCTTTTATACAGTAAAAAGTATATAGAAAAGAGTTTTAATTTTTCTTATAATATCCCTCAAATTTATCTAATAGAAAAATACAAAAGATAGTTCAGTAAAAGTCATTTTAAAATAGTGGCTCTCAGATGAGAAGCAATATACCAATAAATAAATCTTTGTAATAATCAACTTTGTGTAACACTTTAAAATTCATGATTATTTTTAATTCCAAAAGCTAGGTCAAACAATTATCTTAATCCTCATTTTACAGATGTGGAAAGTCTTCCATGGGCTCCATGGCTTGCCAAAGTTCTATTGGAGGAAAGTAGCCAAATGCAGACTGGGCTCCATCTTCTGTTTTTTTAATTCCACATGCTTTTCACAGGAATGCTGTTGAGTGGGCTGACCATCAGAAAAGCAGCCCCTTCTACTTTTGGTGATAGAAACCATTTCCAACAGCCTTATTTCGGTGTACAAAAAAATAGATTTCCAAGTCTCAACCCAGAAGAGTTGCTTTCCTGATACCTTATAACAGGGAAGACTTCCCAAAGGTAATTCTCAAAGGCAGGATATCTATAAGGTATAAAATTAGCATTAATGTTTGCTATTTACATAGCACCTTATATTTCTCAAAGGATTTATGTATTGTGGTTTATAGTTCCTTAGAAGTCTGCCCCTGCAAAGAAAAGCAATTTTTTACCCAAATAAGATGCTAATCAAGTATACCCTTTGTAGAGAACTGCAGATAAGCAAGAAAAACTAAAATTTCATCATGAACACTCTTAAACAAGATCCTCTTGCACAAAATAAACTTAAATGGTGGCCTTTAACAAATGTATCCTCAGGGCATGGAAATTGCTGATAAATTGAAAGAGTTATAGTAGCTAGCAGCTCACCAATTTGCAAGCTGGTATTTCATGCACACGGAAAGAGATTTGGTAAAAGTGGGCAAATATTAGATATTTTAGAAAGAAAAGAAGAAAGCAAATAACCTATGTTCAGACCTCAGAAGGAATAAAGGATCCCAACTGCAGTTTGAAAATTCTATACTGCTATTTTTAAATGCAGCCCACAACTAAGTGCAAAATCTGGTTTTAGGGAAAATATTTGCTCCATTTTAAATTATGGAATATTCTGGTTTCCACAAGATGCAAATATTTAGTCTGTCAATAATTAAGTTTCTGTGTTTCCTGTAGGCAGTTGGTATAGGAATAAGAGGTGCTGGTGTGAAATTCAACAGTTACTAAAACTGCAGATCAGCATGAAAATGAGCTTTTAAAATTGTATTATCTAATATAGTTCTGAATATGGTAATGACCTAAGGATTATTTATATGGAAAACATCTCATTTATGTCTAACATTTTGATCCTAGCACCTCATCTTCTATCAAGAAAATAATATAATCAGTTTGAGAAAATACATACAGAGCAAAAATTGGCCAATTTTAACTAATGTTTTCTGGAAATGGTGCATAGTGTACAAAAGGGGCTTTCATTATCTGTGTGATGTGTGCCTAATGACGAGACCCTGACTTCACTGATTATCACAGGCTTCCATCTGGTGGCAAAGTGTGCACCTTGTTCATCTTATCCAAGCTGAGCTCTATGCTAGGGCCTATCACAAAACTATCTTGAAAATAATCTGCCAAAACTGTGATTCCTCAAACAAGACAAGGTAAATAATTTGTTCATGGTAAATCAAAACACCAAATGATTACTACATTTTTAGGTTATTTTTAATTGTCTACTGTGAAAACAGAACTGTTACTAAAATTGCATTTGCTATTCAGGCAAAAAGCTCAATTTTAAAAAAAGAATATACTGAGTTTGTACATTTAGCAAAGTATATATTCAGCATATACCAATTATTCATGATAATATCCCCTTTAGTAATTGACTTCCCCATGATCTAGCATTTCTTATGAGACATATGAGAACATCCTTTGATCCTTTGCTTGATATCTTCTCCTGCTTTGTTTCTTATTCATGTATGAGCATAATTATGCAATTAACAAAGAATAAATTTATGGGAAATTGAATATTTTCATTCTAGATGTTTGAGAACTTGATTCCAATGGTGACAGAAAAGCTTATAGAAACATATTCAGTTCATTTTTTACTCACATCATTTTGGTTGCCAGATATTGTTTTGACATATGGTACCACTTCTCAGTCTAAATGCAGACTATGCTCCTATGACAACCTAAGAACAAATGCTTTTCCTTCTGCCATTGAAATAGATGCTGAGGACTCGTAGTATGGCCCTGGACTGAAATGCTGGTGTGTAGATGACATATTAAAGCTGTATAACACATTTTATACTTTATTCCTTCTCAAATTTGACAAGTATGGCTTTTAAATTCATTGTTTTATGTTCTCCTGTATTGAGGGGGAGTTTTTTCTTTGGCCCAACAAATATGTATAGGCAATTTGCCATGCCCCAAGGACAGAGACAGATCCTGGGGTAAACAAGTTGAGCTAGACCCTGAGAAAAACAGACTTTGTCCTTGAAGTGTTAATGTTCTAGGAAGGAGACTGACATCAATAGAAAGCTTCAGCACAGTACACAAAGTGCTATGATGGGAAAAGGGACAGGAATCTTTGAGAACCACCATGCCCCCTCAGGTGAGGACAGAAGCAGTTAAATGGAGCAGAGAAGCATTTAATTCAGACTTTTATCTGCACTATACACTGGACCTTTGTTTTGGGAGTCCCCAGCTAAACTAGGGTCCCCATTCCAGAGAACTAACAACCCTTCCTTAATGGAAAATAAAGGACAGCCAGACATAGGTGTTTATGGTGTGCTCTTTATGAAATACCTCTTTTAACCGGTGTCAGTTCAATGCCTAATTGCCCATCCTATGACCAAAGGTCGCTCACATAGGACACTTGCTCATGCTGGGAGATGCCTGTGTGTCTACTATCTGACTCATGTCCAGTTTATACCTGCCTGATCCTCACACTTGCATTGGAAACCCGACCCTGTGTTTTCTCCAGCATCTTGGGGAACACCTGGTTTATTATAGCCCCTGACTCTTCAAGTGGAAGTGCAAATTAAATATACTGCCATAGTCGGGGGAAAGTTCAGAGATTTTATTTACAGATCCTGGGCAAGGAAGGTGTAGCACATTAGGAAGGCAGTCCTCCAACACTGGGTCACAGATTAGCATGAGTCCCTTTAACTGCACCAGCAAATGCCTGAATGGTTTATTTCAGGGAAGCAGAGGAAAAGCAGGGAATCCAGTGTATGGGGTGGGTGAGATGGCTTTTTGTTCTTTTCTTTGGTCACTGGCTTAAGCCAAGGCAACATAAAATTATGAGAGTTACCTACAGTTTTCCATGTAACATGAGTCTGAATCTTGATTTACTTTTCCTTCCTGATTGTGTCTTGAAATATTTTCACATGATTAGCAATATTTTCAAGTCAAACCTATGAAGCTAACTTTAGGCTCAGGCCACTGTTAAGGGCATGAAGGAACCTGAAGCTATCATATAATCCATCTCCTTTATTTTAGAATGAGGTCATTGAAAGCTAGAAGAGGTCTATCCAAATTCCAGCCAAGTTAAATGCCACTTTAACCCTCTTAAGGGTAGCTGGCAATCCCTGTGCCTACTCACCAGTTCTCAGTTTCTTCCCTAAAAAGGCTCTTGTCTTTAAACCTTCTCTGTGACCTTTGACAAAGCCCATCCTCATGTTCAAACTGAATTAATGCACAGGCCATCCAAGGTATATTCAAGATAGCCATTGGCCTAATTAGATTCAGAAATCATTTGATTTTCATGTAAATATTTGAGTATATAAATATGTATTTTTCTGAATAAAGAGACCATAGATTTCTTCCAATTCCACAGGTTCCTCAACCCCAAATATTAAGAATAAAGTAATTTCGGATATTTTTACAGTTGGAAGAATATGTTTCTTCATGATCCCAGAAATGAAACTGGCCTAAAGAACAAAATGAATATTTTATAACAAAAATCTGTTTGATAATGGAAAGGTATTTGACTATCCCAGTTTCATTTATTCATTCATATCTCTCTCTCTCTCTCTCTCTCTCTCTCTCTCTCTCTCTCTCTCTCTCTGTCTAGATTTTTTAGTATTGGGTATTCACATCTGAAAATTTTAAGCAACATCTTGTAAACCTTAATAAGTCATTTTATTTTTGTAAGGCTTCAACATGATATAAAAAAATGACATTGTTTTCTCAGTGGATCAATCTATCCATTTACTAATATTTCTTCTTTATAAATTTTTGATTTTTTTGTTCTTTTTAGTTATACATTACAGTAGAATATATTTTGACATATTATACATACATGAAGTATAACTCCTCATTCTTGTGGTTATATACAATGTGGAGTTACACTGGTCATGTTTTCATATATGAACATAGGAAAGTTAGGTCAGATTAATTCTACTGTCTTCCCTATTGTCTTTCCTATTCTCATCCCCACTCCCTTCCCCTTTGTCTAATCCAAAGTACTTCTATTCTTCCCCCACACATACACACTTATTGTGTATTATCATTTGCATATAAGAGAGAACATTCAGCCTTTGGTTTTTTGGGAATGGCTTATTTCACTTAGCATGATATTCTCCAGATCCATCCATTTACCACCAAATGTCATTCTTTCATTCTTTTTTACCACTGAGTAATATTCCTGTGTATATGTACCACAGTTTCTTTATCCATTCATCTCTTGAAAGGTACCTATGTTGGTTCCATAGCTTAGCTATTGTGAATTGAGCTGTTATAAACATTGATTTGGCCTTGGGTTTAGCACATATAGCTTTTACAATGCTTAGGTATGTTCCTACTATCCCTAGTTTTTCTAGCGTTTTGGACATGAATGAATGCTGTAACAAATACTTCTTGAATAAGTATTGTATATTAGCTTTGCAAAGATATGTTAGTAAACAACAAACAAGATTCTTTTTCTCTTGGATACTATGTTATAGATCACAAACAATTTGGAATGAGGATAAAAAGTGTGGTTAAGAGATGTAGATAGACTGGCAAATTGGACTTTAGTAAGGACTATGTTTTGGATAAGTATCCCCTAAAGATATGAGTTATGGCTTTTGTCCCCAGGGTGGAGTCATTGGGAGTTGGTAAACCTTTAGGAAGGGGGGCCTAGTGGAAGATCTTTAGGTCATTGGGAGAATATCCTCAAAGGAGATTATGAAACCCTCTGAACCCTGTCTTTTCCTCTTGCTTTTTTTTTTTTTTTTAATGGCTCATGAAGTAAACATTTGCTCCATCACGTTCCACCATTAACATCTGGCAATCCTACTAAATGACCAAAGCAAAAGTCTCCCTGATCTTGAGCTGGGACCCCCCAAAACTCTGAGCCAAAATAAAACTTCTGTCTTTATAAGTTAATCATTGCTAAGAGCCAAGTATATGATGCATGGCATTTTTGGTCGAAAGGTGACGCCAGCTAGCCATTGAGATGATATGATTATGTTAAGATTTGCATTCATATGGATATTGGACTCCTGCTGTTCACCTAGGCCGCTACGGGACTCCTGGAGAGTTCCCATTGGTTGGGGAAGTAGAGTAGGAGGGAGTTCCGGGGGAGGAGCTCTCTCTGCTCCGAGAGGAGGCCGCGTGGGTGGAAAAAATCTTCCCGGGCGGTACCGGACATTGGCGGCAGTTTCAAAAAATAAACTTTGTTCCTGCTTGAGTGGCTCGTGATTTTGTGCCCAGCCAGACTGCGGCAAATCATCTCAGATATTTTATCATACTAGCATAAAATTAACTAATACAGTAAATTTATGGTATTTATACCTACTTTCTTCTATTTTATGGCTAAAACAGGGGACAAAGATATTTAGTTGAGAATAAAATTGTGGGTAAAATATTAGAATAAAAATAAAAAATGTAATGTAGTCATGTTGGAGCATATAAAAGTAAAGTGTGGCATGATGATCAGGCAAGATTGATGAATCGTTTCAGTTTTGTGGTTAAAGTGATACCAGTCTGCATGGATTGACACAAAAAAGATGGGGAAAGATGAGGAGGAGAGTCTTTAGCAACATGCAATGACTCAGATTTTGTTAAAAAGTAACAGAATGCCTAGATGTCAGTGTAGCTTGAATTATGAAAGGTGCATAAAATAGAGGAGAGAGGACATGAGAGCTGGATTTTGAATGATATTGATAATGATAATGATATAGTGACACATTGTGGACATGAGCTGGATAAGAAATGAGAACATGAGAGTTGAAATTGAACGAGTGTCAGAACAGTGAATGAGTTGTTTCTAGAGGTTGAAGAACTGACGAATTCATTTTTATTGGTGGTGCTGATTCTCAGTAATAATATGATCAAATGATAAAAGTGAACATGGGACTTGGCAACTAAGGAAAATTAGGGGAAAATACTATTGGAGATGAGAAGGTAAAGGAAGTGAGAGGCAAATATAATAGCTAAAAAAAAAATGTGTTCCTTAAATCTCCAACTGCAGTGATCAGAATTAATTGGTTGTTGTAACTGTTGTTTACTAAATCCATCACTATATCACACTACACTTCCCATGAGCTTCTCCCAGCCACTGACAGAGTGTTGCAGGCACACTAAGGCAGGCCCATTCCTTGGGAGAGGAAAGACCCTTCTGGTGTGGGATTCTGCCTACTCCTATGCCTTGAGGAACTCCTTAGAAATGGACAGCAACGTAAGTTGCTTCCACCCAATCTCTCTTCCTTCCCTCTCATTTCCATGGGGTCAAATCCACATCATAGTCTCATAGTGCGCTCTCTCTCTCTCTCTCTCTCTGTCTCTCATCTTTCAACATTTTTCTCACATAGGTGTTCATACATATTTATTCCTGACTTTGCCCTTTGCTGCTTCTGGGAATACCCAGATTACTCAGCAAGGTATTAACTTCAGAAATCTATGGGTGCTTTGAAATAACCAAGAGTGTTAAATAGGATGGAAAGGAAAAGCATTATCCACATAGTAAAGACATCAGTAAATAAAGAGGTAATATCAAGACTTGAGTAAATGATAACAACAAAGAAGGCTAAGGGGATCAAAGCCTGATAGCATTAACTTTCAAGAACGTAGGCATTTAAAAGTATCTTGTTGGTATATGAAAGGATCAGTTGAGTTCTGGTGGTGATAACCAAGAGATATGATCACGATGGGATCTGTCTTAAGAAGGACTGGGTAGAACACAGGCAATGGTTCATATTAGATGTTTCAAGACTAGGGGATAAATGAAGATCTTCTCATTGGATTTTAGCCAGAACCATCAATTGCTAAAGGGCCTCCTGTCTAACAGCTAAGAGGTGCTATATTCTGGGAAGGGACAGTTCCTCATGGAGCAGGACCAGTACCTATATCTTTCCTTAGTGAGGGTAGTATGATACCTGAAAAACTTACAGAAATCATGAAAGAACTAAATAAAACCCATTGCAACATGACTTATTATTGTTTTAGTACATATTTTCACCTGTGTAAGATGTTCTAAAGAGCATCATTCCTTTCCCCCCAAAGTAACCAAGACTTGGTACATGGCTTTTGGGATTAGAGTTCAATATTATAAAGTCAAATCTGCTATACACAAGCATTAATTTGCCCACAGGTTTAATTTGAGATAACAAAACTTAGAAGAAAGAGGAATTAAGGCTGATGTAGGGAAAGAAGAGTAAAATAGAAGTTACCCCAAAGAGGGCAAGGATCCAGGGGTAGTGAGGACATTGCATGAGTGCAGATACCCTGACGGGTAATGCCTTGTGGGATACCCATGGAGACCAAGAATTGATCAGCAAATGTCTTCAGTGATGAAGCCTGTGGTTCCTAGAAAAGGATCTCTGGGGAATGCTCTTTTGAGCTTGTAGAGAGTATTAGTGTTTGGTAAACTATGAGGAGAAAATGGAAAGTAGATTTTCCAGAAAAAATGAACTATAAGAACAGGGAGGGCCTCTACCTCTCCCATCTTTCTGGATCACATAGGTATCCATCTTTCACTCCCCAAATTTGAAATTTAAGGAGTGAAAGACACTAAAATCCTTAACTGAGACTAAATTTCCCACATCCTTAGAGAATTGACACACATAGATTTCATTTGACTTAGAAAATTAAACCAAAATAACATTTCATTACTAATGTATAAAGAGGAAATATTTAACAGTTAAGCAACTTTGAAAGTCTCTATAAATTATTATGTTGCTTATTTCTTCAATTCCTTCTCTATCTTCCAAGGTTTCTACAAAAACAGGGCATATCAAAAGTCTGTGATGATCTAACAGTAAATATATTATATAATACAATCCTTCAACTTTCCTAAATAAGTAGCAGCAGGTCAATATTTGAATTGAGGAAATGAGCTCAGACAGGTTAAGAAATTTGACCAAGGCTACATGATGGTAAAATGCCAAATAGGACTCAATTCTAATGTTGTCTAACTCTAAAATTCATGCTGTTTTATTTTACCAGTCTGCTATGAAAAACTGTGGGATGTCTTTATTACATTAAACAATACACAAGTGCAAGTATCACTGTGTTAAAGGCTCCGAGGAGCCGAGAACACAGGCATGATATTGTCGGAATTTTTCTTATTCCAGGAATAATAAGGGTTTCTGAATTTTTGAAGTACATAATTTTGGGTGAAGGAAATCATATTTCAGTCTTAAAATAGGATTATTTAATGGTCAAGTGGGGCTTTATATATTTAGTTATTTGGATGTGCAGTCTTTAGGGAAGCTAAAATTCTCTTTTAAAATGAATATATCAGAACCAGTCATAGAACTGAGGTAATGTTCAATTAAATTAATCAGTAGACATTAGTTTCTGAACTAAGATAAAGAAAAAATGAGATAAAAATTGCTTCCTTTTCATTGGAATAATGTATAGAGGAATATATGTAAATCAATGTGGTAATTCATGTAAGATTTGTCATCGTTCTTATCAGTTCAATATTAAAAAGAAATTTTTGACTTTAGAAAGGCTCATGAAATTGACAGGACTTCAGTGAAAATAAACTTATGTTTTACACCGGGATTCAAAATTGTGTTCCATTCAAGTGTGGAAGCAAAAATTTGGTGTTAATTTAAAAGGTTTCGGGATAAGTAAATGTTAGTGTTTTACACTTCATTGATTTAACGTATTATCTACTTATTCAACAGATTATTGAAATTCCATAACATGCAAAGTACTGTGTTAATATTAGCTTTGCTGACATTAGCTCTATGAAGATTAAACTATCTTTAGTGAATGAATCTTCGGCACATAGGACATTGCCTGGAATATGGGAAGTGCTTCATAAACATGTATATATTGAGAGACTGAGGGAAATCTCTTCCCTTTCCCCAAATCCATTCTGTGTTATTAGATAAGAAATCTTCAACTGGGCCCAATGCCTATCTTAAATCAGTGATATTCCCAGTGTTTCAAATAATAGATATATTAAACATTCTAACAAATTTTCAAACATGGTTCATCCACAGTAAGCATTATCGAATGTTTGCTGTATACAAGATGCTACTAAATTATAAGTTTGATGTGAGATACCCCCCAATAACCTCTACCTCGGTGATCTCAGACATAAGAGAACCTCATAAATATAGAGCCAGAAGACGGATAGAAAGAGAGAAGGGAGAGGGCAGACTAAGCACAAAACTAAGGCAGAAATCCAGGGGACATATTCCCATTAAAATTGTCCCAGAGATGATGACCATGTGGTCAAAACATAGTGGTTCAGGACCCACCTTTCACAACAGTGATTCTGGTACTAGTTAGTACCATGGTATCTAATCAGGAAGTCAGGGTAGAGCAACTAGATTATTTCTGTACATGTAGTTGTCAAGGAAGAAATAGCTCCTTTACTAAATCTACAAATAAAAGCTAAGAAAACTTGAAAAACCTCAAGGAAACTGATCTGGATAATTGAATGATATATCATTAAAGTCAAGATTCCGGTTCTAGTAAGGAAGGGACACCATACAAGTACAGTACTTAGCCTAAGTGAGGGAGGAACTGGGTGAGTATCCAGACCTGGAACAAAAATGAAAAAAAAATGGGAAAAGGATAGTAGATGTATGAGAATGTATGAGCTTCTGAGCCGCTCAAATACCCAGAGTGCATGTGTACCCCAGATCCCAAATCTATGGGCTGAAGAGAACACAGAGAGGTGGGGGGAGCAGCAGGGAGAGACAGAGGTGGAAGCATGGCACACAGGTACAGATGTTGAAATGAACAGCCCAATAATTTAGTCCTCATTACCAGAATGCCAGATTTATACCCATCTCCAAAAATCCATGTAGAAGATAAAGGTGCATAGAGAAAAGGAAGCTATGGTAAAGGCTACACAGGTATACACAAGCCCTGTGAAAATTAATTCAGATTCCATGGAGAAAATTCATCCACCCCTAAAAAGCTGCCAGAGGTCTCAGCTTGGAATAGCTAGAAAAGACAGAGAGGCTGACAACAAGTATATTAATACCTATGAAATGAACACATTTTAAAGCACTTTATCTCTCCTTCAGAAATTGTTCACACTAGATGCTCTGTATTCATCTCAATGAAACTTCATTGTTTGCTTCCATTCAAACATAAAAGGGATCCAGGAAACATAAAGGCAGCCACTTGCAACTGCTATGTTACTAAGCAGGTATAACAGAATAGACTCAGTCCACTAAGAGAAAAGAAGGGTAAGAGGCTTCTTGAGGAAGTCAAGGTCAAAACCCAACCTTTGACTCAAGCTTATGACTTCAATGTAGTTGTCAAATCTGTTTATTTATGGGACGGCTCCCTGCCCTCTATCTTGCCCCAGATGGATTAGTGTCTTCAGGGCATTATTATGCCTTTTTACTTTTTTATCATGCTAACTTTCTTCCACAAAAGAAAACTCTTGCTGACATAAATGTTTGATTAGAAGCTTTCATATATTCCAATACGAAATGTTCCCTCTCAACTATAGCTCATGAAATATACATTAAACAAGTTCTTTGTACAGCATGAAACAAATTTCAATACTCCTCTTCAAATATAATAATAACAGTTTTAGACTATTTCTAATTCCTATAATTGGCTTTAGGAAGTAATTCAGAAGAAGCCCTTGGTTATATGCAAATTTGATTTTCCAATAAACCTATCCTGCAGTCCTGTCAGTTACAAAGACAGAGAATAATAACTTTTTAGAGTTTTTCCCACATTATCCTATGAAGGGACATTCAACTGGGCTATTTTTAAACATCTTACTTGTAAAATTTTGCTAAATAATTCTTAATAATCAATTTTATTAATAACAATTTTAGTTTTCAACTATAGTGAAAGTTGTGGTATAACAGGGTTCAGAGCTCACATTTCATCTGCACTCATTCTTAGCCAATTTCTTCTAATGTCAGAACTGTAAACATCTCTAGGGAATATAACTGTGTATATTTATTTCTAGCCCAGACCCTCTCCTGAATTCCACATTCAAATATACAATCACCAAATCAATTCTGAGACACCACAAAGTTATCATGTTCAAAACTAAACTCCTGATATTTTTTCCCCAAAACCTCTTCCCTTCCTCATTATTCTCTGATTTAATAAATGGTAACTGCATATTTTGGTTAAGGCTAAAATCCTTGGAAATATCTTTTTCATCCAATTCATCACCATAACCTGTCAACTCTTATTTAAATATGTTCCCTTAACCTGTCTAGTTACTGGACTCTCTGAAACTAATCCCTGACCAAACCAAGAATTCTTCAACTTCATGGCTTTTATGCTTGCTGTTCTCAGCCTTGTTTCACTTAACCTGTAAAGTACTCCTACAGGATTGATAATACAATCTATATATATATATATATATATATATATATATATATACACACACACACACACACACACACACACACACACACACATACATGGTTTGGAAAAGCTAATGTTCAAGTCCCACTTAGAGGTAGGACCAAGACTCTGCTTTATCAAGGCTTTCAAAACATTCTAATGCATGCTAGAGTTTGATGACCACTGCAATGTCTGGAGACATTTTTGGTTGTTCCAGCAGATCAAGGAAGAGAAGACTACTAGCATTAAGTAGGTAGAAGCCAGAGATTGCTAAACAGCATAGTGCATAGAATATCCTTAACAACAGAGGTTTACTGGTCTAACATGCCAATAGTGCTGAGGTTAAGAAACCCTGCTGTAGTGTCTACAGCAGTATTTTTCCATCTTCTTCTTGTTGTTGTTATAGTTTACCTTAGAAACTTTCTTAGACATTTTCCTTTAATCAACAACCTCCCCAACAAAATCTTAACAGTACAGATATAATGTATACATGTTTATATTTTGTGGTAGGGCCACAAAACATTGCAACTAAGAATTGTTTCTGCTCCAAAAACCAATTTTCATTTCAGGTTAGAATGCATCATCTAGACCTATAACTAGGATCAAATTTTAACATAGTCTGAGCAGGAAAGAAGAAACAGCTTATTCTCCAAAAGAGCGATAACGTCTAACTAATATTTCATAGCAAGAAATTTTGGTAAATGGGTTTGAATTATTAGGATGTTGAATGGGGTGAAGGGTCAGAGTTTATTGATACAGTGGTTCTCTCCCTGTATATTATGGTACCCTTAGAAACTGGTCATGATGTTGGCCTTCAGTAATCAAGGTTAAGACGCAGAACTCCCTTTATGGAGTAATGAGAGATTGAAAAAGGGAGCATACCAAAATAAAATCAGAAATCCACCAATTTCTGGCAAAAGGGCAGACATGACATGCTTTCTCTAAAGCAATAAGAAATGTGCTAGTGAGGGAGATACCAACATCACTAAGAAACTCCATGGCCTTCTATAGGCCTGCATGATGGCAGGAGACATTTCACACGAGCAGGCTCCCTAGCATCAATGGGGATAACAGGATTCAAGTGGCGGTATTTAACCATTGGGGAGAAATGAGAAGCAGCAAGGCTGAAACGGCAACCTTTGGTCTTGATGATGGATTTGTGGAATAGCTGGAAAACCATAGTGTTCCTTAAGAGAAGATAGGTAAGCAGTCCCTTATTAAGAACATACAATAACTGTACCCTGGAAAATGGAAATATCCACATATTTTGAGAGTTCTTTGATACAGTATCTGAGCTTACACTGTTACCAAGAGACTCAAAGGGCCATGATAAATTCCTGTCAGAATAGGGACACATGGAGGCAAAGGTCTACCCCACGCTGGCTCCAATGTCCAAAATCTTCTTGTAGTCTGTACCTAGGAGTATTCTGAAGCTGGTGGAACACTCCTTAATCCTTAGATTAAGGAGCCATTAGTATAGGAAAAACCAAATGGATGCCCTGAAACTGCTCCCTAAAATAGTAGATTTTAAAAATCTAATTTTGCACGGTAGAATTACAGAAATTAGTGTCATTCTCAATGACTTAAAGTTTATTTCACTGATGTGGTCACAGAAAAATTCAGTAATACTGGCAGATGATGGTTGACCATTATAAACTTGATTAGCTATGGCCCTACTCGTGGCTCCTGGGCCAAATTTGATATCCTGGGAAGAGAATATCCACGAAACTCTGACTTTGGTATGCAGTTATTAATCTAAAGAATTCCTTCTTTTTAATCCCCATCAGAATTTAGAACTGTTTGTATTCATGTAGGACAGACATTTACCATCTTACACAAGAGCTGTGTTAGCTCTTTTCCTTTCCCTTGTGAATGACATCATCCAAAAGGATCTGGGTTATTTTAACATTCCACAGAGAATCACGCTTGCCATGCTAATTGGACTTGGTAAGCAGGAAGTGGCAAATACTCTGTACATCATTATAAAACACATGCATGGCAAAGGGTTAGAGAGAAACTCTATAAAATTCAGAAGCCTGCTGAATTAGTGAAGTTTTCAGAGAATGAAAGGTCTTAGGCATGCTAAATTAAAGACCAACTTAGGACCTCCTACAATTAGGCACAGCTTTCAATTTGGGAAGCAACATACACTATATACTTGGGAACACTATTTCAAACCACTTAGGGGGGTGATTTAGAAGACTACCAGTTTTGAATGTACCCTACAGCAAGACACGACCTCCAAGTGAAAGCTTCAGTTTCTTCCAGGCCATTTGACCCAGCAGATCCGATAGTGCCCGAGATATCTGAGGTAGATATGAATTTTGTAAGGAGTTTCTGTGGAACTCTTGAGGAGAGTCTCAGTATTAGTCTCCCTATGACCATAAGGCAAATGTCATGTATTCTGTAGCACTAACTATTTGCCATTTGAAAATGACTGCCTGATATACACTGAGCCCTAGTAGACTGCCAATCCATTGTACAATAAAAAATTAGATAATCCAGATTTGGCCTGAGAGTGAGAGAGAAACAGAGCAGCCCCTCATACCACCTACTTCTGTTGCACTAGATTTGTAAAAGTACTAGCCAAGAGTGAAGGGAGTCTAGAACCAGTAGAAGGGGAAGACAATCAGTATCTCTTATGCCTCAGGACCAGCTGCAACAGCCCTGAATATGTCTTCTGACATAAAGCTTTCTGTTATATCTTTCTTAGAGGTGGTGACTGGCACCACCTTGAAGAGTCAATACGAGAGTGAACTTGAAGTAAAACATAAGTGAATCTGAATTGTGCAAAGAGCCTACAGAGACACTGAGGTTGTGTCACATCATTTCTCAATCCACTCTAAGATTACCTGAAGCTACCATGGAGACGGCTACTGGAACATGTTAGTTTTTCATCTCCAGGGCTAATTTTTCCTGTCTAAGGGCTTTCTCCAATGCCTATAAGTTACCTATAAGGTTCCCAAAATGCCAGATAACAACAATAAATCAATAAGAGATGAGAATGGATAAATAATCCAGTTTCCTCTTCCACAGGTGTGATAATACTGAACTAGATTCCATGTCCTTTCTCAAAAGATTCCAGAGGAACTGATCCCCAGTCATCTTACACTGTAACCCATTCGGTCATGCTTGCTTTATTGACTTTTCTCCCTCCTCTCTCTCAGCTTCCCCACACCTTCTCTTGTGTGTCCTGGGATCACCTCCTAAATTAAATATATGTAGTTATGTCACTGCTTTGGATAAACCCAAACTAAGAAAGTGTCCTTTTTTTCTGTAACACAACCTAAGTACCATGTAACTTAGGAGACTTTCCTAATTTTCAAGAAAAAAAAATCTCTTAAAAGAGGAAGGAAAATGCTTAATGATGTTCACTTGTGACAACTTAAAACTAAGATCTCATTTCAATCCTAGGGTTCCTACTGCAGGAGAAGCCCAGGGAAAGATTGGGACAGTTTCAGAAATACATGGGTCCAGATCTGAACCTAAAAGCAGATACCTTTAGTGAAAGTTTTATCAAATATTTTGGCATTAAATCACAAAATCAGTTCTATTTAAATAGAGGGGATCTTGGTCTCTTGACTTTTCACCATTGAAATTGTCAAGTCTAAGCTACCATTTAACAGAAGAAAACCAAAAAGTGTTCCAGGAACTATTCTCATGAATTTGAGAAGGCCATTTTGAAGAACCAAAATACGTAATGTACTTTCTTCACATCTTTGTTCCAATCATTTTAGGAGGCATATTATCATCTGTGGAAAGTGTCACTGTTCTGATGGGCCATCTCTAAGCCAACAGAAAATGGAGAACTATTTAAATTTTCATTAGCTCCATCATGTCTCATCTTGTGTGTCCTCCTGCTTGCCTGCTATTAGAAAGCAATTACTTGAGAGCTCTTATAGAGGAAGGAAAATGCTAAATGATGTTCACTTATGACAACTTAAAACTAAGATCTCATATTAGACCCAGGGTTTGTGCGCAGGAGAAGCCCAGGGAAAGTTTAGAGGCATTTCATCAGAAAGGAAAGAAGCTAGTTCCTGCTGAAAAAAAAAAAATTCTAAGAGTTCCTAAATGGCATCTTTCTCTCTAACTGTCTGACATTTGCTATTCCCATAGTTCAAGTGAGTAATCCTTTTATTGATTTCTAGATTATTTTGAACCACCTTCTAATGTGAAAGTGACATGATTTTATTTCAGTTAAAACATATCTTTATTCTATCCCTACTTAAAATAGACTTTCTTGAATTGGTATACTGGTTGAAACTCACCATTTTTACTTTTAGATGACTCCTCAAGAATACTGCTTACAGTTTTATTATGGAATTCTGTGCCCGGACTGACATTTTTCCTCTTTGAAGCATAATAAATAGAAATAGGTAAGCCAAATGACTGCTGAGAAATCAAACTGAAAAGTGTAACAGAGACTCCGCAGAATCTGCTTGGATAGAACAAAAACATTGCTCCACAAAAAATGGACAGATGCTATGAACCATCAACATGTTAAAACTTGGGGAAACCCATTTAAATATCTGATGCTTGCTTCATCTTGCTTCAGAGACTCAGAATTAAAGTGTGCACACACGCTGAATAGGTACTTCTGTTGGGAAAGCTTTCTACATCCAGAGAAGAAAATGAAAACAGGGTTAGATCCATAGAATAAACAATATATGCAAGGTGCATACCATTCATGAGACTTCCTGAAAGAGATGGCATGAACAGTCCCACACCAAGAAAACAAATTCTATTCACCCCATGCCTACTCAGCCTTTCTGCTCCTTCCAGTATTTCCAGCCAACGAATCCATGTGGAGCAGGATTTCTGAGCCACTGCCTCATTCTGAATGGCATTAAGGTGGTGATCCAGAAACTGTGTCAGTGTAGACTATTGATTCTACCATGGTTTGAGCCAAGCTAGAGAGAAAGAAGTGATTGCACATCTGCTCTGATTTCAATGCCAATTTTCGTTCCTGACACTGAGTTCTCAGAGAGCAGAGGGGGGGAAATGCTTAAATTGGACACCATAACAATGAATTGAAGTCAGCTAGTTATAAATAAATGCCTCCAGTCTGTTATACCTTCCTTTTATTAGAAAATTTTAAAATGACAATAAATTACCAGTAATATTCTGTTCTGCAAAATATTATATTCACCCTTATGAGTTCTTAATACATTTAATGTCATATCAGAAACAATTCAAATTTTCAACCTCATTTCCTGTACTTATAACATAAATGTGTGTGACTAATGAGATAAAGGAAATATAAGTTGTGAGTCCTATTTCCATCCAAGAATGAGCCAAATGGAACCCTCTATTTTGCTCACCCCCTGCTGTGACCATTGACAAATCACTTAATCTCTCCAGGTCTCAGATGCTTTATTTTCCAAGAAAAGAGCTTGTCCTAAATCAGAGGCAAAAGTTTCCTCATAAAATGAGAACATAGAATTTGATGTTCATCCAGAAATATTATGCTCAAAATCACATCCATTTGTGCTTTTTTTCCCTTAAGGTACCAGGAATAGAACCTAGAGATCCTATACCACTAAGCCATATCCCAGCCCTTTTTATTTAGACTGGGTCTCATTAAATTGCTGAGGCTGACCCTTGACCTCAGAATCCTCCTGCTTCAGCCTCCCAAGTCACTGGGAATACAGATGTGCACATCCACATCCAGCTTCTATTCGGTTTTGACACAGAACAAATCAGTCAGGCCTTCTAGTTATAATAATAATTCAAGAGCCATAACATACAGCTATATTTTTGCAACTATGTGCCTGGTACCCTGGGAAGTGCTTTATATCTATTGACTCATTTGTTCTGCATGACAACTCTGTAAGGAAATTAACCTAGAAGAATAAAAGTCTCACCCATTATCTTGGCTTTAGAAGTGACAAAAGCAGGACTGGCCACTCTAAATCCCACACACACTCCTCTGTACTTTATTATTAAAAAAAAAAAAAAAAAAAAAAAAAAAAAAAAAACTTGCATTGGCCACAGCCTTTCTTGAAGAAAATCTTCAAGTTTAGAAGAAGTGTGTTGGCATTTCCTGGGGAGCTAAGAAGTACTAATATGTGTGCAGTAAATCCAGGCAGACATCCTCAGAATGAACTATTTAGTGTTCTCCTGATTTATGAAAAGTTAAGATTCAATGGCAGCTTATAAACAATTATATTTGAAATATTTTTACATTACATTTTTTAATTTTTACTTTTAATTGGCATAGTATTTGTATATAATTATGGAGTATGGTATGACAATTTTACACATGTTCAATCATGTAATGACCAAGTCATTACCATTCCCATCTCCTCAAGCCATGAGTTGGGAACCATAAAACACTTCTGGTTATTTCAAAACTCATAATAAATTCTTATCAATATAGTTAGCTTATCATGCTATAGAACATTAGAACTAATTCTTTCTAATTAAAAAGGATAAGGAATTCTACCTGGCAAAAAGATTCATTTTGATTTTATAATAACTTCAGGATTACACATCTGTATATGATGATCTCTCAGATTTCCTTTGAGAATGATAAAAGCATAAGGTGAGTTTAGTAGATCAACAACAACAATATATTCCCTATAAAGCTTATAGCAAGGGACCAGAACTTTGAGTGTTCTAATAGGATTGATTTATTTCTATAGATATGATTTATTTTGAGATTCACAGTTGCAATAACTTTAAAATTGTAATAGGTTAGCATTATTGCTTTTTCCTATGTGAAGAAACTTTAAGAGTCACAAATGTCCACTTTTATGAAGTTTTCTATTTAATATATCTAATCCATAAAATAAAGTCAATACATTTTATTGGCATTTCTTGATAAGGTACAATGTTGTTCTCACATTGGAATGTTTTAATACATCAGTTCTGTATAAAAGTTTTATGATTAAATATATTTTTATGTCTTTTGTATCATATGGTAGAATAAAGCTTATTAAGTGGTTTAAGGAACATATTTAATGTGCACTTCAGAAATAAAACTCAGCATTTGTCTCTAACGTGAAAAATAATTTCTATTGTCACTTAAACCTTCACTCTCAGATACACAGTGATAAGGAGAAAGGATGATACATGACCTTGTAGTAAGAAACCTAACAGGAAATCATCCGATTTTACATCCTTTTATCTTGACTCAACAAAACCAAATAAGAAAGGAATATACCAGTTTCCTTAAGTCTCTTAGCAAAGAAAAACTGTAATTTATTTTTATCATAGGCCAAAGTACAGAAGAGGGGAAATCAGCAAAATGCAATAAAAGTGATCTGATAAAGGAATGAGTCATCTTCCATGTATTCGGGGTCTACAAGATCACTGTGCAGGATGTAGCTTTGCATAGGGAGTTCTCTTACAAAAATTTTCACATTATTCAACTTTTCTGCCTTAATATTATGGAATAGATGGCATTTGAGGATAACAAATTCAGAGTAATTAACTAGCTTCATCAAGATTTCATTGTAATTACCTTGGTTTAACCATTTCACAATGTATACACATACCCACATATCAAATCACATAGTTTTACATAGTTAATACAGTTTTATTTGTCAATTATAACTTAATAAAGTCACAGATATTTTTAAAATAAAATAAGAGCCCCTATTTAAAAAAAAAAGTGTAGAGAAAATGCCAGGTGTGGTGTTGCATGCCTGTAATCCCAGTGACTCAGGATGCTGAAAGAGGATTGCAAGTTTGAGACCAGTCTCAGCAACTTAGCCAGGACCCATCTCAAAATATAAAGTACTGGAGATGTGGCTCAGTGGTTAAGCACCTTGGGTTGAACCCCTGGTACCTCCCCACCAAAAAAAGATTACAGAGAAAATGATAAAGGACTCAAATTTAGATCTTCCAAGTTTGAGTGCAGCCTTGACCTCAAAAGCAAGAAATAATACCCAATTGTCAGGAATGCTTCTAAACATTATTAGGCTTTATTTTCAATGTTATTTAAAAGAACTTATAGAAACATTAAGACCCCAATTAAGGAAAAAGTGCAATTTTTTATTGAAAAATATAAAAATGTGACGAGTTAAGTTTCGGGCAGGCATAAGAGAGAGAATGGTGCCAAATATAAGAATAGAGTTCTTTCTACTATGGAGCCTGTGGTTTAGTAAGAAAGACAAATAATTTCAATACAGTAATATATACAATGAAAGGACAGAAGGGAGAAGAATGAGCCACCCTCAAAAATTACCTGAGAGGAGGGGCTGGGGCTATGGCTCAGTGGTAGAGTGCTTGCCTAGCATGCATGAGGTAATGGGTTCAATCCTCAGCACTACTAAAAATTAATTAATTAATTAATTAATTAATTAAAGTTATGTCTATCTACAACTTAAATATATATATATATATATATATATATATATATATATATATATATTAATTACCCTAGAGGAGATATTTAGATATTTGGAATGAGTCTAGAAAAATAAATAAAATCATGCTAGATGACATGGAAAAAGAGGCATTCCAGATGAAGGGAATGATGTGCAAAAATATTTGGATATGAGTAGATAAAAGCGTTGCTTGGTGTGCTGGAGAACAGAGTGTATGAAGGAGAGGACATGCTGCTGAATGAAGTTAGAATGAATATACTGAGCACATCTAATCCTGAATATTTCACAGCATACTAAGGCATTTGGACTTTACCTGCAATGAGCACATTTTAATGAAGAGACAGATGTGATGAGGCACATAAGAGCACAAAAACGCAGGTGGCCAGGTGGAGGTGGAACAGGACTACAGATGCAGGTGGCAGGATCAGTTAAACAGAGACAGCAATTTGTCAATTTCTGTTGACAAGGACGTAGACTACAGTAGGGATGATGGATTGAAACACTAGACCCAGAAACACTTAAGAATATTTTTTTGAAAACCCTCTATGGCGTTCTCACTATCGCCCCTCCAACCCATGACATCTTGTTCATACTTCAGTGACTGGGATGTATTTGATAATGTATCAATTTCTATTTAGGAACTTTGATCTCTTTGAGGACAGAAAATGTCTTACCTTTCATGGATCCACAGCAGCAAACACAGTATCTGAAACTGATTATAAACTCCATACATTGTTATGGATGTTTACTGATCACTCAAAAAATGTTGAGAAATTGTAGATGTGTAGTGCTTGGTTTTATGGATCAATTTGATTAGGTTAAGTACCCGGTTATTGAACTGAACATTGATCTAGTGTTGCTATGAAGGTATTTTGTAGCTATAATATTTACAGTGAGCCAACTTTAAGTAAAGACTATCTCAGTAATGAAGTAGGCCTCATTAAATCAGTGAAAGATCATAAAGACCAAAGTTGGTGTCGCTGATGAAAGAGATTCCACCCGGGTCTGCAGCATCATCTCCCACCTAAGGCTTTCATCCTGCCCCCTGCCTGCAGATTCAGATTTGTCAACCATAAGTCTATTTCTTAAAAAGAATATATACATGTATATGGTTTATTTTCTTTTCTTTTGGCATGTGTGTTTATTTATCATTTGTTTTCATTGAAGGAGAGTTATTAGATAGAAATGGAACCACTGTTTTAAACTTACCTAAATGCCACTTCTCAACTTAAAGACCACAAGGAAAATGTCTAGTTTAAAAATAATGACTTCACTTCTAGATGTGTTGAATTTCAGATATATGGAAAAATCCAGCAGAGATATAAAAAGGCAGGTGAAATATGAGTCTTACATTTACAGGAAAATTATTATAGTCAAACTATATTATTCAACCTCAATAAATATAGCTTGTGGCTGCCTAAAAAGCACATATAGCACACATTTATAGGGAAACTAAATTTTACACCCTGTACCTCATATGTATGAAAGAGATATCCAGCTGTAGTTATTGTCTGGTCATAGCTTACCTTCAAACTATTTCAGCCAATGTGGACAATTTTAGTAAAGGTAACTCGGTGTCTTCCCATTGGAAGCAGTTTCTTCTTGGGTGAATATCCTCTCAATACAAAGCTAAAACTTGTAGTTTGGGGTGTTGCTCCCCTAGCCCACTTTCTCTTCCCTGCAACATCTGGATAAAGGTGAAAATTTGTAAATCACCATGACACTATGCTGGGGTAAGAGGGAGGTTATCCAGGTGGCCCACCATCCTCTAGATTCTTGCTGACCTTCACGGAGACTCCCTTTTCCTGCCGACTTACTACATATCTTACATTTCTGGGTGTTTATAATCAAGCCAGATCTACTTGGGATAGATTGTCAGTCAGATATATCTGTAATAAAATATCAGGTAAATCACTTATTAGTTGCAGGTTTTGCACTGATTTTGCCTTCTTCCATAGTTTCTAGGGTGAAAAGAAAGTTAGAAGCCAGTTGGCTCATAGAAGTTTCCCTTCCCACTAAAGCCATCTAAGCAGTAGCTTCAACTGGTGACAAACTCTTGTGTATTGAACATATAGTGCCACTTCTTCAGAAAGTCCCATGACAGTGCACAAGCTTCTTAGAATTATTTTCCTCAGCAGAGTCTCCATCCCTATCCTAAAATGTAGGCATTATATTGTTTAAAAATTCTTTCTGTCAAGTATATCATTCCTCAATAATGAAGAGGAGAGAAAGCTAAGAGGAGACATAGATTGAGATAAACGTGTCCCCAATTCCACAGGCCTAGGCCAAAAGGCAGTATTATTAGATGAAAAAATACTTTTAGAATAAGAAGAAACAATAAGTAATCTAAGATATTCATTAAAGGACTTTGCCTGGCTCATTCCACCAGCAGGGATTGACTTCAATGTGCTCATCTTCTAAGTAAGCAAAATGAGGTCCAGTCATTTAATAATATACTCACTTTCTCTTTGCCTCATGGCTTTTCCATGGGTTTAGCCAGATTCTTTTTATGGCAACCAGTAATGAGCGAGCCATACAATAGACACCTAGAGCATAAACATCAGTCAATGCTCTTCACTGTTTTTCAGAGCTCAGAATGGGGGTGTCTACTGAGGGTCAGCTAAGTAACTATAACTTTAAAATACCTAAGAGAAAGCAAGGAATATTACAGGACACAACGGGGGCCATGTTCCCTGCATGTAAAAATGATTTTTTTTTTTAAATTAGCCAAACTCTGGATGGTTTAGCTGCTGCCACACATTGCTGATCTCTGAGGGCATGTTCTGCTTCAGTGTTGCAGCCACCAGGGGCTTTTGAAATGACCAGTTCTAGCAGCAAGGGACAGAATGTGCTTGAAGGAACCCAACCCCACTATGAGACACAACTACAATATCTACAATATTGACAGAAAGCCCTGTCCTAGTTTGTGGTGGCTTCACCCTGTTCTTATTATTTAGATGAAGTTTCCAAATGCAATACAGAACCTGTCAACCAAGTTTTTTGAAAGGGGGACTCTTCCATAGTGATGAATTATTATTGTTTTCTGTATACAACACTAATAATCTCCCACTCAATAAATCAATTGCTGATGGTCTATTTCAAGGAATTAATTCAGATACAAAAAATTTTATCCCATGATTATTAATAATCTAATACTAAAATATTTAAAAGAAAAATGAATACTTAAGTAAACAATGATAGGAAGCAACAATTAAAGGAAGCAAGGAAGATCACGCAACAATATTAGAAGTTTTTGTAACTTAAATAAAAGTAGGCTCAGAAGATGTTTATTGAATATAATTACAAATAGAAAAAAAACATGTATGCAGCAGAAACATGACAGGGTATAAATAAAACAACAAAAGCTGTAATGTCAGGAGTGAAACAAAATTTGGGCTTTTAAATTTTTAGTTTGTCAAAATTTTCTAAAATATATAATAAAATGCTGGAAGGAGGAGAGAAAAATTGAGACAGGAAAGTGACAGGAATTTTAACTGAAACACAGAGGCTCAGTTTAGAACAACTGAGAAAAAACATGAGAACCCAGGAGTGCACAAAGAGCTAAGCATGGGATTTCTCGGCACATGAGGGCAGCAGCTGGATTGAGGCTGTAAGTGAGAAGCCAGCAATGCTGAGAGGGCCTCAAAAACCTGGGATCCTGACAGAGTATTGTTTGGCCTTAAAATGTGATGATTATCAGTGAAGAACACTGGAGATTATTAGGGGGGAAGACGTTGATTTTAATCCTTTCAACACATTTCTGTGAGAATCAAGTTGTGGGTTGTTGTTTTTTTTTTTTAATAGAGAGAGAAGAGAGAGAATTTTTTAAAAATATTTATTTTTCAGTTTTCGGTGGACCAACATCTTTATTTTATTTTATATGGTACTGAGGATCGAATGCAGCGCCCCACGCATGCTAGGCAAGCACGTTACCACTTGAGCCACATCCCCAGCCCAAGTTGTGGGTTTTAATTTCATGTATTATTGACAGGATATACATCCACATTTCGCTAATTGTAGGAAGTTTTTCCTTGTAATATGTACCAAGTAGGAAGTTGAAGAGATGTATCAAAAGATATCTGAGAGCCAGGAAGGAAAAACAAAAAAAAAGAGAGAGAGAGAGAGAGACAAATTTCATGGTAACCAAAGTTGAAAATTTTGGGCGGATACAGGAATAAATGCCAATGTAGTGCTGTGAAATATCTATTCCCAGCTTACAAAAGTAGAACTGAATCTGCCAGTCCTTGAAGGTCTTCCTATTATGTTCAGAGGAACATAAAAGCAAAAATCATTACTATAGCAATATGGACAACTGACCCAGTTCTACCCAAAAGTGAAAAATCTAAACCAAGCATAGAATAAGGAAGCCATGACCAGAAACTGCAATAAAATCCTTCACCACAGTCATGAATTTTAGTTTTATATTTATTGAGTTTTCAGAGATGACAGAGGCCTACCTACAATCGAAGGCACAGTTCCATCATAAAAACAACATTAAAAGTTCCAAGTCACAATACAAAGCTAAGCAAATTAGAACGTTCACAGAGCTAAGTGTGCTCTTGGGAGTAAGTCCTGAAGCTGTTGCTTTACCCTAAGAACACTAAGAGCTGAGGCAATCTTGAGATTTTCAGAAAGAGAACATGGTATCAAGCCCAGATGATAAAAAACAGAAATAAGAAGGCCTCTGGAAGCTGGTAAACTAAACCTTTACCTAGGGGTAGACACAGATATCCACTCACACAATATCTACCTTAACATTAGGTGCTTACAGGAGAGAAACACATGGAATTATGATCCATAAATGCTGAAGGAGGAGGAAGGAGAGAGAGATGGCCATGTCAGCTGATTGCCTTCCACTCTCTGTGGAAGTGCAGGATGTTCTTGATTTCCACACCTGCTTCGGTTGCTGTCCCCAGCACCAGCTGCAGGGGGTACGAGAAATTCCTCGGGTTGTCCAAACAGATGCCAGTGATGATAGTCACCATGCTGCTAGGATCAGGTGTCCCTGGCCTGGATGAATCCAGCAGACTTTTGCAGAAGTCGAGAATATTAAAGAGGTCCCAGGCATCAGAATCTGGCCTGATCATCCTGGGCCTCAACAACCTCTCAGACACAAAGGACTGGCACAGAATGTTCTGGTTCCCTCTCTTCAGTTCACCTTCTAGGAAGGTGATGGCTGCCAAGACCTTTCGATCTTCCCTTCTCAGGACATACAGTGTGTCAACCACAAGTTTTGGTATGATGAGGAAAAACTTACCACTTGTGGCAAGCTGCTGGATAACTGGAAGATGCCCACACAGGGCCCTCGGATCAGGAAATAGGTAAGAGGTCAAAGCTGACCGAGTCTGGGGACCCCTGAGGGTCTTCTCTAGCAACACCACTTCACGCTGAAGCCAGAGCTGGACTATGTCTTTGGAAAACCTGATCCTGGAAGTTCTCTCAGGAAGCTGCCGAGATGGATTTTCTAGTCCTCCAGGTGTACTGCTCACAAACACACCCAACTTAGAGTCGAACCTCAGGAACTGTTCTGGGAGTTTGGTTGCAAAGTGGCCAAAACTTCTCAGGAAACAGATGCGCAGGGCAGCTTCATCCTGGTTACTGAGTGGAGGTGGGTCCTTCTCTAATCCCACTGTCTCCAGGGAAGCCTGCATTGGACAGAGCTGGAACAGGGCAATGTCCTCAGGGAGATGCAGGAATCTGGAGGTGTGTGGGCCTGTACGGCTCTGCAGCAAATCATGGAGATGGTGGGACAGGCCCAGGTCTGGTTGCTGAAGGTCACCCACCGAGGGCAGCAGGTTCAGCAGCACACACAGGTGGTCCCACAGGCTAAGAGAACTCCGCCAATGGGAGGTGAGGAGGGCATGGTTGGTGCAGAGCCAGCCCAGGATCACCTTGATGGTGGGAAGCAGTCCCTCTGCAGAGAGAACCTTAAATTTCCTTTGAATGGTCTGGAGACTTGTGTAAGACTGGTCAAGGGAGGCACTCTGCCCCACATACGAACCAGTGTGCCACTCAGTCTCAGGAAAGCTGCTTATATCCTCCTCAAAGCCAGAGCTACTGCCAGAGGCAGGGCTTAGCTCAGACTGAAGCTTCAGGGCACTGCGACTAAAGGCAGGGGCCAGGTGCAAGCCAGGTCCTCCTGGCAGCTTTTGGCTCAATGGAGCTGGCAGCTTAGCAGGCATAGTTGTTTTCAAGAGACAGAGGAGACTACTGGGAATTTCATCCCTGGGACTGGCAGTCTTGTATTTGGATATGGTCTCGCTTTCCTGCACTGCTTCTGAGTGCAGGGATCCACTCCCTCCTTCATCAGCTATATCCGAATGAGAAGTTTCACTGTCTGTTTCAGAGTGGACCTGTGAACTCAAGGAGGTGCTTTCCTCATCTTCTGTCTCATCAGAGTCACAGCAGGAATGAAAACCAGCCTCGGAGCTGTAACCCTCACTACAAACACAGGACCACGGATGGCTTTTCTGGGATCTTCTGTGGTGGGGCCTCAGGGTTGGAAAGTCTTGTTGACCCTTCCCAGGCTCTTTTTCCTGGTTTCCAGCCCTGGGGGCAGCCAGGTCTAGAGTCAGCTTCCCTTTCTGGAGTTCAGCTTGGATCCGTGCATTCACATGTTGAATTAGATGAGAGAAGAGGGTCAGGGTGAAGATGACAGCTGGCTTATGCTGCTTTGAGCCTGTTTTCCTCAGACCATGCACATTCATGAGGCAAAGTACCACCATTTGGAAGATGAGGAGGTCTGGGAGAAACAGATAGCCTTTGGGGGGCTTTCCCTGTGTGGAAACTTGGCACGGGTTAGGTGGACTCAGCCGATAAGACAGACAGAGACGAAAGTCTTCCAGAACCAGCTGGCACAGGGCTATCAACCTGGCCACTCTGAATTTCTTCTGAGGCTGCAGGAGGCTCTGAAGATAGAGGAAGCTAACCAGCAGCCTCTTGTTATCCCAACACTGCCTCTGGCTTCGAGATAGTTTCTTTCCCTGGTACCTCTTCAGACTGCTGTACCTCTTCCCTGCATGATCATAGAGCTGTTTGAGGTTCCAAGCTGCCCCTTTAAAAGGTACTTCTGAGTGGAGACAGCACTGATAGAAGTATGTGGCTTCAACATTATAGTACTTGCTCCCCATGAGAGCTCCCAGCTGGTTGAAGGGCATTCCCATACGCGGGGCCACTGACAGGGCTCTGTAATAGCATCTCTCTGCCAAGTCCTTAGTGGCCAGGTCTAGGAACTCATTCTGATATCGGAACAAGTCTCCCAAATAGAGCAGGCAGCGATGGCAGGCCATTCGAGCCCAGGTGACCTCTTCCTCTGATGTGGGCCCTACCTTCTTACAGCCAATCAAGTGGATTGCACTGTGAGGCCAATCTATACAACTCTGTAACCTCAGTTCATAGTGACCCTGGAGGAACAGGAAGAGATGCTCATAGAATTTAAGGCCACCTTTCAGGTGAGCTTGCAAGGGGCCTTCCCAGTGTTTAAAAGTGTGCGTGTGTTTTCTGTTGTCCTTCATTAGCAGCATGACAACATCAGAGTACATTTTCCTCCATAACAGCTCTTCTGCCTTCCTCCCATAAGCCACTGGGTATAAGAACATGAGTTTAATGCAAGCTTGCTGAACTATATCTCTGAGGGCCAGGATGTGCGGTTTGAATACCTCTTTGTGGGCATTTCTCTTTTGAAGGAAAAGGTCAAGTTGCTGAGCTGCCAAGCACACCTCCTGGTAGAGGAGTTTGGCCTTCGGGGCTTCTGTCTGGCTTCTCTCCATGGGGCTGGACTCTTCCAATGATGCTGATGTATGCCTTCTGAGAAAAGACAAAAACTCCCTATTAGTGCTCACCCACAAAGACCAAAAATAATAACAAAGAGGACAACAGAGTGCATATACATATGCCTATCTTTTAGATGCAGCAGGAAAACTCTGATCATCCTTCAGATCTCTATTTAAGCCTAATTTCTTCTAGGAAGCCAATTTTAATTCCCCAAGTTAGAATAAATGCCTCCCTTCACACTTCATTTGGCCTCCTTTGGTATTCTGAGACAACACCTTGGAAATTTCTCTTCATTTTGTTTCTCTTATGATAGTGTACTTATTATAATTACCCATTATTCTTTCTCCCAGACCAGAAGGCAAAGTTTCTTCCTGGCATGGTCTGAGCCAGGTCACAATTGTGTCAAAGTTTCTAAAAATGCATGGTTCAAGTAGATGCCCACTAAATAATAGGAATTTGATAAAAGGTATTCCAAATGTCCAGTTCCTTAGATATAGTTTTCAATTCCATGGTCCAAAAGACCTCCATTGTGCTACTTAAGATACTTATCTAAAAGTGAAATAAAATTTTATGCCATTTCTACTGACTGATACAAATGAAAAATAAACTCTCAAAACAAAATTTAAATGTAATCAAGGGTATGAGTTCCTTAAAAATTTAATCTAGAATATAGTTAATATATCAAAATAATGTTTTAATGCAAAAAAATACATAAAATCCCAGCTGGGCATGGGGCTGCATCCCTGTAATCCCAGCAGTTTGGGAGCCTGGGGCAGGAGCATAGCAAGTTCAAGACCAGCCTCAGCAACTTAGCAAGGCCCTAAGCAACTTAGTAAGACTCTAAAATAATTTTTAAAAAGGTGGGGGTGGGTTCTGGGTATGTGACTAAGTGGTTAAACATCCCTGGATTCAATACCCAGTACCAAATTTGGTATTGGGTAATTTATTTATATTTATAAAATCCCTTCCTCCTAAGTGGAATTTGCTTTAACTTTCAGGATGGATGGAAAAGAGAAGTACACACTTTATAATGTAAGTAGAATCCATACAAAAGAAAACACAACGAGTAAGCACATATTAAAAGAAAAGCAAATTAGTGGGATTATGGGTAATTCAGTGGTAGAACATATGCTTAGCAAGCAGTAGACCCTGAGTTTAATACCCAGCTCAAAAAAAACAAAACAAACAAAAAAATAGACACAAAAAACAAGTCAAACCAACCTTGAAGTAACAATTTAATCATCAAAGTATTAAAATATCTTTAAATTAGAATAGCCAATGCTCAAAGCCTTTGTAAAACTTTCATAAACTTGCACAGTTGGCAGCATTAAAAGTTTAACATTTTTTCTTTCATTTAAAAAGACATTTATGTTCTCTGACCCAGCAACCCTATTCACAGGAATGATTTCTAAGGAAATACACTTAATAAAACCAAACCTACATGAATAAGAGGTCCATTCCAAACGTATTTCTAATAAAAGAAAGGAAGAACAAAAAAAAAGTAAGGAAATGGAAATTAACCTATCTTATGATGAATTAATTGATCTTATGCCTGTATATATAATAAAAAAATCATTAAATCCATAAGTGTAATAATTACATAAACTTATAGAAATAACAATTACTTGAAAAAGAATAGAATAAAAACAATATATCCACTGAAAAATCATATATTCAAAAAATAACAATAACATAAAAAATTAAAATACCTATAAGATGGTGTGAGGGGGAAGGGAAAAAAGAGAGAGAGAAAAGTATCACAGTAGATTGGGTAGAGAGAAGTGATGGGAGGGGAAGGGAGGGGAGGAGTGGATAAGGAGGGCAGCAGAATACAGCTGACACTAGTATTGCTGTATGTATATACATGGCTATATAACCAATGTGATTCTGCAATCTGTACACGTGGAGAAATGAGAATTCATACCCTATTTGAATCAAATGTATGATATGTCAAGATCATTGTATTGTCTTGAGCAACTAATAAAAATAATTAAAAGACATTGCTGGGATAACAGCTGCTTTTTTCTGGAAGGTCCTTTATAGTGCAGTCTTTCTAATACAACTTCTTGGCTATTATAATTTATAAGTCTATATCATTGACATGAAAGGAAAAATTGTAACTAGGCATATATTATAAAGTTTTGATTCAAGAACTAGAATACATAATCTTGAATGTCAAATAAACAAGACCCTTGAATATATGCAGTACCTATATAGTATTAATAGAGCTAGGGCAGTAGAGAGTACCTGTGATCTGTGACTAGATATGCAAACTTGAGAAGAAAGAGAGATGTGGAAGAATAAGAGAAAAGAATTGGGGCCTGAGAACAAGGAAAGCATCCAGAACACAGAAATTGAACCAACAGTGGAAAGCCTTTGAAAGCTCCAAAAATACACAGAGGACTTCCCTGGATGGTAAATAAATGTTTTTCTCTGGAGTTTGTCAGTTCTGAGGAAAAGGAAAAGCTATCAAATAGATATCTGCAGAAGATAGACCTAGGATAGATTAAAACCACACACAAGCACACAATTTTTCTAAAAGACAATTTAGTTTCCTTTCAAGCCTAAGAGTCTGATGCTAGACGTTACAAAATAGAGAAAAAACATTGAGCTGGACAGGGTGGTGCATGCTTGTAATCCCATCAGCTCTGGAGGCTGAGACAGGAGGATCATGAGTTCAAAGCCAGCCTTGGCAAAGGCAAGGCACTAAGCAACTCAGTGAGACCCTGTCTCTAAATAAAATACAAAATAGGGCTAGGGTGTGGTTGAGTACCCCCCTGGTACCCCTCAAAAAATTTAAACCCCCAAATCTATTACAATATTTGAGGAGAGATGGATTCCATCTGAAAGCCAGAGAGGAATAAGAAGTGACTGAATCATTTCTGAGACTCTTCTCCCTTCCCTGCTTCTCTAACCACACTATTGACTCCAGGTGACTATGTTCTTCTGCAGCCCTTTCTAGGCAGCTGTGTAAAACCTGTTTGCCAAGATCAAAGGCATGGATGCACCCAGGTTCAAACTGGGTCGGTAAGAAGCATGGGGCCTCCCTCCCTCACCCCATCCCCATCGCCATCTCTAATCCAGGGATCGGATATTACAACAACTTTGTAATCTCATAAACCTGAACTGGGATGAAACATGAATATAAATACACTCAGGTTACAGCAAATGCATGGACACAAATATGCTATAAAGAAAACCAGTTCGAAGATGCCTTCAAGACATTAAGTCTGTGAGAACCACAAAGAAGCCTTAGATAAAATAATTCACTCATAAATGACAAAATGAAGAAAAGTTTTCTAAATATAATCTTACTTCTCATTTAATTTGGGATATCATCCTCCATTGAACATGTCCAGAGGAAGTAGAAAATTGCTTAGCTTGAATTTAATTGCTTAGTTTAAAAAGAAAAATCAAAAGATATTTATGAATATTTATTATTTCTCTACTAACTTCTCAAACAACAAAAAACCATGAATTTGGGTCTCTGCACTCGATGATCTCCTAGTCTACATGGCATATGAAATATCTAGTATTCTACACATTGAGGCATAAATCTATGAAGTTAAAATATAATTTATTCACAAATATTTCCAAACTGAGCAATTACTGAGAATGGCCGATTCTCTCTGAACAGACATAAATATGACCTGGCACCCTTCCCCATTTCACTCGAATACTAATGATTAGTTCCACTAACTTCCAGTGGATCTAACATCCAGGACCTCTTTCCTCTTTTGCAGGCATTAGGATAAACTTCCAGCCGCCTTGCTGATACAAGGCAACTCTGAACAGTTGTTCCTCGTGAAGCCACAGAACAATCACAAGCAACTCTCTGAAGCTTGATGTTCCCTGACAAAGCCTCTGAAAGCCCAGAATCTTGATTATAAAAGGAATAAAATTAAACCCCTTTATTGAAATGAATCCAAAGAAGATTCTTTATACCCCACCTTTAAACTCACCAATAAGCTGCCCCAGAGTTTGTTGCTGCTCAGCCTCTGGCTCCCCAGCTTTGAATCCCACTCTCAAAGCCTCTATTACTTTATCTAGGCACCTGGACTGACTCTGCATAATTGGCATCGGCTGCATTCATTGTGCCCTAGAAGGCTGACTAGGGCTGCTGAGGAAGCCTGGTAATTCAGGACTAGAATATGATTCAGACAATAGAGACATAGGAGGAATTAGAAAGAGCAGAAACTGAGATAAATTAGAAAAGTAAATCACAGAAACGAGAAAATTAAAACCATCTTGCTGTGCAAGAAATATACATATTTTGCATTTCCTTGAGAATTAGAGCTAACTCTTGCCTTGTGACTAAAATGAGAAAAAACAGGAATTCCCTGTAATGGTCCCTGTCACTAAGGATGAAACCCTGAAGGATGAGAATTTCCCATAAATTCAAATGGGTCCTCCATTCTCCCAGTGCAAGATCTTCCCTAAGTGTTCTTACCCTTGAAAGGACTAGCTAGTTGCAGTACCCACAGTACTTTCAGTCTCAAATATATTTTGCAGCTGCTTCTCAGTGCATTGATTACTATTCCTGAACCATAACAAAAAACAGTGTACTCAAGGTTAGCCCTTTATAGCTTAAGTCTAGAGAAGAGATTGTAAGAGTATATATAAAGATCCCATTATACAAAGAACTGGATTTCAATGGGCTTAGAAATCACCGGAACTTCTTAAAATGAAAATTTGTATTAAGGGAGTTTGGGATGGAGTCTGAGATTTTTATTTCTGAGTCCATGGAATGCCAGTGATGCTGGTCTGCTGAGCACTCTCTAAAGGGAAAATTTAAAGAACAAAGTAGCTGTTTGCAGGACACCAATATTTACCTCAGAGTCAGTAGACAGTATAGAATGAACTATAACCATGACAACTCCTCCTCTAAATGTTATGTCAGACTTAATTCTTAATTTCCAAGGCTAGCCTTCAAAGTATTAGAGCCCTCCCCCAAGTGAACAAACACAACTAAGATGGGATTAAAATACATAATAAGTATCACCTGCTCTCACACCCTGGCAATGAAATTGATCAGGAGGAAGAGACTCCATATTCCCAAGCCATTTAAGGAGACCAATCCTGGGTAAAACTCACTTTTGTAACTCAAAGAGCTATATGTACTATTCACAAAAATGCTGATGAATTTCCACTTTATGTGTCAATTAAAAATATAATAAATTCCTGGGCACAGTGGTACACACGTATAATCCCGGATGCTTGGAAGACTTAGGCAAGAGGATCACAAGTTGAAAGCCAGCCTTGGCAACTGAGTGAGGCCCTAAGCAATTTAGTGAGAACTGAGGATGTGGCTCGGTGGTTGAGTAATCCTGGATTCAGTCTCTGGCACCAAAAAAAAAAAAAATTTTTTTAAAAGGAAAGAAAAGAAAAATAACATAAATTAAAATGAGCTAAAAAAGATGCCTTGCTCCATAAAGACAACACTATAACTGTTTCCTGTCTTTATCCAACTAAACCTAGTCATAAAAACTGATTCTTTAGAGGCTTACACAATTGTGAGAATAAGGAAATCCTAAAACATAAGCCTCAGAAATAAAACAACAAGCTCCTGAGCAGAGACAGACTAAATATAAGCATTTCTTCCTGCCTACTGGTCATCTGCATCGAAATTGTGCTTCCTAAAGAAAAAGGTAACCCCTTGCCCAGCCATGGTGGAATTATAAGAGTTTTATATAATCTTTTGGGCTGGATTTTGTATTTTTTACCAAAACTTTGTCCCTCATTTAATTTCAAAATATTATGAAGAATACATCCCATAAGAGTTAATCTGCTGACAAATAATTTAGATGAAATGGAAATTTCCTAGAAAGACATAAACTAGTAAAATTGACTTAATAAATAATCAAAAGTTTGACTAGATCTACAGTAGATAAAGATATTGAATTAATAATTTTAATACTTTCCATAAAGAATAGTACAGTCTCAGATACTCCACTGGTTAATTCTATTAAACATTTAAAGAAGAATCAATATGAATCATCCACAGGTTTTCCAAAATATGGATGTATCAACACTCCCCAACTCATTCTAGGAGGTTGGCATTATCCTGATACTAAGACCAGAGGAATACTTCACAAGAAAACTACAGACAATATCTCTGGATAATATGAGATGCTAAACTCCTCAACAAAATACTAGCAAACTGAATCTAGCAGTTTTTGAAAGAATTATGTATGACAACTAGAGAGAATTTTCTAAGAATGCAAAGTTTCTTGAACATCTGAAAATCAGCTAACATAACACACCATTTCGATATAATAAAGGAGGGAAATGCATTCTCTTCTCAATAGTGCAAGAAAGGGAGTTGGCAATTTTTAACATACTTTTATGACGAAAACACTTAGCAGAGCAAGAAATGAAGGACATTTTCTCAATCTGATATGTAGCATCTCAAAAAAAATTAGGTAACATCATAATGAACAGTGAAGGATTTCCCTCTAAGAGGAGGGACAAGACAAGAATGTCTACTTTTGCAACTTCTACTGAAAATTTTTCTGGAAGTTCTAGCCAGGACACTAGGGCAAGAAAAACATAAATAAAAGGCATCCATATTGAATAAAATGAATAAAATCATCCATGTATATTAGATCCCAAGAACCTATAAAAATTATTAGAAATGATAAAAGAGTTGGGCAAGCATTCAAAATACAAAATCAATTCAGAATACAAAATCAATTGTAATTCTATATATTAACTATGAAAATCCAAACATGAAGTCAAGAAAAATATTAAGTAAACCTATAGTTAATTGATTTGCCAAAATAATCCAATGGAGAAAAAACAGTGTTTTTAATAAATTGTGCTAAAAGAACCAGATATCCACATGCAAAAGAATGAAATTACACATTCACAACAATAAATACAAAATGAATTACAGACCGAATTTAAGAGCTGAAATTATAAAAATTCTATGAAGAAAACCTAAGAGACAATATTTGTGACAATGGGTTAGGCAAAGTTCTCTTAGACCTGACACTAAAACATAAGGGATCATACTAAACTCTAATGAAGGATTATTTCATGAATTGAAAAGGTAATCCTACACTTTTATACTAAGGGAAGATTATTTATCATGACCTGAAGAGAAATATTAAAATTATGATATGTACCCTTCCAATGACACCTCATTGTCAGATATTCTGGCTGAAATTATAAGTTTAGAAAGTGTTTGTGTATACCTGATAGAGTGATGTCTTAATGTTCTGGGATCTTCAGGGAAGAAGGTATTCTGTACAATTTTGAGATACCATTTCCTAGAACTCCAGAAATTATTTGGTCCTGTGAAATATAACAAACGATAGAAAAATCAAATATTTGTTTTAGTTTCTAAGCAGTTAAAATAATACAAAGAACTTTTTAAAAAAATTACTCAGAGAAATAAGTTTACAAAAAACAACACAGAAATAGGTTATAATCATAAAATTGGTTTACAAAGACTAAACAGAGGAGTTTTTTCCATAAATACCAAGTGTCCTGTTTTTAGGACAAGAAATAAAAATTTTTATTTTAATTTGTTCATATATAACATATGTATATCTTTGCTAACTTTAAAAATATAACAATTGAAGGCAAAGCAATAAATATTTTAGAGTACAATAGAAAAGATATTTTCATGCCTTCAGAGTAAAGAAGAAAATTTTAAATAGGACTCAATATTCAGAATGCAATAACCAAAAGGAAAAAAGATTTATAGATTCCATTGCATTAAAGCCAAGAACTCCAATTTAAAAATAGATGTAGTATAAAAATTCTATTAACAAAGGATACTTGTAACATTCTTAATAATAAATTACTAATATCAAGAATATTATTTTAAGTCTATGAATCATAATGAAAAAGATAATCTAGTCAGACATTTCAATAAAAGGGATAACCAAATGGCCATTAAAATTTAAAAATGTTCAATCTCACTAATCATAGATTTGCAAATTAAAATCACAAGGAAACACAGGACATATCCTCTAGATGACAAAAATGCTTAAAGTATGACAAAACCAGGTAATTATAAGGATATGGAGTAAGAGAAACTTTTATATACTGTTGACATAGTTGCTTTAAAAATGTTTTGGCCTAACTCATTATACTATTATTGAACATTCACATACTTTACAATGCAGCACCTCCAGTTTTAGATTTATGCAGTAGAAATTTCTTGCACCTGTGTACCATTTGACACATGAAGAATATTCCTAGCAACAATGTCTTTAATGGATAAAAACAAAACAATTGAAAAAGCAAAAACTGGAAATAACTCAATTGTATATCAACAGTTGAATGAATAAATTATAATATATCCACACAGCATTAAAAATAAATGAATCACACTGCACACATTCATGTGGATGTATCACACAAACATAATGTTGAACAAAAACAGCAAGTCTTAGCAAAACATAAGAAAAACAATAGTATTTATACTAACACTCAAAATAGGCAAAAAAAAAAAAAAGTAATGTATTATTTATGAATGCACAGGTAGTAAAACCAGGGAGGGAAAAAAGGATTAATTACCACAAAGCCAAGATGGTTTTTCCTCTATGGAGGGAAAAAATAAAACAAAGCGAACAAAAAACCCACAAATATATGTAATACATATGTATAAATATGTATGCTTATATATATATATATGTATAAAATACATTTTTATGTAAATCTAATTATTTTAAAACCTAAAACTCATATAAAAAACAAAAACTGGTAAGTATGGCACAAATTTTTATTTTCTTATCTTTAAGGAATGGTTTCATTGACTCTTGTAGATACCTTGAATCATAAATGTCACCATGTTAACTGACTTGTTTTTTGAAATAGACAAATTGATTAAATCCAGTCAAAATATTTAAAATTATCAAAATATTTATCTATATAGAGTAGGAACTAGAAAAGGAAAAGAAATAAAGAAAACAAAATTTTTTTTAAAGAATCACATCTCATCTCAAATAATCTTTCACACTACAAATGACCCCCAGAAAGCTGGCATGAATTTGGAGTGATCAGTCACTTGTGGAGTTAGGAGAGTATATATAAATATTCTTTTTAGTCTGATATTCTTTGCAAATTTCCTAAACACACAACACTTCCTATTTTTCTAACTATAGCCTACTGAAAATTTTCTGGGTTTTTTTTTTTTTCATTTTCAGCAATGAAAGTCAAGCTGCAAGTAAAAATTAGGGCTCACTTGTAAATGATCATCATTTTATCTATTATAAACTATATTCCTATTGAAAGCAAGGAGCCTTATTTTAAAAATACCTCATCAAATGACCAATTTAAATATAACTCTCATAATGAAGATGCCATCTTTCAATCACTATGTTCTAGGACAACACTGTTAGAAATAATATGCACTTCTTGGTATATCACAGGGGAATCCTGCATGAATTAGAGGTAAGATTCATCATCTTAGAGGAAGAGAGAAAAAGAGAGATGGGTACAGAGAGGAAAAGAAGAAACAAAAACAAAACATAAGCCTACATGCTCAAGATATTTATCTTAAAGATGAGAGAAAAGACTAATAGGAAATGAGCTACAGGTCTTCAAATATTTGAAGGGCTATGCAAAGGAGAAATATATCTTTTTCTGCTTGATTCCAAAAGGAATCCAATAAGGACAGGTATCACTTCAATAAAAAATAAAAAGAGAACTCTTCATTATAACCCTCTGAGAACAAATGAGCTCTCTGATGAGGTAAGGATCTTCTGGCCATGGAAGGGGCCCAGTCAAAAGTGATCAACCATTGCACAACACAGTTGAGATTGACTTGTGGGTTGGAAATTGGCTTAAATGACTGTTAACATCCATTTCAATTTTTTTTAAGTTTTTGAATATTTTTTTAATAATGCACAGAGATTCATTGTATGAGCTAGCCTTTATGTAACTGTGGGATTTGATGAGGAAGTCCATGTAGGGTACTTGCCTCTATGTAACTAGTGTTGGTTCCAGAGTCTCTCTGTGGCTGGGCAGGTGAGCGGTTGGAAAGCATAGTTGGACACAAAGTGAGGAGAGCAATTACAGGCTGAAACCACGAAATCCACAAAGACAAACTGGAATCAGAAAAGTAAACTGGAATGTACACCTTCCTCTCCTGTCTCCAACCTTGCTGGTGCGGATGGCCTGCAGAAGTTGGAGCCCTCCATCAGCTAAAGCAAACATTCTCAAGTTTCCTCCCATGATGATTCATTAACCTATTTTCAGTTACTGCTTACCAAATTGCTGTGGGTTTATGTAAAAACTAAAATCACATTATCTGAGCATTGGTTTTGGGCTGAAATAAGTTTGAAAAGAAATGTTTTTCTTCCATTTGATTGCTTTAGCTTCCTTGGATGGTATGACAATCATGACCAGATCTGGAGAGAATGGATCCGTAGCACAACCTGTGCCTTTTAAATAAAATCTGCCATCGTTTAAAATAGCCTAGATGAACAAAAGAAATTGCAATTCCAATCCAAAGGAGAACTGACACTAGCAAGTACCAGTATGTTGATGGAAAAGTGTACAAGATCATTGTCTAAAGGCAAATGCTTCAGTCAGAAGAGAAAGCTGCAAGGACAGACTTCTTTTCTCTTTACAGGATGAGAATGAAATTTGAACTTTTCTGTCAGTGACAAGGTTAGAGCAGTACACCACCCACACAGAAAATGAATCAGAAGCAAAGAACCAGATTCTCCCAGAACTTAAAGCACTTCTGAAAGATGCCTTAACTCTTTCAGAATCCTGGGGGACAAGGGACTGTGGTGATAAAGGAAGAATCAATATTTTTACAGCTATGAAGCACTAACCCACATAATCCTATCAATACTGTTGAGACAATGGAAAGAATCTCAAATATCCAGTGGAAGGGCATAATTAAATGAATTATAGTTTATCCAAGTGATATATTCTCATATTCTACAACCATTATGCTCATTATGCATCATAATTAGAAATCACAAGGTGCAATGACAGGTGCTAGGTAGACAATAAAAAATTGGAAAACTAACTGAGCTATGTTTAAAAAAATAAATGTAAAAATTTAGGGTTCCTGACAAAATGACAAACTGCCAGGAGATGCTGACTCTGTCCCTGTGTTTGACAAATGATCTGTACAAATGAGAGGGAGACTGGTCAATTTTAGAGAATAAAACTGTAAAAAAGCTCTCTAACACTCTGAGAAAATACAAGTGGGTTACATCCAAGTCAGATGGAGGTAATGAGGGAAGGGGAGGAGGTTTGCTTAGAGTAAGAGAGGGTCCAAAGCCATGACCCTGGGACTAGAGTGGAGAGAATGTCCTTCCTGTGGCTTCTGTCTTAGCTCACCTGTTCCTGGATCCACCCAGTTACAATTACAAACAGCATAATAACAGCAAGAGGACCAGCCTGATCCATCCACATCTCACCAGAGATGACAGGGTAACATCCAAATAAGTAAAAATCCTGGAACCAGCATATTGGAGCAAAAACCAATAGGTTCAGATAGTGAGACAACAACTAATTGTTTGCTTCTTTCTCCTCTTTGTTCTCATTGGCTAAGTCATTAGCTCTGGCTATGTGAAGTTAGCCAATCCCAAAAAGACAAATGCTGAATGTTTTCTCTGATATAAGGTGACTGACTCATAGTGGGGTAGGGAGGGGGAGCATGGGAGGAATAGACAAACTCTAGATAGGGCAGAGGGGTGGGAGGGAAGAGAAGGGGCAGGGGGTTAGCAATGATGGTGGAATTTGATGCACATCATTATTCAAAGTACATGTATGAAGACATGAATTTGTGTGAACATATTTTATATACAGAGATATGAAAAATTGTGGTATGTATGTGTAATAAGAATTGTAATGTATTCCACTGTCATGTATTTAAAAAATAAAATCAATTAAAAAAAATTAAAAGTAGGGCTCCTGATTATCAGCAGCAGCAGCAGCTGGTCTTGCTAGAAATTCAAAACTCCTCCTCCCCAGACAAAAATCTCTGGTGGGTAGGTCCCAGCCCTCTGTTCTTTATGGGCAGGCCTGGTGATTCCCACTAGTCTAGGAGATAAAATCCAAGGAAAACAGCTCTCACAAAAGACCCAGGCCCTAGGTAGGATATGCAGAGTGTTACTGAGAAGTAGGACCAATGACATCAAGCATGGGGGAGGAAAGGATAGAAAAGAGGCAATAGTTCAGCCCAAGTGATAGAATGGAGCTCTCCACCCTAAGGTACCTCCCAACCTGCTCCCCAAATTCAACTGGAGGAGCACAAGCCTGAGGAAAGAAAGGCAGCAAGCTTAACACTGTGTAGTGGAGGAAGCCAAATGAACGGAAACTGGATTAAGTAAGAATTTTAAGTAAAAATTTAAAATATAAATGTCCTCAAAGAAAGAGGGTATTATAAATTTGAGAGAAGAACAGAGTTATAAAGAGGTAATATCTGGAGATACTGGACATAAAAAATGTAAATGTTGAAGAAAAAACTCAAAGGAAGGTTAAAGAGTAGATAGGAAAGTGTTAAAAAGAAAGTACTTGGAAAATATAGAGTGGGGTGAATAAAATCTTATGATGCCCTTTGTATAAATGAAAAGCACAGATAAATGAAACAACACTATGTGTCTTTCCAGAATAAATACATGTATACATCTCAGTGAACACAGATTCAAGGGCTTGCATAGACCACTGATGTACTCTGCTATGAGAATGAGTAAAATAAACTCAATCCTCTGCCTCAGAGGATCAAAAAGAAGACTCTTTTTAAAACTCCTATCAAAAAAAAAAAGCAAGAAAGGAAATACACAAATTAATAATAGTCATATTAATATTTGTTAAGTTTGGGTGTGTTTCCCATAATTTTAAAACTTGTTGTAATCTTGTTTTTATAATAGTATTAAACAAACAATGAATGCTTTCCTCCTGGAAGTAGTTTATGTGCTGAGGTAATTTGACTTTAATAAATTTATAGATCTGCAATATTGGACTGCTTTTTTTTGAGTCATGAGTCACATGAGAAGCAGTACATGGAACAAAGCAATGCCATTTTAAGACATTAATGCTCAAGATAACACTGCAGATCTGCCAGTCAGTAAATGTCATCAGGAAAAAAGAGAGTTTATCTTCATTAAAATTATCTAAGCTTCTAGAATTTAGTGTGTTGGTTGCTGTGTTTTATTCATCAAAGATTCCCTTTTGTACCATTTGACCAGGTTAATAAGATATATATCTGTATCTATATGTATATAGATATACATATATATTTTATATATCATAAGATAAGATCATCTGATATTTCTCTCTAGACATACATGAAAATCAGAATAACCTAATTTGCATTTTCAATAGCACATGCATTTTTTAAATATTGTATGTAAAATTTGAATTACCATGCCAATATATTTTAATTGAGATGAAATTCATTCACATAAGGCAAAATTAGTACCCTTACGTAAGTGTGCAAACATCACTTCTATCATATACAGAGAGCCTCCCTTCCCATCAAGCAGTTACTCCTAGTCTCCCTCCCCCAGCTCTTGGCAGTCACAAGGCTAGTTTCTATCTGATGGGTTTACGAATTCTGGATACCTCATATAATGGAATCATACTATATATTTTGTGTTGTTGTTTTTTTATATCCCTTTTATAAATAACCATTTTAATTGTTGTTAAAATCTCTGATTAGGATAGTCACAAATTTGTTTTCAAATAAATATCAGTGTTCACATCTGTAAACACCAAACTTAATGAGATGTTGAAAAAAAAACTAAATAATGAGGCAAACACAAATGATACACATCTGTCTAAACCTATCATCCTCTTTTCAAACTTTATAACTCACCAAGTCAGTTATGCAATGCTGTGAATCCAGTCAATATACCATGCCTGTTCATCCCTCTGTGTCCTTGTACATAGTAATTTCTGAAATGTATTTCCCCATTTTGATCACCTAAAGAAACCTAAGTTTAAACATCACCCTGATGTTCAACAGCCCACATCTAAAACCTCCTCTAACCCCTCTTCCATCCCCATGTTGCTACTTTGCTTGGTCCATGCCTCCCTATGGTAACTTATCACATTGCATTACAGTATGTTTATGCGCACTACTCTAGTAGATACTGAATGCCTTTGTCTTCCTAATGCCTAATACAATGCCTGCCACTAAGAAATCAATAAATTGTTGAATAGGTAAAAATGAAAGTGAGGCCATGGCAAAAGGACAGTCAATGTAGCTAATGATTGATTGAATGAGGAAGATGCGGGCTGATTCAAAGGAAATAAAATGCTAATACCTCCAGAGCACCTCCCCTCCTCAGTCAACTGTTGTCAAGGTCACCTGCCTCCACCTTCTCCAGCAAAGTGGAAGCAGAAATTCTTCCTCCCAGTAAGGAGTTGTTAATGAATACCTGCTGGGCAGCTCACTTCGGGCCCTTCTGGGAAGTTAATGGAATAGGAAGAAATACCCCTGGACAGCTCCCTTCCCACCTTTTTGGCCACCTGGGCAGAATGAAAGAAGGGGGTATAAGAAGAAATCTAAAATCTATAAAAGAGGCAAGACACCCCCATTCCTTTGGGCACCAGCTTTGGACCCCCTCCTCTCCAGGGGAGTATCCCCCCTTACTCCTCACCCTGTTCTATCTTATAAGTGAAAATTTTTGCTCTTGCCTCAGCAATTCTCATATGTTCAATCTTCTACACCAGAGGAACAGGACCCGAATCCTGATTCTCAACACCAGTATCAAAAGAATGGACAAAGTGATCACAAATATTCTGTGGACCACAGCTAAATAAACTTTGACTGATAACAATGGTTCTTAAATTGTGGACCCTGTAAAAGTAACATGAGCACCAGGATGAACAACTTGAGAAGTTAATCACAATGCAAAATCAGAACCTCTGAGTGGGCTCAGCAATCTGTTTATCAAGCCCTCGAGATGATTGTGATATACACTGAAGTTTGAGAACAACTGCTCTGAAATTGAGAAAAAAGGAACAGTTGTCTTTAACTTGCCTCTGAAAAGCCTTATTTCCTGGTTTTCCTGTGACTCTAAGCAGCTTATTCCAAGATTCTGCTGCTGAACCCTTCTCACTGGCCCACCTCTAAGTGCTAGAGAATCTCTGGGCTCCAGCTTCAATCTCTTCTCTATACTCACTTTAGATCCACATATACCTTCAGTAGACTAATGACAATCTAATTTATGTCTCCAACCATTACCTCTCTGAACTCACCTCCTGTTAAGCTGACTTCTTGGTTTTCCTGCTTGGATGTCTATAGGTTTATACTGTACTCTTACTCTTCTCTGTAAACTTGAGGCCCCCTGACTTTCCCATCTCAGAAAATGTAAACTTTACCAGGTTTCTCTGACCAAAAACCTGTAGTCATCCCTGACTCCTCTTCTCATGACTTTACATCCAGAGCACATTTGCTGCTGCTACTTCAAATGATGACCTCATCTATCACTCATCATCACTGCTACCACTCTAATCCAAGCCACCAGCATCCTCCACCTGATTATGGTACCAGGTGAATCTTGCTAATATTGCTGCCCTGCCCACACGTACACATATGTTTAATTCTCCACATAGCAGTCAAAATATTAACCAGATCTTCCACTTTCCATCACACATTAAAAAAAATCTAATAATTTTCCATGCCCCTTAAGACACTACCTGATCTTGTCCCCAAACCCATGTCCACCATTTTCTGAGCCATTCTGATTTTTTAAAAAACACTCAGAGATTCACCTCAGAGTCTGTATTTATAATATTCTCACTGCTGTCTTCTCAGAGCTCCCAGAAAGGTCCCCCAACCCCTCTTCTTCACTCTTTATATCCCCTAACACTTTCTAAACTATCACCTAACCTTACCATTCACTTAACCACTTGGTATTTTGCACTGTCTGTATTAGTTATCTATTACTGCATAAAATTTTATTTCTAAACTCAGTGACTTAAAATGATACACAATTATTATCTCACAGTTTCTGTGGGTCAGATATTCAGGCTGGCTGAAATGGGTCCACTGCCTCAGGGTCTCTCACAAGGCTGCAATCAAGGTTCAACTGGGGAAGAATTCACTTCCAAACCCAATGGTTGTTCATGGAATTCATTTCCTCTAGGAAATGAATTAGGCTGAGGGTCACAGTTCCTTGCCACATGGGCATGTACAATGTGGCTGCTTATTTCATCAAAACAAGTAAAAGACAGTCTGCTAGCAAAACCAGTCTTGAAAATAAAGATTGGTCCCATTCCCCTAGTGTTGAAGACTGAATATCTGAGAAACACTGAAGCAAGAGAAAAAAAAAATTATTAAAAGATAGAACAAAGAGAGAGACTCCTCTGGAGAGGAGGGAGTTCAGAGCTGGTGCCCAAGCGGGTGGGGATGTCCTGCCCCTTTGATAGATTTTAGATTTCCTTTCTTCTTGTGCCCCCCTTCCCCTTATCTGGGCTCCAGCTTCAGTCTCTTATCTGTACTCACTTTAGATCCACATAGCTTAGAGAGCAGCCGTCCAGGGGGCACTTCTCCCTGTTTTCCATATCTATCCAGAATGTCAGGAAGGGAGCCACCCAGCGGGTACTCATTAACAACTCCTTATTGGGAGGAAAAATTCCCTGGAGGCAGGTGACCTTAGCAACAGTTGGCAGAGGAAGGGGAAGTGCTATAGAGGTACTAGCATTTTATTTCCTTTTGAACCAGCGCCCATCTTCCTGACCCAACCATTCATTATCTACACTATCATTTTGCCCTGTCTCACTAGCAAGATGAAAGTCACAATAAGCCAATAAGCGGTAACCTATTCACAGGAATGACACACTATCAGCTTTTCCATATTCTGTTGGTTGGAAGTGGTCCAGCCCATAGTTAAGAGAGGACCTTACACAGGGACCTCACTGATTTAGTCTTTCAGGCTGCCTCTTATACTCTCCTAAGCATGTTTCATGCTATGCAAATATAATACTGCAAGAGTTATTTTTCCAAGTCTAAGACAAGGATACTGAGACAGTTGAGGTTGATAAATTTCACCAAATGCACATAAGTAGTAAAAGTCTGGCAAGTATTTGAACTTTTTTTCTGCCTGACTCTACCTTGATCTTAATGGCCACACTCTCCTACCAGGTCTACAATGTGTTGCAATTATAGAGTTGAACTTTTCACTGGAAGTTGCATAATTTAAAATTTCCCCTATTAAATTTTGATTATTGTTTTAATTAACCCTTTTATTAGCCAACCCCATCCACTTATTTACTATTATTTCCAAATATCTAGTTCTTATGATCTCAGCAGAAATGTACTTAGATATTTAAAAAACATAGTTACTCACTTGGTACATAAGAGTAGCTCCAGTTCGAATGAGTGTTAATTATTGCCATTGTCTAAAAGGCGAAAATGACACTCAAGTGAATTAAGAAACATCTGCTTTTGTCCCAGATCTTAACTCCTCTGGGCCTCATTACTGTCATTTGTTAAATAAGAGCATTGAACCAGAAGTCCTCCTAGGGCCCTTATGTCTTATTGACTCAATGTGATGCTGAGGACAGAAGAGGATGTAAATTCAGCTTAGCCTCCTCCCTACCTTCACTCTATATCCATCAGGTATAGTCGGCTCCATTTTCTGAGATTTGGAAGGTTCAGGTAGGCACTGATTCACCTCATGACTTTCCAAAGTTATGTATCAAATCAACAGAATTTCAAGCAGAGGTTTTGACATCCTTATGTCCTGTGTTTTTTGGTTTTTGTTTATTTTCATTTTTGTTTTACATCTGACATGTGAATTGAACAGGGAGATGAAATTAGCTCTTCTTTTTTATGGTTTCCAATTTTCTCTTTCATCTTCTTTCCTGGGAAAATTCCCATGTGCTTTTCAATTTACAAAAGTTGTGGACGAAGGAACCATTACCATTCAGACCCACCTTTATTCCCACTTAAAATTCTTCTTTTCAGAAATTTATGTAATTTAAATAAGGGGGGAAATAGCATTATGAAATAAAAGGAGAGTTACTATGTATGCCCCTTAATGTTTCCTCTAATAAAGTTTTTAGTACCTTATATATGATAAACAGAAAATAATCATTTGTAACTAAAACAAAATTCAATATTAATAGACTGAACTCAGCCTCTCTGAAACTGATATTAATTTCTGATTTTCTAAACTAACTTAGGACTTCTTTTAATTTAGTCAACTATTACATGTCTTGTTTCAAAAATGAATAATCAAAAGAAAGTTATATTTAATAGGCCAAATTATTTCAGTACAAATCAAACTCTCAAAGTTACTCACATTCACACAAGTGTTTTGTTTGAATCAATATTAAATAACATGTACAATCAAGCAGCTGCTTCTTATGCTTGAATGGTTACCCAACCAAGCAATCTACTAAGAAGAAAACACAATTTGACTAGGGCTCTGTGTACATCCCAAACAAACTGCAAAGTCAATAATTACAGTGTCTTACATAGAGTAAATGCTCAATGATCACTGAATATCTGAAGAAATATAAAAAATAATAGTCATCAAGGAATCTCAGAGCTGAAGAGTTGAGACTATTACCTGTGTTCTTTACAAAAATGTTGCTACAAGGAATTTGAAAGAATATCAATAAGAAAAGGAACGTATACTCTGCAAAATAAGCTAGGTGTTGTCCTATATGGAATGCAATGGAAGTTTCAAGTTTAGAACAGAAATAGCTCACCCTGGACTCAGAGACCATTTGGACCACTTTTCAGAAATTAATTAGAATTTGAATAAGCAGAAAAATAAAAAAAAAAAATACAAGACAATGGAACCTTAGTATTAGTAGCAAGGTAAGAATAAATAAGATTTGTCAAGAACAATATATAAGGAATAAATAATAGATACAACAAAGTCCAAAGCTCTAAACACCATGTAATACTTTATTCAAATATTTGGACTTCTTTTCCTTAATGTGAGATGCCTGTACCCTTGAAGAGAAAATAAAAATGAAATAAAAATCTCAATAATAATTAAATCTGGTGAAACTATTAAGTTCAGTGTTTTAGATATATTAGTTTGTTAGGACTACCATAACAAAGTATCACAATCTGGGTGACCTAAGCAACAGAAATTTATTTTCTCATAATTATGGAAACTAGAAGTCTGAGGTCATCAGCATCAATTTTTCTTCTGAGGCCTCTCTTCTCTCTTATTGGCTTTCCCATGGCCATTGCTTCCGGGCAACTTCATATGGTCTTCTTTCCATGGGTCTGTGTCCTAATCTCCTCATATACAAGGCAAGCAGCCATACTGGATTAGGGTCGATCCTAATGACTTCATCTTAACTTGAACTCTTTAAAGACCCTGCATATGTAAGAGGTCATATGCAGAGATTAGAACTGGGGTGCACATGTATGGATATAATAATGGAAACTGCGAAAGTGGAGAAGTCCACACAAAGAAAAACTCTGTAGCAAACAAAGCAGCAAACCAAGGAAAGGATATGCTTGATTTCTCTGTGTTCTTTTAGTAAACTTCATGTAAATAATGAAGACTGAGTAAAAAGAAATTTTGGAGACTCTCTCTACTCCACTAGGGAAAATAAAGACCCAAAGTTTAAGTGTCTCCTCCAAAGACAACACTGCTAAATGGTGACAAAAACTGATGCCCATTACATTATTCTTTTCACCACCGCAGAGTGCCTTAAATAATTAAATAAAATCATTCCAGTTATGTTTTAAAGAAACTTGACTTCTTTTAAGGACTTTGCTTTTTCTATGGGCTTGGTATAGGTTAAGTTCTATGGCTATAGATGAAGTCTGTATGCGTGGTCTAGACCTGTGCTATATAATACAGTAACCATAAGCCACATGAACATACTTAAATTTGAATCATTAAAATTTAATAAAATTTAAAATCCAGTGCTTTTGTTGTGCTAGGTACATTTCAAGTTCCAGACAACCATTTGTGACCAGCAGCCACCATATTAGACAGCACAGATACAGAATAAGTTTATCAAAGCACAAAGTTCCATTGGACACTCCAGTCCAGCATATTCTAGAAATCAGGTAGATATTTCTTCCATCAAATTTGAAGCAGTTCAGTTTAAATAATTCAAATAACAACTCTCAAATAGCGACTGATGGCTCATTTCACCTACCGACACCACACATTTTAGTGACAAAAAGAAGTCCCTTTTGAAATTTTCCTGATTTTCCATCTTCCCATTCAAATGAGGCTACACTTGTTGTTTTTTTAAAGGTTGTTTTCTTTTTTTTTTTTTTTAGAGAGAGATGAGAGAGAGAGAGAGAGAGAGAGAGAGAGAGAGAGAGAGAATTTTAATATTTATTTATTTTAGTTCTCGGCGGACACAACATCTTTGTTTGTATGTGGTGCTGAGGATCCAACCCGGGCCGCACGCGTGCCAGGCGAGCGCGCTACCGCTTGAGCCACATCCCCAGCCCTACACTTGGTTTTTGAAAGCAATAAATAAATAAAGACACACTGTTGCTGTTAATCAATTTTAAACAGTTTAAACCTCAAATGGCTTAGCATTGATTCTAAATTATTCCAAACACTCTCCCTTCCTGAAGAAACTCTGCAGATTCTTCCTCTATTTCTAAAGCACTGTGGACAAGTCTGAATGGTAGGTGATTATCTACTGTTTCATCCAAATATTAAATCATCCATGAGAAATTCCTCCATCCCTATGCAAATTTCATACCAAGAAATTAAAAGTAATTTGGACTGTTTCTAAATTTACAAAGAACTACATTATAATATGAAAACCACAAAAATGAATTACTTTATTTTTAACAAGAATGTGGTATGCTGAGATTTGTGTTTGCAGAAAGGTGAGTGAATACTATGAGAGACAGAAGGACACAATGGAACAGTGAGCATTTGAGTGGCATTTGCCTTAAGACCAGGTTCGAAAGCCCAGACACAGTGTTTTCCAAAGGTTGAATGTCCTCAGAAACACCAAAGAGGATTTTCTAACAGTGAGGACTCAACAACCCTCCCCAAACCTACAAAATTAGAATCTGTGTGGATAGAATATGGAAATCTCCATTTTTAATGAACTGCTTGGTAATTCTTCTTCTTGGGTAATTTTTCTTCTCACTAAAATTGAAAGGGAATGTGCATGCTTAAAATATAATAGAAAGTTTATATGTTCAGTAAAAATCTGTAGAAATTATTAGTTGGGGGCCATGGGTGTTCCCCACCAAAGCATGGAAGAACTGCTTTTCTAAAGCACATATTATTAAATGACCTTTTGATGTCCTTTTATTGTTTTAAAACAGGAGTACTGGCAGTGATTTCAAATATAATTAAAAACTCAGAATATCGTGCACATAACTGAAGAACAACCTGAACACCTAATGGTGAGACCCTTTCTGGGAAATCAAACAAGGATAAACAACTTCTGAAGACCATTTTTAAGTCTTATGGGTTTTTTTTTTCCTCCCTTGTATTAATTTGCAATTTTTTTAATTTTAAAAATCAGTCTGAAAAATTCTGGGCTAAAACTATGTCTAAGGAAATTGAAATTAGAAGTAAAATACTAACAATTTAAAAGGGCATCAAAATTTGAAAACACTAGTTTGTTGTTGCTTTGAAAAGAGAAAAAACATAAGATATACATCCTTTGAATTAACATGTACAAAATTTTTAAATTCATCCATTGGATTTATTTAATAATTGGCCAAATTGAAAAAAAGAAAGCAAACAAAAAGAAAACGAAGATAAATTCACTTCATTCATAAAATTGATCTTGTCCAATAACTATCACATATGAAATGAACTTGATTTTGGGGAAAGGTAATTTAGTGTTCTTTTTCAGTATAAAATGCTTTGATTAAAATGACAAATACATCTTACATGTGATATAGACAGACGTAGATATGTATCATGTGACTTTACAAAGTTGCACTCTTAACTGTGGGGTCATATAATTAGTTTTGCTTCATTTTCAATACAATGTCTTCTTTTTTTTTTTTTAATTTTTTTATTGGTTGTTCAAAACATTATAAAGCTCTTGACATATCATATTTCATACATTAGATTCAAGTTGGTTATGAACTCCCAATTTTACCCCAAATACAGATTGCAGAATCACATCGGTTACACATCCACATTTTTACATAATGCCCTATTAGTAACTGTTGTATTCTGCTACCTTTCCTATCCTCTACCATCCCCCCTCCCTCCCCTCCCATCTTCTCTCTCTACCCCATCCACTGTAATTCATATCTCTCCTTGTTTATTTTCCCATTCCCCTCACAACCTCTTATATGTAATTTTGTATAACAATGAGGGTCTCCCTCCATTACCATGCAATTTCCCTTTTCTCTCCCTTTCCATCCCACCTCATGTATCTGTTTAATGTTAATCTTTTCTTCCTGCTCTTCCTCCCTGCTTTGTTCTTAGTTGCTCTCATTATATCAAAGAAGACATTTGGTATTTGTTTTTTAGGGATTGGCTAGCTTCACTAAGCATAATCTGCTCTAGTGCCATCCATTTCCCTGCAAATTCTATGATTTTGTCATTTTTTAGTGCTGCGTAATACTCCATGGTGTATAAATGCCACATTTTTTTTATCCATTCATCTATTGAAGGGCATCTGGGTTGGTTCCACAGTCTAGCTAAGGTCTCTCTCCTTTTGTTTCTGCCACAGTGGAGAAGGCAATGGAGAACTTAAAGAGATGGTATAACAAAGAGCACATAAAGGACCTTCCCTAGGGGCTAAGCACTTTCTATGTGCCTGGCACTTGTCTGTGCCCTTGTTATACTTCAGAGTGTCTCATTAATCCAGTCAGTGCAAAACCCAGCTCCATCTTGTGCCAATGAGCCAACTCAGAAGACCAACCCAAAGAATCTCATTTACACCCCGAGATACTGCTGGTGTCTGAGTCATCGTTTACGTTCCACGGGGAAGGGGTGGAAACTGCACTTATAAACTACTTTCCACCTGCTAAATCATTTTATTTGGCAAGTGCTCCCAGTGTTGCTGACAGAGCCCAAAGACTGGTGAGTAATAAAGAAGCATTTTTTCTCTTCTTTTTTAGAAGCTCAGGCCCTCTTCATCAGTGGATTGCTGTCCAAATAAAGTAAATTGATGACAGTTGTAGGCTAAGGGGGCTCATTCTACTCTGTTTTATCCTGGCAAGAGGATCTATCACCCTTTTGAAAGACGTTCAGTCCCTGAAAACAAGATCTTAACGCTTTGTCAAATCTTGCGGAAGCCTGAGGTGGTTTGGAAGCTAGCCAATTAGGTGCTTCTGTGCAGGGTTTCAAGCCTCCCCCTCCACTTCCTTTCATCTTCCACTGTCTGGGTTCTTTTATCCTTAGCTAAATAGCAGCCAATGAAGCCTCAGGCAGTAAATAGGATCTGGGAAGAAAAAAAAAAAAAAAAAAACACCCTTTACATCCACTGAAAACCAACCTCTTTACCAAAATGGTACATCACTCACTTGGCCCTGATTCTGGCCTGGTTATAACAACCCAAGAGAGAAAATAAGGATGATAAGAGAAAACTGATGGCATTACTAGGAGGAAAGGAAATCCTCTCAATGTGTATGACTGTTGAATTATCATTCTATCTGTCTCCCTTTTTGCACTATGAGCTCCTCTCATTCATCTTTCAAACCTGGATAGACACAATGTCTGGCACACACTAAGTGTTCAACTGTTCACAGAATAAATGAAGATGGATCCATGCATGCAAACATTCTCCTTATTATTTTAGACCATCCCCTCTCCAAATTATGACCTCAGAGCCGAAAATGTCAACTTTCAGCCAAGTTTATTCCTTAACACCACCCAATTAGCCCATTGCAACTGTCCTGTAATTAAATGCCCAGAATTTTTCTCTCCTCAGCAATGAATGCTGGCACCAAATTCATATTACCACATACTGCTTTAATCTGTTAATACCCTGCACAGAAACCCCTTCATAGTTCCTCATTCTCTGGCAATGAATTCACCTATGAATGAATTCACCCATCCAGGCAAATGTCTTGTTTTGCTTCCCATCCCCCATTTGACCCATGTTCTTACAGACATAGACACTGCCTTTGCATCAGTCTGCAAGCATGCCCTGCGATATTCATTCCCCAATTATTTTCTTTACTCAGAAGGACTTCTTTCCTTCTTTTTCATCATTGAAATGCTGGTTCAGGCACCATTTCCCCATGAACCAGCCAAAATATAATCTCTCCCTACATAAAAAGCATATTTTGTTGGCAACCTTCTTCCAGTGCTTATTTCATACACTGTTAAACGCAATTACTGGGAAGCCCCAGTCTAAGCTGGTAACCCATAAAGGGAAGAGACAGTGTTGAGTTCATCTCCATAGCACCCGTAAGCACCTGCCACACATCTTGTACACAGCTTGCTCCAGTGTTTTCAGATGAATGAGTTAATGGGATTTTATAAAGATTCACAATATTGTATTTTCTACTTTTTTATCCATCCCCAGAAGGCATTGCATATATTTTGTTTTTAAACATGGTATTAAAAGTCGAAGGAAGAAATAGGCATACAATAAAGGAGACAAGTCTTAATCCTATCATTTTGAACAACAAAAGCAAAAGTAATACCAAGCACTCATATTTGAGACCCTGCTGAGGAATCTGAGAAAGAGAAATTAAAGTAAATGTGATCTCCTGCAAAAATGACAGGGCTTTGTTCCACCTCGCTTAGAGCTGCTCTACAGATTATACCACCCTGGTGTGATCAGTATTCTTCTCAGACATACCTGGCTTTATCTGCTTTATTTGTATAACAACAAAAGTTTATACAATAGTACCCATCATTATCAAAGAACTATTCAACTGTTAGTGTTCCTCAAAACTTCCAAATACTTTTAAGTTTTTGATAATAAAACTCACATCTTGTAGTCACTAATTTCATTTGATTTCAAGAGGATCTATTCTGAATTCCTTTACAAATAAAAAGATTTCTTTTATATTTATTCCCTTACATGTCTTTGTACGTGTCTCTCTCCTTCTCTGCTTAATTTCTCACCTAATATTTGCTAAAGAATAATCATTGTGAGGTATATTTTACAGATCAAAAGTGCAAGAGAATTGGAATGGTTTCCATACTAGATAGAAACCAATGGTGAATCAATAAAAAACATGGGAATCTCCAGAACATAAACTGGAACCCCAAAGAGAGGAGTAGAGGTGACAATTTCCAAGTATTGTGCATCAAGATATGTACCATATTAGTATAACCCTCCTATGTTCATACATGTATACACACAGTGAAATCCACATCATGTACAACCACAAGAATGGGATCCTAATTAGAAGTAGTTACACTCCATGTATGTACATAAAAATAAACTCTACTATCATGTACATCTACAATGAACAAATAAAAATGTAATTTAAAAAGATACATACTATATCAGGTTTCATGATTTGGAAACTTCGGAATTTTTTTATATCAAATGTAAAATTACATTTGTCAGAAATGAAGACCTTTATAACCTACTCTCAGAACACTAAAATAAATATTAGTGAAGAGTATCCAATATATCAAACACCAAAGAAAATTTAACATATTCCCTTTATTTGTAATAATTACTTATTTGGTGAAATAAAATGAGTGACCTCTCAGGAATAATTAAGAACCATGTCATATAATTCCTAATCATTGACAGTAATACCAGTGGTTATTGCTCAGAAGTATTAATGACAAAATGATTTGCTACCAACCAATTTTATTTCCAAATCTGGCTTGTGTGACTCTTTATAGGTAGTTTTTTAAAATTTCTAGATATATGGGTCTATTTTCAAACTGACCAAAACACTACTGGAGATTCAAAACACTGTGCATTTCAAAGAGCTCTAAGGGATGTTTATCTCCCCATTTATTTAGCAAATATTTACTTAAAATCTGTGATGTACATTTATGAGGATGAAAAACAGCTTCTATTTTTAAAGAGTTTATTATCCACTATAATAATTATAAACTGATGAGATAGTAACTGTGATCATATTTGAACAATGAGATTTTGGTTCACAGGAACATCTACGCATCACAGCACCATGATTAAAAGCATTGGAATTTTCACTCCATCACAAAGGGCTGGAACACTGATTTTACTCTTTCTTTGAGCTAGACAAGAAACTTGACCCTCAGGTCTACTGAGTTTCTTCACCTGTAAAATAAAGAATAGAAACATCTACCTTGCAGGGTTGTAGTGTTGTTTTGATGATATAGGTGTTTCTTAGAATACAGTAATTGTCCTGTAAATAATGGTTGTTGTTGTTCGTAGTAGTAATAGTAGTAGTAAGTAGTAGTTTGGTCGTAGTATTGCAGGAGTAATGCTGGACTCTGAATAAACTGTGGGATTTTTATCTAAACAAGAAGAGAAGGAAGAGTGTGTCAGGTAAAAGAGCCCTTGGTAATAAAAGAGATTGAAAAAGTATTCAGAAAAGGAAAAGTCATTCTGTATGCCCACATGTGTACCAATTTGGCCAGTGGCCACAGAAAAGATAAGAGATTAATTAAGGTAAGGTTATAAAAATTGAAATTGCCATATTCTTTTTCACCCAAAGCAGACTGGGATTTTTAGATTATTAGAGTAAGGAGACACTGGTGCCTAGAAATTTTACTGAACTCATATACAAGCTACAAAGATTTTATTGGTGAAAATTGCATTATCAAGTCTGTTGCACAAGGCCTGGAATATCTACAGTTGGCATCTCAGATATCTTTTAATAGAGTCACGAGTGCGCGCGCACACACACACACACACACACAGAAGAGTATATCAAATAGGAACCTCTAAACTAAGGACTATTTCCACTAAAAGTAATTATTTTCTTTTGAAATAAAATTTGTTCCAGTCTCATCATTTTCTTTTCTATATACGTGTCATTACTGTTGACAAGAGGTGAAATGCAAACAAAACTCATTCCTGTTTGATTGATGGAACTCTTTAGACAATATTAGTACATATTCATTTGGACAATTAACATTTCAAAAAAAAGTATATTGCTCAAATATATTTAATTTTCAAAACAAAGCTCTATGTCAATGTTCAGGAAAATGTAGGAAGTAAAAGGGATAGATGCAAGTCACTAGAGGGCTCTTTCCATTCTTAAAATTGATGTGTCCCAATTGAAATTGGCCAAACTCTGCTGAACATGACTCTGAAGATCTATAAGAAGCTGATCTCATCAAAGTTTTCTGAGTTCTAATATGAGTCCTAAAATGAGAGGAAAAAAAATTTCTAGGGCCCCACTATCTCCCTATTTGGGAGGACTTCTGGTTCTCTCAGTCTCCACCCAGCTAGGTGAAGAGACCTTCCAATGTTCTCCCAACAGCCCCACATGCTTTCCTGGTTCATAACCTGTGCCTGCCAGTATGGCAGCACTTACCTGTACCATAGCAGTCTGTTCTCTTAACCGTCCCACTGGACAAAAGTTTCCTGAAGGAAATAACTCTGTGTGTGAGTGTGTGTGTGTGTGTGTGTGTGTGTGTGTTTCAAGATCCCTTCAACTCTCACTTTTATTATTGCAACTTTCTCCTAAATTATTTCCCTGCTTCCACCCCTGGCTTACTATAACCTATTTCTCAAAACAACAGCCAGAATGATCCTTCGTCAGGTCTTGCCATTTCTCTGCTCAAATCCCTCAATGCTTTTCCTTGTCACTCAAAGTTAAGCCCATTTTTGAAATGGCACAAAAGGTCCTGCATGATCTGCTTGTACCCCTCAACCATCACCCACAATGATACCTCTCCAACTTCTACTTCAACTTCCCTCCTGCTGTCTTTTCTTCTCCCTTAACCTCCTGTAGAGGATTGCTTGGTACTTAACTTCTACATTAGGAAAAAATACACTTAGTACATTCATGACAATAAAAATAATCTCATCTGGTTTGGGTAGGTTCCTTTTTAAACTAGCTTAAGTGTGATTTCTTCTCTCATTTGTGTATTTGGGGATATGTGCGTGCATGTGTGACAGAGACTAAAAAACAGACACAGACAAAGGAAGAGAGGAAAGTCATTTCTTTCTCAATGCCATAATTCCCCCCAGTTTTAAGAACTATGACCATCAATCTGGCCAAACCCCTTGATAGCAACAGTGTTCAAGGAGCACCCCCAAGTGGTAGCACTAACCTCTGAAGACGCTCTCTCTTTAAATAATTGAAGGATTAGAGGACAGATTCAAATTCTCTTGCTTATGAAACCAGAACCCTAGTCTTCAAAAGGAAAAGCCCTTGAGAATACAAGAGTAAATAAATAAATGGAAGAAAGATTTACTGAACAGAGAACAACAATGACTGCAAGAAGGAGAGAGAAGAAGAAGCCTAAATCACACTCGCACATGGGGCTCTATTACAAGGCTGTCACTCAAACAGATTTCTCTATTAAATGAATTAGCAAGGTGGTAGCTCATTTCTTAAGTGCTGTCGCAGGTGAATTATGTTGTCTTAGTTTTTGTTTTGTCTTATTTTAGTTGGTTGTTTGGGTGGGTTTTTTTTTTCCAGATAATTTTACCTAAGCATCTTGATCATTATCAAAACACTTCTTTGATAATATTACAGAGATAAATATGGCTTATCAGTTCAGACAGAGCCCCAGAGGTCTCTGCATTTCTTTCTTATTTTCTGTCCTGCTGATCCTCTTACACGCACCCACCTGCCAGAGAGTGAGATCGTGGTACTGAAAGCAGAAGTCTTGCTAATCTTTGATAGCCTCTGAAGCTTTATCCCCAGCTCAAGTACAAAGCAGTTATGAAAGACCTCTTAAATTAGAGAAAATGCTTTTTGCATTTTTAGTATCTAAATTACAAGTATATGTGACTGGTTTGCAGATCCAACTCTAAAGAACCAGTTATTTACAATTATATCTGGAAATGCAAATATAATGAAGAATATAGAGATTGGAAGAATGAAAAGAAACACAAGAGTTTATGAGAAATGGAGAAGGGAGAAAAGGAAACACTCAAAATTGGTTTCAAATGTTGGAAGGCAGTTTATTTTTTATGTTGTTCACTCCTGCCATCTAGTGGTTACTGTGCAGTAATGCCTAAGTCAGAACTCCAAAATCACTAAAGATGTGATATCAGTAACCTATTTACACCTGTGACGGGTCCCATGTCTTTCTTTCTGGTATGAAAATGACTATGAGTGTTCTGTATTTGTTATTGTCCCCAAAATTTCAATTGGAAGTCAAGGATCCAAATTTGGAATGAATTCTGAAAAGCACCAATGATTTTTGCCTCACTCAGTCAGTGTCCTTCATTGGGCAAGTTCTCTTCCCCAAAAACTGTACTATTCTGAATTTCTAATGTTTCAACAGTTCCTTTCCTAAATATTAGATTAAGAAATACAACTTTTTCTTGCAAAATGCTCTTAATCCAAAGAGCAAAGTAAACTGATAAAATAGAATTATGGGCTCTAAACATTGATTCAATCATCAAAAACATCCCTGCCTTTGTAAAAGATTTATGTAAAGAGAAAACATACTTTATATGGCCTTTTATTTTAAATTTTGTTAAAGTTATTTTAAAGGATAATTTTTAAAAAAAAATTCCCCAAAGATGATCCTTTTCCTCTTCTGTGATCATTGGAATGGGGGGAGATACCGTTGCAGACTCAGCTGTATAGATTCAGAAACTGTGCCGCAGGCTCCCACCAGCCTTGTAAAGATGGTAGTGCATTGCAGACAGGGCTAAAGGGATCAGAACACAGCCGGCTGAGAGAAGAAAGTTTTACCAGAGTTGGACACCTGCGGTGAGGGTTCTGATCCTTACAATCATATCAAAGGTAATGATTCTACATTTTTTAAGGGGAAAAATCCACAAGGGAGACACTATCTGAGAAGTAATGAGCTTCAAGCATGACTGGCTCTCTGGAAGAGAATTTTGCAATGCCATAAAACAATCCCAGGTCTAGACATTTCAGATGACAGGCACAGAGATGGGAAGCGGCAAGCTGAAATAGAGAAGCCCAAGGCATGTTTTTTAAAAAAAGAATTGGAGGCTGGGGAGAATGTTTGGCCTAGAACTTCAAAAAAACATAATAAAATACTTTAAGAAATGTAACTCAGAGATACAAATAAGACTTGTATTTTCCATTGGGGAAGAAATTGTTATTGATCTACTGTCTTTCTAGAGTCTTTAGGTAGAGAGGCATAAAAATCTGACATATGTAATAAAGCAATCCTGGTACATGTGCATCACTAGTAAGTCTCCTCAAGGGCTGCGTATTACCAGTGCTAGACTGGGCATCATGATGCTTGGTCTATCTCTTATGTTCCTGACTTCCTGGTCCTATGCTCTCTGAATTCTATGTCCAGCTACTATGGCCTTCTCTGAATTCTTTGTGTTTTCTCATTTTTAAATCAAGACCTTTGTGCCACTGGTTTTCTTCTACCTGAACATTATACTCCCTTGGGGCTTTGTCAACCCAGCCCCAAATTACAGATCACTGCCTCTAAAAAGTTCACTTATACCTTATCTAGTGCTGTACCTCACTAGTTTTTCACCATCAAACAATTTTTTCACAAAAATGATTTCCTTGCTTTTTTTTTGCTTATTTTATTTAATTTTTAATTATCTGTTTTCCCCTTCTAGAATATAAACTCTATAAGGGCAAGGTATTTCATGGCTTGTTTATTATCTATTAATCAAGGTCCCAGCAGGAAAACAGGAGCAATTGGAGGAAGTTTAATAAGATGCTATTTAGAAAGTAACTGACTCATGACTTCTATTGCATAGAGGTATGCCATATTTGGGGCTGGTAACTGAGGAGTGCTGTTGTCACTCTTAGGCTTGAAGGACAATGTGGATGTATTACTGGAACCCAGGGAAAAACAGGGGTTGTGTGAAGAGGAGCACCTAGCAAAAGCACGAACCTGCAGAGAAGAGATGCTCCAGTCTGGGGACCGCCTTTGAGGAAAGCCAGGAGAATCAATGTCTCCCCTGACCTTTCTTCCATCATCAGGTGCCAGCTGAGGCTCCTTGAGACTGAACCCAAAAGAAAGCCAGCAGTCTCTTCAGTTCAAACTCAGGGTCACAGAGAGGGCTGGAGAGTGGGTCTATAAAGGCAGAGAAGAGATATCCAACAGGCAGCCCTGAGTAGATGCCTAATAAAGATGTGTGCCATCAGTGAACCATGTAACATCTGGGAGTTCAAAACTGATTGACCTCTGGCTTTAGAAAAATCAATGCAATTTTCCCTGAAGACAGCCTTCAGCCAGGAGCAGACTTTAGAGACCCACTTCTCAGGAAGGCTTGGAGGAGCCAGACTTACTGGACTACCAGGAACAATATGTCTGATTGCACAGTGCATTAAGGAGATAATGGAAACCTTTCAAAGAGATTGAACTGTGGAACTTCAAATTGGAAGAAGTAAAAGTACATACATTAGAGAGTGGCATGGGCTGTTCATTAATACTTCATAAGCCTGTGCAGAAGGCTTCGCTGTGCCCCAAGAGCTCCACATACCCCATCTCATTCAAGTCTCAAAGTCTCACTGAAGATAGCAAATGACATTCTCATTGAATAGATGAGCAAAATTTGTCTTAGCAAAGTTAAGTATCTTGCCCAAGGTCATACAGCTACCAGGATCAGAACACATATCCAGACACAAAGAAAGAAAACACAAGCTTGGGGGGGGGGAGTTTCTTTAAAAGGTAGGGCAGACAAGGCGAGAAACACTGAGAACCTAAGCTTCTCAAGAGTATAGATAAATCCTAACTCTATTGCAGCAGCTGCCCACTCTCACAAGAGTCTCTGAACCATGTGAACACAGGAAAAATAAAAGATAACAGGGACAACATGAAAAGATAAGAAGTCAGGAACTGGATAATTTGTCACAATAATTCAAAACCTAGGGAAGGCACCTAAATAATAAAAAGTGCATCTAAAACTACTGCTCTCCTTCCTGAAACCTAGATCTTGGCCCAGGATCATGGTACCAAAAAAATACGAAATATGGTACCAAAAAAAGTCAGTTCTAAATGGCAGCCATCCCCAAGAAATACTCAGAAAGCAGGGCTTTCGCTCCTCAAATATTAAATCTGTCCAGATAAGGGGTGGCGCAATGAAACAGAAAACTCATTTTATTTGTATTCATGCACCTTTTGCAATAGATTTAGTCTCTTTCCTTATCATTTGATCCTAAAATTAGAATGTTATTTTTCATATGCTATTTGTGGAAGGAAGGTAAGATATGACTTTGTTTTTATCTCTCCTTCCTGCCTCTTGGCAGACATAATGAAGCCCAGATATGATAAGTTCTAGAAAACCTCAATGAGACAGGAGACATGAATGAAACTTTATCCGAGGTTTGATATTCTTGGATATTTGCAAGGTAATGGCATGTTCGAGCATGTTCTCAGCCACTAATGATACAGGATCTTCAGAGTAGCCTCAGTCAGGCCCACTTCCTGCACCCACTTTCCAGTGCTAGATTCAGATCCTAGTGCACCAGATTCAGGTGTGTGAGACCCTCAGAACATGGGCTTTCAAAGAGAACCATTTCTGTAGCTAATACTGAGTAATGAAAAATAGCCCCAAAATAGCATTATGAAAATGAACTTTTAAAAAATATGGATGTGAACCCTTGGAGACATTGTATAAATTTATTTTTGAAAGGATTCAGGGAAAGTGCTCCCCCATGAGTAATGCAACCACTGATATGGTTTATTCAATGAGCTCCACTGCAATTAATCTGAAATCCGTGCTCCCTTGCTCTCTCTGTAAGCTGAACAGCACTAGAATAAAACAACTGGAAAGTGCACCTTCTCATTTTATTATTCAAGAACTGTTTTCCATAGTTAATATTCATAGACAACTTTCTTCTGAGACCAGAGACAATTAAGTGGACAAAAAAATTCTGCAAAGTTTACAACAGAATTTAATAAACTATCCCACAAATATGCAGAATCCTAATTATACAGGCTGAACCTTTTGCACCTCAGCTTTCCAATCCATAGAGAATGCCTGCAGCATTCTGTACCTCAAACAGGACTTGGCAGAATTAGCTGTGAGCCACGTGGACTGACACATGCCTTTTGTGTGCTGATATTAGAAAAATCGTTGCTCCCCTGACCTGGGTGGCTTATCTATCTGGCATGATGGCTGTAGAAATGGGTTTAGGATTCAAGCAGGATTTGGGATTAAAAACCTTCTCTACCATTTACCAGCAGTGTGATTTGGAACAATTACTTGCTAATCATCCCTGGCCTCAATTTCTTCATGTGTATAAAAAGGATGACAACAGTGCATAGTTCAGTGGATGACTGAGAGGAGAGAAAAAGAGAATATGTGTAACATTCAGAGCCACATAATAGGCCTTTGGGGCTTGTAAGCTGCATATATCTCTATGCACACTTGACACGTCTGTCTGTTTGCCGAGCTCACTGTTCCTTAGCATGGATTCTCCAGGACTATAGCAGACAACCCCATCCTTCCACTTGGATTGTTTGGTTCCCTTACCTATTGCTTTTCCACAATTTGTCATTTACATCTGTTTCCTTCAGCTGCTGTGAAGTAGAGGGGTTTTCACCCCTGTGCATACTTTGGGACCCCTCACCCCCCCAAAAAAATATATATGGCCTGGAGTAATTGATATACATTTTTTTTAAGAGAGAGAGAGAGAGAGATTTTTTAATATTTCTTATTTATTTATTTAGAGAGAGAGAGAGAATTTTTTAATATTTATTTTTTAGCGGACACAACATCTTTGTTTGTATGTGGTGCTGAGGATCGAACCCGGGCCGCATGCATGCCAGGCAAGCGCACTACCGCTTGAGCCACATCCCCAGCCCAATTGATATACTTTTGCTCTGCCAAAAACATTCTTACTCCTGTTACTAGAATAATTACATTTCATTGCTATTGCTCAGGTTACCCAAGTGTCTTTCTTTTCACCTCTCCAAGGTTCCCTTCCTCTGGTGCCTCTGACCCATACCCACTCCACAGTCTACTCTCAAAGCACCTTCCAGCTCTGCTTTACCTACTGCCAGAGCCATATGAAGCCTCTTTAGGACTGAGTTCTCAAACCAGTACCCTGCTTCATTCCTTCCTCGTTCCCTCTGTCCCTGTATTTCTTCACCTATTACTAATAAAAAGGCAGTAAAGTTGGGAGACCAGCTCTGAAAGTTTAGCAGTAAAGGATACCAAAGAAGATAAACCAACTACAAATATAAAGTCCACCTTAGAGTTCCCAAAATTTAGCTGTCATTACCCACCTCGACAGGTTGGCCTTGTTCCTCTGCGGGCCCTCTCCTGACATCAGTCTCAGGTGCTTATTTACCCCTTCCCCCTCACCACTATCCTCATGTTTTATCCACAACTACCTATTCCTACCTTTCATTCAGAATATAAGTAGTTTAGCTCTCCTTCTCCTATCCTAAGCTAAATTCCAGAGGTATTTTCATGGAACCCAGAAGTTATCAGCGAGTCCTACTAAACACAGAGCTATATGTTGATTTGTATCCTTACCCATTCAAGTATGCAACAGAAGATCTGAAATTTCAGGATTTCCCTTAAGTTACCCCAGGCATCAATTTTAGACAGGACTCCTTTCATCTCCTCCTTTGATTTTACACCCTCCCCTTGCCTCCAGACCTGCCTGCATGCATTCCATCTCCCAGAGTGCGCTCAATGACCTGTTAAAAATATATTCTGGCCACTGTCATGGCTGTCCTCAAGATTCCCTGAGAGGCTTGTGTGGTGCCCAGACATGCTGGACAGACTGCTTGAATTCCCCTCCATCATCCTGCCTAGCCACAAGCATGACTTTGGGAAAGTTACTTAACCCCACTGTTTTTCCTCATCTATCAATAGAGACAATGATACCTCCACCTTTGACAGTTCTTATAAAGATTTAACACATATTTATGTATAAAACCCAGCTCAGGTGAGTACTAGAGAAGTGTTTATGTGATTAGTGCCTGGACCTTCCCAAATTATCTGCTGTTATTTCTTCAGCCTCATCTCATGCTTCTCCCCCCTCTCAATAAGCCACAGTCATACAGAACAACTTGAGATGACACTAAAGACAAGATGAACCTTGACCTTGATCTTCTGCCTCATTTCCTCCCCCTCCCCCAACTCTCTCCACTTAGGTGCTGGTCATTCTCAAGCCTCAGCTTCTAAATTATGTCTTCAAAGAAGGCTTCCCAGGCTCTCCAAGACCAAGCCTCCTTCTATGTGCTCAGGAGCCCCAAGTACTCAACATGAATAGCGTCTATTTATTTGCAGCGGCTTATTATCTTCTCTGCATTTTTCTTGGGTTCACTAGACAGCAAATCCTTGGAAAGCAGGAAGCATCTCTTATTTTTGGTTCAATACCTTGTATTAGGCACAGTGCTGACACATGGTAGATGCTCCATAAATGCTTCTTCAGTCAGTATTGAAAACAAAAACAGCAAACAAAATGAAGACAAATTCTATCACTTACACGTATGTGTGATATTGGACATAAATGTTACTTATGCGACTCTAGTTCACCTCTTCATGTTTGAAATAGTAGCATCTTCAAAATGGATTTTTATGATCTTCATCATTCCTGAGCAGGTGCTAGCTTGGTAAGTAAAATGAAAACAAATTTCCCCCATGAGCCAAACCCCTGCATCTCTTTCAACTGTGCAGACACCTTGGACCTGCCTGAGCCACCCCTTCCAGCCAGTGACTGAGATAGAGAGGAAAGAACCAAAGCAGTGTTTCTTTTTAGAGCACCTTATACCACATGGAAATTTATAAATCCTTATTGATGCTAATGATGTGATGAAGGAAAATCCTGAAAAAATGTTTAATGGAATAAAGATCCTAGAGGCTTCCATTTTTCATAAGAAGATGGAGAAGGAAGATCAAAGAGCCCATCCTCTCCTACCGTCTCAAGAACTTTGATCATTCCTTTGATTTTTGGTCAATTTTCTGTTAAAATGTTTTCAATTCCTTGTCATTGAGAGAGACAGAAAGAGAGAGTAAGATAAACAAAGGTCCCTCAAATGTACCTCTTTCTCTATCTGACCTTGTCTTTCTCTCTCTCCTTCATAACACGAGAGATCTACATCATCACCTCTCATTCTCTCTTTAGCCACCCCTGGCTTCTGTCTTCCTCTCCATACCATGTCAACTTTTCTCTGGGACATTCTTCTAATCTCCTCATATTCAATCTCTCAGCAGCAACCTCTCTACTCGGCCCTCTTTGTTCTCTGTTTCCTTTCCTTAGACACAGTCTGATTTCCATCATCCCTGCTTCCTGGTAACTTTCTCACTATGAAAAAGACTCCCATTGTAGCTAAATCCAGTGCCTTCACTATGCTTGATCTCTGCACATCTGAGGCAGATGGTTACTAGCCCTTTTTTGAGAGGTGTTCTTTCCTCAGCCTCCGTGACATCACTCCTCAATTTTTCCCTACCTTTCAACTCCTTCTATGTGTCTTTTTTTACAAGTTCATCTTCTTCAAATGGCTATTAAATGTTGGAGTTCTTCTAGATCTAGCTAGATCTTCTTCTCCTCACCTTCTACACTCCCCCTAAGCAATCGCATCTGTGCCCATTAATTTATCAGTGACTGAAGATTTTATCCCTGCTCTCTCTCTCTTTTTAAGCTCTAGTTTCACAAACCCAGCTACTTCCTTGAATTCACCACTTAAAGTCTTCTACTACCCTGTTCTCCAAGACCCTTGTAATATTCCTTATTTCAATGAAAGGTAGCACTATCCACTAAGTTGCATTCCAAGAAAACTGAAGTGTTCCTGGGCAATCCTTTACTTTTCTCTCCCATATCTGGTCTCTTACTAAATCCACTTTATTTTGATCCAAAATATCTCTCCATCCAGTACTGAGAAAGCTACTACTTCCTTGTCACCATCTCACTATTGCTCCTTCCCAATCTATTCTTCAAACTGTAGCAAGATCAAAAAAACATCCATGCACCCATACGTATGCATGTGCATACACACACACATACACACACACACACACACACACACACACACCACTAGCATGAAGACTTTCAATCATTTCCCACTGAGGAGAAAGATCAACACCATTCACAAATCAAAAAGATCTATGTAGGTCTGCCCATCACCCATACTACATCTCACTTGTACCCTCCTGCTCTCCAGTGCTCTAGCCACAGTCATCTGCTTTCAGTTTAACAGGATCACATCCCCTCCTGTCAGCTTTTGCACATGCTAATCTCTTCTCCTAAAATCTTCTCTGGCTCCCACCACATCTGCCCTTCACCAATTTAATTTATACTTATCCTCTAACTCTTAACTCTTATGTGATATCCTCAGAAAACCTTCCCCAACCTTCTATACAAAGATGGGTCCCACAAGTGTAGACTCTCATACTTCCTTCTTGTTTCATGGCAGTAATCACATTTACCTTTGTGATCAATTAATTAACACTCACTTCCTCCTTAAGAATGTAAGCATCAGGAGAGCAGGGACCACATCTGCCTTGTTCATCAGGATAACCTCAGTTCTTGTACAAAAAAAAAAAAACACTCAGTAACATGAGTTGACGATCAAAGAAAAAAGAGTCTATTGACACTGTCCTCTTTCTGCTATTGAGAAAACAGGACACTGGTCTTGTCCTATCTCTTTTTCCACTGCTATGACTAATAGAAAACAAATTAAATATTCCTCTGTTGCAACAGTGACTTCATTTTCACAATAAATGGTTTGATAACAAACCTTCTAGCCTAAGCACTAAATGGAACACCACAGCTGGTTGAGTGAGGCAGTATAGTGTCAAATACAGAACCAGGTTACTGGAGTCAGATTCTCGTTCTACCACTTACTCTGTGTGACCATAGCAGGGACTAACCTCTCCAGACCTCAACTTCCACATCTCTAAATGGGATTAAAAGTATAACTATTTTATAGGGTTGTTGTTAGGACTGAAGGAGCAAATCTATATAGAGCACTAAGGACAGATAACTATTTCTAACATTTTTTGGATCACTGCCATGTGTCAGCCCTGGGATAAGCACTATTTGTGTATTAGTTCAGATGCTTAAGTAAGCAGTATGGGATGAATTGGACTTTAAAAGATCCTTTTGTGTTCTACCATTTTAAATGATTTCAAGCCAATAAATTTATGCCACACCTTGAAATAGCTATTGTGATTTCATTGTCATCTCCAGTTTGCAAGTGAGAAAATTCGTACTCTGGGGTGTGAAGTGATTTGTTCAAGACCAGACAATGAAACCAAGCCCAAGACTTTGTGTATCAGTTGGTTCAAATCACATTGCCCCTCTTCTGTGCTTTCTAATAAGTCTCCCTCCTGGTATTTGTACTCTCTCTCACACAGTACTTTCTGTGTATTTTCTCATTTGTTGCTCACAGTTACTCCTTAAGAAGAAACCTATGGAAATGCCATAGAATAGAGTAGTTAAACTGACTTGAACATCTATGAGCTCTATATGACTTATTTGCTTTTTTATTTGGGGAAATCATTCAATAGTTCTGATCCTGAGTCTCCATATTTATAACATAACAGAGCTAGACAATCCTTGCTGTTTCCTCTAGATCAAAACAAAACAACAACAACAAAAAAAAGTCTCTTTGCCTTCAACCACATATTTTCCCTCCCATAAGTTATCATTTAAGGATGTCCCCTTGCAAAAAAAAAAAAAAAATCACTTCTTAATCCATTAGAAAAACAATTTTCCCACTCCTGTGTGAATCTTTTTCAAGTTTAGTTAGTAGTGTGGACTGCAAACCCAAACTGTTTCTGTGAATCTGTTCAACTAAACCAAGTTCCATATATTCTGCTTGAAAAAATAAGTAATTAATAAGAACAATCTTATCCCAGGATTGCAACATATAAATCATCTAAAAATACTTTTATCAGAATATATCATTGTATTTCAGACATATATACAATTGCAAATTCGTCATTTACAATAAAATTAAATTTAAAAATCCTTGTAAAAAAGTGGACCCTGAAATTTTAAGATGTACCACAAGAGGGCAGGATTGATTCAGTTCTGGATTTCATCCCTTTTTCTATTTAATATTTTTTTTAATGTGTTAAAAGGGATACACAAATGCAGTACAGATGGGAATATAAATTAGTAAAAATTTTCTAAAAAATAGCATAGTTTCTTTTGCAAGAATCATAAAAATGCTCATAACACTGACTTGTATTCTATTTATTGAAATTTTTATAAGGTATAAGCCCAAAAGAAAAAACAGAGGAGGTATTCACAATAGTTCCTGTAATACTTTCTAAATCATCTTTTTTTAAAGTGGAAATGATATAAAGTTTTAACATTGAAGATTTATTAAATAAATAAACTAATCCTATAGCAAGCTAGAGGACTGGATAACCATCATCTTACTATAGTAAGAAAAAAAGTAAAATATATAATATTAAGTTTATATTCTGGATTGAAGGAATGTAAAAATCACAATTACATATTCAGTGGGAACAGAGAAAAGTGTATAAAAATGAGAACACTACTTTTTTAGGATGGTAGAATTTTAAGTAATTTCTTATTTGCAATATCATTGCACAGTGTTACTCATAATGTGTTTTAGTCCCTTAGCCTCTAACACAATTTCTGGCAAATATTCCACCACTTTAGAGCCTTCTTCAATATACTCAGACTGTATCTAGAGAACTATAAACCAATTAAAGCATGGTTCACAGAGGAAGTCCACACTATAAAAAGGCATAAAATAATGTCATGGTCATTCATTCTTTCAACATTTACTGAGGACCTACACTATTGCAGGCAGAGAAGCATAAATGCAATTCAAATACACATAAGGGACAGCTCCTGTCTCCAAGAAGCTCAGAGTCCATGAGGACAATGGCCACCAAAACAGAGTAATGCCATCGTGTGGTGTGTTCAGTGCTCTGACAGAGTAACAATTGTGATAGCTTTCCATCTCTATAACCAATATCTGAAATTAATCCACTCACAAAAAATGGGTTTATGTTGACTCAAGACTTTTGGAGGATTCAATCCATGATTGTTTGGCCCCATTGTCTTTGGGTATGTGACAAGGCAGCATCTCATGGGAGGAGCCTGCAGCAAAGCAAATTCTGCTCACCTGAGGACTAAAAAGCAAACTAGAAAGGGAAGAAGGAGCTGGGGTGGGGGTACCACCATCCCACTTAAGGGCACACCCCCAGGGACCAGAAAACCTCCCACTAGGCCTCACCTCCTAAGGATTTCACAAACTCCTGATCCAGGCCATTCAGGGAATGGATCTTTAACACATGAGCATGTGAGGCACATTCCAGATCCATAGACATTCTTACTCCCCTTGCAGTGAGAAAAGACTCCACAAGATGTGGGAGTGGCATCTTACAGAACTAATAAGAGTTCTAGTTCTAATTTTTTGAGGAAACTCCATGCTGTTTTCCATAAGGGTCATACTAATTACCTTCCCATCAACAGGGCAAAGGCTCCCTTTCTTTTCTCTCCATCCTCACCAGAACCTGTTGTCTTCTGTCCCTTTTATTATAGCCATTCTAATGAACGTGAGATGCTATTTCATTGTGATTTTAGTTTGCATTTTCTTCAATGTTTAATGGAGTTGAGAATTTTTTTCATATACCTACGGACCACTTGTATAAGTTCTTTTGGGAAATATCTGTCTACTCAGCTCCTTTGTTTATTTTTTAATTGTGTTATTTGTTTTCTTGCTACTAAGTTCCTGGTGTTTTCAATATTGACCCCTCATCAGATATATGTTTTGAAAATAATAATATAGAAATGAATATTAAGGCAGGGGAAGTAACTTGAGCAAAGACTTTGAGACAAAACTACAACAAAACAACAAATATTTCTGCATGACTGTGATGTAGGGGTCAGGGGAGAGGGAGAGAAAGTCAATTCAAGAGGATCTGGATTTTAAAAAAAGGGGGGCGTTAGTTAAGGATAAGATCATAAAGGGATTTTGTTTTCTAACTTTTTGTTTTCCTTATAATAGTAGTACAAACATATGTAAAACTCAAACCATTCCAGATGATCAAAAGAAAGCCTCCATATCCCACCCTCCGGTGCTTGCTCCTCAGTGGCCGAAGGACCTGCAGCTCAGCATTTCTGATCTTATCCTTCTAAAACCCACCTTCCAAATAAAGTGCATTTATGCCTTTGTCTCACTTCATCAAAATGAAACAGGATTTACTGCTGCCTCACAACAACAAATGGAAAATTTAGCACTTTAGCACTTGTTCCATCTACACTTTCTTATATTCCTGAATGATGTTTATTATATTACTGCTTTTGTCTATTTTTATTATATGCTGAAGCCTCTCTTTCTCGATCCATCGGCTTTACACAGTATCTCTAAACTTCCTTCTATACAGGCTGACTTTAAGCTCTGTGAGAGCAGAGATCATCTCTCTTCATTCTCTTTTTGTTAGAAATGTATCACAGTGCCTAGCTTGTAAGAGCAGGTGAGGTGTATAATTGTATTTCCCTGTACCTTTTTCTCCATCTCTTACCTTCTTCCACTTGCCAACCTTTTCTCATTCCATTTTTTTCATATTGCCCTGGGTAGGTAATCTATTTTTCTCTATAAAAGATTTTTAAGATCTCCCATCTATCTCTAGTATTCTAAATGTCATGAGGATGCATGTGTTGAAATGATGGTATTTGATTTATTCTGCTCAGCATTCAGTTGGGATTTTTTTAATCTGAATATTTTAATTTTTATCTTTTATCAGCACTGGGTAGCTGTTTTTTGTTTTTGTTGTTGTTGTTATATATTTCATTTGGTTTAAGACTTCTTGTCTATTTGTCTAAATTTCTTGGATTATTTCTATCTTAATTTTCTTTGTTCCCTTTTGACAATTATTATTCATATGTTGTCACTCTTGTTTTGATATTCGTGACCTTTTTTCCTCATATTTTTAGTGTCTTTGTATTTTTGTTCTATGTTCTGAAACTTCCTTGATTTTTTATTCTATTTTCTTTCCTATGAATTCTTGGGCTTGTCCCTCACTCCTTTTATTTTCTAACAGTGTGATCATTTTATTACTGTATTTAACAAATACATATGATGTATGGGATTTTTATTGGTGCATTATGATTACACAAAATAGTGGGATTCATTGTGGCATGTTTGTTCACACACATAATTAGATCAATTTTATTCCCCACTGCCTTTCCTGTTTCTTCCTACTCCCTCCCCCAATCCCTTTCTTCCACTGATCTGGTCTTCCTTTTATTTGATATCCTTTTTTATAAGTATTTTCCTCTCTGGGTTGTTTAACTCAATGTGAAACTTTCCAGTTCCATCCATATTCCTGCAAATGGCATAGTTTCATTCTTTATGCTGAATAAAAGCCCATTGTGTATATATGACACATTTCTTTATCTATTCGTCTATTGATAAGGGTCATTCCATAACTTGGCTATTTTGAGTTGCCCTGATATGAACATTGGTATGCACGTATCATTATACTATGCTGATTTTAGTTCTTTTGGGTAAATACCAAGGAGTGGGACAGCTGGGTGATATGGTGGTTCTATTCCTAGCCTTTTGAGGAATCTCCATGCTGATTTCCATATTGGCTGTCCTAATTTACATTCCCACCAACAGTATGTAAGTTTTCTTTTTTCCCTACATCCTCACCAGCATTTATTATTATTTGAATTATTGATGATAATCATTGTACCTGGGGTGAAATATAATCTCAGTGTAGTTTTGATTTGCATTTCCTGGATTGCTAAAAATGTTGGACATATATTTGTTGGCCATTTGACACCCCCCCCACACACACACACACATACTCTTCATTTTTCTTAATAGTCTATTATTGTTTTATAGGTAAGATATCACTTAAAATCAAGATCATCTTAAAATTTTTCTCTCTTACAAAAACTTACCTCTATTTCCTTAGAGATCAAATATTTTTCTGTCTTTTTCTGCTGCTTCACTTTCATAGTGTTGGATTTCCTCAACAGGCTGGTAAATTCTTAGTTGTGATCAGTGGTAGAGCACTTGCCCAGCATATCATTATTGCTTATACATGGGTAGAGGGTCACAGGGCTGCCCCGTGGATAAAAGAGAGGACATAAACTGTGTTGTGAGAATGACTTTCAGACTTCAACTGGGCTAGGCAGGTAGGGCAGAAAGATGGAATGCTCCCCAAACCTCCTGCCCCCCAGGCCAACAGAATGAAAGTGTCAGGTGAATATCACCTAATCCCCACTCTGACAGGCCTTGCTCTTCCCAGGAGGGTTGTTCTATTTCTATAGAAGTTACATATCTGGCTTCAGTATGGCCAATGTCATTATTGCACAGTCAGCGTTAGAGGAGGAGGGTAAAGAGGATGGATGGAGCTGCAGGGCCAGACAGTTCTTGGAGACCTAGATCAGTCGTCTGATTTTAGCCCCTCATCCTACTCCTAAATCAGAAATTCATTGTAATACTAAAAAAATTATTCCAGCTTCCACTACAGTTTTGTCTCATCTATACTCTGAGCACTTACATATACTCTGGACTTCTCCTCACTATTTCACCCAGGTGAGTTTATTCACTTTTAGTTTAGTTTAGTGTGCTTATATTCTTAGTCCATTTCTCTTTACTCATGATATTATATTACTCTTTGTATTTTTATGCCATCATTTCAGTAGAGTTTTGAGAGGGAAGAGAGGTAAGCCCAAGTGTTTAATCTCTACCTGGATCATAAATCAACCTCAGACTAATCCTGTTGGGTAACTGAGATCACTAAGGATAATAATAAGCATAACCAGATATGTCTCTGATTTAGCATGGAGAAAAAAAATTCAGAGCACAGAAAACTAAAATCTATTTATTCATCAATTTAATAAATATTAGTTGAGACCTATTAGAGGTTAGAAAAGAAGGCTGGCATTTTCAACCTGCTCTGTCGGATTCAAGAAATATTACAATGATATCATGTGAGGGTATCAAGGAAGGCTTCTAAAAGAAGTGACATTTGAGTGGCCAAAAAAAAACCAGTATTGTTACCCTGGAAAAGAAGAGGTGGTGTAGGGGGCGGGGGTTGTGATCAGTGGTAAAGCACTTGCCCAGCATGTGTGAGACACTGGGTTCGATCCTCAGCACTACATAAAAGTAAATAAATAAAATAAAGATACTGTATTCATTTACAACTAAAAAAATTTTTTTAATAAATTAATTAAAATAAAAGGTGGTGTAGGTAATAAAAGAGAAGAGGGCATGTGTGAAACTTCAGATATCTCACTGTATCTGAGGGCAAATAAGAGCAGGAGAAAAGGCTGAGTGCAGAACCTACACTCACTGGAATGGCATACTAAGAACTCTAAACACAGTCCTGACAGTGCTGAGATGACATTGACATATTTCAAGTGGGGAAATAATATGATCAATTTTCTTGTTTTTGAGTCATTGCCCAAATCATATTTTGGAGAATGAATGAAAGTGAGGCACAGTGATATCTGATTCTCTTAAGATAACCCAAAGCATAGGTGATATTCACCTGACACTTTCATTGCAACAGCTAGAGATATAGATATATAAAGCACTCACTGGTGTGATGAGAGCCAAGCAGTCCTACAGGAATGATGACATCAGTGTATAGCCCTGATCCTATGTAGTTCTCTTAACAGTTGTGCAAAGTGTTACTAAACACCTGTTACAGATGAGGAAACTGAGGCTCAGGAAGTTTAGTGACTCACAGTTACAGTGGCAAAGTCTAAAAACAAATCCAAATTGCTCTGACTCCCACATTAGGGCACTCTGAATTGGCACCCCACATTGCTGCCTCTGAACAACTCTGTGGGATCTAGAAATCCACTGGGCAGAGATACAGATGAAATTCAAATTGTTGGGTACAAACACACCATCATAACTTTCAATTCTATGATTCCATTGTTCTCCAGAATAGAGGCAAACCCACAGAACAGAGCTAATCCAGAGCAAGCAGCAGGGAGGGAGAGAAGTGATATGGCACTGTGGGTTCCTGAGATTACTTGCCTTCCACTCCCATTAACTGGCAGCCTCTGCCACATTATGTAGGATAATTAGCTATGAGTCTCAAAGGAATATGCCATGCCCATTCCTCCAGTCTTACCTTTCTGATGGACAGAAGAATGCATCTAGAAGAAAGGACAGAATATTTCTATGGAAATGAATTCCTCAGTCTGAGCTCTCACAGTTAAACTGTGTTTATTTTTTTTCCCTCCCATTCTCCAACACCTTGATAATGTCATCGTTTTAATATGATTTCTGGAGATAAAAAGCTCTGAGGAACTTGTATTAAGCAATTACTCCAGGGATCAGCAAACACAAACTCGTGATATTTATTTAAAATCCTCAATTTGATGGATATGTCAAGGTCTTTATAAACAAAACTGACTTTTTCAGGGTTGGAAAATTAGCACCGTGTCCAGAATAATCATTTCCACAAAGGGAATGACATGTCCTTATTTTCTATCCTGTTCATGGGTGACAAATGTCATTTCAAGTAATTTGCAATACAAATTCTGAAGATTGTATAGGAATATGTTTAGGATGTATTTTTCTTTAAGTAAAAATTTATTTATATCACATGAATGGTAAAAGAGAAAAGAACAGGATCTATACTCAAGATTGATAATAAATAACCATCTTGTTCTTTGATAGATTTTTGTCTCCAAGTATTTTATAATGCAAAAAAAAAATGACTTAAAAACACAGGATGATCACAGAGTCACCCAGGGGATTCAGATGAGACAACTTGCATACAAAAAAAAAAAAAACTTGAGCAGTTCTGTAGCAAAAATTTTCTTGATTTTGAAAAGAAAAACTGATTTCGAATTTTTAATCTATTAAATGAGGCCTTGTCCAGCAATTTTCCTCCTATGTTTATAGTCAAAGTAATTGAAGACGAGGATTCAAATTATATTTGCACACCAATGCTCATAGAAGCACTATACACAATAGCCAAAAGGTGGAAACAACCAACTATCCAACCACAGATGATGGATAAACAAAATGTGGTGTAATGATAGCACAGCATTCAAACATAGGAAAGAATAAAATTTAGATATTTACAACAATGCCACCCTTGAAAATATGCCAGTGAAATAAGCCAGACTCCAAGACAAATGTTTCATGATTCCACATATATGAGGTACCTAAGTAGGCAAATTAATATAGTCGGGAAGTAGAACAGGGGGTATCAGGGGCTGGGAAATTATTGTTTAAGGAGTTCAGAGTTTTTGTTAGGGATTAGGAAAAGTTTGGGATATGGGTAGAGGTGACAGTTGCACAACGTTGTGAATGTATTTAATACCTTTGAAGGATACACTTACAAAGGGTTAAAATGATATTATGTTATGTATATTTTAACACAATATTTTCTTAAAAAGATATGTCTTTGCCATCTTACACTAAATGTATTTAGTGTATATAATGTGGTAGCAATTTCTCCAGGACTAGAAATTATGATAAAATGAGACATTACAGGAAATTTTTCAGTCTTTTTTTGACTAATGGACTCTTGAGGAATCATCTGGAACTTCTCTCTGGAGAAGGAAGTATAAGGAAGGAACTCATAAACCACCTGTTGTGCACTGTGACAATTTGGGGGACAGAAGTTATGGCACCCAGAAGCCACCTCACTGACCTCTGAATTAGAAAGCAGTCAGGTTGTGAGACTCAACAAGACCATGGCCAGCTGCAGAGTATCTGAGAGGGCTGCACCAAAGGAAGAAGACTCTCACTGGCATGTTACCTCCAACTCCAGGTAAAGGTCTAGAGGAATACTAAAACCACAGATGGGATAATAGAACAGAGAACAAGCGTGCTTGGTTCAAAAGCTCAGGAACACATGATTGAGATTTCACACAGCTGCCTCAGCTGAGTGCTTTTCTTACAGTCCAAGATTGCAAATGGTGAATGGTAATAAAGTTGGTGCAAAAGATGAAGCATTAAACACTGTGACTTCATATCATTATAATGCCGTCTTGTTAATTGGCTACTGCATTCATCTTTGGGACTATTTTTGAGACCTGCCTGCACACAGCTGTCTTTTTAAGGAAAACTTAATAACACCCTTTCTGAGTAAAAAGTGGTTTTTGTATCCGGTTGTAATTTGCAAAGGAACAACTAAAATTATACACTTTGGAGTAATGTAGGAAATAAACATCCCTTTATTACTGGTTACAATGTTCTATTTTTATATTGCTAGTTAATGCTTACTAGTCCCTGTGGAATTTTTAAGATTGTCAGCATTTTTATGCATTTAGTAGAAATTGGTATTTTACAATCTTGAGATAGAGACATTACAAATGTGAAATGTTTTTATAATAATTTTTTTCTAATTTCCAACTCACTAGATATTCATCTCCTAGATTGATTCGTTCTTAACAAATCTAACAACAAAAAACATTTCTACTGCATCTATATTAAATGTACAAATCAGAGCCTAGAGATGACAAAATAGAATAATGAAAAGTCATGTGAACAGTACATTTAAATTTTTAGGATAAGCAATGGATCCCTTTGAGATTTTTTATGAATGTATAATATCACAAAGTCAAATGACACATGCAATTAAGTCTAGTCTGGCAGCAGAACTTGACCACTCCAAATCTAAATATAATACTGTGTTTTATTTTAAGTCCATGTTCATCCTACCGTATAATCTAACAAATTCAGCCTGATAGAGTTTTCTGTAACAACATCTGTCCCCTGAGGCATAACATCCCATTTTCATCACCCTGCTGATCTCACTGTCCTTTATTTAATACTTTCCCTCCTGAATTAAGAAAAGTGCCATAGGATAGATGGACTAAGAACACTTTTAAAGCTTTCCAGCATGTTCTATTTATAATGCAGTCAGTGTACAGCCAACCAAGCTTGCTCTGTTTGCACACGGTTAAGATTAACACCATGAACTGCAAAAAATAACTAGAAATTAATGTGACTAGCTAAAGAAACATTTGATCTTTTTCATAAATTTATGTTCTTTTGTAACTTTTGATTGTATGATTATCTATAAGTATGCTCCAGAAGATCTCACCTTAAGTAGACCTCTCCATAATTTGATAAATGGTGCAAATGAGCAGAGTGGTAAAGACAACATGTGCACACTGTTAAGGCGCAAGATAATGTCAGATGCACAGTTAGATTTTTTATAGTTTTTGCTTTTATGTAATGTTTTATTTTTGTTGTTCTTTCACATCTATTTCAAGTAACATTGCATCTCCATTTACAGTGAAGATACAAATTTTTGAGTTAATTTATTTAAATTAAGAATGGACATGTGTTAATGAAAGCTATTAAGTAAATAGGAATGCAGGCACATTGGTACAACAAAAATTGAGACTATTGGGCAAATGAATATATACTGTATGAACATATAAGAAAGAAATAATCAACTGTACCTGAAAAGATAAGTAAGAATTCCTAAGAGGACAAGGAAAAAGAAAAGTCATTCCAGACAAAGGGATACCATGCACAAAGACTCTGACATGAACTCCATACCTGGTGTATATACACACTGCTGGGTTAATGTGACTGGAGAACAGGATGGTGGGGGTGAATGATAGACCATGAGTTGGAGAGCCAGCAAGTTACCATATCACAAAATTTTTTTTGGCCATGCTAAAATCTATATAGATTACAAAAGTCATGGAAGTTCTTTAAGCAGGAAGTAACAGGGCCACTTTCTGTTATGAAAAAAGCTCTTGTGCAGTTTGAGGAGGTGTAAGGAGATTATGCAAGAAAAACTATTTGTACAAAGGAAAAGACTAGGAGGTGACACTATGTAAAATAAAAGGTAACATAAAACATCATTAAGAGAAAGGTAACAGAGTAAAAGGAAAAAATACACATACACATGACAACTCTTAATACATAAAGAGCTCCTCCAATTCAATAGAATGATTAAATTTTATTATTTTTTGTGAAAATTCATGAGAATTGTAGGTAATTCACAAAATAAAAATGAATAGAGGCCAGATCCAGGCTCAGGACCAGGACTGCCCCCACCGACCCATGAGGGAGCCCAGGCCCGAGGTAGCCCCGGGTCTGCCCCACCAATAAGCATATCCACAATGGAGCTCAGGCCCTGGTCAAGAACCACCTCTACCAACCCAAGCAGGAGCCCAGGCCCAGGTAGGCCCACCGCCCCCCACCCCTGCCCACCTGGAAGGCCAGGCCTAACCCACCCCCATCTTGGGACACTGCAGTCATTGCCATAACTCCCCCCCCCGACTCAGTAGCCTCCACCTTGCAACAACAGACAGGGCCTAGAAGCACCTGCATCTTAGATCAGGCATCTCAAAGCCGGCGTAAGTCCCACCCGTTCAGCCCCATCTCTGAAAGAGGTTGCATCCACCTTGGGACAACCCACGGCTATCTTGAGTTACCTCCATTATTGCTGCTACCATCTTTAGTTACAATAACATCCCTGAGGTACCCTTACCGGGGACTGGAAGCCCAACACCAAGGCGAGGTACAGGTAATCTGCAGAGACACTACAAGATTATAGAATATAAACTGTAATAGCTCAGATCCACACTGAAAGAAAGGAATACACATAGAAAACATGAAAAAAAAAACAAAGGGAAAAAAGTACCCCAAATAAACTAGGATACTACAATTACAGATTCCGTGGACATTGCAGTTGATGAAATGTCAGAGAAGGAGTTCAGAATATACATAATTAAAATGATCTGTGAATTAAAGAATGACCTAAGTAAGCAAATACAGGCAAATATTGATCACTCCAACAAGGAGATAAGAGAGCAAATATAGGCAACTATTTATCACACCAACAAAGAGACAAGGGAGCAAATACAGATAGCAAAAGATTATTTCAAGAAAGAGTTAGAGATTCTGGAAAAAAATTAGAAATCCTTGAAATGAAGGAAACAATAAACCAAATGAAAAAACTCAATAGCATCACCAACAGACTAGAATACTTGGAAGACAGAATATCAGATAATGAAGACAAAGTATACCATCTGGAAAATAAAGTTGACCACACAGTGAAGATGGTAAGAAACCATGAACAGAACATTCAAGAATTGTGGGATAGCATCAGAACCAAATCTAAGAGTTATTGGGATAGAGAAAGGCACAAAGATTCAAACCAAAGGAATGCACAATCTCTTCAATGAGATAATATCAGAAAATTTCCCAAACATGAAGAATGATTTGGAAAATCAAATACAAGAGGATTACAGGACACCAAATGTAAAAAAAAAAAATTACAACATATTTACACCAAGGCACATTTTACTAAAAATGTCTAGCATACAGAAAAAAGATAAGGCTGTAAGAGAGAGGAATCAGATCACATATATGGGAGACCAATACAGATCTCAACCCAGACCTCAAAGCCAGGAGATCCTGGAACAACATATTCCAAGCTCTGAAAGAAAATTGATGTCAACCAAGAATCTTATATCCAACAAAATTAAGCTTCAGATTTGATGATGAAATAAAAACCTTTCATGATAAACAAAATTTAAAAGAATTTACAGTGAGAAACCCTGCACTACAGAGCATCCTCAGCAAAATGTTCAAGGAGGAGGAAATGAAAAACAACAATAAAAATCAGCAAATGGAGGAACTACACTAAAGGAGAAACCAAGTCAAGTTAAAAACCAAAACTAAGCCAAATGTTTGGGGATACAAATTCATATTTCATTAATAACCCTGAATATGAATGGCCTAATCTCATCTATTAAAAGACACAGAATGGATTAAAAAAAAAAAAAGACACAGCAATATGTTGTTTTCAAGAGTCTTCTCACAGGAAAAGACAACCACAGTCTGAAGGTGAAAGGGCAGGAAAAACCATTCCACTCACATTGACCACATAAACAAGCAGGGGTTTCCATCCTCATATCAGATAAAGTAGACTTCAAACCAAAGCTAGTGAAAAGGGATAAAGAGGACATTTCATACTGCTTAAGGGATTTATACATCAATAAGGCATAACAATCATAAACATCTGTGCCCCAAACAATGGGGCATCTATGTATGTCAAACGCTTCTCAAATACAAGAACCAAATAGACCACAACCCAATAATACTGGGTGATTTTAATACACCTCACTCACCACTGGATTGATCTTCCAAACAAAAACTAAACAAAGAAACTATAGAACTCAATAATACAATCAATAATTTGGATTTAACAGACATATATAAATATTCCATCCATCAATGAGCAAATACACTTTCTTCTCAGCAGCACATGGATCCTTCTCTAAAATAAACCATATGTTATGCCACAAAGCAAGTCTTAGCAAATAAAAAAAAAATAGAGATACTACCCTGCATTCAATCAGACCATAATGGAATGAAATTAGAAATCAATGATAAATGTAAAAAGAGAAGCTGCTCCATCACTTGGAGACTAAACAATTGACACTAAATGACACACGGATAACAGGAGACATCAGGGAGGAGATTAAAAAAATTCTTATAGGTAAATAAGAACACAAATACAACTTATCAAAATCTCTGGGATACTATAAGGTCAGTGCTAAGAGGAAAGTTCATTGCATGGAGTTCATTCATTAAAAGAAGAAAAAGTCAACAAATAAATGACCTGACATTATAGCTCAAAGCCCTAGAAAAAGAAGAACAAACCAACACCAAAAGTAGTAGAAAACAGGAAATAATTAAAATCAGGGTGGAAATCAATGAAATTGAAACTAAGAAATAATTCCAAAAATCGGTAGAACAATAACCTGGTTCTTTGAAAAAATAAATAAAATTGACAAACCCTTAGCCACTCTAATGAAAAGAAGGAGAAAACTCAAATTACTAAAATCTGTGATGAAAAAGGAAATATCACAAGACACTATTGAAATGCAGAAGACAATTAGAAACTATTCTGAAAATTTATACTCCAGTAAAATAGAAAACCTCAACAAAGTCAAGAGGACATATACAATTTAAACAAATCAATTTCAAGCAAGGGAATAGAAGACGCCATCAAAAACCTACCAACGAAGAAAAGTCCAGGACCAGACTAATTTGAAGCTGAGTTCTACAAGACCTACAAAAAAAGAATTAATACCAATACTCAAATTATTCCATGAAGTAAAAAAGGAAGGAACCCTTTCAAATTCGTTTTATGAAGCTAGTAGCATCCTGATCCCAAAACCAGGCAGAGACACATCAAAGAAAGAAAATTTCAGACCAGTATCCCAGATAAACATTGATGCAAAAATTCTCAATAAAATTCTAGCAAAGTGCATACAAAAACATATTTTAAAAAACAGTGCACCATGATCAGGTGGGGTTCATTCCAGGGATGCAGGGTTGGTTCAACATAAGGAAATTAATAAATATAATTCATCACATCAATAGACTTAAAGATAAGAATCATAGAATTATATCAATTGATGCAGAGAAAGCATTTGACAAAATACAGCACCCTTCCATGTTCAAAACACTAGAAAAACTAGGTTTAGTAAGAGCATAGATAAACATTGTAAAAGCTATCTATGCAAAACCCAAGACCAATATCATTCTAAATGGAGAAAAATTGGAAATATTCCCTCTAAAAACTGGAACAATACAGGAATGTCCTCTTTAACCACTTCTGTTCAACATAGTCCTTGAAACTCTAGCCAGGGTGATTAGACAGATGAAAGAAATTAAAGGGATACAAATAGGAAAATAAGAACTCAAACAATCATTACTTGCTGACAACATGATTCTATATTTAAAGAATCCAAAAAACTCCACCAGGAAACTTCTAGAATTTATTAATGAATTCAGCAAAGTAACAAGATATAAAACCAATACCCATAAAACAAATGCATTTCTATATATCAGGAATGAATCCTCTGAAAGAGAAATTAGGAAAACTACCCCACTCACAATAGCCTCAAAAAAAAAATAAAATAAAATACTTGGGATTCAACAAAAGAGGTGAAAAACCTCTTCAATAAAAACTACAGAACACTAAAGAAAGAAACTAAAGAATACCTTAGAAGATGGAAAGACCTCCCAAGCTATTGGATAGGCAAAATAAATATTGTTAAAATGGCCATACTACACAAAGCGCTATACAGATTCAATGCAATTCCAATTAAAATTGCATTGTCCTTCCTTATAGAAATAAAAAAATCAATCATGAAATTCATTTGGAAAAATAAGAGACCCAGAATAACCAAAGCTATCCTTAGCAAGAAGAGTGAAGCAGGAGGCATCACAATACCAGACTTTAAACTATACTACAAAGGTATAGTAACAAAAACGACATGGTATTGGCACCAAAATAGACATATAGACCAATGGTACAGAATAGAAGACACAGAGAAAAAACCACATAAATACAGTTATGTCATACTGGACAAAGACACCAAAAACATACATTGGAGAAAAGATAGCCTCTTCAACAAATGGTACTGGGAGAACTGGAAATCCATATGCAGCAAAATGAAAAATAAACTCCTATCTCTCAGCATGCAAGAAACTCAACTTAAAGTGGATCAGGGACCTAGGAATTAGTCCAGAGACCCTGCACCTAATAGAGGAAAAAGTAGGCCCAAATCTTCTTCACATCAGATTAGGCCTTGACTTCCTTAACAAGATTCCTAAAGTGCAAGAAATAAAATCAAGAATTAATAAGTGGGATGAACTCAAACTAAATAGCTTATTCTCAGCAAAACAAACAATCAATGAGGTGAACAGAGAGCCTACATTTGGGGATCAAATACCACACGCATGTCAGAGCATTATCTCCAAGATATATGAAGAACTAAAAAAACCTAACACACACACACAAAAAAAAAAACTCAATAAATAAATGCACTAAGGAGCTGAACAGACACTTCTCAGAAGAAGATATACAATTGATCAACAAATATATGAAAAAATGTTCCACATCTCTAGTAATTAGAAAAATGCAAATCAAAACTACTCTAATATTTCATCTCACACCAGTCAGACGGGCCATTATCAAGAATACAGACAATAATAAATGTTGGCGAGGATGTGAGGGAAAAGGCACACCCATACATTGCTGGTGGGACTGCAAATTGGTGCAACCAATCTGGAAGGGAGTATGGAGATTCCTTAAAAACTTTCAATGAAACCACAAAATTGATCCAGCTATCCCACTCCTTAGTCTATACCCAAAGGACTTAAAATCAGCATACTATAGTAACACAGCCACATCAGTGTTCATACCAGCTCAATTCACAATAGCTAAACTGTGGAAGCAACCTAAATGCCTTTCAATAGATGAATGGATAAAGAAACTGTGGTATATATACACAATGGAATATTACTCAGAATTAAAAGAGAATAAAATTATGGCATTTGCAGGTAAATGGATGGAGTTGGAGAATATCATCTAAGCAAAGAAAGCCAATCCCAAAAAACCAAGGGCCAAATGTTCTCTCTGATAAGTGAATGCTAATCCATAACAGGATGGAGGACATGGGAAAAATGGAGGAACTGATTGGGCAAAGGGGAGGGTGGGAAGCGGAGAGTACAGGGGGGCAGGAAAGATGGTGGAATGAAATGGGCATCATTACCCTAAGTACATATATGCTACATATATGGTGTGATGTGATATCATGTACAACCAGAGAAATGAAAAGCTGTGCTTTTCATTTGAATCAAATGAATCAAAACGCATTCTGCTGTCATATATACTTAATTAAATTAAATCAATTAATTTTAAAAAACTGAATGGAAAATAAATATATGAAAATGTTAGAACTTGCTGATAATCATGAAAATATAGAGAATAAAGTGTTGTTTCTGGCCCATCAGGTTATTAAAAACTGAAATTTAGGGACAAAAATGGTAAAGTAGAGGAAGGGTGTGATTTCCAGCTGCTCTATGTTTCAGGATGCAAGCAGCTGGAATACTGCTTCCCAGTAAGGTGGGTGGCAGAGGGAATACATGGCATTTCAATATAAGAATCTTAGAGACAGAGATCCAGACACTTTGAACATAGGGAAGGAAAGAATGCCTCAGGAATTCATCCATAACACTGTGGCGATATCATGGAAGGGAGGAGAACCCAAGCAAAAGAAAGACAATCTGAGAAGAAAATTTGGCAGGGGAACACCATGGACCAGAGGGGCAGTCTGAACATGAATGACCCAGAGACAGCACAGTGAGCCAGTGTGTGAGAGGTGCTCTGTGCTTGCTCCTTCACACAAGATGTGGGATGTCATTTGGGGGCAGCCATGGCCTTTTTCTGCTACAACTTTCGATGGGATCCTAAGGAGGTAAAAACAAACGCTGGCAGACTGTACCTGCATGCACTGGCTGTGAGACCTAGAGTCCTCCTGGCAGGGTGCAATTGAGATGGGCACAGAGGGGCAGGGATACAGAGCAGAGTCTGCTTGCTTTCCCTTTGGATTTGCAAACTTGCAGGATTAGCTGGAGAGGACCCAGAAACTGGACTGGCAGACACATTTATTTGTGTTCTGTTCCTGGAAAGACCACATTTGTGAGCAGTAGAGTGTGCCAGAAGAGTGTAGAGGTCTATATAGACCCAAGAGCACAGTCCAGGCACCCAGCAGAGATCAACATCTACCAGGTAATAGGGCTGGTGAAGCTATTCTCTCTAGAACTGGACACCTCAACCATAAAGTTCAAAAGGTCTGTCAGAATTAAATTCCAGCCACCTGAACTTCACATTTAGACCACATCAGCTCCACCCTGGGAGTGCATCTATTCAGTATGCACTGAAAAACTCATTAGGGACTATTTTGAAAACTTATATTCCAATAAAGTGCAAAATCTAGATGATATTGACAAATTTCTACATACATACGACCTGCTCAAAGTAAGTGAAGAGGATACAGAAAAACATAAAAAGACAAATATCAATATCAAGAAATGAGATTGAAGCAGTAATACATAGCTTTCCAAAAACAGAAAAAGTCAAGGACCAGATAATGAAGTTGATCAAATTATGTATGTACTTATGTGAATATATCACAATACGTTCCTATTTTATATATAACTATAATGTACCAATTAAAAAATAAGTAAATTGAAAGAAGACGAACAGAGTGGAGACAGGGGATCAGGAGGAGGCAGGAGAGGAGAAGAGGAGGTATTATTAGGGATTGAAATGGAGAAAATGTATACATTATATACATTTATGCATATGTGAAAATGAACCCCACTATTATATGTAATTACAATGCACTAAAACATAAACAAACTTTAAAAACTAATATTTATACTTGGCCAAAGTGTGCATGAAAAACACAAAATTGATGCAAAGAACATAGCATTATCACGTGCTATTTCATTTGTCTTTAAAGTTGAACTCATTTACAATTTTTGAAAATTATATTCATAAAAGCTATGTAAAAAGAAGAAAATGAAGTATGTTAATATATTCAGTGTTTAACCCAGCCTAAAAAAGATAGTGCATACATTATCTATCAAAAACACTTTTTTCCCCAATTCATTCACTTCCCTTCTCCACAAAACAATAAAGCAATTCACTGCTTAAACTAGTGTAGGAGAAGTGATCATGAAAAACAGAGGAGGAAACTGAATTGCACGTAGGAGACAAAATTTATAGACTTTAGTGACCTAGAATATGGGATGTGACAAGAGGAAACAATTCATTATGACATCATTTTTTGGCAATTGCGTGGTGTCACTCCCTCTAATAGGAACACAAAATGAGATATGCTTCACAATGAAGAAATTTAGTTCACCCTGGGACTTGATGGATTTGAGGAACCAAAGATATATCTGAATGAGAATACTTAATAAGGTGTTGAATAGTTGTTTTGAAGTTGGTAGAGTAACTGGGATGGTGAGACATTTTTTAAAATAATAAGGAGATGATGAAAACCATGAATTTGGTGAAATTGCCAAGGAGTATGTAGCATAAAAAGAGAAAAGACCCAAGGAAAAGCTTTGGAAACATCAGTTTGTAAAGGTATGGCAGAAGACACCAGAGAAGTATCTGAGTGTCCCTCAGGGACTCATATCCTGGCTTAGATAAAGAGAGTATGTCCTGCTGGGTGCTGGGGCCCACACCTGTAATCCCAGCGGCTGGGGAGGCTGAGGCAAAAGGATCCCGAATTCAAAACCAGCCTCAGCAATGGGCAAAGTGCTAAGCAACTCAGTGAGACCCTGTCTCTAAATAAAACACAAAATAGGTCTGGGGATGTGGCTCAGTGGTCGAGTGCCCCTGAGTTCAATCCCTGGTACCCTTCCCCACAAAAAAGGGTATGTCCTTCCCTTGGTTAGCTGGTCCAGATACCCAGGCTTTGGCTTCCTCACAGTGGTGACTAGTTGGGAATCTCAGTCTATGCTTATAAGTCACTCATCACTACTGGGAAAAGAGATGTGAGTGCAGGTGAGCCAAAACATCATTTTTGTCTGTGATGGCAAATTGCATCCTTGGTTCTAGAAAAGGAATGAGCACCATTCATAAGAAAAAGTCTTAGTGGCCATATGGGTTCTTAGCCCAGGGACACTTTCTCCCCAGATCCATATGGGAAAAAGCTGGCAGAAGCAGAGTCACTGCTCTTCTCATGTATTATTGAGGCATCTATGCCACTTTGCATGCACACAAAAAAATAATCATATTAGTCCAATTGGATTAGTTCAATGCATATCATTTGTAAACCCCCTGAGAAAAATGGGGAATACTTGCCTTTGTTTTCAGAAAATCTGATTGAAGCAGATCATACATATGTTTACAAAGGATAAAGAACCAGATTAATTTAAATAGGTGAAGCTACAGGGAGTGTTAGTCACAGACATTATTCCTTAACAAAAGCCACCTGAAAAAATTAGAATAAAAAATTGTTAATGGATATTTGAAATTCATTAAAATGTACACTAATTATAATCTTTATATAATAAATCCAAAGATAAATTTATTTATGGAATCAAATCCTATTCTATTATTCCTTGATATTAAATCCCAGGGTAAATTTAGTTATAAAATCAAACTCTAGTGTGATAAAACATGTTGAAAATTAAGTGTAAATTTGGTATAAAAATGAAATGTGTGCGAATCAAATATTCTGGTCATCCCTTTATTTATTCTTTTTTTCTATTAACAAAAATTAAAATAATTTTTTTGAAATTCTGAATTCAGCATTTGCTGTTAAAGTGATGCCTAAAAATAAAAATGTTAGCATTGCAACTGTGTTTATAAGCAGATCATCTAGTTCCTTTTAACAAAGTCTAGTAAGGCTGGAACTATAAACTCTTCATTTGCTGAGTCATTGGCAGGACTCTGAAATCATTGATTACACAGGGATATTTGTTGTGATGAGCTTTTATTTTAACTGCACTTGATGCATGTTCCAAGCCTTCATGAAAAATAAAGGTATTATTTATGCATTTTTCCCTCAGAAAAGAGATATAGAATATTTTTTTCAACCCTACTAAATCAAAAATGAAATATTGCTAGCAGTGGATTTTCATCTATGCTGGATGACATTTAAAATCGCTGGGTTCCCTATGCTTTCCAAATAAATGTGGCTCACAACATGAAAGAAAGGAATCAGAAAGAAATAAAGACTAAGGAAAAAAAATTGAAGCAGATGACAGGCTCATTAAAACGTGCAGAAAGCATCTCCAACTCCCTCGAGAAAGCTGTTATCGTGAAATAATCACATTGATGAACATGGAAAGAGTGGACTCCGGCAGGGGCCTTATATTGCACCCAAGAAGTTGGTGATTATATCCTGGAAATGTGACCCCATGAAAGGCTGGCTTCTTTGTTGCTTAATAGAGTTCACAGAAAATGCTTGTCTCCAAAATGAGATTTCTCCCCTATTCACTGTGCAGCATGGGAGTCTTGACAAGATGAGCAGGGGGCCATTTCTCCTAATCAAGGGGGGATGTGAACCCCTGGGGGTGGGAGATTGTAAGCAATCAAGCTCAACTTTGCAGGAAAAAGCCATTGCCTTCTGCTCCATTGTCAAGCGGTCACAAAGGAAGGTTAAGGAAGCTGCTAGAATTTGGTAGAAATAAGGGATAATAGGTCAGATGGATGCATTTGTCTTAGTAATTATCCTATTTTCATCTCTTGAGGCTATGAGAAATATTCCCTGGCTGCCTTAGCAGCCTATCTATACAGAGTGTTTAGTTCTTAATTAAAATCTTCATTAGTGATTCCAATTTCTCACACTGTTAGGTAAAAAATCATATGTATACTTTAATCTGAAGTCACAAACAAGTCTTTCTAAATTGTACTCAGTAGAATCTCTTTCCTCTTGATGCAGTGGAGCTATGAGACAATGGGAAAGGCAATGCTTATGAAACCAAAAAGTACACATCAGGGCCACATGTCCCAAAGGGAAGTCTTTGGGAAACTTCTCCAAATCTGGGTTTACAAATAGAGAACAGAGATACTTTCTAAACCTAATGATTTCTGGTTTAAAATATAGTTAATTTATATTTTTAATTTAAAAAGCAAGAAGCAAAAAAAAATCCATATACACACAAAAAACAAGAAACAATACTCTTCGATTTCTTTAATATTTACTAAACTATATATTTGTATATATTCATATATATGAATGTAAATGCATTTAAAAGTTTAGAAAAGTGTACACGATTAATAATGGCTACTTTTAGAATGGGTTCAGCTAGAATGGAATTAGAGGAAGGAATAAAGGGAGACTTATTAACTCCTAGATCCTGAATATAGTCTTTTGAAATATTTCTAAAAGAAAGTATTCATGTTTTACCTATGTAAACAAATCAGTGACTTTTTAAAATATGAGAAAAATGTGATTAATCATGAGAAGAATAAAAATGTATCATAGGTGTACAAACATATGGTATTAAATAGAAAAATGTGAAAATTTGTATAAAGTACACACTTTTTAAAGAACAAGGAAAAAAGCAATTATCAATTTTAAAAGTTTCATTTGCTCTTTTAGAGAACTTTAAAATAAAATAAAAACTGAGTCTTAAAAAAATAAATGTATCATAGACTCAGGGATTCCAGACACAATTTCAACTGAGAGGAATTTTAAAATTAATATTCACGAGTGAAGGTTCTGCAGCCATCCAAATATCTCTCAGGTTAAGCCTAACATGCTTCAAGATCACTTGTCTTAGATGCCTGTTTATCAAAATAATAGTTTTCCCCTGTGCTACCATTTGAATCTTGGCACTGTCAAGAGGTGGTGTAAACCTATGTCTAGTGGAAGGTCTTAGGTGATTGGGTGCACACCCTCAAGGGGGATTGTGGGAGCCTGCCCCTTCCCCACTCCCTGCTTCCCTCCAGCTATAAGGAAATGAGCAGCTTCCTCCATTATGATCCCCTGCCATGATGCGCTGCTCTGCCATAGGCCCAAACACAACAGGGCAAATTGACCATGAACTGAAACTTACAAAACTGTGAGCCAAAATAAACCTTGTTATTTTTTTAAATTTATTATCTCAGGTACTTTGTTACAGGCATAGAAAGCTGATTAACGTACTCTGGACTCCTCAAAATGTTCTTGAGGCAAAATTAAAAGAGTTCTTTAAATGATCCTTAACTGCATAAAATACCAATCCTACCAAGGGGTAAAAATTGTTACCCTAATTTGACCAGAATTGTTGTAATTTCCCTGTTGTTATACACACTATATACTAGAGACTTCAAGAAAAAAAATAAATTGAAAATGTCATGTTTCATATTGAAACTTCTACAATCTCAGGTACTAACGCAACAGGCTGAATGGTTCAAGCCATGTGAGAATTGAGGTACAGCTCACTTTCTAGCATAAGACTAAAAACTACATCACAAATCTCTTACAATACCTGGAAATGTGCACTAAGAAATCAAGTGAAAATATTCTTTCTTGTGGACTTTCAGTCCGACAATTAAGCTCTGGATTCACATGCCCTGGAGTCAGTAAGTCCCTGTTATTTTTGTCGGTGATAGGCCTGCCCCATGTCCCACACACTCAAGTAAGTGAGGCCTGAGTTGGCGAATGTGTCAGGAATGTTAATAACCAAAGTCAGCCATCCAGACATTTGCATTGTCCTCTCTCCAATTTCGAGGAGCAAGTTCATTCTATGCCTTGTGCTCTTTCTAGAACAGAGGGCCAAATTGGCCCAAATGTCTAAAATCCTTTTAGCTGAACCCATTATACTAATATCTGACAATTATGAACTAAGTCTCATTTAACATGCTTAGATGCTCTCACTTAAAGGCAATAATCACTAAAAGGAGTGAGTTGTATAAACCTGTTTCCCAGCACTCTGGTTGACAAGACACCCCACTGGTTATAATGCAACCATCAGGCAGAGCTTTTTATATTTAATGTTGAACAAATTATCCTTCCTAAATGGCAGACGGGTACTCTCACTGTCAATCTTTCTTTCCACTCAGCTGCGTTTCCATTTCACAGAACATCTTGAATTTAGCTGAGGGAAGTAGGGGTTCCTAAAAATATAGAGCAAAAAAAAAAAAATCAAAAAGAAAAAGGAAAGACAAATAAGAGCTTCTCTGCTAAACCAACAACAGGAAAGTCTTTATGCCAATACTCCCCCAAAGGGTGACTTTCAAACTTGAAGGTGGAATTTTGCCCTGCCATCCAAGACAAGTTTATCAAGAGGAGTAAGGTTAGGAGGAGTTCACTTCCAGGGGAAGAGTTTTATCTGCATTATGTCATGTGCTTTACATTACAAAAGACATTGGGATCCAAAATGATCAAATTATATTGTTAAATCATGTGCATGCATGAATATGTGACAATGAATTTCACTATTACATATGGTTTTAATGCACTAATTAAAAAAATAATAAGTGCTCAATTTAAAAAGGAAGAAAATATAGTGTAGAATTTAAAGCTGTGAAACACTTTTAGAGTCATATAATCTGACCCACAATGGCAATCTCCATCCAGATGGAAATTCAGACTCACTTTGATTACCCTTAATAATGGGTGCCTTATAGCCTTCTAAAAAGAGTTTTCAAACTGTTGGAAAGTCCTTTCCCCCATTTCTTCTTAATTTTGTGTCACCAACTTGCAACCTTTTAATTTCTTACCATTTGTCCCTCCAGAGCAACATACTTGAACAAATTTTGTACCATAAATCTCTTTCACCAAAACAAAGTTTCTTAATCTACCTTTAAAATGTTTTAAATCATGACATCATTTCTTAAAGAATAAGATTTAAAAATAGACTTTTTCATTGTTTAAGAGTATGGAATTAGGCATTCCATAAGAAACTTTATTATAATTATGAATATAAAATAAACATGTGAAGATGCATTTTTACTTTTCCTATATATCAGCTTTTATTAACTGTTTCATCATGTAAAGGTTCATTCAAATTATATTGCAACTAGTTTGATGAAAGAGTGAAACTTGAAATAAAGATTAAATTTTTAAATACCTACTTCAATATTAAGAAAGCTACTTACTAGGCACTGGGGATACAATGTCTAACATTACATAGAGCCAGTCTCTGGCCTTAGAGATTCCAATTTAATTAGTTAGGAATGATGCTTTAACACTGGTGTCTTAGAAAATCTACTCAAGATTCTATTGTACACCAGCTTGATGCATGAGTGATTTCACCCTGAATGGACTGAAGGTTAAAACTCTTCACACAAACAATATTTGCAAAACCTATATCTGACAACCTGTATCCAGAATACATGAAGGACTTCTACAAATACAAAGAATACCCACTCCCCGCCAAAAAAAATAAAGTGCAAAATGTGGAATAGGTAGTCCATAAAAGTAGATATTTAGATAGCAAGTAAAGAAAGGTCTTAGCTTTTTTTTAATAGTCATCATATGAATGCAAATTAAAATGTCATGAAAGATTACCATATACCCACTAGAATGGCTAAAATGAAACCAAGTGTTGTCTAGAATGAAGAGCTGCTGAATCCTCAGATGCAACTGATCTAAAGGTAACAAGGTATAAATGCTTTGGAAGACTATTTGGTAGTGTTGAGTAAAACTTTATGTATTATGCTCTATGCGCAATCTCACTTCTAGGTACACATACAAAAGATGTGCTGAAAAATGTACATTGATGATACATCATGGCCCCAAACCAGAAACAAGTCAAACATCCCTGCTTGGTAGAAGGGAAAGATAATTTGTAGTATATTTATACAAAGGGATATTCTACAGCTGTGAGAATGAACATTAGCTGCTTCCTAAAGCATGTGTGGATCTCACATACTTAACATCTAGTAAAAGAAATGAGATACAAAACAGTACTTTCTGTATGATTCTATCATATGAAATTCAAAACAGACAGAACAAGTCTATGGTATTAAAAGTCAAGATAGTGGTCAAATTTGTAGAAAACAGTGACTAGAAGGCAGCATAAAAGGGATTTCTGGTATGTTGTTTTTTAAAGTTGTTTTTCATTTTGGTGTTAATTCCATGAGTTTATTCATTTACTAGACTTTGAACTTTGCTGAATGTAGTCATACTTCAAAAACAGTTTTTAAGCTATACATAAAAGAAAAACTAAGAATCCTTTATTATTATGACATTTTAAAAGTTAAAAGCTGTTTTCCACATGTCCCATTCAATTTTATTCATTACTGCACTCATTCTCCAAAATTTAGTATATTTCATCCACACAGAAGACTACTAGGGGATGCAAACAACTGAAGGTTAAAAGGACATGGTTATTAATCTCTAGGAGCTTAGAGAACTGAAAATGTAAGACTAATCTAGTATAGCTGCACTAGCAACATTCATGTGGTGTCTCCCACTTACCAAGCATTGTACATCACTATGAATATTACTGGTGTTCTCTTCCACTTTTTAACTTCAAGAAAATAAGAATTCTAATGTGTGTTAAAACATTTATTGTTATATAAAGGAAAACATAATGACATTCGTGAGAGAAAAGAAAAGAAATGTGGTTCCATCCATTTCAAAGGGGGTAGATGTAAAATAAGGCATGACAACCTGCTATATTTCCTCAACTATTTCAAGGACAAGAAAAATGAAATTGTGTCACAGGCACAGGAATATTTCAAAGCTATGAATTCCATCCCAGTACTTGCTTTTAATTTGATTATTTCATGTAATACCACATGAAAGAGACTATGTACTAGTTTAAATTTATTTCTTGAAACTAAAATATTTCAACTTTTCAAACAAAATATTGGTCTGAAATAATTATGAGAAAAACTATAAAGCTTGACTGTGAATATAAGATGGTATAAGTATTTCCAAGAAAAATTTGGTGCTTCCATTTAATAAAATGTGAACTTTGCAAATGTATCAATCTCTTAGACATTAATGTCAATATATATATATGGCCATTTATATCACTTATATAGCATTTTATAATAAGAACAGCAGAATACAACAGACACTAGTATGGCAGTATGTATAAACATGACTGTATAACTAATATGATCCTGAAATCTGTACACGTGGGAAAAATAAGAATTCATACCCCATTTGAATCAAATGTATGATATATGATATGTCAAGATTATTGTAATGTTTTGAGCAACTAATAAAAAAAGAAAAAATCAAAAGTATATCAATATATTACAAGATTAGTCCTGTATAATCTGTGGAATCTTAGACTCACAATTTAGTAGTTTTCATTTGATATTTCAGTGTTTCTATCTGTTCTGTGGTGACATTTCATTGATTTTACCATGTTTTCTCCACTCTTAAAATATATATCCTTCGCTGTGAGTTTAGTCCAACACTCTGAAACAAATGGTAGTTGTAAACATCATCATATGATATCATCTGCTAAAACTAATTCATTCACTCAAACTTTATTGTGTGATGTTCCAAGCACTGTGTACCAGGCCCTGTGCTAGTTTGAGACACAGCATCTGAATAACTATGGTCTGTCTCTATAGGGACAAGGCAGCTAAGAGCTGTCAAACCTTGGAGGAGCAATTTTAAGGCTTGTGAGGAGTAAATACAACATTTAAGGCCCCATGCTTAACTTTGTGGGTAACAGGAATAGATGAGACAGGTTTCCTGACTCAGAAAATCTCAATCATTGGAAGTTAAAGAGATATAAAGGCATATTTGTATTTATGTGTAGAATAAATATATCAAAAGGAGGTATGAACTGAAGACTTTGGGTAGAGAGAGAATGATGTGCTGATTAATAGAAATTAGAAAGATTTCCAAAACCAACACCTGAGCTGATGGTAGAGAAAAATATTTTTCTTTTCTTTCTTTCTTTCTTTTTCTTTTCTTTTTTTTTTTTTTTTTTTTTTGAGACAGGGTCTCAATAAGTTTCCCAGGCTGGCCTGGAACTTATGATCCTCCCAAGTGCCTGGGATTACAGGCATGCACCACTGCGACTGGTTGATCTTCACTTTTATGACTTTTTTCTATTGCTTTCAGATAAAGAAAGAACTAATGTGTTCCTCAAATGACCCTCAAATCCCACCCAAGGGCATTTCATTGTTTCAGTTTGGTGCTTTTACAATAATGGTGGGAAATTCTGCATGACTGTGGAGGAAACACTGAGGGAGACAGATCTGAAGAGGAAGTTGGAAGATGAGTTATAAGGGATATTTTATACCATGACAAGGAAAATTAACTATCTTGTTGGCAATAAAGAAACTGTAGGAATCCTCAAGCAGGGTAATAAGATAATCAGATTTGTTTTGCACATACTAACTAATAGTAAAATGATAGAGGTACAATATACTGCTTATAGTGATATGATTATTGAGCTATTGCTGTGTTATAAAGCATTATGTTTAAGCAAAAAAAAAAGACTTTGATTTATATTTCTACCCTGCGATTATCTGTGTAACCTTTATTTAGTACCTTAACCTCTTTCAACTTTAAATTTAATCAACCTCTATGTGGATAATATGTAGCTGGTGTTGACTTGAAGGTTAATTAAATGAGGAACTAGATGCAAGGACTTAGCATCATGCATACAGGTAGTAATGAATAAATATTGGCTTTGATTAATCCTCTAGCATTTGAGATACTCATTGTCATATCAAAGGTAGAATATTTAAAGTAATCATTAGTACAGAAGTGTTCAACTCAACCCATGATTTCCATTGAAATGAATTTTAAAACTGTTGAAAATAAACATGTCAAGAACCTACTTCAAGATTATGATTCAGGAGTTCAGAAGTTCTGTGGAAGAGCCTAAGCACCTGCATTGGCCAAGCACCTGCATTGCACTTTAGGTTCTAAGATAATTTTGATGCACAACCAAGATTTAAAAGGTAAGGCAATTAAAGAACACTTTAACTATTTTGTAGTTGGATCAGTATATCCTTCTTGTTCAATTTGGTAACTATTTATTTAACTCATCCAACATTTGCAAAGATTTAGAATCTGTTTAGTATGTGATAGATTAAACACTGCTTCTAGATTTATACAGTATCTTTTGCTTGTATATCTATAAATAACAATGGAGTTTAGAAACCTCTGGACCTCAGTTTCCAAAGTCATAATATAAGGAGAGATGCATAGTACCCTGGTTCAAAAGAAATATGTCAGAGCCACACCTGTAAATTAATTTGATAATGCATACATATAAGACCAGGAAAACTAAGGCAAATTCAGAGGGAGGGATCCAGATGAGATGACAAAACAGCAACCATATTGCTTAATCCAGAATTCAAACACACAAATGAGTCAAAGGTCACGATGTTGCAGTCAGTCAGAAACCAAGAAGAAAAGGAAAATTTAATGATTGCATGAAAGGTCAGAGCACACAGCAGGTGAGTGAGAGATAAGAAGGCAGAGATGAACTGGTGGCTTCCAAAGCTGGAAGGCAAGGCAGAGGGCCAAAAGCTCAGGCAGGTCAGCAGGAACCAGGTGATCTACAAATAAGATGAGCAGAAGAACAGATGCCAGGAACCAGGAAAAGGGAGCACTTGCTTCCAAGGCAATCTTCAGACCCTGGCAGGAAGCTTCTTAAACACTTCCTGCTGCAGCAGGAACCAGTCTAGGCCTGTAGATGGAAGCAAGCAAATGCATGAAAATGGAGAAGGTGAAGCTTATGGGAACAAGAATAGCCTAAGATCTCTGGTGAATAATGTTAGCCAACCACAAAGACACAAAACCAATGTGAACCCATATTTATACTAAATATTACTAAAACAGAAGTTTATATTTAAGAAACTATGAGACGTGCCTGAAAAAAAAAAATCAGAATAACATGTAAAAAGAACAGTGCAACACACATACTAATTTAACTCATTCATTCATTCATCCTGTCATTTATTCAACCAAATAACAATATGGAATGCCTTCAACTTTCAAGCCCTGTGCCAGGTGCTAGGTATACCAGGATGAAAACAGACACCCCACTGATCATATTGTCGAATAGAGCCAACAAAGGTAGAATTATTACAATATAATGCATTAAGTCTTAACTTTAGAGTGAAGGGAGGTGAAGCCTTAAAGAATTCACAAGAGTGAGTCAGGGGAGAATGTGTTCCACTGCAAATGAATAGCAGGTACAAAAACAAGACGGGAAGGGAAGGAGGGCGTGTTTAAAGATTTGGAAGTAATTCAGCATGGCTGGGGCATATGTTGTGCAGTCAGAAATAATGCAAAATTAAGGCCACAGTATAGATAGGGGAACCTCTAATGAAAGACCATATTAAAATGTTTGTAGTTTATCCAAAATATAATTTTCTCTGACTAAATAATTTCAAGTAATACATCCAAGGCTCTGCAACAGAAAATGGAAGATGAACTAGAATACCAAATAACATATGAATTCAGCCATGCACTTGTCCATCCATGGAAATAACAATCTGGTTAAAAATGAACTGGTTTTAACCTTTAGTCTTAGAAATTTAAAGGAGGATAGGGGAGTGGATACAGCTCCAAATAGTTACATAAATTTTATTTTGCCTGTTCCAGGCATTGTTGTTGATCAAACACCTCAAGAAACTCTACCAGATTAAGGGCTCTAGACAAATCTAACTTTATACTATTTTAATTTAAATAAGAAATTTAAACTTCACAAATATATGAAAACAAAAGATAAGCAAAATAAATAGTTACCACATCAAACTAGAAAGAGATATTAATCCAACTATAAAAAAGTTATGGGTAAAGTTTTTAATTGCTATGCCTTCTAACTATTTGATATAATGTCAGTTATGGAAGAGTCCTGAGGAAGACTGTAAAAAAAAAAAAGTGTTTACAGATTTTATCCCTTTTCTAGTCATGTCTCTACCTATTCAATTTTTATCCATACTCTTAGGATGCTGGAAAAACTCTACAACTGGGTAGCTTCAAGATATGACAAATCTGAGGGCCAGACCTCAGTCAGCCTCCATGTCCACCAGGTCTTATTCAGCATTCTTTCCCATTTCCCTCAGCAGTTTTGCCAACTTTCACCTCTTTCCCAAGTCTTCTAACCCATTCTCAGCAAAGTGCTTTGCTCTCACTCACTAGATATAGGAATTCACTATAAAAGGTTACACCATAGTGTCCTAAAGATTGTGAGATCAGCAAACAACCAAGGAAAACTCCAACCCTTAAGGAAAACCCAGATCGTAGTTGGCCCTTTGAGAAGACTGAAAAAAGGGAGGATAGAAAATGAGGAGGTAACCAGAAGTTTTTAATACTACAAAACCCAAAGAAGGAGAATATTTTAAAGAGGAAGTAGAAAACAGAATCAAAAGACACAGAAATGTCAAGTAAGTTAAAAGGAAAAGTGCCCAGTGAATGTAGCAAGGTGGTGATCATGGCAAGTAGTGACTTTATTGCAAGTAATTTTAATTAAGTGATGAGAATAGCAACCAGATTGTAGTTGGCTGAGCAAAAACAAGGGCATATCATTCTTTCAAGAAGTTTCCTATAAAACAGGGAGATATAATGACTGCTTTAGAGGAATTGAAAACAAAAGGAAGGTCTCATGGATCAACAATGGAGGTGTTGGAGGAAGCTGCAGAGGGGATGGTAATGGTAATGCAAAGGTTGTGGCCCTTGAGTGGTAAGGGTGGTGGTGATGAAGGTGTAAAGGAGGTGGAGGTAGCAGAATTGGTGATAGAGAAGCTAGTGGCAGTGGCGCTGGTGGTACAGCTGATGATGGGGTGGTGGTGTTAGTCAAGGTGAAGGTGGTAGTGGTCTTGGTAGAGGGGGTGGTGGTGATGATGATGGCAGAAATGGAAATAGTCATTTTAAATTCAGGAGACACTTGTGCATGTTTATCTACTAAGTTAAAAGACCAGGGACTATTAAGAGAAAAAATGATAATAATTGCATTGGTCTCAAAGGAAAATAGACAGGAGTATTAGAACACAGATTATGGAAATAAATGGCAAAACTATATGCCATAGTTAAAAGTCTCACACCAAACTATATGCAAATGTGTCATGAAGTTCTGTACCTGCCTTTCTGCTTTTGTACTTAGTGATCTACCTGCTGCCTAGAATACCCTTTCTACCTCCCATTGTAAACATATTAATTCTTAATCCTTTTTCAAAATAGGACTTAGAATCTACTTCTTCCAGGAAACCTTTTCAAATACCCTCCCTGTTTTGATTAAGATACCTGTCCTTGGGGTTCCCAGAATATGCTGTCCATGGTCCATCACACAATTTTCAAACTAAAGTGTAATTGTTTTAATTTCTACTAGAATGTAGGATCCACAAAAGCAAATACCACATTCCATAAAGCTTTCATTTATTCACTCAACAAAACTAACATATTACTATTAATAATAAAAATCTATTGAGCACTTATCGAACGGAAAATCATAGTAGGAAAATTTTAACCTGTTGTCTGCTTTTGTAAATAAAGTTTTATTGGAACACAGTCACATTCACTTTCTCATTGTTTGTCATTGTTTGTGGCTGCTTTCACACTACAACTTTTGTGAGGCAAGTAGTTGTGATAAAGCCTATATGGCTTGCGGATCCTAAAATGTTTACTATCTCACCTTTTACAGAAGTTTGCCAATCCCTACTTTAACCAATAAAGGCACAAATAATGACTCAATCCTATCCTACAGAAGTCTGTACTTCAGTGGGGACATCCAGGAATTATAGTAAAATATGATACATATTTTGATAGTGCACATTAAAAATGCTACAGGAACATATAGGAGAAGCACTTGATATATTCTTTGGAAAAATCCAGAATTTTGTATATTTAGCATCTAACACTATCTAGCATATTGGAGGATGGTCTATAAGCAGACCAATTTTTTTCCAAAGGAGAAAATTTATTTATCATATGCAATACTTGAGGAAGACTCTAAGGTATACATTTGAGTAATTATTCAAAAGTCTACTGATATTTGTACCACAAGAGAACTAAATTAGGATTTCATTTAGTTATATATCATTATTGTAAAGATAAATGTTATACAAATATTTCAGACTTTAAATCTGTTCCAAAGAGATAAGGTTCTAGCTTGGTCTCCCCATTTAAAAAAAAATAGTAACTCTGATTCTGGCCTTTGGAGGTAAAAGCCTGACTTAAATACTTGCTGACAGTTGGGAGACTTTCATAATGTTCATATTATTTCAGAATTCTTCAGAAGATTTTATTGTGAATATTTAATGCTGTCACCTTATCTAAAAATAAGTACTTAATACCCCCTTGATTTCCTCTTTATTTTACACATTACCATGCACTTACACATGCACACCCCCCCACACACACACACACACAAGCAAGCATATTTTATACCCAATATCATCTCACATAATACATACATCTATTATACATACAGAACCCATATATCCTTCACACATATATCTTTGAGAAATATGCACCAAACCCAAATCTAATGCATGCATATTTATATAGATTTATTTTAATTAGAGATGGCAAATAGGTTCTGTTGAAAGGTCAATGCCATTCAATCAAGGGTCTGCCTGTGGCACTGTGTTGAGAAAGCTGGTGAGGGCACCTTTGAGCACACAAGAACTTGGATTGTGATTCTTTTGTGATATTGGCCTTGGACACCAAAGTTAAAATGGAGGCTGAGTCAACTTATTTGCCATCCTTTCCCTTAGGAATCTCACACATTGACAGATATTTTTTGAAAGTATACTCTTGCTGCAAGATTACCACAAGTAAATGAACTGTGATTGGTGCTCCCAAGAATTGAGGCAGGTGGAAAAGTTCTTGGTGGAGATGACCTTGATGGAGAGGAAAGAGATAACAGTAACTTAGATTTGCAAGGCATCTCATCACTTTCAAAGTAACCTCATGAGTTTTACCCCCCACTGGATCTCTGCAACTTACTTAGCTTTATAGATTACAAATCTAAAGTAAGCAGGGCTCAACGAAATCCTTGGGGCTTATAAATTCAAACATGATCATGTAGAATTTTGGACAAAGATAAAAAGCAGAGAGCCAAATCCCAAACGAAGATACCTTCAGGTATAGAAGACAGCTTCCCAGGAAGTGGAGGAAACCCACTGCTCTGAGGTAAAAATGATTAGGAGTTATCAATGATTATGAGGATGCTTTGAGTATTGTTACAAGATGTTTTGGAGAAAAATTATGTTATAATGCAAAGCAAGAACTTACAATAGCATTAGAAGAATTAAACAAATATTCAAGGTAACAAATGTATAATAAACATTACTTTCCATGTGCCGCAGTCTGGCTGGGCACAATCAGGAGTCACTTGTCAAAAGAAACTAACTTTATTTTTAGAACCACACACGCCAAACAAAACAGCCTCTCAGGAAAAACCCTCAGAGCCTCAACTGCCACCACCGGCTTTCCACAAGCCTCTCTCTCCCACACAAGCTTCTCTCCACCTCCCACAATCCTCCTGCTCTTGAGGCCGATTGGCTGGGTCACGTGGGCGGAGCCAAAAAAGTCCCCCAATGAGCAGCTCTGTGGTCTGAAAGGGCAGGGAAACAGCCCAATGAGCATCACCGCAGAGGAGCCAATCAGCTAGATGTTGCTGGGGCTGCTGTGAGCCAATCATCAGCTGGCAGCTGGAAGTTTGCTGGCAGCTGGAAGTTTGCTGGGGCCCCTTCGGCTGTGGCTCTCAACATCTCCCCCTCTCTGTTTAAACAACAAGCATGTGGCTTAGGGACCGTGCCTGCCTTAGGTTGTCCAATAGTACATATGGTCCTTAGGTTGGTACCATTGCAATTGGATCTTACCCGTCACTGACTACCGGTCCAGTATACAGCCACACCTGTGGAGAGGTCTTTGTACCAGCGGGGGGGGTGAGGTTCTTTGCCTCATCTCTGTTGGCCCCCACATTTTAGCTGGACGATCATGACAAACAGAAGGGAGGAAGATACACCAAGCCAATTGACGGCTCCTTTTGGAAAAATTGTACCACCAATGACATCATCAGCAAAAATACCCCAACACTACCACAAGTCGCTGCACCAACAGATAGTTCACAATGCATACAGGTGAGCTCACAATGTGTCCAGGCAAGTTCTGCAAGCAGTTCAGTGATGGCTATTGTAGAAGCTGTAGATTGGTTTTATCTTTCACTTCACCAGCACTGGGATGAAGATAGGAATTCTGGCAATAATGGCTAAAGAAAAAATTATGTAACATTACAGAAGGCACTAAAAGAAAACAATTTTCTTAACAATTTACATTGTCTTCACCGGCACTGGGATGAAGATAGGAATTCTGGCAATAATGGCTAAAGAAAAAATTATGTAACATTACAGAAGGCACTAAAAAGAAACAATTTTCTTAACAATTTACATTATCTTTAAGGAATTATTAAATATAATGAAAAGGAAAGGTGAAAGTAAACAAACAGATCTGTTAACCTTCTTTTTTGTTTACATATTAAAACAATCCTCAACAGTTGTTTACCCAATTTAAATTAAACCATATAAATCACGTGAAAAAAAAATATTTGGATCCATTTTATCATGAGCGCTCATCATATATGATATATGGACATACATACATTCAAACATATAACACAAAACACAAGTGTGCACACATAATATAATACATACAACACACAACATTATAGTAAAGGCCTTATAACTTTTTACAGGTGAAATCTCCATTGCAATGTTTAAAAACTCTATAGTCAAAAAATAGAACTGATCAGCAAAACATTAACCTAGGTCTGTATGAGCTCAAAAAACAAAATAGAACTTCATGATATGGCAAAGGGCAATAATAAAATAGATATTGAAAAAAGCATCCTGGTTCTGTTGCAGATGTAAGAATAGCCAAACTGGAGTTTTGGATATCAGTTGTTATGGATTTGAGCCAAATCATCTTCTTTTTGGTCTGTAGAAATCGCTTTAGCTAATCTTTCTGGAATCCAAATCGGCTGCTGTTCTCCCTGTGGAAACACATAAACAGACCCCCGACTCCAGACAATCACTGGGTCAGGACCTTGGTTAATCTCTCTGGAATCCAAATCGGCTGCTGTTCTCCCTGTGGAAACACACAAACAGACCCCCGACTCCAGACAATTACTGGGTCAGGACCTTTCCATTGTCCTGTTAGAATATCCTTCCAAAGTACCTTGGGCTTATGCACATTTTTTGGACACATATGCCTTTCCGCAGCACTAAGTCCTGATGAATCCAAATTTAAAAAGTTTAGAGTAAAAAGGGTTATTTTAAGTTTATCTTTGGGGAATATATACCCCTTCCCAATTCCTTCTTTTTGCTTTAATAAGTACATTTTAATAGTTTGATGAGCTCTTTCAACTATGCCTTGTCCCTGTGGATTGTATGGGATTCCTGTTATATGAGTAATGCCAAATGTTGAGCAAAATTGTTTAAAAGAGGTAGAAGTATAACCAGGGGCATTATCTGTTTTTAACTGTTTTGGAACACCCACAGTGGCAAAATTTTGTAAGCAATGAGCTATAACATCTTTAGTTTTTTCTCCGGCATGAAGGGAGCCCATCAAAAATCCAGAAGAAGTATCAACTGTAACATGCAAATATTTTAATTTTCCAAATTCTGGCAAGTGTGTGACGTCCATCTGCCAAATATGGTTAGGTATCAATCCTCTAGGATTGACTCCAAGATTAACTTGTGGTAAAAAGGTCACACAATTTTGACATTGTTTTATTATTTGTCTAGCTTGTTCCTTAGTTATTTTAAAACGCTTTTGTAAAGTATTAGCATTGACATGGAACTTTTTATGAAAATTTATAGCTTCTTCTAGTGTAGAGAAAATATGTATGTCATGTGTAGTTTTATCTGCTAAATCATTGCCCAAACTAAGGGCTCCAGGCAATCCTGTATGTGCCCTGATATGTCCTATAAAGAATGGATCTTTTCTGTCCCAGATTAGACTTTGTATAGTGGAAAGCAAAGAGAAAACAGTAGAAGAAGGGGAAATCCTACCAGCATCTTCAAGAGATACTATAGCATTAACTACATACTGACTATCAGAAAATAAATTAAATACAGAATCTTTAAACATCACAAAAGCTTGTAAAACTGCATTAAGCTCTACCTTTTGAGCTGATTGTTTGGGTACTAAAAATGTAAAAGTTTGATCAGGGGTAACTACTGCTGCTGTACCATTATTTGACCCATCAGTGAATATATTTGGAGCATTCATGATAGGTGTTTTTCTTATCATTTTTGGAAAAATTACAGGATGCAATGACCAAAAAGACAATAAAGGATTAGATGGTAAGTGGTTATCAAATGAAACATTAGATTTGCACATGATTATTGCCCAAGTATTTAACTCATTAGCTAACTCATCAATTTGATTCATAGTATATGGAGTAATAATTTTATTGGGAGAAATTCCAAACACTCCCTTTGCTGCTTTTATTCCTTTGAGTATTAATTGTCCTACAGCCTCAGGATACCTAGTAAGAATAGTATTAGGAGAATAAGATAAATGTATCCATAATAATGGACCTTCTTGCCAAAATACTCCTGTAGGAATATTTTTTGTTGGTAGTACAATAAATAATAAAGGCAAACTTATATCAATTCTATCCAAATGCATATTTTCCATATATGTTTCAATGATTTTTAATGCCTTTCTTGCTTCAGGCGTTAACATTCGGGGTGAATTTGGATCTAATGGATCTTTTAGGATATCAAATAAAGGTCCCAACTCTCCTGTTGGTATACCTAAATAAGGCCTTATCCAATTTATGTCTCCTAATAACTTTTGAAATTCATTAAGTGATTTGAGTTGATCTACTCGTATTTGAATTTTTGGTGGACGGACCATGGTTGAGGATAATAGAACTCCTAAATAATTAATTGGAAAATTTAATTGTACTTTATCTATTGCTATCTCTAGATTATAATTTTTTAATAAGTTTGTAAGTGTGGCATAACATTCTAGCAATGTGTTTTTATCTTTGTGTGCTAATAATACATCATCCATATAGTGAAATATTTGTAGTTCAGGATTTTGATTTCTAAGTGGCTGGATTACTTTGTTAACATAAATTTGACACATAGTTGGGCTGTTAGCCATCCCTTCAGGGAGTACTTTCCATTCATATCTCTGATCAGGACCTTCATGATTCAGTGCAGGGATAGTAAATGCAAAACGTGGACTATCCTCAGGATGAATTGGAATTGAAAAAAAACAATCTTTAATATCTATAACTAAAACATACCAGGTTTTTGGCAAAGCAGACAACTGAGGAATCCCTGATTGAGCAGGTCCCATAATAACCATCTCATTATTAATGGCTCTTAAATCTTGCAATAATCTCCATTTACCAGATTTCTTTTTGATGACAAAAATGGGAGTATTATGGGGAGATACAGAAGGTTGTATATTTCCTTCTGCTAATTGTTGTTTGACCAGGTCATGGGCTGCTTGTATCTTTTCTTTAGTCAGGGGCCACTGAGGAACCCATACTGGTCTTTCTGATTTCCAAGTAATTTTTATTGTCTCAGTGGCCCTTCCTGAAAATCCAACCCATGTCTTTCTGTTCCTTGATCTATTTGTATTGGTGCTGCTATACCTTGTTCTTGTTTTTCTAATCTTTTTCCTTTCCTAAAACCTTGTCTAGTCATAATAGTGGGTGCATTTTGGTTGATGTTATTTGTTAATGTCAAACCTAATTGATCTAGGACATCTCGTCCCCATAAATTTACGGGAAGATGATCCAATACATATGGCTGTATAGTTCCTTCACATCCTTCAGGATCCTTCCAATCTAATACCATTGCACTTCTATGGGGATTAGTCGCCACTCCTAGGCCTCGAAGCGTTTGAGTGGCTTGTTGTAATGGCCAATGTTTTGGCCATTCTTGACGAGAGATGATGCTAAGGTCTGCACCTGTATCCAGTAGCCCATTAAATTCATGTCCTTGAATATTTAGTTTTAGCATGGGGCGAGAATCTAAATTTAAAGAAAGTATAGCCCAATCTACACCTGTGGAGCCTAATCCCTTGGAACCTCTTTCTACAGTACGACTGGAAAATTTATCATGTAGGCTGGGTATTATTAGTAACTGTGCTATTCTATCTCCTGGTGAAATTACTGATATACCCTTTGGAGAACTGGCTATAATTTTTATTTCACCTTCATAATCGGGATCAATTACCCCAGGACTTATCATAAGTCCTTTTAGAGTAGAAGAGCTGCGTCCCAATAATAAGCCTACTGTTCCTTTGGGAAGAGGTCCTTTCACCCCTGTGGGAATGATTTGAACTCCCATCTCTGGAGTTAGTACTGCTCTGGCGGAGGTGCAGATGTCCAACCCTGCGCTCCCTCTGGTTTGTCTGATGAGGGATCTGATGGACAATGTGTCCTGGGCACTACCCTGATGGGGTTGCTGGGTTCCTCCAGTGCTCCGTATATTTGTGGTTTTGGGCCCCGGAGCATTGGGCCCCCCTGTCCATTTTTTGGCAATGGAGCCCGATGCCTTTCTCCATGATATCGTGGATAAACACCTGGTCCTTGTTCATTTTTTGATAATGGAGTACCCTCTATGGTGGTTTGAGAACGGCATTCATTAGCCCAATGTCTCCCTCTACGGCATCGTGGGCAAATACCTGGTATTCTACTCCTTTGATACCTAGTTTTGTTAAACCCTCCTCCAATGGGGCAATTCCTTTTAAAATGTCCTGTTTGTTCACAATTGTAGCATGTTCTTGGCCTGGCATCTAAAGCCTGTTTTACTGCAGCTTCCACAATTTGCCCTTGTTCATTAATGTCTCTGGCATCTAAAGCCTGTTTTAATGCAGCTGCCACGACTTGCTCTTGTTCATTAATGTCTCTACATAATTTAATATATGTGTTTAAATCTTCATGTTTCCATGGTCTAATGATATCTCTGCACCAACGATTCGCTTGCTCATAAGCCAGGTGTTTTAGTAATGGCATTGCTTGTTCTGTATTCCCAAATACTCTGGTAGCTGTTTGAATAAGCCTATCTACAAATTCAGCATAAGGTTCATTAGCTCCTTGTATTACCTTAGATAATTGACCTTGTAAACCTCCATGTCCTTGTAAAGTCTTCCATGCCTTAATTGCATCTACAGCAATTTGTGCATATACACCAGGATCATATGCAATTTGTTGCTGCTGATCCTCATAAGGTCCCTTTCCTAACAACATATCTAGATTTCTCTGAGGATAACCAGCTGCTGCATTTCGCCTAGCCGTCTCCTTGCAAAATTCCTCATTGGCAACCTTCCATAACAGGTATTGTCCTCCATTTAGCACAGCTTTACACATATTAGCCCAATCTGCTGGCGTCATGTTCAAGTTGTTAATGGATTCGACCATGCTTACAGTGAAGGGTGCTTGAGGACCATAGGTTGTTACAGCCTCTTTTAGCTGCTTCACTGTTTTGAAATTTAAAACTTGGTAAAATCGCTGCCCTCCTGCCTCAAATACAGGGCATGTTAATATTTGAGATCTTGTCTCAGGATCCCACCTATCAACTGCGGGGGTTGGGGACCTCCCAGCATATGGAGGTGGCCTTGTTAGTTGGACACTTACGTCCTCTGGTGATAGAAAGGTGTTAGTAGCAGTCTCCTTTAGAGGTGGTGCTGTTGGTTGGACACTTACACCCTCTGGTGATAGAAAGGTGTTAGTAGCAGTCTCCTGTTTTAACTTTCCCCCTGATGGCTTTTTCTGTTTTACACTTTCTTTCTCTGTCTGACTAGCTTGAGAGGCCTTCTCTTTTACTTGAATCTTTTCCTCTGTCTGACTAACTTGAGAGACCTTCTCTTTTACTTGAATCAATATGTCTTCTCCTTCCTCTACCTTTGTCTGAACTGAATGCTTTGGACTAAGCAAACAAGATATGAACGTGCACAATGGCAATGTGCCAACTGGCAGAGTCCCTGGGCTTTTCTTTTCTATTCTTTTTAAATCTTCTCCATGATGGTTCCATTGTGATATATTTAACAACTCCTCCTTAAAAAGCCATGGGCTACATTTTTGTATTGTATCAACGTATGCCCTGACTGCTCTTGATTTTACTGAGATGCCTCCTTCCTCTAACAATCTTTCAGTTTGTTTTTTACTAATTTCTGATCCCGTATTTCTACTATAATACAACCCAACAAGATAACGCCTAACAAAACTGAAACTGAGTGAAACAAAATTGGAACAACACAAAATCATTATAATAGCCTCCTGAAATGTCCATCCGTCCTTTCTCCCTATCTGTTCCTCAGATGTGAGCGGTTTTTCTTCCATCTTACACATCTCCAGGGACAGGCAACTTAAAACAAAAGTGAAACAAAATAACAAAAGAAGAATCTTAAAATGGCTACCCATCCTCTCACCCTGCCCTCAGGGGCGAGCAGTTCACCTACCCTCAGTTGCTCCCCGTGCGAGCCACCAAATGCCGCAGTCTGGCTGGGCACAATCAGGAGCCACTTGTCAAAAGAAACTAACTTTATTTTTAGAACCACACACGCCAAACAAAACAGCCTCTCAGGAAAAACCCTCAGAGCCTCAACTGCCACCACCGGCTTTCCACAAGCCTCTCTCTCCCACACAAGTTTCTCCCCACCTCCCACAATCCTCCTGCTCTTGAGGCCGATTGGCTGGGTCACGTGGGCAGAGCCAAAAAAGTCCCCCAATGAGCAGCTCCGTGGTCTGAAAGGGCAGGGAAACAGCCCAATGAGCATCACCGCAGAGGAGCCAATCAGCTAGATGTTGCTGGGGCCGCTGTGAGCCAATCATCAGCCGGCAGCTGGAAGTTTGCTGGCAGCTGGAAGTTTGCTGGGGCCCCTTCGGCTGTGGCTCTCAACACCATGGATCAGGCTCTATACTAGATGATACAACTACAAATAAGAAAAAAAAATGTCTAATGCTTGCTCTCTTTTAATTTCCTAAATTAATTCCCCTACTTCTCAGTCATTCTAGTAATTTGGTGTCTGTTTAAATCACCTGAGAAGTGCATTTAATTTGAAAGTTTTATGTATTTGGTGAACAGTAGACTCCAGAAATCCAAATTTTCAGCAAGCCCCCAAATATCTCTAAAACCAATGGCATTTGTCCATGAACCTCACTATGAATGCATTGAATGCATTGCTATCTTTGGGTGTTAATGAACATAGGGTTAGGAAGTGAGCAACTTAAATTTTATTCCCTTGACAACATGATCACCTGTAAATCCAGTTACCCAGTTTCCCTCAGTGGTAACATCTTGTAAAACTACAGCAAAACACAACCAGGAAATCAACAGGATACAGTCAAGATACAAAATATTCCCCTTACAAGTATCCCTCATGTCATCCTTTCACAGCCATAGCAACTTCCCATCCTACTCTTTCTCGAACTCCGGACTACTAATCTTTTCTCCATGTCTATAATTACTTTATCATTTCAACAATTCTATGTTGGTAAAATCATACAATATATACCCTTTGGATGTTTGCTTTTTCCCCCACTGAGAATAAGATTCATCAGAGTGGTCATATGCTCCAATTTTTCATTGCATCTTGTTGCTGACTACTATTCCATTACATGGATCAACCAGCTTGTTTAATCCCTCACCCACATAAGAGCATCCAGGTTGTTCTAGCTTTTAACTATTGTGAATACAGTACACATAAATGTAAACAACATATACTATTAATCCCTTTAAGGAGTTACAATGGTTGAATAAAATGTAGAAACCTAGCTTACTGGTTTCTGGTTTGCTGGTCCCTAATGTTCAGTGCCAGTTTATAAATTGAAAACCTTAATTCCATAAAATGCAGAAGTTTGGTGATGCAGTCTACAACAGAAATGTTTACAATAAAAATCAAATCACCAGACAGAGTTTGGAGCCCAGTAGCTAGGACACCCTCTTTGTTTAACATTAGTTACAACAAGTTACAGAAGTCAGAGCTATTCCCCTTTCCAGGGCTGCCATTTATCTATTTATTTCTATATCATCTATGTATGTTTACATATATGTACATGTGTTGAAATAGATTTTAGGATCTGTAAGCCATATAAGCTCTATCACAACTACTTGTCTCACCACTGTAATGACAATAACAACTAAATACCTGACAATAACAACTTGAAAAAGGAAAAGTTTATTGGCTCACAGTTACAGAGGTACAGTACAAGGTCAGCCAACTCCATTGCTCTGGGTCTGAGGTGAGGAGCAAAAGAGCATGGCAGAAGAAATCTGCTCAGCTTGTGACAGCCAAGAAGCAGAGAGAGAGAGAGAGGTGAAGAAGCTGAGGGGAAGATAATCTTTTCCCTGGTATTGCCCATGACCCGCCTCCTCCATGCATCTCCACCTGCCTATGCTACCACCAGTTAGCCCATTAAAACTAGGACAGACTGATTAAGTTACAGCTATCCTAGTGTAATCATTTCACTTCTAAATATCCTTGCATTAAGTTATGAACTTTTGCGGGGACACCTCATATCCAAATTCTAACAGTATGTATTTATAAGCATGCTGTGAAAAACACACTGGTATTTTAATACTACCAATACCTTCAAACAACATTTATAACTATAGCTGACATGCAATATAGTACCCTGACCACAACCCTACACTGATACATGCACCATCAACAAACTGGGGGGCTCCTCTAATCTTTTTATATCCATCTCTTAGAAACTTGCTACTGTGCTGATTTTTTCCCTTAACAATTACCTTGATAGCCCTAGAATATTGATTTAAAATTGTTAGATATTAATCTGCATTTAATCTATTCCTTTGCATGAAATTGTGGCCCTATCTATGAGTATCTACATTCTGAAAGAATACACCGTGGTATGGTCATATGATGTAATAACATACAGCTGTTAAAATAAGCAGGTAAAGGTATCAATGACCAATAAGAGAATTACAAATTCAAATGTAATTCTCAAATGTTTATCTCTAGTTTGGACATCTACTTCCACTGAGTTCCAGATTTCCACTCAACAACTCCATTTGCATGCTCAACTATTATTTGAAATTTCATGTGACCCAAACAGAACCAATCCTTTCTCCAAGCCCCATTCCAATTATCACCACCTACCACAATCCCACCCAACTAAAAAACATGTACCCCATTCACTCAGATGTTGAGACAAAAAAAAAAAAGGCATCACCCTTGATTCTCCCAATAGTGTTCGTTTAAAACACCAGTAAATCCTGTCAGCTCTGTATCTAAACATGTCTAAAGTATTTTCACATCTTTCCATTGAAATCACCTCCAGATACTCATTGAGGCCTCAATTTGAGTGTTGCTTTCAGAGTAATACCTGAAAAGCTAAGCTTGGCAGCTCATTACCACATTTCCTATTTTAATAGCTTTAAAACACTTAGTGGCTGAAAGGACCTTGTTTATTCACACTTCTTTTATCTCACTGTCTTCATTAGGATATCAGTTCATCACTATATTCTTAGCATCTAAAACTGCTAAGTGGCATATAATGGCCACTCAATAAATATTGACTGACTACCATTCCCATGACACCACTTTATTATTTTAGAATTTTCAACAGTATTTTTAAGAATGTGATGTGACTGCAGAAATTCCTATCCCTAGGCATTTGTTTGTTTTTTTTTTCTTTACAAAATGGGGGAAATTGAATGATTTAGAAATTTCTTATCTATGTTAAAATTTCATGACTCTGTGTGTGCTAACTTAAATTATAAAATATCTCTTTCCCACTCAATTCACTATTTAGCTTTTTTACTGTCATAATCCATAATACATACATATGTGTGTGTACATATATACAAATAAAACACACACACATATTTGCAATTCATAAAGTATTTTGTTTTCGATTGTTTCCTCTGATACTTCAAACTCCTGGAGAATTATATTTATTATTTCTGTTTTATAGATGGAACTGTATAAGCCCAGAGTAGGTATATATGACATGTTTAAATTCACCATGAACCTCATTTCACTTTTTTTAAAAAAAGTCTATTATTAACAAAAGTTGATGGCTAGCTAGTATTTTAATTTTTTATAGCTATGATGTAGACCCCTGATGAATGACTGTTCTACAAAATGCTTTTGCAGTTAATAAAATCATCATATGTGTGGTTTAACCATTCTAACACAGTTTCCCAGTTTTCACAATGATTTTGATTAGTCCAGCTCTTTCTGTAAGAAAAAAAGAGAGCCACTGAATGTTTGCATTGAATGCACAAAAGACCCACATGACAAATTCTACTCTTTCCATCCTGCAATAGCATTCACTATTCTTCCATTTGAGTAGATCTTTGAGTAAATAAATGCATTGCTTCCAGAAAGCTTCCACAGTGACTAGTAGTACAAAATAATTATAAGTATTTAGCTTCAAATTTCCATTGCACAATTTACTGACTTTGTGACTGTAAACAAGTCATATGCTCCTTTTCTTCACCAGTAAAGTACATAGGAATAACTACTTAAGACAATGTAATAATTTAAAAATTAGACAATGTGAAGTAGTGCCTAGTATATAGTACACATTCAGCAATGGGAGCTTCTTCCCATCCTGTTATCTTGAAGAAGTAACATATCAATCTAATCACACTTTAGCAAACAGGTCATCAGGAAAGAGAGGGAAGGGAAAGACAAAATAGGTTTGGAAAATGGTACTGAATAAATGATGTTGAATGAGTAACTTATAGGCAGATACAGCTCTAGCTCTACATATTTTGATAAAACAATGAAGAACTAAATGTCTAAAATTGTTAGAACAAGAAAATTACACTTCAGTCCCAGGAAAGAAAGGCTAGAATTTATTTGCAATCATTTGAACTGAGTTTGTTTTCTTCTAAGTTGGCGTTTCTAATAGGAAGCTCTGGCTCCATTTGAACTCTCCAACTTGTGAGGTGTTTATTTAACATTCTTCTCAGGTCTAGTGAACTCAGGATGATTTTTTCTCCAGTCTAATTCAAATCTAGAATCCAGAAAGAATCAAGTAGTAGGGATTTTGTGTGTTTGTATGTGATGGTGGTGGTGGCCAACAAAAAAATGAGTCCTGGCTTAGAAACAGCATTTTGGGAAGGGGCTGGAAACTTAAAAGGAGAAAAAAAGAACCTAAGAACTGTGGGATTATGGTTGGTGCAATATCTAAAAGACCGTATTAGGTAACCTTTTAATGTCCTTCATCTCAAAGGTTATATAAGCCCCGTGATTTACACCTTCTTTCTAAAATGAATTCTACAATCACACTATATTCTCTCTCTCTCTCTCTCTCTCTCTCTCTCTCTCTCTCTCTCTCTCTCTCTTCTCTTCTCTTCTCTTCTCTTCTCTCTCCCCCCCATTCAGCATCTCCCCACCTGGAATCACCTCCATCCTCCACTTTTGTAGCTCTTACTCATTCTCCAATATAAATCACCTCCTGTGTAAAGACTTCTCTTTTTAATATTTATTTTTTACTTGTAGTTGGACACAATACTTTTATTGTATTTATTGATTTTATGTGGTGCTAAGGATTGAACCCAGGGCCTGGCAGGTGTCAGGCGAGTACTGTACCGCTGAGCCACAACCACAGCCCTAGATAACCTTTCTTAATACATTTATCAAACACTATTGTATTTAATGAATTGTATTTAATCAAACAATCACACTGTATTCTTGAAATATGTCCAGAAAAGTCTAAGTCCAGTGGATTGTGCTTAGGTATTTGCCCACTGATATTTATTGTATTCTTAATTTCTGAAGGTCCTCTTAGAGATGATGCATTGTAGAGAAAGTATGTTGACAAGGAGGGAGAAACAAAGCTCCTGTTGGTAAGACTCTCCTCTGGTCCACTGCACAATCAGCGCTGTGCCCACTCTGATGAAAACCATTCCAAACAGGAGTTTCCCCTTTCTTCTTCCCATCTTCTAGTCTGATTGACCCTTCCGAAGCAGGAACTCAACATCAGCACCTGTCCACCTTCCCTCTTCCCCAGTTACAACACTCACTCCCCCCCTCCCACTTTGTCCCCAAATCTTCAAGGACACTCTCAGTGCTCCTAAGGTTTCAGAATAAAAATTTAATAATATTTCCTTCCAAACAGGTGGAAATACCTGTTATAAAGAAAACTGTACTATTTCAAAGGCAGAGACTGGTATTTTTAACCTAATAGTTTCACATGTCTAGTGCACGTTTATTTCCACACATTTTTTGTTTTTACTTGCAGAATTATCTTTAAGGAGCCAGTAAGGATCCAATGGAAACAATATCTGATACAGAGTCCTGGAAGTCTGAAATATAGAAAGAAGAGCGGGAACCATATTCCCAGGAGACAATCCTAAAATAACCTAAGCCAAGCTGGTGAAGGAAATCCTGGGCAAACAGCAGTTTGACCAAAAACCATAGTGGGGACTTGTATCCTTCAAAGGCCAAGAAACAGGGAAATTCAATGGCTGGACCTTGAGTAGAAGTGGCAGGGGTAAGGTGAGGCACATAAGATAGTAAAGTCAAGATTTAGCACACAAAACAAGATTTTTTGTTATGAGGTTTCCATTATGTTATGAATCTGTATTTTCAATGAGGTAAGGGATTTCCTACCAGAGAGAAGAAATCTTAAGTGTTTGAGCCTTATGATCAGAAAGAAGTAGGATAAGGGATGACCAGATGAAATGGAGTTAAAGCAACAAGATAAATTATTTGATGCACTTAACATGTGCCCACTTGAGTAGACACATGAGACTGGGTTCCAGTTTATTTATTTAACAGACTTGCACTGTAAAATTCTCTCACATATGACTAGAATTACATTGTATTTTAAGCTGATTGTGTATGCCCAACTCTAGTGAATGTGACATGAAGAGGAAGAGGGGGAGGGGAAGCAATGATAAAAGGACAGGGGTGCTACTATGGAGAAGCAGCCCTCTATACAGAAAACTCCTTCTAGAGGCAAAAATAAAGATTAATCCAAAAATAAGCAAGTAACAAGAAACTCACCTGGCAGAGCCTTTACCAGCTGTGGTGGCTGCTCTTGACTCTTAACTATGGTAGGAAGATGCAACCAGTTTCATCACAAAGACCTTTAGTAGAGTTGGGCATTCTTGATGGGGCTACATGGAACTCTAGCAATTCTAAGGGAAGCCAAAATCTTCCTTTGGGTCTTCAATAGCCTACCTACCCGGGAAGGGAGGTAGTGTATTTGAAGCTTAGTTTTTGCATTGGGACTAACAAATCAGAACCCAGTTATTTTTCTCCAGTCTGAGGAAGTCTTTTTAACCTTGCCTAAAGACGATATAAATTATATCTCTATATTGCACTTTTTATTAAATAAGTCCTTGGAGGCTTTTTGTTTTAGGTTTTGATTTTTAACACAATTGCTATTATTTCCAGAAAATAAATGGCCCTATTTAAAGCCAAGTCAGAAATCAGGTTAACTCAGACAAGACACCTTGTGCAAACGCGGTGCCCAAGGTCGTTGGTGAAATTGGAATAGAGCCAGTAGCAGCACACAAATCTAGGGCCCCAGTTTTGGGTCGTGTCTCCTTAGCTGCCTCCAGACCAGCTGTGATCTCGAGAGGAATTTTCCCAAGCAGAGACTGCCCTAAAGAGCACTTTGGGTTCACGCTGCGGTTTTCAGTGCTTTTTCATCTCCACAAGGAGACAAGGCACTCCTTCGGTAAGGTGGCGACCGCGAGCGAGACCTCCCCAGGCCGGCAGCTGCGTGCGGGTGCAACGCAGACCCTCTGCCTCTGCTGGGGCCCCCTCCGCTGCTGGGAACCCAGCGCTTCGGCAGCGCGCCACCCCCTCCCCGAACGGCTTCAGGAAACAGCCTGCAGGGAAATCTGCTGGGGACCTGGTGACAGCCACCAGGCCTTCAGCTCGAGAACCCGCAAGCAGGACCCTGGCGGCTCCGGTGGCGCTCGGCCCTCCTCGCGCCCGTGTCGCTGCGCCCCACCTACCGGTGCCGGCCCTTTGGTCTCCCGCCCGTCTACCCACTTGGCCCTCAGCCCCGGCCGCCGGGCTGGCTGCAGAAGCCGAGGGGCCGCGGGGACTGGTGCGTACCCGCTGCCGTGGCACCACGTGTCCGCACCCGGCTGGCGCGGGAGGAGCAGGCCGGGCCCCGCTCCCAGGTCCTGAGCGCAAACCCGCAGCGACGCGGGGTCCTGCCCGCTCGCGGCCCAGCCGGACCCCCACCACTCGGGCTCACGGAGGTGCCCTCTGGACGGCGCGATGGATCCCTTCTGCGAGAGAAAGGGTAAGACCAGGGCGTCTGTGTGGGCACAGGAGGGCAACTGATGCCTTGGGTCCAATGGGGGTTGAGGTGGGAAGCTCTGACCCCGGAGCCACCCCCTCAATTGAGGGATGTATCCAGAATGCTCAGGGAAACACAGAAGTAGGTCATGGAAATGGGACATCAAGGGACTCCCAACAGAAGATGATGAGGGGACAATGTCCCTGTTTGGTTATTACAATGATCGAGCTTTGTGACAAGCAAACTTGGCGTTTGGGGTAGATTTTTTATCTCCCTACATTATTTTCCTCAGGAGCGGGGTTTGAAAATGGTGCCTTCTGAAAAGTAAGGAATAGGTGGTTTCCAAAGGGCTCAGTAGTTCTTTCCAAAGTTGTAGACTGTCCAGAATCCCCAGAGGATCCTTTTCAAGTTTCTGCTTCCTAGGGGATTTTCCATAAAGATTATTGGAAGTGAGAAAGGAGAACCATTTTTTTAATCAATATGTTGTTGAAGGACTCAGTTGACAAAGTAAGACATCCTCATGCAGGGTACTATCAACAGGTTTGAATTTAAAAGAGTAGAGAATTGTAGAGCGGAAGAGCTTAAAATGGTGCGTGGGCTGGGATTCTTAAAAACTTTAAATGGAAGACGTCTCTTGGGAAAAACTGCTTTTTGGTGTTATCTTCTTCAGTGCGTGAGCAAGTAGTTTTGTAAGAGAAAGCAAAGGAGTCTACTGCCTAGTTCCTCATGATTCTCTAGTCCTGGCCCTGGCCAGTGGGCAGCTTCAGAATCTCAGAAAAGTGCTGAATTTAAACCCCACAGTTCAGAATCTTCAAACCTATAGTCTTTGCTGCAGCACAGCCAACTCAGATACTTAGCCAGGCACATTTTTGGAATGTTTGCTTCTTCTTCTTCAAGGAGTAGCCTTGGGGACAAAGAAGTTAGATGTCTTCTGTGCCAAATTTTTGCCATATGTACATTTGGTGAGAGAAGAGAACAAGTAAAATCATTTTTTTTTCTTCTTACATGCATGGGAATTAGTAGCAGTAGTATATTATTATAATGTGACTTTTGGTTATTTAATTTATTTGACCATGACACTACTTTAATGACAAATACATGTACAACACACTGTTCAATCCATTATGCTCTCCACATTTTTACATTAGACTTCATTAACTAGATTTGCACTTAACAGTTTTTAAGGTAATACTCAGATTAGATCTGAGTTCATCTAATTGTAGTATCTCTGCTGTCATAGAAACTAAAAAAAAAAAAAAAAAGATTGGTTTTAAATAATGGCCCCCTAAAAAATTGATCAAAACTTCATTTTCATGGATGATGTGTTAGTCAGCTCTGTTGCTATGACAAAATACCTGAGAAAAACAACTTAAAGGAGGAAATGTTTATTCTGGCTCAGAGTTTCAAAGGTTTTAGTTGATAGTCAATTGGCTCCTTTGTTTCTGGACTTGTGGTAGTAAGGCCCAGATGCAACAGAAAGTGCATGGTAGAGCAAAGCTTCTCACCTCACGGTTTCCAAGAAACAGAAAGCTTGAGAAGGAGACGCTAGGGACAAGAGATAGCCTGCAAGGGTCTGCTCCCCAAGAACCCATTCTTTCCAACTAAGCTCCAAGTCCTAAGTTTCCACTACTTCCTACTGGTCTATGAAAATATGATTTAATCCATTGATGGGGTTAGAGCCCTCACAACCCAATCACCTTCCAAAGATTTATCTCTGAAAACTGCTGCCTTGGAGAAAAAGCCTTCAACACATGAGATTTGAGGCACATTTCAGATCCAAACCATAGCAGAAGAGCTACTCAAGCTAGAAGTTTAACTAGCTTGTTCAAACTAGTGGTTGGCCAAGCTTACAGAAGCGGTGAGAAGAAAATGAAAGTGGCATGGCAGAGATCTTTGTGTAAGGACATGACTGTGTATCTTCATTGTGGTGGTAGTTCTACAAATCTACATGTGATGAGATGTCAGAGCTATAAACACATTGCACCAAGGCCAATTTCCTGGTTTTGATATTATACCATAGTTATGTAAGAGACAACCACTGGGGGATACTTGGTCAAAGGTACATGAGACCTCTCTATACTATCTTTGTTACTTCCTATGGGTCTTTAATTATTTCAAAATGAAAACTTGCCTTAAGGTCATTTTATAGAACATCAAATTCCAACATAGACTATTTTTCTAAATAGGTACACAAAATAATTTGTTTTACTATATATGCTGAGTATTTTATACATACTTAAAATATTTGTGATATAAACTCATACCTGCATGCTTCTTTATTGATATTTTAAAAGATCACTCATACTTTTAAGGCATTACTTCTTGTTTTAGTCAGGTTTTTTGTTTGTTTGTTTGATTTTTTTTTCTGGTGTGGCCAAAAGACCTGACAAAACAATTTTAGAGGAGTAAAAGGGTTTGGGGGTTCTCACAATTTCAGAGGTATCAGTCCATACAAGGCTGGCTCCATTCCTCAGGGCTCAAGGTGAGGCATAATATCATGGCAGAAAAGTGTGGTGGAGAAAAGCAACTGGGAACTTGGCACCAGGAAGCAGAGAGAGAGAAAGACTCCACTCCTCAGATACAAAAGATCAAAAGCATGCCCCCAATAACCCACCTCTTCTAGCTACACCCTACCTGCCTTCAGTTAGCACTCAGTTAATCCCATCAGGGGATCAATTCACTGATTGGGTTAAGGCTCTCATAACCCAATCATGTAACCTCTAAGCCTTTTTCAGTTGTCTCACACATGAGCTTTTGGCAGACACCTCACATCCACACCATAATGCTTCTTATGCTAGGCTATCAGTATAGCCTGAGGATACTAAATAGCATCTTAGCAATAAATATTGGTTTCAGTTTGATTACTTAAAATTTGGGGAAAAAAAGAGAAGGTATCTCCTTTAAATAGTTATGCTAAAACAAAACAAAACAGGCTGCTCTAACCTTTTCCTCTCTCTCCCTTTCTCCCTCTACCCCGCCTGCTCCCCTGTATGAAAATACTGAAATCTTAGGTCTGCAGTTGTTCTTTCTTCTTAATAGGATGTTACCTGTGTTTCAGGTGACTGAACCCATAGCTATCACCCAGCAGAAATGATAGGAAGGGATTGGCTTTCTATAGAAAGAAACTGGTGTTCATAAAGAATTCTTTTTTCAGAGAAATGAGAAACATAAATTAATTAATTAAAATATCTGAAACATCTTCTGTGGATTTTCAGAGCTATTCTCACCAACATTAGGGTGTTTCTTCTTTGAATATTAGCCTTCAATGGCAGAAGCCCCCCAAACCTAAATGTATTCTCAAATGAGAAACAGGGAGTTAAATCTTCAGTGGTCCCATAGACTGAGGTCCTTCCAGGTGCTGACAAAGGGAAAAAAAAAAAAAAGGCCCCTGTATACACACACTTCTGACCAAAGAAGCATCCTTCTACATGTGAGAAGGGAGGATTTCCAGAACCTGGATTTTATTAGTATACTTCATGATTTTTACCATGTCTAAATATGAACTGTATTTTATTTTCTTAATATTATTTAAATTGACACACTATTTTTTTTCACTTAGCCTTTTTCTAAGAAATAATACCTATGAAATGCCAGGTGTCACCTGTTAGTTATAATCTTCCTAATGTGCATAAATAAATATGTAACTTCTAAGGATACTTATCTGAGGGTCACCAGAAATCATCTGTGCACCACCAGTTGTACACTTGGCACATTGAGAGACCCTGTACAATAGCAAGGCTTTGAGGAGTGGTCCAGGAAGTGATACAAGAGGAAAGCCAAGCTATGCAGAACACTTTGAGAAATAATAACATTAAATTAAATATTTGGTTCCAGATAATTTTTCCAATTATGAACTTGAGAACATCAAATTATGTTTAGAGTGAATACTAGTATTAGGGCACCCCCATTTCATCATTGAGAAGATCCAATTATCCTTATATTGAGATTAGATCTGAGTTCATCTAATTGTAGTAGCTCTGCTGTCACACAAACAGAAATCCCCAATAGCATGTGAAACCTTCCCGGTGCCTCAATGAAGTACCTATACTTCACCACATGTCCCAAGCTGACTGGGGGATACTGGGTCAAAGATACATGGGACCTCTCTATACTATCTTTGTTACTTCCAGGTGTATTTTAAATATAAGGGGAGCCGAGCATGGTGGCACACACCTGTAATTCCAGCGACTTGGGAGGCTGAGGCAGGAGGATCCTAAGTATAAAGGCAGCCTCAGCAACTTAGTGAGGCCTTAAGCAACTTAGTGAGACCCTGTCTCAAAAAATAAATAAATACAAAGGCCTGGGGATATAGTTCAGTGGTAAAGAGCACCTGGGTTCTATCCCTGGTACAAGAAAAAAAAAGACATTAATAAAAAGGTTGAAATCTATTATTTATTTATTTATTTATTTAACAAATCCAAGATAATTCACATAAAATTTCCAAATTTTTGGCTTTCCTGGGAAAATGCAATGAAAGCAGATGGAGCTGGGTAGTTCTGGCTGCGACACATGCTCTTCTACTGCCAGTGTTGATTGCCATTGAGTTTGTACTCTGACCACTTAGCTCAATGTTTGAGTAAACATCTGAGGTTTGTGACCTCTGTCCTAATCATTTCTAAGACTACTAGTTCTAACTCTATCTGTAAATGAATGCATGAATGAGTAAATAAAAAAATAAATATAGTTAGGGTTGGCTTGCGTTGTTCTTTTTTTAAAAAAAAATATTTGGGTTGTTTTAGTTATAGTTGGACACAATACCTTTGTTATTATTTATTTATTTGTATGTAGTGTTGAGGATCAAACCCAGGGCCTCACAAGCGCTAGGTGAGCACTCTACCACTGAGCCACCACCCCAGCCCTGCGTTATTCTTTTGAATCCAGGCTGGTCTCTGTGTCATTTTTTTCTTGTCTAAGTGCTCAGAAACCATATTTTTATTAATTTGTGCCGAAATATCCTAATATTTCATTTTGTTCTCACCAAGCAGTATTTTAGAGATTCGTCCTTCTCTCTAGATTTTGAAAACTAGAACTAAACACTTCATTTCTATATTTCAATCCTCAAGGCATCTTTCTCATGCTCAGGACTCTTCAAACACATTCACAGTTATACCATGATTCTGTTTGTAAAAGATGAGATTACAAAGCCTGGGATATAATTTATCTGACAAATTAAATGCCATTAGAGAAGTTTGTAGCATTACATGGCCTTAGCCTCATTCTCCTTTACCAAGTTATTCGGTCTTTTTAGTTTGGAGATCATCTTTAGTTGGCAGAGAAACAAAAGACTAGCTAAGAAGTTCTCTATTATTTTAGTCATCTATCATTGTTAAATAAACTGCAATAACTAGTGGGTTTCTTTTTCAATTTTTTTAAGTTGTTGATGGACCTTTATTTTATTTATTTGTACGTGGTGCTGAGAATCGAACCCAGTGCCTCATGCATGCTAGGCAAGCACGCTACCACTGAGCCACAACCCCAGCTCCCAACTATTGGTTTTATACTTTTCTTTCTCTTACTTCAAACATAATTTAAATGAATATTTTTCTGTTTCTTAATATTTTTGCAAGTCATAGTTTAAAATTAGATTCCAGTTTTCCTGAAACCCTGTAATTAAGTCTTACTGTATCATATGTTCTCAGGATCACAACCTTGGATTTTTTAATTATTCACATTAATAGTAGAATCTGATTTTAATATTATCCATCACCATTGTTTAATGTATAAATGTGGTCACATGAGATAGAGATACAAAATAATAACATGACATCTGGCTCTTTTTTAAATATCTATTTTCTAGTTGTAGCTGGACACAATACCTTTAACTCACTTATGTATTTTTATGTGGTGCTGAGGAAAGAACCCAGGGTCTCACACGTGCGAGGCGAGCGCTCTACCCACTGAGCCACAACCCCAGCCCGACACCTGACTCTTTATGTTGAATGCACAAGTTGAACAGGGAAAGGGAAGGAATAGGAAGTTATTTAATTTTCCAAAACTATGGAATAAAACATGAATTTAATCCTAGAAAAATGAATATTTTTTATTCCCTGAAGAAAATGATGAACCTTTGGTGACCCAACCAAAGACAATTTCCTGAGTTAAAACTATAGAAATCAATCTTAGGTTCAACTTACTAACAGTGAGCATTTCTTTCCCAAGGGCAGAGCTGACATCTTTTGTAGTATAAAGGAAGAATAGGGTAGGAGGTAATATTAACCAGTCTTCTCCCTTCTTTCTTGGTTTAACTTGTTCCCAGGGAAGCTAAATTCGTAATTTCATCAATTTCATACCATTAATACACATTAAATTAACTTTAAAAGGTATGGAATAATAGTTTGAGTGAGTAGGCACCATTAAACCTAATGACACTTAAATGCGTTTATCACAGTGACGCTTGTCTTTGAAAAGACCATTATGTTTTTCCATAAGATAGAAAGGTTCAAAGTGTAAACTTCATATTATCCAGCTAAAAACTTCTTATTATTTGAATCTTAAAATGTATTGAAATGGAAGATGGCTACTTTAAAGTTTTTTCTTGATTTTAACCTAGAGAGATTAGGAACAGATCCCCTAGAGTAAGGCTGGATGCCTTGTCCATGGTGCTGAACCTGCCTCTTCGGTGATCCCACTACAGAGTTAGGTACAGAAAGAAATTCTATTTTTTAAGGATTTCTTCTAGTTAATGAGTTAAAGAAATGCAAATATTGACTTTGGAATTCACTTATTGTTCAAATTTGTAATCACCATAGCAAGTAATTTGCATGCATTAATAGTTTGTGTATTTGGATAATGTTGAGGATGAATTTAAAATATTTGTCTTTAACCTATTTGAAGTACATTTTAAGATTTTTCATAATTTTAGTACTTTATTTTTTTTATTTATTAAAGTATAATCACAGAAATACTATTTAATAGTTGCAAATTTTTATTTCTTTCCAGAAACTCTTCCTTTGGGATTTTCTCAGGCCAATAGTAATGCTTTTCCTATTTGACTTTTATTACAGTAGTCATTTTAGGCATTCTTCATACATTTGTTTGCGGAGGGGTACGAGAGATTGACCACTGAGCCACATTCCCATTCCTATTTCGTATTTTATTTAGAGACAGAGTGTCACTGAGTTGTTTAGTGCCTCACTTTTGCTGAGGCTGACCTTGACCTTGCAATATTCCTGCCTCAGACTCTAGAATTGTTAGGATTATAGGCATGCACCTGGTTTCTTCATACAATTCAAACCACAGAAAAAGTCCTACATTTTCTGATAATGGACCATTGTTTGCATTACTTTTATATGTATATAAAATACTATCAGTTACAGATTAAATCAATGAATACTTAATAGACACAATTGTGAGGATTACAAAGAGTTTTCCTGAATAAACTTTGCCTCTGAAGCCTAAAATTCAATGATTATTTCATATGCATGAAAAATAAAATAATAACACAAAGCAATATATGTCACAAAAATTCAAGATCATTAAGGAACTGACAATTCAACTAAAATTTGATACAGTTTCTGACACACAGTGTTAGAAATATTAGTTAAGTGTTAAAATGTGAATAACTGAATAAGTGCAAAAGAGCTAGAATTGGTGGCAATGATTCCATTGTGTTGGTTTAGAGTGACCCACACAGAAAGGGTCATGCTTTTCCAATTATTAAGTTATAGAAATTGATATGTATTTATTTGTTTTTCCCAATGAATTAAATTATAAAGAACAAAATAATTTTAACATTCTTAGTGTGTGTTTAATGCTAGTTATTCTTAAAGGGTTTTATCTATTTCCCTTAATTTAATGCTCACTACAACTATTATCATTCCTTCTTTACACATGAGGAAACTAAACTGACTCTTAAGTAACCTAGTCAATAATTAGGGATTCAGAATCAAAATTCAAAACTGTCTAATTCTGAATTTTTAACCAGTACAATACCAAGACCTCAACCAATCCCTTGGAAATTAAGTGCCTTTGTAACTTCCATGTCATAATATAAATTCTACCTCTTTAGAAATCTTTCTCTTGACCTGTTTTAAAAGATATCTTACCTAGCCAAACTTCTTTTCCTAGATAACAGTAAAGAATTCACTTTTCTCCCTTTGGATAACTGGGGAAAAGAAGGAGAAAACCAAAAACAGCCAAGAGCCACAACTATGTCTGGATTAATATGGGAAGAAAATGATGGGGGAGGGGGGAAGGATAGCTAGTCCTCTCTACTCTCCGCTGTTATTTATAATGTTTTGGGGGCTGTGCAACAGTGATAATACTCTGAGTGTGTTCTTTCCTACTTCTTTTTTATATTGAAGTATCTATGACAGGGGTCCAGCCAAATACTTGAAGAAAAATATTGCAGGCAATGAGACTTACTTTCCAGTTTCCAAAAAGACTGAAGTTAAACACCTGGGCATGTAGATGATTACATTTTTATACATTAAACTTATTTACAGAAGCTTCATTACAAAGCCTACTAAGTCATTTTCTCACATTTCTTCCTGTCTGGTTGATATTTCTTCTCTCTCTCTCTCTCTCTCTCTCTCTCTCTCTCTCTCTCTCATGCACAGGCACACTAACTACTGGGGATCAATATCAGGGCCTCATACATGCTAGGAAAGTTTATGTAACATTTTTTAAACAATTTCAAATCCAGCATCTATTAATAGCTGTCACCATTAATCATCACTAAAATTTGCCCATAAATGCCACCAATCATCATAAACTCAACTGAAAAGTAAAAATACTGATCATTTTTCAAAAAGAAGAACTAGGAGAATAGATTTAGTAGGATAGTTGTATTAAGCACATAAATTCTTTTTTAAAATTTTTTTTAGAGAGAGAGAGAGAGAGAATTTTAATATTTATTTTTTAGTTTTCAGCGGACACAACATCTTTGTTTGTATGTGGTGCTGAGGATGAACCCAGGCCACACACATGCCAGGCGAGTGTGCTACCGCTTGAGCCATATCCCCAGCCCTAAATTCTTTTTTTTTTTTTTTTTTTTTTGAGAGAGAGAGAGAGAGAGAGAATTTTTTTAATATTCATTTTTTAGTTTTCGGTGGACACAACATCTTTTATTTTATTTTTATGTGGTGCTAAGGATCGAACCCAGCGCTCTGCGCATGCCAGGCGAGCACGCTACTGCTTGAGCCACATCCCCAGCCCATAAATTCTTATCATTTATAAATTTGCATTCTGACATCCAGCTAAGGAACTTAAAAATGAAAAGTTAACTAAGTCCAATAGTGCTAAAAACACTCCATATACTGGCAATGCCTAAACACTCATTTTCCTCATTGGTGAAGGAAAACACATTTTGATTCTTGCTGAAATGATGATCAAGTTATGCATTAGATAAAGTGACTGATATATTATTGATGTGCTCATTAATCCTGTATTTGACAGTAAATATACACAGAGACTTGTAAGTTAAATATGTGATGACTTCATCACTTGCTCTAAATGATTTTTTCCCCAGTCATTGAACAATGTGTTCTATTATCTAATTATCACAGACAATGAGAAAAAAAAACCTTATCAATTATGCAGGCGCTGGGAAAAGGGATAATATAGCACATAAAATATTTCTAAATTCTTTTTAAAAACTTGGGATTGGATAGTAATCCCCTGCCTTATATTCCCATATTAATGAAAAATAGCATTAAACATGATTTGAAATTAAACTTCTCCTGTACTTTAAAATGTATCATGTTAGCACATGGATAATTATATTGTTAGATATTTTTCTCTTCATGGCCTTAAATTTTTCATAGCATTCTCATTCCATCCTATGCTTTGATCTATATTTCACTGCCCTAAGGAATTTCTTCTCTTTCTACTAACTGCTTTTATATATGTCCATGAAAATTTTGCACACCAGGGAGAAGAAAATGGTGAAAAAAATTCAAAGACACACCCTTGACTTCCTTAATGGACATTCACAAGAAATGGAGAATTTCTTTTTTCAATGCCTATAATATAGGTATGTCTCTTACAAATGTAATCAGGTAATGTGAATGTGACCGCAAATTTCCAACTGTTCAGATTGACACATTTATTGTGTGGCTTGTTCTACTGGTACACAAGGGAGATCTCATCTTCTGGGACTTGTTTTTTCCCCATCAGGATTTTTAAGCTGGAAGCTTTGTCAGGCTACATCAGTGTTCCCTGAGCAAGCAAGAATGCAAACTGTGATTTTAGCATTTGCATTCTACTTAGAACAAAGGGAGGCGCCAGGAAGCATTACACACCAGTGTGGATCTTGCTGGTTTCCATTTAGAGGGTACTCATAGCCATCTGACTCTTGGGTTCATTTAAACAAGTCTCCAACCCTTGGCCCCAGAGCTGAAGCCTTATATAGCTCCTTCTACTTGCCTGAGCCAGTAATTTTGGTAACTTCTCCCCAACAGGTAAGTTTGCTTGGGATTGAGGGAAGAATATTTACTTTTCTAGGGGATTATATTCTTGTCAAAGATTTGTTGTAAAAATATTTATGAAGATGGATTAACTAAACCATATTTTTAAAATGTTGCTGAGTTTCCAAAGAAGCCTAGTTTGGGAGTTATAGGACTGTGTAGAAAATATAAATTTCCAAATGGACATTTCAGCTGAATTTATGCTGCCTGAGTTATACTTCTTGCAAAGAAATTACATAAGCCACTCATTTAAAAATTATCCCTTACTTATCATTAGGGTAGAAAGCAGTTTTCCTTGTATAAACCATACAATACTAAAGTTCTGTGTTCTTCAGTGTGAGTATCTGTGATCTGACTGACAAGAAGAGAACTACTAGCAAAAATGGCATGCACCTATTCCCATACTTTCCATATTATAACAGTTGAGAGAATGATTGGATTCCAATTAGCTTCTATTCAGAGTTTATTCCAAGTTACATAATTTTATACTACAAACTTTGCCTAATGTTCTTGATCTAGAATCATTTTTCATGAAATGTATTTGAATGTGATATGTTAGTTGTTTTGAGGTTGTTTAAATGTGGCTGAAAATTAAATTCCAGTGGCACTTAGAACTCACTGGAGCATTACTGTAAGAACATATCTGAAGAAGGCTGTCTGCCACCTTCGTTGAGCTTCCCTCCAGGCCCCACTGAAAGAGACTCTTTGAGGTTGAGTCTGAGTATACTTCTCAGAGGACACATCTAAGAGAATGCCCCATGAGTATATATTCCTTCTATCTCTAATGGTATGAATGAATAATGAATAAGAAGCTTATGAAATATGCACTGAAATAGCCTTCCTCTGTCTTTAAGAAAACTATGCCACACCCATACATATTAGGGAAAAACTACTGAAATAAAATGTTCCTCAAATTTAATATGACTGTACCTTAAAGAATGGTTTTCTGCAAATAAATTTAGTTCACGCTGTCAGAAAAAGAATTATTATGGGGGAAGAAAACCAACATTACACATTTGAAGTGAAGATTTTCATAGCTGCTTACTACGCTATAAATCAGAAAGAGCAAGTAACTCATCTAGTAGATTTATAATTTAAAGAGTTGTTTCAGCAAGTCTTTTAAAAAGAATCTGCAGGGTGTTTTTTTTAATCCCTTAGAACACAAAGAGGAGAAATTCTATATCAAGGTTCCCTTTGAGACTTAGACAAAGTAAAGCAATGTCTCTTCTCTCCTCTCTCTCTCTCTCTCGCTCTCTCTCTCTCTCTCCTTTTCTCTTTCTTCTTTCTCCACCTTTCCTTTCTTTAGGAAAAAACAAATTATATTACCAAATTATGTTATATTTGGAAGGGAGGGAAGAAGAGAAGGAATCAGGATTGGAGGGGGGGGGATGATATCCTGGCAGAGAGGAGGCAAATGTTCTTTAATTTAAAACTTTATATAAAATCTTATATTTAAACAGTGATGAAATAAAAGTTTTAGAAGTGAACCACCCTTTATGCCTTCATTCATTGGTACTGATGGGAACAAGAAGAAATTAATTATACAATAGCCTCATAGAAATAATATAGAAAAAATATCATAGTGAAAAATCAACAGTATTCAATAGAAATCAGGTGAATTAATATATAAGAAAATAGATTATAAGACGCTATCAGAAAAGAATTATTATGGGGGAAGAAAACCAACATTACACATTTGAAGTGAAGATTTCCATAGCTGCTTACTACACTATAAATCTATAAGGTAATAAATCTGTAAGGTAATATTATTAAAGTTGTATTTTTCTGGAAATTTTTTTACACATATGAAGTCTTATTGTTCAATTTTTCCTTAGAGTAGAATTTAACCTGTTTAGTATTATTTTAATCTTTTTATTAGTACATTAATACATTCATATATATGTTGGTAATAGCCAATAACAGAATAAAACAGAAGCTCATTTCTACATCATTAAAATGAATTTATTTATTAGAGTTCTGCTCATAATTTTGCTGCCCTCACTAGTCTTTTCTTTGTTTGACCTAAGCTTGCTAAGCCTGTACATTATTACTGAAAACAAATGTGATGGTCGTAAGCATCCATCAGTTATTGAATTGCTTTGGCATGGTTTACACATGTAGCTAGGATTCAGGTTCAGTCAATACTACTTGTGCAAAGACAGTTATAATCAAGGAAAGGACATTTAAGCTAACAAATAAATGCCCTTTATATGGAAACTCTAAAATCAATAATATATTCTTTCCTGTTGTGAATAATAGCCTCTGGAGGCCTTGCATCTTTCTTAAACAAGTAGGGGAAGAAAAGTGAAGAAAGGAAAGAAACAACCTACAGCAGCTTTTAATTGATACAAGGAAACCACTGTCTCTTACTTATACTCCAGATGTTAACATACAGTATTTGCATAACATCTGACCTCCTATGAAATGAATGAATGAAGAAATGAAGGAATGACAGTGTTTTCCTGTTGAAGTCAAACGTGTAGATATGTTCTACATAATAATACTGCATAAATGCAACGTATTCAATCAAATTTTATAGAAGTCTATGCCAAAACCAATAAATATTTTCAATCTTATAGATTTATTGCTTTATCGAGTAATTCAATGGGGGAAATAAGCCTGCATTTCTACTACCTGGTAACATTTTGCTCTGTTTTCAAAGACTCCCCTTTTATAGGTACTTAAATATTGGACATGTGGATGAATTTCAATCCATTTGTACTTAAAATTTAATGATTGAATTAAATACAAACATTTACTATTTTTCATAAAATACACATAATAAAATCAAGAGGAATTTCAGGTTACAAATTACTGAGCTTGAGTTGCCAACCCAGTTTTTTCTACTGTGACCTATGTTGAAGTACTATAAATTTGGAAATAAAACATTTAGCATTCAATGTGGCTCTGGCCCAGTCTGAATTGTAGTCATCTTGAGAACTTCATCATTGCCAACAGTAGTCTGAAAAACCAAGATATTATTTTGCTATTTTTAAATGATACCATGAAGACTACGCTTTTTGCTTTTATTTTTCTTGTTGGATAATTATTTGGTAACACCTTTCTCAAAATTACTCTTCATTCCCTCTTTTCCTAGCATTCATATGCATAGACAAAGGTGGTAGAGTTACATGATGTGCTGGGATTAGTTTTTAAAGAAAGCAGGCAAAGCAAATAATAAAATCTTATTTAAAATATCTTTAAAATATCTCAGAAAATTCTTGTCCATTAAGTTTGCTGTTCATTTTCCTTCTAGAATCAGAACAGGCCTTTTTTTTTTTTTTTTTCAAATTGCAGCTGAAGTTGTTGACTTACAATTAGAACCCTGACATAAAAATATTTGGATCTTTAAACATAAGAACACACATGGTTCAGTGAAATGTGAGCACCCAGCAGATCCACACCTCCCATGTGCTCTCACTCCCAGGACTAAGGTGGACTTGAAGAGCTTTTGTCAAGTGGGAGACCTGTTTGATTAAACTCTCTGAGTTTGATTAATTTAAATGACACTCGGACAAGATTCCACTGTTTTGCCAAAAAGTCTTTTAGTCTCCTTGAACGAAAAGCTTCACAGTGTCAGACCGGTTCTAAGAGCTGTGCAGGACGTGGTAAAACACATAGTGAACTTGAGTCTTGGTGTTAAAAGCTATGAGTTTGAAAGCCATTCTTACCAGATATCTCATTTACAACCAGTTACTCCAACACCTCATGCTTCAGTTTCCTTAATTATCAGATATGGGTCATAACACCCACCTCAAACAATTAAGGTTTAAATGACAGAACATTCATTTAGCCTAATATAGTGTTTACCAATAAATGGTAGCTATTATCAGTGATTTGAATAATGACTCTTTTAAGACATTTTTTTTCTTTTTTAAAGCCATCGTGGTGGTAGAGAACAATTTATATACAAGGTACCAGGTGTATCTCATCTAGTCCTTCTTAAATTACCATGTTCCTTGTCTTGTGTTCCTTGTCTACCCATTCTGTCATTTCAAAATGAACTTAAAAACTAAAAATATGCAATATACTTTAACTATTCTTAATTTACTAATATTACTATTCTCCAATTTTGCGGATTTTATTTGGTAGGAACTAGGCTATGCTAAGATGCTTTATTCTGACCTGTTTTAAGAGACAGAGAAATATAAAATATGCTTTGAAGAGTTTTGATTCATCCAGTTGGAGAGGTTTTAGGAACTATTTAAGACATGAATTACCACATTTTCTTTGTGGTGCTACTGAAAAGGACCAAATTGATGATAATGATATTTTGGTGCCCTTCTTCTTTCTTCAGGGAGTACAAATCATTACAAAAACAATATGAGTAAACACCCTTGACATATATCCAAAGAAGTTCATGCTGCTACATGTTCTGTTGTATGTAATAATTGATTTAGTTTGAAAGTCTACCTTCTTATTGTAGTATTACCAATTCTGGGTGAAAAATGAGATGGATCATTTACCTTTACATGAGAGAGCAAGCTGAAACAAGATAATGGAGCTTCAGAAGGTAGGATATAAGAGAATATCATGTCAACCTAATCTGGTTTCCAAAGGCTATAAGCTCGTAGGAAAAGTAGATGTTATTTATAATATTAAGGGGGTTATATTCTAATATCAGAGCTCATACTATATTTTTAAATATGTAATTTCCCAACTTTGAATAGAGCAGTGGTTTATATGTTGAGGACAATCTTGTCTCCCAGGGGACATCTGGTAATGAATGTCTGGAGACAAGTTTGGCTTGTCCTAACCTGGCTGGGTACAAGGAAGGGTAGCAATTGCTCCTGACTTTTAGTGGGTAGAAGCTGGTGATATCACTAAACTTCCTACAGTACAAAGAACAGCCCTTACTACTAGAATTATCCAGCTCAGTATGTTTGTCATGCTGAGGTTCAGAAACCCTGGAGTAAAGCCAGGAACTTTTAAAGAATATGTTGTGCTACGGGATATTTTCCGTTCCCAGTCCTGATCCACATTGCTGGAACAGCACTCTCTACTCTTCTGCGGCCTTGGTGTTTGTCTTCCATTTTAAAGCTGCAGTTTTCCAGGGTTCTATTTACAGAATGTGCCATGGTTACTCAGTTTCTAACGGAGACGAAAAGTGCTTTGGAAACTTAACAAGAAACATGCAAGCTCTCAGTAAAGAGAACTTGTGGAAAGCGAAAACTGAACAGCAGGCTTCTAGTTTCTTCTCTCCCAAAATGGCTTTAGTAGATTCAAAAATGGTACGTGTGAATCAAACTGCTTTGTATTTTAAGTTAGAAGCAGTTGGGAAGCATCGGTAGAATGCCTTCAGGACAAGAAATCTTCACCGTCACATGATCACTTATTTAGAAATGTGATGAAGTGTGAAGAAACTGCACCAGCAGGAAGAGTTATTTAAAATCTTAAAAAACTGAAAAACAGTTTCGTAGAACATGTACGTGCTTACAATTCAGCTGGCACAGGCAGTAGAGCTTTCTTGTTTGTCACAAATCCACTGAATTTTCTTAACTAATAAGCCAAAAGGGAGCTCAACAATAATTTATCTGCATTAATTATTTGAGTTGGAGGGGGACATGGAGCTTTTCACCTTTAACCTAATTTGCTTCATTTAACTCTAGCCAAAAAAAAAAAGTGAAACATAAATTTTAAAACTTACAAAGTAGGTGTGTCTTACCCATTTAGGTTTAAAGAATTTAAAGCCTTTGACCAGGTTAAAGCTATCAGAACACTCTCCTAATGGACCTTGCTATGACCACTAATCAATGTCAATGTATAGACCTCTGCTATCCAACATGGTAATAGTAGCCACATGCATATTAACCTCTTGAATGTGGCTCATCTGAACATCTGAATTAAGATATGCTGCAAGTGTAAAACACAAATCGTTCAAGCAACTTGGGACACTGAGGCAGGAGCATCACAAGTACAAGGCTCGTCCCTGAAACTTAGTGAGAACCTTAGCAAGTTAGTGAGACCCTGTCTCAAAATAAAAATGACTGGAGATGTAGCTCAGTGGTAATGCAAACCCCAGTACTGCAAAAACAAACACAAACAAAAAGACCACACAAACCAGATGTTGAAGGTTTGCATCACCCCCCAAATAAAAAAGCCTTATTTTAATTTTTATATTGATTACATTTTTGAAATTATAAAAATTTGGATGTATTAAATTAAGTAAAATATATTGTTCGATTCATTTACTTCTTTTTTGCTTTTTATGTTGTTAGTTGAAAACTTGAAAGAACATTTCAAGTGGCTCATTATATTTCTATCTTATTGTTCTGACTGAAACCTTCCAGTTTCAGTTAAGTAATCACTTTCATGATCAAGTAGGCGTTTAAGAATGATGCCAACAGGAGGAGAAATGCATAATCCTACATAGTTTGCTAGTTCTTTTGTTATGTGGCATCACTTTCACGTGTTAAAGACTGATTTCCCTATTTCTGCCCCTCAGGATCCTTCTGCCTCCTGCATAGCATCTTCTAAATCCCTTTCCTCCCAACACCCTGCATTCTGTGTTTTCCAGGTCAACATTCCCTTTGATTGGGATGCCTTCTTCACTTACCTCCACCTCTACCTTGAAGACTTGATTTAAAATATTCTCTCCTTATGAAAGTTTCTCCCACCTTCAGGTGGCCTCTCCCTCTTCAGACCTCTTGGGCATTTAATTGCTACCTGCCTTTCTCAAAACACTTCAAACACCCATATTGCCAGATGTTATATTTTCTGAGGGGAAAAAAAAAGTTCCATGGCTAAATGAGTTAGGAAAGCACAGTGAAATCCTCTTGGAGGATTTCTTAGTTCCTTTCATAGCTTAAATCTCGATTAAGAATTTGGTGGGGGAGGGATACTGAGGATTGAACTCAGGGGCACTTGACCACTAAGCCACATCCCCAGTCCTATTTGTATTTTATTTAGAGACAGGGTCTCACTGAGCTGCTTAGTGCCTCACTTTTGCTGAGGCTAGGTTTGAACTTGCAATCCTCCTGACTCAGCCTCCTGGGATCCACTGGGATTATAGATGTGCACCACCAAGCCTGGCTGGACTAAGAACTTTCCAAAAAAAGCAATATGGAACACAGCATTTTCCATATTTTTGACAGGAGCGCATTTTTTTTTCTCCAAGAATAATACAGGACTGAATTCTTAGCAACATACTTTGAGAAACAATGTTATATACTATTAATTGGCACATGACTCTTTTGTGGCCTTTTCTTCTCTTGTTTGGGGCCATTATATAAATCTCATTCATTTGCTAGAAGTTTCAGACTTGTATTTGTTTCTTAAAAGGTGTTATGTGTGATATATTGAAGCCAGAAATGTGAATAACTACCTGTTGATTGACCTTAGTATGCTGAGAGGTCATACTGCATTTGTATCAGTCCTACTACTGATAATAACTGAACTAATTAATTGGACATGTACAAGAAGCTAACCTTGAAGTTATTACTACTGCCCAACACTTTTAAATTTAAACTCTGACTAGTGGTAGAAGTATAGGACAATCTGCAACCTATTCAATATGGTAGTATCAGCAAACCAAGCAAAGCCAAGAAGTACCACTGGTATATTATTTAGGACAAAAGGAGTAAAATTACTGGAAGATACAGTTTGGGCTCAAATTAGATACTAGAAAATGAGAGTTTAAAAAGACCAAAATGAATGAAAAAGTACTAACAGAAATATTTTAATTATAAAAACAGTAACCACTTCTATGAGATATTGACTTGGTTTTATGTCAAGTACAACTTATTTTTTCAAAATTATGTACTTACTGACCAATATCAGAAGCCTCATAGATTCATTATTATTATTATACATACATATATGCATTGATTAACCAAAATTAGAATATTTAGGCATATATGTGCATATAAACATGAAAGAGGATACTTAGGAAATAAGTTAGGAGCAATCTGGGTACTATCCTATCCTTTTCTATCCTTTATTGTCCCAATCAAAGTCAGTCTTACTGCTGTCCTTAATTCCTTGTTCTATTCATGTGTGTTTTTAAAAATGTTTTTAAATATTCTTTATTTGTTCTTTTCAGTTATACATGACAGTGGAATGTATTTTGACCTGTCATACCTACATGGAGTATAACTTCCCATTTTTGTGTTTGTACGTAATGTGGATCCACACTGGTTGTGCATTCATATATGAACATAGGAAAGTTATGTCCAATTCATTCTACTGTCTTTCCTATTCCCATCCCCCCTCCCTTACCCCTATTCCACCCCGTTCAATCCAGTGAACCCGGAACACACACACACACACACACACACACACACGTAAGATATGACTGAGAGAAGAAGATGACATACAATCAATCAACAAATATATGAAAAAATGTTCAACATCTCTAGTAATTAGAGAAATGCAAATCAAAATTACTCTAAGATTTCTTCTCACTCCAGTCAGAATGGCAGCTATTAAGAATACAAACAACAATAAGTGCTGGAGAGGATGTGGGGAAAAAGGCACACTCATACATTGCTGGTGGGACTGCAATAAGGTGCAGCCAATATAGAAAACAGTATGGAGATTCCTTGGAAAACTGGGAATGGAACCACCTTTTAACCCAGCTATCCCACTCCTCTATCTATACCCAAAGGACTTAAAAACAGCATACTGCAGGGACACAGCCACATCAATGTTTATTGCAGCACAATTCACAATAACTAAACTGTGGAACCAACCTAGATGCCCTTCAGTAGATGAATGGTTAAAGAAAATGGGGTATAAATACACAATGGAACATTACTCAGCAATAAAAGAGAATAAAATCATGGAATTTGCAGGTAAATGGATAGAGTTGGAAAATATAATGCTAAGTTAGCCAATCTCAAAAAACCAAATGACAAATATTTTCTCTGATATAAGGAAACTGATTCATAGTGGGCTTGGGAGAAGGGAGCATGGGAGGATTAGAAGAACTCTAGATAGGGCAAAGGGGTATGAGAGAAAGGGAGGGGGCATGGGGGTAGAAAAGATGGTGCAATGAGATGGACATCATTACCCTAAGTACATGTGTGAAGACAGGAATGGTGTGAATATACTTTGCATACAACCAGAGATACGAAAAATTGTGCTCTATATGTGTAATATGAATTGTAATGCATTCCACTGTCATATATAACAAATTAGGATAAAAATAAGTAAGTAAGTAAATAAAGATATGACTGAGAAATACTATGTATAGTCCACTCAGTATCTGTGGAATCCCTGACAGTGGCATTAATCTAAGGATCATGTTGAAGAAGAAGTAGCTATTTTCTTGGTTTCTACTGAATGTACCTTAGGATCAGACCCAAATTTCTCTTAGTAGCCTACTCTAAATATTATCCATGACTTTTTCTATATCATAAATATGTTTTCATCATTGATGAGAAAGTGTTATTTACAATCTGTTTACTGTGTTTGTGGCCAGGTTCTTTGAGAGGTTAAAGAAAAAGTGAAACACATACTTCTTTTGCCTTAATGAGGGTCGTAATCTGGTCGGGAAGAAAAAGTTAAACTGATCACTAGAAAGCAAAGGGAATATGAATTATCACTTCTGTGGAACATATACTTCAGTTCAGAAAGGGGGAATTGGAAGTGTGACCAAAATAATCAAGTAAAGCCAATCTGTTGAAAGACTATTGAATTCAGAACCATCATTTGCACTATGTTCTGGCTGATATGGGAAAAACCATGGAGATTTTTGAGAAGAGGGTCCACAAGCACAGGGGGACTGTGAGAGGCTGGGAGGGATGACCATGACAGTGACTGTAGGCGTTAGACTATGTTGAAAGGCTGTGTCTCTCTAGGGCACTGGCCCTGGGATCAGAGTAAGAGCAGTTTTTGAGAGAGGAACAAATGCAATCCAGTAACTGACTAGACATAAGTGGTTAAAAACAAAAATGTCAGTGAGATGGTAAAAAATGATCCAGGGTATTGAGCACAGATTAAAAAATAATAATAGCTAACGAGTTTGAGCATTTTCTCTGTACCAGGTAGTATTTTGTGTGCCTTTTCAGGATTTTCCTGGGTTTTATGATGCAATTATTGATGTAAGTACTAACATTTCTCCATATTATTAAATGAGAAAACTGAAATTTATAGAGGAAGTATAAGTTGTTTAAAGTCATGGCTGAGCAAAAATTTTAATGAAGGCAGCCTAAATCTAATGCTCAACTTCTGTGCTATCTTTGTCTCATATTCTAAAGAAATGATGATAACATAGATAAATTTGGGATCAGGAGCTAATTTTAGAATAAGAAATCATTACGTATTTAAAATATAGTTTGGGTTGGAAACAATAGTATTTCCAAGTAGACATGTCAGGTGAGATTTAGAGATAAAAAACTTCATCTTGGATAAGCTGGAGATCTAAACAGTTATCATTAGAGAGAAATAACGTTCTCAAGAGAAGAGATCATAACAGAGGTATTAAAAATTGCAATTTTCATAAATAAATAAAATACAAAATAGGGCTGGGGATGTGGCTCGGTGGTTGAGTGCCCCTGAGTTCAATCCCCAGTATCAAAAAAAAAAACAAAATAATTTATCTTTATCTGCCCGTGAATTATCAGCTTCATTCTTATCCCCAAAACAACAACAATAAAACATCCTGACAGATGGAATCACCCAATAGTGCCTTGGAATTAAACTGTGTTTATAATAAAAAAAATAAAAATAAAAATAAATAAAGTTAAAAAAAATTGCAATTTTCAATAGATAACTACTTCTTGGAAGTAATGAATTTGTAAGCATTGCATATTGGTATTTCATGTTATGTGACCCTAGCCTCATGCTCTACAAACTTCTTTGACCACGCACTTCTATTATAAAGAATTGCTGAGCATATGTCATTAGTATATATATTTTTTTCTCCATTATTCTCATATGATAATGTAGCTAATGGAAGAGTTCATACTAGGAAAACAGGGAGATTTATCAATTTCTGGTTTGCTTCTTCTTGCACTTTCAGCCATAAATTCAACCTGGGTTTTCCTTGGCAGGACACTTTTTAATGTCATTTATTCAACTCATTGAATTAATACCTTTCCTTATTAAGCAAGCTCATGTATACTCCCACAGTGTTACAAATGTATAGCAAGTGAAAGATTGTCTAAGCCTGTCTTATGGATCTCTCCTGCTCACTGCGCCTGGATGGCGCCAGCCATCTGATTTAGGAGCTCAGTGAGGGTTCTGGTATCATCCTGTATATTAAATACCATAATTTCTAATTTACAAATTGCCACTCTGTGGTTTCCTTTCTACACCCAATGATAGCAGCTCTCCACCCTGAAGAGAGCTTCTCTGCACTTTGGAGACCACTGACTTTTTTCTGAACTTTCTCAAAGACCAGAAGGCATTTCCTTATCTCCTTTTCCAGCATTTATTGGGTGGGCAAGTCTGAGATTGCTCTATCTGTACACTGTATGGTGGGCATGCTTCTGTCCAAACTCCATACCACCTTTCCCTTTCCAGATTCCAGTCTTTACAATTTTAGTCTTTTCTTGCGACAGCCCCATTCCTTTTTGGTTGTTTTAATTTCCCTTTCCCCTTTAATTGCCTTTAGCCTTGATCTTTTGTGTTTTATAATTCTTGGATAAGACATTGAGAATTTCATAGTATTTCCAGAGTAAGCCACTGTAAATGAACAGAATCATGTACTTTGTGTGTTTCCAGAATCTTCTTTCATAATACCTAGAAACTCATGTATTTTCCAACAGCAATCACTGTAGAATGAGAACCTCCCTTTTACCTGTCATATGTAAAAGTAGTACCAGGGTCAAATACTCAGTAAGCATTCTCTTAGTGAAAAATAAGCTAGACACTAAAGTCAAATAGTAATGTCAAAAATATTTATTAATCCTTGCCAAGTGAGTAGAGAATATTATTAATTAATATATGTGTTTTATTCAGCTTATTGCTTTTAGATTTATTTTTAGTTTCTATATTTTCTTGTTACTCACTTCATTGTTTTCTTTAGCCTTGAATAAGGCTTCCCTATGCTTAGAAGGTAACAATCTTATTGTAGCCACATGACCCTTAGAAACGTGTTCTCCTTTAGGCCATAGAAAATAAGCCTTAACATTGAAAAACAGTGTGAATATTAAGATACTAGACCTCAGCCAAGAATTCCAGTGGGATTATTTGAGATCAGATACACTGATATAGTTAAGTACATAGTTTAGAAAATTGGTGATTTACTCATCTCTTCAAAATATATAAATAATGAAGTATATTTTAAAATAATTTGTAACTAATCAACATAGTACTGATGGGAGCCATTTATTAAAATTGTAAATGTGAAAAAAAATTTTAAAGCTTACAAATAACTGAACTAACTTCCTTCCTAAGTTAACAGGGAAAAAGGCTTTGACTTTTTGATGTGCGAACACAAAATGTGGTTCAAGTTTTATTTTAAACTTAAAATCAGTATGGAAAGATATCTTTCCATACATTTCTTATTGAATAAATCAAGCCGAGTGGATAGTGACAGAAGATGTCTCAGAATTAGGAATTTTTTAGAGTATTTCATCAGAGATACCTAGCTAACTGGCTTCTTGATTCATAAACATTAAGGTTAAAATAAAAGCATTTTTTGTTCTTTTCTGTGAAATATTTATATCTTCACATGAAAAATGCACTTAGAATCATATTAATATAATTATTTCAAAAACTGATTTAAGAAACAATGTATCTCTAGAACTAATTAACAATCGTAAATATATATATTTCTCTTGCCATATAGTTTGCTCAATTGCAGTGAACTGGAAAAGTGCTATAAGATTGAGGGGTAAGGGGAGTGAAAAACAGGAATAGAAGGGAACGACTGAATAGCTCTTGGTGTGGGGATACTAAAAATGGCAGGCACAGCTAGGAGCCCCTGTGAATCTGGTGATAAGATTGTGCTGAGTAAAATTTTTTGTTCTCTACATACAAAAGAAAAATTCAAATTCGGCCAGTGTGAAATATAGCACTGCTTTTGCCAGTGACATCATGGGCTTCTTGTTGAAAGACAGAAATGTAGGGCTGGGCTCAGTTGCCCAGTGTGCACTGAGAACTTCAGTTTGGTGGTCATGAATAGAAGTTTTATAGGTGCTGATGCAAACAAAAGGCAGCAGATTGTCAAGTTGCTTTTTATTGCCTACACAGGGACTAAATTGGTAATTCCTTTGGCTAAATTGTCTCACATTGTCAAGCTAGAAATCCATCAAGACTGTCTTTTGGAAAGAAAATGTAAACTCACCCACATGGGTGGAAAAGTCATCAAAGATGATATGATTGTCACCTTTCAGTGAGCCCAGTATTTTTTCATCCTTATTGGAAAACACAAAGAGTAGGAGAACAAATGTGCTAGTTATCTTGAAATAATGTATATGTTCTATGTGGGTAAAATCACTTTACCAAATGTAAATTATTGGTTTAAAAGAGGCTAAGAAGGTTAATGAATAAGGCTTAGATAATATTATTCTTCATACAGTCTCAGAGTTGGGAGTGGGTGTAAAGAACAATCATATTGGTACGATAGATGACAGCATTGGCTCTCGTCTCCCAATAAAGAGACTTTTCTGACTACCCAAGAAGTAAATGCCCTTCCTATTTTCAATACCTTGTCTTAGTCATCATTTAGAGAGCTAGGAGCTATGAACACACTTAAGACACTGGCTTTGTTGAAATTTTTGCCATATTTGCTTCTTTGGATATATTAAACAACTCCCATTTGTCTTTGTGAATTGGAAACCTTTTGTAGAAGAGGATTCAACAACCCTAAGGAAGTAGATGGAATGTATTCATTAAAAATAGGATAGGCAGATTTCTTCTTCATGCCTTTCCTGTGTTAATGTTTCAACTTAAAAAACATGGTTATTGAAAAAAATCTCAACTCCAGGCTTAAAAAAACAAGAATTTTGGGATATCCTGAGGATGCTAACTAGCCTGATTTTGTTCTACACATTTTATTTATTATTCAAGACACTAGATCTACTCTTCTAGTTCATTTATGACTGGCTGTTTGCCACATCCCTTCTTGAAAATGCTGTAGCACTCTCAAGAGGATTGAGAAAGGGACCTTGTATGATAGTTCATTCCACTGGTGAATGAAGAAAAGAATTCGAAGATAGCTTCTTTTGGTTTGATGGGAACAAATGGGGATAGAAATTCTAACAAAAAAAAAATGTTCAGGAAAGAGCCCTCATTTGTATACTAATGCTATTCAAAACCATGTTCATCACATTTGGGTGTCTCTATAAAGAAGATGCATCCCAGTAGTTAAAATTATTGTGTATAAATGTGTAAACAACAAATAAACAAGCCTTAGAAAGATGTGAAGTCAAAGAACTTGAAATATTTATTAATCCCTTTGAAGGGCTGCTGCAGTCAAATCATGTGGATGCTTCCCAGTTGGCAAGGGAATGGCATTGCTCAAAGGTTTCATATTGAAAAGCTTCACGCAGCTATCTAGGCAAGAAGTTTGGCTCTGGTACTGCAAAACTACAAAGACAAATGCCCAAATATTTATCATATGATTTGTATTCTGCAGTCACTCTGAGTTTCAGTGGTAACAGTGGGAAGGAAAAGGATGAAGTCAGATTTCAGAAATAGAATTTTTGAGAAAGGATTTAAATATCTAATGTATATTTCTACAGAAGGCCATAACTACAGACCTGCTGTCAATCTCTTCTTACTAAAGTTCACTTATTTATCTTTGGGCAAAACATCTCTAGAAAACATTGGTTTTGAAAGGGAACAATACTACTCCTATTTTTAAAAAAATAGAATTTTCTTCTTAAACCTTATTGACAGATTATCTCTCACCATATTTTTAAATTACAAAGTGATCATTCTGCAGTGAAGTACAGTGATAGAGCTACTATATAGCAAAATGAAGTGAAAAAATCAGTGTACTTCTATCATTAAGGACTTATATGTTCACTTAGATTTCAGGTTCGTCAGAAACAACAGTGTTCTGTGCACAGAGATGCAGAGGATCCAGCCAAAGGGGAAAGAGATGCTTAATTTTTACTTGGTCCCATTGTTAACTATAACCAAAAATTACAATCCTTATTTTATATTAGTGAATAGGATTTCTGTGTTCTTAATGTATTTTTTAATTTATCTTAAAATATAGTTTAAGGCTAGAAATAGAAGTATCCTAATGTTAAATGAGTCAAACGTTTACCCTGTAAGTGTCAAATGATCACATTTTATTTTAGTGTTTAAAAATCATCCAAAGGGATCAAATATGGCTCAGTATGAGGGTGAAATTCATTATTCTATTTTTATTCTGCATGGCCAAATAACAGTCAAGACACTGCTTAGGGCACTCTGGAAAGGCACAAAGTAAAATAAGAATCATCTTTATTTCTACTATCAAGGCAAACTATTTAAATCTTTCCCAAAATTTACCAGAGTTCTTGGTATACAACAAGGGCTCAATTAATAATTGTTAAATAAATAAAAACATGTGGGGGCCGGAGCTGGGGCTCAGTGGTAGAGCGAGCGCTTACCTAGCACGTGCAAGGCCCTGTGTTTGATCCTTAGCACCACATATAAAAAAAGGTATTTTGTGCAACTGTAACTAATATATATATATATATATATATATATATATATATATATATATATATATATATATACTTGTATTTATATAAAGCCTAGAATTCAAGGGATAGGATTTTTAGTCAGGAAAAGTATAACTCTGTAAGGCAGTTATCAAGTGAGCATGAGAAAAACTGCATAATTATCATTTTATTCCTCTTGATTGTGTTTAGTGATTAATAATCTTTATATTTAAAAATAGTTTTGCTTATCCATTATTACATAATCAAAGTAAAAAAAGTAGAAGATACTTAATTCTATATTCATTCTCCATTCTATACAATTCAGTCTGTTTCTTTAGATGTATAAAAATGTTGTGGCGAGAACTACTGACATTAGAGTGGACAGAAAAAAATCTAGTAAATTATCTGTAAAAGTTCCAGGTAGTTTTCTGTGGGAACTACAAGCATATTGGCTTTAACAAATCCACACTTCTATATTTAGTATCTCAAGCATTAGGAAATTGGCTGCTTGCAAATATATTTAAAGTAGGTTGGTAGTATGAGGTTTCCTCCTGCATATGGAACTATTTCTTATTTTTCCAAGTTTCAAAATAGGTCTACTTAAATCATGTGTGCACTTGAAAATGATACATTATCCAGAGTTTATTAAAACAATAAAAACGTAGCAATGCAATGATATGAATGTTTTTAAATATAAGTGCCAATGCTTTTTAAATACAAATCCTTGCCTAGAATAGTTTTGTATTTTAATACTAAAGGTCTAATAAGTGGCAGGAAAAAACAGGAAGAAAAAACATAACAAGGAATCAAGGGAATAGTTTTTCAAAGAGTATTCTCTGAATTCTCACTCAAGAGAAGTGGCTCCATTAAAATAATGAACCTAAGATTAATATTTTATAGTACATAAGATAAAATATATGTATTTTCTGTGACAGAAGCTTTTGAAGTTATACCAGTTTGGGAATTCATTATTTCGCTTGGTCATCTAAAATTCCTTTGAATTACATTGAACTCATTTTACAAGCCCTAAACACAAGATCTAAGGTTCCTTGTGTCTTTAATATGGCTTTATCTTTCCATTATACTATATACCATATAGTTCTAGCAGAAAGTACTTCTACAGTCAGGGATCATTCTCTCGTATTGAACACTCAAGACAGGAGTAAATTTCCCAAATCTAAAAGATTTGATTATCCAATGAAGATGTCTGAAGGACAAATGGAACTGGAGGGTGATTGGGGTGGAGACTGGAGATTGGGAAGAGTGCTCCAGGGAGAGCGATCCCTTGTGGAAGCCAAAAGTAGGATACAGGGTTAGATCAGGAGGGCTCTTCAGGCCAGGCATGGTGTATGAACTTTATGAGGGCAGTGGTGAACATGGAGAGGTTTCCTCGGGACCTGGGGGAGGCATGATGGAGTGGAGGGTGATCAGATCTGCACTTTAAAGACACTGTGCTAGCTACTGTTTAAAAATGGATTAGAGTAGTAGTGCATGCCTGTAATCCCAGAGACGCAGGAGGCTGAGGCTGGAGGATTGTAAATTCCAGACCTAGGCAATTTAGCAAGACCCTGTCTCAAAAAAAATTATATATATATATATATATATATATATATATATATATATATATATAGTAGAGTGCCCCGGGGTTCAACCCCCAATATTATGTAAAAGAAAAGGAAAGAAAGAAAAATAAATGGACTACAGGGGACAAGTCTGAAGACCAGGTTAGAAATTCAGGTAGAAAAAGATGAGAGAAGTGAACCCATTTTAAAGATAATTAAGAGGTAGAACATATAGGATTTAGTCTCCAGGTAGTTGTAAAAGGGTAAGGAAGAAAGAAGAGTTAAGACTGTCACCCAGGTTCCAGGATCTGCATGATACCATTTATTAACTTGGGGACTGCAGATATAAGATCAGCTTACAGAGGAAATGGGATGAATTCATTCAGGAATATAATGAATTTATATCCTGTGGAATATAAAAGTTGAGATATCCAGGTGGATTATGGAATCATCCTGGAATAGTGATATGAATTTATAGAATTTATAGAAGAACTGCCTATAAATAATAATTGGATCAATTGAAAATAATGATATTATGCAGGGAGGGAAAGTAGGATAGGAGTATAAAATACCAACACTTAAGTAAGGAGCTGAATGGATACTAAAAAGTAGGAAAAAAATAGGAGGCTGATGATACAGGAAAAAGGTGGCTTTTAAAATGTAGCAGTGTTTATGCCAAAGGCAATAAGAAGTCAAGATCAGGATGAAAACTAACCATTAAATTAAACCTCATGGTTTGGTAGGTTGGTGTGCACAGGAATGGATGGGAGTGGGTCGAGGGAAAGGGAGGGTCTGAGATGATGTAGGTAGCTAGCTGTTAATTAGAAGTGTGGTGATGATATTTATAGCAGCACAATTCACAGTAGCCAAATTATGGAACCAGTCTAGGTGTCCATCAACAGATGAATGGACAAAGAAAATGTGATATGTACGCACAACTGAATTTTATGAAAAATGTAGTTATGTCATTTGCAAGGAAATAGAACGAGAGACCATTATGTTGAGCTAAACAAGTCAAATTCAGAAGGTTAAAGGTCCTAGGTTTCCTCTCATATGTGGAAGGTAAAGAGGAAAAAAGAAAAGAAAGATGAGGGCAGATCTCATGAAAATCAAAGGGAACTCAGTAGAGGAAAGGGACCAAAGGGATGGGAGGTGAGAAGGGAAGGGGGAGGTACTGGGGAATGATATTAATCAAATTATACTGTGTATTGTGTGCATGTATGAATATGTAACAACAAATCCCATCAGTATGTACAACTATAATGCACCAATAAAAAATATGGGAGAAAAAAGGAAATTTGGTGATAAATGAAAAGAAGCAATTAAATAGTATTAGATAGATAAAATAGATTAAAAGTCATTTATTTCACCAGGAAAGATTCCAGCTGTTTAAATGCTCATGTGAAATGTTCAATAGAAAAGCAGATTGAAGTCATTTTTAAAAGAAAAACAGCTAATAATAATAGCTTGTACTCATTGAGTGCTTAGTGTGTACTGAGCACTCATTCTAAGTTCTTTATGTGTATAACTCAATTGTTGTTTACAAAATCCTAGGTCCTATGATAGGTACTATGTTTATTTTGCTTTGAAGATAAAGGAATGAAAAGCTGGAAAGTTAGAAGTGCTCATAGGATAATTTCCTTTATGAGGTAGAAAAGAATCGTATCCAAAACAGGTAAAGGAAGTACTCTTTCATACCATTCTAAAGGACCAAAAATGGGAGGGATGGGATGCAGGCAGTTGCATTTATGGATTTGGAACTTCTGTTTGTCAATTAGAGGATGAGGTCGTCTACACACATGAAGTGCTGAGATAGAGGGCTGGTAGGCTAGAAGTATGGGGAAGGTTTCAGTGAAACCTGTGGTGAACAGGAGAGAACACTGACTAGAGAGCATAGATGATTTCTAGGCAGCACTGAGTCCTTACTACAAGTGGAGAGCAAGAATAGACAGTGCCATTCATCAGCAGTGTGTTGGGGCTTCCCCTGGTGTTGGGCTTCAGATCTGGGGGAGGTAGTGCTGTTAAGACTATCTTGGAAAGTTCTAGGATTCAGCATGTTGAATCCACCACAGGACATGGAAGACCTTCGAGGCAAATCAAACATGCAGGGTTATGGGGGAAGATGGGGAAAGAAGAAGGGTGTGGATCCATTTAATTGGCACTTATTTGTACCTTCTTTAAAAGTAGAGTACGATTGAACCTAATTAACCAGGTAAGAGAGGAATGGATCATGCTCAGAGACAAAAACATAGCTTAGTGAAGGGGCATATGAGAAATCTCTGTACTTTTTATTTTTTCTGTACACCCCAAACTACTCAAAAATATCTAACCTATTAAGTAAAAATATAGATCTGGGAATAGATTACATAGGGACCATCTAAGTATCATTTACCATTCTTTTTGGAAGAATTTATGGATTATTTAGCTACAATTGAACCACATGGATTATCCTCTCCAGAGTTATTTTGATGGCAGAAGAAAGGAGGAAGAACAAGAAACCTATTGTTGAATCCCCAATTTGCACAAGGGACTGTGGTGGGTTTATTATAAATTTTATATAATTTAATGTTGGGGTTAAACCTATGAAGTTGGACCACATGTTTATTTTGCAAATCAAGATACAAAGATACAGAGATGTTACCTAACTTTTCTAAAGTGGCTCAGGGGGTAAGCAGAGAAAAGGTTTGGAACCATTGTCTATTGACAATGAGTACATGATCATTGCCCCACACTCCCTGAATAACTATTCTGTTCATTAACATTCAGTTGTTTTATGTAGCCTTAGGGTTTGAAAATTTTCTGAAACCATGATGAGAAAGTTTGAAGAAAGTCACCAATAAACTTTACCTGTCAAAAGAAAGATTTACTAATGAACCAATAGGTGGCAGTATAACATGGCAGTCTTAAATATTTAAATAATCTTGTTAATTGACAATTGTTTGAGGCACCAGGTGTTGTGCTAAATATTGTGCTTGGCCCTGTGCTAGTTGATCAGAAGTAGGAGAGAGAAAAATAAAGGAGATAGAGGAAGAGAAAGAGCAGAGATGAAGTAAAAGGAACTCTCAAGAAGCCAAAATTATAATAGGACCTATATATTCTTCAAAATTCATCTTAGAACTCAACCCTGGAAGTCCCAGATGCCATAAGCCCTCTAAATACCTATATGACATGGTGCCAATAGTGAACAGTGTAACCACTGATAGAATGTCCATGTCTCTATTAGACCATGAGACACCTTGGGGATGGGGAAACTGCTCATCTTTGAATATCTTGGAACCAGTAGCTGCGCCAGTGCCTGGCTTGGATAGATATGAAATAAACTTTAATGGATGAATAAATGAACAACTTAATGAAAGATATATTACTGTTTATCACTTCTTCTCTTTAATCCTATCAATTCTATCTATCAAATGTTGTATCTTTTTCTTTAATGAAAATTAAAAGTTCTTTAGAATCCTCTGATTAGACACGCGTAGTCAGACACATCACCCATTGTGTCACTGGCTTGTTAGTAAAAAGGAACTGTCTTTAGGATGAGGAGAATGTGGAACAAGCCAACTGGCAGCCATACTGGTTGGAATATTTTGATCCTGAGGAAGAGAGGGTATCTAACAAGCTCTAACCATGTGCCAGACATAAATACTAGATTTGTCTAATCCTTAATAATATTGTAAGCTAATTACTGTTATAAAGTCTATTTTATAGGTGTGAAAATGAAGCCCAGAGAATTTAATTTGTCCAAAGACATTAACTGGTGCAACTGGATCTTCCTTTTTTTTTTTTTAAACTAATATGCCCTTATCAGATTGTAAGTCCTAGAGAGGTTAAAAACTTGCTTAAAGTGACACTGTCAGAAAGCGGCAAAAAAAAAAAAAAAAAAAAAAAAAAGGACTCCAGTCCAGAGTCCAGGCTTAAAGGACTCAGAGACTTGTACTTCTTGTTCAGCTACATTTCCTCATCACACATCTCTCTGTAGACTTGGGAAACCCATCTTGCTCTCCTGCTGTCTCCCGAATTAGCATCACATTAAGGGAAGCCTGTAGTTGGGTTTCTTTATAGAAATGGATGGAGGTGTTTTTCTCCCAGCCTCTGAGGTGAGGTAATTTTTGTGGCTTTAGCTTTGCTAATTCTCCACTTTCAAAGTTTTGGCCTGGTCCATCCAGTTGCCACCAGGTCCTGATAATCAAGAAGCCATCTTAGAGCTTCCAGGCTTCTAACAGCACCCCCAGCTATTCATCAACAGTATCTCAGATTAGTGCCCAGGCAGAGGACAGACAGGGGTGAGTAACTTCATGGGGAAACAAGGGGCATTTGAGCCTACAGTCATCTAAACAGCCAGATGCATTGGTATCAACAGGCTTAAAATGCCATATGTCACTTAGAATTTTATTCTCATTTTAATAGTGCTGTTTTGATGCATAGTAAATAAGCCTGAAATCAAATACACAAAAATGCTAACAAAAGAAATATGGATCATTGATATTAGTGCAATAAAATAAGTGAGTTTTTTCATTTATTTTCCAAATTTTTGATGATGTGTCTTCAATACCTTCAAAATCAATATTAAAGTTATCTTTTTTAAAAAAGCATTTTTACCCCTTTGGAAGTAGCTAAAAAGGACATGGATAAATGAAACAATATAGTCCAGATGCCCAAATTATAGATTTATCTTCCTGCAAATTTTTCTGCAGTGAATTGGAGAGGAACTAGAGTTCACAACAAAGGCTATGTTTATTCACTGAGTCACAAGACTTAAGGGGTGAAGGAAATTGGTCCATATGAATGACTTAGGAGATAGAAATAAAGCAGCACTCAAAACTGCCCTCAGCTTTACAAGAGCTGACTTATGGACCAGATCCTCAATAGCCCACCCGTCTCCTGGGCTCCTTTAGCTGCCATCCTGGCAGTTCACCTCTAGGGGCACTCTGATCTGTTTTACAATAATGCTCAGGTCCTTTGAGTCTTAAACCCCCTTCCCACTTCACCTCATCATTTAGCAGAAGAAAAGGCAGAATTGTTTCAAAAAGAACACTAGAAAGGGGAAGAGAAAATAAGCACAAAACCATGAGAGTATGGAGACAGATCCTTTTTAATGTAACTTGAATCTAGCTATAGATCTGTTTTCTGAGAAGACAGATTAAAAATTTCTTTTCCAAGCCTAGATTGCTATGGATGCTGAATGAATCCCTCAGAGCCCGGGTGTCTTCTCTGCTCCTGCTGCATCTGAGAAGGGTCTCAACCTCCACTGTAGATCTGTTCTCTAGGTCGCTAACCTGCTGGGTCAGGCAGTTTCCACCTGCCCTTCTCTCACCTTCTGGTCTCTCAGAGAAGAAAAGTGCTTCTCTTTCAGGCCCAGAATTCAACATCTGGATATGGCCTTCCTGTGCCTTCCTCCTTTACCCTTCCTATAAGTCTGTGAGATCAGCAAAGTATCCAGTCACCCAAAGAATTTCATTAGGCAAATGTCAAGATTCCGTCTTTTATCATATGGCAAGTGTCATACTCATCCTTTCTAGTGGATCTTAATTTCATCCTAATTCATTGTCCCATTATAAGTACGCACCTATCTGTCCACCATGTGTTCCTATTTTGTTTAAAATAATCACTGAGCCCATGTTTTAGCTAGTTTCTTACCCTATTCTCACAAATAGGTAAAAGGCCAGAAAAATCCAATAGCATGTTTTAGAAGACCACCTCACATCTGCTTTCCCATCTGAGAAGCAAAAGATTATATCCTTACCATCTCTCAGAGCCCATTCCCAGTCCCAACCCTTGCCTCTTCATATGGAGTTTTCCTTAATTTCTTTCCTTCCCTGAGAGATGCCTCTGGCTGAAAACTCATTTGCAGACCAGAGGTACTTGACACACTCTGAACCCAAAGAATGTTCATGCCATCCTGCCTCCAGCTACCCACTCCTCTCTCTACCCCAGGTCCTCTCTGAGCCCCCTCCTCAGGTACTGATCTTTGCATAATCCTAATCATTATGAATTTATAGCATAAAAAAACCTTAACCATATAGTAACAATAACATATACAATAAGAGGAGGGTTGATCACTCACACATGCTCTTACAGGAGAACAGGCAACTCTTTCCCTGGTAAGAAAAACATGGGTCTCCACCCCACCAAAAAAAAAAAAATCCCAGGATGCCCCAGAATTCAGTTTCTTTTCTTCATGACGTGTTGTAAAGCACGTCAGCTGCTCCTTGTTGCTGTGCAGATCACCCAACATCGGGTCACTGAGAGAGACGGCAGCGCTCCGCTCGCACAGCTGATAGGATTAGGAGCTGGTGCTTTGTCAGCCCTGAGTCCAAGAAAGCCCCAGCACACGCAGGTGAGATGCAAGGAAGAGTGGATGTGGAGGACTGTGGCGTGTTTGGGTTGTATGGTACACACATTTTCTCTTTGGCAGTGAATTTGTATTGTCTTTTCTGTGAAGTTTATAGTGTGTGTGTGGGGAGGGGGGTCCTGTCAATAAAAACCTGTTTTTCATCAGTCTTCTGGTTTCAGGCATTGGCCACAAGCACCTCACTGGATTTGTGTGAGGCTCAAATAAGATTATATATGTGAAAGAGCTCTGAAAATTTAAAGTTTTGCGCATATGAAATTTTACAGGAAGAATTAAATAATTTATCTGATATTTGGGTCCTAATTAGATAAAGACATTTTTTACCCCACCCCCAATCTACAATATTCTTTCTCCTCTGTTTCTTACCAGGCCTAGATAGGTATGTTAACTATAATCTCTAAGGGTTCCATCTTCTTCAAGCAGTGGATATTTTCTAAAATCCAGCAATTCATTTGTTTTTCAAGGAAAAGCCACGAAATTGCAAAACAATATAATAAAATAAGTATTTAAGTAGAACATGGATGCATAAGAATATGATAAAGCAGATGATAGATGAATATATTCTGCTGGATTAAATTATATGTCTTTGATGGTGTAATCCAAATGTTATAGTTCTCCAAATGACATGAGAAATCCTAGAATGAAGCTAAAGGCAGAAAAGATATTGTCATTTATAAAACTTGCCTCTTAAAACAACAGAAAAACTGGCTTGGGTTCCAAAAGTAGAGAGCTAAGAGGCATCTGAACACTAAACCATCAGCTTTTCCCTTGGCAAGGTTGCTATGGTGACAACAGGGCTACTGCACAGCTTCTCAGTGCCTGCATTTCTGCAGTAAAAGCTTTCATTGAACACATGTTGGATTTTTTAGGCACACACCCCATCATCAAATACAAAAACATATTGGAGGCAGCTTTATCCAAGTCATGTGCTAAATACAAGTTGTATCTATGTTCTTTATCCTGTCCTGATAGGCTCCTTAATGTAGTTATGGGATTTACTTGTTCAAGCATTCATTAGACAGTTACATTGGTGCCTACTGTGTGTCAGGAATTGTGCTAGGCATTGGCTACAATCCCTTGGTGAAAACAAACAATTAAATGGGGAGTTCTGACATAGGATCATAATGGCTCACCTAGGGGTAAATGCAGGGGTCCTGGAAGTAATAGGGAAGGTTTCTTGGGAGAAGTTGTCTAAAATGAAACTTAGTGTATCCTTAGGAAGAGGAGGATGGGTGAAGAGGGTACAAATAATGCTCTAGACAGAGACCCAAGCTTGTGCAGCAGTGTAGAGGAAAAAGAACAGGAAATCTCCAGGGTACAGAAGTGCTGCAATTTTAGCATATCCATTTGTAACTGGAGAGAGAACCCCAGAGCTTGATGGGGTGGCTGGAGAGGGAGGATCCCTACAAGAGAAAAGGCAAGAAATGAGATTGGAGAGGTAAATAGAGCAGCCAGATCCTGAAAGTTCTATGTGCCATATAAGGAAGTTTGAATATTTCCTAGAGATCAATAGGGAGGTAATTAATGAGTTTTTTGTTTGTTTCTTTTGTCTTATTGTTGGTACTGGGGATTGAATTCACCACTGAACCACATCCCTAGCCCAATTTTGTATTTTATTTGGAGACAGGGTCTCACCAAGTTGCTTAGCGCCTCACTTTTGCTGAGGTTGGCTTTGAACTCGTGATTTTCCTGCCTCAGCCTCCTGTAAGCCCCTGGGATTACAGGCATGTGCCACTGAGCATGCCCAGCCCATTCATGAGTTTTAGTGGAGAAGCATGATTTGATTTAGCCTTTCATGAAAGCCTTGTGGAAATATTGAAAGACAAATTGGCAAGAAAGGAATAAGAAGTAAAACTAGAAGAAAGACAACTTTAAATAGATTCCTGTTGAAACGGTGTAGAGTGATTATGGTTTAAACTCTAAATGAAAATAATGGAGATAACAGTGGACAGAAGTGATCTGATTCAAGCCTTTTAATACCAGGGTAACATGGAGATCACTTGGTAGATTATGCCACGTGTGGGTAGGGCAAAATGGAAGAAGTCAAGAATCACTCTGAGGTTCTGACTTGAACAACTCAATGGAGGATGTTTCTTTTATTGGGTTCCCAAACTCAACACTCAGTTTTTGGTAGGGAACTCATCTTATGACTTAATTCCTATATTACTGTATATGACCCAGCTTCATAATTTTAGAAATAATAGACTGTATGAATCATCTTGAACTATCACTTTCCTGAGGCCCATATTTGAGATAGCTGTGGGTGTAGGAAAAATGAATTAATTACCTATTCACCCCAAATAAAGAATTCTAAGACTACTAACCCCGCTGCTTATGAGACTTAGTAGATTGAAAAAGAATGAGCATGTATGGAATAAAATCTCTTTGGGGGTTACAGGAGGAAGGTAAATTAATTTCAATAATCCTGTAACCTTGGGATCTTTCTGTACTTACAACATGCATCCCAAGATTTGAGAGCTGAAGACTCAGGAGAAATGCTGTTTGGAGGGCAGACAAATGAGGATGATGGAGGTTCAAATACAATCTCCAGCAATCATAGTTCTTCCAACTAGTGTGTAGGGAGCAGACTGTTCACCCAACATTTAGAATTTATTTATTTAGAATTTTCTCCAAAATTGAGTAAAATATATGTAAGTCATTAGACAGGTTGAATTCCATCACCAGGTAAGATTTAATAATGCCAAGTGTAATAAATCAAAATATGTACCTTGATTCTACATCCTTGGATGGGTTTTTGAGTTTTTTAAACAAATATGTCTGCATCACAAATACTTTTTCTGCCTGTCACTAAAAGGCATCAGCAAATATTGACTGGACCACCTGGACCTGACCTAGCCGCCCTTTTGCCGGTTCTGCTCAATCAGCAGAGTACAATTTTTTTTTCTCATATGATCTTCAAAGCTACCCTTAAGGTGGGTATTATCATTATGCTTCAGTTTAACAAAGAAAAACAAAGTTCACGGGGTTCAAGAACGCTAGGCATGAAGGCTGTCAGCCTGAAGGGATTGGGGTGCTGGCATGAACCCGGTTTTCTGAGTTCAAGTGCAGATTGTCCCCACAGCAGTGTGCCTGGACAGCTTGGGGCAGAACTGTCGGGTCATCGCCTGGCTTCCCTAAGCGCCAGGAGCCTGCCTTCTTGTTTTCCTGCGGTGCTGGGCTGCGCTTGCCAACTCAAGGCCCTTCTGACGCAAACCCCCAAGGAGATTTCAGCCTTTGAAATCCAGGAACCATGACACTGTGCCAGTCCTGCAGCATTGGCTCGGCAGGGGTTCGGGAGAAGGGGGACCCGCCGCGCCATCCTCGGGTGAGGTAACTGTAGGGAGCTGGACGTTGACTTAAAACCGAGAGGCCAAGCAAGGATCACTAGGGGAAAACTTTCCCTTTCCCCGTTTTGGCTCTCGGTGATGTGGCAGCTTTTCTCAGCCTTTCCACCCAACGAACACCACTATCAAACCCGAACCCAGGTGTTTAAAAAAGAGGTAGGGGGTGAGGGCACCTCTGGGCTGGAGATGCTGCTAGCCTCGGCCAGCCTGCATCGGGTCACGCTCAGCAGGGGAGGGGGCGCCCGGCACTGGGTTTGGGGTCGTGCCAGCAGCGATACCCCGAGGGCGTGCGCGGAGGCACGGACCGGCTGCCCGGGCCAGCAGGTGAGGGAGGTGGCCGGGAAGAGTCCCGGGAACAGTGGCGGCCACGGCCGCGGCGGCACCACGTGTCCGGCCGGGGCGGGGCGGGCGGGCGCGCCCTCGGAGCCGAGCACAAACCGCGGCGGCGGCGGCGGCGGCGGCGGCAGCGGCGGCGGCGCGTCGGACCCGCAGCAGCCGCCGCCCGCATCCCGCGGCGCTCAGCGCAGTGTCTTCGCTCCTTTGCACGCAGGTGCCTCCTCCTGGACGGCGGCAGCGGCGGCGCGAGGAGCAGGCGGGCAGTGGCGTGATGGGGCCCCTCCGGGAGAACAAGGTAAGGAGGACACGTCGTGTGGGCGCGGGTTGCAGTGTCCAGGGGCGCCTAAAGGAGGCAAGGTGGGCACTGAGGGGTGAGAAGGGGGCCAGGTGAGGACAGGACGGGGGTGGCATTTAGAGTTGAGGTAAAGGGGTGGAAGGAAAGGAAAAGGATATTTGCTTAGGTGATGCGATCTGGCAAATGAGGAGATGGCACCGGAGGAAGATATTTGGGGGATTGACATGAGAATTGAAAGGATTAACTACAGAGGGTTAATCCTGTGTCCTGAAATTGAGGGTTTACGGTGAAGCTTTCTGTTGACGTGGTGTGTGTGTGTGTGTGTGTGTGTGTGTGTGTGTGTGTGTTGGTGTGGATAAAAGGAATTTGATGTATTCGTGATTGAGAAACAAGGACTCCAGCGTGTCAGTGACCCAGCGTTGGTAGAGTCTGCAGTGTGCCAAGCAGAGTGGCTGGCGTGGGATACCTGCTGGGCGACTGACGTGTAGGGCGGATCCAGAGGCTGGGTGCGGTTTGCAGCCCCTGGATAGCGCGAAGGCACCTCAGATGTTCCCTGCGGCTGGGATTTTCCCTTCAATTCTGCACCGTGCTGGTCTCCCCGAGGTGTTTACTTTGGCCTTGACCCTTCCTGGTAAGCTAAGGAAATGAGCAGGAGTTCATGTTGCAAAATGGTGTTTGTTGCCTAAGCCAAAGCCCTCTTTGAATTGCAGAGGTTAGAGGGAGCCGTGGAATTTTTGCAGAAAGCTTCCATAAGGGTGGTGGCCGACCTGAAAAATCACTGGATTTGAAGCTCACTCTGTTTCTAGATGATGTACAGCCTTTGCCTCCTAAATTTAGTCTCAGTTTCCTTGTCTGTAAATAGGAACATGAATTATTTTCTCCGTGTTGCAGCCTGGGGTGTCAAGATCAAGTGAGATAATGGTTGGGAAAGAACTTTAAAACTGAGCAACATTTCAGAATATTACTTTTTATGCATTAAAAAAAAAACAAGGCATGGCAAGGTATTTGTGCTGCATTTTTAAGGAGGGAGAAAGAGAAATCTCTTCTCATGGTGTACTGTAAGGAAAACAAAAGCTAAACATGATGTAAAAGGTGGAGCCATCTTCCTGGGTATTGGATTTGTGTTTGCTTTTTCTGTTGGCAACAAGCCTTGTGTACCAGGATATTAATGAATAATTAAGATCCTGTCCAGAAGAGGGGGGATTTCAAGGATAAGTGTGTGTGGTCCATCAGAAAAGAATGGTTCCAGGTACAGAAGTCTACTTTGTAAGGAGACAGACAGGAAAATAGAAGTCAAATTGTCACAGTTAATTCAGGTAGAACAAAATGGAAGTTGAAAGAAAAAGTATGCTGTAATCAAGAGCCATTGGAAGCCAAAACCTTGAATGTGATAGAAAAAGCCAGAGTAAGAAGGTGAGTCAGGAATGGCATGGGGGAGCAAGCAGGCAGCCTTCTTGAGCACAGGTGGAAATGGCACGCGTGCTCTTCACTTAATCAAAAAGGTAAGCTCAGTGCAGGAGTTTTGGACCTCATTTCAGTGACTGAGATAAGGACTACTCTGGAGAGTCCATGTTTGGAAATGTAACTTCTTAGAAACTGACCCTTGAAGGAGCAGTCAGGAGTTGAGAGGGGGCAACAAGTTTCCTTTTGTTTTCTTTCTGATGTCCAATTGTGAGAAGGAGCACAGAGTGCAGCATCATGAGAAGGAGATTTCCCGAAGCCGGATTCCCCGGTTGATTCTTCGGCCCCATCTGCCCCAGCAACAGCACAAGGTGTCCCCAGCCTCTGAGTCTCCCTTCTCTGAGGAAGAGAGCAGAGAGTTCAACCCCAGCAGCTCTGGGCGCTCAGCGAGGACAATTAGCAGCAACAGCTTCTGCTCAGGTACAGTACATGAGAAGCCACCCAGCATGAAGCATGTGCATGGCAGGTGAAATGTGAATGGGCCTGGGCTTCACCCCTTACTGCCTAGACTTCTATTAGGGTGATTTGTGTAAGGCTGGACCTTTTTGGCTATTCTGATCTATTGGCTCTTTTGACCTATTTGCTATTTAGTTTCATATATGCAACCCAATGGAATCTCATAACTGTTTCTATGTGTTTTTCTAATTTCTAATTTAGAATATAAAATCTAACTTTTTTCTATGACTGTTTATATTAAGGTTTCTTTGTTTAATCTAGAAAAGATATTAAATTGAATTTTATACTTTCAACCTCTATAAGCCTATACTTTTGATTATGGAATCCCTAAAATAAAGCAACTTCTAACAAATGAGGTCAAGACCAAGGAGGGCTATACTGTGGGACTGGCCTTGTAGTTTAGTAACTGACTATGTGTCTTTAACCTCCTTAAACCCAAATTGTTACATCCATAAAGTGGAACGGTGATACAGGTTGATTATCATCTATTTAACATGCTTGGGACAAGAAGTTTTGAAATTTTAAAAAATTTGGAATATTTGCAATGAGATATCTTAGGGATAGAAGCCATATCTAAACACAAAAAATTATTTTTGTTTCATACACATCTTCTACATATTGCCTTGGGTAATTTTATATGATATTTTTCAGTGCACCTGCTTTTTGCCTGCCACCTGTGGCATAAAGTCAGGTGTGGAATATTCCACTTGTGACCTTATGTTGGTGCTCAGAAAATTTCACACTTTAGAGCACTTCAGCTGAGCACAAGGATGCTCAACTTTACCTACTTTGTAGAGTTGCTATAGGAGCAAATGAGACTCTTTTCCTAAATGTACCCCTAGCTCAGAGTGTGGCTTAGAGAGGTGTTTAATACAAGACAGTTGTTAATATGATGAAAGTAGAGATCAGTTATGGCCTCTACATTCATCATATTTTTTGAAATTTCCTTAAAGTTGCAAAAGTATTTGGTAAGGGAACAGATCTCCTCACTCCTAAAGGTATGACCATATCACTTGACAGAGCTTGTGATACCTGTTGAAGCACATGACTGAGAAAGATTCGTATTTTTTAAGAAGCATTGGAAATTTGGGTAAAATTTAAAGGAGCATCAGCTTGTGATTATTAAAGAATGTTTCATGGATCATTTTTTAGAACTTACTCAGGGAACTTGTAATTTGAATATTAATTCATGAGTGAGAAAGGATGTGTGTGCATCAAGATGCTGTCTAGTGCTGTCACTTAGCAAGACACAACAATCCATTGCAGTTAGTGTTGGAAATCACATTTTCCTAGTATTTTATAAATGCAGCTTTGGATGTACTGCATACTTCCACAAAATAAGTCCATCCCATGCAGAAATTGTATGTTAGAAATATTTTGCTGCCTTCATTTAAAAAAAAAAATTCCTGAAGACATTCTCTGCATGGTTCTGAAAAAAAATTCTACTTAAATATTGTGTTCTAAAACTTATTTCATAACACTTGAACCATATGAATCAAGTGTAAAATGAAAACCCACTGAAGATTTGCCTAATATTCTCCCAAGGAGAAAACAAAAGGATCATTGATAAACTAGGCCCTTAAGGTCCCTGGAACCTGGAGCTGGATTTGCTGTTAACTTTAACTCTGTTTTGGAGCTCAGGGCTCACTGTGTTAAGTGGGGGACATCATTTGAAACTACTTTGTGCACATAACTCAATTCCACACTTACTCTTGATATTTTCCCAAGTCATTAATTTCTCTGACTTTAGGGTGAGTAGAGTTATCAGAAGAGAAAAAGTTTGTCCAAACAAAATTAAAGAGAAAACCTAAATATATTCTAGAAAATATAAAGGCAAAACCAACAGAATTATTAATTTTGGTCATGAATCATGCTCTCCCAGACCCATGTCCTGAATCATCTCTTCTTCCCAAAAGACCTGTCTCCCACTACGGCCATAATGGTGTACATGAAAATTGAAAGTAGATATTGATCTTTCTGCCATTAACTAGCTGAGAATTGAGTGGCAGAAACATATAATTATGGGCGTCTGTAAACCAGCCTTTCAGTCTTTAGCTTTGCACTCTGCCTCCAGACAGGAGTCTCTCCATTCCTCTGCCCCTCCCTTATCTTCCTGGGCTGGCAGCTCCCTAAGGTTTGGGTCTGATGCCTTTCCCTTTCTGGCTTTCCTTTTCTGCAGAGCTCAGATGAACCCCGTGAAAGCTTTTGAGTGCTGGGCTGACTAAAATTGACAGCAGTAAGGCCTTTGGGGGCATGTTAATGATGCTTTAGGAGGTCAGTCAGTGGGTGGAAAATAAATGGGTTTGGTACTATGGGGAGCATTCATGCTGCAGGCAGTGAGGTAGAGAATGTAAAACATGTCCAGCCAGCAGGGGGAAATAGCCAGTTTTAATCCAGCTACTCTAACACTGAGGCCAGAATATGTGTTGCTTAATCGTGGCAGTTGAATCAGAACAAGAGACACACAAACATTAAACATGCCATTCTCTGCTACAACAAAACTAAAATATCCTTGAGCTTCATAGCTTTGCAGGGATCATTCTGCATTAGCGTATTTTCATTATAAATCATCACAGTCACTAATGTGAAAGAGGCATGCTCAGTTAAAGGAATTCTTACAAAATGGAAGTGAAATTATAAAGAAAGAAGATATTTTAATAGAATAAAATAAACTTTGAAAATTATGTTTTCTTTTCCCCAAATTGGCATCAAAGATATTAATTGTGAAGCGTCATGTCCTAAAATATTCATTTTTGGAAGAAAAACAATATAATGAGCTTACAAAAAGTTATATTTACTTAATATAAAAGATTATCCAATATTTATATGAAAACAACTATTCATGATAACGGATGGTATTTATACATTGGCAAAATAAATGACAACTCCATGTTGATGTTTTCCCTACCCCACCCCCATATTTTACATGTAATTTTACTGATAAGTGTGATTCAAAGTCTGGAATCATTTCCAAAGTGACCTGTCCATTTTTACCTACTTTTCCTTTTCTCTGCCCTACTCCACTGCCTCCCTCCTGCCTTCCCATGGGAGCCTTGGCAAGGAACATTTAATGACTGGATATTCTATATGCTAATTTGTATGTTGTGTCTATCTCATTTCAGAAGGAGGGAGTTGTGTGTGACCTTTTGCAATTCATTGGGGGTGTGTCCCCAAAGAGCTTGTCTTTGAATGCCTCTTAAGGCAGAATCTTTTTGAAGATACCCGTGTGCTGTATGCATTTCATCAAGATGCATGGTTTTGCACTCAAACATTATTCTAGTGTTTAAACTGCCATTCTTTAAAGTTTGTGCTCAGTCCGTCCCTGTGACCTCACTCAGCTGGAGACCGTCATGTTGTATTGGAGGACAGGCCCTATTTCGTGTGTACAGCATGTATAACATTGTACATTCTTAGTAAAGGGTAATCAAACCTTAATTTAAATGAAACAGTACCTAGGAAGTACAGTTAATAGTAAGCTAGTAGAAATAATACTCTTGCTTTCACATTCCCCCCTTTTTAGCAATTTCATTGTTGTTTAAAGCCATGTTTTCACCTGTCCCCCTCTTATTTCCCAGCCCCCCATATTCCTTATTTTTAACATGCCTATAAGAAGTAATAAAGCCCACACTTTTAGTTTGTGTTCTGGGTGTGGCCTGTTCGATGTAGGCCTCTGTCATTTTTTTTTGTCCCCTTTTTTGTTAGTAGTGAATTATATTTGTCATTGTCATGTGACTCCAGCCACTGTGAGGAAATCTTGTGACCTGGGTGAGTTTGTGAGGTACAGACATCAGTCACCTGCCATGGTTAGCAGCATGCTGTGCATTCCTCTTTGCTTAGTTGAGGCAATAATCACCCCCTTAGAACTGGGAGGCAGATGGATTGCTGGGTTTTAAGCTCATTCTCCTTGGGGTGCCTTGTAAACATGGCAGGTGGAACAAATTATGCATATAGAACACTGGTTGTTTTATGGGAGGCCAGTAATTTTTCTGAGCTATTTTTGTGTTTCCAGTGTGCACACTTAGATACATGGTCACACTGTAACTTTTATTAAAAAACAGATACCAGGTCAACAAACAAAATGGTCAGAATTGGAGATTCTTTGCAGTCTAATCTGAGGAAGGTGTTTGCAGAAAGTATTTTTGTTTTTACAGTGGCCTGGAAGAAATCTCTGAGTGCCATAATGACCTAGAGGTAATCATTGTTGCTGTTTGTGGGTAGAACAATTAAAGCAAATTATAACCTGACTAGTGCCCTGCTGAGGCATGACAAAGCCTCCAAAAATTTGTCAGGCTTTGCCAAGCAGAAATATTTCTGCTATGCTTTTGTCTAGTTGAGGAAACTTGGCATCTGGATAGAGTGAACTTTCTAACATAATGATTAGAATTGAGATGAATTGCTTCCAGAGAAGTGAGCTGCATTACCAAATTATACTGTAATTGAATGACTGCCAACCTGCTGTGAATTGAAAAACAAAGACCCTAAGAGTTTAGTATCACTTTAATGAGTCTGGGACTGAGGTATATTGTCTAATATATATTTCAAGGGCTTAGCTGCCTCAGCTCCAGAAATATGTACCTAATGAAATATGTTACAAACGAGGGTGTCTAGGCAATGTTTCTTTGAAAATATGTTAACTGCAATTAGAAAGACAAGAGCAAAACTTTCTGGTTGCCATTTAATAATTTTAAAATATTCTTAACAATGGAAACTGTAACCATGATGGACCTTGTCTGAGAGCAAATTAAACTATTTTTTTTTTTTGGTATGACATTCATCCTTATGACAGTGTCTTCCAATTTCAGAGTATGGCCTTTGTCTACTTGAGAATCCTTAGCAAAACTTGTTTAAAATGTGGACACCTCAGCCCTACTCTGAACCTGTCATCTTGGAATAAAAGGGGCCAGAAATCTATATTTTGCAGGCTGTCCAGATGTTTCTTATGCATGAGGTCTGGGCCTCACTGCTTTGTGGTCTCTGTGTATTTGGGGATGTTGTATGAGCAATGTGAGGGGCATGCTAGAAGTAGCACCACAAGATAAGCAAAGATCAAAGAAAGCAGGAGTGGTGGCCAGCCAGCTGTTTATACCAGTGGCCATGGTACAAGGTAAATGCCTCCATGTCCCCTGGAATTAGTAGCTTCTGACTATATTGACAAATCCAATCTCTTTAGTCTTAGCAATGGTCTTACTTATATCTGCATAATGGGTCTAAGTGGTGTCCAAGTGGTAGAAAAGTAAAGGAGAGCAGGTAGAATTTTCTTACTTTATTTTCCTATGTAATCCTCTCTGGATTTACTATCTGTATCCACACTTTTTATTCTTCTATTTTCTTTCTTTGGAATTGGGATGATTTAGGGCACACTGAAAGTGAGTATACTGGGTATATCAAGAGTATACCCCAAACACCCAGTGGTTGCAGTAAAAGAAGAATAGCAGAGACCTGAGTATTAGGACATTTCCACTTTTTTGCAAGTTTTTGCCAACATATATTTTTCCAGTAAGAATATTATTAAATGCTTGTGAAGAATCAGAAATTGAGCTAAGGCTATAAAAATGAAGGAATTGTGGATTTAAAAAGTCAATCATTTTACTGCCTTGACTCAGACACCTAAGATAAATGGAATAACAAATCTTTGGGAAGTGATTCTCACTCTACTACCTTTCCTCACTTTTATGTCTCTCCTTTTCCCACAACTACCCCCACACCCTCCTGCCTTATAATTTGAGTTTGTGTTCCACTTATTATCAACATTGGCTTCTTAGGTTTCATAAGCCCCAGGATGTAAAGAAGTGACTTAATGAGTATCATGTAGTAGATAAACGGAATCTTTGGCATCAAGAGACCTGAGTTAAAGTTGTGAAATGAGCTAGAAAGGCAGGAGGGCCAGGTATGAAAGATCTCATGTGCTAAGAACTGATCTGAAAGATTAAGGGCCCCTACAGGAACCAGGCCAATGTCAAGAACGAGGCCATCTGGACAAAAGATAATGGTGGGGACTCAAGAACTCAATTGTGTGTTCCACTCCAAAAGGTTTCAGAATTTTTAAAAAATTCAGTTTCTTAACTCACTCTTTGGCCAAATAGGTGCACAAGTAGCTGAATATAGTTTATGGCTATCATTTCCCAGTTCCCAAAGATCTTGCACAGCCAATGAAGGGTGGTCAGCTGGGAAGAGTTATGACCAGGTTCATAAGGTAAAAAGATCTTTCTGTTTATGTGTTGGTCTGTGGATGGGAGAGGGCAAGAAGTGATGGCAAGTTTCTTCTTGCTTTTGGAGGCCATTGCAGCAGTAGAAATAAAGACCAATCAAATATTTGGAAGTTTGGGGCCTGAACAGATGGGTCTTAGTTTCCAGTTGCAAGTGGAAGGGAGAGAATAGAGTCTCCTTCAAATTCCCATTGGACAAACACAAATGAAGTAGGAGAAGTAGGGAGGAAGATCCGGAGTCCAGTTGATTAGTTCAGTTTAGGTTTTGTTGCATCAGAGACAAAAATCAGAAGCCACAGAGGGACAGTGGCAGATGAACTCAAGGGAGTTGATATTGCCAGAGGGTGTGAATGGAGGGACAAGAGAGGACAGGCTAGTATTCTGAGGTTCAGCAGGACACCAAGAAGGTATTTAGCACCAGGTAAGATCCCCACATTCCCAGCACTCTGATTTGACATTAGTTACCATCCCACTCCACCCTCCAGGTGGTTTTTATCCTGAGAAAGCTCAGTCTGCTCCCATCCATCCTGGGGGAGGCCCGATCCACGGGAGACTCAGTGAACTTCATGTTTACAAATCTGCTGGGTATAAGGTGACTTTTCTTGCTTGCAGGCACAGATGTGCCCAAACCTCCCCTTCTGCTGGACTTGCCTTCTCTCCTGTTCTGAAGGCACCACCCAGGCTCTCCCACCAGAGCAGAGGCCCCCTGACCGGGTGCTGCTCTTGCAGTGCTGAGTGCAGTCCTCCTGCCCCAAGCTCCCCTGCCTGCTGTTAGGCTTCCCAGTCTCCTGAGGAGACTGCTGTCTCTTTACAGGGAAACCAAACCAAACTTCCAAATGCACACTTGTGCCCATCCTGGGAATCATGCTTCTCATCCCATCCCACCAGAAACCCACATCCATGGCCTTTTCTTGGGGCTCCTTCTCTCCACTAGATGGCCAATCTTTATTCTCCCTCTTGTATGGGTTACTGTGAGGAAAGGATCCCTATAAGACACCAACCTAATCCTCAGAATTAAGACACTGTAGATCCTAACCTGCCCTTCCATTTATTTTGTGGTATTTTTGAGGATTTTGTTTTCTTTAATAATTATTTTTTAATTCAAAAGTAACAAAACATGTTATTATAAAATATGCAAAGACATACATCAGGTGGGTATAATCACATTTATAGGATTTATTTTGTTTTGCTTTATGCTAAAGATTACGATCTCTTGATTGGTGACCCTTTCTTTTCATTTGTTCGATAAATATTTATCGAGTACCTTTTGTATGTGAGGCACTATTCTAGTAGCTGAGCTAGAGCAATGGAACAATACTAGCTCGGCTCCTGCCCTCGAGGATTGTGTATTACAGGTAGTACCTGTGCCTATCATTGCTTGTTAGCACACAGAAGTCCCCCTCACTCGTGTCATTGTGAGTGACAAGCTGATATTCCACTCTACTGAGGACCATCACTTACTTAGTCATTCTTCTTTGGATGGACATTTTGTCTGGGATGCTAACTTTCAAAATTCAGAATTTTGTTTCATGAATGTCACTGGAATTAGACTACATAAGAGCATATTTCTTCTTTTTACTCCCTTTTTTTCTATAAGCAAGTAGGCTGGGAATGTAGCTCAGTAGTGAAGCAGGTGCTTAGCATGTGTGAGGCCTTGGGTTTAATCCCCACTTCCCACCAAAAAAAAAGGAGTAAATATTACCTAAAACAATTTTTTGTTTCCAATTAGAAAATTCAGTCAATTGCAATTTCATAAAGTGTATAGTGAGCATTTTTTTTCAACATTTGTATTTCTTGTTCTATCTTGACCACCACTATCTTCAGATTCTTAGCATGAGAAAAAAGGTGGGAAAATATTCACACTGCTTCAACACAGCTAGCTATAATCCAAGCATCCTTAGAACGCTTAGGAGTTTCCTTAATATGAGACTCTCAAAAGTTTAAGAGCTAGCTTCCTGGTCTATCTCAGCCTTTTCTTCCCCTCCTAGGCTTCCAGTTCTCCTTCCTCTCTGTCCCACTTGCCTCCATCTCCTTCAATCATGGAAACAAAAAGAATTGAGCATTTAAAAAAGCATGACTTAGAAATTGCAAATAAATCCATAATGCAAAGGAGCAGGGACGTCAGGAAGGTTTGTGACATGCCTATTTGGGAAAGAGCAAAACCCCAGGAAAGAAAGAACAAGAGAAATAAAAGCTTTCATGACACGTTAATTCACTACCCTGCTTGCCAGGCTCACCTCGCTCTGCGAGTGACAGAGACACCCCGTTTCTCAATTTCAGCACCAGCCCCTCCTTAAACAGAACATCTGTGTAGATTCATTACATTAAATATTTGGACCATGATGTTTTCCCTCCAGATTCTCTCCCCAGGGGCAAATTAAACAGTTTGATGCTTGGTAGAAAACCAAAACCAGGTCCGGGACCCTTAGAGAGCTCCGGGTCCTTTGAGGAAATAGAGCTTTGGTCACCTCACTCCACTGTGCATCCTTCCTCCTGCTCTGCTCTTCACCAGAGGACTTTTATGGGAGCACTCGAGGCTCCAAAATAGCTCAGAAATCCTGGGAATGTTTACACGTGAAGTGATTATTTTGTCTCTAAGAAACAAGGGAGGCAGCCACTAAGTAATGACTCCGCTCTCCACTTCATTTTTAGAGAGAGCAAGCAGTTCGGTGTCTTAGCCTGAGGTGCTCCTTTGAGTTCCTTTGACAAGCTCATTTCCATCAGTACACACAGAGCTCCACGGCATTAGAGAGAAAGAAGTTCTTCTTTGCAACTACCATCTCTTCTGTCTGCTCCACTTCACAACAAGACTTCACCAAAAATCCTGTCTCCATGATTTGTGCTTCTTAAGGATGCGAGTGGCAAGTCTAACATTCCCTTGCTGTCTTCATTTCCATTGACCTCTCAGCAGTAGGGACACAATGGAACAACCCCTCTTTTAGGGAAGATATTTCTCTTTGGCTTTTATGATCCCACCCCTGAGCATTCTTCCTGCATTTCAAGTCACTTCCTGGTCACCTTCATTGGCACCCTTCTCTTCCTGCTTTCCCGAGGGCTCTGTGAGCTCTGTAATTTCATATCTTGCACCTGTAGGGTGGCGATCTCTTGACTCCGCCCCCCGGCTTCAGACTCCCTTATCCAAGTGCTACTTGATTCTCCAGTGTTATGTTTAATTAGTGCCTGAAACTTCCCATAACTTCTTGATTTCGCCTCTTACACACTCATAAATCCATTTCTGTTCAACCAGAAATGACCACCATTTACCTACTTGTTTAAGGAAAGACATCCTTGATTTCCTTCCTGTTCATCATCACCATAAATACGTGCTTTCAATTATTTTCCCCAAATATATCAAATCCACCTACTTTTCTCAGTTTTCACCCTTACCATCCTAGTCAAACCACTCTTCACTTCTCAGTTGTATCGTGGTGGTGGCCTTTAAATGGGTTGATTTGCTTCTGCCCTTTCCCACAGCATAATAGTTAAGGAGGAGACTCTGGAGTTAATTTCTCTGGATTCATATGATGACTCTACCACTTACTGATTACAAACTTGGGGAGGTAGCTTAAATCCTAGTGCTAGTCTTGTATGCCTCCTACAAATCTGGATGACAGTAGTGCCTGTCAAAGGGATATTAGTTAAGACTTGTGTTAAGTATTTAAAAAGAGCACTCACTACTCTGAGCAAATATCTGCTAGATACATGATCACTAGTTCAGTGTGTTCTCCTTAATGAGCGCATAACAAATTTTTATTATCTTGTGCTTAATACACACTATGACTTCCATTGCACTTAATGATTCCTGGCCTATAATCCTGCATATGTGTGGGCTTTTGCCTCTATGACCTCCTAATCAATCATTCTCTCCCCATCAACTTGCCTTCAGTTCAGTTTCCTCCATCTACCATACCCTGGCCTATCTCAGAGCTTGTTGCACTTGTTCTTTTTGCCTGGAATTCTTGTCCTTGATTATTATTATTATTATTATTTGTCTCAACTCATTAGGAGCTTTCCATGACAACCTATCTAATGAAGTCCCTTTTACCTCACACCTATTTGGTCTACATAACATCATCCAGTTTGTTTCATCAACAGTACAACAGAATCCAAAATACCTTCTTTATAGATTTCTCTACTTGCTTATTTTTAGCTCTCTCCTCACCACTAGAACTCTTGAGGAAAGAATCTGAGTCTTGATCATCATTACATCCCTAATACATAGAATACCTGGCACAGAACAGGAAATCAGTAATAATTTGTGGAAAAGAAAAAAAATGGGTGTGTGGATGGATTAATGGAGGGACGAAATCCTTATAGTTTTGGCCACTGGCTAGTAACATATTGTGTAATTCTGAAGCAAAATTAGTACAGAGCCTTGTAGACCTGTGAGTTCTCACTGTGAACAGATGCTAAAATTAGGCGAAAAAATAGAAAGTTCAAATATGCTTTTGACAACTTAGAATGCAAACGTATGCATTCTGTGCATATGGCTACATGTGTTGAGGCAGGAACCCTAAACAGAAAGAGTTTCTTGCCTCAGATTTTTGTGGTCTGCTTATTATGGGATGGCTTCTTTCTAATAGCTTCCTTTGTCTGTTTTTAATTTGGGCATTCTCAGAATTGCTGATGTTTCCTCTTGGAATAAGCACAAGTAGAAAAAATTTTGAAACAGCTAGCTTATGATGGTGGAAAAAAAAAAAAGAAACAGGCACTTTGTCATACAAATCCGAGTTTGAGTCCTGAGTCAATTACTTAGTAGCTATGTGCCCATGAAATTCTTAACCTCCCTGAGTCTCAGTTTTCTCAACTATAACACATTGTTAAAATTGTATGATAAAAACTAGTGTGAGGGCCACATGATAGGTATTTAATAATGTTTTTTTTTTTTTTTTTACCTTACCTAGATCCTTCCAGTGCATGTGAATGATGTATTGTAAGAGTTTTGCATGACCACATTTAATCTTTGGTGTTTTATCTGTATCCATCAAGCTATCTTTAAGAATGCCAGTATCTGAAACAATAAGAATAATGTTTATAGCAGCATATGGTACATCATATTTAATAAATATTTATTGAATGAATGCATTGTCAATAAATACTGCTTTTATTCATGAGAATCAACTAGACTTCCATAGAGTTTAAAGTAATGTTTCCTTAAAATAGCAATGATTTTTCCCTTAAATTATGCAACTGAACATTGAACAGCAAGCATCAAACCATAACTGAATGTTTCAAGACATTATGGCACAAAACCACGTTTTCCTCTGCCTGATGTTATTTTTAAGTGTGTCTTCTGGAATTGTTTAGTTCAACATTTTGGAAAACCAGTGAACTCAGATCTAAATTCAAAAGGGAACCAGAAGGTTTAGAGATGCTTCTTGGACTTTTAAGAAGTATTCTGTTTGTATTCTTTGTAACCTGGTGTTTTATTCTTACATATGTTTGGTGCAAGAAAATTTAATTAGGTCATCAAGATTGACAACAAATGTGTTAGATAGTATAGTTGTTGGGCAATTGAGTATCAGGAAATTTTAGAGTACATATCCACACACATGTGCACACACTTTGGGCAATCTTAATAGGTTAAAAGTAAACAGCAAACTAGGTAAAATATGACAAAGGATTTCATATGCATCATTAAGAAAGCCTGATTACCCAAATAGGAAACTAAGGACATGAGCAATTGAGAAAATAAGTAAAAAAAGAAATCAACAAACATGAAAGACATTCAGCTTCACTCATAATTAAAAGCCATGCAAATTAGGGCATCAAAAATCCACTTTTAATTATTAACTTGAAAAGTACAAAAAATAATGTTTATTACGGGCAGAAATTTAATAGATGGAGTGCTCTCATAAAATAATAGTACTATAAGTTGTCTCAGACTCCTTAGAAGGTTTAGAAATTCTGCTAGACATGCATTCTATGAGCTAATCAAAAATTTGACCAAAGATTTATGTGTAAAATGTTATTAAACCAATTTTAATAATAGCAAGAAAAATGGAAACCTCAAATACCCTGTGAGATGGAATTGGTCTTTAAAATTTTAAGTTCATTATCTATTTTAAATAGATACTCATTTAAAATAACATTTTTAAGAAATTAAATAAAATATTTTGAAACTTTTTAAGATGTACTAAGAAATCAGAATAATACATGAACTCTATATGCTAATTGTCCACTTTAGCCAGAATAAATGATAGGGAAATATTGCTAAACGATAGAGAGATATTACTATATTTACTACATCTATCCTTTTTGTACCCTTTGCTGAGGCATTTTGAAGCAAATATCCAGATATCATGTCATTTCATGTCTGCCTACCTATGTCAACATGCATTGATTTAAAAAGAATACACAGTCTGAGGATGTAGTTTAGTGGTATAGGGGTTGCCTAGCATGTTGGCCTGGTTCAATCTCCAGTACTGCAGCAAAAAAACCAAAACAAACAAAAAACATATTTTCTTGTATAGTCACAGTGCCTTTGTAATTACTGACATAATTAACATAAGTCCTTGGTGTGGTAGAGAACTTGGAAATATCCTTAATTGTGTCAGTAATGTCTGATTCCTTCCTTTTGGTATCATTTTAACCCAGAGGTCAGCAGACTTTTTCTGCAAAGGGCAGATAGTAAATATTTTCAATTCCACTGGCCACACAGCCTCTAGCAATTATTCAGCTCTGCCATTGTTGCTAGAAAAGCCACCATAGACAATAAAAAGTACTGGGTGTGACTGTGTTCCAATATTTTATTTGCACAAGCAGGCAGCCTCTGGACTTGACCCGAAGGCTGCAGTTTTCCAGCCCCTGTTTAGCTCATTATTTTCCATGTCTTTTGTAAGATGGACTTTAGCTTTAAAGTCTTGATTAGATTTGGGGTCATTTTGTTTTGTTTTGGTTTGGTTTTGGTTTCGAGAATACTTCATTAGGAGTTCTGTGGGTTTTTTCTCACATCCCATCAAATGTCCCACTATTGGTAATGATAATACTCGGTGGGTACATTTGGGAAGGCCTGATCCCTGCACTGTAAGCTCTCGATGAGCCTTTTATCTAATGGTTTTTCATCCATTACGTTTTGTTGCCTAAATCAATTACTTCATTAGAGGTTGCAAAGTAGTAATTTTCTATTTCTATTATTTCATCTCTTTTTATTAACCTGAGTGCTTCTGTAAGGAAGAACTTTCCAAAAACAATGGAAGATTTCACTTATACTCAATTAAATCTATTTGTATAGAAACACTTTTTTGTAATCAGGATATATGCTAATTTTTCCTTTTAATTGATAGTTATCAACATAAAGTATCACTTCCAATGATATCTGGGGAATTGGGAGTTTTGGGAAGTGAAGAGAGTCTTTCTCATTTTATGTATTTATTTTATTTTTTAATATTATTTAATTGTAGACACAGTACCTTTATTTTATTGTTTTATGTGGTACTGAAGATAGAACCCAGTGTTCACACATGCCAGGCAAGTGCTCTACCACTGAGCCACAACCCCAACTCTATTTTTTTTATTTTTGTGTCAAAATGAATCAATAGATTTTTAGTATGTCTGATGGTTATCAGTCATCTGCATTAATGTTTTTTTCATCTTCAAATTATTCCATCTTTGGCTAATGAGGACCGCTTTGTGTTGGTTCCTGATGTTAGGTTCTTCCTTACTAACCAAACTAGTTCTACGGAGGATTGTTCAATGACAAAATAATGAAGTTGTCTATAATATATGTTAAGATTTTGATAAAACAAATAGCAAGCAGGCAAATAAACCATATTCACTCACTCAAAAAGACTAATGAAGTATGATAAATTGTTCAGTGTTTTCTGAAACACAATTATAGTAAAATACTATTTATTATTTTATTTACTTGTTGATACTCTTCTGCACTCTAGATTCCTTCACAATGAGTTAATTTAATAATAGTAAAATTAAGTTAAAATTTTTATAAGCTCAACAGAAGATTTTAAAGTTCTTTTCATTTAGCAAATTCTTTTGGCATATTTAAAATAAGATTCAGATTATTCAGAAAGTACTTAGACACATTTTCGGAATTGTTAATAATTGTACAATTTGAGCTACTCCTCTTGTTCTCAAAGAGCTTGTAAAGACAGAAGATTATTTTAAAAAAGCAATTTTTAACAATATCCATAGAATTATAATAATCAATTGTTTCTTCCCATATGACTTTAGAGTCCTTGAGAATTTATTTTCTTAATAACAATGTACAAACTACTCCACAGGTGTATTTCTTACAGTACTTTAGACAGGCCCCAAATTATTGAGTTTCCTGGATCTATGAGTATTCCTTCTACTCACTCTTAATTCTGTGTGTTGATAGATTCTAAGAAAGATAACAAGAACAACAAAATAACCTATTTATGAATATCAGTTGAAGTCAAAATGTAAATTAGTCTCCTTTGCTGTAGAAAGTGATCTTTAAGTATGGCCTTGATGAGGTCATTTTTATCCAAGTTCTACTAGGGACCATTCACAACCCATCTAAGTGGGAATTGAAATAGTTGACACCTGAGGGAAATTATTCCGAATTTACAAATGAGTCTCACTTTGCAAATCATGTAAAGTGGTCCTGCTTCTTTTTAATAAAGTTATACTTCCCATGAATGATAGAGAAAGAAATGTGGAAGCTCAACTATATAAGGGCCATGTGAGAATTGGGTGTTAAATTCCTCCCTCTCCAGTAGACCAACAGTCTTCATATTCTCTTCCTAAAGAGTCTTGGAGCAAAGCTTCTCTCATGACATAACCAGATGGAGAGTTCTTACCTACCTCAGGCATTCTTCCAGAAATGTGAAACATTCTATCCTTTTTGGATGGATCCTTCAGGATTTCTGCCATTTTCTTCCCAGAAATAGTTCCATCATTTCTATCATAATAGAAATTTTTACATTAACATATAAAAGCTAGAATTGTAAATATCATGTTTGCAAATCTGTAGATTCCACAGGCCAAGTGTACGTTAAGGTTGTAACAGGAAACAGGAGGCACACCCAGAGAGTTGAACGGAAGCAGGTCTAATAACTCTATCTCTTTAATACATGTAGTTCAGCACCTGGTGAGATTAGACCTGAAAAACCAAGCAACATCAGCTTGGTTTTCCCATTCTTAGAATCTTGATGTAAATGTGAACTGAGAAAATTTGCATCAAATTTTGAAAAGGAGTAGTGTGTTCTGAATTATTGGTGAGCACCCACCTATGCGGTGAATTATGAGAGCTAGAGAGGGAGACCAGGGAAGGAGCCCTGAAAGAGACTTATTCTCAAGATAACCACTTCTTTGGTATTGCACAGAGTAAAACCCCTCAGGTGACACAGGTAACCAGATGACTATGGGACATGAACCTCTCTGCCTGTGCTGGGGTCTTATTTTTATGTAAAGTGTGTCTTCTGTAATAGGAAACTTAATGAACTTAATGGCTATTCCCTTTCTGAACAAGATTCCTTTGATAGTGTTGATCCCATTAAACAACACAGGCAGACATCCCAAGTTGCTGTGAGAACTCATCGATTTTCTTGGTTAATAGACTTACCAGTTTTCTAAGAACTGCACATGGATAGTAATATATACCAACTCTTCTTGGCTTTTTATGAGATCCATCATGATGGGGACTGGGTACAATACCTGTGAGCTGTTTTGGTACTAGAACTTGATACATATTTCTTCAGTCAACGAAAGACCATTTCATACATTACTAATGTTTTCCCTCAATATGAAGCACAATAGTAGAGAGTTAAAAAATGTTCATGTAGTCCCAGCAGGAGGCTGAAGCAGGTGGATCACACATTCAAAGGCAGCCATAGCAATTTAGGAAAGCCCTAAGCCACTTAGCAAGACCCTGTCTCAAAATAAAAAGGGCTTGTGGCTCAGTGGTTAAATGCCCGTAGATTCAATTCCCGGTACAAAAAAAAAAAAAAAAAAAAAACGTTTTTGTAGTGATTCAAGTGCTTTAAGAAATACCCGTAGTTCAAGCTTTATTTAGGTTTTTATGTTCTCATTCCCTGCCATGGAGATACAGACTGTAAACACCCATGACAGGTGAGGCACACACTCCAGGTGAAAAATGCTGCTGCTCTCCTCATACTGCCACCATTCTAACTAATTTCAATTCTCAATTTTTAACCAGATCCCAGCACTTAATTCTTGAAATTACTATACTGAAAACATGACATGTACATACTCTTTCTTATTTAACTCCAGAAAAATGTCAATAGACCCAAACAAAATACATTGTTTTTTTCTATATTGAAAGCATTACTTTAATAGCATTTTCAGTAATGTTTCTCAGAACTGGAAATCGTTTAATTTTGTCCCATTAAATCTGAGGGTTTTCAAGAAAAATGGCTTTTAAGGTTAGACATTCTGAATCACAGATTTTTATTTATTTGGGCCCTCTCTCTTTCAAAGTAAGTAATTTACGGAACTGACTCATAAGGGCATAATTTTAAAGGCAATTGGTAATTTTAAATGACTAGACGTCAGTCATTTGAGTTTATCTGCTTTAGGGTAGGAATCCAGGAGTCTCTGTGAAGTGATGTGCAGACCTGTTGAGCCTTGTAAGATTGCTGAGTCTGGCTGAGTAATTAGCAACTTTGCACAGTTAGAGAGGAGCTCTGTCTTTGGGTTGAAGCAGGGGACATGCAAATCTAAAGGAAAGGCCCCGACAGTAAGTGATGAAATAGCTGAGCAGGAGCAGCCCAGAGGGTCTCATCACTCCATGCACATGGCTGTTTCTTTGGGGTCCAGGAAGAACATAGCATGTTTAAAGGAGCAGCAAAGGCAGGAGGCACGAGCAATGTGCCAAACACATTTGCTTCCAGAAACAGTCCATGGAGGTCCCATGAATATTAATGTGCCTAAAAGTTAAAAAAAAAAAAAAAAAACGGAGAAAAATAAATCATTTGACTAGTGCCAAGTTCACTTTGTTCCAGGAACTGGGATATTTCATAATAAAAAATGAAATAGAAGCCAAAAATGAAGCAATGGCAATTCCTATTCAGATGGAGTCAAGGCTTAATTCAGGCAATGAGTATGTTTTATTCAGGCCTAGTTCTGTTTCTGTCATATTCAGGCCTAGTTCTGTTTCTGTCATTATTCCAGCTGTTGGGTCTGAAGATAGTCTTTGATAGATGGCAAATTATTTTGGTTCTCTTACTCTTCATAAAAATTTAATAGTGCTAAAAATGATCAGTGTTACATATCTTTATTCATTCTTTTGACTAATTAGTTACCATAGTAGCTTGGGCATCAAAATATTTTCATATAATAATTATTTAGTAATGAAAATCTCCCAGACTGACCAGGTTGAGTAGGTAAACTTTTAAGTCATTCTTCTTTGGCTTTAAATTCTAATATGTTCCTCCTCATCAATTATAAGTGAATTAACGAACCATCATAAATACTTGAATAAATATGGAAAGGGTTTATAGGAGTCAGCAGTATGAATTTCCTGTTTGCCTAATAAACATCTGTACAGGTCACTTCATATCCCACATATTAACTGAAAATAATGAGCCTGGTAATAAAAATCACTCACTTGAAAGTTAAGGGAATGTTTCTAAGTTGAATATCATTTTCAATTTACCAGTTTATTCCAGACAGCAATGTATGTGGTTGATATATTTTTGGCAGGGCATATGTGATAAAACAGGCTCACTTCTTCCTGTTTCCCTGAACTTCTAAAGGCAGCGGTCTTACGTATCAAATTTTATTAGCCAATTGGTGAACCATTGTGATCGAGCACTAGGTATGGTCAAAAATATTGGAGGAACTTTATTTTCCTAACACAAGCAACTCTAAAAGAGTGACCTTGAGTTGTCGTGATGAACTTTTCATTACTAATCCCATCAAAAGTATGTGGACAGATAGGACCTAAAATTACACTATGTAAGAATATTCAAACAGACATATAGTTAAGTTTTCACAATGCTTTACAGAAATATTTGTGATCAAGAAACTTATTAAGATTTTGTCTGTAAATATTACCTTAAAATGCTATTTTTTTTTTTTTGTTATGTGCATGACAAAGAAAAATGAAGTCATCCAAGGAGTATCATCCACAGCAGTTCTAAGTGGACATTCTAAGCAGAGTTCATGTGACTGCACGGGGGTGTGCATGTGTGTGCCTGGTACCCTGAATGGCTTCTCGCTGCCATCATTGATTTCCTGCCCTCATTAAAACCTTATCGATCCCTGTTCTCTAGATGACACAGGCTGTCCTAGTAGCCAGTCAGTATCACCAGTGAAGACACCCTCAGATACTGGGAATAGCCCCATTGGCTTTTGTCCTGGAAGTGATGAAGACTTTACCAGAAAGAAGTGCACCATTGGAATGGTTGTTGAGGGAAGCATCCAGTCAGCCCGATATAAGAAGGAATCGAAGTCAGGCTTTGTAAAGCCAGGTAAGTGCACCGACTCTTCATATTTTACCTGGGTAATATAACTGAAGCAATTTTTCCATTTGAAACTAAAATCACATACAGATGATTTTATGGGGCAAGGTTTTGTCCTGTGTCCCTTTCTGTTGGTTGTTAGTGTCTGTCTGCTTTTGAGCTTCCTGAATAATTGCTGTGCACAGCATATCATAATGGATTATTCTTCCTCTTGCTTTTGGTCAACCAAAGAGAATGTCATTTTATCTCAAAGAAAAACTTAAACTGCATGAAAAATACAGTTGCTAGTTGGCTTTGCTTTGTAATACTATGAAAAAGAAAAAGCATAATACACAATTGGGGAGCTGTGATAGCATATAAAAGATAAAAAGGAGTATGACGAAGTATAAGGGGTACCCTTAGTTTTTAAGAAAGAAACAATGAGCAAAAGAATGTCATGTAATTATATCCAAGAAATGAAAATATTATCTTGTGTTCTCAAGGAACATGGCTGCCGTACTTTTGCCAGCACCCCAGCTCAACTGGCTTTTTTAAAAATTGAGATATAATCCAGATATCATAAAATTCACCTACTTCAAATATAAAACTTAGTGGGCCTTAGTCCATTAAAACCATTGTACAACATTACCATTATCAAACTCCAGAACTTTTCTTCTACCCCCAAATGAAACCCCCTCCTATTAACAGTCACTCTTCATTCTCACTCCCTGCCCCAGCCTGTCCCTGGCAACCACTAATTTTCTCTGTCTTGATAGATGTGACTCTTCTGAACATTTCATAAAAATGGAATCATACATTGTGTGGCTTTTTGTGTTCGGCTTCTTTCACTTGCATTTATTTCAAAGTTAGCTAGTGTAGCATGTATCAGTGCTTGTTTATCTTCATGTTTGAACAGTATTCTGTTGTATGGGTAGTCCACATTTAGAAATAGCCTTTTCATAAAAACAATTTTAGGTTTATAGAAAAATTGAGAGAAGAATATTGAGAGTCCTCCTGTACCCCCTCCCTACTAGTACTTCCTGCTTTCCCTATTTAAACATCTTGCTTTAGTGTGATGGTGTACCACAATTTGTTTATTCATTCTTGATTTGATGGACATTGGGGTTGTTTCTGCCATTAAGCTATTAAGATCAATGGTGCTGTGAATTTTGGTGTAGAAGCTTTTGTATGAATTTTTTTTTTTAGTTCTCTTGTGCATATTCTTAAGTATGAGATTCCTGAATCATATGGTAACTATATGTGTAATTTTTCAAGGAACCACCAGACTGTTTTACAAAATGGCTAAACCATTTCCCTTCCTATCAGCAAGGAAATGAGGGTTCCAGTTTCTAAAAATCCTTCTTAATACTTGTTACTGTCTTTTTTATTATAACCTTTGTGTTACTCTATTTTGTGTTGCTATAACAGAATATCTAAGACTATGTAGTATAGAAGGAAAAACAAATTTATTTCTTACAGTTTTGAACAGTGGGAATCAAGGTCAAGGGGCTCAAATCTGTGATGGTCCTCCCATCATAATGTAGAGGAGGGCATCCCTTGGCAAGGAAGCGAGTGTGCCAGCCCAAGTCTTTCTTCTTAAAGAGCCATTAATCCCATCACGGGACTATGGGTCTATGATATGGGGTGGGGGGATGCCCATATGCACAAAATATTATGTACTAACTTGAGAGGTTTATTTATTAAGATTTTTGAACCTAGTTTTAATGCTTCTTGCCCAAAGGCAGAGCCTAAGGCAAACCTTTTATCAACTGTTTCTGATTTAATAGCTCATAGGCATAAATACTGCCTAAGCAGTTTTTACCTGGTAAACTTTTTATTTACTTGTACAAGGTAAAGGGATCCACTAAGTTTCTTAGTTGCCTAAAATTCCTCACATCATCATTGCTACAGCTTTGGAATAGGACCCAATTCTGTACAGTAAATTCTTTGTATTTAAGAAAATTTTGCACAGTGACCTATGCTTCTTTGAACTTTGCCTGTCAATCTAATAAATATGAAGAGAGGAAATCCTGGAAGTGAGGCCCCTGGATGACTCTGCATTTCTAACATGCAGAGACATAATCTATTACAGCACAAGAAGATAATGCTGCAGGTAAAAACAGCCTTCTCCCAGCCCTGAGCTCTCCCCTCCCCTCAGTCAAGACTGACCTCCAGCTCTCCATGCGGGCGCTCCACTTTTTAAAAATAAACTGACTCATTAAAACCAATACTAATTTATTAAAATTAGCAAGCAATTAGTGGCTCTTATACATGTGCTCAGGGACCCTTTAACATTAAGTAACCAAAGCCCATTTAATTTTAGGTCCATTTTTCTAGATTCTGGAACACTGCAGTTCACCTCAGAAAAGAGTTATTGAAATGCCCCTGAGGTCAGTAAGATAGCGAATAATGATCACTGGGTCTGTTATGCATAAAGAGAAGGGAAATATGTCACAGGATGCTAGGAAGGTTTGGAAAGGGGAGCTGAGCAATGAACAATCCTGTGCCTGCCAACAGGGCCCTGTGGTGCACACAGCAGTGAACCCTTCCTGCCAGGCAGGAACTCCTTCTGGAAACTTCTTACAGGCAGTGAGCCTTCTGTCATTTTGGCTTCTATCACTTAATACCTATGCAGATTTAATTAAAAATTGCCAACAAGGAGCAAAGAAAAACATTCCTACAGTCCAGTTGGGTGATGGCTTTGTGTTTTCCTTTTATCCATAATTCAGCAACACATTCAAGGCAGAATCTCCAGAGCCTAATTTCGTGTCAATATAAAGCAGGTGTCCAATAAAAACTTACTGGGAAACACAGTGTGTACTTTGTGCAAGAGATTAGGGTTTTTTTGTTTGTTTGTTTGTTTTTTGCATATTTATAGCCAATAATTTTTTAGAAGCTCAAACGGAAAAAAAATGTAATTGAAAACAGATCAGGTAACTGAAAACAGGCCCTTGACTTGAATTATACAATCAGAAAGCCATCATCTCTGATTTTTATTTATAGTTGAATTTTTAATGTTGTTATCAGTGCATTATAGTTATACATAGTAATGGAGCGCATTTTGACATATTCGTGTACGTATGGAATATCATTTGCTCCATTTCAGCCTCCAGTGCTTCTTCTTTCCCTTCCTTCTCCCCACCCCCAACTGTTCTCTTTCCTCCTCTCTACTGGCTCCTTCTATTTATTTAAATTGTGCTTTATAGATGTGCCTAAAGGTGGAATTCACTGTAGTGTATGTATACACACACACACACATACACACATATCATAATTTGGTCAACTTTATTCCACAGTTCCTCCCTTTTAAGGAATTAGATTGAATGTGAGAGGTACTTGGGGAAGAGGGGGCAGGAATGACCTTGTCATCATCCTGCCTTTAGGAAGCTTGTAATTTAAGGAAGAATACTGTAAAATAAATCCTGAGGAATCCTACAGATTAACAGAAAAGGAAGGAAGGCTTTCCAGGGGGGTACTTTTTGAGGAGTCCTGGATGGTGACATTTCTTCCCCTGGGGTGCTCTGCTAATATCAGTTTTTAGTCAGTTTCCTGATGAAACTTTTTAACCAGAAATGAAAGTCCTAGTTGGATTACTGCTCTAGTACATGAAGTGACAATACTGAGCCAACTTTCTTGATTGATTTATGACTTACAGAGTATCTTAACCCAGGAAAGAAAAGAATCCACTGTCATTGTTTTACAAATAGAAGCATTAAATTCTTTGTGCTCAAGGCTAGTTGGAAGGGTGGAGGAACAATTACACAATTTAAACAAATAATTTAAAAAACGTGAAAGTCAAAACACCACTGGAGGTGATTAAGGAGATCAGGAAAGAGCACATGGTTAGGGTCACTATAATTTAACTGAAATCCACTTTCAGAAACTGAAATGTTGAAATCTGCATTTGAAAGATGTCACTGTATCTCCTTAGCATTCAAACAAAGTTAGTATTCCCTTGTTATCAGACACCACCCAGGCTATTGAAATTGGAGACCTGGCCAAGCTGAATCATAATAACCTCACAACAATAGCCAGGGATTGGTTACTTTAAAGAAAGAAAAAAAGGTTTCCCACATTGAGAGGCATTTGCTAGAAAACTCAGAAGGCACCAACTAGGTTAGTGATTAATCAGCACTGGGTCCCTTGATAGAGCCTCTTTCACACACAGCCCACAGATGTTTCTGTTCTTATCAAGAGCATTATTTCAAAGTTAGTTCATTACTTCAAAGTTAGTTGTGTGTAATAAAACAACAGCTTATTCTTGTAATAATGTGAGCTGCCTAGAATAGTTCAAGGAGAATTGAGCGCCTAAGCTTCCACAGTTGTTCCCCAGGTTGCCCAACCTGTTCCGCCTGCAGGGAAGGGTCTGCACTAGGGGAGAGGGGGCCAGACTGTAGTTGTACACACTAGGTAGAGTGTGTACACCTTATTACTGTGTGATCTTTAGCTGCTTGTGTGTGTGTGTGTGTGTGTGTGTGTTGAAACTTTGTGCTCTGCATCTGTAAACTGGATTGTTGAAAAGACTTTGAAAGAGATTAATTCCTCACTATATGGCAGCGAGGGCCATTTATAGTTCTTAATAAAGATGTAACAAATTCCATGCGCCTTATTTACATAAAAACTCCTAAAACCCTCATCCAAGACTTAAAGTTTATTTGAAATAAAATTCTAGCATGTCATGTTAGCCCAGCTCACATAAAATGAGAGGACTACTTGATAAAGGAGGACACAATGACCCAAGTGCAAATTGACAGCTGAAGGCTTGACAGTGCGCCCAGAGATGGGAAAGTAGGAAAGAGCAAATGAAAGACCACTAAAAAGCCTAGTGGCCTTTTCAGTGTTATAGGCCATTACTAGCTTCAAATACTTGGTAGCATTTAGTGCAGTATTGATGTAAAAGCAGACAGAATCATTGTGACGGTGGAATTGCAAGAAAATGCTGTCTATGAAAGCAGAAAAATGTCTTACACATTTAAAAATATTTCCATAAAGTGAAAAAAATAAGAATTTGATGCTAAAAGGAAGATTTTGGTTATGAAAACTTTCTATATTCTTTGGGAAGCTATCATTTTTTTTAATAGCTCAGTAGTTATCAGCAAGTCTTCTAGCAACAAAGCCCAGCCGCAAATATAAGCTGCCAACACTTTCAGATACTGAAAACCTAATGAAAATATTTAGAAGGATATATTAGATGTAACTGTGGGCTAGGAAAACACTCTTGACAAATGATTTTTTTTAGTCAATAGTTATTGAGAACTAGCTGTCCCAGGCAAAATTCCAAGCGCTTAACTCATTTCATTCTAACATTGATGTGAAAAAGGGACATAATTAGCCCCATTTTATAGATGGAGAAACTGAGGCACAAATAGATTTAGTAACCATCCAAGGTCACACATCCTATAAATGGAGTTTAAATAGTGCAATCTTGCCTGTAACTCTTAAGCGTGCAATAATTGTAAGACCCACCTTCAAAGAATTAATTATAGTTGCAGTAAGGATGTGTAAAAATTAAGAAAGATGTGGCTGATAAAAAACATGAATTATTTTTCTTTAATGTTGGTAGAGCCCTAAAAATTCCTATGAAGTCTTATAAATTAGCTGATAAGAGTCTATTTGTAGATTATGCTGGCTGTTGCTAATAACAAAATTAATGAGACTCGATGTAACTTCAAGGAAGTACAGAAAGTTGAATACTTAAGGCTCTCCAAAAGCAGGTCAGTAAAATGAACATGAGAACATGGAGATCAATGTAAGGTCCTCAGTGATTTCCACTTGATCATGAACTAGTCCTTTTTCTACTCATCACAAATGTTTCACCTGCTCCCCTGCATGTCATGAATACTTTCTAATGTTCAGACAGAATATAGCAGATATGTTTTATGGTAGACAGTTATCACTTCTCCTTAACAGGAACCAAAACAGTAAAACAAAGCTGTCCTTATGGCAGGTTTATGTGTTTGTTTTCATGCCTTTTTCTCACATCTGGGTTTTTGATGATGCACCCAATCAAGTAATGGTAACAAATGGACCTTAATGGATTTCTCTAAGAATTAGCAAATCATAATCCTCCACTTCCAGAGGTAACTGCCATCCAAATCCCAGGTCTACTGGGATTTATTACATGTACAGTGTTCATAGCCACTGATGTGGGGGCCTGCCAAAGGCTCACTGAGTACTCTAATGTGGTAGGAAGGAAGCTTTATAAGTCACTTATGCACAGTGGAAGGCCAGTAAACCACACACCCACCATTGAGGGTGTTGTATTTCAGCACAACAGAAATAAAACCTGGAAATGTCTTTCATGTGTAAATTATGCAAATAGATGCTTTAGGTTGGGCTTCCCCCGACCCCCCATGGGCCAACACCAAAATCAAGGAGCATTCTGCCAAGCCCTGGGTGTGGTTGAGGGATCCAGCATGGTATGGTGAAATACTAGAGCCTGGAAATAGCTTGGAGCCATTCCAGAATGCAGAAGGGAGTAGAGAAGGGTCATGTTACCTAGAACCCAAAGGTGGCCATATATGAAGGACTTGGGAAGAGGAACACAACCACTGGCAGAGAAGGAGCCAAAGAGATGAATGCCCTGACTTCTTTGTCTTCTTGGCTGGTATGATTTGTTGTGTGGCATTGGGTGGACTCTAGGGTTACCGACAAAGAAGTTATGTGATGAACAGTGTAGCATGTACCATTGGTTAATTCATTGAGTTAAATTCTTCTACCACCTAAGCTGGTATATGATAGCAGCCAAGGGTGTCAGTAAATCGCATGAACGTAGGCCACGGTTTAACGAGGTAACACTTCAGGAACATAGCTGCAAAAGGCTTGCATTCCAAGAAGCATAGACTGGAATGTTTGTAGCATTGCAAGAATCTAATGGAAAGGGAACCTTCACTTGACCATGTCGTTAAGAAGAGTTTCTGTTAAAGTAGGTTTGAATCTCCACTGTGTACTTAGCAGTTTTGTTCATTCATTCAAAAATTTAGTAAGCATTGCAGTGTGCTAACAGCGTTGTTCCAGGCATGAAGGATATAGGAGTGAAAAAACAGACAAGATGCCTGTTCTTATGGTGCCTGCCTTTGACGGGAGATGCCTGGTGCATAAGCACGCAAGCAAGTTCAGATAGTGACAGATGAAACAAAGTCATGCAATAGAGAGCTGGGGCAGGGAAATGCCTGGGGAGATGACATCTGAGCTGAGAACCTCAGGCTCCGAGAGGGCTCAGGGGATGCACAGGTGGTAGGCAAAGCAGTGAGTTAAGAAGGGAAAGAGGAGGAGCAGATGAAGTCTGTATTGTCAAAGTAATGGGAGGCCACAAGGGTTTTTTTTATAAGAGGGAAAAAAATGATTTGATGTATGTTTTGAGATCTCTCTGATGACTTTTTGATGCTTGAATTGTCAAGAAGTGAACCTGGCAGAAGGACACTAAATTGAAAGGCTTATCCTAGGATGGAGGCAGAGGAGACAGGAAAGGATAGAGATGCAGTTCACATGATAGCACATGACTCCCATTTTCCTAATGAGACTAGAAATGTTTATTTGCTAACTCCAGTAAGCCTTTTGCAGTATGGATGAGATATCAATATCCAATGTTTTTTTTAACTTGTAATTTTAGTTAAATATGTTTGTACTCTATTATTAATTTAGAAACATTGCTTTCATGCATTTTTCATTTAAAAGTTTTAATCAGTCTTTCTCTCTCTAGAGTGACTTGTTAATTCATCTGACTTTTCCAGGGTAAATCATCTTCACTTCTACCCAGATTGTTTGAGATAAAGCAATTTTGAATCCATGTCTCTCTCATTGGTCAAGCCAGCCAGGAGGGTATGGGCTAAGTTACTGTAACAAATAGACTCCAAAATAGAAGTTAAAACTAGACAGATGATTGTCTCTTGCAATATACCACATTTGGGTGATCCAGGTTGCTAGGCAGCTCTGCCTCCTTACAACTTGGCTACCTCTTGTGGGACCAGAGTGGCTCTCATCTGCCTATAAGAAAGCAGGGGAGAGGGACCAGGGGACACTCTGGTCATTTTAAGGTCAGGATGAAGAAGTGCCACATGTCGTTTCTAATTATATCCCAGGACATCCTAGTCAAATGGGCACCTGTTATTATAGAAGAGGGGGAGAGTGGAGGTAGACATTAGTGAACAGCCAGCAGGCTGTCACTACATCCACTGCATAGCCTGGGACAGCTGGCTTTTCTGTTATCCTGTAGATGTAGATAATTATCTCTCTCTCTCTCTCTCTCTCTCTCCAGAGCTATTCTGTTCCTGAGTCCAGATAGCAAGGGATATAGGGTTTTGTGATCTCTACAGCTTAACCACTGACTGTGTTACTATTTAAAGGGATCTTTAAACCCATGGAGGAGTCATACCTTAGGAATAATTAGAAAAACTGCTTTTGAATTTCTCTGTTTCATTTGAAATAATCCCATTGGTTGGCTTTTGAAGGCAGCCAAAAGTATCACAGACAGAAGCCAGTTCAGACTGACATGTCTTTTTTGAATGGCACTTTTTGTTCAAAGAAGGTAATTATGAAACAGCCCTAAAATAAGAGGCTTTGAAAAGACTCTAATATAAGGGGATTTCTTCTTTGCTGAGAGGTAATTGTGCAAGGAGAAGTACTCATCTTACATTTAGACATAGAGGTAGGGTGGACCAGGTCATCTCAGAAGCAGTTGGGGAAAGGGTTAGTGGGAGGGAGAGTGTAATCTGTAATGTAAGGAAATGTTTTCTCTTTTTCTTTAATATGGAAAATAATTAATACTTAGCTTTTTCCCATTGCTGCAGTATTCATAAAAGATATTGGTTATATATTGTCATATATGCACCATGTATTTACTATACAACACTGAGAGGTAAAAAATAGAAATCCTCTGTCTTTGCAAATAATCAGTCTCAGCATTTGACAGGTGACTATTTATAGTGACAGTATTGGCCTATTATATAGTCTGTTCTCAATGACTAATCACTTTCATGTCATTGTAAAAGGAGAAAGGAGGAAAGTTTACAAATGGCACACCTTTTAAGTCATTGGGATGATCACTTACTGTTCCACCTACGTGGGGCCTATTTTATCTCTGGTTCCTTATTGGTAAGAATTATTCTGATATGATGGACGGTTTGGGTAGAAGCTTAATAAGTATGTAAATAAGTATGTTTACTTGAGAGAGCTCCTATTGGAAGGATGGCACCTACTGATGTCCCAGAGAGCCCTGGACTCCATTTTCTCTTCTCAGAACAACCGGTTCTGCCCTCTTCCTCTCTTCCAGGCACTGCTGGAAAGTGCCTTGCATATTTAAATAGCTGGAATTCAAGAAGTACACAAGCATTTTCCTCAAAATGTCACATGCTTGCCATTAAATTTAGGGATGTGTGGAGTTTTTATGTAATATCTTACTTGCTCATGGGGATATTATAATATGGAAAAATTGTTTTGTTCCAGTATTATCAAAAGATTAGTCTTGACTGTTGTGTAGGCATTTGCTTCTATTTGACAGTTTGGTATTTCTTCAGATGCTTTGTGTCCATTCATGAGGGCAATGGTTTCATTTGAAATGCTGCAGTCACCAGGGAGAAGGCCCTGTGCTGTTCCCTGATAGGTCTGCTCTCCCTCTGCCTCCTGTTGCTATGGTGCCCAGCAGAGTAACTTCCTTGCCCTGCACATGCAGGAGGCTCTGTCTCCATGGATACCCCACTCTGAGACTGTACTCTACAGAGAGATGAGCTGCACACACTGTATTTCTGCAAAAGACATACTCCAGCCTGTGGTGGGAGGCTGTTTGCAGAGGCAGTGTTTGCCATGAAAGTCTACGGAGCTTACCTTCTAAGTAAGTAGTATTAGTCACAGTAAGTAAATAATTACATTGGATCACTGAGGATATGCTCTATGTGCGTGTGTGTGTGTGTGTGAGAGAGAGAGAGAGAGAGAAGTTAGTTATAGTAGGCTAAAAATGTATACTAAAAACAAAATTTCAGCTCCACCTTTTAGATATTCTGAATGCAGTGCCAATAACTAACTAAACTTTTCAAAATGCACACATGTATTGTTTTAGATATTCCTGGTAGTTTGTGAGTCTGTATATGTCATCTCTCTCTCTCTCTCTCTCTCTCTCTCTCACACACACACACACACACACACACACACCCCATGTAGACGGTTATATTTTAGAATGCACTTCTCACCCTGGAGCATTGCATGTTGCATTTGTAAATATCAAGCATGGCCTTCCCAGTTGTGTGTTCGGGGAAAAGATGAGCACAGCTATAATTAATGCTAACTGGCACTGCACACAGTTTGCAGTGGGCCTCTGTGTAGGCTGGGACGTGATGTATTTATTATCAAGAGAGGACCTGCTCATGTGATTACAAAAAGGAATGCCATGTCCGCTGGTTCACCCTGAAAATTATTCAGAGCACATCTCTCTGACCCGTTTTAATTTACTTTACTCACATGGCCTCCAGTAGAAAATTTGAAACTCTTCATGCCCATGGAATTAGGATGTGGAAGATTTTTATTTGTATTAGCTTATTTGCTTTAACACTTCCACTTTCCTGTACATTCCAAGAGCATAAGGATTGGGTTCCCAATGTTGTAAAACACATGTGTCACCTTAAAGGGCTTTTCATCTGCTGGGAAAATGATTAATGCCTGTGGTATTAGAATTAATTAATAGAAACACAAGAAAGACTCTGTATATGATAACTTCAACTCTAGTTCAATAACCTTCAAATTGTATAAAATTAAGATTTTTTTTACACTGTCCACAGGAGATAACCAGCATCTAGCCACCTCCAAACAAAAATTAGAACATGGACTATCTAGATAGGTATAAGAGATTCGCTTTTAATCATATAAAACAGTGAGCACAAAACACTATATTAGATTATAAATTTCCTCTCTTTTCTATGCTCATGTCCATCCAAGCAAAGGAGAAACTGTTCAATGTCATATTTTCCAACAGTTAGTCATGGCTCAGTTTTCATTGCTCCAAATGATGGAAAGGTACCACCCTTTGAAAATGTGACTGTACCAATGATGACTTTGTTCCTGATTTTGTCACAGGGACCAAACTTTAGGTCATTGCTTTAGTATTTTATAAATATAAGATTCATCATTGGTGGAGTGTAATGAACAAACACGGATACGTGATCGGTTTCTCTAGAGATCATGGTTTTGAAGACTGGAAACAATGTCCATGACATTTCCCCCAAAGTTTTCATCTCATTCATAGTCTAAGGCCCTATGTTTCTTTCTCAAAGTTTCTGTTGAATCTTCTTGTTCCTCATGTCTTTGAAAACCTGGATAGTTGGGATTTTTATTCTACCTCAAAATTTCTTTCTCTCCTCTCTAAAATTGTTCCCTCATCTGTATAGTGCAGATAAAAATAGTACCTATTAGATAAGACTGCTTTGAAAAATTCAATGACATAATCCATGGCACATGATATACATTTTAGCTGCTACTGTATTATGATTACCTTAAGCATAAATGATGATGATGGTCATCATTTTTACAATGCACAGATGTCAGTGGAGGTTTTAGTTAATAGCTTGAACAGTTAATTGATTTTTTTCCAGACTATTAAATTTTATATTAAATAAATTACTAAGAACCTACATATACTTGGCATTTTTAATGGAATTATGGGATTCAAATGCATGAGAATATAGTTAATAGAAAGTGAAATATTCAGTATTTTTTCTCTTTTTCAAATGTGCAGCTTTGTTTTGCTAAATGTGTGCGTGTGCGCGCGCACGTGTGTGTGTGTGTGTGTGTGTAATAAAATGTTCATTAGTTACTTTTGTTGTCACTAACAATGGATGTGGAGGATACCACAGTAGATCTGTAGGATAAAAGAAGCTAGGCCATAGAATAATGCTAGTTACTATTTATAGAATTGGAAATGTAACAATTAAAATCTGGGTTCAAAATTTTAAGCTCACTTCCTTTTCAGAAAGGATTTCTGTTCAGAGTGCAGTCCATGATGTATTTTTTTTTAAAGGTTAATTTCATTGAGTGAAAGTTTGGGGAATGATGGGAGAGGAAGAGATGGGAAATGATTGATTAATCTGTTTAAAAATAGGCCCCATGCTGGGATTTTTCCTTTTGCACTAATCCTGTGTGACATCCAAGCCAAAAAATATAAAGACCAATGCCACATGTGCAGAGCCTGCTGGTACTAATTTTACAGTGCATGAAGAGTTGACCTAGATTACATTTTGCAGCTTTATTTTTATTTTAATGTCATTTTCATTTCCCACTTCATTATGGCACATTCTCTTCTTTCCATCTGTTTTCCCTGGAAAGAACATGGCATGGATAAGAAGGATGATACCAACTCACTTGAATGGGAAAGGCAGGGAGTTGGAGGGGGGTGTGCATTTTTAGGATGTCGTTTTAAATGAAGCCTCTAGAGGTTGGGAACTTGGAATCAGTGACAGTCCACACATGCTGAATGTATTTTATTGAGAATAATTTCATATGCAGTATCACTTAGATGATCTAGTTAGAATAAGCCTTTCTTCCTAATGTTTCAAGGCAAAAATAAATCCTTACTGGCATCTCCACTAACGTGGTGATCTTATATTTATATTCTCCTGGCCTGTGACCAGAATAATGCCCTACTTTCCTTTCCATTGTTATTGGTCACGCATCTGCATGCTGCGATCCTGCACAATTTGTTAAGTGTTTGTTAGGTACTGGGTGCTGCTGTCATGAATTTTGGGTCATATCCGTTTGTTGACCTCCAGGGAGCTTTGTTAAGTGGCTACTTACAATTCTATTTGCTGAGTCCTTTTTTTTCATCGGGGGGACTTTGGATGCTCCCTTGTCTTTTGCAGCAGTAACATTGTTCAGGAAAACTGGATCTTCCTGAGTCTTTGAGCTCCTTGGGCTCACCTCTGAGGCTGGGATAGGGGGTCTCTGCAAGCCTCTGCCAGGAAGATCTGATTTCTGCCGAGGTTCTTGAGAGAGGGAGGTTATGCCTACACCTGATACTAGGCTACAACCTGACCGGCATTGCTTCTCTCCTATTCATTAGTGGAGGAAGTGAGGGATTCCAGCCGCAAGCTTAGCAGCACTCATTCACACATGATGGTCTAGAATCTACAGATGGTGCCATCATCTGGTGCTGTTAAGCCCAGAGAAGAGGGATGGTAAAGGGCTTTGCCTACCCAAAGCTGGGTCATTCTTAAGGTTTGCCTGGGATTCTCCAGTTCAGCATCTCCACCCTTCCTTTTCTCATCAGTCTCAGCCACCATTCAACAGAACTGAATCCAGTAATGCTACTCATTTGTATTTTTCCACAAGTATTTATTGATGAGCTGGCCCCTGGGATACAAGAGTAAATAGGGATCCTTGCATATGTGTGATGTGTTTCTGAGGGAGGTACAGGGTCCCATGAGAGTATAGAGGGAGACCATATAACCAGACCGGGGGTGGGTGGGGTCTGTGAAGGCTCCAGGGAGCATAATATAATATTGACACAAAGAGTAAAACCAGATCTTTAAGTGCAGAGACACTTGGGGATTGACCTTGACATACTATTGTTGTTAACAAAAATACTATGTAGGCCCTAAGAGGGTTTTGTTTTTTCTTTTTAATTCAATTGTGGTCTCTGTTACATTTATAATTAGTGTTTAGATGGCTCTCTACCAGGATGTGAACTTTTCTAGGACAACAACTATGTTTTGCTTTTCTTTCTCCTTCTTTTCTTTTTCTCTTTATTATCTTTTGTTTTCAGTTCACTTTCATGGCTTCCATTTTTTGGTAAAAATATATTACATATAATGTGATGCATAAAGAGAGTGCATGTGACACCTGCGTAGGCCGGACTCATGAAGCAGGCACTTGTGAGCCAGCCTTGCACATTCAGTGTTGCCACCACCAAAGCTGCCCGTGTGCTCACATCCCTTTCTGTGCCTCCCCCAAGGGAAAAAAAAAAAAAACCACTATATGGAAATGGTGTTTTATCATTTCCTTTAAGAATAATTTTCTTCTTATGTACCCCTAAAAATATGGTGGAACACAAGGGTAACATTTTAAAGCCCAGAGTCATGTTTTCTTTAGCACTGTGCCCCTCACTTAGTAGGTCCTCAAGAGATGTTTGTAAGTGAGTAGAAAATAACTGTATGCCAAGGTGGAATTGAAATCCAACTTTAGTGGACTTGTTACTTTTGAGCCTAGCTGATTTTATCTCATCAAGTGTTTATAAATCTATACAGAAATTGTTCACATTTTTATTTACCTGTTTGGGGATATTTTCATACTAACATTTCCAAAGCCTACTTATCTCCTTTTTACTGCCGTGCAAACACTCTCCAGTCATCCTAATGAGAGTGGCCTTAATTAGCTTGCAAGACTCTGCTTTGCTTTGCTATTTCATTTTGGTTTTTCATAGGACATTGTGGGGTGGGGAGAGAAGGAGAAAATAGAGAACATTGAGTACACTTGAATTTAAAAGTTAACTTGCACGGGGGTGGGGCCAAGTGGCTGAGCAAGCAAAGGGTTGGCTTGGGAACGTGTGCACAGTGCCAAACTTCACTGGGAGTTGAGATTATGGGGAAGGTTCCATTAAACGGGCCCATAGAAGTGAAGAGCCCAGGCTGTGTGCAGAGAACAGTGGAAATGTGGGTGCACTCCATTCTTTTTAGGTGCTGTCCACCACATTAGGACAAATAGAGAGCTTTGGGGAGGGGACTGGGTAGAAAGGAACGTTCAAAACATTTTGTTCAGAGACTTGAGAGTTGGAATAATTTTCAGTTGACAGATAATGGTGTGATGTGAAATTCTGGTGCTCATTATTAAAGGTGAAACACCCCATATCTCCTTGGCCACCTCTCCAGCTCCAGAAGGGGGGCTGAAGTGGGAGCACAGCATACCAGGTACAGGTCCCCTCCAGGAAGTGCTGGGCTTGCTGGACCTTTGAACAGGACTTCAGGCAGGAGTGCAGGAGCTGCCCCACCTGCCTTGCACCTGCTTTCCTGAGCCTGTGCCCTGCCCAGAAACCTTCCTGTTGTGTGGCCAGGCCTTTCGCTGGAAACATTTCCCTGTGATTTCATTTATCCCATCCCATTCCCACTTTAGTTCTTTGAACACATGTCAGAATAAAATAAAACACACTAGGCCTTCCATTTCTCCATTTGCTTTTATTCTCACAATCTGAACAGATGTCAGAAATTGCCAGAATTTACCCAGCTCTTATTTATCTTACTTTATTGACATTTGTGCTTGCAAAAAAATCATATTAAAGATTACACAGGGCTAAATCCAATATCCATCGTGGCGGATCATATTATTATTTTTTTTAAGAAATTCTTCAGGTCACATGAAGAAGAGTTTTTTCCCCCCCCCCCATTTGATTGAGATAATTCCTTTTTTCTTGTTCTTTGTTGTGTGGAAAACATACATTTTTTTCACATTCAATTGATTGTTCTTTTATGTGGATAGCACTACACCCAAGTGTGTATCCCAAGATAAAGGCATTTTTAATGTTTAATTTGCTTTACACATTTCCTGTTTTAAACTCTTTTGCTTGTCTGGAGTTCTACAAGATTTTGAACCTGTACAGTTAATTTTGGGAACGTACAAGCTATGTGGAAATGGACTGCCCGGTCAGGTCTCTTTCCCACTTGCATGTGACATGTCTCCTAATTCTGACCGTCACCAGAATTGCTGCCCAGCCTCCATCCTCTCCTCCAGATGTAGCTGTCACAATTTCTTCAAAAAGCACCACTTGGTTCACCCCATTTGAAACTCATCCTGGCCCCCTCTGGCCTTCACAATGGCGTGCTCCCCACCCACCATGGCCATTGCATAGGCTTCACATTTTTCAACTTTCTCACTCTTTGGGCTCCATGCTCCCATCTGATTCCAGGACTCCATCCAGACACAGGAGTGACTCTGCTCCGTGCCTCCCTTCCTCCATGTTTTGGTTTATGCCATCCCTTTCACCTGAGGTCAGCTCCCTTCCACACCCCAACACTCGGTACTTCCTGCCTGGTACCCCAGGCCTATCTTAAGTGGCTCTGTCTCATGATAACGTCCCTTTGTCCTCTTGCTGTCATGTAAGCCAAGAGTAATTGTACTCTTCATATTCTTGTAGCCTCGTTGTTGGTGTAGCTCAGCTCCTCCTGCAGGATCCTGAGCACTGGAATTGTGTTTCTCCCTGTCCCTCCCCTATGCAGAGCCTTAGTGCCTGGAAGCCTCAGCGCCCACAGGCAGTGGTCCAACTTGAATGTTACCATCTTCATTTCCAGTTCTTAGATCTTTGTGATGTTTGATTACAAGGTACCAAGCAGAGAGGGCAAAGAAGAAACTAGGCTTTGCAGTCAGTTGCTTCAACTCTGCTGTTGGCTAGCTCTGTGGCTTGGGACGAGTCCCATCGCCCCCTCAGAAGCTGAGCTTCCTCATCTTTAACCTGTGTGTCTTTGGGAGGAAGAATGAAAGGAAATAGCAGGTGTAGCATTCTGGACAGAGGCGGCTCTGAGTGCGCAGTGGCTAGTAGCATTGTTATCTGACTCTGTCATCCGTCATATTCATTATCCCTTCAAGGTTTGAGTAATCTGTAGTCTGCTGTCAGCACCATGCCTTCCGTGTTTTCTTTCACGTCATTAATTAAACATGTTAAGTGGGATAAGGGCAGGGACAGAGCTGGGCGACACATTACTAGCGGTTTCCCTCGAGGTTGACAGGCAGTCCATTAGTCAGCATCCTTTGGGTACTGAACTGTGCTATCACCCAGTGCACACATGTCAGCTTTGTTTGTAAGAGTATCCTGAATGTTTGTATTAAATGTCTACTGAACTCCAGATATGAGAGTTACATGGCAATCATAACTCTGTCAGAAAAGGATGTGAGAATTGTTTTATTGTATATGGCTCTCAGTGAACTCCTGCTGGCTCTTTCTTGCCTTACTAAAGGACTTTTTCTACACTTCACTGGTGATCAACATCACACATAGCAATTGTGGTTTTTCAGAATTTATTTTTCTCTGTCGAACCCTGCATATTTTTTTGGTCCCATTTCCAACCTGCTACCTCTTTCTTTGTGATTTCTCAAAAGTTGGTGACACTGTTTCCACAATCATATCTGCAGGTCCTTTCAGAACCTTTCTTCTCTCATTCATTAAGTAATTCTTCTGAGTCCACAGCACTGTACTTGGCTCATGGGTGCAGTGATGCACAAGACAGAAGTCTTCCTGGTCTGCTTGTTTTTTACATGATCGTATCCTGGGCTGAAACCTTGAGTTTTAAGAGACTTAAGCATATGGGGTGAGGATAGGAATGGGGGAATATTTTGATCCTAATTTATCGTAAATAACAGCAGTCTGTTGGCTCCCCTAAAGGGGGAATAGGAGAAGGAGGAAGGTAACTCGGTTAAGGCCCCTTCCAGGAGACATCACTGATTGCCAAGGGTGAAACTTTAAGGCCATGAAATCTTTGAAGGCAACAGCCCCTACTTTGTGCTAAATCCCGCATTAGTCTCTGGGGTAGATATTGAACATGTGTTAAAGCAAATAGGCAATTTACAATCCAATGTGAGAAACTCTTGTTGAATTCTGGGTGAGGTGAGTGCATAAAGGAGGGGCATCTAATCCATTGCTGAGGAAACTGAAGGTCAAGGCTGAACTGAATGGTGATGAGCAAGTTAGTATAGTTAGCCAGGTCCAGAGAAAAAGAAAATAATATTGTTGGAGGGGTATGTGTGAAAACTGGGCAGCTAGAGACTGGTGCTACCCTTAGGAAACGGCTTTGCTGGCCAGAGTGTCGCAGGAGCCAAAGAGCTTGTAAAGGTCTTGTGAATCATGCTAAGGAGTTTGGACTTTGTCTTAAGGACACACAAGCCCATTGAAGGGTTTTAACAAGGGAGTCATCTAATGAGATTTATGCTCTGGAGCTGTACAGAAGACAAAGTTCTCAGAGCCACTCAGCAGCTGGGCACAGTGCGAGCTGTTTCAGTAACTGTGGATAAGAAGTGATGAGGGTTTTGGACAAGAGACAGGGTGCAACAGCTGACCACAATTTGTAGTGACATATTGAAAACATAGACCCCTTTACTGGAGTAATTCTCCCAACTTTCCTGTCCATGAAGATCATCTGGGCCGTTTGTAACAATGTGGATGAAATTTTCAGTTATCATATCTGGAGTATGAGTCAGGAATCTGTATTTTTAACAAACAGTCCAGGTGATACTGATGCAGGTGGTCCTCAGACCACACCAAGACAAACTCCTATTTGATATTATAATATGGAAAGGTTTCTTATAAATATATTTATGCTATGTTAACTTTTTGCTTGAGAATGAAGATTCAGTCCCAATGTCTTTGATGAAAGCCCTGAGGGTTCCAGTGCTGAGAAAGAGCTAGCTCCTTGCTAGTCTGGTCTTTGTTCACTAATTGTTTGCTCCATCATTGGTGATGCAGAGCGGAATGCAGAAAATCTTGTTGAGACATTTGTTGCAGATTGATTGTAAATGCTCTTTCTCTCTCTCTCTCTCTCTCTCTCTCTCTCTCTCTCTCTCTCTCTCCCTCTCCCCCCTCTCTTTCTTTCTTCTCTCTCTCTTTTTCTTTCTCTCTCTCTTTCTTTCTTTCTCTTTCTCTTTCTTTCTTTCTCTGTCTTTCTTTCTTTCTCTCTCTTTCTCTCTTTCTTTCTCTCTTTCTTTCTCTCTCTCTTTCTTCCTCCCTCCCTTCCTTCCTTCCTTTCATTGAACCCAGGAGTGCTTAGCAACTGAGCCACATCTCCAGCCCTTTTTTTTTTAATTTTTAATTTTTTTCGTACCAGGGTTGACCTCAAGGACACTCGACCACTGAGCAATATCCCAGCCGTATTTTGTATTTTATTTAGAGACAGGGTCTCACTGAGTTGCTTAGTGCCTTGCTTTTGCTGAGGCTGTATTTGAACCTGTGATCCTCCTGCCTCAGCCTCCCAAGCTGCTGATATTACAGGCATGTGCCACTGTGCCCGGCCCTTTTTTTTATTTTTTATTTTGCTATGAGACAGGGTCTCACTAAGTTACCTAAGGCCTCACTAAGTTGCTGAGGCTGGCTTTGAACTTGTGATCCTCCTGCCTCAGACTCCTGAGCCGCTGGGATTACAGGCGGTGCAGCACCGTGGCCAGCTGTAAATGTTCTTTCTAAAGTTTCAGCTCTTTGCAAAATCAAGCTAGCGAACACAGGGGAACAAAATTTCCTAATCTCTTGAAGTCCCACACAGGCATATTTTGAAAAACCCACACAGGTGTCATTTTGAAGCATTCATCATTGTGGCATTTCCCTTCCCAGATTTACCATGTATGAGCTGTGTGACTCTGAGCAAGTTATGTGTGCTCTCCTTCCCTTGTCTGTAAAATGGGAAAACTGCTGTATCTATTTCATAGACTTGATATGAAGATTAAATGAGGATGTGTGTAAACCACTTTGCATAGTGTATGCACACAGTAAGCCATTCCTAGCCATTATTGAGAGAAGCCAGGTGACCAGTACTAAACTTTTCACTTGTTTTAGTTTGGCTATTTAATAAACACTTTACCTTAAGACTTGCTTTAAAAAAAAAAAAAAAAAGGTCCATGATATCCACAAGCAAGAATCCTTAGAGAAACTCTTCAGCAGCGTACTTCCAAAACACACAGATAAATAGGCTAATGATAATGATGGACACTTACTGTGCACTTGTAGTGAAACATTATGACACTTAATTCTTACAACTGACCCATGCACTAGGTAGTCTCCCCCCCCCCCCTTTTTAGAGTGAGACACTGAAGCATAGTGAGTTTAAACAACTGCCTGAGGTCACTCTGTCATGAAAAACAGATATTTGAACTCTGGACCTACTGATGCTAGAACTTGCTCTTAATCACTGCTGTGATATATATAATTCTATGAAGCATAGTTAGTACCACCTAGTAGTATGCCAAGTAAATTAAGCAGTTGGCTGATTTTCATTGTGAAATGTTCAAAAATGATTCCCAAAGTGTATACTATAGTACGTAACTATATTTAAATAACTATCAAACCTTCTGCTCCTGCTTTCTCAGGCAGCCTATGAGAAAGCCGCTGTACAAGGGACCTCTGGTATGGGTGATTCTAGTAGTGGTCTTAAAGTTTGGTTTCCATATAACTGGAGAATGTATTTAAACCTACAGTACTGGGCCCTGCTTCTGCCTGTAAGTTCATGAGGACTATTTCTCCGTGAGTTGGAAACGTTCCCAGGAGATGCTGATGCTACTTGTTTGGGACCATACTTGTGAGAATCTCTTAGAGGGATGAGAGAATGATTGGTGAACTTACAAGCAGAAAATGGTTTAAAATCTGTCCCATAATTGCCTTGTCTGCTCCACAAATCAAGTTACATAATTTCACAGACATTTTGAAGAGACATCTGTCAGCTTTAGTGTGGAGATGCTTAGATTACAATCAAAAGACAGAAATCTTGAACATTTCTGAAATAGGGCAATTGCTTTCTAATGTAGACTTTTCATGGTGGCTTCTCCATCTTCAAAACAATGAGGCCTGGTTTGCAACTCCAATGTTTCCTTCACTTGCAACTCATTCCTAATGTTTGGCCTTGGAACTAGGAACAAGTTCTGGGCTACATTCAACATTACATGTATTCACAAGGAAGGTCTTCTATCACCTCCCTGGAGCAACAATTGTCTCCTTCAGTGAGGTTGGATGAATAATCCAGTAACTGGATTATCTTCTCACATCCGTGGGCTGGTCTCCTTGTCAAGGTAAGGAACAGGGTCGTGGAGTGACCTAGCCAAGCCTGACAGGTTACCAGCTAATTTTCCTGATCTTTTAGGTCTGAAAAGTCACCTAGGCATGTTGGATTCTAAAACTGGGATAGTGTAAAGCAAATATTATAGTTTTAACTTTTAGTTCTCCATAAAAACAGGGAAAGGCTTTGAAAGGGATGTAAGGGCAAATGTGCAAGGATAGATAATCCACAGAGCATTTCTTTTTGTCTATGAATACTCTATTTTTCCTCTGGAAATGTAAAAAAAAAAATGTTTGTAAGAATGGAAAATCTAGCTGAGTAAATGTGATAAATCCAACTCATTCTCGCATCATCAGAAGAATGAAGAAATAAAATTGAGGTATAAATCATACACTAAATATTATACAGTAGTCAAGTGAATGCTTTACAACTATAAGGAAAATCTTAGCAATATAATATTGAGTGAAAATTGTCTCCAAAGTTTATATACATCATGATAGTCTGTTCATTAAAAAGTTAAAAAGAAAATAAGAAACAGTCGTATTAAACTTTTTAGGAATACCAATAGATGTGATAATTCTTTGTAAATGAAAATGGTGAACAAGAGATAGGATGGGGATGGATCACATAAGTAGCTGTAAGTTCATCTCAGTAATTTTGATGACTGGTGTTGATTCCATCATTTATTATAATTTTCAACATAAATACATAACCAAAACAAATATTCAGTAAATAAATCTGGCCAATGATGAGTGTATGTCAAAAAATCAAGGATTATAATTAATCCATTTCTGTGCATCTGAAATTCATACCAAAAAGAAAAAAAATAAGAAAACAGCTTTCTGGGTTGCAGAGAAAATAATGAAATGTCACTCTTTTGTAGAAAAATAGCATGCTTGGTTTCCACACAGAACTCTATGACCTGAGCCTTTTGACTCTTTCTCCCATCTCTCATGTCACTTGTTCCCATTATAAATGGAGACCATTAGAGGCTGTTAGTAGAACTACTTCAGACAGAACTGTGGCAGTAGTATCCCTGGGTAGGAAAATCCTATGTCTCCGTTTCTTGGATCCACCTTTCTGAGAAAGGTAATGTTTTTGCAAGTTGTCTCAGAGAAGTGAAGACAAATTTTGGAGAATGAAAAAAGACAAATGACTCTTAATTTCACCAGTCACAAACACTGGGGCCTGGGTCTTAGGAGGCTTTTAACTAGTCTGCCTACAAGATGCTTTTGTGACCTCATTCCCTGGGGTGGTTACCTCTCCCTTTTCCAGTATTACTCCCTCCATAGACTACGGTTCCCTTTGTCCTGTGACCATCTCCTTCTGCATGTCACAGTCTTGAATAGTTGTGAATGGTTTGCAAATGTAGGTAGATCTGTGTGTCTTCTGCATCAAGTCTAGTCCTACTAGTTAGAAACAGTGTTTGCCTTTTTGACTTTTTTGAGAAATTTATGTCCCTCCTAAGACATTTGCCTCTTTCTGAAGCCAGGATTAGGGTTTCAACTTGCTAGATATGCAAAGAGCTGTAGGACATACAAATATGAATTAATGAAATCTCACTGTTGTTAAGATGTTGGCTCCTACAGTGTATAATTTGTGATACTCAGACCCTACCAGAAGGGTTTGATAATTAGCTACCCCTTATCGTTTAGTGTGCCACAGGTCTTCCTGCGAAGTTAGAGAGTTAGGTCAACACAGCCAACATCTGAGAATTCATTCATGGATTTATAAAGGGAGAGGGAAAAATCCTTATGATCCATCTTCCCCACATGACAGCATTCCCTCATCAGGAGACCCTGCTCCAAATCTTGTCTCCCTGATTTTTGCCTCAAAAGTATTGGGACCCAGATATGGAATATTAGTTGGCTTTTCATCACCATGACTGAAATGCCCAATAAGAACAACTTAAAGGAGGAAAGGTTTATTCTGGCTCAAGGTTTTAAAGGTGTAAGTCCATGGTAACCGGCTTCATTGCTTTGGGCCTGAGGTAAGGCAGAACATCTTGGTGGAAGGGTGAGGCAGAGGGAAGCTGCTAGCTCATGCATGGCAGCCAGGAAGTAGACAGGGAGAGAGAGAGAGAGAGAGAGAGAGAGAGAGAGAGAGAGAGAGAGAGAGGATCCTGGGACAATACATGGTCTCCATGGGCAAAACTCCAAGGACCCACTGCCTTCTGCTAGGTCCTACCTCATACACTTTCCACTATCTCCCAAGAGTCCACTCAAATTATGAATCCCTTAAAGAATTAATCCCTCATGAGGGCAGCACCCTTAATGATCTAGTCACTTCTCCAAATCCCTGTCTCTGAACATCACGGCATTGGGGACCAAGCCCTCCAACAAATGAGTCTTTGGAGGACATTTTATATCCAAGCCATAATGTGGTTCAGAGAGGAAATTGTAAGAAAAAATAAGATAGTGGCAATATTGTAAAGTGCTTATGGATTGCCAGGCACTTTTCTTAAAAAACAGGTTTTACATGAATTAATTTACATGATTCTTACAACAACTCTGTGAGATATAGATATATTATTATATTATTATGTTATTGTCCTCTTTTCAGAGATGAAAATGAGGCATAGAGAGATTAAATGCCTTTCCCATGGTCACATAGATAGTAAATGTGGCTGTTCATAAAAAGCAAAGAGCAACAACTTCATGGAGATTAAAAATTCAAGCAAGTAAGAGAGAAGAAATATTCATGAATCGGGTTGAATGGATATCAAGATGTTGCTCAGCATCCTGAGGCAACAGTGGATTTTCAGCAATTGTCTGTTTCTGTCCTAGAGTTTGCTTTATATGCAGGCAGTTAAATTATAATTCATGGGGTTTTGTATCTTCTAAGGAATGAAAACTGGGTGTTTCTGTGTAATAATTTCACATTAGAAAATAAAATAACTTAAACCTGGTGGTTGCAACCACAGTTTAAACCACATTTAATTTTTGAAAATTACCAACCTTTATCATTTAATAAACATCTTGATAATTTGCTAGCAGACAAAGCTATTAGTATCCAACCCAAGTTCAGCATTGTGATTCTGTTCCATTTAAATGGCATAATGGCCGAGGTCAGTGCTGCCGAGAAGACCAAGGGAATGAGCCAATCTGCAGTCAAGTTCTGAGAGGATTGTGAAATAGGAAGCTCCCAGTGCTGCTGCCATGGGTGGCTGGGAACCTGTGAGTCCAGAGTGGATTGTGGCATATAATGAGGTGGCTGACCAGTGGGGACAAACAGGAGGGGAGACAGTCTAGGCTATTAGTCTTAGAGGCGATTTTAAAAAGTACCTAAATGCACAAGTGAGGGGAAAACATGTGATTTCAGAGTCCCCTTGGATGCCTTGGCAATGAGTTTTAAATTATGTCTTCTCTTTCCCAGCAAGTGGGAGTTTTTCTGTCATTCAGATCTAGAAATGCAAGACAGCACCCTCTTACTGAGAAGAGTGACGAAGGAAGGGGCTCCAAAAGCATTCCCGTCTTTCCCTCCCCACTATGATCTGGACTTGAAGTCACAGCTCTGATCTGACTTATTACCATTGATGGTGTCTCAGTCTCCATTTTTCTTTCCCATGCTTCAATACGCAACCTCGCCTTAACTTTTCCACATGGCACCTTGCTCCACACCCGCCCACTACCACCTTTCTGTCCTGCTTTTCTCTGATTTAGGTTTTGCAGCCAGACATAGAGGACAGGCATCTCATTTTGGTAAACACCGAATAAACACTTTTCCTTAAATAGAAGCAGTAGCCTTTCCCACTAGCTTTGTTGAAGGGGCAGAAACTCTGTTTGATTCAGTAACTTTGACAAGATTTCAAAGACAACTACCACGTTAGAGTCTGGAAAATACTTCAGGGAGGATGTGACCTGTTATTACTAGGTCCCCAAGATAATCAGTTAGGATGAAGTTCATGGCCACTGTGGATGCCACCCTTCCCAGTCTATTCAGTGAAAGGCAGTGGCGGAGAAGGCTGTCCCTGGAGCCCACCCACCAAAGGACTTGTTGCTGATTCTATGATGAAGGATGCCTGGTTCCTTTGGTGCTGTCTGTCATGGACATGTGGACCACACTGAAGACAGCAGGTTAGGGTTAAAGGAGTAACCCAACAGCCATGTGTGCTGGGCTCTGAGATGGTGTTCTCTGCTGAATGTTGTTTGACATCCCCAACTGCACACTGGTTGGTTCTTCATTTAAAAGAGGATTATGAAGACCTCAAACCATGGATCAGTTGCTAGCATCCTACTAGCTTTGCAAACCAAACTTTGTTACATGAGTTTGGCTGGACATGGCCCAATTTTGAACAACCTGTGCCTTGTGTATGTCCCTATGTTCCCTTCCAGGTCTTTGAAAATGGATTTGCCCTGGGAAAGTGTTCCTGGAGACCTAAAAGACTAGAGGTCACTTCACAGGTTAAATTCTTTTCTCCTGGGTACTTTGCCCTCAGTTTTAGCTTTTGCTCACTCACCTCTCACTTCATACTGAAGAAAGTTCTGTATTGTAATAGAACTTGAAAAGGAAATCCAGTGTTCCTTCTCTTTGGAGCGCTCTTCTTCACAGCATGGTTCAGGACCACCCACTGCACATTAATCTACAGCAGTTATTAACAATGCAGATTTCTGAGTTCTCATCCTCTTAGATTTTCTGAACTGAAATTCAGTATTTGCCCATCAGTGTCATTAAACTCCCCAGATGATTCTTAGGCATGGTAAGGCATGGGAATTATTATTTGTTGCAGTACTAGGTATTTAACCCAGGAGTCCTCTACCCCTGAGCCACATCCCCAGCCTTTTTAAGTTTTATTTCGAGGCAGGCTGAGTTAGTGAGGGTCTTTCAGAGTTGCCCAGGTTGGCCTCACACTTGTGATCCTCTTGCCTCAGTCTCCCTAGAAAGCAATTACAAGCATGTGCCACCTTGCCTGGTATTAATAAGTGTAGGTGGATATCATTGAGTGTGTCAGACACTTCCTACTAACTCATTCCATCTTCACGCAGCCTGTAAGTTTGGAATTATTATGCCCACGCCCAGAGCAGGGTCTGACACATGACAAGTGTTCAGTAAATATTTGTTCAATAAACAATAAGTTAACCTTTAAAAACGTGTATGTATATACACACATATATACTTAAATGGAGAAATTAAGGCATGGAGAAGTTAAAAAATACTTTGGCAAAACCAAACACCTGGTGAAAAAGATTTATAGCGTCTTCTAGTCAAAAATTTTCTCTTCCCCGTCCTTTATTGATGTTTCATTACCCTCTGTGTTTATCATTTTCTCAGTCAGCAGGTGGACTGCCTGCTTTTCTGCCAAGGATTGGTAGCTGACTCAGCCCAAGATGGGCACGTGAACAAGGTGGAGCTTGGAGCTGTCCTTGACTCTGGCTTTCCTAGGGCCACCCCCTACATGCTTCCTCCTGCCTTATCTCAGACTTCCAAACCACCTGACTGAGGAGACCCTCCTGTGCTGAGCGCTCTGAGTAAATCTACTCATATTTTCCCTGGGGCTTTGTGAAGACTGGGTTCTGACCCAGGGCAACTCTGGAGCTTTTTGGAGCAGTCCATGGGGAGTGTGATTCAGGATCCCCTAACTTTAGAAACACCCTATTGTTTAAATAGAAACTGCTCTTCACTGAACAATGGCAGAGGGAAAACTACTTTTGTAAAGAGTGATTATAAAAACATATGACTTGGGGCTGGGGCTCAGCAGCAGTGCACTTGTCTAGCATATGTGAGGAACTAGGTTTGATTCTCATCACCACATATAAATAAATAAAACGAAGGTCTATCAACAACTGAAAAACAAAAGTATGACTTTGGTTAGAACAAGTCATTTCCTCTTATTGGTCTTTTTAAGAGAAAGATATATTGTTTGAAAAGGCCTCTTCTGGCCCTTGAGCCCCTGTACCATTAGTTCTAGCTAAAATAATAATACAGTGCTTGCTGTATGCCAGGGATTGTTCTCATTTCTTAGCATATTTCACAATCACTTAGCAATATTGACTATTAGTATCCTCATCTCCATTTAACAGATGAGGAAATTAAGGCAGGGAGAAGCTAAGTAACTTGCCCAAGGCTCCACAGAGAGTTAAATAGAAGAGCCAAGATTCAAACACAGGAGACTTGATTACAAAGTAATCAAAATACTACATTCTAAGGTACAATTACTTGTATTATAAAAATGTTTTTCTTAAAATGTTTAATTTTTTAAAAGAAAAAAATCCTAAATTTTCTATAAGTAACACCCTGTTTTTGTGTGTGTGAGAGATGGTTAGGAAAGCCAAATAACTCAGAAAGATGATAAAATGAAAATGAGTCTTTTTTTATATCTGCCTGTTCCCACGCCCAAGGGAAACTACTATTAACAGATATTTTTTCATCCTTCAAGGACACTTTTTTAATTTTATGGTTTGTTTTTTTGGAGGGGTAGTGGGAATTGAACCCAGGGATACTTTACCACTCAGCTACTTTCCCAATCCCCTTTGGGTTTTTTTGTATATTTGTTTATTTTGAGACAGGGTCTTGCCATGCTCCTGCCTCAGCCTCCAGAGTTGCTGGGATCACAGGCATGTGCCACTGTATCTGGGTTAGGAAGAATGTTCTATGCACATAGAAGGTTGCATATGATTTGAGGATTTATTTACACAAAAGCAGACATGCCTCGCCCACTGTGCTGCATCTTGTTCTTCTCAACTAACAGCAGGTCTTTGAGGTCCTTTCACTTCAACACACAGAGGTTCACATCACTCGTTTTCATGATTGCAGAATGCTCTCTCAGGCTGCTCTACCACCTGATTTAACCAGTCACTGTTGATGAACCATAAGGTTGTCTGTGCAGTATAAATTCCTAGCCATCCAGTTTTCTTTTCTATGCAGCTAGTATCAGTTCACACTCTTAAACTCTATCTCAGTGTCTGCTTTCACAGACCCTTAGCAGAACACATATTATCCAAGTTTTTCTTTGGCCAATCTTTTAGGTGAAAAAATTTCCTTGTTTTCATTTACATATTTAATTTAATAAGTGAGATTATATAGCTTTCCATATATATTAGCCTTTCCCCCCCTGTTATCTGTTCATGTCTTTTGCCCATTTTTCTGTTAGTTATTTTTCTAATTAGTATGAATTTGGGGTAAAAGAAATTAGCCTTTTATCATATGTTGGACCATTTGTCTTTGACTATGTTATTTTTCCATAAGCAGTTTTATTTTTATGTAATTAGATCTATCAATAGAAATTATTTGCTTCTAAATACTTTAAATTTGAAGTTCTCCTTTGCTTCTAAATGTTCATATGTTTTTAAATATATGGCAGCTCCAACAATTGAACATCAGTCACAATGAAGATAAATCATTTCTGAATTTATGATGTAAATGGAAATTATATTTATAATTTTTCAAGAAGACTTCTATTCTGAAATGGAAGAAAATCTGCCTATGTGTCTTCAGTCAATGTATTGATCTTTTATAGATACTCTGTTTCTGAAATAAGTATCAGTGGGGGTTCAGGAAAGTAGTTTGCAAGAACTAAAAGGAAAGTCCTGTTTGTTTGTAGAGAGTTTCTTTCACTCCTTGGCTGGACCCCCAGGCTTTGCAGCTAAGAGTCTACCCTTCTGATCTACTTCAGAGCATCTCATTTTAATAGTGTCTGCTGTAATTGCATGTGTTCCCTGCTCCAGCTGCTTCCTGATAGCTGTGCTTGGCTTCAGTGAAAGTGGCTCCTCTCTCCTCCCTAGAGACCTTTAAATAAAAGAGCTGCATATCTTTGTGTATATTGGGGGCAGGGGAAGGCTGGGAGATGAAGGGGTGGGAAACTAATGTTTTTTTCCTTTTTTAAATTTGCTGCCTCTATTTGAGGTGGAGATATTAGATGGTCAACCTGAATTAATTTAATAGCTTTTCAGTGACAAAGGAAAACGGAGGGTTTGGAGTTTCTGAAATCAATGGTTTCAAATGGCTTAATACAGCTTAGTAGATAGCAGGGTCGCTGTGTTCTCAGAGGCCTTGGGTGTTGTGACATATGAGGACTCCATAGTATCCAGGAGGCAGGCAAAAATAATAATGTCCTAGGAGACCTGATTACAGGCAGTGTTTTAAAAATAAGTCCATAGCTGGGGATGTAGCTCATGGTAGAGCACTTGTCTAGCATAGCAAAGCCCTGAGTTCAATGCCCAGCACTGTGAAAATATTTTCTAAAAGAGATTTACTTCATTCCCAGGTTTTTCCTTCCATGTTAATAAGCCTAGTCATCAGTTTTGGCTTTGTTTTTTGGTATTGCCCAGGGATTGAACCCAGAGGCACTTTATCACTGAGCTACGCCCCCCGGTTCTTTTAATTTTTTATAAAAAATTTAAAAAATATATATTAAAAAGGGTCTCACTAAGTTGCTGATCTGGAACTTCTAGTACTCCTGTTCCAACCATCCCAGGTAGCTGGGATTACAGGTGTGCACCTCCACAACCAGCTCAGCACATAGTCCTTTTGTTCCCATTTTTTCTTCTCTACTTCCCTGGTCTTAACCACATGCACACTAGGAGCTTATGACTAACGTTATTAAGAAACACAACACCTCACAAAAGAATCCAGCAGTACGACCAAACCAAACAGCACCAGCACTTTGGGAGGCCTCCAGGCATAGCTTCTTGATGACTGGAACAGTACCCTCTGCTGCAGGTGCTTCGTCACCCAGAGTTCGGCCTTAGGAAGTACTTGGTAGATGGCAGGGTTGCTCTGTCACCACACTCATCCTCCCTATTGAGTCCTGGAACCCTGGAGCATCAATCTTGCAGCTGACTAAAGACAGTTTTACGAGGGACAAAGGCAGTGCTGATGAGAATGACTTGGATATGCTTTATTTTAAAGTTCCTTTCGGCCTCTCAAACACAGTTTTCAATGGCTAAATAGTGTCCCAAGTTCCACTGCAGTATTTCCAATGATATCAGAGATTTTCCAATTGGATATCTACATGCAGACAAATGAGGCAAATAATGTCTTGACGTTAGGCCAGTGCCATCCCCAAATCCCTACAGATGTGGAGTATGTTTTATCTTTCAATTTGAGCATATCCTTTGGCTTAAAACTCTACTTTTTTAGGAATTTATAGAGATCAACAAGCAGAGAAATATATACATATATCTTCCCAAGAATATAGGTTTAAGAGCATGATACCTGGGGGCAGAAGACCTGGATTCCATTCTTTGTATTAGTTGTGTCTCTTTGTGTACGCCATTCTTTCCTCCCACCCTCTCTCTCATCTATAAAAGGGACTGATAATTGTCCCTACTTCATGAAAAATAAATGAGTTAATATGTAATAGGTGCTTAGGACAGTTTCTGGTATATAATGTTTGTTTCTGATAATACAAAAATTGGACTTAGCTTACATATCATTGATTTTGTTAAAAATGTGGTATGTGTTAGAGATATTCATGTATTATTAAAAAAATTAAGTAGGTTATATAATAATGTGTTAAGTTTGGATGGTGAATAGTTATATGCCAAAGGTTTAACTATAGTCATTTTTTGGTGATGGAATTATAGATTTTATTTCTCCTTCTTGATCATTGCTGAATTTTCAAAAAAAAAAATTAATTGTCTACAAAAAAATAACAAAAGGTGCCTTTTTAACCCCTCTAGAATGATAATAATAGCTAACATTTATTCAGAGCTTATGATGAGTCAGTTGCTTCTCTAAGCTATATATTATGTGTATATTAATAACTCTTTGAAACAATTGCTATCATTATTATTTCTACTTAACAAATAAGGAAACTGAGCCACAGAAAGGTGAAGTGATTTGTCTAAAGTCCTCCAAATGGTAAGCAGAAGTAGTGTTCAACTGAGTCCAGGCCATCTGACTCAGGTTCTGGGTTTGTCAGGTCTCTCTGTGTATGACTTCAGTCACCCAAAAGAACCACACTGAACTACAGTATCTGCAATGATGCTGTAGCTGCAATGTTGAGACCAGATCCTGTCCAAAAATAAAATAAAACTACTTGTCTTGTGTAATCGTTGAAAAGAGCTCATTGATTTTTACATTGTATTTATCAAACTGGAAATGGTTTATATTTTTCAAATCACAAACTGAAGTAGTTGTAAAGTGGCATGTGCATTTTTCAGAACCATATTCAAACAGTTCGGAATATAGCTATGGGGCATCCTGAATGTGTCTGATAATCTTTTTCAGATGTGCAGAAGATGAGATAGAAAACTACTGGGGCAGAGTGACCTTAGGCCCTGCAAATGTGTAAGAGTCAATATATTGAGTTCCAGGATATGAAACAAAGTTATATCTTTAGCTCAGAAAATAGTCACTGCAGATCAAAAGCATCCTGAGGCAACAGTGGATTTTCAGCAATTGTCTGTTTCTGTTCTAGAGTTTGTTTTTTAAGCGGGCAGTTAAATTATAATTCATGGGTTTTTGTATCTTTTAAAGAATGAAAACTGGGTGTTTCTGAGTAATAATTTCACATTAGAAAATAATAACTTAAACCTGGTGACTGCAACCACAGTTTTATTTTTTAAAATTACCGACCTTTATCATTTAATAACCATCCTGATAATTTGCTAGCAGACAAAGCTATTTGAATTAGGCTGTTATGAAGAGTGTGTTGCTGGATTGCACTACCAATCAAGAATCCTTGAGATTGTAAAACTATAATTCAGCCAGTGCATTACTTAGAAGCAACTACTTAAGTTCAGGGAGCTTCAGGAGTTCTTTACATCATTAGACAAAGTCTCTGCAATCCAGAAGGAATAGCTAGCTGGTCTGGGTCCTCATAAATTGCCACCCTAATCTTCAAATTCTGCTAGGAGCTGGGAGGTATAGCTGTTATCTGGTGAGAAGAGGAAGGTTGGACTTTCTGAGGGTCCCTAGAAGTTGGAGAAGGGACTTTTTTTTCTCCTCAGAGAGAGAGAAGAATCTGTTTATCAGTGGACCAAAGTCTGGCTCTATCTTGTTCCTATGGCTCACCAGGGCCTGTTAAGGAGTTGACAATGTCTAGTTGATTCAGGAAACTTCCTGTTCCCCTGACCCCTCCCATTGCCTTCCCAAAGAGGAAGCATGTTTTCATAGAAGCGTTCTGAAGTTTAATGTCTGCCTTATAAAGCCACCAAGATTAAATGGCAAAAAGAATAGAAATAATTTCTTACAGGGCTGGGACCCAGTAAGCACTCAATAAATAATTCTTATGATGATGATAATCATTGTTCACTGCTGTGAGAAACTCAAGGATTTAGATTACTTTATTTCCCTCAACTCACAAAGGGGAACTGGTTCTCTGGCTTTTAGACTGGAAAAATCACAAATTGTGTGGTGGGAGTTGAGTAACAAGGTCAAATAAAATAGTATAATTTTATTTCCAAAAGCACATGGATTTTTATCTTTCTCTTTAAAAGTCCTCTTTTCCTATTGTTCTCTCTTGCCTCTTCTACCCTCCCCTCATTCCCCAGGCAATCTATGGGAGTATCTCCATTGTTGCTACTTCAAAACTCTGTGCTTTCCATTAGAATGAATTTATGTTATTCTACCACACAGTATGTTTCTATTATAATCCTACACCCAATTTTTGCTCTGTACTCTAAAGGTAGTAAGATCTTTGTGAACTAAGAAACAACGCTAACCCAAAGCTAAGATTCCGAATTTCGGGATAAGTCACAGGTCCCATATCTGTCACTCTGTTTGGAAATATTAATGTTCTGCTTTTGGTCAAGGTTCTGTTCTTTATAAAAAAAAAAAAAAAAAAAAAAACCTGAAGCTGCAGTTCAGAGAAAGTCAGGTTTGTAATCAGATCTTGCCAGGTCAAACACTTGCCAGGCCTGGCTTTCCTCCTGACTCCTAACCGCTTGACTATCTCTGGACCTAATGTGCCAGATTCAACTATGACTAGCTGACCACAAAATCCCGAAGATAAACTGTCTTGGCAAAACTACTTTTAAACCAATAAGTGTGCTTTTCCTTTTGCTTACACTCTGGGCATGCACGTTGTTGTTGTTGAGTGACAGCTAGACCCAGGGAGGCGGGCATTTCTCTCTGGCCTTGGGCCACTGTTGGTACTCTGCTGGAAGACTGGCATTAAGATGAAACCAGCCCTGGCTGTGCTTCGAGCCTGTGTTTATGAAACGACGTCCTTGTGCTCCTGCCTTCTCTTGTCTGCTCTGAGAAATCACTGAGAGCTTGGAAGCTCTGGAATTTGGGCCCTTGCTGAGTTAGTGTGTGCAGTGCAGGCGGCAGGGACCTCAGGCAGGGCACTGGCCAGCAGATGCTGTTTCCTTTCCCTCATGCTTCTCTCCCCTGTTGTTTTTCAGGTAGTGAAGCTGATTTTAGCTCCTCCAGCAGCACGGGCAGCATTTCAGCTCCTGAGGTCCATATGTCTACTACGGGAAGCAAGCGGTCCTCTTTCTCACGCAAGTAGGCACTGTCCCCTGCTCTGTAATTAAGCTGCTTTATAGGTGGCTTTCCGGTACCTTATGTTTCTACAGAAGCACCTGAATTATACCTCCGTTTGTATTTGTTATTATTCAGTGAAGTTTTTATTTTTGGTTGTTTTGTATTTTAGAGTGATTTGCAATTGGGTCTTTTCCTTTCAGCACTTCCTGTGGTCATGTGGAGCCTGTCTTGGGCCCCCACGGCTGTGTCCCATCCAGGCCTCAGCTCTATGTCCACTCATCCTTCTCTCCCTCACTTCCCTGTTGACTCACCTGGGGACCAACCTAATAGTCTCCCATTTCATGAGTCCATCATTTTTAGCTGTAAAGCCTCTGACTTCATCCTTTCTTTCCTCTAGCTGAGCTTGCGTTTTTCATCTTTGTGAAGGAAGCAGTGACCCCTGATCACTCCCAGCATTTACTTGGAGGAGGAGTGAAGAAAGTGTAATGTTGGTGGGCGAGGGCGGGGACCACTGCAAGACGCAATCAGGCAAAGTAGCTGAGTATGTGGGCTCTGGAGCTGGGACCCCTTGCTTGGAGTAGCAGGCCCTGAGCAAGTTGCTTAACTTCTTTAGGCCTCAGTTTCCTAATCTGTAAAATTGAATTATAGGGATACCTTCCACATAGGGTTTCTGGTTGAGTCAGTGCTTGGAGCACAATAAGCATAATGGAATGTTCACTGTTGATGGTATTTGAATTGGGGGAGAGGACTCTAGGAAAATGAAAGCTACCAATCACATTTAGCAGGAGGGGGAATCTCTACCTGCTACCAGTGTCATTGTTCATTCAAGAAGTATTCATTGGGTGTTTACTATGAGACAGGATCTAGAGATAAGGCAGTAAACAAGACTCCGTTAAAGCTATATTTTTTTAGGAGGGCAAGAGAGGCAACAAATAGTAAATAATATAATCACTTTAAAAACCAGTCAGATAAAGGATAGAGAATATAATAGGATTGGTCCCAGGATCCCCCAGTGATAAGGGAGCACTGAACAGGAACATTAAGGGAGCGATAGAGTCATCATACCACCACCTGGAGACCACCTTTCTTCTGACTTTTCAAAATCATTTGACTCTCCTTTGCCACAATCTCCAAATTTGTCAAAAGGATGTTGAATGGTATGACTTTCAAGATCCCTTTCTGGAGAGAAAGCATTTAGGTTCCAGAAGCTTGCATTTCCAGAATGCAGCAAACAAATACTTCCTATTTCTCAGGTGAGCAGGTTTGTCTAACGTCCACAAAGGAATCTGACACACCTCCAGTGCAGTTTTATTGTAAAAAAATAAAACTAAAACTAGGTAAACCTGTAAGAAGAGTGGAGTCGACTGTGAAAAAAACCCAATTGCTCTATCCTCAGATTCCTCCTCTTTGGGGAATAAAGTGCCTCTGGCATCACAGGGCATGAATATAAACATTCTCTATATAAATCAGATATGACTAAGTCTACCAGTCAAACATTGATCTCACCCATTCAGAAAATTAACACATACCCATGGTACAAGGTATCAAAGAACATAGGCCAAAAACGAAGCCAATTTTATCAAGCATTTCAAAGGAATTTGCATCTATGATTCAATTCTAGGGACATTTCAATAATACAGAAGGACTTTAGAGAGAATGTTCTAGATTGAAATTCATTGTTTCTTTAAGTGATCAAAAATTGACACATTTAAGCATAAGACAAATCGTATATATCCTTCTACCAGAATCTGGTAGCCAAGCAGTAATTGACTTCACACATTTAACAGTAGTTAATAGTTGAAAAAGTGAAACTGACTCCTTACCTTTCTTCATCCAGTATGGACACAGAGCACATCATAGATGATAGAGTAGCTCAAGCATGTCACATAGTCTCTGTGTTTTGTGGACCATGCTTTGCTGGTGATTCCTGTAGATGAACCGGGTATCCATGCTGAACAATAGTAGCTTGTGATCTTTTTAGTTGTCTGGTTTCTCCTGAGGCAGAGGAAGGTTAGCAGAACCTTTGGTGACGGAGTTGAAAATGTGAGGGACAGGTGGAGTAGGTGAGAGTATTCTTCACAGATGACTATAAAAACAAACCTTTAAGCCTTATTACAAATTTAAGGAAGGCTCACTCCTACTTCTGAGGAATTGTCTTTCTTAAATCTGTTCAGAATCAGATAGAAATGGAGGGGGATGATTGAAATCTGGGGTCAGACAAACTTGGGTTCAAGGTCAGTCTCCATTGTTGATTAGGCATCTGATCCAAAGTCTGAGTTTTCTTGTTCTGGAAAGTGAGGTAATAATAAAATCTACCTCACTGAGTTAAATGAGCTAATGTATTTGACTACTTGATAAGGTATCCGGACTTATAACAGGGTTAATAGTGTTATTTTTTCAGTAGTTATAAGAAAATAGGGTCAGTAAAACAGACATGCTGATACTGATGATTATGATTATAATAGTGATTATATTTGTCTGCTAGAGCTACATAACAAAATGTCAGAATGGGTGGCTTAAACAGAAATTTATTTACCCACAATTTTGGAGACTAGAAGTTCAAGATCAAGGTGTCGGCAGAATTGGTTTCTTCTGAGGCCTCCCTCCTTGGCTTACAGATTAACTTAATTGCTTCCTTAAAAGCCCTGTCTCCAAATGGAATCACATTCTGAAATCCTGAAAGTTAAAGCTTCGTTGTATAAACTTGGGGATGGGAGACACATTGTAACCCATAACAATGATGATGATGGGTGGTGACGCTGTTGCTCCTGCTGCAGATACAGTGATGGTAATGGTGATGGTGGTGGTGGGGATGATGGGAGGGAGGATGGTGATTGTGATGATGACACATGAAGTGCCATGGCTAGGGAATAGAAATTCACCAGGGTCCTCATGAGATTTCCTTCTACACTTCTTCTTTTCTCTTACTTTCCACTTACTCTATTCAGGGATGCAGGAAGGGTACAGGGTTGGTAGAATTTCCTCTCCTCTGGGCACTGGCCCACCAGACCAAGAAATTGAGGGGAGGAGAAGGAGACCAGCACAGGGCATTTCTGTTCATGGCCATGACAAACATGGCATCCTGGTGTCTTCTTTGAAAATGTTTTTTTTTTTTTTTTAATCATCATCTATGATGAATTTGTGCTTATACTTATTAGCATTTGAGCTAACATAAATTAAAGGAATAGAGCTAATAGCTTTTACAATGTAGTTTCTCTTTTAGAACAGTCTCATAATCTCTTTTCTGAGATATTTATGAAGTCTTGATTATATTGAGTAATCTTTTATAACTTGAAGAATCTTTGCTTTGTTCTGTGTAGGGGGATGGATTCCCACAAAAATCCACATCTAATTTGTCACAAATGGTGTGTACCTTGGTGCTTTGTTGCATTATATATGTTGTGGTAAATTCTTTAGGTAGTAACTACATGTGTAGCTAGTGCCTAATACACCTGTTTATAGGCCCAAAGAGATGTGTGCCTTTTTTTTTAAATTAGGAGACATGTCTAAAAGTTACAAAGATCTGAATTTGAATCCCAGCTACCTGTGTGTTCTTGGACCATTTATCTTCCTCGAGCCTCAGTTACTTCATGTGTAAATGGGAGGAAAGAACTACATCCACCTTGTAGGATCATGGTCAAGTGAAATGAAACAAAGTTCATAAAGGATCTGAAACAGCACTAGGGTCACAGAAGGTCCTCAGTGAAGGTTAACTCAGAATTGAGTTCCCTGGATCAAAATTAGGGATAGCTCTTGACATTCACTCCTAATTTGTAAGGGTTAATCCTTCATGTTCCGAAGTCATATAGAGAAATAGGCTACCTGATGCCCCGCTTAGAAGTGAAGCATGGAAAAGAAAACCCAAGCAAAGAATACATGTTTCTTTTAGCTACTCATAAGGCTCTTCCCTCTCCTGGCCTGCTGAAGTCGGTTTGTCCCAAAGCCATGGAGCCCATCTGTTCCATATAAAATGTCCTCTTCTCACAAAAATGAGAGAGAATGTATTTGGATGATTTCAAAATGAAAGAACTTTTAATTTTAGAATTTGGTAGTTTCATTTATGTGTGATTTTCTGGGTTGACAGCTAGTTGAAATTATATTTGATTTTAAATCAGTAATTAAGGTTTGGAAGCCAAATTTACATCCTTTCCCCCCCCCCACACACACACACACTCACATTCACATTTGCACACATCTCTCAGTTGGATAAAACTGTAAGTAAAATTGCAAACAGAAGGGAATCTCAAAAAGAAGTTCTACCATATGAAAGGAATCTTCTTCCTCTTTCTTTTTGTAATGCCATTAAGTAATAAAACTAAAGCTAAAACTTTTATCCTGTTTAAGTAATTTTAACATTCTCAAGATTCTTCCCTACACTAGTGGGTGTCAAATCTCTGTAACTAGATTAACAGGAAAGTCCAAACAAGTAGATCCTGTAATACTAGCCTACAGGTCAGTTGCACTTAACCTTTCAACTGCACTTATATGCCCTTTCTGATTTTTCACTCCTAATAAGTGGCAGTTTCAGGACTCAAATCCACTGATCATTTAGAGAGCACTTTCCATGTGCCAGGGAGTAGTGGGGATGTAAAAGAACAGTTTGTGTTCATGCCTTCAAGGAAGCCCAGTCCAGTAGGCAAGACAAGGAACTATGCAATGGTGACACCATGTGACAAGTTTCAGGATGGAAACTAGCAGAGTATTAGGGAGTATCCAAGAGAGGTACCTGCCCTGGCCTAGGGGACAAAGTAAGAGAAGGCTTCTTGGAGTAGCTTCCTTTGAATCTGAAGTAGGAGGCATCCTGGGCATCCTGGTATCCAGGGACGTAGGAAAGGGAGCAAATAACATTCTAGGCAGAGGAGATTATAAATTCAGAAACATAAAGGTGATTATAACCATGGATTCTTCAGGAAACTAGGTTGTTCAGAATGTGGAGTATGAAGAAGGAAGGAGGGCTGGTGAGGATGGGTTGAAAGGGAAGGTGAATTGGACCCTGTGACCATCTTAAGGAGGCTGCTCTTCATTGTGGAGGCAATGCTTAGAGGAGGACAGTGGTATTCAGATTCCATTTCAGAAAGACTACTCCAGACACACATCAACCTGCTGCTGTAGTGAACAATGCAAGAGGCAAGGGTGTGAAGAGGGGGCTGTTGCAACGTCTTAGTAGTTGAATGAGAAAGGTTGTGTTAAGTCATTGAGGAGGAACAGAAAAGAAAAAAAATTAAGTGGTTAAAATTATAGACTTGAGTTAAGTGTGGTTGGAACATGCTTGTAATCCCAATCTTGAAAGGCTAAGGCAGGGGCATCGCCAGTTTGAGGCCAACCTCAGCAACTTAGCAAAACTGTCTCCAAATAAAAAAAAATAAAAAAGGGCTTGAAATGCAGCTCAGTGATAGAGTGCCCCTAGGTTCAATCCCGAGTACTACAAAACCAACCAACCAAATTATAGACTTGATATATTCTGGTAGCCTCTTTATCCATGTTTCCTCCTTTGTGGGCAATTCCCTTTCCTCTTATCCTCCAGATGAATCATCTTAATTTTCTTACTTCACCATAAATCAAACTCAAATATTTTTCAACCAAAACAGGTGTACTGGGAAAAAAAATACATCTTCAAAACAGCCTCCAAAATGAACCTCAGCCAAATCAGTATTTAACATGGTGTGTATTCCCATCAGGCAATTGGGTTTAATCCAAAACAAGCTTTATGGTCAGAAACTATTTGAAAGAAGAGCAGAAAGAGAGGCTGCTTATGCTAATGATGCCAGAAAGGGAAATAACAGGCAGGTGGGGAAAAGGCAGCTCAAGAGACACATTTGCATCAGAATTAGATTGTCTCTTTTGACTCCATGAATTGGATTTCCTCAATGGTAACTAGCTTTAGTGAGGGCTAAGACATTGGCACTGCAGTATCTGTAGCAACAAGAATGCTTTCTAAAGAGGAAAAATTTATTTTGGCAGTTTCAGAGGTTCAGTCCACAGTCAGTTGACTCTGTAGTTCTGAGCCCAAGGTTTGGGAGAACATCATGGTGGAAGGGAGTGGCAGAGGGAAGCAGCTCAGGATATGGCAACTAAGAAGCAGAAAGGGGGCAGAGGATGGGAAGAATGGAGAAACTCTGGACAAAAGGGAGGGAGTAGGATGAGAGCATGGAGGCAGGAAAGATAGTGGAATGAGATGGACATCATTACCCTTGGTACATGTATGACTACACATATGGTGCAACTCTACATGGTGTACAACCAGAGAAATGAAAAGCTGTGCTCCATTTGTGTACAATGAGTTGAAATGCATTCTGCTGTCAGGTATAACTAACTTTTTAAAACAAAATTTAAAAAAATAAATTTTAAAAAAAATGAAGCAGAAAGAGAGCTCCATTCACCAGGGACAAAATACAAACCCTAAAGGCATGTCCCCAGGGGCCTATTTCCTCCATCTAATTGATCCATATCAGTTACCACCTAGATAATCTGCTGATTTAAGTTAAAGCTCTCCTAATCCTGTCACTTCACCTCTGAACATTCTTGCATTGTCTCAAACATGAGCTTTTGTAGGATACTTTATATCTAAATCATAACATTCCACCACTGGACCCCAAAGCCCATGACCATCTCACAATGCAAAACACATTTAATCCATTTCTAAGAATCCCTATAGTCTTAACAGTTTTAGCATTGTCCAAAAGTCCAAGTCCAAAGTCTCTTCTAAGACTCAAAGCAAGCTGTCAGCATGAGTCCCTATAAAAATCAAAAGTAATTGGATATGGATATATATCCATATCCAATATATAATGGCACAGAGTAAACATTTGCATTCCAAAAGGGAGAAATAAGGGCACAGAAAGAACAGGTGGGACCAAAACAAGACCAAAATCCAGCTAAGCAAACAAGCCCTGTAGCTTCTTGTCTAGCATCTGGGGCACATGGCATGGAGACATTCTCTCCAAAAGGCTTGTGCATGGCCTTTCTAGTTACAGCCCACATGGCCTCTCTCTTGATTTGTCACTGCTCAATTCCTGCAGCTTTCCTCAGCAAACATTCTACAATACAGGCATCTTTTAATCTTGGGGGTCTCCACTGCAGGGTCACCTTCCTTTTCACATTTTTATGCATTATCCTCTCAGGGGCTGCCTGCAGGGATTCCAACCCCACTACATGTTGCCTGGCTCCCAGGCCTTCCTTTAAAATCTTGGTAGAACAAATTCCATGCTCCCCTAATTCCAGCATCCTGAATTCCTGGAGAACCAGCATTAATGGTTGACTATAAAGTCTGCCATCATCTTGAGCAGTATCCAGGCCTTCTGGGACTACACCTCCAGTAGCCTCTGAGTGCCTGAGCAGCTAAACACAATGAAAAAACTTCCTAGAGGCGCCCTTGTGCAAGCAGGGTGATCCTGTGGTCTCTTCTAAGGAATTTTTACTTTTACACCCTTAAGCCTGAGATGGATGGGTAGTTTTGTTAATTCCTGGAATGCCCTCAAGCCATCTTTCCTATTGTCTCTGAGTAAAGTACTTAGCATATCTTTGGTGGCTTAAAATCTCTTTAACAATCACACCTTTCTTACCGGTTTTACTTGCACTTTTCTGGCCAAACTGAAAGCTCTTCAAATCTTTCTGCTCCTAATTATCACAGTAAACTTGGCTAAAAGCACTCAGCAATACTCATGCCACTGCCTAAATGCTGTACTGCCTTGAAATTTTCTCCACCAGATCAATTAGTCCAGTACTTTTAAATTCAGCCTCACAGAAAAATCTCAGGAATGGATAATATGTAGACAGTTGCCAGAATGTAACATGAATGACCTCTATTCCATTTCCAATAGAATCCACCTTCCTCTCCAAAATTTAATGAGCCCAGTCTTTACTGTTCACAGTCCTATCAACATTTTGGTCTTTTGAGCTCTCACCAGAATTTCCCATTAAGCCCCACTTATAACATTCTAAAACTTCTCCAGCTTACATCATTTGGTTTTTCAAAATTCCTTCATAAACCAGTTCCAAAGACTTTCGAATCACATGGTCAACTTAGTCACAGCAGTGATCCCACTTCTTGGTGCCAATTTCTGTTTTAGTCAGGTTTTTTGTCACTGTGACCAAAAGACCTGACAAGAACAACTTAGAAGAGGAAAACTTTATTTTGGCTCTTGGTTTCTGAGGTTTAGTTCATGGTGGGCCTGAGGTGAGGCAAACATGGTGGAAGGGTGTGGTGGATGGAAACAGCTCAGAACTTGGCAACCAGGAAGCAGAGAACTCTAGCAACAAAAAATCTGTCATGCTTTTTTTTCAGTCGAGGTCCCCATGGGCGAAGTAATGGAGCCTCATCGCACAAGTCTGGCAACAGTCCACCATCTCCACGGGAAAAGGACCTTCTGTCTATGCTGTGCAGGAATCAGCTGAGCCCCATTAATATCCATCCCAATTATGCCCCTTCCTCCCCAAGCAGTAGCAACTCGGGCTCCTACAAAGGAAGTGACTGCAGCCCAGTCATGAGGTAAGTCTTGTTGCCCTCTTAATTCATGCTTGTTAGTTCATACTATTTGGGAAACTTTTCTTTTAAAAAAAAAAAGGCGGGGGGGGGGGAGAGGGTACAACTCATTGTACCCTGCCTTATTCTGTTAAATAAAACACTACTCTTTCCTTTCCCACACTAAGCTAATCCTTCAAGGACTGCTGCAGAAAGAGCACAAACCACAATTTCTAATGAGGTCCAGCAGTCCAAACAGGGAGGGAAAATGGCACAGTGGCAGCAGAAAGGAAGTACTCATTTCCCTCAGCAGAGAGAGAATCATGCATGTGTTATTTCATTCCAACACTGAATGTTTATTGAGTTCCATGCATGATGTTAAGCACTGGGAGTAGAATAGTGAACTGAAATGGCCCTGTGTTCACTGCCCAGAGAAGAAAGGCATTAACCATCTACTAACAAAAACAAATACAGATTATTCTGCAAGTACTTGCTGCTATATGTGTCTGAAAAGATGGGGAAGGGGTCCAGCTGAGGCTGGAGGGATCAGGAAACCACCATAAGGAAATTACATAAAATGAAATTAGTGGAGAAGGCAAGAAGTTAATATCATAGGGTGGGACGAAGTGTGGAGTAGCAAAAGGAACTGTTTATTTAAAGGGGCCAGAGAGGAGGGCCAGAGGGTTGGGAGCTGTACATAGGCCATCAGAGGGAGTGGAGGCACAGGAGGCAGGGCAGCACAGCAGCTTGGATTGGGTCCAGAGTCAGGGAAGGAGCTGGCAGCACTCTCTTCTAGTCCTCTGTCTTTAGGGTGTCCCTGTTCTCATTAGTCAGCTCTCTTACAGCAGGGATGCCCAGCTTCTGGCCAGGTCTGAGAGGGGCCAAGATTCCAGCTGGGACTGTGTGTGTAGAATATCAAGCACCTCTCTCACAAAACACACTAGTGAGAGTGGGGTAAGTTTGTTCCTTTCACAAGAAATAACTTTCCATTTCTGCCAAATCAGGGCACTCACACAGGGGATTGATTTCAGAACAATCTGAATTCAGCTCACGACAAGCAGGATCTTTAGGCAGTGGCACACTGCATGGAAAGTTTCTCCCTCCCCTCCATTCAGTGCCCTTTCATATAATAGCATGTCACTCAACTGACAGCCCAGGCCTGTGGACAATCGTGCATTGTTGTTTCTTATGAGATCATTCCTAAGCCATAGAAAATCCCCCCTCTCCATTGTCCCCGCCTTCACACGCACCTCAGTCTTCTAAGTAATTTGTAGTACTAATATTGACAAGTATATTACAGTCCACCTTCTGAAGTGAGCTCATCTGTTACTGAGGTTTAAGACCCCAATACACGGCTGCCATTTCTTCTCAAGCCTCAGCTGTGTCTAGTTGGGCTGCTAAAACAAAGTGCCATAGATGGGACAATCTATACACAATAGAGCTGTTTCTGACAGCTTTGGAGACTGGAAATCTGCGATTGTGGTGCCAGTAAGGTTCTGGGGAGCTCTGTCTTCTGGGTTATAGACTACCAACTTTTGTTACCTCACAAGGTAGAAAGAGCTAGAGAGCTCTCTGGAGTCTCTCTTACAGAGAACAAATATGACCCAATTATGTCCCCCAAAGACCCCATCTCCAAATATCATCACATTGGGAGTTAGGATTTCAATATATGAATCTTGAGGGACATAGACATTCAGTCTAATACATTGTATTACTTTTCTTTCCTATAGAAAAGGAAATGGCAGAAACTAACATCTCATTACTTGGCTTGTTTCAGGCGGTCTGGAAGGTACATGTCTTGTGGAGAAAACCATGGTGTCAAACCCCCAAATCCAGAGCAGTATCTGACTCCTCTGCAGCAGAAAGAAGTCACAGTGAGACACCTGAAGACCAAGCTTAAAGAATCGGAGCGCCGACTTCATGAAAGGTGAATCTGCAAATCCTTGTACAGGGTGGTTTAGGACAGTTTTCTGTTTCCCTAAAATGAAATATGAACCCAAACTGTATAGAAAAATAGAAAAGAAAAATGATTTTATTTAATTTTGTCAAATTTCTGAAGTTGGTCTCTGAACAGAGCCATTTCTTACTTTTTTATGGTTCAACTGTTTCAGGAATTCAGGGGGCCTTCTAGGTTAGTGGGGCCCCTGTTTTTTCTGGGTTTGTACAGCTTCAACATGAAGAACTGGGCGTGTATGTGACTATTTTTAAATGGCAGAAACACTTTCAGGAACAATTCTGTACTTCCAGAAAAATGGGTCACACGTGGTCCCATCAAATGCTATTTATCTCATCAAGAGAGTACATATCTGCATGCATTGTGATGCCTGCAAGCTATTTCTGTGCTAGAGGAAGAGGTTTCATTATTCTTGGCAGAACTTTAAGGTTAAAACACACACACACACACACACACACATTAAAAAAAAAACATGCTGGAGAGATCTTATCTCAGAGAGAAAAGACCTTTGACATTTTGGAGGCAAGCCAGTTTTTATGCTTGATAGTTTTTCCCTGAAATATTTTGGGACAGATTAATAGCACTCTAATCAGGGTAGGTGTGAGCTCAGGTTATGGGTGGTGTTAGCATCCTTTTGTGAGTCTGGGGTCTGATCCAGCACATGGCTGCTGGACCAGCCCTAATCTCTTCTACTAGCACAAGGATATGGAGAAGACTCAATAACCTTGATTGATAAAACTCTGGGCAGATAATATTACAGGCTGTCAGAAGGGGCATTTTTCATCTTCCAAGTTAATTTGATTCTTTACCTGTTCAAAATAGACTTGAGACCCAAATTCACTTCTTGGGTGAGTCATCCCATACTTCCTGGGATTGTTTGGTGTATGATGTGAGGAGTTCATGGAAAGATTTTTGAAGGACCAAAAAAATAGTATAGATTCTCCTTTGTGTAGGATGGGCTCAATTGTTTTACCTGAGGAGATGGAGAAGTAACTTTGCACAAAGTCCTTGCAATATGTAACATTTTAAAACATTTAAAAATATTTTAGTTATTATTGGAATATGATCAGAACAGTTTTGCAAAGCTAAAATTTACCATTTCAGCTTCTGTCCTTGATAGGTAATTAAAGCAAAATGGACTTTCCTTCCGCAGCTGTTCCTAAGTATTATGAAATGGAAGACTATGTAGATAAAAGCAGGCTAAGAAATTCTAATAATAAAATGTCAAATAATAATATTGAGTAGAAGATAATGCTTGTAAAGTGCTTTGTGCAGTGCTGACAGTGCGTACTCTTTTTTTAAAAAAGAAAACAATGGTAGCAATTTTAATTCTGATTCTGGTCACTATTACTACTTCAGCTATTTCACAATTAAAGGAGGAAGTTCATAGCTAATACCTGACAAAATCATTCCGAAACAGATTTAACCCTTACTGGTTTGGGGAGAGAGTGGGGGGGATTGGGTATTGGGGATTAAACTCAGGGGCACTTGACCACTGAGCCACATCTCCAGCCCTATTTTATATTTTATTTAGAGACAGGGTCTCACTGAGTTGCTTAGTACCTCATTTTTGCTGAGGCTGGCTTTGAACTCGCTCTAGCCTCAGCTTCCCAAGCGGCTGGGATTACAGGCATATGCACCATGCCTGGCTAACCTTAGTTTGAATTGGAAGAGCCTGGGCTCCAGGCTGTGTGTCAGAATTACTGGTGGGCTGGTTCAAAGTTCACATTTTCTTAAAGGAGCTTGCTGTCCCTCTAGGGAAACTGAAATTGTGGAGCTCAAGTCCCAGCTGGCCCGTATGAGAGAAGACTGGATTGAAGAAGAGTGCCACCGGGTTGAGGCCCAGCTGGCACTCAAGGAAGCCAGGAAGGAGATTAAACAGCTCAAACAGGTCATTGAAACCATGAGAAGCAGCTTGGCCGATAAAGATAAAGGCATTCAGAAATATTTTGTGGACATTAACATCCAAAACAAGAAGTTGGAGTCTCTGCTTCAGAGCATGGAGATGGCTCACAATGGCTCCCTGAGGGATGAACTGTGTCTAGACTTACAGTGTGATTACCCGGAAAAGAGCCTACCTCTAAATGCCTCTTATGGCAAGATGGCAGGTGGATTAGCTCTGGAAGAGCAGGTCACAGAGGAAGGGGCCGATAGTGAGCTGCTGGTGGGAGACAGCATGGCCGACGGCACTGATTTGTTAGACGAGATGGTGACAACTGCCACCACAGAATCTGGTGACCTGGAGCTGGTTCATTCCACCCCCGGGGCCAAAATCCTGGAGGCGGCCCCCGAGGGGGTGGGTCGCGAGGAGGTCGTCGCGCTGGTGGAGCAGGCGGTGCAGACCGACGTGGTGCTCTTCAGCCCTGCTGTCTCCGAGCTCATTCAGAATATGCTCAAGTTCCAGGACCCCTGTCCCTCGAGCTCAGCTTCCCCTGACGAGTCTGGGGCTGACTCGGTGGAGAGCTTCCCAGAGTCCATCTCGGCCTTGGTGGTTGATTTAACTCCAAGAAATCCCAACTCAGCCATCCTTCTGTCTCCCGTGGAGACCCCGCTGGGCAAGGAGGCCACCGAAACCCACGACAACCGCCTCATGAGAGAGCTGGATTTTTCAGCCTATGCCGAAGAAAGGTTGGAGAGCGTCGTCCCGCTGCCCCAGGGGGGTGTCGTGAGGCAGTACTGGAGCAGCAGTTTCCTGGTTGATCTCTTGGCCGTGGCTGCACCTGTGGTGCCCACTGTCCTGTGGGCATTCAGTACTCAGAGAGGGGGGATAGATCCGGTCTACAACATCGGAGCCTTGCTGCGGGGCTGCTGTGTGGTTGCCCTGCGTTCGCTCCGCCGCACCGCCTTCCATATCAAAACCTAAATAGAAGTTTTTGCTGTGTGCCAATTTGTCCCGTGTGGCGTTGTGCCAGGTAGAGAAACAGCAGGTCGATCTGTGGCAGTCTCTATTCTGTCGTTTTGCTCCTCGGTATTTGATTTGCACTATAGTTAGTTGAAGCCTGTTCACTGTTTAAAACCGTAGGTATCTTCAAAGGCATGGAGACCTGGTTCCAGTAAATGTCCCACCAGTGTGGTATAGAAAGCATGCTCATGACCCTGCCCGTGTCGTCTGAGGTACCTATTATTCTAGTGGTTCAGGAAGAGAAAATGCAAAGTTTGCACTTTGAAGACAGCTTCTCCAAGGCTGGCATGTTATCTCCTTGCTTTGCTTTGTGCCGTTTTAAAATGTGTAACTGTTCCAGCATTCCAATGGTCTTGTGCATAGCAGGGGACTGTAACCAAAAATAAAAATGTATTTGTGTAATTGATTCAAAGAAGTCTTGAATAGCTCTTTAGTGTCTTACTTGGGGTTGATAAGGTTTGACTGTTTGCAGTTTTTAAATAAATGTAGCTCCAAAGTCTTAAATGGCTTGTTTGTTCTTAAACCTGTTAATTGATGAAACTGTATGTAAGTTTACAATGTACTAACTTATTTTTTTGCTTATTCTATATAGTGTTTTATTGGAGATTGTTTGTAACCACACACTTAAGCATGATGAAAATAAAGATTAGTGTTTCCATTTAAATAAAGGTTTTATCCTCCTGTAGAATAATTGTGTTTACTTTTATATTTAAGAATAAATAGATCTGTAAAAACAGAATTAAGAATGAGAAAAGGGAAAATAATTATTAAAGGTGAAAATTTCCTTCCTTGACTTGAAAAGCATGGTTTCTCAAAAAAAAAAAAAAAGAAGAAAGAAAAACTTTGTTTGCTTTTAAAAAGTCATATTTATTCAATAAGCATATATTGAATATTTCCACTTGATTTTTTTTTTTTTAGCTTGCAAGATGCATAGGAGACGAAGAGTATGGTAGTACCATCTCTCCTCCTTCCCTTGCAATGAGAGTTTGGGTGGTGGGAAGGGATGAGATAATATTTGATCTGTATTATTCACTTATTCCTCATACCATTCTCATGGAATGGATACTATTATATTTTGGGGGGGGGCTGAGCCTCAAAGAGGAAAATTGCTTAGGATTTTGTAGTTCATCTCCAGAAACCAGTATTTCTTTCTTTCTTTCTTTCTTTCTTTCTTTCTTTTTTTTAAGAGAGAGTGAGGGCGGGGGGAGAGAGAGAGAATTTTTAATATTTATTTTTTAGTTTTTGGCAGACACACATCTTTATTTGTATGTGGTGCTGAGGATCAAACCCGGGCCTCACGCATGCCAGGCGAGCGCCCTACCGCTTGAGCCACATCCCCAGCCCCCAGAAACCAGTATTTAGAGTGCTGCAAAGCAAATACTTTTCTACCTTACCATACAAAGGGAGGAGACCTGGGATGAGCAGCCTAATTTCTCACCCAGAAACTCTTCCACCATAGCACTTATTTGTTACCTTTAGACACACTTTTTAAAAAACTTTCTCTGTCTTGATTATTTTCCATCTTACCCTTGATATATTTATGAATAAGGCAGGAGTCTGCAGTCTGTTTAGTCCACAGATGTATGTCCAGAACATAGAATAGTAGCTGCAACATACTAAGAGGTCTAACAATCATTGTTGAATAAATTAATCCAACAACTGCTTCCTGGGTTCTCACATTCTAGCCTATATTCTGTTAGTCTGGTCATCAATAGTGCCCTCAGGGAGCTTATTTTCTATGTCTGTGAAAGATAAGTACATGCTAACAAAGATAGTTTTCAAGAGTGGTATTTTGAAGGAAATAAGGCATTTTGACTTAAGAATGATGGGATGAAGGTAAGGAACACATCTTTGAAGAAGTAACATGGTAATAGATGAAAAGGTCAATCATGAAGATACGGATAGAATTTGCAAAAAGAATAAATGTAAAGACCCTGAGCCAGAAAAGGGCTTCACATGTTATGGAGCATCAAGGAGACTAGGATGGCTAGAGCAGAGTGGGAGAAGGGAAAGACTGAAGTAGACAAGAAATTGATTCATATGGGGCCATGGGGGTTTGAATTTATTGGCAGAGCAATGAGAAAATATTTATGGATTTTAAACAGAACAATGATATAGATTTCTTTTTCCATTTTTAAAAATTTAGGTGGTGCAAGCCTGTAATACTAGTGGTTTGTGAGGCTGAGGCAGAAAGATCACGAGTTCAAAGCCAGCCTCAGCAACTTAGTGAGGGCTTAAGCAACTCAGTGAGACCCTGTCTCCAAATAAAATATAAAATAGGGCTGGGGATGTGGCTCAGTGATAGAGTGTCCCTGGGTTCAATCCCCAGTCAACAAAACAAAATAAAAATGACTTGATTGCTATATGAGAGTGAATTGTAGGTAGACAGAAAGCTCATTTAAAGGTCTATTTTAATAGTGAAGATGAGAAATCATGACTACTTGGAGATAGAAGTAGATTTGGTGATTAAGTTGAATAATTAAAGATACATTGAATAATTAAAATTGATGTGATCTGCTGATAGATAAGGGGTAGGTTGTAATAAATTAAAATTGGCTCCTAGAATTTTGACTTGAACTGGATTACTATTAGTGCCATTTTCCAAGAATGTGGAGTTTAAGAGGAACAAGTTTGGCCAGGAAAATAAACTTGAAATGTGTATTGAAATATCTATGTGGAAATGCCAGGTAAGTAACCACATATATGAATGTGAAAATTATGGGAGCTGTCACAACTAGTTATAAAATTGGGTTCGTTTGGTTTTGAATAATATTTAAAGCCATGAGATAGATGAAACTATCCCAAAAAAAAAATGTAAAGAAAGTCAAACACTGAGTCCTGTGGTACTTGCACATTTAGAAGTAGAAGATAAAGAACCAACAAAGCTAAAAAGGCAGCCTCAAAGGTAGGAGGAAAACTTGGTGGATGTAGTGTTATGAAAACCGAGAGAAGAGTGATTCAAGAGGTATAGAGTGGTCACCTGTGTTGATACTCTATCAAAAGAATGAGTAGCACTAAATGTTTTGTTCGCTGACTTGGATAGCAAGGTTTAGTGTCCTCAAGATAACACTCTTTGGAGAAAAGGGGATGGAAGCCAGATTGTAGCAGGTTAAAAGTGAGTGGAAGAGATAAAATAGAAATAAATGTGTGCAATTATTTTTTTATTGTTTTAGTTGTAAGTGTACACAATACCTTTTATTTTATTTATGTGGTGCTGAGGATCCAATCCAGTAGAGCCACAGCCCCAGCGCCCAATAATGTTTTTTAGCACATTGAAGAGTGAATAGAAGAGAAAGTAGAAAGAAGTGTGTGGAATAATTTGTTTTTAAGTTTTACTGTGAAGGGAAGCAGGAAGTGGGTCGTAGTTACAAAGAGATAAGAGCAAAGGGCTTTATTTTTCAATATTGAGAGGAATAGAACATATTTGTATGCTTTAGTGGTGGAGCCAATGAAGGAAAAAAATTTCTAACATAGGAGAGAAGGGGTTAATCGAAAGAGGGAAATCCTAGAGAAGGACTAGGATCTAGGGCAGAAGGACATGTGTAGAAAGAGGAGGTTCATCTGTTTAGGATGAAATTGGTATTGGAATACCTGTATTCCAACCTATGTACCTGGGCATACACATTTGTACTAACACAACACACAACTTGCAGTTCCTGTCCGTAGGAGAGGGATTTGGCTGAAATAGAAGGGAAAAACTATTTCTGGAGGTGAATGATTGGAAGTATACCAAAATAATGAGCCATACTGACTCAGGTTCCTTCCTGTAGCCCAGCCCAGACTAATACCTAGATACTGGTATCTTCCTAAAAGTCCCTCCTAGTGTTTATTTTTAGTCATTGCTAAATTAAGGCATTTTTACTTTAAGAAGAATCATAAACCTGTTTTTGGTATCTGCTTGTTGGTTGCTACAGAAACAAATATATCTGCTCAATATATTTGCTTGTCAATTTAAGATGGGCCAAAAAAATGGACTCTATAATGAGAAAGAATGTTCATGACTACATGCATTTATGCTATCAAAATGGAGGCAGATAATTAACAATAGCAAATCACTTTGTTGTCTTGATGTCCTGAATCCTTTACAGAAACCAAGACAAAACAGTAACTCATTTGAGACACTGGACACTGTATATCCTGTCCACATGGGATGAAATTTGCACAAAGGTAAAACAGGAGGGAGGGACTAGAGCAGTTATTCCTTTTTCTTCTGCTCTTCCCCATCACCATACCCCTTCTCCTTCTTTAGAGTTTTAGCATATACAGTCTATGGAAAATTACTGCTTTGATTCAGAACAAAGTCTCTCACAAATGAGTCCCTTGGAGTAAATAAAGGATGGAACATGCTTGCCTTTTGGAAGCCCAAGGCGTTGGCTGATTTTGTGGACAGGATGATCTGATCCCATACAAAGAAGTTCCTCAGAGTTCTTTCAGTAATTTGGGTGACTATGATGTACAAACAGGCAGGAAAATGGAAAAAAAGAATAATTTCATTCTATCGAACAAAGTGCTGTCCCATCAAAGCAAATGTTAAACTTTTCCTACAATTATGTGTATAAACATTCCAATTTATAAGAAAAGATTTTCCCAAAGGGATAAAGGGATATGTTGACCTTTCCAAGTTGAGCCATTCTGAAAAAGGGGGAGAAACACAATGCACTCAGATGCCAAGCATTTCTGACATTTGCTGAAGAAAAAGGAAGCCTGTGATTCACATTTATTATAGGCCCAAGTGCCTGGGTTTGATGTTCTCAAGGCTTTTCCTTTCAAAAGGTTTGGGGTAACTTCCCACTTCCACTTTGGGTCAGAGTCCTTTTACAAAATTCACTTGTTCCCAAACTTGCCTGACAAAAATGTGTACAATGTGGCAGTAACGTAGGAAATTAACCATTTAATCAAATGAAAGAATGAGCAAACTCCCAACTGTCCTACGTAAAAGCAATTAGAATAAAACAGGCTTATATATATATATATTTTGTACTTGGTATTGAATTCAGGGAGCTCTACCAGTGAATCACATCTCCAGATCTTTTTTGAGACAGGGTCTCATTAAGTTATCCAGGCTGGCCTTGAACTTGTGATCCTCCTGCCTCAGCCTCTGAGTAGCTCAAATTACGGCATGTACCACCATGTCCAACTTCAGGTAATTATTTTTAAACTAATAAAAGATATGTTCTGCTATGACCACTGATTTCCCCACCATAATGATTGTTACAATGATTATAACAATAATTCCACAGAATGTTAACATTCAAAAAAGGTTCAAATGCTATCAGAAGACTTTTGTTAAAAGATTAAAATAGTTCAGTAGCATTCAAGTTTGTTAAAAAGGTTTCTCTTTTTAGAAAGTGTTTTAAACATGTAAAAAAATCAACATATAAAACACAAGTGAAGTTTCTGGAAAAGGGACACTAGGCCTGCGGTCCTGCCATTTGCCTCCCCCTTTTACACTACTGTGATCCCCATATCACCCTTAAGAACTTGCAACCACTTCACTTATAAACCAGGTTCTCTGAAAGGTGCCAGTTCCTGTAAGAGCTCATATATAGGAACTCTCAATTCATTGGAATAGTATCCTGGTTAATGCTGAAGATAATTTTCTACTGCTCTAAACAAATGAATGCTTAACTGTTTTGTAACCCTTTCACACAAAACTTTGTTTGCCAATGCTCTGTTGGTTTAATTGTAAAGAGGACTCATTTCTCAGAATACCCAGGCCATGTAAGGCATCTAGGGCTATGATGATGTAAATATTAAAGGTAGGCATCACAGCTTAAGAAACTCTTTTCCCTGCCCTGCAGCAAAATAGCTCAATGTTTGAAATGATTTGCCAGTTTCTCTTTCTAAACAATAGGTGTCGGCATTCTAAACTGACCTTTAATTCTTCTTAACCAGCACATTATTTCTAGCTTGTTGGTTGTACAGAGAAAACGAAAAGTCAAAGCAATCTTTATAATTTTCACATCCCCCTAAAAGCAATACATTTAAAAAAGTTTTAAGAATATATTACTCTCCATAGGGCTTTCTAATTAAATAGATTAGGCAACTATAAGGTTCAGGTGCACTGCAGATCCTCACAAAGTAATTATTTTTGTGTGCTATAAAAGTAGATGTGTCACTGCACATATGGTGCAACACTACACCATGTATAAGCAGAGAAATGAAAAGTTGTGAGGCAATTGAACAATTAATCAAAATGCATTCTGCTGTCATATAAACCTAATCAAAATAAATTAAAAGTAGATGTGTCAAGTTAAATATATCTACATTATTCTTCTCTTAGCACTACAATAAAACACTGAGTTAAAAAAAAGGTCTCATATTAAATGATGATGTCATTTTTTTTCCCCAGAAAATAAGCACTGCTTTTATTCAGTAACAGTTAACGTTTAGAAACTGTATTTCTATATGAGTTAAGGATTTAAATTATGGTTTGAATATTTTAACAAATGAAACTGGGGGCAGTGGTTAATATTACAATGGACCAAACTTGGCCTTAGAATAAATCAACATACCACTGACTCTTTTTTTGAGTTTCCCATGCAAGGAAAGGACTTTTTTCCTGTGTTATTCATTCTCTCAGTAAATTCCTAAAGACACACATTAAAAAACAAAACAAAACAAAAAAAAAAAACAAGGGAGAGAACTGAACAACAACAGATGAGGTAGAGAGGGAAGATGGGAGGGGAGGGGGGATAGTAGGGGATAGGAAAGGCAGCAGAATACAACAGTCACTAATATGGCATTATGTAAAAATTGTGAATGTGTAACTGATGTGATTCTGCAATTTGTATTTGGGGTAAAAATGGGAGCTCATAACTCACTTGAATCAAATGTATGAAAGATGATATGTCATGAGCTTTGTAATGTTTTGAACAACCAATAAAAAAAAAATGGGAAAAAAAAGACACACATTAGTAAGATAAGTAAACAAGGTTAAGGACATTTGTAGCAGGCAGTTCACTACATACACTATCGGTCTGCACAGGCATGAAACCCATGGCCTCATCAGAATTAGGCCAAAAGGCCTATCTTTGCAAATATGTAAACATAAATCACATTTCATTTTGCCTTGATTATAATATCTGACTCAAATAAACTGTGAATATGTAATTATATAGCATTTCATTGTTATAGCTGTCATTTATATGAAAATAAAAACCAAGCCAATCTTCTTCCAGTTTATTAAATAAAACTCAGAACACAAATGGATATTAATTACTAATATTTGTAAAACCATCTTCATTACAAACTAGAGAAGAACTTCTAATGGCTAATTTTTGGAAGTTCATTATATTTTATCAAGATAGGAATTATACATCATAGTCCACATGGAATGGAAAAACCACTGATGTAACCTGATCTCAAAGTTTACTATTTTCCTATTAATCAGGAATAAAATTGACTTCTTAAGCATTGGTTTCCTTATATGTGAAATGAGGATAATATATGCCTCAAAGTACTGCTAGGTGTCATTGATACTGTCAGACTCAAACCGTGCTAAGCATTATGGGCTAATCAGATTTTCACTGCTATCAAAAACCTGAGATAAAAAACCTAAAAAGGAGGATTTATTTTGGTTCAGCATTTCAATCTATAGTCACATGGCAAGGTACATGGCAGAGGAGAGCTGATCACTTTACACAGGTTGGGAAACCAAAGAAAAGGGTTGGGATATCCCCTTCAAGGACATGCCCCACTGACTTAACTTCCTTCCCCTAAACTCAACTCCAAAAGTTTCTCCCAAGTTGATGGGAGCACAAGTTGATGACCAAGCCTTTACCATATAAGCCTTTGGAAGACATTTAAGTTCCAAATCCTAACAGTACATCTTAAATATGGATTCTCTGGCTATATTTAGTTTCACTGAAAGGTACATAAAATATTGCAAGATCAAATTTTCTCACCCTCAGAAAGAAAGAGACTGTCAATACCACTGCATGGTGAGAAGCATGTAACTATCATTTGGTATTTATATTTAACACTTAAAACCACTCAGTTATTCTTTGAAAACACAATGTCCATTTAAGACTTACAACTTGGGCAGACTGTTTAATATCACACCATCTCTGTAGCAGTTTTAAGGACTCTTGAGATGCTTTCAACTTATGAATATCTGAGGAAAATACCTGCAGAAAGAGCCAGAAAGTCCCCTGAAAGAGAAGGCTGAGATTATTTTGGATTTCACTTTCACTCACATTTTCCTCTGAAAAAGTTGCTGCTTATGAACTAGTTTCAGCAGCAGGTATGCAAGGGCAGAAACAAAAGAAATCTGTAGAAACAGGAGGGAGGTTTCCTACAATCATGTCCGTTTTCAACCCTAAAAGACTGACGCCTTCTAGTGAAAAAACATCTGGTTACTGAGCATACCTATCTGGCTATAACTAAGAGCACCAGAACTAAAAAGTAGGAAGTAAACAACAAACAATGAAAAAAACCAAAACCAAAACCAAAACAAAACAAAAACCCTACTGATTACAAAAGAAATTCTAGCTTTTGTTGTAACCTTGGAATAGCAGCTCTGGTTACCATTCATATTAGGACAGAGCAACTTATAAAATAAAATAAAAGGCTAGGTAAACAGAAACAAGTTCAAGTGACCAAAACATGCTTTTCATAGGTCCACCACCTTCTTCAGCCTTCCAGTTTGCCTGAGAGTACACAGAAACTCCTTTCCTAGAATACTTTGTAGGCCTTAGCCCATTGCTTTCTTCCCAACTTGGTTTCAGCTAGAACATTCAACTTGTTATCTATTGTATCCTCTTCCACACCTAATGAAAGGTTTCCTTTAAACAAAGGGACAGAGTATGAAAATTATTGCAGGAAGTTATCCCTAATTTGAACTACATAGGATTAAACAAAATATGAATGTTAGCTATATCTGGCCCAAACTTATCCCTTTAGTATAAATAGCATTATTTAAAAAAACTTAAGGCTTTTTGCAAAATCAACTATGGTTAGGATTACGCTATGGGGGTAACTTGATCCAGAGTGATGCTGAAAGCTCAATCCAGATACTGGTTTCTATTGCAATGATTATCTCCCCAATCACCAGTCTTTATCCAGAAATTCAGATGTAGAAGTTTAATCAACAGTTCTAAAATGTCTGTTCAATTAAATATGCTATTAAAGGGAGCCAAGAGAGGGTATCCCTAGCTCAAACTTAATAACATTAGTAACTGGATGAAAGAGAAATTAAGAAAACTATCCCATTCATAATAGCCTTAAAAAAATAGAATACTTGGGAATCAATCTAACAAGAGGTGAAAAAACCTCTGCAGCGATAACTACAGAACACTAAAGAAATTAAAGACGACCTTAGAAGATGGAAACATCTCCCATGTTCTTCGACAAGCATATTATCAAAATGCACTATACAGATTTAATGTAATTTATATGACATTCTTCATAGAAATAGAAAAAGCAGTTATGAAATTCATTTGGAAAAATATGATGTCCAGAATAGACAAACAATCCTCATCAAGAGAATCAGGAGACATCACAATACCAGACCTCAAATTATACTACAGAGCCATAGTAACAAAAAAGCATGCTACTGGCACCCAGACATGAAGGTCAATGAAACAAACAGAATAGAAGACATAGACAGAAAGTCACATAAACACAGTTATCTTATATTAGACAAAGGTGCTATAAACACAAATTGGAGAAAAAACAGCCTCTTCAACAAATGGTGTTGGGGAAACTGGAAATCCATACATAGCAGAATGAAATTTAACCCCTCTCACCTTGCACAAAACTCAAAGTGGATCAAGGACCTAGGCATTAGACCAGAAGACCCTATACTGACCAGAAGAAAATGTAGGCCCAACTCTCCATTTTGGCTTAGGAAATGACTTCCTTAATAAGACTCCAAAATGCAAGAAATTAAATCAAAGAATCAATAAATGGGATGGTATAAAACTAAAAAGCTTCTGCACAGCAGAGGAAACAATAAAAAATGTGAAGAGAGAGCCTACAGAATTGGAGAAAATTTTTGCCACCTGCACCTCAGACAGAGCATTAATTTCCAGGATATATAAAGAACTCAAAAAACTTTTAACACCAAAAAAACACAAATAATCCAATCAATAAATGGGCAAAGGAACTGAATAGGTACTTCTCAAAAGAATACAAATGGTCAATAAATATATGAAAAAAATGTTCAACTTCTCTAGCTATTAGAGAAGTGCAGATTAAAACTACACTGAGATTCCATCTCACTCCAGTCAGAATGGCAATTATCAAAACCACAAGTAACGATAAAGGTTGATGAGGATGTAGGGAAAAAGGTACATTCATACATTGCTGATGGGACTGCAAATTGGTGCAACCACTCTGGAAAGCTGCATGGAGATTCCTTAGAAAACGGGGAATGGAACTAACATCACTTGACCCAGTTATCCTACTCCTTGATATACACCCAAAGTACTTAAAATTAGCACTATAGTGATACAGCCTCATCAATGTTTTTAGCAGCTCAATTCACAACAGCTAAGCTATGGAACCAACCTAGGTGCCCTTCAACAGATGAATGGATAAAGAAATGTGGTATATATACACATGGAATATTACTTGGCCATAAAAAATAACTTTATGACCTTTGCCAGTAAAGGGATGGACCTAGAGATCATGCTAAGGAAAATAAGCCAATCTCAAAAAACCAAAGGCTGAATGCTCTGATATGTGGATGCAAAAATACAATATGGGGAGGAGAGAAGAATAGTAGTTCAGTGATTTAGACAAAGGGGAATGAATGAAGGGAAGGGAGGGTGATAGGGAATAGGAAAGACAGTAGAATCAATCAGACATAACTTTCCTATGTCATATATGCATACGCCACTAATGAAACTCTACATCATGTACAATCACAAGAATGGAATCCTAATTACAGTAAGTTATACTCCATATATGTTTGTCAAAATACATTCTACTGTAATGTTTATCTAAAAAAAATAGAGTAAATAGCTGAAAATAATTAAATGTCTCTCTCTCTCTCTCTCTCTCTATATATATATATATAAATGTATGTATGTGTGTGTGTGTGTGTGTGTATTGTGTAAGATTCACAAGTCTCTGATTACTTATCTCAAATGCACAATTCAGAAAATGGGTAGAACTTCACTCATTCTATTTAAATCTGTCAATATTTCTTCTGTATTTGTAATAAGTTTCTAAAACAGACAATTATTAAAAGAATAAAACCAAAACTATAAATTTAGCAACTAAAGAGGATAGTTTGCTGCCATGCAGTGTTCATCATACGAATTTAACTTGACTTTGAGACTACAGTATTCCCAATGTGGGAATTTAGTTTACACATCAACAGAGATAAAAAATAAATAAATAAAATAAAAAATTCCAGAATTGTTCACTATTCTTTTCATGAGAAAAATCTACTTCTTTCTAATTAACCATACAAACTATAACTTCTAATAGTCTATTATTCTTTAAAGAAAAAAAAGAAAAGAAAGAAACCAAAGAGCAAATAAACAAAACCTCACATATATGAAAATTATGACCAAAGCAGACTTCCAATATTTTTCTACTACTGGAAAAATGCAATAAATGCAATTGTACTAAAGGACGCTATATCTCTTTATGAATCCCAAAATTTGAGAAATCACATAGTATCCCTGTAAGAATTAAAAGTAAATAAATACAAAGGGAAAAAGAGAATAGACATATTAAAAATTTGACTCTAATTCTAATTAACTATGAGCTTACTGGCATAAACCAATAAACACAATAACTGAAAATGTGTTTTGGCACTATAAAAAGCTTTCCACCAGTTAAATTCAACTGTCTATAATCACATTTAGTCTGGAAGCTTAGGCTAAGAGCTTAGGAAATTTATTGTATAGTTTGTGATGTGACCATAAAATATCACTTTACTTCAAACATACCAATATTTGGCCTGTAGAATGCCCATGACATTTTAAAATCCCACAAAATGTTAATTCTGGGCAATATTTTTAATAAGAAAAAAAACTTTAAAAATTCTAAAGGCATAGAAAATCAGGATAAATTCATTTTAATTGTGGAAAAAAAATTTAATGGGATTTTAAACTATCAAATCTGTTTTTCCCCTTATGAATACAATATACAACTATTTCTTTATGACAAGTCTATGAACACCATAAATAAAATTATTATTCCTATCATGGTTTATAATTTAATGAGTCCCTAACATTACCTTAGCCAACAACACAGGTAACCTGCATTATACCAGATATATTAAATAGCATTCATCCAAAAGCTCTGAAATATAGAACTGACGTCTTTCTGCATTTGAAACTTAATGGCTTTTGAGGTGGAGGAAAAACTAAAGTATTTAAAGACACCACAACATCTTAAAATCTGTAATGAAAGGGAAAAATTATAAATACCAATTAAAACTCACAAGTTATAATAATGTGAAACAAATTTGTCATTTTAGCTGATTTTCAATGTTTACACATGCAACATAAATTACAAATATGCTTAACATTATATCATCAAAAGTAAATAATGAAGTATAAAATATTTATCAGATTATTGCATTTAATGTCATTTTTTTTGAAAACCCAAAATTTCATATTCCTTAATGTTCTACCAAACATAAGCAAAACCAGTCCAAATTAGAGAAAACGTATGCCAACATCAGCTTCTGACAACAAAGATAAAGAAGCTGAAGCTCTACAATTTATCTAATTTAGGTCAGGTAATAATGGAAACAAAGAATATTAAAATTATTTATTTTATAATTATGCACATTGAAGGAAAGCATAATAGCAGAGTTCTTTTCCATCATAAAATTATTTACAACCATTAATTTAGCTAGAAACACTAGCTTGAGAGGTACTGGTATATTCCATTCGTAATAATTTCTCTACAGCAAACAACTGTCTTATATTTGGAGCATGTTGAAGAAAATATTGTCTCATAAGTCCTTTTTGTTCTTTTGAGTCTTAATTACTAGGAGTTCAAGGTACTTTGGGAGAATTCTGGTGTCCTGGATGGCCTGATGAATGCACTGAAATTAAGCAGTGTGTTTGTATTCTGAAAATATTCTTAAATCCAAATAAATGATGTCTGGGTTGTGGAGCTCAGATTTCTCCTACTGGCACTATGACATTTGAAGAACATTTGTTATGAAAGTTTCACACCAATTTTATTTTGTTCTTTCTTCATTAGCCTCTGTGCTTCCTTTTCCATTTTCTTCCTCTGTTGTTCTGCTGCTCTCTTTTCTCTGTCTGCTATTTTCTGCTGCCTGAAGAAAAATATATGATATCTTTACTTTTAGAAAACACCAAAAGGGAAAAATGGCAAATAAATTCCAGAAAGAAATTATACTGTTTTTTCCACCATCATAAAATAAAACACTTGATTTTCTCACTGCTTAAAAAATTTCAAAGATTTCCATAAACAGAAATTTCTGCTGATCCTTAGAACTTAACTTGCAAAATAAAAGAGATATTATCTATTTTACAAATAAGTAAAATGAGACATAAAGGCTAAGTGGTATGCCCAAAATCAATAAGTACATAATATACATCTGCACAGTGGCAAACATGCCTGTTATCCGAGCAGCCTGGGAGGCTGAGGCAGGAGTATTCAAAGTTCAAAGCCAGCCACAGCAACTCAGTGAGGACCTAACCAATTTAGGGAGGCCCTATCTCAAAATAAAAACTAAAAATGGCTGTGGATGTGGTTCAGTAGTTAAGTGCCCCAATGTTCAATCTCTAGTACCAAAGGTGGGTGAGGGAAGAATCTACATCTTTTTACCTTTCTTAGGTTATCTGTACTAAGATACTACTTCCATTCAACCACAGCTTTTTATGGGAATATTATTCAGAAAAGTTTGATATTGAGGATAAAATCTTGTTATTATAATAGTTTAAAACAATCAGGTAAAGGATGTTAAAAACACAGTTGTGCAGAATACTCCCTGTAAGAAAATAAAAACTTAAGACATACCTTCCACTTAGAAGTTAGAAATCTATTTAAGGATTAACTTTTGATCAGCTTTATTATGGGGCATAGTGGTGGGTATTTGCTAATTCCACATTATGAATACATATCTTCTCCTTAGCCCCTTCCATAACTCCACTAGCCCAAAACCTCTCTAATCTGTGGACTGACTTATGCAGGGAGTGGGGGGGGGGGTAGGACTGGGTGAAGAAACAGGAAGAGAAGGACCATAAGTTGGTCCTGAATCTGAAGAGTTAGGGTGTGAGAAAATAACTCAAGCATGCAAGGTTAAGGAAGGAAGGTGTAAATCACAACGGGGCATGGGATAGGTAAAAAACACATTACCTATATATGGTACCATATATACAATTTAATTATCTATGGTACCCTTTTTACAACTTAAAAGCTGAGTATAGTGAGCAAAATGTATATATACATACAGTTCTAAATCATACTTACAAATGGGAGTAAGAGAAACATTTTTGGAACCATTTTGACTGTCACTATGTACTAAACTAAGCTTAGAAAGAACAAAATGACTTTATTATCATTACTTAACTAAGTTTCTAAAGAACAAAAGTGAATCTACTTTTCCCTACCTCTGGCTCACTTGCATGAAAAACTGATAATTTGCACAAAAAACCAACACATTAGCAGCAAAAAAGGAGATAGGAAAAGAACTATAAAGGGTTGGAAAGGTTATAAATAAATACAATAATCAAGCTTTGACCTGGTTATTAGCTAAAGTAAAAACATCAACAACTACTGTACGCACACAAAACAATTTATAGATCGCTGTACATAAAAAATATATTTCACCTCTCCAGATTAATGTCTGGAATTGACAAAGTACTAGCTTCTCACTTTAACAATACCGATCATAATACTAGAGTATTTTAAGGTGTAAATGGGAGAAGTCTGAGAATAAGAGGAGATGGCATATGGACATAACTTTTACATTGCTGTTTTTCTAGGAGTAGCAATGACACATGGAAACCTTCAAGTCCCTTCAGTTGAACTTGTGCAATGTGCAGCAGGAAGCATGTCTTTTATTGACAACAGTCTCACTCTCTGAAGCTGCTATTATAATGCAAAATTCTATTATTATTATTTTTTTTAATCTGTTTGGTTTCAGAAGCAAGAGGACAAGATGGAAGAGAGGTTCTGGTACTGATACTTATGAGTTCATGGCACAAATTATACAAACTATCATTAAGATGAATGGATTCAAAATGAACTGCTTTTTCCTTTATCCTTGGCTAATGGTACTAGTAATCACTAAATCCTCCAAATTTTCTAAAACACTGTGAATTTTGAATCTATGACTAATTTTAAAAACTGAATTTATTATGATCCTTGCAACATAACTGTTACAGCCCACAGTTAAAAAAAAAAATTTCTTTTACAAAAGACTAAGCTATCCTGACTAAGCAGGCACTAAATATTAAAAACTCTTACAATCTTACTGACTGAATATTAAAATGTGACCACCTTACCTGTCCAAGAAAACACAAACAAAAATGACATGCTGAAAACATAAAGGACAAGATAAAAACAGCAGCAGTAACTTTCAGCTATTTAATTGCACCCTCTGCTGGTTATTAAAGATAATTGTAATTTACCAACAAAGACAAGAAAGGAAAAAACAAAAATAAAATCTGTTTAGATAATGATAATTCATTTTCTGTCCCTATGATAAAAACAATCTGAATTTCAAAATACAAAAAAAAAACCCATTGTAACTTATTATGTATTTTTAAATGCGTAAGTAAATTAAGTACATTTAAATGAATTTTAATCATCGATCATAATCATAAGCTCTCCTTTAAGATAATTTTCTTGTCACTCTTTGACCTAATATAGAAATAACAAGAACTCAATTTACTGCTCACAAAAACAAAGAAAGAACCATCAACAAAAATGAACTTTAAACCCTCAGAATAGCATTTACTTTTCTGTAGGATAGGCAGATTATAACTTCTCCACTATGTTCAAGAGCTTTCACTACACTAAACTTTGAGGATATTAAGAAAAAGTAATCAATTCTGACCCACAAAAAATATACAGTGGTAGTTCACATTTCATAGTACAACATAATGATTACAAAAGTTATTTGTATGTAAAAGATTTCCCTTGTTCTTAATACAATTATATTATTTTATTTCTATAAAGCTTTAATTTTTGGTATCATTACAAAATAGTGTATGCAGTCTGAGATACAGAATAAGCTCATGTTAGATATCTAAGATTAAATGAGGAAAAATGAAGATAAGACAGACATTTGACAGAACAGGCCTCCCTGATCTTAAACACAATGGGGAACAAATCTACTACTCAGGTTGTGATATAAATATCACTCAAATACCTCAGAACTTCTTCTGCTTGCCAGGCTGCATCTTCTTCTTCTTCCCATGCATTGGTATTTTCTTGCCAGGTATCTAAGTCACCTAATTCAGACTAAATTAAAAACAAAGCAAAACTAAGACAATGCAGAGCCATCTTTTCTCCACACAGCAGACAAGAGTATCTTCTAAAACATTCAAAACCTGTCACTCTCCTGTGGTTTCTGAACTTCTTTACCATGTCTTCTACAAAACACAAATGATCTGGGCCTTGAGTTGCCTAGAACTTTTGGGTTTCCTGAAGTTACAGGACTTTCAGTGCTAAAAAGTCTTGGGCAAGTTCAGTTTTCTTCCTATATTGTTTTACAGGATACTATTTTATATGGAATAGTTTCCAAACTAGCATAGTCATCTTCACCCAAGCATATGTAATTCTGTAATTAGTAGATTTGTTCAGTTCCACTTACTATCTCTGTCTTAGGCAAAAATTTCAAATCAGGAAAAATTTATCTTACCTAGAATACTATTTCTTCCTTTTTTCTGCTCTACATAACTGATATCATCAGGCTCCTCACTAAATTCTACTATTCCCCAATTCAAACCTCTAAAAGTTTTCCTCCCACCCCCTCAATGCCCCCAGTGTTCCAAGAACCAATAAAACTGAGATGTTTAGTTAGGTGTGGAAGTGATAATATGTATTAACGGGTAACAAACTGCAAATTGATAACATTGTTTTGAATACTTACCCCATTTAAAAAAAATGTTTTGAGTTTCTTTCCTTGACAATAAAAACAATAACATCCTGTTAAATATTCCTAAAATGTTTCTGATTATCTGTTTGGTATGTTTATAGAAATAAAGCAGTTAACATAAAAGAAGCATTTTTAAAGATACTGAAACAAAATACAGATGACACTCTTGAAAAGTTGTCCCTACTTAATCCTCTTCACAGCAGTTGGTAGAAGTCTTGGTTTCCTTATACCTTTGTCAATACTGATAATGGCCTTCTTTTCTACATTTGCTAATTTGATAAAACTTAAAAAGGGTGTCTTGTCATTTTACTCTGAATTTCTTTGAGAATCAGATCAAACTTTTCTTCATGTTTTTAGGTTATGTCTATTTCTTATTTGCAAATTTTACCTTCATACTATTTCCCAATTTTTCCAACTGAGGTATTTTGACTATTAGTATAGGTACAACATTTAGATATAAGAAAAGTAAAAGTATCAAGATCATATTAATAGAGATGGCCTTCCAAGTAAAATAGAAAAGATTGAAAAGGATTAGATAGATTTGCCTACACAAAAATTAGATTCATCTGCCCATCAAAAAACATCAAACCAAACTATAGTTAAGGACTGAAAAAGCATAAAAGACAGAAAAAAGTCGATATTCTTAGTATAAAAAGAATTCCCATAATACAAATGATAAATTTCATTAATTTTACAAATCAGACTTCATTTAAACTGAACATTCTAAGATAATTTTGGTGTAGAGAACAAAGTCCAGTTGGTTAGTATTCTTTCCTATGCAATCAGTTCCCCTTGACTTTATCTGCTTTGGAAAAAAAAATATGTAACAACAGCATTGGAGAACTCCTTCATCTACCCACGTACCACACTCTTCACTCTCCAAATGGTTGTATATTTTCAACTTTACAATGAGCTCTATAAGAATTATAACAACAATTGTAATTAGAATTAGAATTATAGTTAGGCAGTAAACATTATTAATTCTCTGGTTAGAACTAAACCACTTTACCAATATGAATAATAAAGTTTAAAACTGAGAAATGGACAAAATTAAATATTATAATGCTATGTTATTCAGAGATATATCTGTGATGTTACTATGCTCTCATTAAAATATCTATGACATTATTATATCATGTAACTGCACAGGAGTTATCAAAATTCATAATTACATTTGTGGATATTGTGTATATGATTAATTATTTGATATTATGTCTCCCCCACTAGAATACATCCTTCTGAGGCAAAGACCCTGCCTGTTCTGCTTGCTTACCACTGTATTACTAGCATCTAGCACAGAGTCTGGTATTAGCAAGAATAGCTGTTGATCAATGAATTCAAAACATGCATAAACATGGATCTGCTAGAAAAAACAGCCTCAAAAAACACACTCATTTTCTGTCTCTCCAGATTACTTGTTCTTGGAAAATCAGCAGTTATGGCATGAGGAAATTCATGGGAAGGAACTGAGGCTTTGTGAAAACAAGTATCATTAATTTGCCAGGCATGTAAGAAAGACTCCTTTGAAATGAATCCTCTAAGTCCAGTCAAGCCATTGTAGCCCCAGTGCAACGACTTATTCACAAACTCATTAAAAACCCTGAGCCAGAACCATCTAATTTAGTCACTCTGGACTGCTGATCCACAGAAACTTTATGAGATAATAAATGTTTATTATTGTTTCGAGTCACTAAATTTGGGGTCAATACACAACAACAGGTAATTAATATAATCAATCAAAGCATCCTTAAGTTTAGGGAGGAACCTAAGTATATGTATTTTTTTACAAATTCTAAAACTGATTCTAATAATGTTCCCAAGGTTGAGAGCCTCAGTTGTCCACATTCTTCACTACTTCTTTTCTTTTAAAATTTTCATTTACATAAAATATATTTTAAATGAAACCACATTTTAAATGTAAATAAACTCTACTAGGGAAACAATCCATAACTCACTTAAAACTAACCTGCTATAAAGGTTTATTATCTTAGAAATAATCTCCTAAAGTCCATGTTTTTAAATAACATATTTTGTCTGTATCTTTCATGTATACAATGGGATCCTGATATTAGTATTTGAGTAATTTGTACTCTTATAAAATGATAGAAATGGTGAAACTACAGATTAACTTCTTGCAAACTGCTAAATCTGTTTCAAAGTCATAAAAATTATAAATATTATTTTCATTTAGTTATTTTCCTCTTCCTTACAGAAAAAAGAAACAGAACCAAGTCTTTCCCTCTAGCTAATTAACATACTTACAGATTGGTGAATAAAAGGCATATCTTGTGTAGCAGCTAATCTACTGGAGAAACCTGTGCTACCATCTGGGACGCCAAAATTTAATGGTTCTCTCTTCTTAATGATGATCTGAAAGATTAGTTGAAATAAGATGATAGGGATATTTTACACAGAACTATATAAAAATAGACAAATAAATGTCCCAATGCGTTTTGTAATATGCTGTTGTTCTTTTTCAAAAAAAATTTAATGTAATTAAAAAATACGCTGTTGTTCTTTTTCAAAAAAAATTAATGTAAAAAAATAGTCTACAGTGAGTATCCAAATTCTCAGGCAACTGTCACATAGATCAGTTCAATCTAAGAAAAATTTTATTTTACTCCTTAAAAATAAAAAATTCTCATCTCCATTTTTCCTCATCCACTTTCCCCAGAACTCCAAAATATAATCAGGATATTTAATTACTATATTAAATAATAACATTGATAATGTCCTGCTAAAAGTATCACCAGATCCCTCAACATCTGGGCTAGCTATAAATACAGTAACTCATTTGGGTCAGTAGTAGTAAGACACTCTTACTTGAGTTTTGGTTACTTTTATTAAAACCATTTCCAATCTAATTAATTTTAAAAAGTACTATTATAATAAATATACTAAATTATTATAAAGAACAGCAATATACTTCCATGATACAAAGTGTACATCTACTAAGACACTTAAAGGATCTTTGAAAAATACACAATTTAATGCTTTTCAGTTTTGAGCATTTGGACAATTCAAAAAGGACAATGTAAATTTTATTAACCTAGATAATATAAAAATAAATGTATAGCTAAAATTAGGTAGAAGAGAGTGAGGAAATGCAGTAGGAAGTGGAGAATAAATAATGTCCTCATTTTATAAAGTGTATATATATACATATATATGAAAAAGTTTCCTTATTGGATTGAATAAGAAATGAAGCACTAAAAGTGTGCTTATCTGAAATAGAAGAGTGAAATAAGATTGCAATATATATGAAGGAATTAAAAGAAATAAGAACAATTTGAAATAAATCTTCATTTACTATAGTGTGTTACATTAATGGGTAATGTCCGTGATTTGTAAATCAAATACCAATGTATGATTTTAAAGTCTTGAGGATATAACTTACTACATCTAGATCTAAATCATCTGAACATAGGAAATTCTTATTTAACGTGACAGAAAATAAAATTATAATGAAAAGTAGGCTTTTCAATAAATACTAATTATATTATATTGTCTAATTTAAAAGTGCAAATCTTTAACATACTTTCTGAGTTTTCCGTATAGTTGGTGTCATGTCCTTAAAATAGTCAGGTTCCATTTGTTCCAAAGCATTCTGTTGTGTTGCCACATTCCCATTCCCTCCTTCAATCTTCACACTTGTGGGTGCATCTTCATCCCAGGAAGTCCACTCTTCCACATCTGTCTAAATAACCAACACAGTCAGCCACAAAGGGGCAATGCACTCAGCAGTTCATTAATCATTTATTAGAAAAATGGGCTTCTGAAAACACTGGTTTTCAAACTTTTTTGACCCATGGGAAACTACATAGTTCAATTCACATACCAAAACTAAAACAAATATTGAGGCTGGGGTTGTGGCTCAGCTGCAGAGTGCTTACCTAGCACATGAGGGGCACTGGGTTTGATCCTCAGCACCACATAATAATAAATAAATAAAATAAAGGTATTGTGCCCAACTACACCTAAAAAAATATTTGAAAAATAGAACAGATGTTTAAGAAGTACTTTTATTATGGATAAACCTTCTAAAATATTCTGTTCTGTTCTATTGTGCTCTATTCTTTCCATTAAAAACAAAACACAAAGTAAAAAGAAAAAGAAAATACTCTGAAAACTGAACCAACATTAGGAGTATAGCTCACAGGAGGAGGACTGGAACTTTCCATCTAAGTCTAACCAAACTGATTACTTTATAAAATAAAACATCTGTTCACCTCACAGATTGTTCCTTTTGCTGAGAAGAAACTTCAGTTTGAATCCATCCCATTTATTGATTCTTGGTTTTAATTCTAGTGTTATAGGAATGTTATTAAGGAAGTTGAGGCCTAATCCCACATGATGAAGATCAGGGCCTACTTTTTCTTCTATTAGACACAGAGTCTCTGGTCTAATTCCTAGGTCCTCGATCCATTTTGAGTTAAGTTTTATGCATGGTGAGAGATAAGGGTTTAATTTCATTTTGTTGCATATGGATTTCCAGTTTTCCCAGCACCATTTGTTGAAGAGGCTATCTTTTCTCCAATGCATGTTTTTGGCACCTTTGTCTAATATAAGATGACTGTAATTTTGTGGGTTAGTCTCTGTGTCCTCTATTCTGTACCATTGGTCTACCAGTCTGTTTTGGTGCCAATACCATGCTGTTTTTGTTACTTCTGCTCTGCAGTATTGTTTAAGGTCTGGTATAGTGATGCCACCTGCTTTGCTCTTCCTGCTAAGGATTGCTTTAGTTATTCTGGGTCTCTTATTTTTCCAGATGAATTTCATGATTTTTTTTTTATTTTTTTGAAGAATGCCACTGGGATTTTGATCGGAATTGCATCAAATCTGTATAGTACTTTTGGTAGTATGGTCATTTTGATAATATTAATTCTGCCTATTCAAGAGCAAGGTAGATCTTTCCATCTTCTAAGGTTTTGATTTCTCTCTTTAGGGTTCTGTAGTTTTCACTGTATATATCTTTCACCTCTTTTGTTAAGTTGATTCCCAAGTATCTTAGAGAAAATTTTTACCCCTCACACATCAGATAGAACACTAATCTCTAGGATATATAAAGAATTCAAAAAGCTAAGCACCAAAAAAAACAAATAACTCAATCAACAAATGGGCCAAGGACCTGAACAGACACTTCTCAGAAGAGGATATACAATCAATTAACAAATATATGAAAAAATGCTTATAATTTCTTATAAAATGCTTGTACTCTGTATGTGTAATAAGCAATCAGAGAAATGCAAATAAAAATTAAGATATCATCTCGCCCCAGTCAGAGTGGCAGCTATTATGAAGACAAACAACAATAAGTGCTGGAGAGGATGTGGGGAAAAAGGTACACTCATACACTGTTGGTGGGAGTGCAAATTGGTACAGCCAATTTGAAAAGCAGTATGGAGATTCCTTGGAAATCTGGGAATGGAACCACCATTTGACCCAGCTATCCCTCTCCTTGGACTATACCCAAAGGACTTAAAAACAACATACTACAGGGACACAGCCACATCAATGTTTATAGCAGCACAATTCACAATAGCTAAACTGTGGCGCCAACCTAGATGTCCTTCAGTGGATGAATGGATTAAAAAAATGTGGCATATATACACAATGGAATTTTACTCAGCATTAAAAGAGAATAAAATCATGGCATATGCAGGTAAATGGATGGTGTTGAAGAAGATAATGCTAAGTGAAGTTAGCCAATCCCCCAAAAACAAATGCCTAATGTTTTCTCTGATAATAAGGAGGCTGACTCATAGTGGGGTAGGGAGGGGGAACATGGGAAGATTCGATGAATTCTAGATAGGGAAGAGGGATGGGAGGGAAAGGGAGGGGGCAGGGGATTAGCAAAGGTGGTGGAATGTGATGGACTTCATTATCCAAAGTACATGTATGAAGACTCGAATTAGGTGTCAACATACTTTATCTATAAACAGATATGAAAAATTGTGATATATATGTGTAATAAGAATTATAATGCAAAAAAGTACATGTATAAAGGCATAAATTGGCATGAACATACTCTATATACAAAAATATGAAAAATTGTACTCTGTATGTGTAATAACTGTAATGCATTCCGCTGTCGTGTATTTAAAAAAAAAAACCAATAAAACTAAAAAAAAAAAAAATCAACATTCTCAGCAGAATTTAAATAAGACAGTCCCAAAATATAACATTCAAAATGTTCATAAAACAATCCAGAATTTATTATTCATCATATATGGCATCAATAAATCTCAATTCATATGAAAAATTAATTAATAGATGCCAATTCTTCAATGATGTAAATGTTAAAATTATCTAAGACTTTGAAATGTAAAAATGCTCCAAAAGTCATAGCAAACATTTGAAACCACTAGAAAGAATAGAAAATGTCAGCAAAGAAATAGAAGATAAAATGAAGAATCAATTAGAAATTTTAGAACTGAAAAATACAGAACAGCAACAAAAAAACTCAACTACTAAATTATGACCTAATGGTATACAATCCAGGAAAATTCCTGTTCTGTAATACATTCAATTTTTCAAAAAAGATTTACCTGCTTAGGAACTGATGAATAATCAACTGTAGTTGGTAAAGTTATTTGGTCTCCACTTAATTTCCTTCCTCTGCCAGATCTGAAATAATCCATGAAATAATTTATTTCAAGAACAAAATAAGAAGAGGTGAAAAGCATTATAGACAGTAATTTAAGGCTTATAATTATTGATTTTAGTAATTAACTATTGCTCATCAAGCTATGAGGAAAATAAAAAGCATGAATCACAGATCTTGTGAATGTCTTTAAAATCTTACAAAAACAGCTGCTTTTCGGGTTTAGGACTCATAATTATAAATTAAGGAGAAATATAAAGTCAAAAACAAAGATACAAGGTAGTTTCAAACCATGCTCCTTAGAGTGCTATGGGTTCTATAGATGAAGCTATGGGCCATCTATGCTATTATCAGCATGTGGATAGGCTTTTTATGTTTTACATACTGAGTTCTTGGTAAGACTAACTATTAAGTTTGAAAATCTCTAGATTAAACTAAATTATAAACTGAGTTTTAATGATTAATAGAAAAAGTACTACATTAATTGGACATATTGTTACTCAACTGTTAAGGAAATGGGCTCCAGACAATTTACTGGGAAGGTGGGCTTTGGAATCTGTGTAAACTATGGTTTGCAATGTTACTTCTCAATAGAAGTAACCTCTTAGTTCCAATACCCTCTGTAAAATGCAGGTATTCAAGCCTGCTTTTGTAAGATTGTTGTGAAGATTTAATTGACATGTTTAAACCCACACAATGCCTGCTACATAGAAAGGCATTCAAAAACTCTGGTAGCTATAACAAACAACTAGTCATTTGCTTAATTTCAAGTAATCTATAAACTATCTCCTTAGTGCTAATTGGTAAAGACAGTTATCAAGTTTAGAAGTTATACATTATTTGTTTAAAGAATTAATACAGAAGTACTATAGTCCATTACAAAATTTATGACAAAAGCCTGGTGTTTTATAACACATAATCTATGTTCTTTTTGACATTTAAAAGAGGTTTATCTTAACAAAGAGTTGGTTTTCATTAAAACTGAACATATAATTAATCCTAAATATATTTATATTGACCACAGAAATTTATAGTGATAACAGGAAAATCCTTAATAGTTAAAATCAAATGCAGTTTCTTATTCTAAAACTAATTGATATTGACCAAAATTTTTAGAAATTACAAATACAAAAAGAAAACACCTATAATTCATCACAGTGTTAATACAATGCTTCTTTTAACATTCTGGTAATTAATATTCATTCTTATTCTGGTTTACATAGTGAATTTCTCACCCATTCTCCTTTATTCTTGATAACTTGAGTACTTCGTTCACTGTTTTTTCTAATTCCCAAATCCTGTGCTCTTGGGTGATTTCAACAGTCAACCACCTAAATTTTCCATTTCTTTTTTCATTTCTCTTGTAGTGATAATCTCTATTTCATCATCTCATTCCCACAGCAATACGTTTTTCCTCAACTGCAGACCACTCTACTTCTACCAATAAATTCAATGGCACTTAATTCTTTTAGCAGCTACCAAATGGCCATTTAGCTAAATATTATATTTCCCAGCCTACTTTGGATCTAGATGGCTATCTATATAGCTAAACTCCAGACAGTGGGAACAGAATCGTTGTGTGCAACTTCTAAATCTATCTACTAAAAAGACAGCTGATTATCATACACTTCCTATTTTATTCCACTTTATTCTTAGTGTGTCAGTAATTTTTTTCACAGTACTCCTAGGCCAAAATAAATATCAACTGTTCCTCTGATTAACCAGTTAGACACAAACAACTTAATACTTATATAGGTCCTACGTGCTTAGCTACCATTAAAAAGTCAGTTGAGAAAAACAATACACATAAATTTAAAGAAAATGTAGTTTTATTTTTAATGAAATAAAATTCCTTATTAATGCAATGTATGTGCCTGTTGGACACTGTGTAGCTTCTCAAGCACTTAATTAAATTAGGCACTGCCACCTTCATTTTCTGCTCTACATTTATTTTGGTGTAGTATATGATTTTAATTACAACCTAAAAACCTAACTTTGCAAAGATACCTCACCAAACATACAAGTAAACAAAAATTTGTTTTCAGTGTTAAAAGCGATCCATCATAAGTTTAGAATGCTGCTGGATGTCATGCTGCAAATAGAAACTACCTTGAGTGATGAATTCATGCAGTATTCAACAGGTACTATATCACTATGTTTCACTGGAGTTTAAAATATTTTGTAGCACCCTATAAGAAGCTCTGTGGCACCTTAGCACATGGGTTAGAAGGCATAGCTCTAGGGTATGTTCATGTGACATAGAGAAGGAACTGGAATTTATGGATAATGGATAACCTACTGATGCTGAATAAATTACCTGCTTTGGACCACCTGCATATTTTGGAATATTATTTAAGAAATAAAAAAATCTATTTAATTTAGGGTCTCTGTTAAATTTTTTTACTAATACAAAACAACATTCCTATATTAGTATAGACAGAAATACCTATGCCTAATTTCACTGAACCACCTTAAAACATTCCAATAATAAAACATTACATAAAATTTCTGTGATGATTATAATAATGAAAGTCAGCCTGCTTATTTCTAAAATTCTATAGTATTAAGCATGTTATTTAAATGGAAGATTTAAGAATTTGAACAAACAAAAACAATTAACTTCACTTTCTAGATCTCAAATAGAAAAACAATATTTTTTAAAATACTAGAAATTAATGAACAAATATTACAATCAAGAGAGTGTAAACAGAATCTCTTCTACATTTCTGAAGTTATAAAGGAATTCAAAACTAGTTAGAAGATAAACAGGTCAGTTTGAATATAAAATTTACTTACCTGCATATTAATCTTTTTAGGAATGAGAATACTGTTGCTAGGCAGGTACAAACTTTAAATAGCCGAAACTGAGTGATAGCCATGATGAGAATTAAAACCTTCAAAAAAAAAAGGGTACACATACCCAAAAGCATTAGATGATTTCATACACCATATTCCTATTCTTAAATCAAGTTGGAAAGTACTTATGCACTGAGAAAACTCTTACATATTTTAACTTTTCTCTAGAAGCTACAAATATAACACAATAAATTTTATTGAAGTGTAAATAATATTAACAGCTTTAGAAATTAGGTTTCTAAAGAGTTTTTTAGTTTGTGAAAAAATCCTTTAACACTTTTTATAAATAATTTTGCTTAAATAATCTATTTAGCACAAATTTACTTACAATTTTAGAATTCAAAAAAGTATAAGTATATATTAAATCTTTTTGTACCTTTAGAATTTTGAACTATATGAGTATAGCACTATTCGAAATATATTAAACACTTTAATCTTCAGGTAGATTTTGTTATATCCATTTTATAAATTCAAACTGAATTAAGTCCCATAGTTTATGAATTAAAAAGCAACCAAAGAGCTCATCTAGTACAGTGGTTCACAAATCTGGAGATCTGGTCAAAGAAATATTGATACCTAGGCCTATCCCTTAATAAGCAAATTAAATCATTTTATGAAGGGTAAAGTCTGGTCACTGCCAATAAGCTAATAAAAGAGATAAAAACTTATTCTATAGAAAAGACAACAAAAAACAAGGGAAGGAGGAACAAATGACAGTAAGAAAATTTGAAAATAAATTGCAAGATGATAACTGCAAATTACCTAACATTCCAACAAAAAGGCAGAGGTTGCTACGTTGAATAAAAAAGGAAGACCCCAGTATATGTGGCCCACAAGAAATGCATTTTAATATCAAGATATAAATATGTTAAAAGGATGGTGAAACTATACTATGCTAACACTAATCAAAAGAAAGCTGATAGGACTACTTTAATGTCAAATAAGACTTTACAGAAAGCAATATTACCAGGTAAAAAAGTCATTTGACAATCATAAAGGGGCCACTCAATCATAAGTACATTTTAATATAAAACATGTCAAAAACTTTGCCAGTATCTTTTGTGAGAGAGATTATATAATTAGGGCTAACAGATACTAAAAGGATAATGAGAAAACATTATAAGCAACATTATGACTATATTTTACAAATGAGATGAAACAAGTAAATTCCATTTAAGATATCAAAGTACAAGAAGAAATAGACAACCTAAAAATCTCATATCTATTAAAGAAGTTTGATTTATAGTTTAAAAACTTCCAGGTCTAGATGGCTTCACTATTGAGTTCTACCATATACGAATGTTTAATACCAATTTCACAGGAACTGACAAAAAACTGAAAAAGAATATTTCCCAACTCATTATTTGATATCAGCATTACATGGATACTAATCTAGACAAAGACATTACCAGAAAAAAATAGAGATTAATATCTTAAGAATATAGAAGGCAAAACTGCTTTAACAAAATACTGATAAATTGAATACAACCATACATAAAAAGACTACATCATGACCAAGTTGAGCTCAGCTCAGATTGCAGGACTGATTTAACATTCAAAAATCAAAAATAATTCATGATATTAGCATACTGAAAAACATTTCAGTAGAGACAGAAAAGCCCTTTAACAAAATTCAACATCCATTTCTGATAAAAACTCGGAGGAACTAGGAATAGAAAGAAACTTTCTCAACCTGGTTAACAACATCTATATATGTATTTAAAAAAACCTACAGAAATATGAGAGTAAATGTGTAAAAACTATACCCATCACCCTAAAATCATGAACAACTCAAGTATGTTCCACTTATACCATTTCTACTAAACACTGTAGGGGAGGTTCTGGCAAAAGTAAAAAAGGAAGGAAGGGAAGGGGTTTCGATTAGAAAGAAAGAAAACTGTCTATGAAGAAAATTCGTGAACTCTACAATCAATTGTATTGTTATATTTAACAACAATCAGGAAAAACTGTGTAGAGCATCAATAAATATGATACCTAGGGACAATTCTAATGAAAGATCTGCACACCAAAGAATGACCAAGTATTGCTGAGAGAAATTTAAAAGACCTGCATTAATTTAAAAAGACTTTTAAATTAAATTTTATTTTTTAAATTTTAAATTAATTTTAAATTTTAAATTAAAGACTCAATATTGTTAAGGTATCAAGGCTCCCCAAATTGATCTTTAGATTTGATGCAATCCAAATGAAAATCTCTGTAGGTTTTTTTCTCTAAGTTGACAAGTTAATTCTGAAACTTATATGGAAATGCAAAGAACATATAATTGCAAAAAAAAAAAAAAAAACTGAAAAAGAATATGTTCAAGGATTAACACTACCAGATTTTTAAGACCTGTTATAAAACTACAATAAACAAAACTGTATAGAACTGGAGTCAATATATACAAATAGATGGATGAAAAGTACAGAGACAGACCCACATAAAAAAGAACTGAAATTTGACAAAGATGAAAAGAAAAGTTCAGGGGAAAAGGATAGTTTTTCCAACAAATAGTGCTGGAAAAACTGGGTATTCATATGCAAACAACAACAAAAAACTTTGATTATATCTCACACTATTAACAAACAATAACTCAAAATATTATAGACCTAATGTAAAATCTGAAGCTACAAAGTTGTAAAAAAAAAAAAAAAACATTTGTGACTCTAGAATAGAAAGATATTTTAGATTTTTATTTTAAAATAAATACATAAAATGATGGTCAACATCATTAATTATCATAGAAATATAAATTAAAAACACAGCTAGAACCTACTTACACACCTAATTAGAATTGCTTAAACTAAAAATAATGACCATACCAAATACCGGCAAGGATGTAGAGCAACTGGAACTCTCCCACATCAGTAGTGGGAAAGTAAAATGGTACAAAGTTTTTCTTAACTTCTTACAAACTCAAACAAACATAGATAAAGAAAAACACAAGATAAATAAAAGACATGCCCATACAAAGAATTTTACTTGATAGCAGCTTTATTTTTAATAGTTCTAAACAAGAAACAACCTAACTGTATATCAACAGGTAAATGAACCAATTGTGGTATATATATATGTTCAACAATAAAAATGAATGAGCTATTGTTATAGTAATAGCATAAATATGTCTCAGAATAATTATACCAAAATAAAGATATCCCAAAAAAATATATACTGTATGATTCTATATACTTAAAAAACACTCTAGAAAATGCAAACAAGTATATAATAACAGGAAGCATAACACTAGTGCTTTCGGATAAGGGCAGGGAGAGGTGGAAAGGATAGATTACTGAGGAGCAGGAGAATATTTCAGAGATAATACATATATTTTTTAAAGTGGTGACAGCTTCAGGGACATGTATTTATCCATCAAAACTAACCGAATCATACGATAAGTGCAATTTCTATAATTCAATTATAGCTCATACAAGCTCTCAAAACAGTCTATACTGAGACATTTTTGGACAACATTATACCATATAAATTAGAAAATTTTTCAAATTGTGGTGTGAAACTCAAAAATTTAACATTATCTTATATTTATTATTTGCTATTCTTTCTGGAGAGCCAATTTCCATTAGGAAACTATGGCAATTAGTAATAAACACATTTCCAGATTTATCTAGGAACTGTAATTTCACAATAGATTTCAATACACTATACTAACTCTTACTATATAATAAGCATTTTTAAATGCTTTACATGGTATAATTCAGTTAATACTCACAATATCACTGTGAAGGACTTGAAACAAGTACTTTTGATCCCTATTTTAGATAGGGAAGCTGAAGTACAAGGGAGTCAAATAAGCTGGCCAAAGTCACAGAACTGATAAAATCCAGAACTAGGATTTGAACCTAATTTCCAGAGTCTGAATCCTTACAGATCACACTCAAAGTCCCTCCCCACTGTAATTAAATAAAGACATTATATACATTTATATATATATATATATATATATATATAAAAGAAATGCTACAGGAACTGAAAACTAATTAAACCTATAGCAATAGAAAAACTCTAAAAAACGGTAAAACCGGTATTATTTTGCCAGCCTTTTAAATATCATTGATTTCACATATTTCTTTACACATCGGAGTTAACTATACCATATATGTATTGCATATATTCCCTTAATAGTCACTATTTATTTTAAGATTACATAAAATGAGTTTTAGCACAAATTAAATTTGACTAAATTAATTAAGTAATCTTGAATACTCCTATTCAGGGTCTCAAAAAATGCAAAAGAGGAGAAAGGCAAATAAAATCTGTTAATGCACAGGAGACAGCCTTTTCCCACTATTGAGGAGGAGATCACACATTAAATCAAGTCACAAGACATACACAGGCATATACACACACACATATACACACAGGAAATGTTTCTGATAAAGGAATTTCATATTTTAGCTTTTCCTTGTTCTTTTGTCAGGAGGAACATTACTGAGTACACATTTAGAACCATGATTCCTGTGTTGGATTAACTTGATAATATATGTCATCCAACTTCTTAATTTCCCAAGCGAGGAAAAAAAAAGTTAACTGTGGTACTCAAGTTAAAGCAACTAAGTAATAACAGTCATAACTAAAAATCACTGGTCTCCCAGTCCATTATTAACATCTTTAGAAATAATTACTATAGTTGGCCAATAGGAGTATTTGAAATAGTGATTTCCTACAAGGGGAAAAATAAAAAAATTTTAATGTTTTTTCCCCCAAATAAAAAAATAATATAATTTGGACTTCAGTTCTATACAAATTTACTTAAAAGGGAATGAAACCAAAACTTAAATAACAATTATCATGTAAGCACATTAAAGAGACAGCTATATGTTTCTCCTCAAACTGAAATACTGATTCATTTTTTAAAATTACTTTATATAAGATAAGCAATAATATCTGTAAAAATAACAAGGACTAAATTCCTATATAAACACCAATCCTATACTATTAATAACATGCTGTTTTAAAACTAATTCATAGGAATTAAAGCAGAGAGCACTGTCTCGTTTTAATTACTAGTATGTGAGTTGAACATCTCTAATCTGAAGTTTTAAATCTGATATGAGTGCCACATAGAAATTTCACCATAATATTTTATTTAATACACAAAATTACCCTTGGGCAATGTGTATAAGGTATATATGAAACAAATGAATTTTAGGTTTAAACATGGTTCTCATCCTCAAGATATTACATTTTGTGTATGCAAAGATTCCAACCTTCCTTCTCTCCCCAAACAAAATCTAAAATCTAAAATACTGGTCCCATGTATTTTGGATAAAGGATATTCTACCTACATAAACAGTAATCTCTTAAGTTCTTGAAAACAGCATATAATAATGTTTTCTAAACTAACATAATATTTCCTTGCATGGTTTAAAATTTTAATAATAAAAATTAATGGTCATCTCTGAGAGGGAGCATGGGAGCATTAAGAAATTAAGATCTTCATCTCAACCTGGGTGGTAATACCAATATTTACTTTACTATATATATAGTTTATATATTAGACCTCAACAGAAAAGTTCAAAACACACACAACACACAAAACAAACCAGAAAGCAAGGAAAATAGACTTAGTTCTCATGGTACCTGATCTTGATTGCTCTCTAGAGCCATTACTGATAGCTCTAAGAAAAACAAAACATACAGCTAGTTCTTTCTATTTCCAGGGCTAAAAAGGAGCTTATAGACTATCAAATGTACAGTGGTAGAGCTCCAAAAGAATCTGAAAGCAATGCTCATATATTTTTGTATATATGGAAGCTGTCTCATCATGAGGTGATTTACTTAAAGTCTGTGCTAGAGAGGGCCTACTAATCGAGAAGTTAGAAACAACAATGACTCCTAAAGAAAGTAAACTAGGAGATTATTACAAATTTCAGTGTTCATGTTATTTAAATACTTCTGCCAAATACATTTTCAACCAATGGTTTACCAACATTTAAAATTAAAACAATATTAACTCCTTTTCTCTCATGTTGGCTTACATTCTAACTGCCAAAAAGACCTTACTGAAATTTACAAATATTGCCCATATTATTTCCTATTTCCACTGAAACTTGCCTGGCAAAAGCTTTTATTACCTCTTACTGGACTAAGGTGATGTCTTTTAATTCCGTTTTCTCTAAGAAACCCACATTTTCTAGATTGTACTATAGTTACTACTATATTATATCCTTACCTGTCCTGCATAATCCTTCTCCACAAGATTCTATTCACCTGCACCTTTAGTTAACTTTTTGCAAAAACTTGAAAGGTTTCAATTGCTTCATTATGAGTAGAATGATCTGAATAAGATGGCAAGAGCTTAATTTCAAGCTGATTTGTTAACAATATAACTCAACCAAAATAAAAGCAAACTTCCCCAAATGACAGTTTAACAGAAATTTTAAGAAAAAAAAAAAAAACATATAAAAGGCAGCTAATAGAAAGATTAAAGCATGTGGCAGTTGGTGAGAAAGAAAAGAAAACCAAAGAGATACTCCAGCAAGACTTTTGAAAGAAGACACTATTTAGGTAATGGGAACAAGGGCTGATCTCAGAATATATATGGATAAAAAGATGAAAACAAATTTCATACAGAGCTTGGTAACTACAGCCATTACCTTCCTACAAATACTGTTGGTGTCATTATTAGATAAGTATTTGTCCACTTGAATTATTCCAACAATAACAGGAAATAAAATTTGAAGTTTTTTTCCAATAGAAAAACAGAAAATTGTACTATTGCTGATTACAGAATAGAATTCCTTCCATTGCAATTAAGAATAGCCTCATTCTATGGAGAATTTGTTTTGTGGTTAGTGAGAGAAGAGAACTAATAGTCATTGACCATCATCATCTTAATATTACCTCATGTAATGTACAAAACCATCGTGAGGTTTTGTTTTATTTTGTGCCAGGGATTGAACCCAGGAGAACTTTACCACTAAGCCACATCCCCAATCCTTTTTTATTTTTTGAGATAGGTCTTGCCAAGTTGCTTTGGCCCTCACTAAGTTGCTGAGGCTGGTGATTACAGGTGTGTGCCATGGCACCCAGCCATCATGAGATATTACTGTTCTTATTTCATAGAACTGAAGCACAGAGAGTAAAGACATTTCCATATTCCTCTATCCAAAGACTTGTATTCAAGCCTAGATTGACTTAATTCAGCAATCAAGAATAAATCACCAAAGGGTTAGGAAAGTGGCTTAATGGCCAAGTGTTTGCCTCACAGGCATGAACCCCTGGGTCTGATCCCCAGAACCACAAAACAAGATGACTAACCAAAAAACAAACAAACAAAAAGCCTTAAATAAGAATAACTCCCCTAAAAATAAACATTTTTAGTAATTCAGTGAAGATATTATAATTTCCAAGATAAAATTTCCAAACAGTTGCAATGAAATGGGAAAATGCAATCAAGCTATCAACCGACACTTCAGATTTTAATAATTACCCTGATTTGCAGACAGGAATATTCTTCTAGACTTGTATTTACTTAAAGTTACAAATCAATTAAAGGACTAAAAATATTACTGTGTAACAGACACTACATTGCACACTGGAAAACACTCCCAGGCCAGCACACAGAAACCTTGCATCAGCTGCTAAACTATCATGAACTTGAATGCATACTTACTCCTCCTATTGATTACAAAGGGGCTAAGGAGGTAGAACCCCATTAGTGATGCTCAGTTGATATTTCTAGGTTTTAGACAATGCCCAATACATAGTAGGTACTCAGATATTTCTTGAATGAAAAGAAATAAACATTCTTGAAACACTGATCTATTCAAGACATAGTTCTTGGCCATGTATGTTCTTCCACTTCACTGGAATCATAATGATGACCAAAAAAGGCTGGTGTCTCTATTCCCATTTCAATTGGAAATGGAGGTCAACAATTGGCCTGGGTGAGTGAGGCACAGAATCAGGCACCCAGGATTTAAAGAGACTGATGAACCCAAGTCCCAGCTCTCTCCACATCATATTCCAAAACTTTTAATTTTGTACCCATTGCTTCAAGTATGATTTTTGAAAAGCCGTCAAATAATAAATTTGATTAAGTATGTATCTTAGACTTAGCAGTTTGGTTGCTTTACAACACTTTCTGGGACTAAGCAATACTATTAACCTATTAAATTTTCCTTAATAATTACTAGGAAGATACAGAAACTTGAGATATAGCAAAGTAAATTTCAGGACTATGAAACAACTTATCTTCAGAGCTTTTGAAAATAATGACATCTCTAGGAAATCAAAAGGAATGAGAGTTCTGCTGCGTCAAAACATTTTTCCTACAATAAAAAGTATTATCTAACAGCAAATGATAGATCAAAGACATCTTTCCTTCTCGTAATTCTCAATAAACCGCTCGAAATCCCATGGTGTAGATCCACTCTGTCACGATTCATTAAACAAGCCAGCCAATCTGTTTCTTACACACTGAACAAGTCGTCAAGTGCTGTATTTCCAAAACTACATTTCTGAATCTTTTCATACCAACGCTTGAAAAACCATATAATCAAGTACGAGAGGGAAATATCCTCTAATTAAATCTGTAATTCTCTAAAGTAGCTTAAAGGAAAGCTTCAAAAAGATAAAATTTACCTGGACTCACTTGAATTTGAAAAAGAAGGGTTCAGCAGTAGCAGCAAGTAAGAAAAGCGGAAACAGGAGTGGAGTGTGAGAGCTGGCTGTAAAAGCCAACATTCTGTACCATCTGTGGCAACTGTAAGTTCAGGCCCTCAATGTGACACCACTGGGACTGTTAGCAAGGGGTACGTCTCCTAGAAGTCTAAATTGAGTTTCATAACTAAAATGGTTTAATTTCAGATCCCCCACCTAAAACTGGTTGATGGGGGAAAATCACACCCACTGCACAGATGAGAAAAAGTGCGCGCTTTCAGGTCACACGTCCCACGCCCTGCGCACCGCGTTATGAGGAACGCTCACGGTTCCCGGAGGTGGGTGCCCGGTGGGCTGGGACGTGGACTGTGGGCAAATCGGCCTTGAGAGGTGCGAGGCCTCTAGAGAGGGCAGGTAGGACCGGCGAATTTCCCTCCTGGGACGGGTATTTCAACATTGGGGGTGTTCCGGGCCGGTGCCTCACAGGCCCGTCTCCCACGCGTGAGCGCGCCATGGCAAGGGCTACAAGCCGAACCGGCTCCTGGTCGCGCTTCCCGCATCCCAGAGGTCACCCTGACCCGGAAACAGTACCCTAGAGCGGCGGTCGGCCGTGGGGGGAGGCGAGCTGGAGGGGCGCAAAGAAAGGAGGGAGGGCGGGAAGTGGGGGGCGAGATAGAGGGCTGACGGGGAAGGGCAGGTGACACCCTAGGGCTGGGGCTGGGGTCGAGGTGGGGATTGGGAGAGGAAAGCCCCTCGCGGGCGCGCGCAAGCCAATACACTCACCTGCCCCTCCCCCTCCCCGCCCGGCGGAGGCTCCGAGCTGCCGCGGGCCGCGCGCGCACACGAGGCGCGCGCGCGCTGCCGTTCGTTTCTTTGAGCTCGCGCTCCGCCTTTTCAGTCCCAGCCCCGCTCATTCAAAGACGGGCGCGCGCTCCGTCGCAGCCGCCGTTGCCGCCGCGCAGCTGCCATGGCCGTCCCCTCTTCGGGAAACCCTCCCCCAGCCCCTCCCTCTCGCCCTCCTTGAAGGCGGCTCTCGGTTGTCTCCAGGCGCTCACTTCCGCACCCCGCCCCAGCTGCTGTCTGGTCCAATAGGCAAGAAGCTGTGGGTCTGGCGTCGGAACTGGAAGCCAATGAATGTCGAGGGGCGGGGTGAGCGGCGGCCTGCCTGCGGAGGTTTGGTCGCGGTTGGGTTTTTGTGACTGTTGTAAATTGTGTGGGCTTCTTCACTGGAGCTCCTGGGTTTGCGCTAAGTTGTTCTACTTTCCTTATGTGTACAGTGCCTCCCAATCAAACCCTTTTCTTTTCTGTCCCACCCACAGAATCCTAATGCCAGACGGTACTAAGGAAAGGAGCATCTATTTTGCCAAAAAATGAGAGCGTCCCCCTCTGTCCCAGCATATTTGGGATGTGGCCAGGACAAAGCCTAGTCCTGAGGGATGCTAAATGCTGAGTTTCATTCATTGGCCTCTTCCGCTTTTTTTTTTTTTTTTTTTTTACTAAATTTTCTTTTTTAAAAAACTATATATATTTTTCTAGTTGTAGATGGACACAATCCCTTTATTTTATATATTTGTTTTTTACGTGGTGCTGAGAATGGAACCCAGTGCCTCACATGTGCAAGGCAAGTGCTTTACCATTGAGCTACAACCCCAGCCCCCTAAATATTCTGCAACTGAAAGTAAAAACGTTATATTTCACTGAGTTCCTTCATTTGTACCTCTATTGCAACCAGGGCTGGCCATTCTGCCAAGTTGTGTCCTTTTAGTTGTTCTGTCTTTGCAACCTGATTTAATAATCATTAATAATAATCACCACCACCACCATCTTCTCCCCTCTCTTTCTCTCTTCTGTATTTTCTCTTATCCCATGCTTTAAAAACCTGGAGTTCTTTGCTCTTGTTGGCAAGGAACACTCAGAAAACTGTTGCAGATTGGTGAGGAAGGCTTGAAGTTTGTATGTGTGGTCGAATGCTGAAAACAGTTTATGCAAATTGTTGCTCCACTAGCTTTTTTTCTTCAAATACCTCTTTTTAAAAAAACGACTACTACTTTTGTTCTCTCACCCTGACCCAGCACTGACCTACTTGTCTTTGTAGTAATCTTCCTCCACCTTCCCCACTCCAACCTACTCCACATTTCTATTAATTATTATTTTTATCTCCAAGGAAGGAAGTGAATTTAACTCTTACTCAGGTTCTGTGTAAACATAGATAAATTATTTAATCCCTTAGCCTCAGTTTCCCATCAGTAAAATAGTGCCTACTTCATAGATTGCTAATGCTTTCAAAGTTGTTAGCACATAGCAGGTATTCACAGATAATAGCTGTTACTGCATTACTGGTATTACACTACATCTTTTAACTGTAGCTCCCCAAATCCATGAAATTCTCTGTGGTCCCTTAACTGCCTGCTCTAACTTTTATATCTTATTTTGCCTAAATTCCAATAATCTGAAATTTCAAATACTTTTTGGATTCCCCAAATCCAATAATCTTCACAGCAAAAAAAATTAAACCAGGGATTGAACCCAGGTATGCTCTTCCATGGAGCCAAGTCCCTATCTCTCTTTATTTTCTTTTTTTTAAATTTTGAGACCGGGTCTCACCCAGTTACTTAAGGCCTCACTAAATTGACAAAACTGGTTTTGAACTTGCTATCCTCCTGCCTTAGCTTCTGGAGCCGCTGAGATTAGAGACATGCATCAATGCACCTGGCTATAAATATTTCCAGTTTTTTTCCTTGAAGACTTATATCTTGGCTTCATGTGCCCCATGGCATTTTCTTTCTTTCATGATTCTACAATTTTCTTTATTAAATTTGCCACTTCCACATGAAACAAAACAAAGATATGTTTCTGGAGAAACAATTAGTTACAGAATACTTATTTCCCAACACAATAACAAATAGAGAACAACAAGGCTTGCTAAGGATTTCAACAAGTTTTATATTAGAAATACCTATGAAAGAATATTTTTAAGTCTTCTTTACTTGTTGAGTGGTAACCCCATAATTGGAGATTATGGATGTCAGTAATTTGGAATCTTGCTTGGGGATCACCTCTTTGGAATGTGCAGTCTTGTCCTTTGCCCAAACCTGTGGGAGCATCTGCAGGGCAGCACCAAATGTCAAATGGGAGAAACATAAAGGATAGAACTTAGTTTATGAAAAAATAATGAAAATGAAAGAACTTAGTAAGTGAAAGATATTTTTCTGGATTACTTATACTCATGGGGTATAGTTAATTCTGCCTTCTCTGTGCACAAACTATTTTAGCCACTTTAAAGTATCTGATCAGCCTCTGCCCATCTCCAGTTTGATTTATTTGGGCTATTAGCTTTTAAGCCACATCTTAGTCTCCCTCTTCAAAGCCTGCATAGTCTTTGTTGTTCTGAGTTCTCCAGCTGGTGCTGATTCCTATATGGTCAACTGACCCTGCCTAAGAGGTTGGAGCAGACCTTGAAAACACAGTTCTGTGCTTACAGATTTTCCTCAGACCCAGTTCCCTGGCTCTTCACCAAAGGTGTTGGTTTTGGGTTTTTTTTCCCCCCTCTGCTCAAGCACAATTTAGACCTGCTGTTCTGACTTGGACTTTAATGGGTTTTTATTAATGAGCAGCTGTTCATGATTGAATACAAATCATAAAGTCATTTTTTTGATCAAGCAAAATAAAACCTTGCAGCTCATTAGAGTGATGGCTTTGAACAGATACATTTGAAAGTATAGAATTTTCTGATGATAATTTTAATGGATAAGTTTTATTGCTCTTTCTACTAGAGAAATGTCCTTGCTTTCAAAATAATAAACTTTAATATTCTGGAAAATTGTATGATTTTTTATATTGAAAATCACCATTTAATAGTTAAAGTCAATTGCTTAATAAAGAAACGAGTCTGAAGAAGGCTTTTAATTTCTGTGCCACTAAATGAAAATTAACTTTCCATGAAACATTTAAGTAAATATTTTCCATCATAATTGTTACCACAATCAGTAGTTTTTATTGCTTAATACAAGACCCAAGATTTAAGAAAAGTTTGAGAGTTAACTAGTTCCTTCAAAAGGGACCTGCATTGAAATGGGGGGGAAATGCACTTTTCTTTTTTTTACTAGAAAAGTATTCAAATTAAAATATGGATGAATTCTCTTTCTATGTCCAGTAGTGAGATTCAGAAATGGAATACTACTTGGCTAATGTCCATATTTTTAAAAGAGCTATCATATAGTTCAGGTATATTATGATTTAAGTAGATTTGATATGAACAAGATCTGCAGTCTAAGACCTTTAATTATTTTTATTATTTCTAAGAATAAATATTTTTATTATTTCTAAGAATAAATGTGTTGAAATAATATAATCCATATTGTATACGAGTTGAAAATTTAAAACAATACTGAACTAACAATGGAAGACTCATCCCTTCAGCTTCACAACATGGTGGTCATTTCAACTGTGACCTTGAACAAGTTTGACTCAGTTTTCTCATGGGCAAAATTAGGTTTATAATTCCTTACGTGTGGATTTATTTTGCAAATTGAATGTCATAATGTATTGGAATTGTGTTGGAAACATAGTGATAAAATCAATGAAAGCTTCTAGTTATACAGGTTTATTATCTTCAAGTCCAGTAGAATCCTCTGGAGTTCATAAAAAGAAATGGTGCTTTCAAGAAAAATACAAGTAAATTTTCCTTCATCATCAACCAAATAAAGACATGTTTGTCAATATCTCATTAAAAAAGGGAAAAGGGAGGGAACAGTAAGCTTTGAAGCTGTAGCCAGAAATCAACCCTCTCCCCTTGGCCTCCTCCCACTCCTTTGACTTAAAAGTCATAGGATTGAAAAGAAGCTGTTAGGACTACAGCACTACAACACTTCCCTCTCTTCAGGCTTCTCTCATCATTCATAAGATATTTTTCTCATAAAAGCATTTACTGCCAAATTTTGTCTGTTCTTTCCGTGTTCATCATTTCAGCACATGAAGATTATCATAATGATCCCTAACTAGACTTGTATATTATTTTTTCATTCCTCTAAGTCATTTCAGTGCGTTGTTGTCCAATTACTCTAAATAATTTCAAAATACAGCCTTCTTTATGGTAACTTTTATTTTCAAGATTTGTTCACCACTGTCCATCAATTCATCACTTAGGAGAATGTGTCTTGATTGTTGTTCTTTTTAAGTCAGTCTTCCTTCCTTCCTTCCTTCCTTCCTTCCTTTCTTATCTACCTGGGATTGAATCCAGGGACGCTTAACCACTGAGCGACATCCCCAGCACTTTTACTTTTTATTTTGAGACAGGTTCACACTAAGTTGCTGAAGCTGACTTTGAACTTGCTATCCTCCTGCCTCAGCCTCTGGAGATGCTGGGATTTCAGGCATGCGCCACCATGCCTGGCAGTCTTAATGTATTTCTAACAGTTGTTTTCGAATCTTCCTTAGGCCACTTCTGGCCATTGAAAATAACAAACATATCAACAATTCTTGTTAAGAATTGTCTATATATACTGTACATCTTGTTTGTCTATATATACTGTACATCTAGTACAATGAAAACTACTCACCTTCTCATAGTATTTCTTGCTGTAGTTCCTATTTGAAATTATATCCTTTATAAGTGAGAATTAAATTCATGTTATAATCATACAAGAAATTTTTAGTGTAAAAGCTTTATTTATTTTCCTTCTTCCTAAGGAGAATTTATATATATGAAGGATCATCTGCCTGAATACATTAAGAAAAATCAAATGAAAATACTCTTTTCACATAGCCAGCATACTCATAAATATCTTACCCAAAAAGATTTTGTTTTCTGCTCAGAGGCCCAGAGCCCATTCCTATAGCAACCATAACTAGTTGGTCTATAACTGGGTGTGAATTTTATACACTGTTATTTGAAACATAAAGGCTGTTAAGTCAAGATAAAATACAATTTCTGTAATATTTTGTATTTCTTTCAAAAATCTGGTGGGGGAAGGTTTCATCATGCTGCCTATTCATTTATTCATGTAAACAGTTTATTTAACACTTATAGGCACACTGTGTGCATGCTTTTTAAATAAGTCAGAGGAACATATAGCCTTTCACCTAAAGGAACTTCCCTGATAAAGTTGGCATGCATGAGTAAGTAGCATTCCTGGAAGTACAGTATATCCATGAGGATTTTAGAATCATCAAATCACTTTAACTCAAGTGCTGTATCAGGACCTGTGATTAAGGTGGTGGCAAGAGGATTGTAGCTGGTCACATGACCACAGGTATTCTAGTGCTTACTGTAATCCATGGCAGGCCTTTCTTTTTTGGTCTTACCTAATGGAAAGGGGAAGTTGGAATGAATAAATAAATGTTCGTGTTTATTTGTCTGGAGATTGGATACTCCTTGCCAGTGTGCCACTATGAGGAAGCTGAAAATGCCCACTGACAAGAGTAGAAAAAAGGTTGTGACCTTCTAGCTGTTCTGGATAGGTGCTTCTGCCCTCGTACCTAATGGATTCAAGCAAGGTTTAAGCCTACCTACTCCACCTGCATAAGAATTCATTCCCTGCTATCTTGCTCTTTCCAAATTTTGCCACGTCAGACATCTGATTAAACCAGGATATACATGGATTAAAATCAGTATCCCCACCAAGTATCCATGAGGCCCTAAAAGAGCAAGTGCTGGTAGAGTGCATCTCAATGTCAGGCACCCAGACTTCTTCCAGCTGAATTTTCTGCTCCCTTTCCCTCAAGGGCTGGTCTTTGTCCTCCTGGTCCAAGGAGGCATCATACCTGCTCAGTGAAGTAGGAAAAACTAGAAGTGATGAAGACGGGGGCAAAGGGATGCATACTAGCCATGTTTTAAGAAAAGTTTCTAGAATATGCCACAAGGACATTTCTGTTTTGATACCCCCACAGCACAGAAGTTGCACAGAAAAAGCTGGGAAGTAGTCTTTGTTTTAGGTGGCCCTGTGCTCAGCCAACAATTCTAACAACTAGCACTCACATGGTGCTTATAACACACTAGGCACTATTCCAGTGTAATAAGAAGCTTAATGATTTATAGGGCTAAGGATTAACATGACATAGGTCACATTATGGTAATAAAAACCACAGGAGTGGCTATCATTTACTGAAAGCTTACCACCTGTTGAGCTCTACATTATGTACCATACATATGATATCATCAGTTCTGAAACACTACACCACGAGATGAATATTTTCAGTATCTTATTGGTGATGAAATCAAGAATAACGAAAACTAAGAGCTTGCCTGAGAGCATAGAAATGGTAAAGTATAAACCTCAAATGTGAACAGGAATTTGGACAGAAACATATTTTACTAAAAACTCTCTTTATAATGAAACACTCTTCCATGCTTGAAAAATGAGAGGCAATTAAAACTTGGAACCTAGGGTTCTGGAGTTAGATTGCCTGTGTTTGAATCTCTGCTTTATCATCAGTAGCTCTGTGAACTTGGGCATTTTTGTTAATCTCTTTGGTTTTGAGTATCCTTGTCTGGAAAAGGGGTGAAAATGTTACAGGGTTATTTTAAGGAGAGTCATGTAGAATACTCAACATCTCATATGGCCCTTAGTAAGCATGTGGTCAATTTCCATTTCATCAATAGTATTGTTAAAACTGGTAGGAGGAGTATTTAAGACAGTACTTTTTTTTCTTTAATTTTTATTGTTGGTTGTTCAAAACATTACATAGTTCTTGACATATCATATTTCACACTTTGATTCAAGTGGGTTATGAACTCCCATTTTTACCCCGTATACAGATTGCAGCATCACATCGGTTACACATCCACTGTTTTACATATTGCTATACTAGTGTCTGTTGTATTCTGCTGCCTTTCCTATCCTCTACTATCCCCCATCCCCTCTCCTCCCCTCCCATCTTCTCTCTCTACCCCATCTACTGTAATTCATTTCTCCCCCTTGTTTTTTTTTCCCCTTTCCCCTCACTTCCTCTTGTATGTAATGTTGTATAACCATGAGGGTCTCCTTCCATTTCCATGCAATTTCCCTTCTCTCTCCTTTTCCCTCCCACCTCTCGTCCCTGTTTAATGTTAATCTTCTTCTCATGCTCTTCGTCCCTACTCTGTTCTTAGTTACTCTCCTTATATCAAAGAAAACATTTGGCATTTGTTTTTTAGGGATTGGCTAGCTTCACTTAGCATAATCTGCTCTAATGCCATCCATTTTTCTGCAAATTCTATGATTTTGTCATTTTTTAATGCAGAGTAATACTCCATTGTGTATAAATGCCACAGTTTTTTTATCCATTTGTCTATTGAAGGGCATCTAGGTTGGTTCCACAGTCTTGCTATTGTGAATTGTGCTGCTATGAACATCAATGTAGCAGTATCCCTGTAGCATGCTCTTTTTAGGTCTTTAGGGAATAGGCCGAGAAGGGGAATAGCTGGGTCAAATGGTGGTTCCATTCCCAGCTTTCCAAGAAATCTCCATACTGCTTTCCAAATTGGCTGCACCAATTTGCAGTCCCACCAGAAATGTACAAGTGTACCCTTTTCCCCACATCCTCGCCAGCACTTGTTGTTGTTTGACTTTATAATGGCTGCCAATCTTACTGGAGTGAGATGGTATCTTAGGGTGGTTTTGATTTGCATTTCTCTGACTGCTAGAGATGGTGAGCATTTTTTCATGTACTTGTTGATTGATTGTATGTCCTCCTCTGAGAAGTGTCTGTTCAGGTCCTTGGCCCATTTGTTGATTGGGTTATTTGTTTTCTTATTGTTTAATTTTTTGAGTTCTTTGTATACTCAAGACAGTACTTTTTGCAATAAAAAGAATAGGTAAAAGCATATGGACTATCTGCAAGTCATGGCACTAGTCAGAAGAGGAAGGAGTATAAAGATATAAACATTTTATTTGCTATGAGAAATACAGGAAAGTATTCTCATTACTTTTCCATTCTCTGTTCCTTACATTGACCAAAATTGAAATATTATATTTACTTTATCAATTTTTCAAGTCCTGGAAAGATCAATACTGAGTAGGAAAAAATAGAGATTAACTGGGCGGTATGTATTTTGTCCCTGGTGAGGAATGCTCTCTCTGCTTCATGATGGCCATGTCCTGAGCTGCCCTCCTCTACCACACTCTTTTACCATGATGTTCTATCTTACCTTGAGCCCAGAGGAATGGAGTCAACTATCGGTGATCTGAGACCTCTAAAACCATGAGCCCCAAATAAACTTCCTTTTCTATGTCGTTCTTAGCAGGTCTTTTGATCTTATCAGTGAAAAAGCTGACTAAAACAACATCTAATATGAATAAACTGGGTGGGAAAACACAGCAAGGCCTGTCTGTTCAGAGCCTTTTGGCCTCTCTGTGCAGGATTTCTCCCTCAAGTATGGGACAGGACCCCTTCTGAAGTGGGAGTCTTATCATTTCCCAAGCAAGGTGGAGAAGATTAGAGATGGTAGGAAAATTGTATTTTATGTGGTCTGTCTTAGAGAAGGATTTATGAGCCAGGAGCTGTAGGTGAAACCAAAATATATATATTTATATTATAATAGCATAAGTACTAGCATACCAGAGGATTTTTATGACTTCTTTAGCAGCTAAATAGCCACTTCCTATATTAACAAGTATTTTAAGAATTTAAACATTAATTTCCTAGAAATGTCAGACAAATATTCAAAAGTAAATAATTTAAAAGTTAATAATAATTATTATTATTATAATAAGTGGCCATAAAATGAATGAAGTCTATGGGAAACCATATTGCCCATGAGTACCTAATAATTCAGGCATTTTCAAAAGTAGTAGTTGAAAAAGCAATTTATCTAGTATAAAGCATCATGGGTATGTACTATGATAATTCCAGAAAGTTCTTAAAAAGTAGACAGTTGTAAACATTTAAATTAGAAACTTTTTAACAAAGTCTGGCCAAGTAGCAAATTTTTAGAAATTCCTTTTATTGCCAAATATATTAGAAAAATTGCCTTATTTAAAAATCTGCAGAAAATTTTTGACTGAAAACTTCCAACAGATTAAAACTGTTAGGTAAGGCAAGAGTGCAGATGGTGCCAATTTTGTGGTTTTTCACAGTGTTCTGATGTGAAAGACATTTTTGTATCTTTTCCAGAACCGAAATGTAGGAATTTGTTCCATCAATGCTAAAATTGCAGTTCTTGGAATTTAATTTCCTAACAGGCAGCATCATGGAATGAAAAATAAACCTGATTTGCACTGGAAAACTTGATTTTTATATCTTAGCATAGAGTATGGTGTGTTGATTCTCTCTTATTCTCCCCATTTAGGAACAGAAGTTTTTCACCCCATTAAGGTAGGAATTGAGTAGAATAAGAAAGTGCTGAATTAACTGATGGTATATGATCCAGTATTGAGTATCAGTGCTTCCTGGACATGGCAATGTCCCTCATGAAGGGGCTTTCATGTGTTCTCCAAAGACCTCATTGTCAGGGACCTCTTACCTGTAGTTCCCTTAAAATTTTGACTATTTCTATTACAGCTGCTTGCTTGAACTTTTTCTATTGCTCCTAGGTATCTAGTAGCCCCCTCCCAGTTTCCTTTTCCTGCAATCTGCTTCCCTTCTAGGCAGCAGTCCTGGAAAAGATTTAAAGCTTCTCTATTGCTTAAAATTAATCAATCTCATGAATATTCTCTCTCTCTCTGTCTCTCCCCACGCCCCCCCCCGTCTCTACACACACACACACATACATGCACACATGCATGCGTGCACCCATGCAACTGAGTTCATAGGATGTGCTATACTGAGGGATATTATGGTATTTCTTTCTAAATTGCAGCCCTAGAGTTGGCTGCCACCCACTAGGTCAGCTATGACCAGTCCATTGTGTGCCTCAAACCTGGGGGAACACCTGTTAAGCCTTTTGTGAGCTGAAGGAAAGTTCTTTCTTGACTTGGCATTCCATGTTAGTACACTAACTCCTTCCCTTTGAAAAGGGGAAGTCTAGCACAGCCATCTCCAAAGAACTGCTCTTCAAAACTCCTCCTTCATCTTCCTCTCTTCCAGGCTAACTTCTTGAAAAACTACTATGACTTTGTTTGGTATCCTCTTTTATTTTTTCTAAGCCAAAACTTCAATTTTAATATCTGGTTAAAACTGTATTCCTGTGACCCACAAAAACCCAAGCTCCCCAGACACATGGACTAAAGGCCACTGCCCTCCCTCCAGCCTTATGTCTTGCCTCTCCATTTGTCCACATTTGGTACTCTCACAATGTCCATATGCTTGTTTAATTCCCCATACCCCATGCTTCATTCGGCCAATAAATAGCCAATGAGCATTCACTGGGGCTAAACATCTTGAGAGGTGGCAGAGGAAAATGCTGAGTAAGGGAGAGTCCCCACCGGTGAGGTACTTAACACCTAGTGATCTTTCAGCCTTCTCTCTTGACACTAAACCTTCTCCTGACTCCTTTTGTAATCCTGTGTTTCATTTCTCAACACTCCTCTAGGCATCATCTTCTGGAAGCTGTCCCTCATTCATCTGTATCCTAACAGGATGCCCCTTCCCTCCAGAAAAGTGCCCCTCTTTTCCACTACTCTAGCACTAGGCATCTATCTCTCATAGACCACACTGTATTGAAATGATTTGTTTCTACTATTTCCCCATCTACCCTATAAACTTTTGGATGGACAGTGTAGTCTTCCCCCTTGTTAGAATGCCTAGTACCTAGCAGAATGCTAAATAACTATAACTGAATGAAGTGACAAATATGTATAAAAGCATTTGGATTTATTAACTGGTAGATATTTATATATATTTTTTAAACTAAGCAAAACTAACAGTGATCTGAGGTGAATATACTAGGAGATGTTTACAGAAGACAAAAGAATGGGCTCTATTGAATTTTCTCAGCTGTCCCAAAGCTTGTTGACTATTACTTGCTAGAAAGTAACTTTTGAATACTATTTGTACCTGCCCTAGACACATCTACAATGCCTTTATTGGGAATTCTGCTAAATTAAGATTCTCTTTAGAATTTTCTGAGTTACTTAGCTTTTGCTTAACTTAGCTAAGTCAATCTGTGGCTTTTCTGCATTCCCATTTTTAACCTCTTGAAAATAAGATTGTTCTATTCTCTTGTTGTTTAGGGTTAAGGGAGGTCCCATTCTTAGTTGTGACACATTTTTTTGCAATGCTGGAGATTGAACCCAGGGCCTTGGCATATGCTAGACAAGCACTTTGCCTCTGAGCTACACCTCCAGCCCTGCAAGTGACACTTTGAGTAGAAGAAGGGGTGAACTTGATCTTTTTCAAAAGCTTGGTCCAGAGGTACCCAGAAAAGTCTTCTTAGAACACTGGCCAGGGTTTGGTAAACTCAGAAATCTAAATAGTCTAAAATTCCTGGATTGCCATGGATCTGGAAGGCAATAACTCTAAGAAAGCTCTAAAATAATCTCATCTCTCCAAAATGCTCAGAAATAAGAATGACAGATTGTTGGAAATCAGAGCCTCATGATGGATGGAGAAAATCAGATGCCCCCTACATATAAAATTTCATATATAAAAAATATGTAACTTTTACATATATGCATAGTGTGTGTGTGTGTGTGTGTGCATGTGTGTGTAGAAAGAGATAGAGAAACTCAGAATGTTTCCAACTTGATCTAAAGAGCTTCATTAAGAACCTTAAATAGCTCTCAGCTATTTAAAGTATTCTATGATTTGTTGGTACAATAACTTGGAAATGGCATATCTGCTTCCAAATCAAAGATTTCCGAAAGCTTTTTGAAATGAAATAAGAGCACACAAATATAAGGAATCAAAAGAAATGTATATTTAGGAGAAATCTGATTTTTGTAATTAAAGCTATTCCATTTTATGTATTATAAAAATACATTAGCATATGTTTTTGAAAATGTTATAGGCTTTTTCATGTTGTGCACCAAAATAGCTCATGAGCAAGCAATTCTTGTATTTTTGTTTTCAGCTTGTGCTTTGGAACACTACTATAGTTGCTTCCTGAAAAAAATGAAAATAATACAAAATAATTTTAAAAAGCAGTAATAACATACAATATGATTTAAACTGTTTGATTAATTTTAACTTTAAAATAGGTTGATGGGGCAAAAATAATGGCAAAAGTAATGTTCAAAAGTTAGTATTTCATCAGTATGGAGGTTCTTCAATAAACCAGGAATGGAAACAGCATATGACATAGCTATACCACTCCTCAGTGTTTATCCTAAAAACTAAAATCATCACACTATAGCAATACATACATACCCATGTTTGTAGCAATACAATTCACAATAGCCAAACTATGAAACCAGTCTAGGGGTCCATCAGTGAATGAATGAGTAAAGAAATGTAGTATATATACACAATGGAATTTTATTCAGCCATAAAGAAAAATGAAATTATGTCACTTGCAGGAAAATGGATGAAATTTGAGACTATTATGTTAAGTAAAATAAGTCAAACTCAGAAGATCAAGGGTCATATGTTTTCTCATGTATGTGGGAGCTAGAGAATAAAAAGGAAAAAGTAGAGAATCATGAAAAATCAAGGGATATCAGTAAGGTAGAGGAAAGAATTCAGGGCAAGGAAAGAGGGAAAAGGAAAGAAAAGAGAAATACTGGGGAATGATATTTGCTAAATTTTATTTTTATATCATGTGTATGTATGAATATATAACAACAAATCTATTATATACAACTATTATGCAACAATAAAAAATATGGAAAAAATCACATTGTATAAAGATGTAGCATTTCAAGTTTTATCAATTTTATGCTAGAATTAATATATATATATATATATATGGTAGAAATGTAGAGAAAATTGTGGTACTTACATTTTTTTAAGTCAAGCTTTGCCATTTTATTAGCAAAATGTCATGATTCAACCAATAGTATTGTTAAGTCAGAATGCAAAGTTATGAAATAACCCATCATTTCAATGCATTAAAGGTGTTTAAGTAATTTTGTCTTAATTTAAAAATGGCTATGTATTTAGCAGCAAAGAAGTTAACTATTTGATTTGTAAAAAGTCCTGAAAAGACTCAGAAACTTGGGCTGGGGCTGGGGCTCAGTGGTAGAGCCCTTGCCTAGCACGTGCAAGGCTCTAGGTTCAATCCTCAGCACCACATAAAAATAAATAAATAAAATAAAGGTATTGTGTCCAACTGCAACTAAAAAAACTATTTAAAAAAGACTCAGAAACTCTTATAATTTACTAATGATTTGAAAATAGAATTTTCTTATTTGGTAAACTACAAACATTGTCGGGATCAAGCAGAATTAAAGTTAGTGAAGATAACTGGAAAACAATGCATTTAATGAGGAAAGACAAAGTGCACTAGTATATATAAAGCAGTACTTAACACATGTCACCAAGCAGACCTTGCATTTCAATGCTTTGAGGAGAAAAAGAAAATGAATTTAAGCAATATCTGTTCTACTATTATAAAATGAAGAAGTGACCTTTTATTATAATTCTGGAGACAAGAAAATGAGCATAAGAATAATTTATTGGTCATTTGCCTGTTTTCCCTCAGCTCCAGGTTTCTACACCCCTACCCTACCCTGCTCCCTGCCCCACCATGCTCTTCTGTTTTCAGCTATGAGAAGACAGGACCTGGTCTCTGCAAAACACACTTTTCCCTTGACAGCTGGATCCTAATTAGCTTCTGCCCTCGAAGGGAAGCCAGGATTTTCTCCTTCTTGTATTAGGGCTGTTCCTGGAGCCCCTGTGGTTGGTTTCAGCCTCCATTTTGTTTTGTTAAGCCCCAAACCAGCCTTATTGAATGCCCTTATCCTGCCTCCCTTATATTTAAATTTAAAATCTAGCCTTGGCTTTTATTACCTGAAGTACTTCAGTGTCCTTCCTACTCTACCCCATGTCCTTCCTTGACCTTGTTAATATTTCTTATGTGAAGCTTTTATTTCATTAATTGTTGGAAATTTTTCTCTATGAAATCAACTGCAAACTGATTAACATCTGCCAATCAATATTCTTTACAATTTGCCTATACTACCCAACATTTCCCCCTAAGTCAGAGGTGAGGACTTGATGTTCTTTTAAGAGTTACAGTCAACTAAACCATATTTTTAGTACCTATAGCATGTAGAGCATGTGGTCTTCTAAATTCTCATAATTGAGTGACAAAGATAGGTTTGCATAAAAGTTTAATACAAGTACACTACAGGAAGGACTATAATAAAGATAAAAACAGATACCTAAGGAGAGGGTAACTAAATATTTTGTAGAAAGGGAAATGATAAGGGAAACTTGGTAGTAAAAGTGGAGATTGAGCAGAACCTAGAGGGTGCTTGGAGAGGTAGACTGGACAAGCAGGACATAGCCCAGGCAGAGGGAACATGCAGAATGAAAAGAATCTTTTCTAGGAATGATTTGGAAAAAGAAGGCAGACTTCAAAACTGATTTTGGAGCTTTTGGTATTGATTTTGCATGTAATGATGAATCTTTGAGGATTCAAGAATACCATTATAGCTACATGATCTTGAATTTACCATTATAGTTACAGATCTTGTGCTTATTTAGGAACCTAAATCCAATACAAATGTAGAAGACAGAATGAAAGTGTGGGGGACTGTAAGCAAAGAATGCAGGAGACTGTTATAATAGGTAAAGTGAGAAGTAAAATCATAAGTCTAGCAGTGACTTTAAATGAGGAACAGAGATGAGCCACTTGGTTGGATATAGATAGCACTAAGACCACTTGAGACGTGGAGCTTGTGGAAAGGGAAAGTCTAAGAAGTATCAAACTGAAGGATCAGAAAAGATGGCATTGTCATTAACTGATACAGAGTGACAGGAGGAGAAATATGTTTGGGGGAAAAAAAAGGAATTCAGTGTGGAGCAGGTGTAATTAAAGATGCCTTTATTTATTTATTTATTTTTTGCCTCTCACTTCTTTCTTTACTTCTACCATAGCCCTATTCTTGAGTGCCTTTTTCCTCTCTCTCCAGATCTTTTACATTTTATACAACAGTACCAACTTTCATGTGTTACTGATGGAGTGACATTTACAATCTTCTGTAATCACTGTAGCCATTAGGGACCTTTCCCCCTTTCCCTCCTACTAATCTCCCTAATATTCACTATCACTGTTTTCTACATATTGTACTGGCATCTGAATTCCACCATTCTCAGAACCTTATCCCATGTGATCCAGGCTAAGCTAATTAAATCCTGTGGCCGCAATGATAGGATCAGTGTCCCAAGCATGTGTCCTAAGCCAGGTCAATGGCACAACTGGGGGATTTTTGCTGGATCTTTTGGAAAGAAGTTTGTTCTTTCTGCATTGGCTGCTGGACTGGTAGAAAGTAAACCTGTTGGTGAGTACTTTTGCCATGAGGACTGGGGAAAGGAGTTGGCCTAGAAGTGAAGCTGCCACTAGGAGAATAAAGACAAAATATAGAGAGCACAGGTTCTGGATGGCATTGCCTGAGTCCTTGGCAGAAACCAGACTACTTCTGGGATGTTCATCAGGTGATCTGTTCACTGCCTGAACCATCTCAAGCTGAATGTCTGCCCCTTGCTATTGAAAAGGAGTGGTGACATTACCTGTGGTTTTCATTTCCTATGTTCTTTTGTAGCAATGCATAATGTGAATAACATTTCCAGTAGGGCTGCCTAGTCTCTGCCACCAAAGGTCTTAATCCTCTCTGTGTCCCAGTGATGCTATGCAGAAGTACTGAGCACATGACCTTTACTTGGGAAACATTTACTGGTATCTGCATATGTGGAGACATATCTTACATAAAAAATGAACTGTACCTACCTACAGTTACATTCAAATAAAAACTGAAGCCATAAATATTTCCAAGAATAACATTCGTCCCATCAGAAAGCTAATGACTGTTGTCAAGAGCTGAGCAGATGTAGCCATAGCTGACATTGTGCTGCTGCTGCTACTGCTGCTGCCACTGCCACCACTGCTAGTGCTGCTGCCACTACCACCAGGGACAAGCTGTGCCAGCAGGCTGAAAGTTCTGGATTCTACCCGAGCCACGTTATCCAGGAGAAATTCAATCTTAAAATTTTTTCCTAGGAGAAAGAAAAAGAATCATAGTAATTGACTTCCTTGATTATTTTCACACAGTTCCAGTTTGGGTTTCATTACTTTCAGTGTCTTATTCCTAATGAAGAATTTTTGGAAATGAGTCAAGTGAACTAGTTTTAAGCACAAACAAGTGTAGAGAAGGTCTCGAGTGAGAAGAGTTCCATCGGCCCATTATCCATGGGCAGGGAACCTGGGTAGATTTTCTTTGTGCAGCAACAGAAGCTACTTCTTAGAGTTCTTTGCTAGAGAAAGGAGACAGGCTGTTGGAAACACAGGACAAGAAGGCAGACAGGTGAAAGTGCTGAATCTCTGTTTCCTCCCTGCATACCTGACCTGGGAGTGGGGAAGTCTCAGCTCTACTTGGGAAAGATACTGATGGATACTGAACACCATATTTTGAAAAATTTAAGGCTACAGAAGAGTTGGAAAGATAGTACAACAAATACCCCTGTGCCCTCCTCTCAGATTGAACAATTTTTAACCATCTTCCACTGTTGAGAGCCACAGCTGAAGGGGCCCCAGCAAACTTCCAGCTGCCGGCTGATGATTGGCTCACAGCGGCCCCAGCAACATCTAGCTGATTGGCTCCTCTGCGGTGATGCTCATTGGGCTGTTTCCCTGCCCTTTCAGACCACGGAGCTGCTCATTGGGGGACTTTTTTGGCTCCGCCCACGTGACCCAGCCAATCAGCCTCAAGAGCAGGAGGATTGGGGGAGGTGGAGAGAAGCTTGTGTGGGAGAGAGAGGCTTGTGGAAAGCCGGTGGTGGCAGTTGAGGCTCTGAGGGTTTTTCCTGAGAGGCTGTTTTGTTTGGCGTGTGTGGTTCTAAAAATAAAGTTAGTTTCTTTTGACAAGTGGCTCCTGATTGTGCCCAGCCAGACTGCAGCATTCCACATTTGCTTTAAGTCAGAGGCTGTTTTTGCATTGTACCATTGAGACCCTCCCTCCCTCCTTTCCTCCCTTCCTCCCTTCCTCCCTTCCTTCCCCAGGTAGAAAGAAACCTGGGGAGATATTGTTAACATATATAGAGTACTAAGGATAAAAGCTTATCCAGATATTTTTAAATCCACATGTTAAATCTTCCCACAATTTTGATATAAGATAACCAATATATTTTTCCCTGATACAATTTCTTCTCTGAGAATACTGCTATCTAATAGCAGTAACCCCATAGAGCAGGGCTTAGAATACTTCTAAAACCTTGTGAGTTCTTATTCCTCTGTTTTTTCTATTATCTCTTTTTAAAAATTCACTTCTGTTTTCATTCTTCTTTTCTCTTTCAGGGAGAGAATATAAATACATCTCAACCTTATTTGTGTCTTTAGAAATAGTATCAATGCATTCCATCACTTTGAAGATGTATGGACACTGTTCTATACAATTCCCTATCACTGACAATTCATGAGATTACTGTATTTAAGTTTCCCCTTTTTTCAGCCTGAAATAAAAACTCTCCATTTTTGTAGCAGGTGCATTTTTTTTCTTAACATTTTTCAGTGAGTAAAGAATTTAAGGTGTATTTTGCTATTTATTTTGGTTTTCTTGTTCTGCAGTGTGGTGAGAAAGGCAAAGCAAACCTTTTGGTGAGACCACATGGAGGAAAACTGAAGAACCCAGCCCAAATTCAGAATCACGACCTGAGAACTACAACCCCAATCAAGCCATTCTAGGCAACCCCAGCTAAATGTAAATGACTGCTGAAGCCCCTGAAATCATGGAACAGAGATGAGGCTTCCAGGCCCAAATTCTTGACCCAAACAATTGTGAGCAAATGGAATGGTTATTGTTTTAAACAATTAGATTTTCAATTGGTGTGATATGTAGCAATAGGAACTGAAACAAAAACTAGACATTATGTAGGTTGATAGATGAACATGTCTCAGAAGTCTGTTAGCAATACTATCTTTATCTAGGTTGGTCAAAAATTCAGTCTCAATATTTCTTGTCCCACCCTTTCCTCACCTGAGTCTCACATCCCTATTTTCTCTTCTACAAGCCACAACCCGTATCTCCTCTACCAAGGTGGCCCTGCTTTGCTCTGCAGAGCAGACTGTAGAAGACACGGTTGCTGGTCTGTCAGGATGCAGTATGATCTGCAAGGGGATTTCCTGCAATGCAGTGATTGAGTGGGTATGTACTAGAAAGAGCCCAGGGAAAGATATTTTGTTAATTTTCTCACATATACTATTTTTTACAGTAATTTCACTGTAGCTAATCTATAAACTGGCTAGCTGATAAAAATAATTAAGAGATGACTATATTTGCATTCCCTTATTATATATAACCAGGGACCCCATACTTGATGAGAGAAAGAGGAAAGAGAGACAAAGAGAGGAGAAGAGGAAGAAGAGGAGGAGGAGAAAGAGGAGGAGGAAGGGAGGGAGGGGGGGAGAAAGGAGGAGTGAGAAACAAAGAAAGAAGCAGCATGGCTTTTCTCCACAACAGGTCAGATATACTGAGGGAAGACTTGAATTAAAAAAAATACTGTATAAAATGAAAGTGTTTTAATTATTGTTTTATTACCACAATAAAATGTCAAAAACTATTTTACTGCTTTAACACTCCCGTGATCTAGTTACTTTGGAACATTCCTACTTGAAACTGCAAATTTGAAGACCAGATCTTTGCCACCTGGCACTTTCTGGCTCCGCCTTAATGAAAAGATGAGCAACCTTCTCTTCGGGCAGTGTTTCGGTCAGGTGCCTCATTTTCCATAAAGTTCCAGTGCTACCACCATTTATGCTGATTTATAAAAGAATTTGACTCTGTCCTTAACCAACAATCATCAGAACATTGTAGGAACTTGTCTGAAAGCACCACATTGAACTCATTATCACTTGATTCTTATTGAACATTAGGTTAGGATATTGCTGTTCACTAGGCAGACTGAACATATTTGGTGTAGGGCATTATCAAACCATAAAGAAACAAAAATAAAGGGGAAAAACTCTTTGAAATTATTTTAGCTTTTGGTTTTTATTTAAAAAATTAGAGCAGTTTTGAATTTTCCCCCCTATTTCACTCTTTGTACTTATTTTTATTCAGACCTATGTGTGTGTTTGACATGAGAGAGCAATGGTAAGAAGTGGGGACTGCTACTATATAACTTTCAGAAATGTTCTTATATGGGCCCCAGGTTGGCTAGAAAGATTAACGGAGATCTGTCTCAAGTAGATACCCCATTATCCATCAGCAGCAGAAAGCTGGTTTTGACTTTTTGTTTTTCTTTTTTTTGTTTTTTATATATTGCTGGTCTCCAGCAGAATAGCTTCTACCAGCAGAAGTTATGCCATCAATTCCTAAATAAGAAGCATCCCTGTGGAAGTTATGGCTGTATTTACTGTATCAACATTGAAGTATCACCTAGTACAGGTTCACTGGGCACACTTTTACAAGAAGTCAGAGGAGTCTTTGTTTCATTCTCAGAGAATGTTACAATTCTCCACAGCAACTGTTTGTGGATCTGATAGGTGCTGGGAGTCATGATAATGCTCACGTTTTCTCTTTTGCATTGACTTTGAGAAAGACTATAGCCAATTTTCTAGTTCAACTGTGAACTCCTTCATTGGGTATTAAAGCAATTTATACTTATGCTATTGTTTCTTTTCTTGAATTTGAAAATTTGTATATTATTTTTTCTTACTATATAACACATAGTTAGTGAGAAAATTTAGAAGAAACAGTGTATAAAAAGAATATATGAATCATGATATTTTCATGTATATCCTCAAAATGCTTATTTCAATTTGTTTTGAATATAAAATATATTCTGCTTTCTGTAATTTATTGACCAAAGTATCAGAGAATGTTCTTTTTTTAATATCTATTTTTTAGTTGTACTTGAACACAATACTTTATTTTACCCATCTATTTTTATGTGGTGCTGAGGATGGAACCCAGGGCCTCACACGTGCTAGGTGAGCACTCCACTGCTGAGCCACAATCCCAGCCCCTCAGAGAATGTTCTGTTCATTAAAAGACAATTATAATTATCCCTATTATGAGAGTTCACTCACCTGTTCTAAGAGGAGTAAGGTCTGTGTAGTTGGCCCAACAGCTGCTAAATGGAATTGTTGTATTACCACTAAGGCCACTGATTAGGTTATTACTGGAGTCCTTTAGCATAGCCTTTAAAGTAAGTGAAGTAATCCCTACTGAGACACAATTACCCTAAAGGAAAAAGAACAACAGGGAATTGTAACAATGTCTCTTTCCCATGCTTAAAAACAAAAACAAAAAAAAAAAACCCAAAAACATGCTAATCTTCACTTTTCAGAATGCCTAATTATAAATTTACAATTTGCAGAAGCTCCTTATCTCACATAAGAAGCTCATAGATGAGCAGAAGCACAACTTTATTTAAATTAAATGTTTTAAAAACACTAAACAAGGTTATGCACAATAAGAGTCCAACTTCTAAGGGGCAGTGCGGTCCTCATGTCACCAGCATTCCGGTGTTAGCTAAATTGGTTCAGTCTCCTGCATTTATAGCTCAACCTCTTCACTTAGGGACAATGTCCAGTGGTGACTTACATCAGAATCTACTGCCTTTACTGAAGGTTGCTGAGAGAACGGCTGCCCTGGCTGTGCTGCCACTGGCTGGGCTATCACCAAGAGTGAAGACACAAAAGCCACATGGTGAACAGGAAACGCAGACCTTTCAACTGGTTCGGCAGTCACCTGGCATGGACAGGAGTAAGGCGCTCATTTTGTAGTAATAAACTGCATTCCTCAGCAAGTCCCAGCCAAGCTAAGTACAATACAGTCATTGTTGATTTAAAAATATGTCTAATATGTAAAACTTGTATTATTACAATATTTCCTTTAGATCAGATATAAGAAATACAGTTACAAATATTTGAAGGAAAGCACATGTGGAACCAATACACAGTTTAGAAGATATATTTCTTTTTTCAATCTAGTTTATTTATTTTTTTTGAATGACATTGTTACCACCTTAGTGATTCCATAAAAAATAGTCAACAGTGAATTACAAAGACAAATCCTCTAAGTTACTGTATTCAGTTAGAAAATGAGAGTTAAAATAAGATAAGCAACAATACTCTAAATTCTTAAAATGCATTTTTTTTTTCTAATTGCATGGTCTTACCTTAATCCAGCCAGGATCTTTTGGGCTGGGGATAGGATTGGTAATAGACATAGAAGAAATATTAAAGCCCAAGATACTACTGGTTTTTCCTAAAATTGTGGCTTTTCCAAGAGAACCAGCAATTTCCTGGAGTTCATATAATTGCATCTGACCTATAAGGAAACAGTATTATGACATTTTGATCAAAAGAATATAGGACTGTAAAGACACGAGTTTTTCACTTTAGTTTTGTATGCCTTGCTCCTCACATTATAGCATCCCAAAACTTTCTAGCTATATCTGGAAAAAACATGACCATTCGTGAGTTACGGCAACTTAAAAACTCAGTAGAATATATTTCAATCTGGAATTAAGGAAAATACAAAGGTAGATAAAACAAATACAAGAAAAAATGAAAATACAGTGAGATAATATCTCAATACTTTCCCATGTCAGTTTCTGTTTAGAAGCAAAATACTATTGTGCTTTTCTATAATAATATCTTTTTAAAAAAATAGCATGTTACTTTTGAAATGGAAGAATAGTTAGCAAATTCATTAAATAATATATGTTTATTAGTAAGTTGCTAAAGTTATCATTAAGTTGCCAACAAATTGTTACTTGCCTAGAACATTTGACAATTTTTTTTAATTGGTTGTTCAAAACATTACAAAGCTCATGACATATCATCTTCCATACATTTGATTCAAATGGGTTATGAACTCCCATTTTTTACCCCAAATACAAGTTGCAGAATCACATCGGTTACACATCCACATTTTTACATAATACCATATTAATGACTGTTGTATTCTGCTACCTTTCCTATCCCCTACTATCCCCCCTCCCCTTCCCTCTCATCTTCCCTCTCTACCCCATCTGCTGTTGTTTAATTCTCTCCCTTGTTTTTTTTCCCCCTTTCCCCTCACAAACTCTTATATGTAATTTTGTGTAACAATGAGGGTCTCCTTCCATTTCCATAGTTTCCCTTCTCTCTCCCTTTCTCTCCCCCCACTCGTCTCTGTTTAATGTTAATCTTTTCCTCATGCTCTTCTTCCCTGTTCTGATCTTAGTTGCTCTCTTTATATCAAAGAAGACATTTGGCATTTGTTTTTTAAGGATTGGCTAGCTTCACTTAGCATAATCTGCTCTAATGCCATCCATTTCCCTGCAAAATCCATGATTTTGTCATTTTTTAGTGCTGCGTAATACTCCATTGTGTATAAATGCCACAGTTTTTTAATCCATTCATCTATTGAAGGGCATCTGGGTTGATTCCAAAGTCTAACTATTGTGAATTGTGCTGCCATGATCATTGATGTGGCAGTATCCCTATAGTATGCTCTTTTAAGGTCCTCAGGGAATAGACCGAGAAGGGCGATAGCTGGGTCAAATGGTGGCTCCATTCCCAGCTTTCCTAGGAATCTCCATACTGCTTTCCATATTGGCCGCACCAGTTTGCAGTTCCACCAGCAATGTACAAGTGTACCCTTTTCCCCACATCCTCGCCAGCACTTATTGTTGCTTGACTTCATAATGGCTGCCAATCTTACTGGAGTGAGATGGTATCTTAGGGTGGTTTTGATTTGCATTTCTCTGACTGCTAGAGATGGTGAGCATTTTTTCATGTACTTATTGATAGATTGTATGTCCTCCTCTGAGAAGTGTCTGTTCAGGTCCTTGGCCCATTTGTTGATAGGGTTGTTTGTTATCTTGTTGTTTAATTTTTTGAGTTCTTTGTATATTCTGGATATTAGGGCTCTATCTGAAGTGTGAGGAGTAAAGATTTGTTCCCAGGATGTAGGTTCCCTATTTACCTCTCTTATTGTTTCTCTTGCTGAGAAAAAACTTTTTAGTTTGAGTAAGTCCCATTTGTTGATTCTAGTTATTAACTTTTGTGCTATGGGCGTCCTATTAAGGAATTTGGAGCCCGACCCCACAATGTGTAGATCGGAGCCAACTTTTTCTTCTATCAGGTGCAGAGTCTCTGATTTGATATCTAGCTCCTTGATCCATTTTGAATTAACTTTTGTGCATGGCGAGAGAAAGGGGTTCAGCTTCATTTTGTTGCATATGGATTTCCAGTTTTCCCAGCACCATTTGTTGAAGATGCTATCCTTTCTCCATTGCATGCTTTTAGCGCCTTTATCAAATATAAGAAAGTTGTAATTTTGTGGATTGGTCTCTGTGTCCTCTATTCTGTACCATTGGTCCACCTGCCTGTTTTGGTACCAGTACCATGCTGTTTTTGTTACTATTGCTCTGTAGTATAGTTTGCAATCTGGTATCGCTATACCTCCCGATTCACACTTCCTGCTTAGAATTGTTTTTGCTATTCTGGGTCTTTTGTTTTTCCATATGAACTTCATGATAGCTTTATCTATTTCTACCAGAAATGCCATTGGGATTTTGATTGGCATTGCGTTGAACCTGTAGAGAACTTTGGGTAATATCGCCATTTTGATGATGTTGGTTCTGCCTATCCATGAACAGGGTATATTTTCCCATCTTCTAAGATCTTCTTCTATCTCTCTCTTTAGGGTTCTGTAGTTTTCATTGTATAAATCTTTCACCTCTTTTGTTAGGTTGATTCCCAAGTATTTTATTTTTTTTGAGGATATTGTGAATGGAGTGGTTTTCCTCATTTCCATTTCAGAAGTTTTGTTACTGATATACAGGAATGCCTTTGATTTATGCGTGTTGATTTTATATCCTGCCACTTTGCTGAATTCATTTATTAGTTCTAGTTAGTTTCTTTGTAGACCCTTTTGGGTCTTCTAAGTATAGGATCATATCATCCGCAAATAGTGATATTTTAAGTTCTTCTTTTCCTATTTTTACGCCTTTAATTTCTTTTGTCTGTCTAATTGCTCTGGCTAGTATTTCAAGGACTAAATTAAATAGAAGTGGTGAGAGAGGGCATCCCTGTCTTGTTCCAGATTTTAGCGGGAATGCCTTCAGTTTTTCTCCATTTAGAATGATGCTAGCCTGAGGCTTAGCATATATAGCTTTTACAATGTTGAGGTAAGTTCCTGTTATCCCCAGTTTTTCTAGTGTTTTGAACATAAAAGGATGCTGTACTTTGTCGAATGCTTTTTCTGCATCTATCGAGACGATCATATGGTTCTTATCTTTAAGTCTATTGATGTGGTGAATAATATTTATTGATTTCCGTATATTGAACCAACCTTGCATCCCAGGGATGAATCCTACTTGATCACGGTGCACAATTTTTTTTGATATGCTTTTGTATTCGATTCGCCAGGATTTTATTGAGAATTTTTGCATCTATGTTCATTAGAGATATTGGTCTGTAGTTTTCTTTCTTTGAAGTGTCTTTGTCTGGTTTCGGGATCAGGGTGATGTTGGCCTCATAGAATGAATTTGGAAGAGCTCCTTCTTTTTCTATTTCTTGAAATAGCTTGAAAAGTATTGGTATTAATTCTTCTTTGAAGGTTTTGTAAAACTCCGCTGTATACCCATCTGGTCCAGGGCTTTTTTTGGTTGGCAGTCTTTTGATGGCTTCTTCTATTTCTTCCTTTGTTATTGGTCTGTTTAAATTGTGTGTGTCTTCCTGACTCAATCTGGGCAGCTCATATGACGTAAGAAATTTATCGATGTCTTCACTGTCTTCTATTTTATTAGAATATAGGGTTTCAAAATACTTTCTAATTATCTTCTGTATTTCTGTAATGTCTGTTGTGATATTGCCTTTTTCATCCCGTATGTTAGTGATTTGAGTTTTCTCTCTTCTTCTCTTCGTTAGCATGGCTAAGGGTCTGTCGATCTTATTTATTTTTTCAAAGAACCAACTTTTAGTTTTATCAATTTTTTCAATGGTTTTTTTTGTTTCAATTTCGTTGATTTCCGCTCTGATTTTAATTATTTCTTGTCTTCTGCTATATTTGCTGTTGTTTTGCTCTTCCTTTTCTAGGGTTTTGAGATGTAGTGTGAGTTCGTTTATTTGTTGGTTTTTTCTTTTTTTGAGGAATGAACTCCAGGAAATGAATTTCCCTCTTAAAACTGCTTTCATTGTGTCCCATAGATTCCAGTATGTTGTGTCTGAATTGTCGTTTATCTCTAAGAATTTTTTGATTTCCTCCTTTATGTCTTCTGTAACCCATTGATCATTCAGTAACATATTGTTTATTTTCCATGTGATGCAGGATTTTTCCTTCCTTCTTTTTTCATTGATTTCCAGTTTCATTCCATTATGATCAGATATGGTGCATGGTATTATCTCCACTCCTTTATATTTACTAAGAGTTGCCCTATGGCATAATATATGATCTATCTTTGAGTAAGATCCATGTGCTGCTGAGAAGAACGTGTATCCACTTGATGATGGTTGATATATTCTATATATGTCGGTTAAGTCTAGGTTATTGACTGTGCATTTGACAATTTTTAAGGTTTATTTCAACACTACATATAGTTTCTGTTCTCTTTTTCTAGCATGGCAGGGCTGGTATTTCCTCTTAAGTTTACTCTAGCCACAGTCCTCCTTACCTTATGAGATGGCACCTTCACGACTCATATTCTTTGTCATAGCCTGGTGCTTTTGCTTGATCCCTTCTACTGCACCTCTCTGCCACATCATAACTAAGCAATTATTAATTTCTGTCTCCACTGTCAAAATCCTAGTTAAAGCTAACATCAGTGGATCTCATATCCATTCTTGTCCCTTTCTGCTCCACTCCATACACTGTAGTTAGAGTGATCTTTCTAAAAACAGCCTATAGTCAGAATAATGGTCTGATGTACTGTAGGCCTTGCTAAATACTTGTTTCCAGGTAACCTGCATCTTCCATAACCAGAGTCATGCCTTGAGGAGTCAAACACTGAGTTTCTTCCATTAAGGCTAAACCATGAAGCTTGGTGTATTCAGGAAAAGGAGCTGATGACTTTCTGGGCCATTGGGTCTAACAAGACACTTTGAAATCCATAGTCAGAGAATTTTAGTCCCTGTCAGCTTAAAAAGTCTCTTTTGGGGGCTGAGGATGTGGCTCAAGCGGTAGCGTTCTCACCTGGTATGCACAGGGCTCTGGGTTCGATCCTCAGTACCACATAAAAATAAAATAAAGATGTGGTGTCCACCAAAAACTAGAAAATAAATATTAAAAAATTCTCTCTCTCTCTCTCTCTCTCTCTCTCTCTCTCTCTCTCTCTCTCTTAAAAAAAAGTCTCTGTTGGATGACTCATACCCCTTTGGGCAAATGTTCAATCTTTCCAGATTCCTCTCTCATCCCTGACTCCTTCCAGGAGAGCCTTCTCCAGAAAGCCTCCCAACCATGAGGTCCTGTGAGATCTAATTACAGCAATACCAAGGCACTTTGTATCCATGTACTACTTACTACTACTTGGTCTAACTGCAGAGTGGCAGCTCTGACCTAGTTTGTACTCTGAACAGATTCCCTCTGACAGTTTGACATGTGGAGGCATTCGTTTCTACTGACTGCCATCTAGAAACCAAAGACCTTAACTTTAAGACCTCTTATTCCTGAACCCAGGACCCTGCCTGCCCAGAAGTCTTCTTAGTATTTAAGTAATTTCTTTCTAAGACATCTGGGGACTTCTGGGTATCCTAATACTATGCGAAGGCTATGGAGAGCCAAGAGTACAACTGTATTCACATCTTTGTTTCCATTTTCCAATATTTTGCTGTGATTCACTCCATACCACTTATAAGGCTATTCTTAAGACTTGAAATTTAGTGCCAGTTGATATTGGAAAACACATAATTAGCCTATTCTTCTTTGCTATCCCCATGTTGCATGTTCTCAAACTAACACCTACTTGAATAAATCTAACAAGATAAAACTGCTTTAAAGAGATGGATTGGGAGGAATTGTGTGTGAGAAAATTTAGGTGACATAGAAAAAAAAATCAACAATTTTTTTGGACATCTTGTGATTAGTGTGGTAAACTTTGGACCTCACTATGTGCAAGAGCTTACCAAGGAGTTCTAAGAGTAGATGAGTAACCTACATGTGTACCATGAACCACTACAACTCCTATACTAAATTTATAGTCAAAATCATGTTGACTCCAAAGCACTGAGCCTGTAAGTCCAAGAAAGTACAAGGATAAGGGAGGAAAGTCAGCTATGACTCTAGGCAGAAAAAAACATGGAAAATCTCTTTGCAACACATGCCTATAGCTTCCTATGCTCTTCCAACCAGGAGGGTTTCCTTGACAGATTCTGCATCACTAATCTCTCAGCCATGAGGTCACTTTCTTTGGCAAATCTTCCCAGATCTATTATATTGGTCGAATCCTTTTTTTTAATTTGTTAGTTACTACAATAACAAAACAAAGTCTGAAATTCCTTCACAATTTCAAATTTGGTTGGTATTACAGGAATAAAGAAGGGAAGTGTTTCTAGGCTTCTCTAGAATTTTCAGGTGTGGGGCTAGTGGGATTTCCTGAGGCCTGGCTCACTAGGCCCTGCTAGAATTATTTATGGCAGAGAACTCTGTAATTACATTCTCTATTTCAGAGTCTACTATTCATACCTGTGGTGTCATTGCTTAGGAACTGAGTGGGAGGATCGCCAATCTCCAATTCAATTGTGCCTCCCGTGGATCTCTTCCTCCGCATATTCTCCCCTCTTAATATTTTGCTGACACGGATTTTGTCACTTGGTATTTTTAGGAACAAGACAAGATTTCTAACCAGATTATGTGAACTGTAAAAGTCATCTTCTGTTATAGCAGGTAGTTGGAAAGAAACAAATATGACTGTGGCAGTGTAGATTTCAACAGGTACATTTCCTTTAACCAAAAGGTAAAGCATTTGGTAAGTCCTATCAAAGTAGTTTTCACCCAGGACAGTGGAGTCCAAGTGAGGAAGGAATTGCTCTATGATGGAAAAAGATCAAAACAACACAGTTAAATATATTTACATCATCACAATTGCCAGTCATACTTAGTATTTGTTTAATTCAGAAAATTCCAAAAAAGTTCAATATTATCACTTTCATTAAAAAAGCATACTGAAGACTTAAAAACATTTATAGAACTGACATGCAAAATTAAAGACAATTATTTAAATAATACCATTAATACTCATTATATATTTAATGTATTTTAAAAACCAATTAACTATAAACACAGCATAAATGAGAAACGAATCTAGTTTCTAGAACTAGATTCGAATCTAGTTTCTAGAACACAGAAGCTTATAATCCTATACTTGTAATTCTCTTTATATAGTCAGAATTTTAAAGCCTTGACTGAGGCATTTGGTAATTCAAAAATATAAATTTAAGAGCCATCTAATTTATGGAGTGCCATATAGCAATTCTTAAAAGAGCATTTATAATTCAGTGTTTCTATTTTTATGGAGTACAAAAGAATCTAATAAAAATGAAGCATATACTAAAACATCTCAGAAGAATCTTAAGCCAATGGAACAGGTTTACATGTTAGCTGAAATATCCATGGCTAATGAAAAATTCTAGGGAATTGAACTTTAGAAAATTGATTGAGCTTATTATATATAAATGAGTATATATATAATTTTATAGCAGACTATCAATAATATTTAAGAAATAATAAATTCACTAACATATATTGAGCCCAAAGGATGAATAGTATAATAGTAATTTAATATAATAAGACATGTAACTTCTTACCACATTTCATAGGGAGGCCTACTAGGAAAAGGAAAGTAAAATCTTAGGGAAGAAGAAAATATTTCATATGAATGTAACAGATTATAGCATTAAGAAGTCATTTCATTATACTATATATTTCCTCAATACCTAGTATAAACTCTGGATGCCGTTTAACATAAATATTGTGTGAATCTGAGGAAATTGCTTTGTATTATAAATTGAACATTATATTATAAGTTGAACATTCTCTCAAGCTACTGTTGAAGGTGCATACACCACTTATCCTAGGTAACTTTCTTATCACATGAAATTTCTTATCCATGAAATTATCACAATTAATAAAGGAAGCAGAGACACATATATAACATTTTGGATAAGCTGAAAAATATATCAGTATTAATAATACAGATACAGTATATTTGCATTCAAAATGCCAAAGCAAAAATTCACTTAAAAGCAATGCTATTGGGCTGAGGATGTAGCTCAGTCATAGAGCACTTGGCTAGTAAATGTGAGACTGAGACCCTGGATTTAATGACCAAATGGCCAGTACAGGAAAAAAAACCAAAACTTTTTGTTGTTGTTGTTGTTTTCATAAAAATAACAACCTATACATACATTTATCAATATGAAGGCAGTAATAATGTTGTTTTCTGCCCTTTGGCACTTAAAAAACAATTCCATATATTAAATTCTGCCTATTGAGAGTTTTTCTTTTCCTAACTTTGAATGACAGGGTGCTTGGTACCATGTGTGTTAAAAATTTGTGAAAATTAAGTTATAAATATGTATATGTGAAAAGGGATAAAACTGATTCTCTTAGGTTTTCAAGAAGTAAGATAGCACAATGGTTAAGTTCATGAGTTCTAGAACTTGACTCTGTTCTTGCCCTGTTTGCACCAGAGTTGAGACTGCTATGAAATATATGCCCCTACCAAGTTCATACCTGGAAGCCCTAATCCCCAATATGCTGATATTTGGAAAGGGGCCTGTGAAGGGTTTAGATAAGATCATGAAGGTAAGGACTTTCTGACATGTAGGAATGTCTGTGGAAACATCAGCTATTTGTTTTATTAGTCAAAATAGACTTGTTTTATAAATGGCAACGAGTACAGGTCACTCATAATACTCCCAAGTTGAGCTTATATTATGGTCTACAGCATGCATTCATGTAATGGTGAGCCACGATTATGGATCACATCTAAAAATGATGATCAGTAACACACAGAATGGTATATCTGATGCTAATGTCATTAAAATAATCTTGTTTCACATAAAAAGACTTAAACAAGCAGAGAATGAATTGTGATTTTATAAGAATTGCTAAGTGAGTAAGTGTATCCTCTACATGTATTTCATTTAAGCCACATTTACTTTATCATATTTACTTCCTAGTGTTAAGATAGTGTTATACTAGCTTTCTTGGCAATACGCCTGGTGACTACCAACTAACTTAGGTTCTGACCTCCATGAAATAGAAGTAAATAAGAAATAAAGTACTAATTTTCTGAGCAAAATTTCTTTGGATATAGGAATAATTAAACTTAATGTATGTCAAATGAAAACTTCAGGGAGCAAAGGCAGCCCATCATTTAAAAAAAAAAAAAGCCTTTTATTTTTATGTGTAGATCGATGAGTTCCATCAGGAGTAATCTTTTAGGACACGACATACATGAACATGTCTTAGTGTTTGGTGGACCGCAGCGAAAAACTTATTTTCTCCTGTATTCATCAATAGCTAAGGAATTAAAAATGTTAATAATAAAACATTGCAAAGAATTTTATTAGTAACACAAACAATCATGTGTACTGCACTTTTCTGAGAAAATACCTGTGTGCAGATGCTTATTAAGTTTGCAGTATTTTTGCTGGGTGTTCCATACTGTATTTTTGGGACAAACCAATGAATTGTTCACATACACATCCAAACGCTGAAGTGTGGAATAAAAAATTCCTACTAGAATAGCCTGTTAAAAATAAACATGTTTGTGTTTTAAAAGATTAATGAAACAGCATATTAGAATTTAGCACTTAAAAATGTCCTTCAACTATATATACAGTCTGTAAAATATTAAAACTAAGTTTTGTGGATTTAGGGCAAATATTCAACTAAATTTTAAAAACAGGCTTACGTTCAGCTATTCATTCACATGTTATAACCTAACTCTTAATTGACGACTCTCTGTAGAATATTTTAATATATAGGAAAGAAATTATTAGAAGAGTATCACTGAGTTAAAGGAAGGGTTCCTTAAAAAGACAACAAAGTCCAATTCAGGCTTTCAATTCCAAGGGCAGAGAAAGGGAACACGTAACCATGCTCTGTATTATGGAGTCACACAAAATTGAATACTTAATGTTGAAAGAAATGTTTATTGTTGATAAAAGTTTGTTAGTAAGACTTAAAAAAATCTATCACAAGATTTTGTTGTTCAATTTTAGTGTTTGTATTCTCTCCATTTTGTGCTATCAAACATGACTACAAAGTAAAAAGACTAGCTTTTGCAACATCAAGGAAAGATTAATTGGGAATCTTTGGGAATCTTATTTGATATTATCTTGAGTGGCAGAGAATATTAATGGTCACATTACTTTGTCATTGCTATTTTTAATTTTAAAATTAAAATATTCTCTTAATTAAAAAAAATCAAAAGTCATGTTCCTATCTCAGCCTGGTATGAGTGTAGCTGTAGCAAAAAAATCACTGCCTTCTTTGAGCTTACATCCTAATGAGGTCAGGGAGAATAGATAACAGAAACATTAATAGTGAAGTCTGAAGCATATTAAAAGGTGCTAAGTGCTATAGAAAAAAGAAAAGGTAAATCATGGTAGGAGAATTGGAAGACCCAAATGGTGGGAGGTGATCAGGATAGATCTGTTGAGAAAATGGTAATTGAGGAGAAGGGGAATTTAGCCATCTAGGTTATAATGTTCCAGGCAGATGAAACACCTGAAACATACTTCCAGGTGGTAGCATGTATGGTATACTGAGAAACAGCAATAAGCTCAGTGTGGCTGGAGGATTAGAAGAAGCAGCCAGGGAACTAAGGGATGGGGAAATTCACATAGGATCCTGAAGATTTTTGTGAAGACTCTGACTGTTGTACAGTGAGAGAATAGTGGGGAAATCATTGCAGGCTTTGGGGCAGAGGAGAGAGCTGATTTGTGTTTGGCCAGAGAAGAGATCTGATGGTTTGCAGGTATCTTTCTGTCTATTAAAGTGAGAACAGACCATAGACAGGCAAAGACAAAAGGAGGAAGACAAGTTCCCTGCTTTAATACAAGGAAAGGATAATGTTGACTCCACTGGATGGCAGCAGTAGAGGTGGTGAGAAGTGATCAAATTGTGGATATTTTGAAAGGAGACTAAGCAGAATTCACAGATGGATTGGATGAGAAATGAAAGATTAGAGGGGTCAAGAGTACTTCCCAGGGCTGGGGATATAGCTCAGTTGGTAGAGTGCTTGAACAAGGACCTGGGTTCAATCCCCAGCACCACAAAAAAAAAAAAAAAAAAAAGAGTGGTTCCCAAACTTTGACTTAAGCAGCTGGAAAGGATGGAAATTTCTATCACCTGAGAAGAAGCAGATATGTCTCTGTTCCTCCACTCCTGAATTCACCTTTTTTTTTGCATCATATCTTCCTGTTCCTAACACTCTGGGATTTTGAAGTCTCATACTCTTAGAAAAGAAAATCTAAATTATAGGACTACCGTTCAAACTCATACTATTTTTCTCGCTGACATAGTGTGTATAAATTTAATATCCCAGCTGAATTCATTTTATAGCAAATATTTGACATTATCAAAGATATCTTTTATGGTTTGGATATTATGTGTCCCCCAAAAGCTCATGTTAGAAAACATGAATGTTCAGAGGTGAAATGATAGATTATGAGAGTTGTAACCTAATCAGTGGATTAATCCATTTGATAGGTTAATAATACGAATGTATTACTGGGAGGTAACTAACTATATGCAAGTGAAACATGGCTAGAGGAAGTGGGTCACTGGGGGGCATGCTCTTGAGAATTATATTTTGTTCCTAGTTCGCCATTCTTTCTCTGCTTTCTGGCTCTGATGAGCTGAGCATCATTCTTTTCCACCATAATATTCTGCCTCACCTCAGGACCGAGTCAGCTAACTAGGAACTGAACCTCTGAAATTGAGCCCAATATAAATTTTTCTTCCTTTAAGTTGTTCTTGTCAGGTAATTTGGTCACAACAACAAAGATTCAACAAAATATTTAGAGTAATATGCTACAATCTCTAAAGTAAATTCCAAAGATATTTCTCTTTCTCTTTCAAATACACACACACACACACACACACACAGAGCAATGAAAGAGTAAATATATAATATTCCAAGTGTTCATTTGGGATGTACACTATTTTTATGTCAAAATTCAAGTTTGCTTGCTAATCATACATCATAGGCATCACTGTCATGCCTCATATATGAAGCACCAAATCCACTGAATATTTGGAGGAGGCATATTTGGTATCTGTATATATTTTCAGGCTGAGGAAAACTGTGAGCTAATAATATTTTTAGTAGTAAACTAATGGTTCTTCAAAAATGATCTTTAAGACTGACAGTATTCATCAATCTCATTTAAAGAGAGTGATAAAATCCTTAGCAGATAAAAATATTTGCAGATAATATTATTTTATTAAAGACATTATTTCTATCCTATCTTACCTTATTTTGGTCAACATTAAGTAACATCAATCGAAGATTCTGAGGACTGGTACCAGTGAAGTAGACTTCATAAGATTTGTTTAGAGCCACAATGCTGTGAAACAGGGACAGTCTTCTCTGACATGTGTATCCAGCACACCAGCCATGATCCTGGGGGCCTAAGTCCATGCAAAATGAGATGTCATGTTCCTATTTATGAATATTACTAGCATAAAATAGTAAAAATAGCTGTATTTTAAATAAATTGCGGTGGTTAATTTCAAATATAAGTTCAGCATTTTTACCCATATCCATCCACCATCAATCTAGCCATCCCAAACTTTGAATAAAAAAGGAGGACAAGGAAGGAACTTTCCTATTACCCTATTTTTACAATGCCTAAGGTTAGAGGGGTAAATTAATGTGTTGATGAAGATTTATACTGGAATGTCACTGGGGGATATAGTAGATTTATATGTATCTCTCATTTAACAATCATTTTCAAGTCTCACACAGTGAAGAAGAAAAATGTTTGATTCTTTCTCTTCCCTATCAAGTGTGAGTTTGGGTAAAATCCAAAATCCATTGAATATTTGGAGGAGGCATATTTGGTATCTGTACATATTTATTACATACCTATAATGTGTGTGATTAGCAAGCAAACCTGAATTTTGACATAAAAATTAATGTACATCAAAACCACTTTTCTCAGGCTCTGTGCTAGGATATATGATGTAAAAAAGTCATTTTGTTAGAAATAAGGGCTGTACTCAGAAAACATGAACATTTGAATACCTGAACCATTGATTCAATAATGTGTTCTTTCTTTCTGTACTAGGGAATGAATCCTGGAGGCACTTACCCACTGAGCCACACCCACAGCCCTTTTTTAATTTTGAATTTTAAAATAGGGTCCTCCTAAGTAGTTTAGGGCCTCACTAAATTGCTAAGATTGGCTTTGGACTTGAGATCCTCTTGCCTCAGCCATCTTAGCCACTGAGATTACAGGCTTGCACCACCATGCCCAGCTTAATTTGTTCTTTCACTTTCTTATTCATTAGTTAGTTTGTAAATTCACCGAACAAGTTTGTTTTGATCTAGTCTTTAATTTTCCTACATTTTAGTTTTCATTAATTTGTTAAAGACAATCACTGCAGCTACTATTGGGGGATCAACATGATTGATGAACTGAAGCCATCTTTAAATAATACTCCATCAAATCCTCTAAAAACCTAGGATGCTTTTTTTAAACCCGACTCCAGGCATTTTCAGAACATGTATAACTTGATTTTCAGAGCAAACTTCTCTATTTGGTTTCAGTGAAAACACAGTGAAGTATGGAATGATGAATTTTCTTGATGTATTTATTCATTATGTCTACTGAATTTTCTAGCTTGCTTGGAAGCATTATCAATATTTATGACTAAACTTCAATCAAATTTTAAATCAATATAAACTTGTAAAGCTCAAGTATAGCATAACCTTTCTTTTAGCATACAAAATATAAACCCTAGTTTGAATATAACTTCTTTGTGTGTTTTGAAAACAAACATAAAGAAGCAATGTCAGTATATAAAACAAAAAGTTTAGAGTGACAAAAAGTCATGTTTTAAAAATAGAGTATTAATATTTGAAAGGAAACTTTGATGGTATTTAGTAATTTTACCTTGGGGAATTTTTTTCCCCACTTGGGCAGCCAAAGCTTCAGTGATTCTGTTTGTAACACTTTTATGAGTTTTCATGCTATTATCATTTGCTTAAGACTCCTTTAAATTGACAGTCACTAGTTAAAGTTAAAATTTTTTTCAAAGAGAAATGTCATGTCACTAATGAAAACTTATATTCCCTGTCAGAAGATGGAAATGTAAAAATCTGATGAAATGTTTCTCCACCGCATAAAACAGAACAACTTGAAAACATCTTTTCCATTCCTCTATTATTCACCGACTGATCCTCAACTGTTCCCCAAATCTCTGCTTTGTAAACTCTGAAAATTGGCATTTGAAATTGACTTGACTGTTGGCCATAGAGACCAAATGGATTGTATGTTCAGGCGGGACAAGTAAGGGGAGTATTAAAATCATGAAGCTTTGGAATAGCCCTAATTTATTTAATTCTATTCTTTTTAAAAAGTTTAATGCATATTTCTGTGAAGTATTAGCTATTTTGCTGAATTCTAATTTGGGGGGTATTAGGGCTTAAACCCAAGGGGAACTTTACTACCACTGAGCTACATCCCCAGGCTTCATTTTATTTTTGAGACAGCACCTCGTTAAGTTGCTGAATCTGGCCTTGAAATTGTAATCTTCCTGCCTCAGTATCCAGATTCTAGAATACTTTGATGCTTTTTTAGGTCACTACCAAGGCACAGAAATCTGTCTGACCCAAGTTATGTGTCCCTTCAGTTCTGAGCCTGCTTACTAACTAATCTTTGATCCCAGTGTAATTTCAGTGATATACAATAAACCCATACATATATTTTCAGTTCCTTTTAGAATTTCATCTTATTTATTCAAAAAAGACTTGGTCTCCTAAATAGATCTGCATCTTACAGAGATCATTATTTACCCTCTGTATACTAGGGTCATATAAGAGCACAGTGAAAGGAACCTGGACTCTAAACCTTTATGAATTGATCTCAAAAGTCAAAGAAATCAAATATGAAAAAAATACATTGGATACAAAAAAACTGTCTTCACAAGATTCATGGGAGTGAAATATGATTAGGCTCTTAAGTAGTCTAAATAACACATTATATATTTTTAAATTTAAGTATGGCAAAATGTATTTTTTTGAGATATTTAAGCCATTTTTTTCTTTAAAACATCTATATTATCTCATTAATAAATGTATTAAATTAACACTTCTTCTTCAAGTGGTTAATTTTAAATAGTCATCTTTAGCTGGGCATGGTGGCACACACCAGTAATCCCAGTGCTCAGGGGGCTGAGGCAGGAGGATTGCAAGTTCAAAGCCAGCTTCAGCAATTTAGCAAGATGCTGTCTCAAAATTTAAAGGGGGGGGGGAGTGCTAGGGATGTACTTCAGTGGTTAAGACCCCTGAGTTCAAACCCCAGCATCCAAAAAATTAAAATAAAATAAAATAGCTGCTGTGGCCTTCCTGGTTGGGAACTGCTAAAGAGTGAAGTCTCATACAATACATTGAGTAACTAGTTCACTTACACTATTCACCTACCATTAATGAGATCAACATAACCACTGCTCATGATGGCCACTGGTGAAAGTCTTCGTGTTTCTGTGTCAGTATCCAAGCTTTCAATAACCATCATTGCATATTCCATACCAAAGCACTGATAGCTCTGCCATTCTGGAATGTATTTACAGGTAGAATCTCTAATAATTCCTAGAAACATACATAAATGCATTTTAGAAGTAACCTTTTTGCAAAATATTCACATACCTTATTTTTGATATGAGATTAGCAAAAAAAGTAGAGCCTATACATTATTGGTTAATTTTAAATCAAGCTTTGGAATAGCCCATTATAAAAATCGCACATTATAAAAAAATGTGTTTCATTTCATGAACTTAAGTCTAACAATATAAGTTCCAACAAACCTTTATAAGGTGCTTTCTCAGTGACAGGAATTCTACTTCCATTCAAGAATGTGAGCATCACCTTAGGAATTCTGTAGTCTCCAATTCCTAGTTGACTATTTCCATTCCACTCATATTCTGCTTGAGGTATCACTGAACCAGAATTCCCTAGAAAGGAGCCATCTAAATCTTTAAGAAAAGATTTCCTTTTGGCATCACAAACCATGTCTACACAATCAGATGGATTCACTTTACTAGGAAAAAAAGGAAAAAAATGAATGATTTAGTTCATTGTGCTAAAAAAGCAAGATGAATATATTTGAGTAGTTGACAAGAAGGTTTAAAAATATTGATTGATCAAATCCTGCTTCAAAAGGATTTAAAGTGGTACCAAGTAGCATATACAATTAGCATTGTAATGAGGTCTGCTTTTCCATTGTACTGATTTGTTTCATTACCATGAATTCATTAATATTTCAAAATGACAAGTTGTACCTGTGGGATATAAAATTAGAATTCCAATGTGCTATTCCATAATTGTTGAATGATAGATTTCATTTTGTGCATGGTTCATAATATACTAACTTTGCCCTATATAGCAGGTGAATGGTTAGTCTGTTGTACAAGACATCTGAAATCCCTATCTGAGCCAGGAAGTCTTTATTATTTTTCCCTCCCTTTTTGTCTTTGAAAATTATAAAGTATTGCTTTATAATCTAAATATTTTGTGAAAATTCAGCCTCTTCCTATTCTGAACTCGTAAGCTTTTCACCTATTACAGATCATTGCATAATCTCATAGACCTTTGTCTATCATAGACAGATACACTTAGGTTATGATTTTTATGCTACATATTGGTGACTATTCTGTAGATTACTATAAGAAATGAAGCATTATAAATGTGTCATGCAGTTCAATCATATATGATACATTAACTTCACCTTGAGTTACCTGGAGTGTTGATTGTTCCCTGCCATAATAATAAAATAGATGCCAAAGTGCAATATATCGAATATTCAAATTATATACAGTATACAGAGAATACCATGATACAGACTGTAAAGAAATATATTTCATATCAGAGTTATAGCAATTGTGCTATAGGAGTGGAAAGCTTAGATCTTATTAGGTTGTATCTAGCATATCTCTCCTTTTCAGTTGTTGTAAAAGGAACATGAGCTGTAAATTGTCCCTTACTGTGATATTCTAGTCTGTAAGAAGAATTTTAATAAGCATTTCTGTTATTCGTGTAGTCTTCGTATTCAGGTACATGCAATGTGCTTTTGGAAGAGAATTTGTGAGTAGACTGCTTGGTGGCACACTTTTATTCCAAGGCTGTGAGCTTAGTTAAGACTCACAGAAACAGAGCCTGAAAGGTGGATTTTTGTGTGAGTTATGGAAACAGCACTCTCAAAAGGAGGGAGAGAGGCCACCTGGAGAAAAATAAAGAAGATGACTGTGGTCTTTAGGTTAGTTTCATTCTGATTCCATGGAAACCTCTGCAACTTGAAATGCATTATAGTAATTTGAAGTTATTACTTTAAGACACAGAGCCAGCCTTATATTCCTGAACTGATTGATACTGCAATGTGGCTTTGGATAAAATCAAAATTCTGAAAAAAGCAGGCAATCATGGGCTGTTATGAACCAATGTTTAAAGCATTACTTAATAAAGAAGATCTGAGAGAGCACCAACAGCATCCACTAGAAGTGTAGATCTCAAAGGATTTGTTATATTAAAATATAATATTAAAAGCATAATATTTTCTTAATGATATGAATATTAAAATTATAAATTAAATCTGAAAGATTCAATGTCAACTAAATAGAAACTATCTAGTGAGGAAGAAGGGCTCTATTGATCCAAAAAACACTGTAGTTCAACAATTATTAAATTGGTAAGTGTTGGGCTATCATCAATGTAGAATCAGATGAAGTCAAATTACTTATGAAATATTGCATTTTTGAGTAATGTCTACTTAATTACAGAGAATTATTCATTTTTTCTCCCCTAAACTGAAAATGGCCAAAGATTTCTGATAGAATTTTTCTTTCTTCCAATATTGTTTACATCTAAATTCCTGATCTATACTAACTGTAAAAAACAGCAGTATTGGTTTTGTTCTTCTATGTCATAGAATCTAAGTGACTAGCTTCTATAAATATTCTGATATCAACTGATTTTATAAGCAGAAAAACCACTGTTTCAAGTTTCTGTGTATTTATAATCACAGTGATTAGAAAGACTGATATTTAATTTCCAAGCACATTTTGGAGTGCCTGTGATAGGATATTTGGAAAACAACAGGTAGCAAAAATAAATAAATAAATAACAAAAAAGAGGAAATGAGATACATCTTATCCTTTAATAACTATTAACAGAGAGGTATCAAAGTAAAATACATTTCAGACCCTGTCTCATCTTTTATATTTAATGACCTTCCATCTTTGTTGTTTGTAGTGCTAGGGATTAAGCCCAGACCTTGAATATGCTAGGCAAGCCACTCTACCACTGAGCTACACCCCCAACATTTTTTTAAAAATTTAAAATTTGAGACAGGATCTCTACATTTCCCAGACTTTCCTGGAACTTGTGATCCCCCTGCCTCAGTCTCTAGTAGCTGAGATGACAGAGTGTAGTACCATGCCCAGCAATGCTGATGTTATTGATAATACATAGAAATAAAAGTGAAAATATATATTAAAGCCCAGTTTTAATATATATTGGCTTCTTTGCAACTGGGGAAACTTAGATTTAGATTATTTAAAAAAAAATTTTTTTTAGTTGTCAATGGATCTTTTATTTTATTTATTTATTTATATGCAGTGCTGAGGATCGAACCCAGGGTATCACGCGTACCAGGCAAGCACTGTACCACTGAGCCACATCTCCAGCCCTTAGATTTAGATTATTAAATTCTGAATTTGTAAAATTCTGATTAAAGTTTTGTAGAAGTTAGTTATTTTAATATACAATTTTCTCAGCTCTTTAACAGAATAGAGGGAGAATGGAAAATTATAAAGATAGGAAAGAAAAAACTGAGTTTTCTAGTATTTTACCTTATGTCAGGCCTATGTATAAATATTTTGGATTGTTCAATAGTATCAACCAGTTGAATATTCTTCACATGGATTGGATGTTGTAAATCCTCATTTAAAGGATTAGTAATGAATATCACATTAGTTTCCCCTGAACAAACATTCTTAAATCCAATGAATGTTGAATCTAAAACATAAATAATACAAAAGTAATTATTTTCTCTGGAGAAAGCAGTAAAACAGATTCATTTCATGGACATTTCATCTGACACATCCTTTGCCACTTTTTTGTACATGGAGCTCTTCCCTGATATGGTAAAAAAACAAAAAAGTTACCATTATTTATGGTAAAGTATTTCTGCCCTATATATATATATACTACTGGATAATCATCTCCCACATATTCTCTCAACTTGGCTCTGTGACTTAGTTTGGCCAATGGGACAAGAGTAATTGACAGAAACCTGGAGAGTACTTGGGTATTAGGGCTGGCTCTCTCTTGATGCTCCTGGGAATATTTTAAACATATGAGTAAGTACAAACATTCTGTATTAGTTGACTTTGCATCACTATGAACAAAATACCTGAAATGAACAGCTTAGAGGAGTTATTTTGACTCATGGTTTAAGAGCTTTAGTCCATGTTGGGCCAACTCCATTGCTCTTGGCCCAAGGTGAGTCAGAAAATCATGGTGGAAGGGCATGGTGGTGGAAGAGTACTGCTCCTTTCATGGCAGCCAGGAAGAAGAGAGAGAGGAAGGGATTACAAGGAAGATGAACTCTTCCAGGGCATGCTCCAGTGACCCACTTCCTTCAGCTATGCCCCTCTTGCCAATATTTACCACTCAGTTCATTCAAAATAGGATGGACTAAAACTCTCATAATGCAATTGTTTCAACTCTGAACATTCCGTCATTAATACAGGAGCTTTTGGGAGATACCTCACATCCAAAACATAACATACTCCCATCACCCCAGTGAGTAGACAGTATTGCTGAGAGTAAGCACCAACCACTACACATGAAAGTAAGACTATCCCTGACTAAGCAGGCCATAGCCATCCTGTAACTGGATGGCAGTCTTATAGAAAGCCCAGTTAAAAACAGCAGAACAACTAACTACGTGGCTGAACAAGGCTCAAATTTCCAGTCCACAGACCATGAGCTAATACATGGATCTTAAAAGCTTCTGAGTTGTGGGGGTGGTTTGTTATGCAGCAAAGCCTAACTGAAACACTATTTCACTCTTGGCTTCTTTGCATATTTTATGTGGAAAAAAAAAGAAAAATGATTGAATTCAAAAACTCAATCTCCATTGTCCTTAAAAATCCAGTAACTCAAAATACATAAAAGCAAAATGTGGCCTCTAAAGTTCATAAAGTAGGTATTGTAATATACTACCCTTCTTAATTATATTTTCTCTTAAGAAGAGATATTATATATGAATATGAATCTATAGATGAGTATTAATCAAATGCCACAGTAAAAGATGCTGTTTGTATTTTGCCTAGATCTCTTTTACTGGGGCAGTGCATCCAATCCCTAGCTCTTCTTGTAAGTGTTGGCTAAAAAACACATATAACTGTCTTCTCTAAAGAATTTCCTTGGTCACCTCAGAGATTATGTACTCCTCGCCACCATTAATACAGGGATAACTATGACTGACTGGTAGGAGATATGGAAGACACTTAGGAAAAATATAGAGTATAATTTGTGTGCCACAGCTCTCTGAAATATCAGATAGAAGTTGGACTCCAGTTGAGGATATATACTTGCTTAGTTTTTTCCTATAACTTATCCTATTTCTCTCATTTTCTCACTCCTAAAAGCATACTTTCAATAAACCACTTGCATAAGGATTTCCACTTCTGGTTCTACTTCTAGCAGGTGGATTAATCTGTAGAAGTGGGTATAAAGTACATGTACTGCTTACAGAAATCATTCAATATAGAAGAATTCCTGGGAAACCAATGGAATAGAATAATTTTTCAGTAGATGTCAGCCAATCTTTGTCCTTAGCTATCCCAGTTATTTCCAAATAAACTCATGAACTGAGTATCCTTGGTGGTGGAGATAGAGGCTCTGTGTGGATTCAAAACATGGGACTCCTTCTTGGAAAGGTCAATAGAGTTATTTCTACCATTTAGTGTCTGACCTAAATTTCTCGGCACAGAAAACAAAGCTGAGTCTTTAGTACATTCCTCATGAAGCCAATTAATTAATTAAATTGAAATTGATTATATCAGATTTACTCTACCCTGGAAAGGGTAATAATTCATATTGACTGGTATTGATATGTATTCCTAGTATGAATTTTCCTTTATTGATCATAGAAATTCAGTAAGTACTACTATCCTGAGACGTAACAAGGTGATCAAATTACCTAGGATTCTCCACAACATCACCCTGGACTAATAATCCAGTTTTGGCAAAGTGGATATAATGGTGGGCATACAACAATGGGACCACAATGGGAAAATTGCTCAAGTAAAGTACTACAGCATTTGGAACCTGTTATCCCAACAGACTGATAGAATAGTCTCTTGGAGGTACAACTGTGGTTACTAGTTTTAGAAATGACAACCTGGAAAAATATGTTAGTAACTTAAAACCAACAGCCATTATATAAATATACAAAACAATAGAATACATGGTACCAAAATCTAGAAGCAGGAATAACCTTATGTCTGGAAATCTACTTGGGAAATGTGGCTTTAATCCTACAATTTTATTTATTTAGTTAGTTTTATTTTGATTATTGTTATTATTATTATTAATATTATTATTGCAATGCTAGGGATTGAACCCAGGACTTCACATGCTAGCCAAGCACTCTACCATTGAGCTACATCCACATCCCCAAATCCTACAATTTTAGATTATATGCGTCTTGAGGTCAGAGGGCTCAGAGGGAGAGTGTTTCCACCAGGGTATATAGTACATGTCCCAATAAACATAAATCTATGGATACCTCAGGAAGCCATATGGTCACTTTGGTGACAAATAAGGCATTTATCATCTAGGAGAGGTAACTGGCCCTAGTCACTATGGAGAGGTAGGCCTACTACTACATAAGGAAGGCAAGGAATACTTACATGATCCACTGGGGTATATGCCCAGTGTTAGCTATAAATAGGCAAGTACAGAAATCATGGCTTTATAAGGGACCTTTTAATAACAGGGCTATTCTACCAGGCAAGCTATCTTGACCAACAAAATTGTTAGCTAGGGAAGGAAATACAGAAAGGATGATGGAGGACAGATATGTATCACTTATGATCAGAGGACCAGCTTTGTATGATAATATCCTTCTTAAAACTTTCCCCAGAAATTGTGACCATGTAGAATAAACTTAAAATAACCGGTGGAACAAACTTCATACAACTAACTTAACAAAAAATGCAGGCAGACGAAAGTGTCCCTAGGAGTGAACTGAAAAGGATATAGGCTAGCAAACCCATCTCCCATCTCTATGAGTATTGGTTGTTAACTGCTCAGAGCTGTCATCTTTTTCAGAGAATTAGCTTTAGCCAAACAGGAGCAACATCACCCAAGAAATTAAAGCCTTTCCCACGGTGCAGCTATATCCAAACACAGATTAATATGGAGGTACAAGTGTCCACTCCTCATCCCCCAAATGTAAGGCAATTATTTGGCAGTTTATATTCCAGAATTCTCTGATGGGATCAATTGAAGCTATATTCCAGCTTTTACAACATACTTGCTGAACAACTTCCCTTACTTTCTCCTTCTTCAGTACCTTTCCCTTGAGCATTCTTTCAATAAACTGCTAACACAAAAATCCTCATCTAAAGTTCTGCTTCCAGGAAATCCAGCCTAAGTCAACCATCTTTCATATGCTGTCTTTTAAGTCAATGGCTTATGAAAGAAGAACAGTTATTTATGTTTCTTCCAGTAATTTTACTTTTAAGACTCCATTTCATAAGGAAAATTTTAATGCTATCTATATATTTACAATATTTTCAGGATATATTTTTTATTTAAAGCAATATGTGTTCAACTAAAATCTATGCAGCATGTTATATAATGTTCTCTGAGGGTATTCTCAGTGCAAGAATCAGTAAACAATGATGATCACATGCTTAACATTTCTGAGACCTAAAGTTTTGAGGAATAGTATGTCAAACCTTATATATCTAATTTATGAACCACTTCATTCAAAGAAACACTGGGTTAAATTAACAGGGAAGAGAGACTTGTGAAACAAATAGTGTGGCACAGTATACTTAACAGGTAAAATGAAAATGATGTATTCACACATTCATTTATATATAATTATTTTAAATTTCTAAGGAGGCCATCTGTTTCAGTGGACTTTGTGTCAGGAGAATTTTAATTCTAGCTTTGCCAATAATTGTGGCAATTTCATAAGATTCTTAAGTTCAGTTGTAAAAGGAGACATCATCTTACTTATCTGAAAGGGCTTTTTCAAATGATATTAAATCACTCTACCAGTGTTATTTTATGTTGTTTTGGAAGAAAAATTAAATGCCATTCTTCAATACATAAAATATTTTTTTGGGAAACCATTCTTGAAATTGCCCCTGCTGTCTAATTTCTTTTCTTAATATTATTGAGAGATTCATATAAAATTCATTTAAATAGTTTTTACTTAAAATAAAACATTATTAGTTATGCAGTACTTTATATATTCATTACAGAACTTAATTGTATGGATTCATAAAGTCTGTGTTTAAACTTGCCTGAGACATCCAAAAGGCCACTGATGGCATTGTAACTCATGATCCCTGCATGGGGCTTCCGGGGTGACATGTTATGAGCTGAAGCAAAGGTAGGCCAACAAATCCCACTTCTTCCACCTTTTACAGAAAGAAAAAACGTTAAAAGAATGTGAATATGAAAAAAAAAAAGAATGTGAATATGCATTTATGTGAACGTCAACTTTGAAATTTCAAGTTTTCACCTGAAGGAGGTCTGGAACTCCGATGTGCAGCAGTGAGCTCAATATTGGGATCATCATTAGTTAGAACATCAGAACAATTAAATTCAGGGCTACTTCCAACAATTAATGAGCTCTGTTTTTTAAAAAGTCAAACAATATAGTGTTAATAACAGTGCTTCCTAAATTAAAACCCAATAATCAATAATATTGAATTCTACAGTAGCAAAGCAACAACCATACATTTTAGAAATGGATCATACTTTAAACAAAGATGAAAAAGGTCTGATTGCTGCCCCAACTGGAATGATACTCAAAGGAAGAGATATAATGATATAATGACATGTTATGTTTCTGTGATAGCAATATAACCAAGGCACTGTAGGATCTTGAAGTGAAGGAGATGTTGTCTTGAAACACCTATGCTGTTTCAAGAAAGGCTTTATAGTAGGAGTGAAAATTTAACGAACTGTTGAAAGATTAGTAAATGAAAAACAAGAATAGGTGAGGGAAGGCAGAGGAGAGGTAGGAATAAAGTTTTTTGGCAGAGGGCATGATGGCAAAGCCAGAGAGGTGTGGATTAAACCGAAGTCAAGGAGATTATTTTTATTAAATAACTATTTTATTTCAATAACTCTCCCTTTCTCCTTATTCATTTCTTACCTTAACCTGTACTGTTTTACTGGAAATTTTGTGAGAAACAGCAGCTGGCATGTAAATCATTGAAAAAATAGCCATTCCATTATCAACCAGAGTCACATTATAGATACGCACACTCTCTGTGGTCTGCAAAACAATTTGGATGTTACATACTGTTAAGAACAATCGTAAAAGAAAATAATCACCATCTTCAGTCACATTTACCTGAAAGTAAATTCCATAATCCCAGCATGTCCAAATAGTAAATCCCTGTATAAGAGAACATCCAGGAAGGCCATCTTGGTTCATATAGATGCCATATAAACCTCCATGGGCTTCATTGCCAAACCAGTTTTCCATGGGATTAGATTTTCCTTGACAGAAAATACAGACACTGATAATTAATATTACAAGTGTGCTACCTTGGCTTAATAAGCAGTATCAAAGTTCACAAAATTTTATGTGTGTGAATATATACTACATATGTATGTATATATATGTATGTATATATGTATATGTATATATATTTCCAATGTAAATTTTAATGAGATGATCTAATGTTTTTATGGCTTACCCTACTTATTCTTTAACTTTATATAATTTGTCTCTTCACTGATACTCAGTATAACTGGATATTCATTTGTAAAAGTTTGATTTAGTGTTAGCACTCTAATTATTATATCTGTTTAGACAACCATGAGTTTTATCAGAAAGAGGATGGGGATTAGACTCAAACAAACCTAAACCTGAAATACAATCAAACCACTTGCTATCTGTAAATGCTGCCCCTGCCCACTTCTTTGTTGCTGGCTCTTTTTGGTCAGACCATTTTCAAGAGTCACTTCCTTAAAAGGCTCTCCCTGACCACTTGATTCAAAATAGCACTTCAGTTACTTTATATTGTCTTAAAATCTTTTCACTTGATATTTTATTTATTATTTGTGAAGTATTATTTTCTCCTTCCTACTAGAATGTAAGCTTCACTGGAGAAAATGCTGTGTTAGGCTCATTCATCACCATCATTCCTGAATCCTGAACAAAAATTCAGAGATAGGTGCTCCTTAAATATTTTTTTAATTGATTTTATTTTTCTAAATACATGATAGAGGAATGTATTACAATTCTTATTACACATATAGAGCACAATTTTTCATATCTTTGTATAAAGTATGTTCATGCCAATTAACTAAGTATCTTGTTCCACCTGGTGAATACACCTGTGTTATTTGTTCTCCACTGATCTGTAGAATTCAATAAACAAAAAACCAACATTATTATTATATAATCTGAGATATGATACTTTACCACATAAAAAATAAACAAATAAAGGTACTGTGCCCAACTACAACTAAAAACAAAATAAAAAAATAAAAATAAAATGTATGGTAGATCAAAGATAACTTTATACTCATCAACAGTATTAAATATTTTTTAATTGTTACATGCAGGATCTGGGAAAGTTGTTTAACCTTTTAGAATCTTAGTTTCTTTGTGCATAAAAAATTTTAATGCCTAATTCAGATTTTTTTTTCCCAAATGAAATGAAACAAACCACACAAGGTGTCTTGTAAATACCCTCAGTAAATGAACCTATATGCTCATTATTAATATACAACAAAATTAAAGTGGGTCTTAATGAAAGTTTTATGTATGTATGAATCAGATCAATAACCTCAATAACTAACTTCATCTCCAAATATGCATAAGTTGAATGATTGTCTTCACAGAGTAGCCAGTGATATTTAGGACAGCTGTCTTGCTTGGATCCTCTGGTATCTGAATTCCTTCTGTCTTCTATTGATTTTCCCTTTTTCCTAGTCGTTTGAGTTTTATGTTTTATTTATGACCTGCCTGGGTTCAATTTTGTTCCTCCATAAGAAAATGCTTACATTTTTCTCTCTGAACCCACACAATATAGCCCATGTAAAGGATGACTCTTCCCCTGAACCTATCGCTGTCCCCTTCCTGGCAACGCAGACTCTTGTCTGGGATGGACTGGATAAACTGATAAAGGTTACAGAAACTTAATTCCCCATTAGTTGGTAATGTTTTGTATTTCAATTGCTATAAATCCAAAACCTTCTTATAAACATTCTCAATTATTTAGTAAGATCAATATAATCAGTGAAAACTGCATTACATGGCATTATATATATTAGTAAATATTCATATTCAAAGGCCATATTTGATTTTCATAAAACCATTAAAACAATGTCTTAAAAGTTGTTGAGAAATTGCAGATTTTAATTTTTTATGTCAAAGAAAAGCTACTTTGAGTTGTTAGAAACAAATATTTAATAAGAGCATATATGAAGGAATCAAATACACCAACAAAGTTGTTTTATTTCATTGAAATCTATCTTGGACAATAATAAAATTAGCTTGTGAATAATTTTTGAACTGATAGAGAAAATACTGATCCAGATAATCTTAAAAATAACTAACTCCTTAACTGGTATACTAATAAAAACAGGTGAATCTTATGTTATGTAAATTATACCTAATAATGTTACTAAAAATGATGCCAGCTGAAATTTTTTAAAATCAATTTTAAAAGGCACATTATTTTTTTCAGAGAAAGTCCTATTTCATTTAACTTTAAGTTTATAAATAGATAAAGCTGAAAGTATCTTATAAATGGATTATACACAATCAACATTATATATCCCATTCTACACCTTCCACTTATTCTGAAGATTTCTCTATATCACACACAAATCTTTCTTACCTTCTTGCTTAAATGGGTGCAGGGCTCACCTGTTTGACATATACAACTAGACCTCCATTAAGGGACACAGGGTGGTTTTCAACTCTCTGCTAGTATAGACAATGATGTGATTTAAAAAAAAAAAAAACCTTGTTTACAAATCATTTTTGAAGTATGTAAAGGCAACTAGCTAGATTACTAGCAGTGGAAATGCTAAGTTAAAAGTAAATGCACAAGGGGAGAGGTGGGGAGGGGGGAGGGTGGAGGATGGGAAAGGCAGCGGAGCACAACAGACACTAGTATGGCAATATGTAAATCAATGGATGTGTAACTGATGTGATTCTGCAATCTGTGTATGGGGTGAAGGTGGGAGTTCATAACCCACTTGAATCAAAGTGTGGAATATGATATGTCAAGAAATTTGTAATGTTTTGAACAACCCACAATAAAAAATTAAAAATATATATAAAAAAAAAAGTAAATGCACAGATAAATTTTGATAGCTATTGTCAGATTCCCTTATGTGGAGGTCATTTTGTTTTGTCCTTCAACTGGCAATGTGTAGAATTTCCTGCTTCCCTGCAGCCTTGCCAAAAGAGTAGATGTTTGGTTAGTTCTTGGTTTTTAATAATCTAATAAAGATATTTGACCACTATTTGTGTCCTTTGGCTTTTTTATGCATCCATGTTTAATACATGAATAGTGGGCATTGATTCTATTAAGGCAGAAACATAGTGTCATGTCCCTACAGTATGTATCTTTATTTACCACAGAAGTATTATGTCTGTGCAAGTGGTAGTGGAATGAGGTGCTCAATGTTTCATTACCAATCAAATCAAGAACCTATGTTGCTACTGAGGTTTTTAAATTCTAAGCTTAGAAAAACCAAATTTTCCTTAAAAGCCTAAAAAGATTTTTATTTAGACTCAATATTTTTTATTTGAAATAATTGAACTTGTTGAGTTTTTTTTCAGTGTCCAGAAGGCTGACATATCACACACTGAATGAACAAATAATAATTTTTCATTTTAACCACATTTGGATAAGTTATTTCCTAATTTTAGTGATTCTATGTTAAGACTTACTTGAGCAAGGTTCACCATCAATGCGGTATCCTGCTCTTCCAAATCCAGCAACTACATTATTTTGTAAGACTGTATTGGTCCCTTTATTTATCTAGCACAAAGATAAATACTTTGGGTTAGGTTATTACACAGTTATCCAAGGAGAGCAAGCATATAACAACATACTTGTGAAAAACTTTAATTATGATAACACTTTTCAGAAGAAATCATTCACTCCATTTAAAATCATCACATCCTTATTAGAAAACGGCATTAAGCAGATTTTAAAAAATCTCAGTCACAAAATATATTGAATATGATTCAACATTTACAAGCTGTAGGACAAATTCCAGTATTATAGGAATATTACAATGATGTTATTACTCTTTTTAGTCATATTTTATTAACAATTTGATCAATTTATTTTAAAAAGACAAGGCAATTAGTGTGTGCTGTAGGATTCACTGGTGACATTCACTGGTAAATCTGTTGAACTCAAAATCTAGGTTAGCACAGTGAGCTGTCAGAGTGGTAGAAATGAAAGTATAGATCGCAGAAGTTTGTTCCTTATTTATAGTATCAGCAAAACAATAAAAAGGGGGGAAAACCCTTAATTATTTAAAACACTCTAACTTTCCATATGGGGGAGGAAACTAAACCAGGGTTAAGAAGTAACATGCACAAAGCACTCAGTCAATTAGCTGCAAAGAGAGCCTGTACTCAAACTTCAGAATGATAAATAATATTGGGGAAAAAGGAAATAAGAGAACTATTTAAACCAACAGATATCAACTGAAAGAAAAAAAAAAAAAACAATGGCTATCAGAATTCACACAATATATTTTTAAAAGTTTATTCACTCCTTCAGTTAACGCAAACATTTTATTTATTAGTTCATCAATCTCTAAGGAAGAAAAAACTTTCAACAACATTTTGGGATTGACAATTCCTACATAAATTATGATTATAATTATAATTTTACATAGTTATGAATTTGTTTTCACTACCTCAATAGCTGCATGCCAAAGAGTTGAAGTTAAATCTTTTCTGTTCTGATAGGTTCCTGGCCAAATAGAAAGTGCAACCAAATTTCCTCGGACTCTGTTGGCATCCCCCCATATTCTTATGCCTATAATAAAAAACAGAAAGAAAGAAAAATTCCCCCCAAATACATATGTTAATTTATAATCAATACTATCAGATAAGTATAAATAACCTTGCTTAACCTGGTAATATCTTTCGTTTTTTCATGAAATTATTTATGTAGTTAGAGTCTGATTTGATTTTAGAGTGAATCCACTGAACACTTTGATATTGAACTCTCTACCCCTTCAACAAACTACTAGAATTAGAATCTTCTGGGGTACTTGTAAAATAGGTGGGTTCATAGGTGTGTCTACCTCACATTTTAACAAACATGGACTTTTATGTTCATTAAATAAGTCTGTATTATGTTGTATACCAATATGAAACAAAACATACTTAAAATTATATGTATATATTTTTAAATAGATATTTAAATATTTTTAAATACTTTATCTTTATTTGTGACTAATCTTTATAATTATATGTGAGGAGATTTAAAAACATAGTCATGTAAATGCTTAGTGATTAGATAACTTACATTAGGTTGTGGTCTGGTAATAATTCTTCTGTACCCTAGGACTGTACTCTCCAGATAGCCATAGCCACATGTGGCTATTGAAATGTAAATTAAGTACAATTAACATTAAAAATTCAGTTCCTCAGACACAGTAGTCACAATTCAAGTGCTTATTAGCCACATATGGCTTAGTGATTACTGCATCAGCAGAGATATACACCCTTTCCATCCTCACAGAAAGATCAGTTGGACAGCATGGCTCCAGGGTTGACAGATAAGATTGCCTCAAAAGCACAGGCTACTCAATGGACATTATTATATTACCTTCCCCAACTGTAAAGTGAATGATGTTGTCATCTATGTCTAAGCCATCTGTCCCGAACACACCAATCGCTGGGGAGAAGCCATGGTGAAAAGCACAGCCACGAATGTAAGATGAGCCATGGTCTTCAATCTACGAAATACCAAGACCCAGTGAGCATTAAAAATGCAAAATTAAAATATATTTAAAGGAGGTGATTTCCCAGGTCTTTTGATAGTGGATTTTTTCATCCTGGGAAATTTTCATGTGTCTTGAATTGATAATTAAATAAAACAAAAGACATATGCTTACTATCAATGCAAATTAAAAATCTCTCAAGTTCTTTTTTATGCATACATATTTATGTTATCACCTATGAAATGCTAACTTATTAAAATTATTTTTCACAACAGTGTATTTTATGATGAGTATTGAGAGTTTTCTTTCTTTCTTTTCTTTTCTTTTTTTTTTCTTATTACCAAAAATAGTCCTCTAGGCAAGGGGTCACCATTTAGATGTCTACAAGAATGAGTCAGTGAGCTGGTTAGGGTTTTCAACTTTAAACTTATAAAATTTTTGATTTCTACTAAGAAAATATGCTATTTCCCATTTTCCTTAAATCATCAGCCCTCTCAAAATATTTATTTTCTCACTTTTGAAAACATAGATATACAGACATGCTTATACTTGAGAAATGTAGGAAATATTTTAACAGGAACTGCTATTCTTGGACTTAACAAAAAAAAGTGGAGATATGAACCACTATTACAGATGTTTAATTATATTACTTTTCCTCTGGTTTTTACTGATGTTGAATAAATGCATGAAATAAGTGAATCAAATGCTGCTAAGTCTAAAAAGTTAATGGGTAATATATCCACAAAAGTTTTATTATAATAGATTATACATTTAGCTATTTGAAGATTCGATTACTTAGTTAAGTTAAATAGAAGTACAAATATTTTATTTTGAACATATGCAAAAATTAAGTACAAACCTGTCCTAGGTTAAGAAACGTTACAGCATATCTTGGATCAGTGCTATCCCTGTAGCCATCTTGACCACTGTAATAAAATTCCACATTACTAATTCTTGCATTTCCTAGGGAAGGAGGAGATAAAAATAAAAATTTCCTAAAACAAATAGAATAAAACATTTTTGAAAAGTTACACAAAACTCTTCAAATTTTCATAGCTACTTTATTAGTTTTTCTTTGCTCCTTTAATCCAGAAAAGGCAGTATTTCTCAATTGTTTTATCCATTGTCCCTCTCCTTAGACATTTTTTCCTTGGCAATCTTCCTTCCCCATGACATTATAAAATTTTAATTACAGAGATATATCATATATCTGTTAATATACAGTGGCCCATTGAACGATCACAAACTATTGCAATAACGAAGTTATTTGTCCCAGAAGAACCAATTTCCTACCCCTTCAGGATAATATTTCCCTGTTGAGAATGCATACACAAAGCATGAGATATAATTTACCTGACATATCAGTCTTGATTCTATAAAGAGCTTTTAAGGGCATTATCTTTCAGAATCTCTTTTAGGATATATATTGCCAATTATCCACTAGTCAGTTTATAATAAGTACCATTAAGGTAACAAGAGATAATTTTTAAATTAGTTAGCAATAGCAATAACAATCCATGTGAGATTACTCTGTGTCAAATGCTATGCAATGGCTTAACAGACAATGTATGGTTTAATTTTATAAAGCATCTTATGAGTTAGTTAGAAGCTTTTATAATCTTTATCTTCTAGAAAAGGTAGTTGAGGCACATAAATTTATGCCTGAAAAACAACAGTAAAGGATATTTCTTTTTTAAAAAACTGATATATAATAGAATGCACTGAACAAGAATTGTGTTTACTAGAAGGGAAAAGCGAGTCTTGAAATTCAAGAGTCAGATACTGAATGTATGATGGAGAATATAAGAATAATAAGAGAGAGACAGAGAAGAAATGGTTACTACAGCATTGTAGCATCCACAGATGTGTTTTCTTTACTTATATCACAAAACTATGTATAGGACCAAGGGAAGGTTGGCATGAAAATATTGTCCATCATAAAATTTGAAATAAGACACAGATTAGTATCCAAGTTCAAAGCAACACCATTCTTTTAATCATCTATTTCTTGATATTTAAAGATGGATAATATTGATGCCATATCATTATGAAGATTAAATGAGATAATATGCACTTGATGTTCAGCATGATGCCTGTGATCCTGTACCATAATCATCATTACCACCATCGTCATTATTATCAGGTAAACTTCTGTTGGTAGATTATGACCAACAGTTAGAAGTTATATTGGGATAGCTTTTTGCTCAACTTAAAGATTTTCTAAAATTAAAGCTGTTGCTAAATAAAAGATGCAATATTGGAAATAAGAGCAAATGGCCTATTCCTGGTACGTAGATTATGGGATCCAAACATTAGCTTCCAAAAAAAGAATGAGGGATACTAAGAGAAAGAACTGATTCTGAGTTTCAGAAAAATAGTACACTTTGTGCTTGTCACATCATAAAGTGAAGACTTAGAAATACCAAGTCATATCAAAAGGATTTAGGCATCAACATGAAAAGGTTCTGAAGACCGAAGATGAGATATTTTGAGTAATACCACAAAAAACAATCACAATCGATTAGAACACACAAAATATATTGAAATCTATGAGCTCATAAGGATACCAATAACAAAAACAACACAAGTAAAAACTCCTTGTCTCCTCTGGAGGACGCTTGGAATCAACTCATTTGGAAAATAGTCAATATGAGGAGAGAATCAAGCCTTTTCCTTGCATTTCCTATATGAACTGTCCTTCAAGTTCATTGAATAGTTGTTTAGGGGAACTTCTTTTTATAAGAAGTATTCAAGATTACAAATGAGATGTGAGTGGTAGAATTAATATGCCACCACTTTAAACCTCAGGGATTTAATGAATCTATGCAATGACTGTTAAAGATAGCTAACACCACACAAGGAGAAATGATCAGACATGTGTCTACTTCTAGAAAAATATATGCCAGCAGTATTGAAATATTCTTGCCTAAAAATTGAATCTGAGTCTGACCAAGTCTCTAGTTCTAACGCCTATGGGTAGGGCATATAGGGGAGACAGGAACTTTAAATTTCAGAAATGTAATCACTAAATTCCAAATTATTGGAAAATCTATAGGATAAATTGCCCAGATTCTTTTGTGAGTTTCTATGAAAGAGAAATGAATCAGATGGATGGCACACACCTATAATCCCAGCAATTTGGGAGACTAAGGCAGTAGTTCGACGAGGTCAGTCTCAGAACTTACTGAGACCCTGTGTGTTGTAGATATTATAAAATAATTTCTGTTTGGGAAAGAGGTTGGCCTACCTATTACTTGAGGTTATTATTAATTTGATAATTTCTAGTGTCTATGAAGATAAAATAAATAGTCAATAATAAGGAATTCACTTGGAGGGTAATATCTGAACTACATAATCACTTTTAACGTTTTATTTTTTCATGTTATACTTTGAAGAAGTGAGAAATATTTAAGAAATAACAAAAAATAGAAGAGATAATGTTATATTTCATTTAGAAAAATAAACTGAATATTATACCAACCTTTAAATGTCATCATATTTCCAGTGAATGAGCTGACCAGGATGCGTGCACCAAAAGAGTCCTTTGTCCAACCTGGGTAATCTTCACCAATTATTTTGATGTTTCTAGTCAGTATGCCAACATCAGCTGCTAATGAGTAGCTCTGATCTGTTCCAGGGACTTGGTATCTTTCAGCTGCAACAGAAGGACAGTCAAGTGCTGATAATATCTGGCTTTAGTGGGTTCTTTACAGTTCACAGGCTAAACACCTTTCTAACATGCCAAAAGTCAACATACGAGTATGAATTTATTGGATTGGCATTCTTAAACATAGATAAATGGCAGACTGCAATCAATTATTATTTTATTAATAAACTGAAGAACAACAAAAATTTTTTTTTGTTTACACCACAAAGATTATTTTTTTAGCAATTATAGTTAGTGCTTAACAAGACTTGAAAGTAGTGTGCAGTCACTTTAGATCATACATTAAGATGCTTTTGCGCAACAAATTAACTTATTATAATTTAATATATGAGAAAATGAATTAAAGATGCAAAAGAAAAAAAGATAAAAAACTTACCCAAGTCTCTGAGGAGAATTAGAAACATAGCTATTTCCCCTGACACCTGTATCTTGATTTACTCCACATTTCCTGAGGCATGTTGTGTATCGACCACAATTTTTTATAAATATGTAGTAGCATATAAAACACAATCTTCACATTTATGTCTTAATGATTGGAAAAACAACCTAAATTACACTTTCTATTTCTAGAAATGTTATTCAGAACTTTAAGGATAATAGGCTCATTTCAAGCAGAGAGAAATGTCTGGTATTTTAAATGAAAGAATATAACATGTAAAACCTCAAAATACAATTGCTTTATGGTTAATTAGACCAACTGTTTTACAAATCATTATAACTTCATAATTAAGTGTTCTTCAACAAAACATTTTCCTTTTGATTTAAAGAAAATATGTGATACAGAAAGATAAATGCACGTGCCTCTATCAAAATAGCTCTTTGAAAGTTTTTCTAGATTTCTTTTTCATTCTGGTCAAATGTCCCTCAGTCTATTCTGCTGCCTCACATGAGAAACAAAAAACTGCTGAGAATCTTCCCTAACTTTACTTCCCTGTCTGCTCTTATTTCCTGAGATTCACATGAAAGGAGCCTGTAAAATGGAAATGTTGAAATGTTGGGAATGCCCTGCTCCTATAAGAGAAAAAAGTCATCAGATGATATTTACTTATTTTTTCTCTCCTTGATAATTAGAGTTTTAACATTTTATTATAGCTTGTCTAAAGCCAATTAAAGTGAAAAATGTGTCCTTTGTTTTGGACCAAGGATTTTAAAATTCCATTGTGTATAATAATTTCCTAGAAGTTTGCATAGAATAGAAGATGTCAGGGCCTTACCACACAGAACGTGACATGGTGAGTCTTTGCTGAATATTTGCTCAATGAATTAATAAATGAGTACATACAATAGGGACTATTGGTAGACAACACCTGAATAGTATCATCCCTTGGGTACCAAAGTCAATCTGTGTGAAATGCTCTGCTAAAATGTTTGTGATATATTTTATAATAGCATTATAATTACAGAGTAGAGCACTAAAATGTGAACATTTCCAGACATTTTAATTATATATCTATTTAGTTCAAGAGCAGCCACTTACCAAAGTGAGTGTAGGAAAGGGTATCATTGAGGATGAGAATTTTGTTTCCATGCAGAATTTTAACAATACTTCTAGTTTCTGTCTGGTGAAGATCATAGCTTGTGGTTGTTATCACAATCTCTTCTCCCTCCTTAGAAAAATTCAAGTGCCAAATTGAAGGACAATTTTTAAAATAGGGTTAAATTTCTTAGACTATTACATAACTCTAATTTAAATTATATCTGATTAGCAATCATGGTATTATCAGAAAGAACTAAATGTACATTTATATCTCTAAAAATAAATATGCTATGTTTGGTATTAAGAACTTTAAATTGATCCAGATGCAGCATGCATGTCTATATTTCCAGCTACTGGGGAGGCTGAGGCAGGATGATCACAAGCTTGAGTCCAGTCTGGGCAATTTAGAGAGATCCAATCTCAAAATAAAAAAGGATAAGTTAAATCTTTAGTATCACTAAATAAATAAATAAGTAAAAGGAAAGCAAATTCTAAATTGAGTTTTACCATTTACATTCTACCAAAATCTCTCACTTAACAGCATTTTTTGAGCATCACTGGGCTTCTGATTTGTTTTCTTTCCAAAGGCTTAACATGTAAAATCACAGATTAGAAGTGAGGAGATGACCAAGATAAAAGTAAAACACATTAAAAACAATTCCATTGTCTCTTTTGCAAGAATTTGTAATAAAGTCTTTTAACTAAAGACTTTCATATTTTTCTTTTAATATCTGTCTGTCTATCTATCTATCTAGATCTTTATATATTCTAAAGGATCATGAGACCATAATTTTTAATTATTAAATGCCTAAACAAACATTTTAGAGTGAACTATATAATATGTTCTCTACCTGCCAATCCACAGCTTCCACCAGAGACAGGACTTTGGAACCTGCCTCTGCAGTTTCTGACAGTTTAGTTCTATATATTGAATGTGGATGTCCATGAAGATCCAGCTCACCAAACACCCCTGAAGGAGAAAAATTTCCTATTTATTTACCATACAGTACTGAGTTAAGTACTAGTAAAAAATGAAATAGGATATTTACCACAACATTTGGAAATATTAGAACATTAGAATTAACTGTACATCAAATAAATTAAGTGTACATGAAATACATTTTAATATGTTAATATTAGTGAGCAATATTCTATAAAAAGAGTTTTATCTACAAATATTACTGTGGAAAGGTATTCATGTTATCTGGAAAAGAAAACTGTGTAATAGTATATTTAGTTTGACCATGTTTTAATAAAAGTAACAATATTACTACCATAAATTAGTATATATAATATAGATATAAGTACAGATTAAAAAATACTTAGGTAGACATATAAAAACTGTTCACTAATGCAAGTTTCCTTAAGGTGGATAGAATTGGAAAGATGCATTCTTGTTTATTTTTTATGTTAGAAATATTGTTTTTTGAAGAGTTACTTTTGCAATAATAAACACATAAAACCAAATATATGGTTTGTCTGCCTCAGGACATTAGCCAGTGGAGAGCTGACCAATTCAATCTTGACTATTTTTGAACCCCTTTATTTAGAATTTACACAGTGGAACAATTGTAATACCTGTTTATAAGTGACATATATAGATAAATATGTAGTACTATTAATAAAATCAGTTATTAGTTGTGACCAATACAACTCTTCCAGGATCAAACAGGAATACTCACAGTACACCAGTGTAATCGGAAAGTGAAGCTCAGCTACAGTTGTGACTGAGTAATTGATAGCCAAGTCAAATGAACCACAGATTATTAATACCACAAACAGAATAATGTGTAGGAAAATGACCTTTTAAAGGAATGCACTAGAATATAAAAAGTATTATAGCTTATATGAAAAACAGATTATAAAGAAAACCAGACACAAGAAATAATATTCACATTTAGAAATTTGTTAAATTTAGTTTTGTAATTTTGGGACATTATTTAATTTAATATTTCTACTACTTTTATGACTCTTTCTTATAAGTAAATATCTATAAAACCTCCTGATACCATCCTATCATGAACTGAGTACTTTAGTGCTATTTTAAAGTAGACTCTCAAAACTGAAATGACATGTTTGCTGTCTAATAGACACATACCTAAGACCTTTGCCCCTTGATTTGGTCCTTCTGGAAAAGCCCATTCTGGGGTAGAATGATTTCCTCGAAGAATAATCTGTAATTCCCCTTTAAAAGGGTTATCTTCCCAGCCACCAATTAATCTACCTCCCTGTAGTGGAGCAAAAAAAAATGTTAATAGTTTAAAAGTTGAGCAGACAAAGGATTTCACTCATAAAAAAGGTCACTGGAAGCCTCCCCTAAAACATTTTGTTACAACAGTGTTGTAACTGGAAGTGACTTTAAGCCATTGACTTTGGTAGAGGCAGTCTAAATTATTTTTCCAAGGTCAAATTCAATATCTACTTACTGTCATAATTGGACCTGAATCTGAACAAACCACACTGTATTTGGATGTAATATGCCATACACAAAACATACTCTTCACACTTACATCTAACCTATGCCATTCATGAGCTAACAGTATTAATAATAATGGCTATCATCAAATGCTTGTAGATTCTATGTCAGGTATACTATGTAAGGCTTCACATATATTAATTACATAGTTTAACCTCTACCCTAAACCCATAAATTTGTATTTTTAGTCTTGCTTCATATATGAGAAAAACAAATGCAGAAAGTCAAATAACTTACCCATGTTTACCCAACTAAAAAAGTCTTCCCCAAATATTATACCCTTTACAGCATCAAAGACTAATTTTGTGTCACTGTGACCAAAATTCCCCCACAAGAACAACCTAAAGGAGGAGAGTTTATGTAGGGCTCACAGTTTCAGAGATCTGAGTACATAGATGGCCAAGTCCATTGCTTTGGGCTCAAGGTGAGGTAGCACACCATGGGTAAAGGACAGGGCAGAGGAAATAGAAAGAGAGGAAGGGGCTTTAGTGAAGTTGTGCCTTTCTAGTGCACACTCCAGTGACCCACCTCCTCCAGCCACATCCCATTGCCTACAATTACTACACAGTCCATTCAAATTAGGGACAAATGATTAGGTTCCAGCTCTCAAAATCCAATCATTTCACCTCTGAACATTCCTGCTTTATACTGGATCTTTAGGGAGACACCTCTTACTCAAACCATAACAGCTATTAAACACTTTTATTTTTTAATGGTGATTAATAGTTTTTTGGTTAGGCCATTGTTTTTATGAACAATAATAAACGATGACAGAACAGTTAAACTGTAAAGTCGTTGAATGTTCAAGAAGACCACGTGAGGTTTATGAAGGAATGGGGTGATTGTTCCAAACAGTTAAGACATTTTTATTAGTCTGCTCTTGCCTTCATAATTCCAGCTATGTCCATTTGTTTTGTGAAATACTTTTTTTTTTAAAAGAATGGCTTAAATTCTTTTGTTTCCAGAACTCCTGGGGATTCATTCTTTGTTATAGCACGTTTATAGTTTAGCTTTACCTAATAACAATACACATATTTTAAGTAGAATTGACAATGGGCAAGCCATAGACTCAAGAGTATTTTGATAATTATTATTTACAGGATGTTAAGTCCACAATTTAAAAGAGAGCAGAAATATATTGACTTATGTGAGGCTTGCATTTCATGGACTAGAGCAGTTGTTTGTTACTTAAACCCATTCAATATGTTTTCTTCTTATTATTTCAGTAAGTCTTTAAGAAAGATATAAATTATGAGACCTCATTTTTACCTGCACTGATATGTAGGCAGCATTCAAAACAACTCTTCTGTATGAAGGCCCTGCAGGTCCTGCATTGGATTTATCTTCCAGTTCCAGAACTCCCCAAATAATGAGCCTTTCCATTGGTGGCATATCTGTGTCAGCTACAATCCATGTTCCTATAAAATAATAGTTTAAGAAATATAATATAATCCATAGACAGTAGCCTATGGTAAAACATAGATAATCTTCTCAGTGATTCTTGATTTTGAAGTTTATGATCTGTCTTTCTACACAATGACTAATTCCTGTCTTTCCCAGAAAATGTATTACTGGGAGTTGTTTGTTTTTGCTTTTATTATTATTTTTAAGATAGGGTCTCACTATGTTGCTCAGGCTGGCCTCAAACTCCTGGACTCAAGTGATCCTCCTTCATCAACCTCTGGAGTAGTTGGGATTACAGGCATAGACCACCACACCTGGCTTATATTTTATTGATAATAGTTTGTTCAAATCCACCTAAAACCCAGAAGATTACATTTCATATCTGGGACATATGAGTGGAGTCCATTTCTTCACATCTGTTCTTTCCCCAAGGCATACTGCATAAAGGTGGAAACCTAAATATTGAGGTATCTATCCTGTTGTAGCATTAATGTTACATAAAGACAAGCATTTATTTACTTATATTTGTGTATTTACCTTCAGGAATAACCACATTTGCTCCTGGATAGGGTATGGTATAATTATTTTCTTGAGATGATTGCCAAAAAGAATCATTTGACCATAAACTGAAAAAAGAAGAGAATTGTTTCCAAAAATTATTATCTTTATGTGTTTAATGACCATCTCCTTAAGGGACAGCACTATATTAGGTGTTTTGAGCATGATAGAATGTGAGTTAAATAGTTTATAATTTCACAAAATAGATAAGCTAATATGTACAATTAATAAAAATACTCAAAACACACAAAATACATATATATTTTTTCATTGAAGATAATTTCCTTTTTATCTACAATTTGAATGACTTTTTCTCCCACTAAATCCATATTGCTATATACTCTCATTTTGTCTGTAATACAAAAATTTCAATTTCCCTGTAATTTTTCATATGGCAATATCCCCTGGCTCAAACACTCATTCCCACCTTTATATAGCGAGTTCTCCCTCATTCTTTGGATTGCAGCTTTGAGTTTTTACCATTCAAAGGCAGTCCCAGCCCCATTTCCTTTAAAACATTGATCACAGCTCACCCTTATGTTCTTTATTTTTTTGTTGTTTGTTTACTTGTTTGCTTGTTTTGTGGTCTCTTTGTTTAGAATGCTAGTAAAATGAAGCCAGGTATCATATCTGTGTTGTTTAGGATTTAACCCCCAGTGCCTGGCACATAATGGGTGCTCAGTAAGTAATATTTAAGTGTTCCAATAGATATATAAACAAATTTAATTGTTATTCTTTTGCACAATAACCATTGTAGCATCTACACATTTTGAAATAAATTTTACCTAATAAATACCATTGAGTTGAACTTGACACACTATAGTGAGTTAGTTATTAAATGCCCTTTAGTTTTTTAATCATCACCATCATTATTTATTATCATTATTAGTTGTCCATGAGGGATGCAAATATATATCAACTCAAGATTATGCCTTTAAAGGTCTTTAAAGGTTAGTACTAAAATGAAATATCACATCATGCATGATGTTTTAATCAGCTTTTTTTTGTCACTATGACTGAAACACCTGACAAGATTGACCTAGAGGAGGAAAAGTTTGTTTGGGGATCATGGTCTCAGAGTTCTCAACATTGTAGCTCTGGGCCCAATGTAAGGCAGAACATTATGGTGTAAGGGTCCAGCAGAGGAAAGCTGCTCAGCTCATGGTGGGGTCAGGAAGAATATAGGGAAGGGTAGAGGAGGAAAGGGCCACAGGGAAGATGAATTCTTCTAGGCATGCCCCCAGTGATCCACCTCCTCCAGCCACATCCCACTTGCCTACATTTACTACCTAGTCCTTTTAAACTAGGACCCCAGTTAGATTATAGCTCTCACAATAAAATCATTTTACCTCCAAATATTCCTGCATTAACTGGAGATTTTGGGAACCCCTCAAATCCAAATTATGTTATTAGTAATGTTAATTAGTATGTTAATTAGTAATACAAGATAGTATTTGAGAAATAAAGGTAAAGAGCCATATAAGAGATAGATACAAAAATTATTTTAATCAGAATAATTAAAATTGAGATAAAATATTTGAAATAAAATTTAATAAGTTGTCTTATGAGATTTGAACATGATGGTTATCCTACAGAGCAACACCACCTGCAAAGAAAACACTGGATTAATGAAGAGATTTAATTTCTGGTGCTGGACTGCATGTGCCAACCATAAGTTCTGCGATCTCAAGAATTTTACTTGAGATCACTGAGCTTCAGCTTTTTCACCTATATAAAAAGGGAGTTGGATGAGTTTAATAATCCAAATCTAACATTCTGCAAGTGTGAGGTTGCCAATAAGTTTCACATGTATTTTTTGAGATTATTTAATTTTTTCATTGGTGTGGTTGTTAAGGCCAAGATGTACTCTGAATTATAAGGCACTGCCCAGAAAAAAAGGCATTATTATTTCACTCAGGGGTAACACTGAAAAGATTAGAACAAGAGGTATCAACGGGTTTTACTACAAAAGGCCTACATACTTATAAGTGGCTGGTCGCTTCCTGGGAGTTGGGGTTCTTGAGGGGGGATGCACAGGAAAGCAGTCCTGGAGAATACAACAGTAAGCTTGGAAGTTAATTGTAACATCTTTCACATCAGGATCCAAGGTCCCAGAAATGGGCTCACTTGGATGAAGGTCACGTCTTCCTGACACTGAAAGTAAAGTAAAAGTGGTTTAAATTAACATATTGATCAAAGTACTTGAAAGAAAACAAAAATCATAGAATTTTTGAAAATATTCTTTAGATATAAATTTGGTATAATTTAAATGTATGGAATAGATACAGAGAAATCCTAAGAGAATGTATATCTTATTAAAAAATGCAAAGCTAAAATACCTTGAAAAATAATGCTTTAGAATTTAAATTCATTCATAAACCTTCTTATATTACAAAATTATTAAATATTAAAAATGGAAAAAATATGCCAGCGTCCTTTGTACTCATTTTCTGTAAGCACGCTGGTGCTATCTCCAAAAATAAAATGCAAGTTCTTAAACTCAAGACCTTTTCTAGCTCAAATTTAGTCTCTAGTACTTTCATTCAACAAATATTTATCAAGTCCTGCTAATACAGAGCACTGTATAATACATTTATCTTTAAGCAATTTTCTCATCCTTTAGACAAAGAATTAGATAAAATAACCATTTCTGCATACTGAATACACACCCAAGTAGTAAAGAGTACTAGTGTTTGCTTCAAGATGCCAGTCTCCATTCTTACTAGTATTCCAGTTCAGTGGATTTGAAGAACCATTTCTCATATCAATAACATTAAACATATCAGGATTCTGAGTGAAGTTATGTGATATAATTACATAGTCTTCTTCCTACAGAAGTATGCAAAAAATGTGACTTGTTTTATATGCTAGTGCTATGTATAATATACATTAATTTTAGTGTCATATAATTAGCATCTATACTGTTATGACAAAAGGTTTAGTTTCAGTTTACTTTTTATTTTGCATTTCTGTTTATTAACATTTATACACCTTTGGCTATAATGCTAGCTCTATCACTAAGGCAATAAAAAGATCTGTCTCTATTTTTTGTTTCTCTCTCTATATATATACACACGTAAGTGAGTATATATGTATGTTATGGTTGATATGTGGTGCTCCCCCAAAAGCTCCTGTGTTAATGCAGGGATGTTCAAAAGTGAAAGAATTAAGAGCTATAACTTAACCAGTCACAGTTTGAATGGAATACTTGGATGGAAACTGTGGAGTATGTCTGGAAAAGGTGGCTCACTGAGAGCATTCCCTGGCAGGGTTCATCTTCCCTGTGGTCTCTTCCTCTCTCTGCTTCCTGGATGTCATGAACTGAGCAGATTTCTTCCACCACTGCCCTGCAACAATGATGTTCTGCCTTATATGGGGCCAAGAGCAAGAAGTTGGTGATCATAAACTAAACCTCAGAAACCATGAGTCAGAATAAACCTTTTACTTTTCCTCCTCTATGTTGTTCATGTTGGGGATTTTGGTTACAGTGATATAAAGCTAACATAATGTATGTATGTATTCAGAGAACATTTTATTTCTATAATGTTTGAAAAATCTTTAAAACAATACGATATAGGATTTTCAAGCTGCACAAATATGTAGTACAAGTAGAAGAACATGTGTGGAAGGAAAACACTCAATTAGGAGGTGGACGGTGGGGAATGACAGGGTGCACAAACCATATGGGGCTTCCACTTCATCTATGAAGTTTTATTTATTTTCAAAAATAGTAAGTAAATATTCACAGAATGTCAAGAAATTGAAATAGAGCTAGGTGGTGGGCATGTAAGTATTGCTTCTTTAAAAATAATTTTCTGTTGTTCGATTAATTCATGATACAAATAAAAATCCCTTAGTTGGTACCTGAGGCATCATAAACACACAATAAATGTAATCTATTAACATGGTAATAATAACAAGCACAGTATCATGGGAACATGGCAGAAAGATTGCTTACTTCCTATTCTCAAGTAAGGCTCCTTTGGCTTAACTCTTAGATTTATAATGGGCCGTGAAGGGAGTATTGGACTTTAATAAGTTGACCTGTGAGGCAAGAGCATTCTGGACCTGACAGTGGTTTTAAGGATAAGCATACAGGCTGCATTTGAGTGATATGCAGTTACAATGATTAGATGATCCATTTTATAGTCTTTATTTACCTTAAATCCATAGAATGTTGATGTATATGATATGTTGGTTACATGATCCACACCTTTAAAATACCAGTTAATATGATTTGCATTTGGAATCAGAGCCATCCACCCAGACGTGTGAGTCAGTCGTTTCTTCTGAAAGGGAATAATGCTTGTTCCTGAGGAAGAATGCAAACAAGCAAATGATAGTGGTAACTACCTTTATGAAATTTCTCCTTTTAAAAACAACTGAAAATGGAAAATATTGGTTTAGTCAATGGGAATCTCTTCTCATTTGGTATTTTAAAACAAAATTAAGACTTAATTCCTTAGGGAAAGATATGATTAAAACACGATGACAATTATAAATAATACCAGGACAAAAGTACTTAAATGTATTAATATAATTCTTTAAATATCATTGACCTAAACATAATTTCATTTCTATTAACAGCTTAATTCTTCAGAATTCTGGATTTACAGTGTATACAAATATACACAGATTCTCTATTTGTCTCCTGTGTCTGTTGAATTCACAAAAACTTATATAACAAAGACTAATTTTTAGTAGCAAATACTTCTACTTGGCCTCAATTAAGTTTCAATTTAAAGATCTTAAGCAATAAGGCTAAAAGTATCACTTTTAAAGTCTATCACTTAACAGTGAGTATAACATCTACATTTTATAAATTGAGAAACTTTGAATTTAAACTATGGTTATGGTAAAATCTATATAGCGCAGTAATGCTTTTGGCATGAGAGATTGCCTGACAATTTCAGTAGAATATCTGAAAAGATCTCTTACACTACAAAAAAAAAAGTTCTTTGATTAATTGTCCCCCTTTTTCCTTCTCTCTTTTTGTCTTTCATTGGATTTTATGTAAAATTAACAACTTTTACCTTAATAATTTAGGAAGAATATTATAAAATAAACTGTAATTCATTTTCTTTTAAGAATACATAAAAAATCCATTATCAAGGGAAAACAAAATTGTTAGGATTATGAATTGGTGTTAGTTTTACAAGAGCCTTGAACAGAGGCACTAAAATTACAATACCAAAATCCCAGAAAAAAATATGAACTATGATAATTCAGCAAATATCCACTCCTCCCCCATCTAAAGGAGACTTCCTGCTCTCTTGGTGTCCTATAACCCCAGGCTCTTCTTTCTTTCTTTTGCATTCTGGCCATGAGGTGAGCAGTTTGCCCCACAAAACACTTCCTGCAATGATATGCTGTTTCACCATTGGCCCAAAAGTAATGAGGCCAACTGACCATGAACTGAAACCTTGAATAGCTGTGATGGTAATAAAAAACTGACAAACACAATAATAAACTGAAGTAGTTCTAAATCTTTGAGAGGAAAGTACAGAGATTAGTACAATAATCAAAGACTTGAGAGAGATGAGAATCAAGATTGCCACCTCATACCCATTAATTTTTTTTCTTTTTGACTAGTGAATATGTCACATGGATGATGGATAAGGATTGCAGATTACTATAACCTAGTTGGTAATGATGTCAAACATATTCATTGTTCCACGTGTAGTATCTATATTGGTAGAAATCAGTAAATTGACAGCACCTGGCACTTCATATACAGCTATTGACCTAGCAAATGCTCCCCAATTCCATCTTAGTCATCAAGCATAATAAATATTTGTCTTCAGTGGTGGTATACGTTTAAAGTGTTGCTCCAAGGGCTATGCCAACTTCTCTGCTCTCTGTCATAATATTTTCTGGAGGCTTCTTGATCAACCGAACATTTGCAAGTCCATGCATTTATTCAAGGCTTCTCAAACACTCACTGAGTGTGTTGCTTGTTTCCTGCCTGAACTCTGATATACATATTATGCTTTTTTGCAGTGTTCCAAAACATCAAGTAACAACTCAAGAAGATGATGACAGACATTTAGGAAAACATACTCAAATCAGTGGTTTAAACTATTATAATCCACATACCAAAAGAGTCTGAAAGAACCACATCCTTTTCAAGTAGAGATACTGGGGAAGGTTTGTTGAATGCTAAACGGTGGAAGCTGACTGAAGCATCACAAAGAGATCCAGGGAATCCGATGCTCCACTGGTCTTCCTGAATGCAATGTGAAGGGTCTAGCAATGAGCTATGTGGGATGACCGTGTACCCTTTGTGTCCTGGAAAAGAAACAGAAGGAACATGATTTCTAGTTCATGTTAGAAAACTGGTATGTGGTGTACAGGTACTGTGATCTATACTATTATAAATAAAATCTAAAAATCTTGGAAAAATTATTCTGTTTGCATGAGGCAAGGAGACTTCACACAAAGGTTCTGCAGCGGGTCTTACTGTAAATGTATTTACAGTATATGTGAATCTGAAGCATATGTGAAAGTCACAATGAAAGATGAGGAGTGCAACAAATAACTTTGTTAAGACACATAAAAGGATTCAAATTCAGGCAGTGTGACTATGGATTCTATACTCTTAACTAATAAACTGCCAACTAACATTAAATATTAAGCAGAATTAAGTAAATCAATAAAGATTACACAAAGATTGATATGTCAGAAGCATCCAAATGTTCTCCCTCTTAAAAGCCACAACAATTAGGAGACAGACATTATCCACTATAGTTCTCAGTCCATCTAAATACTGAGATGAATGTTCTTTTGTCTTTCAAAAATAATTATAAACATCTCTAAGTTTACCTGTCAAGTGGCACACTCCTAAAAAGTCTTATTCAGTAAAACAGACACACACACACACACACACACACACACACACAGAGAGTTTTATTTAGACAAGTCTTTATCTCTAAAAATTTACAGCCACTAAATTCTAGAAACCATGAATATGCGCAGAAACTGTGACATACCCTGGTCTTCAAATGCTAAAAAAAAAATTAACCTACAATATATATTGAATTTTCTAAATATATTATTTGAACAAAACAAAATTGAGAATTTAAATTGAGAAAAAAAGAGTTAATAGGAGGCTTGTCACTCCTATTCTTTAAAAGTATTCTAGCAAGAGTATATCCATTCTATCTACACTGCTTACACAAATAAACCTGGAAGGTATATGTCTCTGGGGCATGACTGGCTGTAGAATTTGGGTGGTCATTAAAGTAATTTCTTATCTGTACAATTGAATATAAAGTGGAAGAATTCTAAAACTGGAATATCTTCCTTTTGTGATCAATGTTCCCATATACACTGCTCAAAATTTACCATTAATTTAAAATCAAAGTGCAAATGTGATAGAAAAAAGATACTTTTGGAAGCTGGCTCTGATAGTTTGATGCTGTTCCAGAAAAGAATGTCTCATCTGTGTCAGATGTTAAACTCTATCTATTAAAACATTATTGAAGTTTGGTGCTGGGTAAGGTCTAAAATGCTGATGAATATGCTGTAACAAATCACCTCTATATTAACACAAATATATTTTCAATGTATTCTAATCATAAATTGAAAAATAGTGTTACCTGTAAGCGAACCGTCAACATCAATCAGTACTGCTTCATGTTCCCATCGAAAGCCAGCCTTATTAGGTGTGTAAAAATACTCAATGTCAACAAATTTTGCACTCCAGCCTCCACATCTATCATTACAAACACCAGTGATGGATGTCACTCCCAAAGCTACACAATTGGGACGGTCAAAGTTCATAAAATGTACTGACGATACAGTCAAGCCTTCACTAAATGGGAGCACTAGGCCCTTTGATGTGCAAAATGCAGACCCCATTCCCAGTTCATCAAGATGACCAACAATTTTGGCATTTTTAACCACTGCTCCATTAGTTTCACCCCACCCTCCAATATAGGGAGCCAGGATCCTCTTGGTCTCAATTCCAGCCTCATAATTGTTTACCATCACAAAGTTATGAAATTGCAGGGCACCTCCGTTAACCCATTCAGCTCCTTTTTGACAATTCCATGTAGTAAGTGAATTAAAAATTGCAGGCACTGGCACTGAAGAAGTACAAGATCCCGTCTGCATGGGGAAATATTCCTCAAAGATCCACAGTCCAAACCAACCTTGAGAATGAACAGTATTATTAAAGAATTCTCCAAGAGGAACTCTTTTTTGGCAAATATTCTGGTCATAAGATGGTCCATCAGGGTGGTCATTCATTCGGTACCAAAAGCCAAAATGAGTACCACCAGCAGCTGCATTGTGTCGAATGGTGTTGTTGGGGTTGGTTACCCAAAATGCAGCTGGGGTCACATCATCATTCAGAAGACTAGTACTTTGCTGAACAAATACTGCCAAGTTATATTGCAGAATGTTGCCATGTTCAATACCATCTTCTATAAAAAATGCTCCTCCCTTGATATCATATATAATATTCCTCTCAACCAGAAGATGATGTGTGTTATGGATGGTAACAGCTCTATTATAGGTTTGGTGAATTGCACAACCTCTTACGTAAGATTTAAACTGTAAATCTCCGAGTAGGTGCCAATGTATTGGATATCGCCCCAATCGGAAAGCCTGGCCAGCATGGAATACCTGTCAAGCCCAGAAATCACATTTATTAATCTACACAGACTCACAGTTTGCCCAGCTCTTTTTTCCTTGGTTCAAAATTACAAATTAATTACTGATACATTAATATCTTCCACATTATTTATTGTTTGAAATGTTATTTTATTCTCAATCCAGCTTATTTTAGACAATGTATAAAAGACCATGCTTGTGAGAAAATGAATGAATAAATGAACAAAAGCCATCTTTGGCTTTCACTTTTTACTTCTGTCTAATAATAATTGTGTTTTGCAAAATGAAATCTCTTAAAAGACCTTTTTCTTTCTTTACTTTGGTTATTATACAATAATAAGAAAAACTTCTGAATGTTCGCCATGTACCTAATATTATATTGTTTTTACATGCACAACCACAGTCTTTGTCACAATACTACAAAGTTGAGTCTGGTCACTAAACTTCATTTTGAAGATGAAGAAACTGAAGTTTCTTAAAAAGGTTGTGCATCTTGATCACAGTCACAAAGCTCCACTCCATTCAAAGCCAAGTTGGTATGACTCTAGAATAGGTCTAATACTAAGGATGGCCAAATGTATGAATGTGTGAATTTGTGTGTGTGTTTAATATAAACTCATGGAATAAGGAAAGAAAATATTAGATCATCTATTTATCTTCATTCCCCATCTAAAAATAGAAAAATAACCATTGCTAATATTTACTATGTAAATTGACCCTGGCAACCTCAAACAGTTCATATCTCAGATGTTACATGTGTGTAACATATCTTAGGGGAGAGTATCATGAAATGGAGGCATTGATCTGTCATCATCAATGAGGTCTAGGTGTGCCCAGAACGGGTTATAGATTTTGCTATAATTTCTTCCCTCCCTCATTCTCACCTTCCCTTCTTTATCTGTCTTCCCTGTCAGATTATAAGCAGAGTATATCAAACAGGAGGAACTTAATACATTTTCATTATACAGACAACTTTAGTTAAGCCACTGTGGTTTAACGATAATGCTTCTTACCTCCACATATTCTATTCTTCCGGTTACCATGTTAGAATCAGGTAAAGGAGCATGAAACATAATGCAGCCTCCAAACTCATCACTTCCTATTTCTTCTCCAAACTTTCCTTGGAGGCATGTCTGTGTAGCAAATTCACCTTTAAAAATATTTTAAGAGAATCTTAAAAGACCATGCTGCAATCTTCTTTTATTATATAAAGAAATATTTTCCTCCATACCTAATTGCATCTTTTCATTCAATATTATTGCAATCTTATTCTGGAACATAAATACATGCATTCACTTCATCTCCTCTTCTAGATGGTACAAAGGGTAAGTACCCTGTCTTGTCCCCTTTGCATGCCCCAGAATACTTACTGAAGCATTTGTTAGAGAAGAAGCTAAAGAAATATTTCAATGGTTGAGTGAATCCTGATAAAGGTATTTTGTTTTATTATTTCTGAAGTTTTTCTCCAAACTAAGGATTAGCAAAATTAATGCAATTTTATATAACATTAGAATATGTACTGTTTCACTTAATTCTTAAAATTATAGTGAGTGGACAAGATAGGAGGTATTATCTTAAATAGTTTGAAACTTGATTTCATGTACTCTGTGAGACTTGAAGCAGATGAACTGAAATCAGAATATAGGTTATTTGTGTCAAATCTAATGAGTTTTATTTATACATCTTATTGAAGAAAAGGTTACTATCCAAGCTGTATCTGTCATTATTTATCTACTTATAGAATTGAAATGATATTAATGATTAGATTAAATATTTAAGAGGCTTGCAAAATACATTGTCCTTTCTACTACATAAAAATATCATTAAGATTCACATATGTACAGCTCTCTTCTACTGGGTATATACAGGCTTGTATTAATTCATTCCCTTCAAGTTAGACATCACCATGGACTTAGCTCTGCCTAATAACACCTGAATAGAAGAGGCACATATGACTTCAGGTCCAAAGCAATTAATTGCTAGTGCTGAACCCTTCAACCATCTCAGCTCCTGCTTCAGAAATCATGAAAATCCACATTGAGATGGAACCTACATTAGACTGGATTCTGGAATGGTTATAATGAGCAGAGTCTCTCCATTGACCCATTTTGGACTGGACACATGTAGCATGAATGAGAAATAAATGTTTGTCATTTTGAATCACTAAGATTTGGGGCTTGTTTGTTATTATAGCATAACCTAGTCCAATGGCTCTTAACTGGGGATGATAGGATGATTTGCCTCTAGAGAACATTTTTGCAAAGTCTAGAAACATTTTTGGTTAACACAGTTGTAGGAAATGTTACTAGAATTTAATCAGTAGAGACCAGGTATAATGCCAAACATCATACAATGCACAGGACAAAGCCACACACAAAGAATGATCTGGATAAAATGTCAAAAATTCCAATGTTGACAAATTCTGCCCCAGCCTATCCTGACAGGCTCTGATCTCTATATTTACTTCTTTACCTTTTCATCTATTCATTTGTCCATCAATCCATCACCTGTCCAGGAATTATTAGTTAAAATACCTATCTACACTGAATTTACTCCCACATACACTGCCCTAATGGAATACAGATTTTTGAAAAGAGGAAAAGCATTGCTAAATCAAATATTTGCTAAACAGATTATCATCAAATGTAGTTTTCTACATTTAGGTAAATTTAAAGGACAATTTTTAAATGATATTCAAATCCATAATTATCAAGGTCTAATCTAAACATAAAAGGGATCATAAAAATAGAGACTTTATCAACAGAATCCAAGTGCACTCATTTCTCCCACTGGTGTCAACAATAACCATTTTTATTCAGTATATTGCAAATACTTTCATAATGTTACTTAAAAATACTACCAGGTCTTCCAGATTTCCATGAAAGTTACAGGCAGATTTACAAGGTGAAACTAAAATATGGCATTTCAATATAAGACAATTAAATTTTGGAATAAGGAAATTAAAGCATTAGATCATCTATTTATGCATCATGATTATACCAGCTACTAAAATTACCTGATAACTGCTAAAATTACCTGTGTCAAACCCATCAGGACATGCTGGGATTTTGTTATTCCACTCTATATTATCAGATCCTCTTATTAAGATATTTCTTGTAAGAATTCCAACTTCTGCCCTTGCTTCAAAAAGAGTTCCATCAGGGAGTGTGACAGTGATTCCTAAGTGTGTGTAATTCAGTGGATTAGTTAGTGTTATGTTTTTGCCATCAGTAGATACAGATTCGATGGTTCTTTCTTCATTCTCTCGTTGACTATGTCTGTAAAACATTTTTTTTAAATTTCAAAGTTATTATAAATCAGCATAATATATTGATTTGACATATTCACTTGATGCCATTTTGAATATTTCATTTATAAAATAAGGAAATTTTTTACATTGTGAAATATTCTGAAGAAGAATTTGAATACAGTATTTTACTTTTTTTAGAATAACTAAATAAAAATACTTTGAAGTGGTAGACTTGTTCATAAGACTGTATTCAATTTTAAAAAGAATTCAAAAGAACTATTCATTCATAACTTTAGGATCATCCTCAGAACTTCTCAGTTGAGGGTTGTTTATACTCTAGCAATGCATGGAGACATTGTTAGCTGTCACAGCAAGAAGGTGCTATTGGCATCTGGTGGGTAGAGGTCAGGGAGGTTTCTGAGAGCCTATAATCCACGGATTGGTCCCTACAACAAAGATTATCTGGTATAAAATGCAAATCACCAAAGCCGAGAAACCCTTACAAAGAAAAGTCATTGGATATTCCTGAGCAAAGAAAAGAAAACATTGAGTTGAAGTTTATTTCTACCATTTCTCCAATATGCCCCAAATTCCAGCTACAGTAAAAAGGACTTGCAAATTCCATAATGTACCTCTTCATATATTTAACTGCTCAACAAATATTTATTGTCTAGGTATATAGTTAAGTACTAGGGATACCAAGTAGAAAGTGCCCCTGGTTTTAAGATGAGTCTGTTAACTTCTGATTGGAAATTATCTACTAAAGATCGGTGCTGTTAACAGAGGTAAGCTTAAGGGAGTTTCTTGTGTCTTCCTGAAATTCTCTTTTGACCCTTTTCTCCCTTGCAAATGCTTTCCATTCTTTAAGTACAAGTTTGAATGATAGTGCCACGTGCGAAATAGATTAGAAGTCAAGTCTCTCAACTTTCCCAATCTTTCTGGATTCCCAGTGCACTTTGCATAATGCCCTGTTGCCCTCAGAATAACCACACTATAGGTAGTCTAGAATTAAAAAGTACCTACTTCTCTGTCCCTTCCACCAATCTGGCTGCTCTTCTAGGCAAGGACCCTGAACCGTTTTGCATGCTGAGCACTTTGTAAAATACATGTCAAAACTCAGTAACAGCAACAGTTTTCTACTGGTTGAACATATTAATGAAGAATGGATTGGTGTGGGGAAAAGTGTAGTGGAGCCTAAATAGGACAATGCCATCATATTTCAGGAATAAAGGTCTGAGGGTCTAATTTAAACCTAGAGAAGGAAAAGCTGATAGAAGAGACATTTCAAGGGCAGAACCAAAAGAATATGTGATGTGCAAGAAGTGAAGGATGGTAATTCTGGGAATGGTTTTGTGAAGAAAAATATTAGAATGTAGGGGTTTACATAATGGCGATGGGGGACGGGGCATGGGAGGAATGGGCAAAGGGGAGGGAGGGGAAAGGAAGGGGCAAGTCGGTAGGAATGATGGTGGAATGAGTTAGATATCATTACCCTAAGTACATGTATGAAGACACGAATGGTGTGAAAATACTTTGTGTACAATCGGTGACTTGAAAAATTGGGCTCTATATGTGTAATATGAAATGAATTGCATTCTGTCATCATGTATAACAAATTAGAATAAATAAATAATTTAATTTAAAAAACAAAAAATAACATAAAAAAATATAAAAAGGACTGAGAGTGTTGTTCAGTGGTAGAGCACCCCTCAGTGAAAAATTAGTACCAAAAAAATAAATAAATAGACTTAGTCCATACTACCTAAAGTCATCTATGGATTTGATGCAATCCTTGTCAAAATTCTAATGTCAATCCTCACAGAATTAAAAAATTAATCCTAAAATTTAAATGGAACTTCAAATTATTAAAGGAATCTTGGCAAAAAGAACAAGGCTGGAGGCATCACAATATCTTATTTCAAAATATACTACAAAGTTTTGTAACTAAAAAATGTGGTATTGGTACATTATAATTGTATACAAAATTGGAATGAATTGTGATATATTCACATATGCACATAACATAATTTGGTCAACTTTATTCCCTAGTTCTTCCCCTTCCCCTCCCATTCTCTATGCCCCTTGATTCCCCAAGTGTACTCTAGTTTCATGAGATCTCCTTTTTTATTCCCTTTTCTCCCTTTCACATAAAAATAGAAATAAAATCAATACAGTGGAAGAAGGGGATTAGGGAGAGTGTTCAGGGGAAGGAAAGAGGAAGTACTGAGGATTGAAACTGAACAAACTCTGTTATATGGATTTATACATATGTCAAAATGAGCCCCACTATTATATATAGCTATAATGCACTAATAAATATTTTAAAAGATAAAAATGAATGTAGGGGTTTAAATGGGGGGTGGGGAGAAAGGATAGTAAGGATGAAATGGGAATGTAATATTAAGCAGTGTACTAATCTTTTTGGGAAAAAAAGGATAATAATGAAAGAAGCTAGAGGATATGCTAGAATAAAGTTATTTTTTAAAACAGTGGGTCATCAGAGAAACCTAGAATTGCAAAGGATTCAGAGAAGGAATTGTGGGGAAAGGGGTCAGGACGGGTAGCAACAGGCAGGTCTCTACAGGTTGTTTATAGAAAGAATGATTCAGTAGTGCAATATCTCACAGGTGGTAGGGGAAAGGGGTTGTTCTTTCCTGGATTCTCTCACATCCAGATGATATAGCAATTTCTTTTAAAAAGACAGTTCTAAATGGCATTTTTATATGTGCGTGCACCTAGAAACACCTTTCTTTCCTTTGTAGTGATACCTCATGCTTATAAACACTTTGAGCCAAGTTCTGCTATAAAGCTTTGCACGTATTAACTCACTGACTGCTTACAATAATTCTATGGGGTATATATTATTAGCATTGCAATTCAACTGAAGCACAGAGAAGGGAAATATGATGACTAAGGGTATTGCTGGGAATGGGCCCAGGCTGATTGATTTCAGAAGCTATTTTCTTAACCTTTACCTGGCTTTACAAATTCTCAAGTAGGATTTACCAATGAAATAGTGAACAATGAATTAGATTTGGAAAGAAACTCCTTAATTCTTGTTTCTTAAAATTAAATAGCCCTATGCTAAACTGTAAACTTACTCTGTTTAGAGTAAGGGTATAAATGAAGATTTTCTATTCTATTAACAAGCCCTATGGTTTTCCTGCTTGTTTGTTTTGCCATTATGTAATTAAAATTTCTTCCAAGGGCAGAAAAAATGGGCACTTTCAAATCTAAGTATGCATTTAACTCTTCCTAACATCTGCAAATCTATTTTTAGTTTGGAAAATGGAAAACTTTAAATGCCATCTCGAATTTCAATTTTAAATTGCCCTTAACATATTGGTTTCTTGTCATAAATTACTATTTACTTCCTGATAAGCATAACCATATCCAATCTCAGTATTATCCATAATTTGAACAGTAAAACAAAAATAAGGCTATTTTTATCCCCACTCCCTGATATATTTAGGAGAGCTGTATTATTTTTCCTTATATTTCTTGTTTACTAAAAATATGTAACTAATATAAATTAAGGGTCATAAGCAGTTTCAATTTTAAAATGTCAGGCACCTAAAAAGCAGTTTCAATTTTAAAATGTCAGGCACCTAAAAGGTTACTTTAATTATCACTTTTTCTATCATGGTTTCTTCCCTTTTACTCAATCATTGCTAAGAAATTTGCTCTGTGGGACCACTGCCAATACTGTAAGATAAGAAAGGGTTCACCAGCTGCTTTCAACCATATTCTTTGGTGACCTCAAACAAAGAAACTCATTTACATTTTTGCATTCATGAATGTATTTAATTAATATTCTAAGTCAAAATTTTCAAATGACTTTCAATAGCAGAATGTTTTTTTTAAATTAAATCTTACATAGGAACCTAGCTATGGAAAACAAAATAATTAGTTCATATTTATTTTATACATTCAGATTTGTACTTACTTTTTTTTTGTAATTGTAAATTCAGTCACTGAAAACTCAACACACTTGGTCATCAACCAAATGTTCACACTTGGCACACATCTATTAGGCTGTTCATGCTTCTTTTAGAGGATTCAAATGTAAATCAAAGAGCGTGGACCTTTTGAATTGTTCATTTTTTACAAGCTTAAAAAAAAATCTGCTTTCTAAACCAAACTCATACCTGTGTCCTGTGCTTGCAATTACAATCTTATCTCCTTCCTTCCATGTCACAGCTTCTTGTAAAATCAAAATCCGTTCCCCTGCCTTTGCAGTGTGAGCCAAACGTGTCCAGACCACAGAAATAGGCAGACCTGGAGACAACATGCAAAACTTCAGATGTGCTTTCTATGTTACTGAGATTTTATGCATTTTAATTTATGCAATTTAATTTGGATTAAATGAATTTGAGGAAGGTTAATTGTACCTTAGGATTTCATACCTATGTCACAAAAGAAATGTGAAGAATGCTTGCTTCAGAAAAGTAACAGGTTTAATAATAATGTATGTTTCTATGAAATTAGAAAAAATATTCTCTGCAATGATGTATTCCACTGATAACAATCTTCCTTTTATAAGCACAATATAAATGTGGTGTAATCATATTAACAAAATGGACTGTTATTTTTTTTCATTATTGATAGGGACTGCTTAAACCAATAATCTCGAGATAAGTGATACATGTAAAACTAAGAACTTTTAGTAGGATATATTTAGCATGATGTAGGACATTTATGATCATAACAAGGTACTATGTTTATGACATTCTAAATCTATAAAAACAGATTATTGCAATATATAGGACTTCCACATAAAAAAGACAAATTTCATTCATCTTTTATAAAATGTTATCCTGGCACCTTCAACACTATCAAAATCATCTTTACTTGCTGGCAATTTTCTGGAATATAGCTATAAAAAAGTTCAACTATAAATTTATTGATGTATTTTAGAAAGAGTCCATTTTTGGATACAAATGTAAGGAATCCATTTCTGTTTCCAGTCTTAGTGCCTTTCCACATGGACAAATGAATGAAGTACACAGTCACCATGCACTGTGCATGTGACTGTGCATGTGACACTGTGCATGTGCATGCATATGTGGAAGCATATGGCAAAGGGTTGGAGGAAGGCTGTAGACATGGCCCGGGGAGGAGTGGCCTTGAGGCTGGCCTGTGCTAGGGGAGGTTAGTGGAGTTCAGAGGAAGATATCTAAACACAGACTAGCCTGGGAGCTTTCACTTAGCTTGGGCCTCAGTACCATGCAGATCCAGGACTCCCTCACGCACAGCCAGTGTTTTGGCCCCATACACAGGGAGCTCAGGAGATCTCAGGTGCCCATGCAAGGTAATGACTGCTTTGTGCTGGAAGGGAGATGCTTCTGTCCCGATCTGCAAGAGATTTCACAGGCCTCATTCAGAAAATTAAAATTAAAGTCCAATATTTACTTTAAAAAAAAAAAAACTTGATGAGAAATTGAATACAATTCTATTGTGTCCCAACAGGACACACTTTCTGTGGCTGTGAACTTATGATCCTCCTGCTTCAGCCTGCTGAGTAGCTGGGATTACAGGAGTGCATCACCACTTCTGGCTTCATATCCACAATTCTCATTATGAAAAACAAATTTGTTTTCCCATCTCTTCCCTCTCTTTTTGAGGATTGGTTGTTCAACTGTTCATATCTTTCTTTCAAAATACAAGCCTTAAAGTCTCTAGTCAGCAAAATATGCGAGACTTCTGGTCGACTTTAGCCACATATCAGAGCTATATTTCTTGTTCTATTTTAAATTCTGCTCCTTGATAAAACTCTAATTATCTTCCCATTAAATTGCAAGAATATTCTAAGAAACTTTTCCCCAGATAAAGATTGTTTTATTAATAAAGCAAACCTAATCAAAGATAAACTCAGGAGAGGTTGGTGTAATTAACTATCCATTTTACATATAGTATTTAAAAAGGAAACAGGTTAACAATAAATGTATGTCATGTTCTCTTATGTACCTGAAGAGTACCACCGTCCGTAATTAGAATATTTTCTGCTTGGAGTTCAATGTCAGCTTCATCAAATATTAGAGTTCCACCTGTGAACCATACAATTTTTAAACATATCTCAAGAAAAAAGTATTATCAAAATTCACCTACTAAATTAAAAGTAAAAATGTAATTTCTTATCCCTCTCTTGCTACCTTAATATGTGTCACTTTACTTCTGCTCTTTGGTAACATGAAAGTATAAAAGCTTCAGATAAGACCCTGGAAGTTCACAGAAAAACAAAATCTAGGGCAGATTATTTTCCTTTGGCAATTTTCATATCTTAAATGTTATTAAATAGTATAGCTGCACAAATTAATTCTATAAATAACAGGGTTTTGAAATATAAATTAAGAATAAAACACTTAAAGTTACACAAAAGCATGTTTATAGAAACTATTCTATAACATCAACATTAACTCTGAATTCTTGCCCACTAATTCGCACCTAAAACAGCTACAGGTTGATTAGCATTATCAAGAATATAATAAGGTGCACTTTTATAGATTAATCTAAACATGTAGACAGTAACATTTTACTTGTCTAAAGATCCCATGCTAGTAGGCCCAGTGATGCATGCCTGAAACCCCAACAGTTTGGGAAGCTGAGGCAGGAGCATTGTGAGTTCAAAGCCAGCCTTAGCAAAAAGCGAGGTGCTAAGCAACTCAGTGAGACCCTGTTTCTAAATAAAAAACAAAATAGGGCTGGGGATGTGGCTCAGTGGTTGGGTGCCCCTGAGTTGAATCCCTGGTATCCCTTCCACAAAACAATAAAATAAAGATCCCATACTCAATAACTTTGAATAACTAAAACATTGTTATTATTTCAGAAATTAAAAAATATATAAAATTACCAAAGTCTTTGAGCAGCTAAAACCATTACAGTGAAGTTTATGTTCAAAGCCCCAAGCACTTTACTCTTATTCCTCATTTTTTTTGCATAATTATAATAGTTGTGGTTATTTCACTTTTTATGGTAGAAAAGAGTATATTAAGGGCTCTATCAGTGGTAGAGTGCTTACCTGGCACATGTGAGGCACTGGGTTTGATCCTCAGCACCACATAGAAATAAATAAATTAAATGAAAAGGTATTGTGTCTGCATACAGCTAAAAATATTTTTTTTTATAAAAAGTATATTAAGGAACAGAGAGAAGCTCCAGTGACCACTGAAAGCAGGGTCTCATGCAAAGGTCACACAGTCACACTCTGGCTACCAAGGGAATCAGGGGGTCATTTAGGATTGACTTTAATGGACTGTTATAAGTTTATAACCTCTTGGATCCATCATATCAGCATTTCTGCAGTAGGAAATGCTGTGTACTATTGAGATCAATTAACTATGAGTGCACGGGCAAGTTCACCTTTGGTTATGGAAACCAGTTTCATGAGACAACATTTAACTATAAAAGTTGTGTAGGGGCATGTAATACACTCTGACACTTTTTTGTTCTATTTGATTAAAAAATGCTTGTTGTAACCCAATAATATCATACCTACAAAGAGACTAATACTCAGAAAACTCAGCACTACATTCCATATTAAAAACACAGTGTAACTATGGATGTTCACAGTCACAAATGTTGGTTAAATTAACTTCACAGAAACAGTCCCTAGGTAGAGACTAATAAACAGATTTTCAGAAATTTACCCTGAATAAGCAACATTTTCAGAATAGGGGTACTTTGGTCCAATAAAATGATCTGTCCTTTTGTAATAATAGCAAGTGAACCTTCCTCTGGGGGAGATATTCCTCCCCATGAGTAACTGGAGGACCAAGCATCAACATACAGGAAATCAGCATTATCCTGTAATAAAGCACAAGAGATTTTGAAGTTCAAAGAATGTACCAGAATTTTTCAGTTTCTCAGACATAAATGTAAAGCAATGCACATTTTTAATAACAAAATATACCCCACTTCAAATATGTGATAGTTGACTCGAGTTTCTCATAATAATAAAGTGAAAAATACATTACCAATTAGTTTATGATTCAAAAGTAATAAAAATTTTAGTAATAAGCACCAAAATTGCAATTACTTAAAATTTGGTGGAGTTACAGTTCAGTTATCTTTTGGAGACATTAAAGTAAAACATCCACTACCCATTAGCCCACCCTCCATAATAAGTGTTTCTATTGCTGTGATCAATATTCCCAACAGCATTATTACCAGCTTGGCCCTGCCGATGTCTCTGATGTTGACATGAACTGGCGCCCATCCCGAAGGAGTATGGGCCTCTGTCGTGCAGAAGATGTGTGTCCTGTTGGAAAACTCAACATCACATCTGGCTTCATCTATAGTGATGTGAACATCCTGGGTATTTTCACTGTAAAGGAGAAAAGGAAAAACAGGACAAAGTTTTTCTCAAATTTCTATGTCATATAATCAAATCCCTTTTTTCATCTGTGTTATTGCAAAGTAATGATCTTGCCCTAGGATCCATCCAAGTGCAGATTGACACTTTTTTCAATTAAGACTTCAAAAATATTTGTTAAGGAATACAGTAAAACAAAGATATTAAAAGGTCAGGAAATAGAACTGCCCAAATTACCAAGCGCTCTAGCGTTAGAGGAAGAACTGCCTGGATTGGAATTACTTTGCTCTTATTCCTTATTCATTAGTCTCCAAATGGGCACCTTAGAAAGAGACTTTTGAGGATCATTTTGCCTATTGACATTTTTATCACACTCACAGACCTTAGAAATTATCCTCCTTTTAAAATTCAAATCCAAAATAAAATTATGGGTACTTGAGGAACTAAAATTACCTTCTACAGCTTATGTGATGTCGTGTTTTGAAGTCAGCCTGATCCACCTGAACAGTGATGACAATATGGTCAAGAAGTTTGAGCTAATAGTAAGCATGAGAAGAAGGAACAAGACTATTTACAGGGAAATGGGTCTGGTGTACAGAAAGATGTTTCTTTTACCCAGCGAAGCAGATCACAGTCGAAGATCAGACAGTGGCAAAAGCATAACAAGGTGATTATGTTTGTGATGTTACTAGGATTTGGGGCAAGATACTTAAGCGCTCTCATATTAGTCCTACCATTTACAAATAGTAGCAAATGACATAATTTCATTGTTCTTTATGACTGAGTAGAACTCCATGGTGTAGATACCTCATTTTCTTTATCCATATGTCTGTTGATAGGCACCTAGGCTGGTTCTATAACTTGGCTATTGTGGATTGTGCTGCTACAAACATTGGCATGTATGGATCTTTATATTATGCTGATTTTAAGTCTTTTGGATAAATACCTACAAGTGGTATATTTAAATCTGGTATATTTAATTATTTAAATATTGTATATTTAATCCCATTTTATTATTAAAAGACTAGGAATGGAACTACCACATAACCCAGCTGGGATTAAAAATGTCTCATAAGATAAGGCAGGAAGTTTCTATGGATAGGAAGGTACCCGGCATAGACTGAGCACACAATCAGTGTTAGCTATTAGTACTATTTTGTGCCTCGAGTGTGGCTTATGAGCAGAAAGATGCACATGAACTCAGCTATGTTTAAGCACTGTCCTGGCACATTGGGTTGCGGGGGCGTAGTGTCTGAATTTGGAAACATGAATCAAACCATTTGTATGTGAAGACAGTACCTGAATCCTGATCCCCTGACTGTGAGTCTGGTGCCCCCTGCTGTGCTGCCTCTCCTGGGAGATATTTCAGTGATGAGCGGAGTCAGTGAGGTCATGTACGTAAACGGAGTCACGGACAGCGACGAATCTTTCCCGTTGACCACACTCACTTCACAAGCTTGCTCAGGTCCCCTGCCTATGAAGAGAGGGTCAAACTCAGCACAGCTCTGCCATAGATCTTTAGGTGGAATCTCACATAATAACGTTGTGTAATCATTCCTAAGTCCCCCAAACATTTTCAATAACATCTTCCTTTTCCCATGATCATGTTCTAATAAACACAGGCTGAATGTGTAGTTCTAAAATCCTCTCACAATAGCCGAAACATCACAAAGTACATGCACATTATCCAGAGGGAAAAACCCTCCCTCAGACCTCTTACTGTAGTCAGTTCTGTAAACCTGCCTCCTCAGTTTTCCAGTGATGAAGGTTCCAACACTGCAAATTGGAGAAACGGAGGAACTACTAAAGGCAGGAAGTGACAACAGCAAGGAGTGATGGGTGAAGGCAAATGGGAGGCAGAAAAACTACAGAAATCTTGTACAAAATGTGAAAGGAAGGTGAGGAGCCATTGTTAAGACAAACAACCTAGAACCCCTGCCAGATGGCAGTATCATTGCTGCATATGAATTCTACTATTGAATAATAAATAAGCCAAGATATAAAAAGCTTACATTTTCTTCAATATTCCTTGTTTAAAATGTCACAGAAGGAAAATATTCAGAAAAATTTCATCAAATTTTGCTAAATTTTAAAAAGATTTTTGCACATAAATCATATCCTTTATTCATTTAGAATAGTCTCCTTGTTTAAATACCTTCTTTTATTAAATAATAATTAAAATTAATTGCCTAACATACTAGATACTTTAACTTCACAATAATCAATTAAATTTGTGTTAATAATATCTATTTAATTAGAAACTTAAGTAGAAAAGAGTTTACTTAGCTAGGGTTACACAATAAATGGAAAAGAAGAAATTCAGAGATTCCTGGAGTTCTGATTCTTAACCACTAAATAAAAATAAACAAGAGTAATAAAAATTGCAAATCACATATCATATTCTACATATCACTTTATGTACTTCTCATACATTAAACTTACAATAATCCTGTAAAATAATAATAATGTGATTAATCTCACTTTGTAGATGAAGAAACTGACGCAGAGAGAGGTTAGTCAACTTGGCCAAAGACACACAGGATTTGAATCTTGGCAGTTTGTTTCATACTATCCTATCTTAAAAAAAAAAAAAAAAAAAAAAAAAAAAAAAAAAACCTAATACACTAGCAAGAACTAAAGACATGTTCTCATTTGGCCCACCCAATATGCTAAGAGTCATCGGTTTTTGTCATAAACTGACATCTTCAAAGATATATTAAACCTAGAAAATAAAGTTCTGAATGAACTGCTTAAAGTTAGGATGATTCAATTATTTCCAAGGAAACTGACAATTTGAAAACAGCAATTCTGACTGTGATCTTTATATGATTAAACAATTCTCAATAGTAGCCATTTTTTTTCTCACAACTTACCATCATGGGGTGGAATCTCACATAATAACGTTGTGTAATCAGACCTCAGCCTGTCAATGGCACACTCTGAGCCACAGATCAATACAATTGAATTTTGTGAATTAAACCCAGTGCCTGTTACACTCATGGTTCGGCCACCACCAAAACTCCCTAGTGAAGACAAATACAAGGGAACAATAAAACTGAAAAGAAACTTTCCCTATGTACATATTTATTAACTTTATTTTGAAATCTGACATGGCAATAGATTGTATTAAATGATCTGAAATTATTATACTAATAAAAGAGTATTTTTTGCTTTGTACTGTTTTAAACTCTTCATTGAGAAAATGTCAAATCTGGTAATTCATATAAAATATTTCTAGAAACTATATTTTTATTTAAAAGAAGTGTCACAAAGAATTTCAAAATAGTCAAAATATATGTATAAAATTACTATTTCAGTTGGGTTCATTGGTTATGCTTAAAGGTTTATAGCCATTAAAATAATTTTCAACTAGAAAAAATACTATTTTTGTAGCAATGAATATTTGTCAGTGATGGGCTAAATATCATTTAAAAAAATTCAATCTATACTCTGGTCACTTTAGGGCTAAATTTTAAATAAATTATGCAGTCCTAAGACAAATAAAGGCATTTGCCCAATACTTTGGAATCTTTAGTTAATACTCTGGCTTGCTTATTAGTTTGATGAATAGAGAAAAATAATGTATTAATGGAAGTACAAATTTTAGTAATGTTTAAAGAACATTATTTTTTTTCTAAATGTGTTTACTGAAACAATATAAAATATGCATATTCATGACTACCTTGAGTTGGATGAATATTCTGAATATGAAGTGGGTACTCAAATTCAACAGTAGACACGGCGGAACCTTTAGTCTTATGATGCATCAGCACAGGAAAAGTGCCACCAGCATGGGCACCAGTGACACACTGCAGCACACTGTCATTGACCGTGGTTACATTGCACTGAATGTCACCAATCATCACGGAAATTTCTGAGATATCAAAACCAAAGTTAGATCCAGTGATCTCAATTTCAGTTCCTGGTAGACCTTAAAAAAAAAAAAAGCAAACACTGTTAAGTGTATATCTAAATTTCAATACTTATGCATGCATTTAAAAATAGACCTCTTTGTGTAAACAAAATAATACCCAGTATTTTAAAACTAACACTAATATACATGCTGTGTTACAGACATTTTGAATACAATAAAGATTACAGTCTACTGTACACTAACTATAACTGACTTATCTCAATGGTCATTATTTTCCAGCCCTTCCATACATTCTCCTGAATTGTAAGTTTCTAATTCAGATAGTAGAAAAAATAGAGAAGTAGAAGAAAGGCAAAGAGAAGAAAGATGATATAGAATTAAGAAGAATGAATGTCTGCACAGGTCATGGTGGGTTAGGCTACATGGATGAAGCTAATTATTTTTTTATTCTTGGTGATTTTCCCCCCTGAATTAGCAACACTTTTTGAGAATAAACTATTTTTTTCTTAATTCAAATATTTTTAATAGATCTGACTTGATAAACAAATCATGATGAATAAATACTTAGGTGTAAGATTATAAATACAGAAAAAAAGAAATTAAAAACTTTTAAGTGAATATTAATGTTAAGGTCTTAATGACTGTACACAGAACCAAGAATCTCAATCTTTCTTTTGAAAAATGTACACTGAGGAAGGGCAAGGGCATTAAACACACAGAATTTCTCATAAGTCATTCAAGTGACTACACACACACCTAAATTTTATGAATAGATAGTAATTTCTACAATCTGTTTCAAATGCAGGGTCAAGTAATATTTTGAATTTAATTCAAGCAGTAATAGTAACGACTCCTATACAATTGATTATAGTGAGAATTACCAACATGTCATGATATATGCAACATTATAATATGCATTACAAATATTAATAAGATATTTAATGTTAAAAATAGTTTTAAGATACAAAACAAAAATGATTTTATATATATTAAAACTATCATTTTGTTTGACATTTCACTTTAAAATGCAATAGTGCTAATTCTAGGTGTCATTTACTTTGTGTCTCTTCAGTAAATAAAACAGCTTGGGTTTCACTTGTTTAAAAGATCTAGGGGCTTGTGCATGTGAGACAAGCCCTTTACCAACTAAGCTATATTCCCAACCCTTAAAAGTTTCTTATGCTTCACATACCTTATTCTAAAAAAAACATTCAAAGAGAGATAGGAAGAGAAATGGTCCATGGAAGTAAGGAACAAACGTCATCCTCTGTAATGACTACAAATATATAGATATCTTATTTCTATTGTTAATATTTGCTCCAATGAGCAAACTTGATGTATTAAAGAAAATTTTAATAGTAAACTTCTTGAATGAAGAAAATTTATCTGACTTAACCTGATACATTTCCCAGGATGTAAAATGAAAAAACACCTTTGTAAAAGGTGAACATTTAATGAATTCTTTATGAAATGTATCATTCTAAATTACATTTTATGAATGAAATTCTTAAGTTTTCACGAGAGGTACCTGAATATATAAAGAAACCAATGTTAAAACAAAGCAGAACAAAAGCGTCCAAGATTTCATCATTAAGAAGTAGAAGAAGTAAGATTTGAACCTAGTATCAAGATCATGCTCTGAACCATGGCACTACAGCCGCTACTTCAGAATTCATTACATGGATGAAAATTATTACAATAGCATGAGATGTTCAGAAACAGCACAGCATAATGACAAGGAACTTGGAAGACATTTTGATCTATTCTTAGCTTGGAAAAAAATGTGTTATGCTAAATAATTAAGTAAATCATAATAATTTTCTCTATCTGAATGTGCCAATTACTTCCTTAAAAAGAATTCTATCATACTAACAATAATCAATTGGAGTTTCATGGAATTACAGTACTCTGAAAATTTCTCAACTTCAGCAAGATCAACTTCTTGTGAATTTTAACAGTTGTTTCTTGTGCCATATGAATATAAATGACATAAATTATCCATTTTGGTGCATTGAAATTAGTCATTACTTTATTTGAAAGGTAGGCCAATTTAATGGAGGTATTGTTCAAGACAGAAATTGAAATTTAGCTAAAAATTTTATCCCAAGAACATACCAAAAATAATCACAAAACAGAGACTACACAGAACTCGAACCCAATATACTAATTGGCTGTGTAATAAACACATCTTAACAATTACTTATGAATATTATTATAACTTTATAGTAATAAATAGTATTGATGATGTCATATAAATATAATAAAAAATGCAAGTAAGTATTGGAGTTACCTCGATCTGGAACAATCCCTCTGAGAAATAGTGTATCTTCCAGGGAATAGGTAAATGACAAAGATGGATAAGTGATGGCATTAACAAAGATCTTCAGATCAACCTTTCCAGCTCTCCCTGGTGGGGTGCTGCAGTAGACCTCACTGGAGTTGACAAAAACAATCTGACAAGGGTGATCCCCAACAGTAACGGTGGTGTTGCCAGGATAAAAGCCATTCCCTGTGATCCTCAAAATGGTTCCTCCACCAATGCTTCCAGACTTTGGTGAGACAGAAGCTACTGCAGGGCTGCTAACAGTCAGGTTTCCCAGAGCCAAGCCCTTGGATCCCACCAGAACTCTGAGAGAATGAGGTCCAGCTGGGAGAGAAGTCATAAGAACAGTGATGTTCTTTTCATTAACATGTGTTACTCTGAACTGTTGATTTCCAATGAAAACAGCAATCTCCTCCAAAACAGTCCCCAAACCTTCTCCTTCAATAAGAACATTTACAGATCCTTCAATAGAGTTTGGGAAGATCCCTGTTATATAAGGAGTGATGCTTTCTGAATATGAAAAGCTGCAGTTTCCCTGACATTGGGCAGGCACTCCGTGTATTAGAAGATCTACATGCACAAGCTGTTGGGGAGCAGGGGATGTTTCACACTCAATGACTGTGTAATTCACTGTTAGAACTTTACATGGGAAATGACCCATAAAGACTTCTACACCTGCAGAAGAAGCTGAGAATCCAGAGCCCTTTATGGTCACTCTTGTCATTCCAGTAGTTGATCCTGCACTTGGCAACACCATATCGATGCTTGGCAAAAGTACAAATCGCCTGTCAAATTCCTTGGACAGTGTGTTGATAGCAGTGCCCAAATTGTAAACAATCAAAGTGACAATTTCTCTGATACCAACATCCATTGAGTTTTGAGGGTCAATATGACACATAATAGAATTTTCACTACTTTTTTCTACAACACAGGGGTAACTACCAATTGTTACCTGAAAGTAAAATGAATATGAAATCAAACAAATCAATATATTACTCTAATATGAACTTATATTTTGTACTAGCAACAACCATAATTTTAGAACACTAATTCTGTGTAAAGTTTTTATTCATAAAATTAAATTTTGGAGATGATTAATACATATCTTGAGTTAACTTTAAGATAAAATTGTGATTGTACATGCATGCTTGTAACTACATTATTCATAGTAGCTGCAAAGTGAAAACAACTCAATGTCTTTCAATTGGTGAATGGATAAATAAAATGTGGTAACATACAATGGGATATTATTTGGCCATAAAAAAATAAAGTACCAACAAATGGTACAACATGGAGACACTTTGAAAATGTGCTAAGTGGGAAAAGCTGGTCACAAAGAGCTCCATATTTTATGATTATATTTATAAGAGATGACCAGAATAGTCAAATCTATAAGAATGGAAAGTAAGTTAGTGGTTTCCTTGGGCTGGGATGAATGGGGTAGTTGGAGATGATATCCAAAGGTTTTAGGTTTTGTTTTGAGGTAAAAAAATAAATTATAAAATTGATTGTGGTCATGAGTCTCTGAGTCTACCTTTATATATACTTAGCTATTGAATTGTATATTTTAAATGGTTGAATTGTTTGGTATGTGAACTATATCTCATAAAGCGGGTAAAAATTAAATTATGAAGTTATGTTAAAACATCTTCATTTTATTGAGTATATGGAAGATTCAAAGGAGAGCTTTAAATTCTTACCTTATTAGCACATGTGAGATTACTGAAGCCACGCCCAGAAATTGTTATCAATTCATTGACTGTTCCGGTAGATGGGGTAATATTGCTTATAGATGGTGAATTACAACTTGAAAGCTCAAAAAACAGTTTATTTGACTTTTTAACCTTGATATTGTTCAGGCCACAGAGGGGTTCTGTTGCTAGGCAGCCTGCCACAGAGCTTTCTAAGTGCAAATTCTCCGGTCCTCCTTTAGACAAAAGAACTGCCTGTAAGTCATGAATAACATTCTAAAACGAGAAATGTTTTCAGACTGCGTAACACTTTATTTTAAGGAAGACGCTTTTAAGCTCTGAAAAATCTTCTTCTTTTATTTTAATGACAAGAGGGTCCCAGGCAGAATAACGATATTAAAGACTTGGACAAAGATGTTACAGTGTAGATATAAGAATGAATATAAAATTAATTCATTTTCAATTTGTCTAAGGCCAGATCCCATAGGAAAAATAAAACCATAGCATCACCTAACATTTTAATAGGTTTACAGACACATGCAGGGAGTCAGCATTCTCACTTTGAATTTCATGTAAGCACATAAGGGTTCTAAGAGACTGGCAAGAAGACATTAACAGCATCTTTATTTTATAGAATACACTCCAGCTTCAGAACTGTCTGAACCTATGAGGGGTCATGTGGTAGCAAGAGACAGAAGTAGGTTAAACCCAGTCATCTGACTCCTACTCTAGAAAGGTCCTATGAGCCCTGGGTCACCTGAATAAAAGTTTCCATCTTTAACCCTCTTACCCTGAGCATAGGTGGCTTCAGTGCTACCCACAAACAGGTGCAGGGGAATGTGCCTGGTTTGGGCTGGTAAAACATTAATGACTCCTTGGAGGGAAGTGGAGTTAGCCTCATCAACATACCCACTGCTATAATAATGGATTCCAGGTGAAGTAAATTGGTAAGAAAATGAACCTGCCATAAAATAAGATTGTACATAGTGAATACAAGCAATTAATACATCTTTGAAATTTGAAATGATCATTTAAATGTACATGTATATGACAAATTTCTTATTTCTTATTTCTTATTTCTCAATAGGAAATAGTAAGGAAATGTACTTACTGGTTATAAAAGAACTATCTTGCATAATAAAATCATACTCCAGAAAGATAAGATCCAACATTAATGTTTTAGAAAACCATGCCAAATATGATATAAATTACAAAGTTTAAAGAAAAATTCAATATGCAATGAAAAATTAACAACAGAAGGACAATACTCTATATCTTCATTCATACAAAACAAACAAAAAAAGGAATATAAAAGATTCACTTTACACTGAGCTTTCCTACAAGAAGCATTCATTTTATGTTTTTATTTATTTAAGAAGCATTCATTTTAAAGTTGACTCCAATCAACAGAAGCCCATCACTTGCTACCAGACTGGTAAGATTCAATTATACATTATTATTTTCATTGTATTTTGCTGTTTCCGTGTATTTTTCAGTTGGTCAATTATCACAGAATCATTAAAGATATTTCAGAATGAGTTCTTACATGCATTTATAATATCTTTACCATAGCCATAAAATTCCAGATAAACAATTTAGCACATTTACATATATAGTCTATGTAAAAATATGTTAAATCTAAACAAAATGTCTTTGTATTACATATAAGGAAATGAGGCATCATGCAAAATTTAATAAAGAAGAAACTTACCTGATAAAGATTTTTGCCTTCCATTTGTAAATCCTTTGCCATCATAAATTACACTTCCGGGACTGGAGACAGAGAAAACTCTATATCCTATCCTCCTAAGAAATGGATGTGCTTGCCAATGCCATGTCACTGTGTCTCCTACAGACACGTTTAAGACTGATGGTGACCAAGCATAGCCTAATCCATGTACTGGATGTAGGAATTGAGTCATATATTAAAAGAAAAAAGGAAAGCAATCAATTTCTTAATTAACTTTGAAAACATTTTTACAGTTACTACCGAAAGCAACTTTTTAGTTAATACTGTAAAATTTTATTATGTATGTCACTTAAGCCCTTAACAAAAATAAACAGGAGTAATGGGGAAAAAAGATAATGTGAAAAATAAGGAAGAAATAAGTCATATAACTCAAAAAGCAATGGTCAAGAGATAATTTTTTAAAAATTGGATACTCAATAAGTTACACAGAACATTTTACATGGAATATTTTTAAAGGCAATGATCAATTCTTTAGAAATAAGAATTTTCTGAAGCATATAGGCATGGAAAAATACAAAATTTCAATTTAAATATTCATTTGGAAACTGATGACTGATAATAAACTGCAATAATCAGGAGATTCTGCACTGTAGCAAAGCCAGTTGTCAATTCCTGAATAAGTTGTGAACTCTAGCCTTTTAAACTCAACTTGCCACTGATTCACTCCATATGTAACTTCTATGTCAAAGCGGATACCATAGATCTTAAAATAAATATTTATATTTATTATCCAAATAATTTGAGATATAAAATAAATAAAAATCAAATTAATTTCAGGCTAACATGCTTTTCCTTATTCACAATGTATAAATATTGGTTGGTACCTAAATCTTCCCCATTGTTGGTAATTCTGAATACATTCCCTGTTGAATGAAGAATACATTTTATGACATTTTCTGATGATGATGTAACATTGCATGGAAAGGATCCTAGAAAAAAACAAAGATGGAAAAGATTTTTTTTCTCAAATATTTCTTGTGAAGAAATGGAGCTTAGTAAACAGTCAAGGTTTTGTCAAAATCTGTGTTATATGGTAGGATATTGTTTTTAATGGTAATCATGTTTGAGAACTGATTATTTTCAAAACTGACCCCTCCTCCTTTAAGTGATCTATATACATAAAATATATAATATTAATTGACTGAAAATCTAAAGTTTGAAAGCAGTTTATTCAGATTTTCTTCATCCCCTTAACCAAATATACTTAACATTCTTTACATTAATAGAACAGTAATGTTTCCATGATTGATAGTATTTGTGTAATAACTCAGCACCTATAGTACATCCTTTTAGCTGAGAAAAATGGCAATATCCCTCACAGGGGAATATAGCTCTTACCTAAGAGGACCGTATTCTCCATTGGTATGGTGCTGAACCCAAAACCCAGTACAGTGATTTCAGTCCCACCATACAAGGAGCCTCTCTGTGGAAACATGTTGGTCACTTTCAAAATATACCAAATTGAAGCATTTAATTTATCTCTGAAAAGGAAAAAAAATAGATTTTCCTAATGAATTTCCTTCTCATGGGCTCATATTTTGAAACTCTTAAAAGTATATGACTTTTTTAGGAAGAGGAAATAATTGAATCTATATGTAATTACATATCATTTTTAAGACTAGATAATCTGAATTATCATAACCTCAATTTGGTTGGGTGCTATATGTTAGTAATTTTAAATTAGATTTTTGAAAATCTGACAGCACAAATTTGAGATAGAAAATCTGAAACTACTATGAAAAATCTGGTCATGAGAAATGAGATCACAAGAAATACAGGAAAGCCTTTAAAATATATCCACATTAGAATAAAAAATAAAGGCAGTTCTACATATAAAAAAGAAAAAAGTCATATATTTTATATGAGTAATAAAATTTTGTGTAATTAATTTAAATTAATCATTCCATGTTTGTTGGGAACTTATAGGATTTCCCTTCCCCCATCTCCATGAGAGATTTTAATTTATTTTTCTTTGTTATAGTTAGAATATGTCTGCTAGAAGCCCATAATAATGTACAGTGCTTTTCTGACCTGATATAGAGTTGACTCCCTTATTCCAAGTCTCACATAACTGCACAGGCAGAAAAATTCCAGTGAATCTTTGTATTAACTTTTATTTAACTTCTTCAGCATAACTAAATTAGTATTTCTTCAACTACCACCTAAATATACAATTTGTATGGTATCAATCCTGCACATTATATCATCCAGCCAAAGTACAAGCCAGAGCCTTCTAAAACTCATGTGAGCTATTCTCTGTGAGATAATATTAACTCAAATCAGATTGAAAGGGAATGTAACCTTGGGATTATGGTTTCTGTTGCTCATCTTCATCTCCTGCAAGATTCTGCTGCTGTCATCTCTCATTCCATTCTGAAATCAGCTTTATTTGTCTTCTTTTTAATCCCTAAATTTCAGTGTTCCTTTCTTCTAAGTATTCCACATTAGTAATTAGTCACACAAGAATTAAAGTTGTTACAAGTAAACAAAGAGTTTCAGGGAAGAAAATACTAAATCCCTATGGAAATAGAATCAGAGAAAAATTCTCTTCCTGCCCTTCAGATGGCTAGCACCTACCTACCTATTTCCTGGCTTAATTATCACCTTTACAGAAAATGCTTCCCTGTACCTTAGGATAAGTTAGCTACATTTATTACCTTTTTATTAACACCTGGTACCTCTTATTCATAGTCTTTTCCACATTTATGATTAGATTATTGATGTAATTTTCTGTTCATAATTGATTTCTCCAATAAAACCGTGAGCACCATTAATGTGGGTAACATGCCCCTTTTATTCTCTACTGTGAGTCCAGCATTAAGCAAGTGCTTGTCCCCTAGAAACTGTTTGACAAGTATTTTCTGAATGAATGAAAATCATGTGACATACACAAACCTAGATGCACAGAGAATTTTACTAGCTGATCTGAATGGTATTGGTCTCACAACTAAGTGTCATATTAAATTTTTCTGAGATTTTCTCAGAGTCTTTGGCAAAAGAAGATACATAAAGGCAACAATAGCAATTCATATATTAAAGATCAAAGATTATTTATTTTCCTGTCCCAATGCTATTAGCCCCTTGTGTTCCACAACTCTTTCAAGTTTATGTTTATTACCATACCTTGTTGATGCAAAGCCCCAATTTCTGACTTCTACATGGATATCATGCTTTCCAGGAGACAATGTAGGCAAAAGGCATCGAATATCGGTAAAGTTCCAGTGAAGAACCTGGCAGGGTTTTCGTCCAACATACACCACCATGTTTTGTGTGAGTTCATTTCCAAAGTTATAACCCTTAATTGTTAAATTAACATCTCCTATTATTTCAGAAGAAAAAAAAAACTTTTGCAGAAGGTTTCAATTTATTATCCAGTGTGAAAATTTGCATATTAAATAAGTCAACTCAATTCTCTTTTCTTTCATTAGATGTAGGTAATCCTAACTCTATCAGAGGTAAATGGAGAAACAACAAAAAAGTAGATGGCTGGCATGTGGAGATAAAACTCAGGTTTAACTGTTTCACAAGGAAAAAAAGGATAAAGTACTTTTTAAAACAATAATAATTTTCTCCATGTTGCAAATTTTAAAAGTAAAATTATAAATAGAAAATTGATATTAAAAAAGAAAGATGAAAAACAAACTGTGACTTACTTATTTTAAGAAACAAAACTGTATTAGACTGTGCTTTGAAGGAATTTCTGGAAGTGGTTTCTCTATGTATGTCAAATAACTGGTCTTATTAAAAGATTTCTTACCTAGAATTGTTCGTACTTTTGGACTAAAATCAGTTATAACTGGAGTCTGTAAACAATTATAACTGAAAACATCCTTTGCTGTGGTTTGAAATCCATTGGTAATAACTGAAATATCAACTGTACCCTCAATTCTCTAAAACAAAAGGAAAAAATAAAACAATTAAGAAATACTAAATGTTGAATGTGATAGAAATTCATTGTCTGAAAGAAATAGAATTAATTAAAACAAACTTCTGAAATTATTATGTTTAAAAGTCATGAGTCAGTTTTCAGATATTTAAAAAACCATGACATCAAATACAAATTATATGTTTGAATTATCAAGATATATAATACAGTGATTTTTATGATCAACTTTAAAGAATCTGTATTATTGGATTTTGAGGGCTCCACAATGAAGTTGAGATGCTCTGGACAAGTGCTTCTCTATTTGATTAAGGATAAGATACTAAATAAAAATTGTGCCTTTTTGTTCCTGGAATAGACTCAAATGCAATTATTCTATTTCATTCGCAAATCACATTATTATATCTTCTGCTAATCTAGTTTGAGAATCCAACACTAAACACTTGGACCTCTCAAAAAAAATATTTGGTGCTTTCATTGATACAATATCTATGCAATTCCCAATTAGGAAAAACAGTTTTTTTCAATTATCTGGTGTTTATTTATTGCATATTTAGCATGTAGCTGAATGTCATAATTGAAAGAAAGTAAATTTTAATTCATCATATCCCTCAGATTCTTCTCTCCATCATTCAGTCCAGCATACACTCATTTATTTTCTACAGATCACAACTATGTAATAACCCCATTTACTCTGTTACATTTTTTATGTCCATGACTAAATTCATTATCCTTTTGTACATAATTGACAAACCAGAGCCTTTGTTTAAATTTAAAGATTAGTTTTAAAAATAAAGAATCATTATTGACCTAACATTTTCATATTCCATGAAAAAGTCACATTTTTGTCAACAAACTTAAACACATTTAAAAATATATTTCTTTTTAAAAATTAAAAGTTTCTACATTTTCTTGTGAATTTTTTAGAATATTTGTAAATACTGATTTTTTTTCACCTTTTGGTTTACATAGTAACCTTCTATGTATCTTCAAATAATAACAGGACACTAACTTTTCAATGAAATGTTTTTCTGACACACCCTTTCCACTATATTTTATCTTTACTTTGTATCTACTACTAATATTTCCACTGGAACACACTGTTTAAGTTTAATATTGGTTTGTGTGTTCTTTTTCATGATTTTTAAGTACCTAGAATGTTGAGATGGTATTTTGTCTTAAAATCTTGGCAGGAAGATGTTGAAGAAATAAGTCTTTTTAAAAAATATTTATTTTTTAGTTTTTTAGGGGGACACAATATCTTTATTTTATTTTTTATGTGGTGCTGCTGAGAATTGAACCAAGTGCCTCATGCATGCTAGGTGAGCGTGCTACCACTTGAGCCACATCCCCAGCCCCGAACAAATAATTCTTTAAAAAGCAAAACCGAAACTACAATTTTTAGAAAATAATTCATTTGTTTCACCCTCTGCCCAGATGTAAAGATTTTTAACTTAGGGGAAAAAACTGAAATCAGGGGGCTTACTTTTGGTGTTCTGCAAGTTATCTTATTCAAATCCCCTTCAGTCACACTGCAGGTTTCATTTCCAACTAAAACCTTTGAATTTTCACTAAAGCCAAATCCAGATACAGTCAGTAGAGTACCACCTTTATAAAGAAAACAAAAACAAAAAGCAGATTAACGAAAATTTAAATTTTATTTAATATAAATATATTTATATTTATTTATTTAATTTATTTATTTAATATAAAATAAAATAAGAAGAAAATTTGGCAACATCTATCTCATCATTGGAAAACTGCCCAGTTATCTAAGAGCTGGACAGTCAAATAGATCAAGAACCAGAATAAAGACTTGTTTGTTCACCATCACACACCTGAGTCTGGGCTCTGAAGCCTGGAATTCTAAAGGAATGGGGCTAAGATAAGTAGCACAGATTTGCAGCCCACATTTGCTCTGGGGCATGATTAGCAGCAACTATTATTTTCCACAGTACTTTCTTCATTCTAAAGAGAAAGTCTGTTGTTTCTATTTACTTAAACGTTCCATGGGAGCGCACGACGTGCGCGCGCCCTCTCCCTCGTCCACCGCTGCCGCCTCCTTCTTCTGCCGCTCCTGGAGCTGCTTGTGTGCTCGTTCGGTGCGGACCTGGTACCTCTTTTGTGAAGCGGCAGCTGAGGAGACTCCGGCGCTCGCCATGGCCGACGAAAAGCCCAAGGAAGGAGTCAAGACTGAGAACAACGATCATATTAACTTGAAGGTGGCGGGGCAGGATGGTTCTGTGGTGCAGTTTAAGATTAAGAGGCATACACCACTTAGTAAACTAATGAAAGCATATTGTGAACGACAGGGTTTGTCGATGAGGCAGATCAGATTCCGATTTGACGGGCAGCCAATTAATGAAACAGACACACCTGCACAGTTGGAAATGGAGGATGAAGATACAATTGATGTGTTCCAGCAGCAGACAGGAGGTGTCTACTAAAAAGGGAACCTGCTACTTTACTCCAGAACTCTGTTCTTACAGACCAAGAATACATTCTCAATTAGAAAACTGCAATTTGGTTCCACCACATCCTGACTACTACAGTATAGTTTTCTTTATTCTTTCATTTTCCCCTTCCCCATTCCTTTATTGTACATAAAGTAACTGGTGTATGTGCACAAGCATATTGCATTTTTTTTTTAAACTAAATGGCCAATGATATGTTTTGATTGACATCAAATGGAGATGGGATGGGGAAAAATACTGGTTCTGTGAAAATATCCCCTTTCTCCATTAGTGGCATGCTCATTCAGCTCTTATCTTTATATTCCAGTAAGTTATTTTGCTCTCACTGTTTTAACAAAAAACAAAAAAACAACAAAAAAAAAAACCTGAACAACATAAAAATCCTTGCATACCTTGTTCGATTGGAGAATTTTAATGTTTTTCATTTATCATTGTAAAACCAAGGACAATTTTATAACTTTTTTGTACGTAGCTGTTACATGTAGGGCAATCTGTCTTTAAGTAGGGGTAAATTACTCTTAAAAAAGATTCCTAGATAGTTTTCCCTTCAAGTCAAGCGTCTTGTTGTTTAAATAAACTTCTTGTTTAAAAAAAAAAAAAAAAAAAAAAAAAAAAACGTTCCATGGGTGGGAAAATGAAGCCTCTCACCAAATCCGAATTTTTAATACCTCCAAGTAAAAGAAAATCCAGGAAAAAAAAAAAACACCCAATAAATAAAAATAATATTTTTAAGAACACCAAAAACATCAAAACCAAAGCAGAAAACCTGAAATAAGGCATGGTAAAAACAAACAAACAACAACAACAACAACAAAAATACAGAGGAAATGAAGCAGGACAAGAAGAATGTGTTATTTTCTCTCCATCTTCTTTGTCAGCCTTCCTTTGCCCCATGTGTTCCAGGAACTTTATCTGGGTCAAGTAGCTCCATTGAGACTATGGTTACAAATGGAGCAGCTGGTAAGCAGAATAATTACTAATAAATCTTATGCTGACATAATTAATGAGCTTGTTATAGAAACATGTAATAATTGATGATATTAATTCAATAACCTAAGATATAAGTATAAGCAGTCACCCTGACTTGTGCTCCACAAGAAACAAAAGAATTAGTCAACCATTTAATCACTGTGCCTTCTAAAGGAGACTCTCCTTTGTTCTATATGAGGGAGTTTTTGGTTACCTTCCCTTTGCTCTGTACTAAAAACAGCACAATAAAATGTGTAAATGTATGAGATTTTCTCTGTTGAGAACTATTTATTATTACCTGCCAGGCTTCCAGAATCAGGCCAGATGTGTGAGATCCGACTCTCATAAATGAAGTGGAATCCTTCACCCTCTACATTCTGTGCTAGTCCAACATCAGCTATGGACACAGCAACTGGTACATGTCCAGCACTTCCATTCAGAATCTGGCACTTGATCTCATTTTCTTGTGATAGAAAAAGAAGAAGAAATGATTAAAAAAATAGTTTTTTGAGATAAAATTATTTGAAATTTTATTTGCAAATATTAACATTGGCCTTAATTTTTAGATCCTAGGAAACGTGTATAAAGAATACTATACATATATTAATGGTCAAGGGGAATCATGGAGGGAAAAATCTTTGCCAACTACCTGATGCTATGAATCAGACACTCCTAGAAAATCAGTAATGAAAGCAAACAATCTTCCCTTGATGCTACTGTAGCCAAAGAAAATTACGGTCATAATTTTTAAAATCTTAATTTGTAATCTCATTTATATGAATGATTCTAAAGTTTTACAATATACTGTTTATGTCAAAAATTGAGTAAAATAATACATTCTATTAATAAAAGAGACAAATAAACCTTAATGAAAACAATGTTGTTCACTTTATTTAGAATAGTTTATGTAAACTAGTAATATAGATACAGTATTGAGTATTTGACCTCAAAAGCTCATAGTAGATTTAAATTAAGGACAACAGAAATGATTCCAATCTGCATAATTCTAATCTATTGAAATTATGGAAAACACCTAGGATCTTGAAAGATAACTTTTGGGGAAATAGCTATGGACCTCCCAATTTCAAGAGGTAGACATTGTGAATGATATATAACTTCTGCATCACTGGAGAAAAGTCTGTTGGAGTAGAATTCAGGAAAAATGGCCACATCTTCTTGCTACATGAATAATATAACACTGTCAAAATACAGGCAGAGAAGACCATGGTAGACTACGGTAGAACTCAGAACACTTTTGTGCCTCCAGACAAAACAATCTAAGAAGTATCTTATGTAACCACTTTGTGATGGGAAAAAAAAGACAAATAAACCAAAAATCAACTGTTATGGGGTAAAGATGTTGTATATCAATGAAATAATTTGCCTGTGGTCATAATCAAAGGTAAAAAGATATGGCATTATCCAGAACGGGTTGCCAACTTTGTGATTCCACAGGACACACTACATGATGATCATATTTGTAAAACTGCTATTTGATTCTAATTTCTCTCAAAGAAGAACAATAAGACTTCATAATTTTTAAAAAGAACCTACCATTCACAGAAAGAAGAGAACAACTAGTTGGTCCAACTGAGACTGATACAGCTGAGCTAAGAGAAAATCCAGAGCCTGCTATAGTTAGAATTGTGCTATCTTCATATGATCCTGGAAGGGGAAAGTTTAAATAATAACATTAAAATGACAAAAATTAGAATCTCTTGTGATGAAATTAGATATTTCTCAGAGGAAAAAAAATAAGACTCATGAAAGACATAACCAACAGGCCTATAAGTAAGCAGGGGGAAAAAAGACACATTAATTTTTCATGGTATTTTCCAGTTGAATTCCTCTATATTGCTTCATATTTTGACTCTGTGTTGACAGAGAGTAGGAAGAATTATCTGACTGAAAGTATGGAATGAGTTACTCTACACATGTGTAGAGTAACTTAGCATATGACAGACTTGCCATCACAATTCATGAGGAAATAACCTATATAATAAGTGGTATGTATACTTCCCATTTAAAAAGAAAATAAGATTCAAGTTTAGAATGATATATATCCTAAAGTGTTTGGGATAGTCCTCACTTACACTTGTTGTCCCAGCATCTTAAACTTAATGTTTTTCCATTCACTCTGAAAAGTATCCAGATTTGATTAGAAAATAACATATTCAACCTATTTACATATTACTACACATAATATAGATTTCACATGAATTTCAATAGTGAAAAATAAGAAAACAAAACTAAAACAATTTAGTAGTATATTTAATCAAATATCTTGAGGTAGAGATGGATATCTTTAAAAGATACAAAAAGCAATGGTTAACCATACAAGCAAAGATATCTAAATAAGAAGAGATCAATAATTTAAATGTTTCCATGAACAAGATACTAAACTAAAACACAAATGATAGACTTCTATAACACATGCAAAGGATTGGTAAATGTAATATATAATAAAGAGCTACAAGACAATTAAAAGGGAATCCAACAACAACAACAAAAAAGAGATTAAGGATGTACACTATTTGCAGAAGAAAAAATAATCTGAATGTCCAAGAAACATACAGGAAGATAGATGCTCATGTATATTGCTAATCAGGGAACAGACAAATTAAAACAATGATAACTTCTTTCACACAGCAGATTGGCCAAAATTTTGGCAAGAACATGGGAATCTGGTGCTTTAATGCTTACTGGTAGTACAGTCAATTTGGAGAGTAATTTGGTAATCTAGTAAACTGACTATGCAAATAGCCAATTACTATCCAGCAAGTCAATGTCTGGTCATATATTCCTATAAAGTATTAGCATGTGTACAATACGAAGTTTGTACAGGAAGCTCAATATAGTTTTATTTGTAAAACCAAAATATGGTAGACAATCTAGTTGTCTATCAACAGAGAAACAAATAAATTGGTATATTCATGAAGTACTTAAAAGTGATAAATTAGATATACATATAACCACATAAAACATATCCCAATGATTCATGAGTGATTTTTATAAAAATAAGATGCAAAATGATATTTATATGGCAATATCTCAGTCATAAATTTCACAAAATTGCAAAATCATCATATCTGTGTGTATTATATACAAATGGTATTAAATAAACATGGCCTGGGTGAATAGACACAAAATTAATTATTGCCTCTGCGGATTTGGATGGGAAACTATGACTAGATTGATGCTCAGAGCAGATTTTAGCTATTCCAATAATACATCTTTCATAGACTGATGATTGGTAGTACATAAGACAAAATGTGAGCAACTGTTAGTTTTCAGTGAAAATGATTTTTATAGCATTCTTTATATTTTTCATTATTTTAAAATTAACTGTAAGGTACCAAAAGGCAATTCAGGTTCTTTTTGAATAAAGAGTATTCATCAGGAAGTACTTATAAATGTGGTAGATCATTAAAAATGCAAGGATAGGTACAAAAATAAGGATACCTAAGGACTATGATCAACTGCTCATTATGTTCTGATTCTTGAGCCTTTTAACACTACAGTTATCCCCAAGACAATATTATTACTATAAAAAATCTAAACAGTGTATTTTTTCAACGTAAAGATACACTAACTTTAAAACATCAATGCTTTTGAGCCGCCCATATACAATTAGGTGAAGCTTCCAACTAGCCACCAAGACTAAATATTTTAGTATCTGATACTAAAATTATACTATCTGAACTTATCCTTCTGATTGAAAAAGTCACCACTTAACAATCCTCATTCCTGTTATTTATTTCAATCCTCAGGAGTTCAGATGCAGAGTATATCATATTTTTTGAAGCAATAACATGCTATGAAGAAATGGTATAATGCATGCCCTGGACTAGACAGAACTCTTGGCAAAAATTTTCCTCTCTTATTCTCAAATCTAGTACTCAACTATTAAGTGGTAGCTGTCTTGTTACTATCCTTTTAATACTAACTATCCTAGAAGTGTTCTCAAATACTGAAATGTTATAATTAACACCCTAGCTAGAAGATTTGAACAAAAATATCTCAATGCAAAAGTGAAATTTAGAAATTGATCAAACTGGAGAATAGATTATTAGTGTCTCCTGTACTTTAAAGGCTATGCTTCAGTTTCAAGGGCAGCATTTTTTAAAAATAAAATACATAATTAGTTCTGTTTACATAGCTTTCTTATTATATATATATATATATATATATATATATATATATATATATATATATATATATGCTATGCAGAATGGTCTATTTGCCTTAGTTGATGACATCAGTATAAGCATATTTTTTTTTACAAAGGGGTATATTCCAGAAGTTTATTCATAAATTCGTCCTTCTAGTATAAGTATATTTAAAAAATCATTATTAGTCTACATTTTGCTAGTTATTTTACCCCCTCTTACTCTGTTAAAAATCAGGTTACCTTGAGAAGGACTTGTGGCAGAGATTAGGGGAGTACTCATGGGATCCCACGTAAACCCACAGTCACCTGAACATTTAGATGGAATTCCATTGACATAGACTTGAACCTTCAAGTATAGAAACAGAGCTGATTAATAAGGGTAAAGAAGCAGCTTGGATCACTAAGATATGCACAGGATTTAGAACAAATGGAATTTTGTTTGCTTGTCTAAAAAATTAGTCTGTACATTTTCTATTTTGACATTTCATTCTTTCATTCATTCAGCAAATGTGCCCTCTTTGTATCTGGCACCATTGTAAATGTTAGTAATACAGGAAATACTAAGCAAAATAGGTGACATCACTGAAGTCACCCAACTTATATTCTATTAGGGTTGGAATAGAGAGTTGCCTAAAACTATAAATGAAAAAAAATGAATACATATACTACCAGGAGTTAATTAGTAATAGGAAGAAAAACAGAGGTTGCTCTTGGGAAAGTCACCTAACTTCTTTACATTTTTAATTTCATCCTCATGAAAATGGCAGTATTAGTAATTACTTCACAGACCTATTTAAATAAAAGAACATATTCTCTAATTCTGGCAGTAGTAAATTAAAAAAAAATTCACAAGGAGGATAATTCCCCAAAAGTCATAAAATAATTTACTGATTTGATCAACTGTTAACGCAAATATTAACATGAAGATAGAGAAGTCAACCATCCTGTTTTATCAGGTCTTTAACATATTAAAAATTAGTTATCCATTTAAAATTATGCCAAGTGTTGTAAGAAAAGTTTCAAAAATACCTGTGGCTTTTGACTGGGTGTGCGCAGAAGGTCTCCCAGGATGTGTCGTCTGAATAAGCCCCCTTCTCTTACCTTTGCAACTGTCACATTAGCCTTTTCTCCAGTGATGTTGGAATCATTAACCTAATAACAGAAATCATTTTACTAGAAGGACTATGGTAAATATGACCACTCAAGTTTTTCTTTATAATTTAAGGACTAAAAGCAAAAAAGATCAAAACCACTTTTGTCACTTTTTTTTTAAAGGAAACTCTTCAAAAAAGAGAATAGTCTATTCACAGAGAAAATGCTAAGACCATTATACTATCATACATTGCATTAATTAAAATATGAATTCAATGACTAAAAATTCACTTGAATTTTTAGATTCAGTAAGTCTAGAGAAAATCAATATACTAAATTGGGTTTTTTAAAGTATTCTACACTTTTTCTAAATATAATCACTTTGATATTGTTGAATAAGTGAAAAGTTGAGTACTCTTTCCATCTGAGCATCAACTTTCCCCTTTAGCATATTTCACCTCCAACTACCCTGGATTTTCATCCACTCTTGGACTTAGGTTTTCTTCCAATGGTAAAAGTGAACCCAAATCAAATCAGTATGTACAATTTGATCATTCCAAAGTTTCTCTGCCAATATGGCAGCCTTCTGATGTATACAAGGGCTAGCAAAGTCCTGGGCTATGCGTGAGCCAACATGATGAGGCACAGAAATGATGAATAAGCAGAGAAGATTTGCTGGAAAAGAGACAAAGAGTTGGATACACTGGCAGTAGCAGAGATAACAAGAAGGAGACCAGTCACTAGAGCTATGGCAGTTATGGAATTTTCTAATTCTAGTTCCAGGCCATGTGTACTCTTAAAATAACTTCTACATCTTTTACAATCATTATTATTTTACACATCCATATAGACTGGTTTACATACTTTTTTTTGTCTCCAAAATCCCTAGCTCACACTCCTGCTGCAAAAATGATTTCATAAGTAGAGTTCTGCATTTTTCCAGCTTATGTCATGGACATCTCTCCAGCTAAATGTACATGGGTCTACATATGATCACATAGTATTCACATGGAATATGTCATTCAAACAATTATTCTCCCATTGAAGACACTTGTTTATAAGTTTTTACTGTTTTAAATAATAATGCTTCAGACTATCTTTGTGCCTGTATCATTTTATATTTATATTATTATTTCAGTAGGATGGAGTTAATATAAATGAGATTGCTGGATAATTAAGTATATATATTCAGATACTCTTAGATTATCTTCCCTCAAAGTGGTACTAATTTAAAAATGTATTAGCTAGCCATAAAAAAAACCCTAAAGTTGTACTAATTTATATTCTCACCACAATGCATGAGAGAGACTATTTCTCACTCTCATCATCACTAGAAAGCATAATCTTTTTAATGCTGGACACTCTGTGACCTAGTTACTCCTAGACTCCTCTCCTTCATGTGCTCTAGGCCTAAATCTTCTCCTCCAGCCCTTTCAACACTCTAAGCTAAAATAACTAGATGAGAATTTAAGGTGTGACCTCCTCCCCAACTAAAAAAGGTCACATTTCAAACCACAAAAGTACCAAGGACCCAGATTACAGCTCTAGTGGCAGAATTATTGACAGTGAAGCTGATTCTCCTTGTCCCCAACTCCTACCTCTTAAAATGCACCTAGATTTTGTTTCGAGACTGGCCTTTCAGGTGCTCTTTCTGTCCCTGCCAAGGGTCTTTAACTCACATATTCCTGAACTTTTTCCCATGTGGAACGGAGAATAAAGTACCAACAGTTATGAGCCATGAAAGAGTACACCTTGTCAACCTAATGTAAAGCAATCTTCTGGTCAAATGCCTTTAAAATTTTTTTGGTCTATAGTTTGACTTTTTCAGTATACACAAATAAAAATCTCCAATTTTTTTTAGAATGAGGCAGGGTGCAAATAAGCAAACAACACACAGAAGAAAACAGAAGCCAAGCCAAATGAGGGAACCTGGAGAAGATTTTGCCTTCCACATGTGCTTCTCCACTTGATGCTCCATGAGTATCCAGCACAAGTGCCCTCTTGTGTAACTGAGACTTGCCCTACTTCTTCCAGGCTCTGGAGAGCAAACTGCAAATCTGCAGCTGACATAGCAGCAGGGATGCCTGCATTCACAGAGTGGGGTAAAGAGCAGGAGTCAAGAATTTACAAACCATATTTCATTATTAAAGTACAAGTAACGTGTACTGTGTACTACTACTTGTAAGCCACACACCCTCCTCCATTAAAAGTGAAGGTGAAATGTCTCACTTGTGCTGTGAATATATATATTTATGGGAAACAATAGTTACATAATAATGTACCTCCCAACTAGGGCCTCATCTCAAATACTTTTATTTTTAATATCAATTCCCTTTATAGATATTTTAAGTTATGAATGTGGTACATCTGCTGAGGCAATGAAGAAAATATGAAAATATCATTTGTTCTGGAAATCATGTAGAAAAATACTATTAAAAATTAGTGCATCAGGGGCTGGGGTTGTGGCTCAGTAGTAGAGTGCTTGCTTAGCACGTGTGATGCCCTGGGTTCAATCCTCAGCACCACATAAAAATAATAAAATAATAAAGGTATTGTATCCATTTGCAACTAAAAAAAATTTAAAAAATAAAAAAGAAAGTAGTGCACCAAAACATTTACTATTGTTGTCTAGATCAACATTGTCTAATTTATAAACATTATGAATCACAAATATAATTTTAAATTTTTCTAAGAGTAGTAATTTTTAAAAAACAAGAACAATTACAATTATTTTGATAATAAATATTATGTAAAGAAATATATACTTAAAATGTTATTTCAATAATGTTGAAACAATATTTCAATGTTATTTATTTCACTCTATGGCACTTGTATCATTGTAAGTGCTCAGTAGCAACATATGGCTCATGGTTATGTTAGACAGAACAGGTCTTGATTATTCAATTAAAGTCATCTTTAAAAAATAATATTCTAATCCCAATTTTAGAATATGTTAATATTATTATCGTTTCTGGCTACCCTAATCATGAATACTTTTTAAAATGTATGTGTTATATAAAGATATGATTTATGAAAGTCATCTACTTTCAAAAAATTACTGTTAAGAGTATATTATATTTTTGCAGACTTTTTTCTTATATTAATGTTAAATAAGAATAATCATTACAGCCAGGCATGGTGGTGCACTCCTGTAATCCCAGCGGCTTGGGAGGCTGAGGCAGAAGGAGTACAAGTTCAAAGCCAGCCTCAGAAACTTAGCACAGCCCTAAGCAATTTATCAAGACCCTGTGTCTAAATAAAACATAAATAAGGGCTGGGGATGTGGTTCAGTGGTTAAGTGCCCCGGGTTCAATTCCCACTACCAAAAAAAAAAAAAAAAAAAAAAAGAATCATTACAAATAACAGTGGCTTTGGGTGGGTGAACTCTTTTCTAATCTAGTAACAGAAGAATTTTAAACAAAAATTATTATGTTTGGTTATGATTGGTTAATGATTGGCCAAATATGGTATGTCATACATAAACACACACACTACTTCAATGTAAAAATAGCAATAAGTAGCAATTCTCAAATGAAATAACATTTAACATTTTGTAGACTATATATTTGTATGTGTATATATCAATGTTCTGAACATTCCTCATATACCTTTGAGAACATGTCCGTAAGCATAAATGTCAAAGGTGCCACTTATAGGTGGAGAAGCTTCTTGAATTCTTTGAATATGAATCTTTGACTTCCCTGGCCAATTTTTTCCTCTGTAAACAGACTCATTCTCTGTCTCATTTGTGATTACCTAATTTCCAAAACAAATATTGATAAAATGATCAAACCAAACAATGGTTAACATGATTTCTCTTTTACTATGGTACAATCTTGTGACATGGCATAAATGAGCTTCAAGTATTCAGGATTTTTCAGAACGTTAGAGAGAGTCACATAAATCAATACAGGCTGTGCATACACAGCTATAATAATGAGGCCAAAGTCAACTCAGTCGTTTGTGTAGCAATCAACTGGAACCACAGTAATACCTCATTAATTCAGAATGTACCCTCCATCACTCAAGGAACAAATATTTATCGAGCATACATTCTGTTCAATGTACAAAGCTCATGACTATGGACAGAAAAGAAGCAGGAGATGCAATCTTGGTTATCAGAAAACTAAAAACCATTCTGAAGAAATAGCATATGGGGACTTGATAAACAATATAAAGAAGAATATGGTAGTAGAGGGACTGGTCTAGTCTTACTGGTGACTTTTTAAATACTGAGTACCAATCAATTCTCAGAAGCAACACTTTATAGAGATTCTTAGATTATAACCTTAATCGTGTTCTCTCCACTTTCAGTCCTTCAGTTATCTGTCAATCTTATGGAATTAAAAATGATGCACAAGTAGATAAACATAAGTGCCAGATGACATATGGAAGAATGTTTACATCAACTTTATTCACAATGACCCTAAACTGAATATAGTGCAAAAGACCATTAACACAACAGATAAATGGCGGTATGTTTATTCCATGGAATAATGTACAATAATGAAAAACAAAAATAACTGTAGCTAAATGTAACAAATGAATCTCTCAATATTGGCTAAAGGAAGCTAGATACAAAAGATTGCATTCTTTTTTTTTTTTTTTTTTTTTTGTGTGTGTGTGTGTGGTGCTGGGAATTAAACCCAGGGCCTTGTGCATGTGAGACAAGCAGTCTACCAACTGAGTTATATCCCTAGCCCTAAAAGATTGCATTGTTATGAGTCATTGATATAAAGTTTAAAAATAGGCAAAAGTATTTAATGGTGGTAAAAGTGAAAAAATGGTTATCTGGGTGTAAGGGATTTGTAATCTAATGACAAGGAGGAGATAAAAAGAAATCTCTCAGGAAACTAATGACTTCCTTTACCTTGATCTGAATGGTTGTTATGAGTGTATTTATTTGGTAAAAATTCATTGAGTTCAGCAAATTTCAGGATACAACATCAATGCACAAAAGAATTATATTTCTAAGTACAAATGATGAACATGTGAAAACCAAAATTTAAAATATACCACTTAAAATTGCTTCCAGAAAAATGAAATATATACATATCTAACAAAACATGTTGTAGATCTGATCTGAAAATTGAAAAATTCTGGTTAAAGTAATAAATAAGTCCTATCCTAAATATGCTGATTTTTCTTTTTTGTACAACATATTGGAACCTAAATCAATGAAAAGACATACTCTGTTCATGAGATGGAATACTCAACATAATTAAGATGCCAATTCTTATTAAAACAATATATCGGCTTAAGGCAATGAGTATCAAAAAGCCAGCAAGATTTTGTGTAGACATAATCAGTGTTATTCTAAAATGTGTACCAAAAGGCATAGGAACTAGAATTGCATAAGTACTGTCACACAAGAAGAATAAACTGAGAGAATTCTTTCTACTAGATGTTAAGGCTTACTATATAGCTATAGTGATCAAGACAGTGTGGTATTGGCAGAAAGATCAACATGTAGAAAATATAACAGAATGATCAAGATAGTGTGGTACTGGCAGAAGGATCAACATGTAGAAAATAGAATAGAATAGATACCCCAGAAGTAAACCCACACAAATATGGCCTACTGATTTTTCATAAAAGTACAAAGGTAATTAAATGGAGAAAAGTTATATTTTCAATAAATGGTGCCAGAGCAACTGGAGCCACAGGTAGAACAATAAACCTGGTCCTAAAATCATATCTTATATAAAAATTCAAATGAATCATGGCCTTAAGTGTAAAATGCAAATCTATAAAACTTTTAGAAAAAAAATGTTTAAGACTTGAAACCAAAGGCACCATTCATAAGAGAAAAACAATTGTCACAATGGTAAATTGGATTCTATCAAAACTAACAATTTTTCCACTATGAAAGACTTTGAAGATGAGAAGACAAAGTATGGTCTGGGACAAAATTTTTGTTAATCACATATCTGACAAGGAACCTGAATCTAGGATATAAAAAGACTTTTAAAAACTCAACAATATGGAATAGACAACCTGATTAGAAAATGGGCAAAAGATATAAGAAGACATTTTATATATGATATATGAGGTTATTGTTTAGATATTAGGTGTATCCCAAAAGGTCATGTGGGAGACAATGCAAGAATATTCAGAGGTGAAATGATTGGGCTATGAGAGCCTTAACCCAATCAGTGAATTGTTCCTCTGATGGTATTAACTGAGTGGTAACTGAAGGCAGGTAGGATGAGGCTGGAGGAGGCGGGTCACTGGAGGCATGCTTTCGGGGAGCGGGGGTATATATTTTGTTTGTACAGTGGAGCTCTCTGCTTTCTGATCATCATGTGAGCTGCTTCCCTCTGCCATACTCTTCCACTATGATGTTCAGCCTCACCTGAGGAATGTATCAGGCTGTCTATGGATCAAGACCTCTGAAACTGTGAGCCCCTAAATGAAATTTTTCTTCCCTAAAGTTGTTCTTGTCAGGTCATTTGGTTACACCAGAAAAAAAAAATATATGAGCAGTAGATAAACCCATAAAAACATGTTTATCATTAGCCATTGGGGAAGACAACTTAAAACCAAAATAACTTATAAGAATGGCTAAAATGAAAAAATATATATGTAGTGATAACACCAAATGCTTACAAAATGGATCACTCATACATTGCTGGTGGCTAAAAGGGTAGCACAAGAATGCTTATAATGGAAGTGTTGGTAGTAGTCATATGCATCTACACTTGTGATAGGATTGCACAGAACTGCACACACACACACGCAAATAAGTGTATGAAAAGCTGATAAAATCTAAATAAGGTTGATTAGTGGATTGTATCAATGCGTATTTCCTAGTTGTCACATTATATTTTACAAGAAGTTACCATGATGGGGAGTAATAGGTGAAGGTTATAGGTATGTGTTTATATTATTTCTTACAACTGAATATGACTCTACAATTATCTCAAAAGTAAAGTTTTAAAAACAATTCATGGATCTGTACATTAAACCTGTGTGCATATTATTGCATTTATCTTTCATTTCTATATTTTTAAAAAGAACACAAAAATTAAATCCCATATTATCCAACTAAATCTTCAATTATAGCTAAAACTTACACATAACAATCACCAATTATCAGTTTTATGAGTAATCTTGAAAACTGGGAGACTGTTGACATAGATATTTGAGAACACAAAGCCCTGAGTTAGCACATTTTGTAATAGAGCTAAGAGTAAAACACTAGAAAACATTTACAAGACATTTATCTGGAAGCTATGAAGACTAAAACATTGAGCCAGCATGGGGTAAAGGCAATTTTGGAGAATACTGATAGTTTTTCATTATCTTTAATCATAAAGTTGGTAAGTTAAAGTTTTCTGTGACTCTCTAATTACAAGAGTTAATAATTTAAACTTTAATCTTGAGCTTATTTACTTGTTTTTAATTTGTTGTAGGAAATAATATTAACTTATCATGTATTTTTACAGGAAATTAAACTTTAAAATGCTTATCACATTTGTAGTTTTTAATACTGATCTTATAAATCATCCAAGCAGTTCAAAACCTATGCAAATTATTTTGGAATTATGGAAGAGACCTTGACTTTTCCTTGTAAGTCAATATGAAATTTCTGCTTAAATCTGACTAATTTTGATTCTTAAGGATATTTACCCTGTTTTCTTTACCCATGAATATTTTCTGAATATTTTTTCATGCTTAAAGTCCATGTTCTTGCTCAAGTAAAACAAGTTTATAAATAATTTGTCTTAAAATAATTGCCTTATCAAAAGATATTCAATCTAAATATCAGCAATTTTCAAAAAATTTTAAATTAATTACATTAAAAGAAATGATCATTAAGTTGAAAATAGTAACTTATAAAATTCTAGGCTTACCTGTCCAAAGTTTACAGCCATCAGGGGTATATTATGACTGCAATTATATGAAGTCATGGTAATAAAATATTGGATTGTTATAGTTGATCCATTAATTTTGCTCTGATTCACCTGAAAGTGCTTTAAAAATATACCTTTATTTGCTAATGCTGGAAGTCTTCTCTTTGGCATTTCTAAAGAATGTAAATAAATAAAGTAAATGGGAAATACATTGTAGTGTTTTATTTTTATTTTTATTATCATATCTCATACGTATGAGTTTAATAACAGGATTAAGCCCACAATGTTAAGACTATCAAAAATAACTTTTTCATTTTTAGCTAATAATGTCAGTGTCAATAGGTGAATTTTAGGAATGACTGTCCCTCCTGATAGTTGGTTTCTCAAAGATAAAACAAACAAAATGAAAATGTTTGCCATGGTGTATTTTTTGATAAGCAAAATCAGCACTATAAAACAAATTCTTGCTTTAATGAGAAAGTATATTTATTAACAAACAAAATTCAGGACTATACGGCTAATCTTGCTATAATGAGAAAGTTTATATTAAGAATGAATTTATTCTTACAAAAGGACAAATCATCTTGCCCTTTCCATTAAAAATAAAGTAAAATCATAATATTATTTATTTTATTTCATTTCATTATATATGTAATATGTATGTGTATATATATATTATATGTAATATATATTATATGTAATATATATATATATATATATATATATATATATATACATATATTTGGTGCTAGCGTTCAAACCCAGGGCCTTGTGCATGCTAAGAAAGCACTCAACCACTGAACAACACTCTCAGTCCCTAAATTATAATACTATGGAGGTAAAAGAATGAATCATGAATATTCAAAGATTAATATTCCGGTCTATACAGAACATAAGAACAATATCCACAGTAGAATTTTATTATATGACACATTTAGAAGACAACTGTAGATATAAAATGATAGAACATACCAACCAATGTTGAGATTGTAGATGTCTGTCCAATGTATACTACATCCACATAGAAGAACTGTGATTCTGATGCTTTCTGCAAACTAATCCTTTGAAGAGAAAAATCTGTTCCATCATATTTGGTTTGTATGAGATCCAGAAGATCTATGCAAGTGTAAGTCCAACTGAAATAATTAAATCAATGTACAAATTAGTAATAAAAATACATTGCAAAAGTCATTAAACTTTTTAAAGAGTAAAAGCCCCTCCACCAAGATGTTAATCAAACATACTCATTAGCACAAAAAAAGTAGGCAAACAAGAAATACCAGCAGAAACGTACATTGGTAGTAAAAGCTTTAATATTACAAACAACTTCAGGTTTTCTTTTATTTATAAGCCTTGGTAGTAGATACAGAAATGTAAAATAACATTCTATAACAGTAGGTAAAGGGCATACATTGGTATAGAGAACTTTAACAAAAAACAAGACACAAAATAGTTAATATTTTATTTTATTTTTTATTTTTATTTTTTTGAATTTAACATAAATTTTATTAATCAAATGGGTAGAATTTTATATCTTAGAGTATAATAAGCAGGATACAAGCAGCCTGAGGAAGTGTACATATATTTGAGGAAAGGTAGAGTTTAAGAATGTTTCATTCAGTTAAAGCTATGATTTTTATCTTATAATAACCCACAAGGAGGTGATGGCATAGCAAAAAAAAATTCCACACAATGCTACTCCAGTGAGCTCTTCTGAAAGTACTGTCAAGTTCCAGTTTTGCTTCTCAACACTGGACTGAATTTACTGTTATAGCTGACATTTTTAACTAAAATAGTTGATTCTAATATCCTATTTTTCCATTTCTAATACAGGATATGATATAATAGCATGCTAATATTTTACAGAGCACAGAGGTAGTTGCATGAGTGTATACATTTCTTAAAACTCACAGAACTGTGCACTTTGAATGAATTCAGCTTTATGTAAGTCATACTTCAAACAACATATCTAACATTTATGAGAAGTATTTTCTAAAATACAGAGTGTGTGTCTTTTCATTGTTATTTCTACTATAAATGGATTTTTTCATACATTGCAGATAGAAATATAGTCAGGATTTACATTAATTTCAAGCTATAACTATTTTTAAAGACTCAAAGCATAATTATACAGAACTAACTGTGCTTGAGTTATGACAATTGTAGTCATTTAAAAGTATTGTCTAGACTCATTCAGATACTTCCTTTATAATTCCTTATTTGAAGTTCTACATGTTTAACTTTTGGCAAAGTAAGCATTACTTCAAAATACCTTTTCTCCCTTTATCTTATATATTCATCAAAACATTCTATTTTCTCTACTACCACATAGCAAGCACTTTTTGCCCCTGGTGATTGAAGTCCAGTAACAAAATTCTGATAAGCTAAGCTAATCTGTTTCTACTGTTTTCCATTAGCTGAGAACATACTGGATTTAATATATGATTTAAATTCTAAAGTTTACTATCATTTTGTATTTTTTAATTACTGGGTATTGATCAGTGTTCTTTACCACTGCACTAAATTCCCAACCCTTTTAAAAATTTTGAGACAGGGTTTTGCAAAGTTGCTGCAGCTGGCCTAGAACTTGCAATCCTCCTTCCTGCATCTCCAGAGTTACTGGGATTACAGGCATGTGTTACCATGACTACCTTGCCTTGTTTTTCAAATGGTCATATGTGATGATGATGATGATACTAGGCCACTTTTTATTTTCTTAATCTATACATTTCTAATCTATTTCTGTTAGGAAGCACTTGTACAGACTAGAAATGTTCTAATTTAGATCCATGTGCTCAAGATTTCCCCTCTCTCCAAATAAAACAAGAAAGGAATTTATCTTTGTAAAAACATATAAACATATATTATAGTAAAACTTAAGTTTTTCAAAATTCATAGTACAACTTACTTGTTTCCATAAGCAAAGTAATATGTAAATTGTATATCAGCACTTCTAGTAATCTTGCCATTGTCTTGGTACTGAAATTTTAGACCAATACAATTTTTCAGGAATCCTTTGTATGCTAAACATAACTATATAAAAAAATGGTAAAAGTTAGCATATCTTCCCATTAAATTGTTTTGTAACAATTCAAATTAACCCAATACAATTAAATAAATATTTGTTGAACCTTTTCCATATATACTATACAGAGAAAGGCAAGATTAATTTCAGCTAGTAGCTGTAGGAGAATAATTGGGGAAGATTTTATAAACAAGGAAATGGAGTCAAAGTGACCTAACAACTAATGATTAATTCTTTATTGTTTTCTTAGATATGATTTCCTTTAAAAATGGGAACAGTTCATTCCCTGTGGAGGTGAGCTATCTATTAACTAAATTGTTCACTAAACTTAAAAGTCATTGCAGATGAAGAGAGAAGAGAGGTAAATATTCAGACAGATTAATCAGGATATGAATTAAGAGATAGAGATGAAAGTAAAATAGTAATTAAAAACTTGTTTTAATGGTCCCAAACTCCTTAAGCATGCCAGATATTTTAAGAACTTAGAACATTGGACTTTTTGCCACATTTGAGAATTTGGGGCAGGGAGTGGGGGTGGGCGTGGAGGGGTACTGGGGATTGAACTCAAGGACACTCAACCACTGAGTCACATCCTCAGCTCTATTTCATATTTTACTTAGAGACAGAATCTCAGTGAGTTGCTTAGTGCCTGGCTCTTGCTGAGGCTGGCTTTGAACCCATGATCCTCTTGCCTCAGCCTCCCAAGCCACTAGGATTACAGGTGTGCGCCACCGCACCTGAACATATTTGAGAATTTTAAAAACAAGAAAAAGCAAAAAGTTATGCTTATTGGTTTTAAAATATTTATCCTAAAATGGCCATCTCTTCAATTCATGATTTTCTTTCGTGTTTCCCCAACTAAACACTCAAGATCAGCTTATAATGGCTATCCATTTTGTTTCTTCCTAATTAATTAAGAAAAATGGAGGATATTATACATTTTAATTATTTTAGTATTCGAACTATGTGCAAATCATGTCTTCTAAGATTATGAGATAAAGAAGAATATATGATATATAGACACACACACACACACACACACACACACACGTTTTTTTTTTCTTTTTAGAATTGCCAGAAGAGGAATCACTAAAGCACCCAGAATGTGAGCCACAGTGCCTGTTCAACATGACATAATTTCATGAAATTTTATTACCAAGGTGAATTTCAGATTCAATTAGCATATCATTTTGTTGAGCATACCTGATTATAAGGAAATAATAAAATGTTTCCATATGGTAATCTGTTTGGCTTAACATCTGTCGAGTCAAAAAGAACAGCTGGATTTTTCAGGGAATAACGACCACAGTAAGCATCAGTTTCAGCTGTCTTCTGCCCTCTATTAATACGTTCCTATAAAAACAACATTTCAAATGAAAACATGATTTGTTTCTTGATTTTCTCCCACCATACCCAAACAATTGTTCAAAGTTCAATACTGTTTCTCAAATGACTCAAACTTGAAATATTCTCTCCTTTCCTGGAAGTTCTAAAGCTCCCCTCTGACCCATAACCTTGTATTTGTATTTAATTATTTCTCAAGTCCTTTTTATATTATGAACCGGTCAAGGATATTTATTCATTCCTTCTATGATTGTGTGTTCAGTGTTTACTATATGGCAGGTTTTTGTTTGCTTTTTGTTTAATTTTTAAAATTTAATTTTGTTTAATCACTTTCAAAATTTAAGTGATGAAGACAATATTCCTATATACAGGAGCCATTGGTTTAGAACAAAGGAATCAAGGATTATACAATGAAGGCTGAACAGAGGCATCAAGCCCACATGAAGGGATCAAGAAAACTGACTCAGAGCAAGTTACAAATGAGTTAAGACCAAAGTCATGAGGAGTTGTTCAATTGGAAAAAAGAGCCAGGGGGGCTTCAGAAGGAGAGTAAAATACATACAAAAAGCAGAGGTAGATAGGTAAGAGCCTGGTATTGGAAAATATAGGTAGGTAAAGCTGGGTTGAGCAAAGAAAGGAGTGTTGGGATGGTGATGGGAGATGCAGTAGGAAAGGAGTGAATATTAATTACTTCTGCGGCCCTCAGGGCCTCTAGTAACAAATTCAGATGTACATGTGTTTATTAAGGTGAGCAGGTTTCCCATTAAATAGAAAGGTTTTCCTATTTTTCCTCACTAATACATCTGCTCTTACAAAGTATAATATGATATATATTTTTAAGAATTCACAGTTACTTCTTGAGTGTTATAAATTAAATAATTTGACTATTTCCTTTTTATTCTTAAAATATTCACTTGGAACAAGTGCATATCTACCTGACATGCTAATTTTGCTCACTTTCTGTTGGTTAAGTAAATTTAACCAACAGAAAGTGAGCAAAATTAGCAAATTTGTGGGATGTAAATGAAGCTTTCACAAATGAATTATTTTATCATGTAAGAAGATGCTAGGATAGGCCTTACCAATAAATCTGTAACAAAATTGTTTTTACAATTTGACTTTGAATAATAACAGAATCAATGCTAGTTCAAAAAGGAAATAATAAAGCCCCAATATTTATATGAATACTTATTTGATCAATTTCAAGGTTAATGAAATATTTCATACCAGGTCAAAATCAGTTTCATAGTCTCTGAAGTATTTCACAACAAATCCTTCTTCAAAATGTGCAATTTGTGGCGGACATTTAGTGCTAACCATTTCTTCCACTGCTGCCTGAAACTAAATTAACAATATGTGCTGTAATAACTTCTTTTTCATGAAGTCTTAGAACATTAGTAGTTCTACTAATTAGTTCTAACAATGTTTTTATAATTCCTATGTTAGCCATAATTATGGGATAATTATCAAAATAATTTTAAGTTAATGTGTATTTTAGTGTCCAATAATTTTTCAAAGTTTTATTTTAGAATAAAATAGTTATATCGGACTGGCTACTATTAGCATGGTTATAAGTTAAATGTTTTAAAGAGAATTAGAAAGAAAACTTAAATCAATAATTAAACAGATTCTGAATAAAAGACTTCCCCAAATATCTCAAAATTAACCAAACTATATACTCTAATGCAATCCATTTTTCAAAAGAGGAGATGCATGTACTATAAGTCTATATTTCAGATTATTTAAAAATAATAAATAAATTATTTAAAAATAATAAATAATTAAAAATAATAATAATAAATATTTAAAAATAATAAATAATAATAATAAATAATAAAAAATAATAATATAAAGGAATTGGTACATTCATGAGTCCCTTATCATCTCTACATCTGTTGATCTGGCAAAGCACAAAAATAATTATTGTTTAGAAATGAGGGCCCGAGCCAGGCAGGGTAGCCCTCGATTGTGATCCCAGCAGCTTGGGAGGCTGAGACAAGAGGATTGCAAATTCGATACCAGCTTCAGCAATTTAGTGAAGTCCTAGCAACTCTGCAAAACCAGTCTCAAAATAAAAAATAAAAATGGACTAAAGGTGTTACTCAGTGGTTAAGCACCTGTGGGTTCAATCCCTAATTCCAAAAAAAAAATATTGAGAGAGAATTAAGGACTCGAGACTGGAGATGTGGCTCAGTGGTAAAGTGCTTGCCTAACTGAGTAGGGCTTTGGGTTTGATGTCCAGCACTCCCATACACACACACACACACACACACACAAAACAACAACAATAACAACAAAGGATTAGGGGCTTGAGATAATGTATAATGTCTAATCATCAAACAAATTATGATTTAAATACAGGAAGGTAGTTGTCAAAATTCAGTAACCATAACATTCTTTCTCTAAGGAGAGCTTCCCCACATGCAGGTATATTAAGTCCTGTTGATACAAACCCAAGGACTCCCTTTTCCTTCCCTCTATCTTTGTGATGTCTCCTCCATTCTCCCCTCACTATGGATTGTGTCCAACCCACCATGCCAAGTAGGAGAATATATTACTACTCCTTAAACATTTCTTTATAGAAGATTGACATTTAGATAATTTTCTATGTAATAAAATAACAAGAGATTTAAACTTCATTATTAAGTTTTTTTACTATACTACATCTCTCAAGGATTTTCTGACTTTTATGTGATGACCAGTTGGATTTTGGATGAAGATGAATGCTGGCATGGGTAGAGGGACAGAGAGCCTGTACTCAAAAGCAAAACAAGGTTCTAATAACTTTGAGATACTTTGTCCAGAAAAAGGGTGCAGACTTTGTGCTCAATTGTCTCTGTGTCCCCTTAGACAAAAATGTTCATGATATATAAATCTTAGTAAGCTGATCAAATTCTAAATGATTTATGTGAATTTTGGAAGTAATGTCTCTTTCTCATTTGTCTATAAAGGTTCGGTGAACACCACCAGATGGTGCTGGGAAAATGCATGGTAGGAATATTCCTGGAGCATACTTCAACTTCTGATGACGCTGGAGTAAGAGGCACTGAGGCAATCCCATCCCAGTTCAATGTGAATGTCTCCAAACTGGGTTTCCCTTTGGTTTGTTCTATAATATCCAGTGTGACATTATTCCCTTCAAGTACTTCATAACCAAGCAGATCAAAGTCTCCTGAAATGAAGTACCAAACAATTTTAAGAGTTAATTAGTAACATACCAAATATCTATAACAGACATTCAAATAATGCCAAATTGTTTTTATTTGGAGTCCCATTAATTCAAAATAAGGATGAATAGGGGAAAAGAAGAGCAGATCCCCGCAATTGAGTAGATTTATTCATAGCAGAAATAGCAAAACAGTGAAGTGGTATCTACCAAAGTTCTTTATGACTTAAGAAGAAATATTATAAGATAAACAGAGGGATACAACTGGGGATATGCAGTATAGATCAATGGGCAGGAGGATATTCCAAAAAAATATTTTAGTTCTATGCCAATATCATTATTTTAATGTAGAGGGCTTGACTGGGCTATTTTCTTTATGTATGAATAGGGCAAAAAGCTGATTTCCAAAAACCAGCCCAGACCTATGAGGCTTGGTCAGACAATGTCACTTTGAGAGAAACAAGACCTTGTCCTTGGAGGTTTCTCCTCTTTGGAAGGATACTATATTAGTTGAATCCCATTGATCTTCTTTATTGGGTAAAGGCTGACAATATATTCAGCCATGGTTTTAGTACCATATTTTTTAAGGTCACTGCTGAAGCCTCAAAATTTGTTTCTGATCTATAAACAGATCAATAAGAGTAGCTATATCCTCATTTTTATAGTATTTTGAACAACTAACTTTTTGAAATTTTTGGAGCTTCAATTCATATTAAACAAAATTCTTCATCTCCCGTTCAACAATCAAATTAACAATTTCATAAAATAAAACAAACATTGAGGTAACATTCTACTTTCATGAATTGGAAAATAAACACACACACACCCCAGGGACCTACTTTATAAGCTTAGACATACCAAATAGCCAAATTGCTTACTAACTTTAACTGAAGACAGAATATCTACCTCAATATTGCCAAAAATGTCATGTATAAAACATTACTATGAGGGCTGGGGATGTGGCTCAAGTGGTAGCGCGCTTGCCTGGCATGCGTGCGGCCCGGGTTCGATACTCAGCACCACATACAAAACAAAGATGTTGTGTCCGCCAATAACTAACTAAATAAATAAATATTAAAATTCTCTCTCTCTCTCTCTCTCGTTAAAAAATAAAATAAAACATTAATATGAGGTTAAAAGCTATTACTTGAAAATATTCTTAAAAGGTTGAGAGATCAAATAATTTTGCATTAAACCCAGGTGAATTGATTTTTTTTTAACAGCAGGACTCCTTAAGGATGTTAATATTCTAATGAGTTCTGTCAATTTTCAAGGAGTCTGATATGAAATGTTTCCCTTGTGAATTAGACCACATAATCCTTTCTTCAGGCAAGATTTGGTCAGACTAATGTCTCCTGAATAATATGGATTTACTTAAATTTTATTTTCAGAATTAATATTTTCACTGATTGTAAAAAGTATGATACTATATCAATGAATGCATTTGCAGTGCACACAGTGTATTTCTCCTGCATTGGAGTTGTATATTTCTTGAAATAAAACTAAAATTTAAATTAATATAGAAATAAAATGTACCATTTAATTTCCATTTCTCCTGGCATTGATCAAGGCTATGAATCTATTTTCCTCTATCATTTTATGGAACTTTTTTTTTTTTTTTTTTACCTTTCATAGTAGAGTTGCCCGGGGTGTCGTTTATTTCCTGGAGAAGCACAAAATGAAATACAAGCTTACCTCTAGTTGATACAAAGGTTATTGTGTAGATAAAGCCCTGGTGATTCCTTTTTCTTATTACTTGAACTGTGTCGGGTTTTATAGACCAGAGGTCATTCAAAGCTGATTGCATTAGGAAGCCAGAAGCATCAGCAGGTAACAAGACTTTTGGATGAATTAAAAAAGAAAAAAAAAAGGCAGATGAATTGAAATCTTTCTGGCTTACAACAGACAAAGTATGTTTTGTACTTTTTTTAAAGCAGCCATACTCTGTAACATGTGAGTTATCACTTAGAGAAATTAAGCTCTGAAATTGATTTGTTCAATAGTTTGGCTTTTTAATTGGTTTGTGATATTTTTGAGACCAGGGATCATATTTTACTATTTAATATTCCCATAATAAGAAGTATGTATTTTGCAAACAGTGAGCACTCATTAATATTTATCAGTTGAAATAATTAACAGAAATAGCAAAAGAATTTTTTTTAGAATTTATTATCAAATATAGAAATCTTCTATTATTAACCAACAAATTAGTGTATCATAGGTCTATCTCTTAATTTGGGAAATTGAAAGATATGTTTATATCATTGTAAGGATAAATTTAATTTTTATTTTCTGAATTTATACCTGTGAGCCACAGAAACATAAAATCCTTATATGGATTTAGATATATGTATTTATAATTATCCTTATAAAAATGATGGTATATGCCATAAAGCTGTGTATATTTATGTCATTTTCTATCCCAATCTGAAGGCTTTTCTTCATGATTTATTTTTCTCCTTTGTCTAGCATATTATTAAAATGATAATTACCAAACAGTACCACAAGACTTAGAGTAAATCCTTTGTAGCTACATCTATATGTAAAAAGAAACAACATCACCCTAATTATTTATAACTTACTAGTTTTTTCCATGTTATAGATCAATCTGTATTGGTGAAATGAACATGAATTAGCTCCCACACATGGGCTGGTCACTGTGATCTTCTGGACTTCATTAGTTGCATTAGTTGTTTCCCAGTTTTCCAATGTTATAACCTATTTTCCAATTTGAAAAAACAAATCTTTAATATATGGGAAAATACACTCTGAAAGTATCATAATTCAGCTATTTAATGACTCTTTATTACTCCATTTTACTGCAAATGAGTAAATGATATTATAGACTATGTAAAAGCGGGTTTTATAATAAAGATATTCCAAGCCACAGCTCAGTAATTGTTGATAATTGCATTCTCCTAAAAAGCATCTTATCTCTTGAAATTAATAAGCAAAAGGAGCCTTTGGCTTTGGATATTTTCATATATTTTGTGGTATCAGTAATTCAATCCAGGGCCTCATGTACTAGGCAAGCACTCTATCACCCACAGCCCTAAGAATTTTATTTATTTATTTATTATTTATTTTTTTAGTTATACATGGACACAATAAATTTTGTTTGTTTATTTGTATGTGGTGCTAAGGATTGAACGCTGGCCAGTGCCTCCCATGTGTGAGGCAAGTGGGGTTATGAGCCATAACCCCAGCCCCACTGAGAATTATTTTTGATAAAGTGGATCTATCATCACAGCAAACCTGTACTTCCTGGATAATTGTTGACTGGGATTTGATAACTTGTTCTTCATTTATTGCATCTCCTGTTTGTTGTTCAGTATAGACATTTCTAAACTGGTATAGTCCAACATCAACAAAAGCACTCAATCTATACTCCTGCAGCAAGATTTCAATATAATATCTGGAAAATAAAATAACTAATGAATATTATATTTTTCCCCAGAATACTAGGCATGAAATTCTTTTTCAATGAATAAAACATCAACATCCACAAAATCTATTAAATGATTTATATTGTATAAAATCCACACTTATAGAATAATATATTAAAATATATAAAGTTGCATAGCAGTTTGTTTAAAATATAATGAATTATATAAGATATCTGAATTGTTTCCATTCCTGACCAATTCTTTTAGCTTTGTCAGTGACTATTGATTGAAGAAGATACTAACTCCTATCCTTAAGGACCTTAAAACAAAATATCAATGTAGATTATGATAATAATTATTAGGAATACAATACAGAGGACATACAGAAGTTAAATATTTTTATATAGTCAAGAAAATGACAAGCAGGCTTAGACATATTATATATTTTGCAACTAAGTGGTTGTATGTGTCAAGGATGAAAGCCTTTGCAAATACCATTCAAATTCAAATATTCCCTAAAGGTCCATGTGTTAAAGACTTGGTCACCAGCTTGTGACACCATTGGAGATGGTAGGATCTAAAGCATGTGAGACCTAGTGGTATTCCCATGAAGTATATACTGTGACTCTGGCTCCTTTCCTTTTCCTCCCCCACCGCCCATATCCACCTCTCTCTCTCTCTCTCTCTCTCTCTCTCTCTCTCTCTCTCTATATATATATATATATATATATATAAATATATATATAAACATATACATATAAATATAAATATATATATAAATATAAATATATATATAAACATATATATATATATATATATATATATATATATAGAGAGAGAGAGAGAGAGAGAGAGAGAGATATCTCCATCCCTGTGGCCATGAGGTGAACAGCCTTTTTCCTGCATTCACTCCCTGCCATAATGTACCACATTCCCAAACAGGGACTAGCAACTTCTGAAACTATAGACCAAAAAAACTTTTCCTCCCTATAAGTTTATCATCTCAGGTATTTGTCCCAATTCCACTCTCACATTTCTGAAAGTTAGCTCCATTTATATCTTGGGGAATAAAATAGTGCCTCAGGAAATTTCTATTGGTTAGACTGACTACAGCCCTCTAACAAGACAGGTGGGATTCATACCTTATGTTTGGAATTCTTGACTCCAAAGAACTCCTGCCGGTTGTCTAATTCTATCCAGAATAAGGCATTAACTGACTAGCTGTTAGAGATGAATGCAAAACTGCTGTGTCCTCATCTAAATCTCTAGAAACGCCACTATTATGAGATCACATCACCCAACAGATATTCTTGTTGTATACAAGGAATAAATATCCACAGTAGGAGGCTGAATGAGGGACATTTATCTTTCATCTAGGATGATGAAGCCCTAGATACTCCCCCTGATAGAATTGGTACTGGAGGATTACATCAGGATCTTGGCTGCCTTAGGAACCTGTTCACCACCTCTTCAAACTCCAAGTAGCCAAAACTAATTAAGGAGCCAGACCTAAAGAAAGCATTAAATTCTGCATTCTTACTTTGAGCTTAAAATGTTAATTGGGCACTTTCTATGTGTAAGACAATAACTAAACATTTTGCATATATTATTTAATCTTCACAAAAGTCTCATAATAGATAGTATTCTCTTTCTTCAAATGAATAACAAATACCAAGAGAAACTTATGGATTTAATTTTTTTTAAAATTAGTAACTGAGATAGCATTCAAAGTACAGCAAAGAACTAAATAGACACCTCTCAAAAGAAGAAATATGAATGGATGACAAATATGTAAAATGTTCAGTATCCCAAGCAACCAAGGAAATGCAAATCAAAACGATATAGAAATTTTTACCTCAGTCAAATTATAATGGCAATCATCAAGAATACAACTAATAATAAATGCTTGCAAGGATATGGGAGAAAATATATACTCATACATTGTTGGTGAAATTGCAAATTAGTATAACCACTGTGAAAAGCAGTATGGAGATTTTTCGAAAGACTAGGAATGGAGCCACCCTATGATCCAATTATCCCACTCCTTGGTTTTATCCTAAACTAAAATTTTAAAAGAACTAAATTTTTTTTAAAACCTGAAAATCTGAATCCTATAGTGATAAACACTCATGAATGTTTATAGCAACACAATTCACGATAGCAAAGTTATGGAACCAGGCAAGGTACCCATCAGCAGATTAACAAATAAAGAATATGTGGTATATATACACAATGGAGTTTTACTCTGCCATAAGACAAATGAAATGATGGCATTTTCTGGAAAGTCAATGGAACTGGAGAACATCATTCAAAGTGAAATAAACCATACTCAGAAAGTCAAAGATTGGATGTTTTATTTCATATACAGAAGCTAGAGTCAAATAAAGGGGAAAAGTGTAGGGGAGAAATACATGAAAATAGAAGGAGATCACTAAGGTAGAGGAAAAGATAGGGAGGGAGGAGGACACTAAAAGGGAGGAACTGTGGAATTAAATTGACCAAATTATGACATGTGGTATATGAATATGTCCTAATGAATTCCACCTTTATGTATATCTGCAAAGCAACAATTTACAAAAACTATAAATAAATAGAAGGAAGACCAGTAGAATAGAGGAAGGGGAACTAGGGGAAAGAAGGAGAGGTAGAAAAGAGGAAGTACTGGTGACTGAAAGTAGAGCAAATTAAATTCCATGAATGTTTAATTATGCCAAAATTAACCTTAATACTATGTATCACTATAATGCACTAGTTAAAATGCTTTAAAAAATTGACCAAAAAGATCTGTACTTAGATGAAATGATACCTGATATTCTGATATCTGCAGAATGAACTGGAAACATGAACTGACTTTGGACAGTCTCTGGGAAAATGAAAGTCTATTTCTTCATCCCTTGAATCTATGCTTGACCATTTGCTATGGTCAATGGGATAGAAGCAAATGTGACAAAAACAAATATTTAAAAGTGTGTGTTTGATAGTAATTGCTATCATTATTGTTGGGAACCTATCCATGAACAAGACAAGCTTGGGTTAAGCTCCTGGAATATAAGAAATCATGTAGGATGAGATGCTCCCCATATCTCAGTGCCAATCATGCCATCTGAGATGCACAAATGGAATTTAGGTCATCCTAGATCATCAATCCCAAACTAAACAGGCCAGGAACAAATGAACTGTCCAGCCAATGACAAAATTGTGTGAAATAATAAACATTTATTATTTGAAGCCTTTAGGCTAGAGTGGTTTGCTATGTAGTAAAACCGAACAGATACATATGTTAAAACCAAGGTCAACATCATTCTACACAGAGAAAAAAACATATCCTCTAAAAACTGGAATAAGACAGGAATGCCCTATTTTATCACTTCTACTCAACATAGTCCTTGAAACTGTAGCCTGAGCAAGTAGGCAATAGAAAAAAATTAAGGATACAAATAGGAAAAGAAGAGCTCAAACTATCCCTATTTGCCAAAATCATGATCCTATATTTCGAAGACCCAAAACACTTCACCAGAAAACTTGTAGAATTCATAAACAAACTCAGAAAAGTAGCAGGATATAAAATTGATACCCATAAAGCAATTGCATTCCTATACACCAATGATGAATCAGCTGAAAGAGAAATTAGGAAAATTCTCCCATTCACAGTAGCCTCAAAAAACAAAATACTTGGGAATCAATCTAATAGAAGAGGTGAAAGACCCACAGTGAAAACTACAGAACACTAAAGAAAGAAATTGAAGAAGACCTTAGGAGATAGAAAGACCTCCCATGTTCTTGGATAGGCAGAATTAATATTGTCAAAACGGCCATACTACCCAAAGCGCTATTGAGATTTAATGCAATTCCCATTAAATTCCAATATTGTTCTTCATAGAAATAGAAAAAGCAGTCATAAAATTTATTTGGAAAAACAGGAGGCTCAGAATAACCAAAGCAATCTTTAGCAAGAAAAGTGAGGCAGGAGGCATCACAATACCAGACATTAAATTATACTACGGAGTTACAGTAACAAATATACAATTGTATTGGCACCAAAGCAGGCAAGATGGCCAATGATAAAGAATAGAAGACACAGAGACAAATCCACATAAATACAGTTATCTCATACTAGACAAAGGCACCAAAAACATACATTGGAGAAAAGATAGCCTCTTCAAAAAATGGTTCTGGGAAAACTGGAAATATGTTGTAGAATAAAACTTAATCCCTATCTCTCACCCTTCACAAAACTCAACTGAAAGTGGGTCAAGGACATAGGCATTAGACCAGAAATTGTACACGTACCAGAAGAATGCATAGGCCCAACTCTTCATCTTGTTGGCCTAGGAACTGACTTCCTCAACAAAATTCTAAAGCTCAAGAAGTAAAATCAAGAATCAATAAATGGAACATTATCAAACTAAAAAGCTTTTTCACAGCAAATGAAACAATCCAAAGCATGAAGAGAGAGCCCACAGAATGAAAGAAAATCTTTGTCACTTGCACCTCTGACAGAGGATTAATCTCCAGGATATATAAAGAACTCAAAAAGTTTAACCCAAAAAACCCAAATTACTCAATAAATGGGCAAAGGAATTGAAAAGGCACTTCACAGAAGAATAAATACAAACAGTCAACAAACATGAAAAATTGTTCAACATCTCTAAAAATTACAGAAATGGAAATTAAAACTATATTGAGATTTTATCTCATTCCAGTCAGAAGGGCAACAATCAAGAATGTAATCAGGGGCTGGGGATGTGGCTCAAGCGGTAGCGCGCTCGCCTGGCATGCGTGCGGCCCGGGTTCGATCCTCAGCACCACATACAAACAAAGATGTTGTGTCCGCCAAATACTAAAAAATAAATATTAAAAAAAAAAAATTCTCTCTCTCTACCTCTATCTCTCTCACTCTCTCTTTAAAAAAAAAAAAAAAAAGTGTCTTTTCTCTGTCCTCCTGCTTTTAAAAAAAAAAAAAAAAAAAAAAAAAAAAAAAAAGAAAGTAATCAACAAATAATATTGGTGAGCATGTGGGGGAAAGGGTACACTTATATGTTGCTGGTAGGATTGCAAATTGATGCAAGCAGTCTGGAAAATAGTATCGAGATTCCTCAAAAATTAAGACTGGAAGCATTATTTGACCTGTTTATACCATTCCTTGGTATATATTCAAAGGAGTTACAGTTAAAATAAGCATACTACAGTGACACAGCCACATCAATGTTTATAGCAGCTCAACTCACAATAGCTAAGCTATAGAACCAACCTTGGTGCCCATCAACAGATGAATGGATAAAGAAAATGTGGTATATATGCACAACAGAAATTACTTGGCCCTTAAAAAAATGACCTCATGATTTTTGCTGGTAAATGATGGATCTGGAGACTATCATGCTAAGTGAAATAAGCCAATCCCCCAAACCAAAGGTCAAGTGTTCTCTCTGATATGTAGATTCTAACACACAGCAATGGGGGTAAGATAAGAGTAGAAGTTCAGCTGATTAGACAAAGGGGAATAAAGGGAAGGGCAGGGAATAAGGAATAGGAAAGAGTGGAATAAATAAATCTGATATAACATTCCTATGTTCATACATGAATACACCAACAGTGAAACTCCACATTATGTACAACCCACAAGAATGAGATTTTAATTAAAATAAGTTATATTCCATGTAGGTATAATATGTCAAAATATACTCTACTGCATGTATATCTAAAAGGAACAAATTTAAAAAATTTAAAAACCTAACACATACAAATAGTAAATAAAAAATGATATTAACACATCTTTTGACGTTCTCTATGGAACATACTCATTTTGAATATATCATGTCTCTTATCTTCCTGTTTTCTAGGAATCCTGAATAGCATTTTGAATGTGATTATCTGCTATTTGAATAATACTTTCATTTGCTTTCTGGAGTTGACCTTTCAATACTAGATTTCATGTTCCTTATGAGGAGGGATTTTATTTAATATTGTTTGTATTAGATTTCAAGTGCCTGTTCCAGGGCCTGGGATAAATCAGCAAATAATAAATATATATTAGAAGTGTTACCAGTTCATGGGATTTTGTGATTTTTTTCCCTAGCAACATTCAAGTGCTCAGACATTGGAACAAAGACACTAGAGAATTGGAGTGAATGAAAAGTCCTGAAAAGAATGAAAATCAGGATTAAGTAAATTTCACAAAATTATAGTTTCTGCAACAAGGTTAAATTAAATTTCAAATGTACCTGGTTAGCTAAATGTCAGTATTCCTGAAGATATAGAAGCAAACTTTAATAAAATTATAAAGAATGACCAATTGTAAATTCAAGCAATTAACTATCATGCCCACCAATGAAAACAAATTAAAAGATTTTAAAATATGAGCTTACATTTTTAAAATATCAAACAATCACTTTATGGCAAGAAAAACACCTTACTCTTTTCCTTTCTGAAGATGAATATCATCTGATCTTTGCGTTGGACTGGAAAAATAACTGTTGGCATTGGCAGAATGATATGCAATCCTCACCTTATCCCAGAAAAGCAGAGAATAAAAAGACAATTTTTAATATTTTAAACATCTAATTATTTTTATCAGTATTGTAATCCTGATGCTATTCTTCTAAGATCCGTTATCCCTGACAACATAGAGTTTTTAAAAATTATGCAAGCTCACTTCATCACTTTACCCTTCACTCACACCAATTCCACTCTACTGAGTATACTGCACAGATCATGGCTTTCCATAATTAGCACTGCAATGGACAATAAGAGAAAACATACTGGTAGAATGTGTTATTATTAATCATTCTTTTGCTCTGTGGAGAACTTTCAAAGATTTGATACAAATTATAAATTTAGAGGTAGCCCTGAAAGATACCAAAGATTGTTGAATGGTTCTTCGTAGTACAGAGAGAGGACTTTGGGCTTCCCACTAATGTCATCTTTGGAGTAAAAATGCCAAGAAATTATGGTAAACTGGAATTCATAAATTACAAAAGCAATTTAAAGTTATATAAACCCATTTGTGAAGAAATCTTGACATATAAATTGCATCATAAAATATGATTTTGATTTGATTGGTCAGTTTCACACTTGTGAAACTATCCTTTGAAACCCTCCTGTCCTGAGGTACTATGACAAAATACAAAATAAACTAATGACTATAGATGTCTAATAAAGTTTTAATTGTGGTCATAAAAAATCAGAAGGAAGTTTTTAATTTATTAGTAGGAGGGTATTTGACTAACTTAATAAGCCCATGTAATAACATACTATTCAGTCATTAAAAAATGATGACCAAATTTTGTATTTAATACTATGTGACAAAAGATGACACTAATCTTTTATGATCCTTTATATAAAAAAGAAAATAGAGGTTAAAAAGAAAAGACAGACTTCCATCTCATAACCAAGTAAATGTAGAGTAGTGAAACTTTTTCATTGTTTTTCTGTATCCTTTATTGTGGCTATAATTCTTTCATAATAAAAGAAATCTTTCAAATGTATAAAGTAAGTGTATGCATATTTTCCTTTGCAGAGAAAAGTTACACATGAGACATAATTTTCTTTTAAGCTATGGGTTTTCTACAAATTTGTATCATGTGTTAAAATAGCAAAGAAACTGATCACATGAAATCATTTCTCATAAATTCTTTAATATATTCATTGATTTTTTACTTAGAATAAGTGAGATACATACGAAGATCATCACGCTATTTTTATAATATCAAGTAGTGTTTTGCAGTCTCCCTACCTTATCTTCTGGAAGTCCAGTCTGGCTGAAATAAATGGCATAACGGTCATCACCTTTGATGTAGAATCTATAAACATCAGAATCTGGAGCCACCAAAAATCCACTGAAGCGTGCAACAAATGTATCTTGTTCCATGGGCCAGGCATAGGAAGCTGAGTCTACCCAACTGGCACCCATATACCCTGGCGTTTTTTCATTATATCCAAGTATCTCCTCAAGATGTACTGGTCGGCTGTTATTCCATACCTCAAGTTTTAGACCTCTCCCACCTAAATATAATGAAACAAAAGAAGCCATTCATCAAAGTCATGATGCAATGTCTCAATGGCCTTATATTTGAGTGGTGATTATAGATGTCCTATGTCAATTAACATTTTTAGATCATGTGTGAAACTAAATGAATTATATGTATCCCTACATGTACTTGTTCCCAGAGGACAGAGTGCAATTAGGGCAATCTACAATTTATTTATTATTATTATATTTATCTGAGCCTCCATTACCACACATGTTAGAAGTGAATAATAATATTATTTGAATGGTTTCCATTGGGGATTTTATATGCTATATATGTAAAATATCTGGCACTAAATAGAACTTTACATAAAGATAATGATACATAATAATTAGTTACTTATGCTATAACTAATGTTGCTTCATATAGTGAAGTCTCAAAACTTCATAATCCAAACCATTTGATTACAAAATATTTGACTTGTTTATTCTAAATGGCTTACAAAGCCATTAATCAAGGAAAATAGATTGTTAGCTTTAAGATATTGCTTAGCATTTGTTTTTCTGGGTTTTTTTCTTCTTTTTTAAACATTGCTTTTGTGCTAAGATTTCATCCTGTCTTGGATAGAATCAGAGAATACTCTCAATAAAACGTAACTACACTTGCCAGTACATATGAAGTTTTTCTTAATCAGAAATTTGCTATCACATCTTTTTCTTTTTTCCTTAAAATGCAAAACTGTTGTGCTCATGCCTTCTTTCAGCAGCCTTAAGCCTGCCTGAATCTGGAAAATAATGACTACTTCTGTTCAGCTGCATTTGGATATGTTACAAATGAAGAAAAGACTGAACACATCAGCCTCCTATAGCACCAGCATTTCCTGATACGTACAACTTTCTCTAAAGTTACCAATTACAAATATCAAAATTATCTTTTTAAACTGGTGAGACTTTTTTCAAATATTTGAAACAAAGAAGTTTAAGAGTTTGGCAAACAGAATTTATTAGGCTCCAAATACCAACAATGACACAACTGTAAATAGATTTCAATGTGTGCGCAGGATAAGAGACACATGCCCCACTCAAACACTGGCAGGCACTCCACTGGAATTGTGTAGCTGGGAAGGCCATGTACTGCAAGGGGAAAGTCTGAAAAGAACTTCGAATGACATTTCTTTCATGGTTTGTTTTCATTCTCAAACCATTCTAAAAAAGTAAGGATTTAACCCCTGCCTTTTTTTTTCAACCAGGAAAAGGCATTTTAAATATTTTCATAAAGACTATGAAATAAAGGTACCATTATACTCTATCAATAGAGAAATGCTCTTCTAGTAGGGTGTCAGGAGACCAGGCTGAGTTTATCTCCACAGATGCAGCTTTAATGCAGCTATTTTAATACAAATGTCTCCTAATACAGAAAATATAATTTAAAACTCACATTTATTATAATTTTCACCACAAATTCTAAAAAAGTTCAAATAATATTTTTTGACTAATGCTATGTGTTAATAATATTCCTTTATTGCAAACATAGAAATTGTTATTCTCTCTTATGATAACTTACCTGGATATACAGTTTTGAGAATAGGAGGTTTGGGGGGTGTCTTGCAATATATACTATTTTCTGTGACATTCAGAATACCACAGGTTTGACCTATACAGAAGCAAAATGCAGAACTGTTACAAATGAAGCTTTATAATGAATATCACATCAGCCTATCTTGAATTATTTTTTCAATTAAAATCAAAGTTGCATAAGCAAGTGACAAAATTGGGGCCCTTTATTGCATTTAAATATTCTACATGAAACCTTATCATTGGCTTAATAATAAGTATCATTAATTGTTATACTTCCATAAACGGAAAATTTTTCTGGTAAAATATTGCAAGTCTGAATTAGAAAATTCCAGTTTCTGAGAAAAAATATGAAAAACTAGATAAAACTGTATCTTTGTAAAAGTGAAGACTTGTTTTGTTTCTCAAAGTTGCAGAATGCTCATGATGTCCAGAATTTAAGGTGATCCCAGACCTCTTAAGTAGGAAAAATGGTGGTTTAGTCCAAGTTCTTAAAATTAAAACAACAGGGACAATAATTTTGAAATGGTATTTTAACAGAAAAACTGTGTCCCAAATGGACAAGGGTCTAAAGGGAAAAAATTATAACTTCTACATAAACATAATTAGACTTGATAGAAGAGTCTCTTTTAAGATCTCTGTGTTTGCCTCTTGAGGGTCAGCCCTCAGTATTTACTAGAGTTAACAAACATAAGGACAAGAAAAATGGAGAGAGATACCTTTGCCAGTTTCTGTTTGGTGGCCTGGAAAATGTAAACTTTTAATGCTTTCACTATTTGAATGGCTTATGGATACAAGAAAATTAAAATAGGAAATTGTGAATTCAAATAATATATTAAACCCACAGTCCATTTTACTGGAAGCACAGTAAACATTCCTATAAGGATCATTATCTTTAAAAAATTATCAATGATTCCAAATCTCAATATGGTTGCCATATTAATGGCAATGATATAGAATAGAAATCTGACATCCTTTTGGCACATCAACTGTATCCTAATCAAAATAGACACAATATCAGATAAGAAAGCATATTATATAAATTACAAGTATTTTATACCCTGATTTTAATATTGAAAATATAAAATCTGATCCAAATAATATGTTATATGAATGTCAAAAATCTTATGTTTTAACAGTTGGGCAGGTGATCAACAAGGATTCATGTGGGCTAGAAAGCTATTGTACATATATTAGAAGTTGTTTTATATCTGTTTCTCTTCTCTTCTGAAATCACATTTTGGCAGACTCATAGGAAGATTCCTTAAAAGGTAGAAGATACCCCAGCAAGGGGGCTGTGAGAAGAAAAATGTACGTACCCAGTTACAAGAGTGAGCATCCTGTCCTCTACATATCAAGAAAGTGATATCCTATGACTCAATGGAAAGAGTACCACTGTGACATTCATCCCAACCTCCCTTTTCAGCTACATGGTTCACTATCTCTACATAGATCCAGAACAGACACATAAAAGTGACCCATACCTAGAGAACCAAGCCCTATTTATGCTTTTTCCAAGGCCTGTATCATGCCAAACTACTAATGCACAGTATATGAAAAAGTAAGAGCAGAATATGCCAAAATGCTAATTAAATTCCATCATAATTAAATAACTTTTTGGAAGTAACAGAAGTTCAAGGGGATTTAAGAGCTTATTAAATAGAGAATGGGTGTGTTCTTAACTGTGGTGGGGAATTTGTGGATGGCAGTGACGATGCTGCCACAAATGCCTGTTGGTGACTCTTAGAGATAAAGTGTCCACTAAGGGCTGCAAGGAGTGGCCCTCATGGAAAAATAGCAGAAGGAAGAGCATGGAGCCCAGAACAAAATGCTGCGTGAATATCCCCAGCTTTAAATGAATGACAACAGAGAAAAGACTATTATTTTTCTTACAAATTAAACAAGAATAGGCAGAATTTACTCCTATAAGTTAGTATATTAAGCATCATGAAAAATACCTCCAACTAGAACTTTCACTGGGAGATCCGTTTGATCAAAGAATCTCCCACTTATTGTTAGTGTGGTGCCACCTCCAGTGCTTCCTTTTGAAGGTGAAACTGTAGTGACCTCTGGGGGGAAAAATCACATAAAATATCACATGTCAGGAATATCAGGCATCATCCCAAATGCTTCATTTAAAAAGAAAATTCTGAATTACCTAGTTACAGCACGTAATTTAGTGTAGGTAGTGGATTACTAATTAAGTGAATTAAGTGTTTCATTATTTTGTCTCTGATGCAGTCCTGCAAAGAGGATAATAAACATGGCTTTCACTGAAACTGACATTCAATGGGTGACTGGGCTTTAATGGTGACTAGTACTAAAGAAATGATTATCAGGAGACCAGGTGAGTAAGGAAAAACTGAGCTGAGTATAGATATTTAGCTCCAAAAGAAAACCCAGGCAGGGTACAGTGGTGCATGCATGTAATCCCAATGGCCCGGGAGGCTGAGGCAGGGTTAGGGTTAGGGTTAGGGTATCTGGAGTTCAAAGCCAGCCTCAGCAATTTAGCAAAGTGCTAAGCAACTCTGTGAGACCCTGTCTCTAAATAAAATATAAAAAAGGCTGGAGATGTGGCTAAGTGATTAAGTACCCCTGAGTTCAATCCCCAGTACCAAAAAAAGAAAAAGAAAAACACAGAAAGGCAAGTCAAACGCCTTCTCTTCCATAGGCTCTTGAAGAATGCATCTATGTTTAAGGACTAACATTTTATATTTATATTTTTTCATATAGTAATACATTTAACTATGATTAGACTTTTTGTGGCTTTGTACATAAAAGCTTTAGGTATGTTGGTAAAATAACCCAGTACATGACAGACAGCAAATTCTTACTAAATATTTTCTTATTAATGACTTCAAAGTTTTATGCATTATATGAATTTTAAATAAATTTCTAGGAAAAATCAAGATATTTCACATTTGATTGATTCTAAAACATACATTTTTTTTCACACTTTAGTATTTGTAAAATTCAAACATATCTCTCCATCACTCCTGACTGGGTATGGTTCTTGCGGGAGGGTTTGTGCTTCCTTCTGCCGCTCTACTAGGAGACTATCAACCTGAGACTTCTTGAAAATAATTAAATTAAATTAAACTAAAATCTTCTTGAGAATTATTTTGGATCACACTGACAGCACAAATCTGAGTACTGGTTTGTGGTTTAAATTAACAGGAAAACTTTTTTCTCCTCTTTCACCAACAACTAAAGTTGAGATATGAAAATTTTTGTGCTGTCTCTGTTAGTGTGACAAGTTCATTTTTTCATCTTACACAAAGAATGTAGTTTTGGGTGTCCTAATTTAATGTCAGCCTGCTTTTAGATTCTCCATATTAGGTATTTTTCCTTTCCTAGAAGTACATAAAATAACATAGTATACCTTAAAGAGATTATTACCTTTGATTTAATAAAATGAAGCATAATTACTTCTTTCCATACACATATACAGAATGAGAGAATTGTCACATACCTGCATATGCTTGAAACATTGAAATTTTATTCAGAGAGGAAACAAAATATGCCATTTTCTGTGGGAAACTCCTGTTTAAAAAAAAAGGTAAAATTTTCAGCTTTAAAAAATGACCTTTATTTTAGGATTTTTAAAAAACTATAGCGATAGAGATCATCAAATGCCTTGCAAAGGAATGCGTTGAAACTTTTGGAGGAAGATAAAAAGTTCCACATCTTGATTTGGCTGTTGGTTACACACACACACACACACACACACACATTTGCCACAGTTTAGTATAACTGCTCACTTCAAATAATATTAATTGGTGCATCTTGTCATGTGTAAATTATTCCTTAAAAATGTTGATTTTAAGAAACTATATTGACAAAAGCAACCATAAAAATAACACAGGAGGATGACCTTTCGTAACAGCTGAGCTCTCCTGCTAAGAGTTTTCAGTTTATTATGCGATTTGATCTTGATGTCAACTACATGAGATAGGTGACAAACAAAGAATTTCTTTGAATTTCTCAAGGTTACAGAGCCAATAAGCAGTAGAAACAGAATGGGAGGCCAGGCAGTTTGAGCAGAGAGCCCTGGCTCCTAATCTGGGTACCACACAATGCTCGCTCCCCTGTCCATTGATTAGTGTGAGATACAGATGGATGAGAGCAAATTAAGAACAATCCACCAGGCTTACATCATCCTTAATAAACACAAAACCTTAATACTTGTGCATATATTTTGATAGACACTTACACTTCCATAACCTGGAGGGATAGGAAGGTAAAGAATCCTAGAAATTAAATAACTTCAATAAAATTTATAATTAGAAAGTTTAATAAATTCAAATGAGAATTTCAAGGCCCAAAATGTATTCAGCATAATTATACTACATCAAACTAGAATCTAAAGGGATAATGTAAATCTTCTGGTTGAGATCAACAATGAACTTCCCTGCAAATCTAACCCAGGCATTACAATGTACATTTGTAGGACTAAAGAGTCTTTGGAAATATTTTATGATAAATTAGTTATTTAAGAAGTTCCTACTAGAGTGTGTATTTTTATGTTATAAGCTTTTCAGTTGATTTGCAAAGATCTGAAACCATGCAAACTTCAAAAATCTTATGTCTGGCCAGATCCTGAATCTCAAAAATTAACTCTGCTTCTTAAGTTAGTGGGAAAATTGCCTCCTGAAATAAAATTTGAATGCAATTTATTTTGGATGACACTGAGGTGATTTGCACTAATTCATTGATAATGACTAGGCATTTCTCAATTAAGGGCAGCCTCAGTGAACCTTATCAGTTTGAAACAGCTGTCATTTGAACTTGGGAAAATAGCAGAGAGAAGGTTGGCTATTAAAAGAGATACGGAATGGTGCCACAGTGATCCTTAATTAGTTCATTTGGTATTCAGGAATGCTCCTGAAATTTGTAAATGTGAATTTTATAATTTATAGTATGGTTTATCATTTTAAAAATGTTATGTAGTATTGAAAACTAGATTTTTAAGTAGTAAATATCATATTTTTAACAGTTATCTTAAGTTCCTGAGAATATTTTATATAGAAACACAATTTTCTCAATTATGAGGCATTAATATCAAAAGTTAGCCATTGGCTTTAAGAAATCATATAGTAAGATCACAGAATCAATAATCTAATGCAGTATTCTTGCTTATACTATATGTGAAATTTTCTGGCAGTTTTAAGCAAGAAATTTCTGGCCCTGTTAATATGGCATATTGATTTATTTATACTTAGCAACCATATTCAGGCTTAATCACTCAAAATCTATTTTTGGATAATTATTTCTCTTATAGAGACATATGATGGATTTGGCAAGGAATATGTGTTATACAAACTTAGAACTAAGAAGTCTTTTTTTTTTCACCTAAGCAAGAGTGAGACTAAGATCCTAAAAGAACTATATATAGTTCTAGAAATCAAGCAAAATTTAATAGCTGCTTCTAACATGTTTTTCTAATATTTGGGGGGAAAATTACATTGCCCAGCCTTAACAAGTTATATGTAAGTAGTTCTGTCCTCACAGAGAATAGTTGTTAAATCATGGGGTTCTAGGTCATTTGTCTCATTATAAGTTACAAAGGTGTATATTTGCACCATTTCTGTATCTTCCACTCTGATTTGCTCTTGAATTATACTATTCATCATGGGTTTAGTCAAGTCTATATTAGCTTATAAAACGGCATCACTTTGTATTAAATGTTTTGTTCCTAGTTGTCTAGCACTAGATGGTCTCTAAATATAAGGATAGTGGATTTTAGTCCAACTGGAATTGTAGTTCCATGCAGGGATGGACTGATTATGACTTCCTCTTGTAATCTGTGAACACTGAGCAGGAATACTGCATTAGATTATTGATTCTGTGATCTTACTATATGATTTCTTAAAGCCAATGGCTAACTTTTGATATTAATGCCATCTGTATCTCACACTAATCAATGGACAGGGGAGCGAGCATTGTGTGGTACCCAGATTAGGAGCCAGGGCTCTCTGCTCAAACTGCCTGGCCTCCCATTCTGTTTCTACTGCTTATTGGCTCTGTAACCTTGAGAAATTCAAAGAAATTCTTTGTTTGTCACCTATCTCATGTAGTTGACATCAAGATCAAATCGCATAATAAACTGAAAACTCTTAGCAGGAGAGCTCAGCTGTTACGAAAGGTCATCCTCCTGTGTTATTTTTGATTGTAGTATTGTCATTCTTTTCAAACTCCTAATTGCTGAATCTCTCTTCTGAGACAAAAAAGAAATCAACAGATATAGTTTATATTGACATTAAATGGTAAATGTTGGTCTACTATAGTTATGTTAGTATTGAATGGCAAATAATGCAATTTATTTTAATTTTTATTAACAGTCTTATTTTCTCAATGAAAAACATTGTGACATTTTGGGCAGAACAATTCATTTAGGTTTGGCATGTCATGGTACTGCCCACTAAGGGATTTAACATACTCAGTTACCTTGACAGTCAGTAAATGTCCCTCACACATTTGCAAATGTTTCCAAGAGTGTAATTATCCTGCATGGCGGGGAACCCTGTCAGGATGTGAAGTAGTAGTAAGATGTGGTATTGGTGGCTGAAACCTTTGATCAGTCCTGGAATGACAAGCTCAGGTTCTAGAGTTGGACTTCATGGATCGGCTTACCCAGTATTGCTTCTACTGGCTGAATATCCTTGGGAAAATTATTTAACATTCCTCTCATTTTTCCAGTGAGTAACATGGGCAGACAATAGTTTTCATTTTATAGGTTGTTTGGAGAATTAAGCTAGATAATGTATGTAAAGTGCTTAGCAGCATGCTTACCACTAAAAGTTTATTACTATTATTATCTATAATACATTGTTGGCAACATGTGTTAAGATTTTCATATTCTGATACTTCTATGAACATATGAAAGTCATTGAAAGCAGGAAACAAAACATCTGGAAATGAGTTCCAGTTCTTCTAAAAACAATAAATGTATGTTATTAACAATCATGTTAAGATGTGCAATTGAAAAGTCTACCATTTTTTTTGCAATAGTATTGCATTGATAGGTCAAAAGAAAACCTTTATGAGAATATTGATCAAGAGATTTTATCTATGCTAATATTAACCAAATCAAAATTTAATTACTTTAGTTATTAAAAGAATTATAATTAAATCAGAAGAGCAGCAAGAAATAAAATCACACTTTTCCATATTACAGTTAAAATGTTTTATCTGTTGTTTAAGTTAATGGTAAATTCCCAACAATTGAAAGGTCATGTGTGAGACACAAATTTTGAGTAAAAAGGAGTCACTGACACTTTAAATATTAATATGGAGGGAAGAAAGTATTTAATTCTTTAATCTATGCATCTATTGCACAAAGTAAATACACATTTTATTTTATTTACCAAGTTCAATCAATTATGAAAACTATTATTTACAAAGTGACCTACCTTCCATAATCACTATCTAAAATGAAGCTGACATTGTGATGACCTGGAATTAATTAAAATACACAATCAATTAAATTCCAAATCACAGGAAAATGATAACTCTATAATGTAAAGATAATTTTTAAAAGTGGAAAAAATATAAAAACTGTACTTAAACAATGGTGCATTAGAGCTCAAAGAAATAAAAGCTGAACTGTCTTTAAAAATTACCTATAATTTTAAAAATGTGCATAATAGGTGTCTTGAGATTATAGCTAGAAAAATTGACAAAATATAATCATGAATGAATAATAATAAAAGAACAGATACATAACCATGTGACCCTGACATTTCTTTTATTCATTTAGCAGCTACTTAATTGTTCATATCCTCTGTGAGGAGTTGAGAGATGCAGGGAGCACACAGTGTGTCCATCTGCTTATAGAGGCTACAATTGTCAAGAACAATAACACAACAGAGAACTAAAAATTGTTACAAACCTAACAAGGAAAAGAAAAGCAGGATTTGAAAATATAAAACCAGATCAAAAAGCAGATTTTCTGAAGACATATATTCTATATAAAATTTTCAGGATGGGATGTTTACAAAAGGCTGAAACAGAAGACAGGAAACTCATTCAAGATTTAAAAGATGGATAGGTCTAGGGTACATAGAGCAAGGGGAAAAGAGAAGCATGAAAGTAAGGCACTAGATAAAATAGCAGAATTAGTCATGGGATCCTCTGGGCAAAGAAAGAAGAAAAAAAATAAACCTAAAGAAGTTTACTTTATATGTAAACCTTAAAAAGAAGCAAATTCATAGATGCTTATATGAAAGTGAAAGAAGCAAGGAAGAGAGGAAATAAGAAAAAAAAAAGATAAAAACAGCAGAGAGGTGCATAGGAAAACCCAAAACAGGGAAGTAGAATCAAACACCTTTGAAGCAAGACGATAGATACTTACCAATGTAAGTTCCAGTTATCTTACAAGTCAAAGAACCTATGTCTCCATTCGGATGATCCAGTTTTAGACCATACCTAACAAATTGTATATGGTAATATTAAATTGTATAGAGATGCTATTTGTTTTAAATGTTACTTTTCCCTGAAAATGTCTCATTAATTTCAGAATCTGTATTAGGATGGAAACCATTGGTACAACTAAAATTTCTGCAAGATGAAAATAATCCCCAGACTTCACTAAAGATATTTAAAGAAAATTTCACTTAATAGTGAAATACTTTGTGAGTAGCTTTGATATTGCCATTAGTATTTCTTCTAAAGAATTTTAAATATAATGAAATAAAATACTTATTTGATTATGATATTTCTTAAACCATCTTTCCTCATAATAAAATAAACAGCCCATATCATACTACATTGGAGACAGAGGAGAGTATAAAGTAGCACTTAACTATATCAATGAATGCTAATGTATAATATAAAATACTATGTATAATATAAAATATTATCATTCATACTATATTTTAAAGCATTTAGATATATAGCATTGCTAACAATTACTACTTAAATTTAGTATGCTTATCTCCTGTTTATAAAAGAAAAAAATTATTTTAGCTACTTACAAATTATCAGATTGTGGTATGAGAAGCTCACAGGGCATTCCTCCAATATAAACTCTGCATAAATATTTTTATTAGAAAATATAAAATTATGTTTAATATATTATTTTAAAATGTTCTCCTCCCATCAAGCTAACTGGTCACCTTATATAATTTTCTCTCAATCAGAAATACCATTGTTTGTATCCATATAAGTACCATTATTAGTATCCATCACTCATTGCTCCAAAAAACATCTAGTGAACATGATTATGTGTCTCTAGGTACTGAATCATATTAGTAAGTGTAGGACTGCCCTGCTCTTGTGGGGCAGATATTTTACTGGGAGACCCTAATAGTCATGATATTCTTCACATATTTGATATGTTAGAAGATATTAAGTACCACAGGAAGCACTTGCCTACCATGTATGAGGCCCTAGGTTTAATTCCCAGTACCACACACACAAAGTACTATAAAAAAAGAAAGCATAGAAACAAATAGACTTATCCACTTAAAGTTCAAGCAATTTCTATTGGAAAAATTCCAATAGAAACATAATATTCAAATAAATGTCATACTGATAGAACCTGGTGCTACTGGAGGCTTGTAGGTAACTGGTATTATATTTTTTGCAACACCAGAATAAACTACCCAGCTTCTGTGACAACAAATTCCAGACTCAAAATAAATTGACATAGAAACTTAAACTATAAAAAATGACTTCCATTTGAAGAGAATACTGAACTTTTAAATATACTTTTACACACAAGTCCTTTCACTTGGCCATTACACATGGTTTATAAAGCAAGTAAACTGAATTATTGTGCCCATTATAGAGGAGCATGGGTTAAAATTCTTCTAACCTCCTATGTTATTCCAATTCAATAAGAAATTTAGCAGATGACACAGGCTTTCATTACATTTAATCCTTGCAACCATCCCATGATTCAGTAACTATCATCCTTCTATTTAAGAAATGAAGAAATTAAGGCAGAGAGTTTAATTATGACACTAGAGCTCCCAAGGCATTTCCTTGTGCCTGAGTTCCATTAAGAGGAGTCAATAGCGAAGGGCTATGCACTAGGCAGTTCTGTTTTCCAGACCTTGTTCATTAAGCCAAATCTCCAAATTCAGATCAGGGATAAATTATAGAGGACCTATTACAGAGACACACACCTGCAACTAGTGAGAGGTAGAGAAGGAATTCAAACCCAAGCTCCCACATTTGGCAATTCCCACTGGTGGTATGCATATACATATCTATCAGAATTTTTTCCACATGATCTCTTAGATGAAAAGCTCCATAGTGGGCACTCGTCCCTCTATTCATTTGTATCTCCTCTGTAATTTGTTCCCAGTCAAAATTTGGAGATAGCTGAATGGACAAGATCTGGGAAGCAGATCTCCTAGCTTCCTGCCCAGTACACAACTCTGCTATAGACTCCTTCCTAGTGGAATTCAGGCACAATGAAATGCCTTGGGAGTCTTGGTGCCCTAATTAATGTGGTGCAAATGAAATAACTGAGTTTCTAAGAATTTCTCATCTGTCCATTAACAGGCAAGTGAAAAAATTTCCTATGCTTATAAGATCTGAGGATTTCCAGAGTACAAGGGTTAGGTAGGCTTCCCTCTGGCATCCCTGATAATCCTGATGTTGTGATTTTATGAAGTAAGTTTCATTAATTTCCTGGTATAAAACAGAAATAAAATTCAATTACAGTGGGGGAAAAAAAGAATTTCTTCTTGGAAGTCAAACTTTCTTCTCCCTGGCATCATTATGACAAAGCATAACTAAGAAAATCCTATTTAAGAATTATAATGTTAACCATTTATAACAATTATATTGAAGCAAACAAAATCTTTACTTATGCTCAATTGTATATATAAAACATTCAATGAGTTTCTAGTGGTTATTTTATTATATACAAGGAATCAATATGTACATTTCTGGAACATGATAGCTGCATACAAATGTAATTTAATTGAGAGTTCTACCTCATAGAATGCCAGACAAGTCACCTTGATTTCATTTAGCAAAATCTTTCAAATTGCTTGTCTTACAAATTTATGTAAGCATATGTATATGGGTATATGACCTTTTATATTTGAAAATCCTCTAGTTGTTGCCTAAATTGTTTATTTATCTGTTTTATACATGTATTCAGTAAGCATGAAACACCTTAAAAGCTGTGTCACAAGTCCATGCTTACTTCTGCAAGAAATGAACAGGGCTTTCCTTCTTCTAAGGCAGGACTGAAATATCCCCATATAAACTATAGGAGGATACTCTAGTGACAATGTTAGTTTCCATTCCAAATGTGGACAATTAGATTTTGATGTTAGTTAACTAGCCAATGTTGCAATCTTGTCCACAGTTGGTAAATAGAGGAATCAAGAATCAAACCCTAGCTTGTGCATGAATTATTTTTCCTCAGCACTTTTACAATACACCACAGTACAATCAGTACAGTAAAGTGCCAAATAGTGTGCTAGAAGGCTTGGATTCTACTCCTAACCTTGACTAGGTTATGTGATCTCCAGGCCTTAGGTATTTTGAAAAATGTACAATGAGGAAATTAAATAATAGTCTTCCATTAATAGAGTTCTATGACTATAAATCAATTACTATTAACCTTGCTTTCATGTGCTCTCTATTAATAAAACCCATCACAGTAAAAGAAGGAATTATGTCATACCAAAAAAGAAAGGAATATAGACCATTGTTTCATGTCAATGAATCAACCAACAGTCTATTTTTCTTCCTTTAATGTAGCTAAAGAAATACTGGCTAGTCCCTTCACATAATTGTGGGTCTTAATATCACTGGATCCATTATTGTTGGAATATCATATCTCATCTATTAGCTATAAGAACATATTTCCACATCAAAAATTACCTCAAAATTCTAACATTTTTCCCATTTGAGCTTAGTGCAGTATTACTTCCATAGACATCAGTGAAGATTCTGCCTTGGATTGTTATTAGTGTACCTAAAAACAAAACAAAAAACACAAAAAAGTTCTGTGTGGTTCTGTGTAAGAATATCTTTCCATATACATAACTCCAAAACTCTAGATTATTCACAATAAAACAAGCATCTTGACATTTATTTCTAATATTTTTCAGAGTGTTCAGCATTTGTCAGAAAGTTTCAATAAGTAAAGCAAAACATTGAATGAGTACCTACAAGTATTTAAAGAGGTGTATCATTGAAGACAGGTTACATTTTTAAGTGAATATTGTTGGGTCAATAGTATTTATTTGAAAAGATAATGATTCCTACTTTATACTGAAAAATAAAACAAACCTTAGGTGAAATAAAAATTAAATATAAAAAATAAAAATTCCTGAAAACTAGGTGAAAATTTATATAATCAGGATGGCAAAGTCTTCTACAGCATAAAAATGAAGAAACGAATAATAAAGGTTAATATCTGTAGATTTGAAATAAGAATTAAACGCCATCTGATGGAAAAATAATACATTTTCAGAGCAAATGATAAATTTAAGAAAATTTCCCACATATGACATATAAATATTTAATATATAAATAATCCTTCAAATAAAATTATTAAACTTAATATAAAAATGACCAGCATTAAATTAAGCCAAGGAGATATTTCTTCTTTATTTAAGAAGGAAATGCAAGTGTTCATTCAATAAGACTAAAAAATAAATTTAATGACATAAATCAAATAATTAGAAAAAAATTAAAACTTACAATATTTTTCATATAAATACTTGAAAACAATTAGTACCTACAATTGTCCAGGTGGTAAAAAAAAAGACAATCTCACATATTTCTGTTGGGTTTATAAACTGGTATAATCATAGTTATGATTATAATAAAACATTGGAAGTTAGCTAAATGTCCAACTGGGGAAAATTAAATACCTTATAGTAGATTCAGATGTAGTCATTGAAAATAATTTTTAATGTTTTCATTAAAACATTAAATACATGGTAATACATAATAGTGAGTACATGGTAATAATACATAATAGTGAGATTCACTGTGACATTTGTACATGCACAGGACATAATTTGATCCATTACATTCTCCAGTACTTCCCCTTTTCCTCCTCTCTTCCCTCCCCCTTGATCTCTTTCCTCTACGTTCTTGGTCTCTCTTCTATTTTTTTCTAATTGGTTCATTATAATCATACTCAAAAGTGGGATTCATTGTGATATACTTGTACATGCACATAGCATTATTTGGTTGATTTCATTCCCCAATACCTCTCTTTTCCCAGACCAGCCTCCTTGTCCCTTGATCCCTTTCCTATATTCTGTTGGTCACTCTTTTTTTGTGTGTGTGAGATAGAGTTTTTATTCCTTTTTTTCTCTTTAGTTTCAGCATATAAGAGAAAAGATCCACCCCTGACTTTCTGAATCTACTTAGCATGATGCTTTCCAGTTCCATCTATTTACCAGCAAATGCCATAATTTCATTCTTCTTTATTGATTAGTAGAACTCCTTGTGTATATATACCACCTTCTCTTTATCCATTCATCTATTGATGGACACCTAGGCTGGTTCCATAACTTGGCTATTGTGAATTGCACTGCTCTAAACATTAGTAGGTGTGTATCAGTATAGTACGCTGACTTTAAAAACTACTTTTTAAAAAATTGATAAGAATTTTACAATCAGAATTTTCAGATATTATAACACTTTATATACTGAAAAAAAAATAAATGACCACAAAACCAAAAGCATTTTAGCTATAATAGAACAAACCTGGAGTTCCAGATAAAGGTGTGAGACTCATTATTGTTGGGGTTCTGAAACTTTTTGCCTGTAAAATAATAATATTAATAAGCAGTCATTTCTATTTCAATTTTAGGCAGTAGAAATACTTCTTAAATTGTTTCTATCTCAACAATATTCAGAATATGATAGTCAAAATATTTTCCTTTCTTATAAAAATAAAATTTAAAACATTTTCTGATTTTACAAAATATTTTCCTAATCCCCTAAAAATTCTCTTTAATTTCAAAATATTGTTAGCTTGAAATTTTACCATTTACCTTGAGAAAGAAGTCAGTTTTACTGGCTGGGATTTTATAAAACATCATATTAAAAATAATTGCTGCATAATGGACTATGTGCTAAGGTACGCAGATAAATATTTTTTAAAACCCTTAAATATAGTACTATGTGTCAATTACTTTTAGATTGCTTTATTAATTTATTTCATATAATTCTCACAATGATGCTATAAGAACCTATTTGAACTCTGAATTACAGAATTAAGCCACTTTACAACTGAGGAATCCTGTGGAAGAAATCTCCCACATCTTCTTGGGGGAATTTTAAGACTCCTGAGTTATGAGAAATAATTCACTAAATAGAACTGAGTCAACTATATGAGTCCTCCATCTGGGGGAACGTGTTAGAAGTCACTGTTGGAGACTGACTTGGTTCCTGGCTGTGACAGAATTAAGAAAACTTCCTTCACAATGAGTGAAGCAGGAATTCCAAGCAAGGGGGAGACAATGTTTGTGGTGAGGAGGGTAAAACTGAGCTGTTCAATGAGGATGGTAGAGAGACCTATTGAGAGGTTATTGCCATAACCAGGGGAACAATGATAAGACCAGTATCAAAACAAAGGTCATGTGTGAAAGAAGAAGAACTTAAGAGCTGAGTCAGAGGATAGGATCATTACAGTTTGGCTTCTGAATGGTTGTGCAACCAAAAGTGAAGGTAGAGAGAAACCAAGGGTAGTAACAATTTTCTAACTTGAGATGGAGAGAAATAATCAGAGAAAAAATAGGCTGAAGGAGGAATAAGAAGAAGTCCAGTCAACTTATTCTGAATTTAGCTCATTTGGGAGCCATTTAAGTACGATATTCAAGGAACCAAAACCTGGCTCCACATCTAGGAAGAAAAATGGGAGCCAGAAATATATGGGAATCAGAATCATCTCAAGGACAAAGGTCATTATGGTTTTGCTTAGCATTCCATCTCATATTGGACGATTGTGGTATTCAGAATCCACCACTTAACACCTAAATACAATTTTTAAGAATATATGAGATGGTGCTTAGAAGAAAATGTAGTTTTACACACTTCTATTCATGGAAATTAAATCTGAGTGAAGGTTCACTATATTAGAAATTATACAGAGAAGAAAAGTAGTTGTGTTGCTGTTCAAGATGAAGTGGTGAATCCTTTGAAAATAGGAAAAGGGAGAATCAAACTAAAAGCAGAAATAGGAAAAAAGTGTGACCAAAAAAATAATTTGAAAGTATAAATATTTAATTCATTAATAAAATTAATTTAACGGAGGAGGAACAAACCAGAAATAAAAGAGATTCAATTACTATGGAGATTCAATTACTGGCGGATATGGAAAGAAAGAACTTGTCAAATCAGAAAGTAAAAACCTAGTTCTTACAAAAAAGAAAGAAAGAAAACAAGCTCAATTATTTGTAAATAAGAAAAGATCCACATACATTAAAGCTGCATGCCCAGCTATTGATATGACCTTTGCAGGTGTTATTTTCTGCAATAGGAATCCCATCCACACTGACTCTAACAGTGTAAGAATCTTCCGGCATTGCTCTGGAAGGCAAATGAAGAATATATGAGAAATGCAATCATTTTATTTAGCGTATAATATTAATGAAAAATACTGCTCCAGATCACATGTTATTTTTGAAAGTAAAAATGTCTAAAATTCAAATTGACTTATAGCCAAATTCCATGTGAGAAGGGGTCCATCCTGAACCACTCCATGTTGCAAATTATAATATCATATGGCTCAGCAAATGCCTAGTCTGTGTTTATTGGTGCTAATTAAAGAGGACAACAAATAAAATAAAAAACAATAATATTCATTTAAAAGTACTAACATTGCCTTGGTATATATTTCATGCTGTGTTTTTTTTTTAAATAAAGTATTAATCAACTTTTCCCTTAAGGAAGCTTTTGATGCTGAAAAATAGTTAGCATGGGTAATGTAGATGAAATCCTCTGGAATATATGCTGTTGCTAAGGTCAATACTGAAGATGTTGCAATTTAAAAAAATTAATTTTTTTCCTAAGATGCTAATAATACACATCAATTTGGGCTGAAAGGAAAGAACTTGAAATGTCACTATGCAAAATGATCATCTTTAATCTTAATAACTATGTGAATATTTTGAACAAAATTAATCAAACTGGACAGGAAAGCATAATTTTGGTATTTTGAGGCACATCATTACAATTTAATAGTAGCCATTTATCTCCTAAAAGAGCTCAATAACGATAAGATAATGGCTCTAATAAAATGAAAAAGGATATAGGATATATTTTTATCATGCCCATATGTGGAAAGAACATTATAATTGAATATAATAAATGTATAAAATGGTCTAAACATTATGAAATCAAACATAACTGATAATCAGAAAGATTGCTTGCAATATACAGAGTGACAAAACTCTTCCAATACCAATATGCATAAACTATTTCTGACATCAAAAGAATGATGTTATTAAAGATACTTTGAAACAGACCTAGTATAGCATGTAATTTGAGTTGAATGACTTGAGTCTTTTTCTACATCACAAGTAATTGACCGAAAAGAAGAAACTAATTGCACACTGTTTCCCAGCTCAGCGTTATCAACTCCAAAGTCAAATTGGTTTGCTTGAGAGAAACCTGGAAAAGTAAGAACACTCAATTATTAATAACAGAATTCTATTTTTAGAGATCTATAATTACAATAATCTATTGTAATTCAGTATCAAATCATTCAATAAATAATAATGAGTTGTTCTGAAGTTAGTTGTTAACCGACTGCATATTTTCCCTATGATTATATAGGTTATCTTGTTTGGTAGCACAGAAATTGGCTTAAGTTAATTCATTCACAAAAGTGTTATGGCAGAAAACACACGCACATACACACACACACACACACACACACACACCATCACCACCACCACTACCACCAAATACCGATGCTATGTGTGGTGGGGAAAACTACTGTTTAAAAACAATGGACTAAAGGACCTAGAAAGAGTTGAGGAATATTATTTTATAATTCCTGTGAAGTAAGTCTTAGGTGAAGACTTGTAAGGAAATAGTTTAGGTAGGAAGGGATAAGGGAAAGTAAATCTCGAAGAAAAAGAAGCTGGGCATTACTGAGGACAACTGTAGCTCCATCTTGCTGGAATTTCTAAGGAAAATAGAAAATGCCCTTCTAATGAAAGAATCAGTGGCAATATCCTCACTGGTTAAGGGTTCCCCCTGGGGGATATAACTTTTCCTGCACTTTTGGGCTGCACATAGGTGTATGCGATGTTGGTTCCAATGTCCTAAGTCACATGTGAGTGACTTAGAGAACTTCAGGCAGGAAAGTGGAAGCATAGATTGAGTCAAAGAACTCAGGGAACTATTTACCACAGCTTTGAACTAGAGTTAAGAACAAGAGGATGTGAGTCTAAGTATAAAAGGCATCTGGTACAGTCCATGCTTTACACCATACATATCTGCTTATGCCCTACATTTTAAGCACATTCACCAAGTCTGATATCAGTTTCAGTCTGGTAGCTAGTTGAGAGCTCTACTAAAGATTTAACACAAGAGGGTTAGTGCAACAAGCCACAGGCCTCCCTGCCATAACTGGTCCTGAGTCTATAATGAATACTCACCATGGCCCCTCTCTATCACACACTGTAGATTTACCTATCATTAGCACTGCAGATAATGGAGACGACACTAGCCTTCATCTTTGGGAAATCTGAATCCTTAATTGCCTTACCCTTGTTGGATTGTAGTTGCTGCCATTGCTTACTCACAGTTATGCAAGCCAAGAGATGCTCCCACAAATATCTTGAATTCCAGATACACTCCTCCTTTCTGCACTAAGCAAAAACATTACCTCTTCATGATAAGGAGAATTGATTGTTTCTAGAATTGTACTAAATGTTCTAGATAAATTCAAACTAATTAGATAGTAATAATAGTTTCAGTTCAGTTCATAGCTCAAATTGTGATCCCTGGTGGAAGCCTTCTCTACCTGGAAACTAACACTACAAATACAGGATAGCCTAAGGTTGCAAGTAGAGATGGCAAAAATTCAATTTCTGGATCAGTGAGAGTGATGGTGAAGGGAAACACTCCTTTGTTTCCAGGTCCATGCATTCTATCTGCTGGGAAACAGGAGCATATATCTTCATGGTTCAATGCATGTGGAGTACAATTGGACAACAGCAGGCTATTTCACAGGATATTATCTTCAACCTGGCATCTTGGCAGGGGTTTAAATTGGCTCTTCTATCATTCTATTAGGCTAGATATTTCCTAGTGACACAGGTTTTGTGGTCATGTGGTCATTATTACAACTTTCTCACTATTAAATGAAAATATTTTGTGGAATTACATGACAATAAGTCTGATTCTACAAGCTCTCAGAAGATGGTGCTGGCAGAAACACTGTGGAGAGAGAAGGAAAAGCCCATATCTGGAGTAGGTATCAGTTCCAGTGACAAGAAATCTCTACTCTTTTCATTAGAGAAGGGAGTGATGTAATCCACTTGTCACTTAGTAGCAGGGTGGACTTCTTGAGGGTAGTACCTTCTAAGAGCTCAGTGTTGGTCTCTGCTACTGGCAATATGGTAGGTTATTTGTTATTGGTGGAAATAAGTCCATAGTGTTGGTCCATGCACAGCCTCCACTCCATGCCACTTTCTATGGCACTGAGATAGCCAAAAAGAGAAGCTCCAGATGAATCATCTAGTTGATCTTTTTATTGCACTCCTCTGTGTGGGATGCTATAGGAGTTAACTTGAGATACGTAGATTGGCATGCTTTTTGCTCAACTACTTGGGTCCCTTTAGCTATCTCTCTAATTTTCCTTTTTCTGATCTTCCAATTCTGTTTTCAGGACCTGGCCAACTTGTCATCAACCACTGCCTAGGAGTCCATTATAGCCTTACCTTGAATGACTGTTCCCTCCATACAAAGTCACTGATTATGTGTGCTGCTCATAGTTCTCCTTACCAGGGAAGATGACAGTGGAAAGCAAAAGGCTAGAGTGACTTCATAGCATTTATAACTGAAATCAAAGGTGATGCCACGAAACTCTTAAGCAAGACACAGGTATAGATGGTCCTGGAAACTCTTCAGAGGGAGCTTGAAAGTATCTAAGGGAAGTGCATTTTAAATAGAGGAAACAGAATGTGCCAAACCCCTGTGGTGGGACCATATGTGTGGATTCAAATATGAGCAAAGTGTGGCTGGAAAAGGATGAGTGAGAAGTGGTACCAAATTAGACCAGAAATAGAGGCATTTAGGTTATTTTTATGAGTGGGGAACCATTGGGGGTTTTGAAACAGAGGCACAGCCTCATCAGACTAATATTACCCTAGATTCACTGGCTGCTGTTCTGAGAAAAGAGAAGCTGCTTCCTAGTAAGTCATGGAGAAATGGGTGGGATTAATATTTTGGCTAGGATTCAAGAGAAGATTGAAGAACTATAAATAAAAGGAATAAATACTGGTAACATTTTTCAGGAATTTACTGTAAAAGGAAGCAGAGAAATGAGGTGGTAGAGAAGGGAGTGCAGCAAAAAGGTCAATGATTTTGCTTTTACTTTTTTCAGGTGGTTGAAATAACTGTATGTTGGTATGCTGATGGGCATGACCCAATAGAATGGGACAAATGGATGTAAATGTAATGTAAAATAGCAGAAAATTATTTTAATCTCACTACATATGCAAATTCAAAACTACACTTGGAAGTGGACATTAACTACTTTTATGCCACATTAAAATTTTTTTAATATTTATTTTTTAGTTGTAGTTGTCAATACCCTTATTTTTTTATGTGGTGCTGAGGATCAAACCCAGGGCCTCACACGCTCTAGGCAAGGGCTCTACCGCTGAGCCGCAATCTTAGCCCACATGAAAAAATTTTTTATTATTGAAACAATATTCACCTTTGAAATAAAACTTATAGATGAGATCAATTGGATAGTATTCTACTAATTAAGCCCTACAATTAAGTATTCTTCTAATAATATGTTAATGACATATCTAGACTAGTTTGCAAAGAGAATTGCATACAACTATGAAATTATCTACAATATAATATTTTATAAAACTAAATTAGTAAACAGTTTTTGCCCAGATTACTTCAAAATCTAAAATTTCTAAAGTCTGAAATTTTAAAATTGTCTATTTAAAAATATTTTTCTAGGACTATTACAGGTACTTAACATTAGAACACCATTATGGTCAACATGGTGACTAATACTATTTTTGAAATTATAAAAAAATTTCTTTTACAGTAAAATATTTGCATTCATGTTATTAATATAAGTTTATTAGCCATTTAAATTTCATATTACAATTACCTACAGACTATCTTATCCCACAGTATAATAAACTTAACCTTAGTGAATAAGAAAAAAAATAGTAAGCCTAGAGATGCAAATTTAAGTCTTTAATTCCTGTTTACAAACTATTTATCATGCTGTAAATGACATAAATGTCCTACTTATAATACTGTAAAATATTTTTAAGATATTATCTTAAAATGCTGGGAGTCTCCAGTATTCAACAAAACAACCATTATCACAATTTGTGCTTTACGTTAAATGGTTTCGGTAATTGAAGTGACAGAGGGAGATTGGAAAACATTTGTGGTGGGACTCCTTTTTAAATTACTGGACATTTTCAGTGTTTTTCAAAGGCTCATTAGATAATATGAATACAATATTGTCTAGCTTAGCACAGGACAAGAAGTAGGAATTTCCTGAGCCAAATGTTCATCAAATACCAAAGCTTCCAAACTCCAGCCTTGGTAAAGCTGCCTGTGAGGTGACAGTGGGCACAATGACAGTGCTGTTTCATGGGAAGGGTCCATGTTTTGGACCTTGACACCCTGGATTAGAATCCTAGCTCTAGCACTTCCTTGCCAGTATGTCCTTGAGCAAGCTATAAACTCTCTCAGCTCAGTCTCCTCATCGGAAAAACCACTATAACCTACCCTATTAGAAACACAAAGTGATAACTTACATATCACACTTAACAAGGTGCCTGGCTCAATAAGATATCAGGGAAGAGGAGTTCACTAGATATCTGCTCTTAATAGTCACAAAAAAATCCTGAGATTTAGGTTTAGCAACAACATCTATTTTCAAAATAACACAGAATCAGTAGTTGGGCAATTAGGATTTGAGCCCAGTTTGTAGATGTCAGTGCTTTTACTCCAAACCTTTTTAGCATCTCTCCTATCCTTCCTTTGTATGTGGGAAAAGTAAGAAGAAACTCAACAAATGGTAGGGATTTTAATAAATAGTACTTTATTCCTCAAAGGTTAAACCTTGATCCAGCAAGTCATTTGACATAAACTGATTATGAATAAATTTTACATATGAAGGAAAGATATTTGCATTGAATTTGCAGATTTGAAAGTAGAAAGACAGTTTCTACTAAAATGGAACTGTGAAAAAAATACATGAAAACAGCAAAGAAAGCCACTCTTTAACACACTCTTTTGCCAATTTCTGCTTGTCTTTGGAGTTCACATTGAGTTTGGAACACACAGAAGGACTGCTGGCAACTAACTAAAGAATGGAAAATTTTACTTGTGGTGTGGTACAGGATGTAATATATATATATATATAATATATATATATATATATATATATATATATATATATATATATATATATATATTTATTTTTCTGTTAGGTACATGCCACATCAATGATAGCATAACACAGGTCTGCTCTTTAGCAGCTATAGTCCTGAAATAATAATACTAGCCAAGGATTCTTTTTAGCTTAGGAATAGTATGTCCTATGTATGTATATATGTATCTATCTATCTATCTCTCTATCTATGTTATAGGAGTAAAATCTATGAAAAATATGAAGTAAATAAGTAAGATCCATAATTCTCTTAATTTTGCTTGAAAACACAAATAGAGGTGTATTCCTAATTTTTAAACTAATCCCAATGAGGTAAAATGAAATACAAAGAAATTACTTCCTAAAAGAATTTTAATTTAAAACTATAATTCTAAACAAATAATCTGGTACAAAGAAGACACCTTTGGAAGCCCTCCAAAGCACAAAGATTACAGGAAGGGTTGGGTGTACCCTGGAAAGAGAGAAAAAGTTGAGGCTTCAGAGGGAAATTCCTGACCTGGTGATGTGTTGTTTTTCTTTCTTTCTTTTTTTTTTTCTCCTTCGTTTGAAGAAGTACTGGAGACAGGAATTGCCAGGCACACAAACCTGGGTCTCCTGATAGCAGCAATCCAAAAGTAACACCCATGTTGCTATCATGGAAAATATCAGTGTTGTATAAGCAGGCAGTTATTATGTACAATGCATACTGTTTTGGTTTTTCTCTCTCTCCCTCTCTTTCTTTCTTTTTTTTCTCTCTCTTTCAACAGAACTGGGAATGTAGAAATCCACTGAAAAGTTGTAACATTCAAACCAACTGGGAGGAAAGACACAGCTGATTAATGGAAGATAACTTCTACAGAATGAAGGCAGGCCTATAACATGAAAGCAAACAATAGGAAAAATAAAATAGCCCTAATATCTACAGTATATACTATATGTTGGGTATTTTAGATAAATTTTCCTTTTCAATATTCTCAATAGTACTAAAAGGTAGAAATTAATAGCCCAATTTACTGATGAGGATAGCCAAGGCTCAGAGAAGTAGTTTTCTCTGGTCACATAAGATGCAGAGTGACAAACGGAATTGAAAGCCAGACTGGACCAAAGTCCATGCCCTTTCCATAACATAAATTTTATATGATTCAATACTTCAGTTCAACAAAAATGCGGTGCCATACATGGGAAACAAGTAGAAAAAAATGACCAAAAGTAAAATGTTAACTCCCCTCATTCCACTGTTTTTAAAAACAGGAAGATAAATATCAAGGAAGACTATTGAGCATGGCTACAAAGTCACAAAAGCAATATGCTTACAAATACTCCACAACTCTTTCTTCCTCATCTAATCAGACTTCTTAGAAGATAAAATTATTTCTAAGACATGCCACTGATCAAAACAGTTCTGTTTTGACTTCTTAACTATAAAACCATATACATTTGGCTTCTTAAGCAAACTTTTTTTTAAATATATTGTCTAAAAGGTCAACATTGTGTTTGAAAATAGTCAAGTGGCATTGGAATACTCCAGAGTGTTAGCAGCAGATTTTCTAGTGGGTGCAATTTCAGATAACTCAATTTCCAAATCAATAACTTTCTATAATATTTAATTTTTACAATGATTTTTACAAAAACAAAATATTTTAAAATCATATTGGACCAATATTCAGGTAATCATCCAGAATTTACAAATACATTTGGAAAATGGTTTTGATTGATAAATTATTGCTGCTGTGTGCAATTATAAAAACAGAGTATCTATCCATCAAGACAGCACAGATGAGTTATGTGAAGGTATTAAACTTTTTTTTCAAGTTCATTCATGTAGTCATAGTAGCTCTGATGTGTTTTGTAAATTTATTACCATTGCTTTGTACATCTTCCATATACATCATGTGCACCCAAAACCCTATATTAAAATCTGTATTTATTTAAAACTGTGTTATTGAGGTACGATTGATAAACAATAAACAAAAAGCTGTATATACTTAATGTACTATATACAACTTGTTCAAGTTGAAGATAAATAAATAAACACCTATGAAACCATTTTCAGAAGCAATTCCATAAGCATATTCATCATCTCCAAAAGTTACCTCCTGCCATTTGCATTATTTCTTAATTTTTTTGTTGTAATAAGAACACTTGATATAAGATCTACTTTCTTTCTTTCTTTTTTTTTTGTACCAGGGAACCCAGAGGCACTTAACCACTGAGCCACATCCCACAATCACTTCCCTCCACCTTTTTTGTTTGTTTGTTTGTTTGAGACAGTTCTCACTGAGTTGCTTAAGGTCTTGCTAAACTGCTGAGGCTGGCTTTGAACTTCTAAGCCTCCTGACTCTGCCTCCAAAGTCACTGGTATTACAGGCATGCACCACCACACCCAGCCTAGCAAAATTTTAAGTATATGTTACACTATTGTTAATAGACACTAGGATGTACAGTAGATTTCTAGGACTTCACTCATTTTGCATAACTGAAAATTCATACCCTTTGACCAATACCTCTGTTCCCCTTTCTCCAGTCCCTGATAACCCTTATGCTACTCTCTAATTCTCTGAAGCAGTAAAAACATTATTTAGACTTAGCCTCTGAGAAAGATATATACCAACACATTTTAATTGACTGCAATGTGCAATTAAATCAGGGAAAGGGAAAAACCAATAAATGTGGGGTGCAGAAGTCTGCTGTTCAAATATAACTTCACTCTTCCATAATTCTCTGCCAAGAGGCTTCAGAAATTGAGACTGACACGAGAAGTGTAAATTCACCATCACACACTTGGTGCTTCACTAAGAATCCTGAGCCTAACTTCCTCAGAAAGTCATCTATCACCTAAAAAACAAAGGTGATAACTAGAGCAATAAGCATAGCCTTCTAAAATGCTTTAAGAATAGAATGATTTATCTTCCCTCTTCCTACCCAAGACTGAGCTGGATCAATGTACTTAAATTCCAGCCATTATTCCTAGATGAGAAAAAGTTTAAGCTGGGAGACAGAAGGAAATAGTTGGGTATTTTGAGTTTCTTTGATTTTAATCTGAATATTTCTCTCTCTGATGACATTTAAATTCCAGTTTAAAACCCAGTAGCCACTAAGCACATCATTTCAGCAATAATTTACAATATAAGGAAAAAATAGTTCAAGACATCTTAAAAGTAATCTTTAACAAATACATTGTTTTCAAATCTTTACTCTAGAAAAGAGCACTTTAACCCAAAATACATTTTCACAATTCAGGAGCATAAACATTTTAGGAATATCATTAAGAGATTGGATTCTCCAAAATATTAGAAATATTTAAAAATGTACCAATATATAGCAAAAACAATTAAATTTCTTGCTTTGTCAACTATCTGACTCCAAAAAAAAAAAAAGATCCTTATTTTAAAAACCAAGTAGAAGATTTTGTTCATGTTTTAAAGATGTTTCTTATCTTACAAAACTTCTTAAGTATCTGAATACTACTATCATTTATATTTCAAAGTTCTTTTGGCTGACAGAGCCACATATTTCTATTTAATCCTAGGAGCAGCTTCTCGTTAAATATATTTGCTGATTGCCTTCTATATTTTCATCCTAAGACCAGGCAGGGGGAAAGAGAATCATACATAACTTATGTCCTGATGAAGCATGAGATAGGGGTTAGGTGGCATGAGAAGGGATCCAGAGTTTTGCTTTCTATTGCCTTTTATCTTTCATCAACATTCTATTTCTTTATCAAACTTTCTTTGCATCCTATATCAACAGCCCCCAAATGCTTTATTTAATATAAAAAATAAGTTAGCTTGTTATTAGACTCATGAAAAGTAAAGCAAATAATTACAGAGTTGGGCTAAAGATATTCCTTTCAATTCAATTATTAAATCTAGATCTTACTATTAAACAAATAATAACAGTAAGAATTCAGATGATCAGACTAAGAGTTTGAGGGATTTTATTAGCCCATCAAAGAGGGTTAGAATTTTACTGCCTTGGCCAAGTAGAGAAACAATGCTAGCGGGGTTTTTTATTTATTTGTTGGTTGGTTTTGTATAGGGCTTTTCGTTTGTTTAACCATAAATTTTAAATGTAAAATAGTATTTCTTGGCACTTGTGCATGCATACACACAGACACACATGAACAAGGATTGATACCTTCTCCTTTGATAGTCAGCCTTGTTGCTCCATTTATGCTGCCATATTTAGGTAGTACCTCCATGACTTTGGGGATTACTTCAGAGTCATCTGAAAGATAACGAAAGTGCGAAGAGTTAAAATCATCAGGTTCTTCATTCCCAGCACCACATTTTGTGCCACATATCACAACATCATAAGAGAACCATTGTGAATATGATAGGACTAAAAGTAAATACATATAGGTTTTATTTTTTGGCTCAATGACTTGACAGGGATTGAAGTCATTAACTCAGTTAATATTCACCAGCTTTGTGCAAAGTACTATCTTAAGTACTCCAAAGAGCAAGAATAATACAAAATCATTTTCATTCTTCTTACCTATGCTATGATAAAACACTTATTAAACCCTTACTAGGATTGGTAGCCCACAGAGCAGCAGACAACACTAATTTGGAGAAGTAGATCCTTACCAAAGCACATAAGAAGTGCGATGGTATGTAGGCTGAAAGAATAGTCCAAGTATAAAGAGGAAGATTGTGTTTTAAAAAGAAATTGTTTGCTGTGACAGGATGTCACTTCAGGAAAGATAATTTCTAGGATCTTTCTAGTGCTTTGATGATGCTGAGTTCTTAGTGAGTGCAAAGACCAGTAATTCTCTCAACAAACTAGGTTTGCTTCCTGGGGATACATCATTGCATTTCAGTCCTAACTTTCCAAAAGTTTAGCTTAGACAGTACAAAGTGAAAAATGGGAACAAAGTGTCCTGGGTGACTCAGAAGGAGCATTTCAGAGTATAGCTTGGACTATACTGGTTTCTAGAAAGAAGGAATTTCCCTGCTGCATGTTGGAGGAAAAATATAAATTAATTAACCTAGTCCTATCATGAAGAAATACAAAGGGAGTTTGAGATAGGGGGAACTGCCTGAGCAAACAGAGGGTGAGGAAGCTGCTTGTTCTTTGGAGAACTGCAAGCAATTCTTAGAAATATCTTGAAGATCACCATGATTGAGGTGCTTAATTTTCTGCTTAAACTATACTGTTCTTGTAATTTAATTATAATTTAAAACAATTTCTCAGAGTAAGTTGAAAGATTTAAGCAGGGAAACAAAGAAAGACCACAGAGATTAATATTTTGAAATGAATGTATGAAAAAAAGTTAAGGAAATTATGATTGATAGTTCATTCCTGCTTGGAGAATTCATAGTGTGGACTTGACCTATAATTGCAAAAGTTCTCCAACATAAAGGAGATCAGCTGCCAGTCCCCAGACCCAAAGCCTCTGTACTTCTGGTCTCTCTTTGCCAAAAGTTCCAAGGTATTCCTCCTTGCAGTATCTTGGTCACTCCAGGCAACAGACAGACAAGAATAGGGAACCCCAAGGAGGGAGCAGGATCCTATCTCCAGACGGTGCTGTGTCTATCTCAAGTTCATCCTCCTTATCTCCGAACACAACTCCAATTTCTTATCTTATCACTCTCTTCCCAGCCCTCTTCTGGGTATTACTTTGAAGACACCGGGTAGCTGCCCTGGAAGTGACTGACATGTGTTGCCTTCCTTCAATGGGGAAAAGGATCCAAGAAGAGTGAGGGGAGGAATAAGTCAGGTTGTGTCTGTCCACCCCTCTCCTTCTCCCCAGCCCAATTTCAGTTTCTTTACAACTACGTCACTTTGAAGGGAGGTTCCACAATTCGAACAGCAATACTGATAAATTAAATTAAAAGCAATCTTTTAGGCTCTCTCTCTATTTTTCTCTATCCTTTCTGTTACTCTGTCTCTTTCTGTACTTTCTCTGTCAAGCCTGGTTCTCAGGTCTTCAAATTGCCTGGAATCCGCACCCACAACCTGGGTCCAGAGCAGGTGACAGGTGGTCCCCACCTCTCCTGCGATCCCGAGAGCAGGGGTATGGTCTACACGGACCTCTTTTTGTTTGCCTCCCTAACTCCCTGACTGGGTTACCTGTGTGGGGATCCGCGGCACGCAGGAGCAACGCCCAAAGACCCCAGGTTCCCAGGAGCCACAGGTGTCCCATCGCAAAGCCAGTGCTGCAGAGTCTGCGCTCGCCGCTCGCAGCAGCTGCCAACAACTCACGCGCAGGACTAGCCCGGGAAGTGCAGGCGCCCCGCCCCGGGTTTTTGAGCTGTGACTCTGGAACTTGCGCGCGCGCGCGCGCGCACACACACACACACACACACACACACACACACACACACACACAAAGAGAGAGAGAGAGAGAGAGAGAGAGAGAGAGAGAGAGAGAGAGAGAGAGAGAGAGAGAAAACCAACTGGGAAAATCAATTGGGATCTGGTATTGATAACCCACGGCTGTCTCTGTAGGTATAAATGCCTCACTCTTTGGCAAGAGGGATTGGCTGTCAAGTTCTCCATGAAGCCGCGGCTTCCCGCTCCTGCCGCGTCTTAACTTTTAAGTTCCAGGCCTGCATAATATTATTTACCCTTCCTTGGTCATTAATCCTCCCCAGGTAGATTAATTGTAAGACTTGCTACTCCTTGACAATCATAATAATTGATAATCTCAATAAGTCCCAAACACTGTAATAGGCACAGCCCACAACAATCTTGTTAGGATTGTTATTTTTATTATCCTCACTGATCAAGCAATCGCCTGAGGCAGAGTGATGCTCAGTCATTTTCCTCTATCAAAGGAGCGAGAATCTCCACCCACTTCAGCTTTCAGATTTCCCATTTTAAAATGTTTGGTATTTTTACAAGATATTTAAGGAAATGGAATATGGATCAAATGTTCAAGGATATTATGGAATTGTTCATTTTGCTAGATAGGATGATGGTATTATTCTTAAGTAGGAAAATGTTCATAGGTTATGGACTTCCATGCTGAGTTTTTTAGGTTTGGGGTGTCCTAATGACTGGCATTTGCTTCAAGTGGTTTGACCTAAGGAAAAATGTGAGATAAAAATCTGGAAAATGATGAAATAAAACCTGTAACTTTTTAAATAATTTTAGAATTTAGGTGTAGATATGATACGTTCCACTTTCTGTAAATTTGAAACTATTCATAAATAAAAAATATGAATTCTTTTTATTTACCTTTCATTTTTCTTTTGTTATTCTCTTTCAAAAATAAGGGATTTTCTTTCATGACATGGTCAATTCCCTGCTTATGCTCTCTTTCAAAACTCTTTTCAAATCTCAAACGATTGTTTAAACAAATTTCTTCCTATCTCACTTGTAATAAATCCCCTTTCCTCCTGGGAGATGACAGATAAAACAATCCACCCAGTTAAATTTGCACCCCCCCCCCCAAATAAATACATTTGACTTTAACATAAATAATGAATCTCTTTCTATGTCCCATGCAATGTTTAGAATATACTCATACTAAAAATTATTCAGTTAGTTTTATTTGACATTCAAACTTAGCTTTCTGTATTTTAATTTACTAAATATGACAACTCTAGATGGAAGAGAGAAAAATAGAAGAATTCTCAAATTAGTAAAACAAATAAAATTAAGTCCTTGTCTTTGAGGACTTTATCTGGTTGGGTTTAAGAAAATAATTTTGTATAATCTTGGTACATTCATTTCATAACTTTTTGCAAACTGACTCCCCAAATCACTCTCTACTGAAAAGTTGGCCTACAAAGCTACCACTGACCTTACTTATCTTGGAACTTTATAGCATGTGACATTGCTAAATTTCCTTGAGATTCCATTCTTCTGAAGAGTCTTGGACTTCTTCCTACTTCTCTAATAACTTTTTCTCTTCCATTTTCTTCCTGAAAATTGGGATTTCTTAAAGTCCTATTCACCCTTCCCTCTTCTATGTATATAGACAGGCCAATTAGCAAAAAATCAGGTGGTTGAATACCAATTTGCCAATGACTTATTTGCCATATTTATTAAATTTGGATTGTACTGTTAAGTAGCAATACTCAGCAACCTTACTAAGAATAATTTATCAACAAAAATATCCAATTTAGGCTATTGCCTATGAAATATATAATTGTTTATTTTCACTATTACTAACCAAAATAAAATTTAGTGTGGGAATATTTTTAATATGGAATTATTTGAGCTAATTTTGATTTTTTCCTGATGTTTTCAAATTAAAGTTAACCTAAGTTAAATTTTGAGTGATTACACAAAAATTTAGTTTAAATACAATTCAGGTCAAAATTCTGATTTTTTTTTCAAATGCTTTTAAATTTACAAATTAAGATGGACATGACAAATAGGCTAGTAGATACTAAAAGAGTATTAAAATGCTTTTAGTATCTAAAAAGTTGAAAATGGGGGCCAGGGTTGTGGTTCAGTGGTAGAACACTTGCCTAGCATGTGTGAGGCACTGAGTTTGATCTCTGGCATCACATAAAATTAAATAAATGAATAAAATAAAGGTATATGTCCTAATACAACTAAAAAAATTTTAAAAACAAAACAAAAGTTGAAAATGTTATTTGAAAGTATTGTAAAAGAAACTAGAAGTAGTTGGAAAAACTAGTGCCATATTATGTACTGAAATTGTGATTTCTAATGAGGAGCCATTGACATAGGCAGATTTTCCTATAGAAAAAAATCCATATAGTTTATAACAAAGAGGAAAACCATCCTAAACTTTGGAAATATCAAGAAAGTGATTAGGAACATATTTATGTTGATTTTTTCCCCAAACTTTTAGTATTAAGATTCTTTCACCAATTTTCAGAGTATCTCAACCAACAACTGACATAGAATATTCAATAAATAATATGATCACTCCTATTTCATCCTGTTTTATTTTCCATTTAATCAAGATTAATCACCTGGTCCTGATCCATTATAGTTGTCTCCTTCAGATATTTTTTAAATATATTTTTAGTTGTTAATGGAGCTTTAATTCATTTATTTATATGTGGTGCTGAGAACTGAACCCAGTGCCTCACACATGTGAGGCAAGTGCTGTACCACTGAGCCACAACCCCAGCTCCAGATAATCTTTCTTTTATTCTTAATCTTTTTAAAACAAGTTAGATATAATCACAAATAAGTATGTGTATATATGTGTATATATCTAATATGTACATGTGATATGTACATATATATTATACATGCATGTATAATTTTCTATGTATGTGTTTGTGTGAGTGTATTACTATCACTAAAATAAAAAATCCTGTTAAAAGATGACAAATATTTCCATTAAAGTAGTCATTCGGTTCTGCAAATGTTAGCAAATTGGATACTCAGCAAATTGATCATGTGGTTAATGGGCTTCAATAAAGTTGATTTCCAGCAAATTAGCCTCCTTTTTACCTTACAATGCTTAAATTTCTTAAAGAAGCAAGCACCATAATTTGCATAAATAAATTTTTAATAAACTCTTGTGGAAGGAATCAGTATTTTAAAGTGATTGCTCCCTTTAAAAGTGCTTATTTACTTGATAAATAAACACCCTGGAAAAAGATCACACCAGTGTGATTTTAAATCTTGAATTATTAAAATAACTTGATGAGATAATGTGACAATAAATAATGATAACCAGATGGAAATCCATATAGCCAAAACATCACCTTGGGACCAGAAAAAGTGGTTATGTAGTTTATGTAATTTAGGATTTAAATTATTTTTCAGCCTTAGGCTGCTCTTCAAATCTTTACAATACAGACTCATCAGGGGACATGAATATGAGAAAACTTTAAAAGATAATTCTGATAATTTTGCCCTGCATTTATTTTTTAAGATTTCTAAAATCTAGTTCTAACAAGACCCTGCCTTACAAGACTGGCATAGTGGGTATCTGACAGGTGCTGTCTCCTAGGGCCCCGTGCTTGCTTTAATGTTCTGCTGTCACCATCTTGAAATGCTTAATACTTTTTGAACAAAAGCCTTCTTTGTTGAGAGCCACAGCCGAAGGGGCCCCAGCAAACTTGGAGCTGCCAGCAAACTTCCAGCTGCCAGCTGATGATTGGCTCACAGCGGCCATCAAACTTCTAGCTGCCAACTGATTGGCTCCTCTGCAGTGATGCTCATTGGGCTGTTTCCCCGCCCTTTCAGACCATGGCGCTGCTCATTGGGGGACTTTTTTTGGCTCTGCCCACCCGACCCAGCCAATCATCCACAAGAGCAGGAGGAGTGGGGGAGGTTGAGAGGCTTGTGGGAAGTCGGTGGTGGCAGTTGGGCTCTGAAGGTTTTTCCTAAGGAGCTCCGTGGTTTGGTGTGTGTTCTAAAAATAAAGTTTGTTTCTTTTGACAAGTGGCTCCTGAATTGTGCCCAGTCAGACTGCGGCACTTCTTATTTTCATTTTGTGTGGTGCTTCCTGTATTTTAAGAAAACACACTTAAACTTGATCTCTGAAAGTGGTAGGGGCTTTGTAGGAACTCTTGCAGCACTAGAGGGAGTCAGACATTCAATTGTGTGTGTTTCACTTACTTTAGAGAATGAGCTGTGCTGCGATCTGGTTTTGAAACTAGACCTAATTGTGAATGATGGTGAACAAAACAACAGTACTTACACAATGATAATTTGTCTTCAACAAATATTCAATATCCTAGGTATTAAAAATATAGCATCGAGTCAGTTATGATGTCACATGCCTTTAATTCCTGCTATTTGGGAGCATGGTAAGTTTGAGGCCAGTCTTGGCACTTAGCAAGACCTTAAGCAATTTAATGAGACCCTGTCTCAAAATAAAATGTAAAAAAGGTCAGGGATGTAACTCAGTTGTAGAGTACCTCTGGGTTTAATCCAGTAGCATGAAAAGAAAAGAAAAAAATGTAGCAATGATTTTGAGCTTTTAAAAAAACTCTGTTCTCATAGACCTTACATTTTTATCATGTAATTTTATAGAAAGTAAAACACAAAAATCAGTAAAATACAGTTTTTGTTTTGTTTTGTTTTTTACAGGTTTTCACTTTTTGGTGAAATGTTACACAAGTGGATAGTTTAAACAAAAATTCGTTATTCTGGGTGGTCAGCTTCTCATGGAGCTACATAGCCCAGGGAATATCAAACACATTTGACTGTTGTGAAAATTGTTAAATTGAATAAAGAAACTGTGGTATATATATACAATGGAGTATTACTCAGCCAAAAAGAAGAATGACTTTATGATATGTGCCAGTAAATCGATGGATCTGGAGACTATCATGCTAAGTGAAATAAGCCAATCCCCAAAACCAAAGGTTGAATGTTTTCTCTGATATGTGAAAGCTAACCCACAATAAGAGGGCCAGAGGGGCTGTGCTGGGATTTAAAAAAAAAGGAATAAAAGTTCAGTGGAGTAGACAAAGGGGAATTAGGGAAGGGAGGATAATAGGAAAAGAAAAGACAGTAGAATGAATCTGAAATATTTTTCCTATTTACATACAAAAATATACCACAGTGAATCTCACCATCATGTACATCCACAAGAAATTAATTAAAAAAAAACCAATTATGGGTAAATGGCAAAAATATCAGTGGAAGAAAGGGAGACAGGGTGGAGGGAAAAAGGGGAAGGAGAGGAACTGGGGACTGAACTAGAACAAGATGTATTCTATGCTTTTATAGTTATGTCCAAATGAATTCTACTGTTGTGTATAACTAAAAAGAACTAATAAAAAAAGAGGGAAAAGAGTGCTAACATCATTCATTATTATTAACAAATTGTGAATAATAAAGGTCTTACAGAGTTTGGCAACTTCTGTGAATGGCAAAATTTCTATGATTAATTTATTCTTTTCAAACTCTCTGTTGTGGTTAATATATTATAACGAGGGTATTTGTGATCATTTTTCTATTAATATTGTGTGTCTTTAAAAAATGACTTTGTGAGAGAATTGTAAATGATATCAGATATGAGAGCCATTATGTAGTAAGGCATAGGCATAGAGAACCATGGAATTCTATACTCAAAAGTAGCCCCATTCAGGGCTGGGGTTGTGGCTCTGTGGTAAAGCGCTTGCCTAGCATGCATGAGGCACTGGGATCCATCCCCTGCACCACATTAAAAATAAAAACAAACAAAATAAAGGTATTGTGTCCATATACAACTGAAAAAAAATTTAAAGTAGTCACAATCACAGAAGGGTTTGTCTCCTGAGCTTTGGTGGAAACTTTCTGTCAATATGAGGATTAAAGCAATAAAAAAGGGTAAATGTTTTGGATGAATTTTCAAAGATCTATCTTTCTTTACAAATTTACCTAAATGATAAGACAAATTTCTTGTTTCTATAAGATGTATCAAATTGCTTAAGACTTAAGGCTTTTACCATGGAGCTTCAAAGTGCCTCTTGAATCATATATTTTATCATTATTTGCCTTGTGTTTTTTTACACATTCAATTTAAGTTGGAATGTTGAAGAACAGGATGATGATGAAGGCTGTTGACTACAGCTTCACTTGCATTAATGTGATAGCACAGAAAGGCCCCAGTGTTATTTATAAAAACTTTGAGAAAATTTTTACACAAGAAAATCTCAAAATAAAAGGACAACAACTTCCAAAAGTTGGGTTCAACTTTACAAAACTCTCTTCTTTAAGATTCTATAAAATTGGAGAGTACTTAGTTCAATCATGTGCACTGAAAATGTTCAAATTGATTTTTGGACTGAAAAAGAGGAGAAATCCAGAAGACGTATTCTTGTCCAACACTTCACTTACTGAAAGACCTTAACACATTGAAACAAGGCATAAAGGAGTGAATGGCTTCACTTTTCCCTTCAGTGTATACCTGGAAAAATTTGGAGTTTGTGGGGGTCTTTTGAAACTACTAAGGCTATTAACATTTTGGAAATGTTGAAAAGTTTTATTGTTCTGTTTTGGCTTTTATTATTTTCCCAAATAAAACTTGAATTGAAGAAGTGCAAGCATTACACTCCTTACATAATAGGTTCTAACAATGCTTAGTAATTCATTTGGCATTTTCTTACCTTCATGGTAAAGCAAGAACTTATGCTGTCATCACTTTTTGTTTTTTTGCACAGACATGCACTAAGAATTAAGACTGTTGTTACAATCCTGACCAAAACTTTTTCAACAACCATAAAAGTCATCAATATTATCTAGAATAGCTCCAAATCATTGTATTTTTTAAAAAAATAAACAGGATCAGAATATGAAGTACATTTTTACAAAATAGACATTTACTGGTTTTTCAAGGGGACAAAATTTATTTACCTCATAATTTTTTCAGTAGTGAGAATACTTAAACTCTACCATTTTATCAATTTTAAGTATGTAATATATTGTTATTAACTGTAGTTACCATGTATTATAGATCTCTTGAATTTATTCCTTCCAACTAAAATGTTTTATTGGCTAACATTTCCCCAAAGCCACTATCCTCCAGCCTCTGAAAGCCACCATTCTATTCTGTTTCCATGAATTAGTCCATCTATAAGGAAGATGTGGTATTTGTCTGTGTCTGTTTTAGTTTACTTAATATCTTCCAGGTTCATCTATATTGTTGAAAATGTAGGATTTCCATTATGTATATTTACCACATTTTCTTTGTCCATTTATCCATTGATATACACTTGTTAACTCCATATCTTGGCTATTGTGAATAATGCTATAATGAATATGGATGCAAAAGTATATCTTTGAGGTCCTGATCTCAATTTCTTTGGATATATATACCCAGTAGTGAGATTACTGCATCATATGGTAGACCTATTTTTAATTTGGGGGGAAACCTTTGTACTGTCTTCCATAATGTCTGTTATGGTTTGGATGTGAGGTGTTCCCAAAAGCTCATGGGAGACAACGTTGTGAAGGTTCAGAGGGGAAATGACTGGGCTGTGAGAGCTTTAATCCAATCAGCGATTTAATCCCTGATTGGATTAACTGAGTGGTAATTGGAGGCAGGTGGGGTATGGTGGGAGGAGGTGCTTCATTGGGGGGTGGAGTCCTGAGGAATAAAGCAGGCTGTCTATGGATTGAGACCTCTGAAACTATGAGCCCTCCAATAAATTTTTCCTCCTCTACAATTGTGCTACTTGGGTCTTTTAGTCACAGTGGTAAAAAAGCTGACTAAAACAATGTCTGTTTTATACATTCCATCCCTACGAGTGTGAAACCATTCACTTTTATTCACATCTTTGCCAGTGCTTGTTATCTCCTTTTTGTTAATACACATTCTAATAATTTGGGGTGATATAGCATTGTGATTTAAACTTGCATTTCTCATATACCTGTCTTCTTTGGAGAAATGTCTGTTGAGATCGTTTTCCCTTTTTTTATTGTTTTCTTGCTTTTCTGTTGAGTTTATGAATTTAATATTAGCCCTTAATAGGATTAATATTAATTAAACTTAATCTTGTTAATATTAGCAAGATGTTTGTCTTGTGAATATTTACTCTCCTTTCTCTCTTCTGTCTCTTCACTGGTACTGCATTGTTTCCTTGTCTCTGCAGAAACTGTTCATTTTGATGCAGTTCCATTTATCTATTTTTGCTTTGTTTCCTGTGTTCTTGGGATCATATCTAAAAATTCATTACCCAAGCTAATGTCATGTGTCTTTTTCCCTATATTTTTCTAGTAGTTTTACAGTTCCATGTTTGTCTTTAGCCTATTCTAAGTGAATTTTTTGTGTACAGTATGAGAAGAGGCTGTAATTAATTCTGAGTGTGAATAAGTATTTTTCCCAGCACATTTATTGAAGAGACTGTCCTTTCCTATTGTGTGTTAACATCTTTGTCAAAAACCAATTGATGCCATGCGTGGTGGCGCATGCCTGTAACCCCAGTGACTTGGGAGACTGAAACAGAAGGATAGCAATTTGGGTCCAGCCTCAGCAATTTAGCAAGGCCCTAAACAACTTAGTGAGACCCAGTCTCAAAATAAAAAAGGTGGGGCTGAGGATGTGGCTCAGCAGTAAAAGCACGCCTGGGTTCAAACCTCAGCACCAAAATAAATAAACAAACAAATAAATAGACCGAGATTGGCACAGTGGCACATGCCTGTAATTGGGAGGCTGAGGCAGGAGAATCTCGCTTGGAGCCAACATGGCACTTTGGTGAGATTGTCTCAAAATTAAAATAAAAGGGACTAGAGATGTAATTCAGTGGTAAAATGACCCTGGGTTCAATCTCCAGTAACACGGCCCCTGCCCCAACCCCAAACAATAAAAAATCCACCAAAACAAAAAAACAAATTTTAATTTTATGCTATAGTTGGAATGTTTGTGTTCCCCTGAAATTTGTATGTTCAAACTCTAACTTCCAAGATGATGATATTAGGAGGTGGACTTTTGGTCAGGATGAGAACAGAGCCCTTATGAGTGAGAACAGTGCTGTTATTAAATAGGCCCAAAGGAGCTCATTCCCCCTTTTGCAATATGATGACGCATGAAGAAGACACTTTCTATGAACCAGAAGACGACTCACTAGACACCAAATCTGCCAGTAAATCTCGTATTTCCAAGCCTCCAAAACTGTGAAATACATTTGTTTATAAGCCACATGGATGGATGAATGTCATTCAGCCTTTAAAAAAGGAGGTAAATCTTGTCATTTGAAACAATGATAGAGCCTGGAAGAAATAATGCTAAATAAATTAGCAACCACTGAAAACCAAATACTGTATGACTTCCTTTATATGTGAAATTTTAAACAGTCAAGCTCGTAGAAGCAGAATAGAATGGTGATTGCCAGGAGCTGGGAAAATAGGAGGTGATTATCAAAGAGTATACAAAGTTTTAGTTATACAAGTTAATAAGTTCTGGAAATGTACTCAAAGCAGAGTGCATATGCTTAAATTCTAAGAGGGTAAATCTTAGGTGTTTTCACACACACACACACACACACGCCCAACATGAACATGAACATCATCATCACCACCACCACCACCACAAAGGAACAGGAGAAAACTTTGGGTGGTGATATGTATTTATGGCCTTAATGGTGTTTCATGGTTATATACTTACCACCAAATTCATTGAATTGTATGAATTAAATCAGTACAGAAATTTTATATGTCAATCATACCATCAATGAAGATGTTTTTAAAAATAAAAAAATGTTATAGAATTATATAAACAATATAAAACATTTATGCATAGATGTAAAAGGAACACTTCTATAATATTACATAAAACTAAATATACAAAAGCCGTAGGAGATTTTGATTTTATCTAGTGTTTTATTCATTGAAAAAATTATTATTAAAGAGAATCAAACTGTTATGACAAATTTCAAAGTTATTAGATCCCCATTTGCTGTTTGGTTGTCTCTCACTCCATATTTAGTTTATTGTACACATTTTTTATTGTTAATCCATTTGAGTTAGTTATAATGTGATACTTCATCCTTACATACTTCAACATGGAACATGCTCATTCTTTAAGAACCCATTTGTAATACTCAAGAAATTTAACACTGAAACAACAGTCTATGTTTATAATTTTCCAATGTCCTAAGAATGTCCTTAATGGTTATTTATTTATCAGGGATGATACACTGCTTTACATCCTAATGTCTCTGATCTTTTAATCAAGACCATTCCTTGCTGTTACTTTCTCCTTCATTCCTTTTTTGTTTCCTTCATGACATTGACTTTTTTTGTCAGATGTTAATGCCAATTATTGCCATGTCAATGCCATATCAATAGTTTTTCAGAATGTCTGGTTGTCATTTTTAAATTGAGACTTAGCAGAACTGTGATATTTTCTTCAAGTTCAGTTTTCTACATGGAATAAACTTTCTGGGTAGTTATATTTAAGCAGGACTACATGTGATTGGAAAAAAAAGGAGAGAAATTGAGGGTAATTGTAAGGGAGTTCTAATGATAATCACATCTTAGCTGGCAGGATGGGAAAAAACATCAGAGAAGTGATAACAATGATAAATGGGGCAGTTATTTCATTGGTAGTCTCTATGAAGCCACTGAGAAGTAAGAAAATTAAATCAGGACCATAGGAAATACAACTAGTCAATGAATGTGTGAGCTATTTTTCACAAAATATGCCTGTCTGCAATCTCAGTTTTTATGGATTGGGGTAAAACATGGAGGATAGACCCCATACACAAAACTGTTTTTAGTACATGCTGGTATAGCAAATATGTATACATTTGCTAAGTCCTAACCATAACTTTGACTTTATATCATGTCTCTTAAGAGAAGCACCCACAATTTTCATAATTTATTATTCTGTCAGTGTTCCTATCAAATAGGAGATAGTGTTGAAAGTCAACTGTCAGGTGGAACCCTTAAGTGACTAATCAGGTCATTTAAATACATTGATGATAGAACTAAGAAATAGAGAACCATCACACTGTCAGTATCTCAGCCAAACCGTATTTCAAACCACACAATGCATACTGTTATCTGAATCACTTGCAACATCCAACAGGTAAGGGTTTAGCGGTCAATTCTTTTTCCACCTTTCTATTTTGTGGCTCTTACCCCATTGAAGTCTAAATTTGATATAAGTAGCTGTCTAAAAAGGATTCTTTCTGAAGAATATGCCCTCAACAAACAATTTTAGGGAAGAATTTTTAGGGCAATTGAAAGCCATTTTTTATCACTTTATTCTGGTAATTCCAGGCACAAAGCTGGAGCATTTACGGATGTCCAAGGTCCTAATAACCCCTGTACCCAAAACTGACTGATGAGTAGCATCATTTCATGAGTATCAATTCTATGTCTTTGTTCTTTGATTTTCTTTATTATTGTCATCATATGCCAATATTCATTGAATGTCCACCGGGTTTGCACACTATTATACAATGCTCTATTTATACTTTTTCTTTTTACAAAGTGACATAGGATGAAAAAGAAAGATATTACCTTTAAATACAGTGAAAATTATTTTTCTTTCATTTGTTAAGGATTTCCTCCTCTCCCCTACCCTCTCCTCCTTGATAAAAGTTGGTGAAAGAGAACCCTATCAGTAGTGGTATATGCTATGTAAATCAGCTTCTTTCTTAAGTACTGAATTGGTTGCAGAAAACAATCCCAGTCAAACAACATCTATGTTCCACTATAGCTTCATCTTATTTTATACCAGAAACACATTCTGAGTTCCTCACATTGATTTAATTCAGTAACACTTTCATCTTGCAAACACTGGCTGGCCTTATTGGAATTGGGCCTGTTCAAATGATACCCAGTAGTTTAAAAGCCACCAGCAGGACTAAAATACAGCTTCTAGTGCCCCCTTTTGGCCGGTAAGCACAATAACCAAATAGAGTTTGAAGTCTGGTATAAATAGATATATGCCACATTTTTTTCTCTATTGTCACTTATTAAGAATTCACTGTTAGGTAATGAGGATCCAAAGACAAATAGGATACAACCTGAGGCACAAAGTAGTTCATAGTAGAATGAGGGTAAACATTAAAGATAAGGTCAACCTTCCCTAATTGCTATTATAGCGATATTTCTCTATTTCAATCAAGTTGTACAAGTTTATTTTTCTATTCTCATGGTAATTAATGTTAGCTAGAAATGACTGAAAAATAAAAGCAGCTATTTGACACAGTGTAATTCATGTATATAAAACTAGAAAACACATAGTAAGTAATTTAAATATTTCTAGAGTTCTTGCTAGGAATAACATGAATCTGTTTTCTTCTGATTATTAGTATTAAGATTTTATTATTTTAATTCCTGCCAGGTCAATATTATCAGATCTATTATCCAGATAAGGAAATTCAAGAAGAATCAGTCTTACCTGATAATTCAGTATCATAGACGAGATTAGAACCTGAATGTTCTGAACGTACCATTAGTTTTCTTGGTAGGTTTCATCCAATGGCTTTTGTGTGGTTTCTAATGGTAAATATGAGGGGTTTTATGAAGTCACTGAGTAACATGAGATAGCCTTTTACAAGGGTTAAATACAAACACACACACACATACTCTCTCTCTGGATCATTTCCAGCATCAGCTACTGAGCAGCTGTCACAGTTCTTTTGTGTTGAGTGGAGCTTTTTATCAAGTTATGAAAAGTCCCATATCTAATAACCAATCCCCAGCATCACCCAGTCCCTGGATTGGCACTGCTCAAATGATAACTTGTAAGGCCAAAGCTAAGTGATTACATAAATAATTTAGCTGGATCTTCTTTAATTCTATTAGAGAAGCTTACAGTAATCCTAATTATACTTACCAATGCAGTCATGCAATAATAATCCTATTAAATTTCCAACATTAAGTGAAAGTATGCAAGATTTTTAAAGAATGTATTCTTAAGTTTATATAAATCAATGATTTGAGTCAAGATGTTCACAAAGTTGGTTTATTTACAAGGTATCAATGGTTCTAGAAGCAAATGAGACATCTATATGATGTCAACGAAACCTCGTTTCTTTCCAGGTTAGAGGTGGGAAAGTTCTTAGCATTATCACTTTAAATCTAAGCTCTTTAGTACTAAAAATGACTACGAAATATTTTCAATTCAGTTTATTTCCTGTCCCAAACTATCTTCATAAATTGTTTTCATTTTCTCATATTCTTTTAGACTATTAAAATAGTATCTAAATGAACAATTTTTAATTTTTGGTTTGCTTCCATGAAGAGTTCTAAGAAATAAGAACTACTTTTCTAACATTTTCTGTGTAACTTTTAAGATTGCTTTTCTTTTTTGAAAAATGAGTAACAAAATGACAAGCATCCCTATCAGCACTTTAAAACATTGTTTTATAAGAGACCAAGAGAAACAAAAAACTCTTTTGGGTAGGTTTTTGTGACTGTGTCTTCTCAGGCTCAAAACTTTACGCAATTAAGCCCAGGTTCAAAGACTACAAAATTCATTAGAAAGATGAAATTATTTCTGCAAAAGATTAATGTGAAGCTTTTCCTCAATTATACCCTATTTGTTGTTATCTTTCTTCATGCTCCCATGTTCATTCACTGGTTCATTTGCTCATTCATTCCCTTACCCACTCATTCACAAATAAACATCATACAAAGTCAAAGAAATCAAGTTTCCTCTCCTCTGGATGTATGCAAGTTGAAGAACCACTGTGTTGAAGAGAAACATACAGTTGCTTCTTATGGAAAAACAGTGGTGGGGAAATCTACACCAGAGGAGTCAGGATATTTTAGCAACTCAAGCTGAACTCTGAAGGGTAAGTAGGAATGAGATAAGTAGGAGGGAAGGACTTCCTAGGGTGATAGATTTGCAAAAGTATTAGGGATGGAACAACTTGTTAACTTTGAGGAACTCTTAAGTAGATGACAGATCTAGAGGGGCATAAGTTTTATGCCAAGTTCAAATTTTGTCCTGCACTAAGACATTTCAAGTAGAGGAATAAAATGATCAGATGTGAATTTTAGTAAGGCCACTTAGCCAATAGTGTGAAAGAGATATTGGAGGAGGCATAGAACAACTAGAACAAGAAAATATTAGGGGTCTACTGCAATAATCTGTTTATAAAGAAGGCAGAAGATAAATTTATAGCCTCACTGTACTCAAAGTGATCCTCAATTAGCAGCATGCAACCCCACTCAGAGCTTGTTAGAAATAAAGAATAATCTTGTACTGTATATCTCTTACCTTCAGAATCAGCATTTTAACAAGCTCCTCAGGTAATCTGTATGTCTGGGAGGTACCATTCAGAAATAGGGAACACAGCAGGGGTAGTTAGTGGGGGAAAATAAAATTGCTATTTTAGGTATGGTGATTTTGAGGTGTTTGAGGAATATCCAATGAAGATGATCCATAGCAGTTAAATATATGGGTCTGGAGGCTAGAAATAAGTCTGGTTTGGAGATGCAGTTTAGCATTTATCAACCTGTTGGTATTTGAAGTCACGGTTTGACCCATTTCCTGGGATTTGCTCAGGAAAAGTATATCCAGTTAGTCAGGCAGAGGGCTCAGGAAAGAGCTCTAAGAAACATTACTTAAAAGTCACAATCAGCAAAAGGTACTCCACAAGAAACAGAAGGAATTTCCAGTGGTAGGAAGAAACAATGTGAGGAGTGGGACGAGGGTTCCAAGTGGCAGGATGGTCAACATTCTCACTTTCCAGCAGAGGTCACATAAGAATAGACAAGAGTCCATTGGATTTGGCAATCCTGATGTCAGAGTAAAGCTAATGGGTGGAAATTATTCACCCATTAAGTTCTTTCTTGACCTTAGTATGTGGGGATGCAATTTATAGAGTCTGCTTTCAAAGTTCAGATGAGTAGAGTATGTGGGAGGAGCTTGGTGTGGAGCCAGCTTGCAAATGTTCTCTCTTCCACTAGATGGTAAATTCTTTGAAGCATAAGGAAGGCACATAAAGATGAGTAAGACCCAGTACTAACCCTTGGAATTTGTAACAAATAAGAAATAAAGATAAATAACCATGGTACAAGAGGAAGCATTACAATTTATAAAACAGTATGGGGATTCAAAACAAGAATACATATGCAATCAGGAAAGACTTCTTACTTCTAAACTGTTAGCACAAAGAAATGCATAAACTAAATACTTAAACTGTATTCATTCCTGACTTTCTCAACAAATTTAATGAATTAGTAATAAACACAGAGTCCCATTCATTCCAAACTCCAAGCAAACTTCAAACTCATTCGTGAGATATTTATTAAAATAACACATTTAGGGAAAAAAATCAATACAATGTATACATCATTACTGAAAACTGTATACCATCATACAAAAAAGGATTTTATTTTGGGAAACTGATTTCTAATTTATGGCAAGTTGTACTTTCAGAAATAAAACACAGAACAACACAATCTAATTCAACCTTAAAGGCTGGCATGCTGAGCAAGGAATGTTCTTATTCTTTGTAGGAGCTCCTTCTTTACACTGTCAGGTACCAGGGCTGAAACACAAAAACAAAAACATCAGAGTAAGATGATTCTTGTTAAAACGTCAATTTGGGATGTGACATTTTATTCAAGATCACCAATAAAGGAATTTCATACATAACCCTCATGGTTCAATTAAAAAAATAGAAAGAGATATCTGAAAAGAAAGTGAATACTTGTAATTCATTATTTTAATGAACTATTTAATACCTAAATACATTGCATACTGATAAGAAGAAAATATAAGAAAATTATTTAAACTAGCAGTGGAGGCCATTTTAAAATACACAGGCTGTCATACACTGATAAATTTGACTTATACACAACATCTCATACTTGGTCAAAATTACCACAAGCAAAGCCACAAGACATAATGGGGAAACATTCTTTAAAAAAAAAAAAACAACAACAAAACTGATTCTTCTACTACACAGATATTTCAAACTGATTAGGAAAAGATCAGAAGACTAACAAAAACGGGCAAAGAGATAAAAAGGAGAGACACTGTTCTTATGTAAGAGGGGCTCATTCTTAAGACGAGAAATGAAAATTAAAGCCACATTCAGACAGCATATCTTAACAATCAGATAGACCCAAACTCTAAGGTCAATAATAAGAGAAAGGAGGCCTTTTTTTTTAGCTAGAGGAAGTATAAACTGGTACATGCTTTGGAAGGTAATTTGGCAATGTCTTACAGAAATAATGAAGGCACATACTCTCTTGGCCCAGCAAAGATGCAAAAAACTGCAACAATAGTTACATGTTATATTTTTAACTTTCTGAATATTGACCTGTGTGACTGTTCTTAGAATATTAAACAAAACAAAAATTCAAAAGAGGCAATTAACTAAAACATAAAATAAAACTATTTGCTTGTGTTCAAGAGAAATAAAAAACTTCAGATAAATTTCAATATTTCCACATACAATTAAACAACTAAGTACATAAATCAAATAAGGGAAATACTTTTTATAAATTGTTGAAGTCTATCTCAGAAGACTACAAACTGAAAGTCCACTGGAAATGAAATCAATATATACATTAAAATATTTTTATTTATAATTAAGATGACTGAAAACACATCATTTGCTTTGGGATAAGGTTTAATAATAAAGCAGCAGCTGGAAGGAGTTTTTTCAGGATAAGAAAAACTGTTGTAGTGGTTGTTGCATGCATCTATGTTTGTATATAAAGTTCAGAAAACTGCATGTTGAAAAAGGTCAATTTCAGTGTATGCTAAAAAAAGTAAATGTCTGCTCCTGACAATTAAAGGAAGACTAAAAACAAAACAAAAAAAGAAACAATTTATTTTTACTCTACTTTTCTTTAATAATAAAAGAAATTCTCATTCTCTAGCAGGAAGTTGCTAGACAATGAAATATCCAAGATGCAAGTGGTGAATAACAGATACTCTAACCTGCATAACCAGTTCCTCAACAATATTAACAGATTAAGTATAAATTACTGAAAACAGAAAAAGAAATTTGAGAAAATTATCTTAAAATATAAATTCACAAGGAGAACAATAATTTCTTTTTTCCATATTTCCCTGAGACACACTAGAAGAAAAAAAACATGTTTTCTAGCTGCAAATAGGCTTTAAGAAATGGTTGAAAAGGATCATGGGATTTCATAGGTCCTACTCAGGAGGGAATTAGTGTTCTGTGGTAATAATTTTAAACTTATTTACTTTTTACAATGAAATTATTGTTACTATTTCTGTGTGAGAGAAAAAAAAACTTGCAGGTCATCTAATTTACCCGTTTCTACTTACAAATAAAAAATGCCACCAACTTTATCAAAATAAATGAAAAAAAAAAAAAAAGGTAGTTAACATCTACAGTAACACATCATCAGTATTAATATAATGTTTCCTATCTTTCCCTTCTGTATGTAAATTAAACAAGGTACTTCAGAGGGAAATTAAGGAAAAGGTTGCTCTGAGTCTTAAATATGGATCACCTTGAACATGAAGTTGTGGAACTTCCAAATTCTTAATTAGACATTCAAGACAGACCTTCATTTATTTTTAATAAGGAAAGAGCAGAACAAAGACTTAGAGGCTGGAGTAAAACTCTTGAATTATTAAATATTTAAGGGGAGACAGGCTATACCTCATAAAAGTTTGTAAATCCTAGCTTCAGATGATAATTGCCTCTGTAAAATCCCATATTTTGAAAACTGTCTTAACAATTCTATCAACTTATGTTGGTATACTGTTTTAGAGCACCAAAAACATTTTACACCTATTATCTCATTTGTTATTTGAGATTTAGAGAGAGGTGGGTAGGCAATTTTAACGCTTCCCTCATGAGGCAATGAAAACACCTACATGATTGTGGAAAGGGTACTTTTTCTTATAAAAAGAAAAAACATCTGAATTAGCAAAGAAAAAAATGTCTGCACCAGCACGTTTCCTTTGACATAGACTATACTCCTTACCTCTGCCTTTTGGAGTGATTTCAGCCACCAAGTCATCAACAGTAACGTGTTCTAGTCCTTTTTCTTTAATTACCTCTTATGCAAAAGTAAAAAACAAATCATATCATTTAAAATCATTATCTGTAAGAAAGATTTTCATAAGGAAGGGTTAAAATCATGTTTTTAGAGTATATATTGGTCTTAAAAAAATAAAAGAGGACACTTCTTTTGTCTTTTCTAAAAAAAATTATAACATAAACACATTAAGTATTCTCCAGATTAAGAAGATAAGTCTGTTCAACTTTCAGCTAAATAATCTGTAACTTAACAAATAACTATAACAATTAGAATAAATTTGGGAACTCTAATATTTATAAAAAGCTGGAACTTAAAACAGAACAGATTTTATTTTACTATAATCATACTAGCTCTTATTTAAATATAACAGAGGAAATAAAACCTATTATGTGAGTCAAACTTGTAATTCCACAGCTAAAAATTAAAAGGTAGAGCTACTTTGTTCCTTTGTTTTCTCAAGGCTGGGCCAAAAGAAATATAAGAGGGGATATGATTAACATCTACTGGATCCCCACTAGGTGCTTTACACCATTTAATATTCAGTTATATAGTGGACTAAGCATTTCTCCCACTTCAGAGGTAAGGCAATGGAGGCTTAAAAATTAAGAAACTCAATCCACATAGCTGAAACCCAGCTCCAGTTTTTTAGCCACCAAAGTCTGAAATACTTTAAAGTCAGTGCTTTTACTAACTTGCCTTCTTATAGTTAATGTGTAAACAGTTTCCATTATTTTTAATTGCAGAAACCATTATGAAACAATGGAGATTCATTAAAAATATCCAGAAATCAATTATGCCAAAAACTGAGCAAGACAGGAGGCTCATCTTAGTGATATGTAATCTATCAGACAGTATCATCATCAATAATCAGCAATTTAACAATCTTCTCTTCTGTGTATTTTTTTAAAACTGTAATTCTTCAAGAACTTTTATGGTGAATTTTGTAAAAGAACACAAAAACAGGAGATATAATTCCTGTAAGTCTGCCAACTCTCAAGTGCTCAATTTGTTATGAAGTGAAAACATATTAGGAATACTGTTCCTGAAAAACATATATATATTTTTTTCCTTCTTTTCAGTGCTGGGGATTGAACCCAGGGTCTCATACTTGCCAGGCAAGTATTTGACCACTGAGGTACATCCTCAGCCCAGGAATCCATTTTGACGGCAGAGAAAACCTTGAGCGCTCATGCCTCACTTGTTTGAAGAGACACACAAAAAAATTCCTAAACATTTTTTACAATCAGGTCTATACATACTTTTAAAAGAGGAAATCACTGCTGAAAAATTCAATTTCTTATTGTTTAAAATTATGCTTGAGCATTTGGACTTTAAAATACTGACTTTACTTTTTTCCTAGTGAATCCCAGACCAACCCAGTTCAAAACAATGGAATCAGTTTATTTTCTAAGTCAAACTGATTACCTTTACAGTGTGCCTTCAACTGATCCTTCCAGCCACATTCAATTAATTTAGCTCTCAGCAACTCTTTGAGGCTGTTGGAAAAAAAGTGTTTTCAAAGTAAACAACAATGTACATCTTAGATAAGAATCTTTGAAACAAAGGTTCAACTACTCAACTAAAAATTCCCTAATTTTCAGTCCCAAAACGTTGTGGCCAAAATTTCATTCTATCACTGAATAGTTCTTTATTTAGTCTTATACAAATCATTTAAACTCTGGGTCCTGCATTTTATTTGGGTCTCATTTAAATAAAGAGTAAAACGAAATGCAGAGGCAGGGTTACAACAGTTCTCAAGAAGTTCTACTCTTTGGTCTTCTTACATATCCCATATCCTTTCATCACCAAGAATATCATGGGTCTTATACAACTTTGACACAGTATTGAACTTAGAGAAGATGCAGCTCTGAAAACTTCAAGTTCCAAAACCTACTCTTTTACTACAAATTCTTATTCTTTAGCTCTCTTATTTCCCTGCTATATCTCCCTCTAACCTTACAGATTGGCCCCCAACACAATTTAATAACTCAGAAGCTCGCATGCATATCATAATTAGCAATATTTTCTTTTTTCTTAATAGTAGAAAATGGTATATATTGCAACTAATGGCATCAGGAATGCTACAAAACATTTTATTATTTTTTGCCACATACCACTCTTAGAAAATCCTCCAACTTCTCAGTTTAAACACATCACATACCAAACCAGATTCTCTTTCCCTGCAAATTGCTTCTCTGTGAATATTCCTAGAGATCCACTAAGTGACATTTCCATTTGATCTTTTACTTTTTTTTTTAATTATTGGTTGTTCAAAACATTACAAAGCTCTTGACATATCATATTTCATACATTTGATTCAAGTAGGTTATGAACTCCCATTTTTATCCCGTATACAGATCGCAGAATCACATCGGTTACAGATCCACTGTTTTACATATTGCCATACTAGTGTCTGATGTATTCTGTTGCCTTTCCTATCCTCTACTATCCCCCCTCCCCTCCTATCTTCTCTCTCTACCCCATTTACCGTAATTCATTTCTCCCCCTTGTTTTTTTCTCCCTTTCCCCTCACTTCCTCTTATACGTAATTTTGTAAAACAATGAGGGTCTCCTTCCATTTCCATGCAATTTCCCTTCTCTCTCCCTTTCCCTCCCACCTCTCGTCCCTGTTTAATGTTAATCTTCTTCTCATGCTCTTCCTCCCTGCTCTGTTCTTAGTTGTTCTCCTTATATTGAAGAAGACATTTGGCATTTGTTTTTTAGGGATTGGCTAGCTTCACTTAGCATAATCTGCTCTAATGCCATCCATTTCCCTGCAAATTCCATGATTTTGATCTTTTACTCTCAATAGAGCTAAAGTCCAACTTTATATTTTCTCCTACTTCATCTTGCTTCCTTCTCAAAATAACTCCATTCTTTTGGTTCTTTGGGCTGAAAACTCTGGCAGCACCTTTTACTCAGATCCCTTGTTAACGCTTCACATCCAATCCATGAGGATATCCTACAGGTTTTAGTTTTAAAATATATACCTAGAAGTCAAATGTCTATCACTATCTTCATCAATATCCTAGTTTAAACCACCATCTTTTCCTTTCTGGACTGTTACCTAAGTTGTCTCCCTGCTTCTTTCATTGTGCACTTCATTATCCTGCACTGCTCAAAACCTTCCAGTGCCTTCACAATTTACCCAGAATAAACTCCAAGACTTGACTACAGCCTAAATGATTCTACATTATCTCTTTTCTCCCTCACTCAGCTTCTGCAGTCTCCTTAGCTTCCATGTATTTCTCAAAAATAGTAGGCAAGCTCATCTCAGGACCTTGGCTCTTGGAACCCCTCCACTTCCTCATATCCTTCTGATCTGTTGGCAGTGAAACGTTCTCTACCCAAAATATCACCTCTCCATGTCTATTCTCTGCTTTACTATTTTCACAGCACTCATCATTATCTGCCATATTACACATGTATTGTATGTTTCCTCCCTTTACAGTGTTAAGTTCCATAAAAGAACAGACTTCATTTTGTTGACTACTGTATCTCCGGCACCTTAGAGGGTAGGCTATGTGATTGAAACTTGGAAACTAAGCTGCACGAATAAAAAAAACCCCAAAAAACCACATAATTTTCTCTACTTACTACTAGCTGTACTATCTTCTCAAGTTACCCATGGCACTGTTCTTGATGCCTCCTTCCTCATAAAAAGAGCTGTTTCCACTTTTTAAAAAAAAAAAAATTTTAAGTTCTCCTTTCCATTTTTGCTGTTTTTCTTTTTAACCCAATACAATCTTCTAAGTCATTTATCTGTTTTCTGTCTTGAATCTTCAAGTCTATCCTTCACACAGAATCACAGAATACAATTTGTAAAGTGTAAATGTGATCTAATTATTCCCTTTCTTAAAATCTTTCAATAATTCCCATCATTCAAGGATAAAGTGAGCAATGAATATTTTTGCAAATCAGAGCATCCATTTTCCTGACCTTTCTTTGATTAAGAACAAAACACTTGCCATTCTCAGTATAAGAATCTGGCTAAGGGTCTAGTAATGGAATATGGCCTAGGCAAGGCTGATCATAACTTGCCTATTACCTAAATAAGATGGTAATCAAGCTAGGTCCTGTGTTCAACAAGGCAGTCTGAGCAGTGATATGTAAGTTTGAACTGCTAATCTCTGCCACCTATTTTAAGAATAAAGCCAACAACAGAGAAAAGCAGAGGTGAGAGAAGATACATCCTTGGCAATAATTTTTGCATGCCTAAATTTAGTGATATATGAAGTAACTTTAAACCCTAGATATTTTAATTAGATGAGCTTATATGTTTCTATTGGTTAAGCCAGATTCTGAGTTTAGTTTCTGTTATTTTTAGCTGAAATAATTCTAACTTATACCAAATTCATACTCTGTCCACTCTTCCAGCCACATGCTTTTATTCTTTACGTATAGCTTTCTTCTATAATTTTGTAGTACCCAGAGAATTAATCATGTTGTACCAAGCTCTGTGAATTTGCACATGCCATTAGAAGATAATATCCTCTCCTTTACTGGCTTAGAGAACTGATAATCCTTCTAACCCAGCATAAGCATCTTTTATTGTTCTGTGAGATCTTACCCATCCCCTTAATCCCCAGGTAGAATTGAAAAAATTCCTCCTCTTCCATACACATATATATTTCTCTTTTAAACTTTATCATCTTGCTTCTAGGAGTCTTTATTGACTCCTTGGCCCCTTCTGTATATTTCTAAACCTGTTCCTTCTTCAAATATTTATTTAACCAATTAGGTGTCAGTTATAGCATTAGATTCTGGGTATACAAAACTGTTTTCGCTATCATGGAACTTGGATTATATTGAGAGCTACACACTAGTAAAGTAGGTAACTAGAACAGGATGTGATTAAATGATATGACAGAACAAAGTATTTGGGATTCCATAATTAGATTCCTTGAAGAAGCAATATTTAAAGTAATACATGAGAGATGAACTAGAATTTACTAAGAATGAACAGAAGAGAAATATTTCATAGAAAAGGAATGGCACATGCTGCTCCAATGTGGCTTTATCATGTAGTCTTATGAAAACCTGGGTAACATTATGTCTTCAACTGTAGCTATCTGAGTATTTTTTCTTCCCCACTGTATTATACATTCTTTGAGAATCTATAATAATTTATATATTTATTATAATAATTTCTGGCTTCTACATTGCCTGTGTTGGTCCAAGTCTTGCAAGCAATGTTGCACCTAAATAAACTCTTACGGCTGTTAGGAATAGAAGTTTTTGATAATCTCAACTTTCTGTAATTCTTTTCACTGGCATGTTTTGTTTGTTTCTTGATAATTAGATTCTTATAACATTAAGTAACTATTAAAGATGGTATAATGTAATTTAATAACACAATCTATTACTTACCGTTCTCTTTCTCCAGTTTCTATTAACTTTTGGTTAATTGCTGCTCTCATCTGCGCATCTTTGTTCATCTTGCTAACCTGGACATCAACATATATGTTCAGATATAGAATATTTATAAAGCATTTTCTTCTAAATCCTCTGGGAAATCATCCTAACAGATTTAATATTCTATCAACTAGAAGGATGTTCAAGTATATTACTTATAGCATCATTCTAAATATAATTCACTTCATCCCAACTCATATTGATTATTCACTAAACAAGTTCCTTCCCCCGTATGTCTTTTATTAATAACTATTATTTTTGGAACATTTATTAAACAATTAATTACCTAGTACTCTGTGTATTTTAAAAAAAATTACATTTAATTTCCCAACCTTACCATTACATATTAACATTTTTTTATTTTACAGCTGAGGAAACTGAGGCACAGGAATAGAAAATAGTGAAAGCAAAATTTCAACTCAGGTACTTTGTTCCTAGAAGCCCCCAAACACTTTAACTGCACATGATAAATGTCTGGATCATTTCTGCACCTTAACTGCATTCAAAATTTGAGGAAGCCATAATCTAAATATCAGTACAAGATAAAAAAGTATTAGTGAAAAATGAAACCATCAGATAAGACTCTAAGTGCTTTACTTTAGTCTTCACTAGGATTTAGAATTACAACTGCTACACTAGCTGTAGTCTACGTGTATTGTGTGTCTTATCAAATACAGTATTCCCAGTGGGTTAAGTGGAAAACAAATCTCAAACTAATTCTTATCTTAGAAAATTCTCAATTTTCAGCAAAAGCAGACAATAAAACCAAAATGTACAGACAGGAGAGTGTGGTTAGGTTTTGGGGACATCCAAAAGTTTCAATAAAACTTGGAATAAGCTAAAGCTTTCCCAGCGAATCTGTCACTAACTTGACACCACTTTTCCCGTCTCTCAATTCTTCTATATGAAAACTTACACTGGAAATGAGTTTTCAGTTGTTGCTGTTGCTGTTTAAAGGGGAACAGGGAAAAGGAAGACTTGAGAAAGAATCAAGAAATGTTTACTTTTGTAGTTGGAAGCTAACGTTTTCAAAATAACTACAAGGTCTAGTCAGTACCATATCAGGAATACTTCACCTCGCCTTGGCCCCCTAAAATACGGGTAGTGACCTTGGACAAGTCACTTAATTCCTAAAGGCCTCAGTTTTCTCACTGGTAAAACAAGGGCACTAGGGGATACCTCCCAGTTCAGACATTCTTTGGGAAAATAGAACAGGGCGGAGACAGCTGGAGAGGCGGGAGGGGAGGAGCCAGAAAACAAAGCGAGGACTGGCTTCTGGCCAACTCCAGTAGCACGCCCTGCCGGAGAGCCCTACAGGCCCGCGAACGCGGGTCGGGGAAGCTAACGAAAGACAGCACATCGAAAGGAGCCTGGGCTGGGCCCGGGTCCCGGCCCTGAGGACCACGGGCATAGCTCACCACCATCACCGCGGGCGAGGGCCGTCCCTTCCCAGCGACGAAATGACCCTTGCGCTGACGACCGTTACCTACCACACTCTTCGGCTGCCCGGACTTAGACCCTCAGTAGCTCGGGCACCTAAGCACACAGAAAGCTAGAACACGCATTTCCGGGGCGGGGTCTCGCCACCCTGCCTATAAAGTGAGAATTTAACTAGCGCGGGCCGCCTCCTGGTCGCTTAGCCCGCTGGGTAAGAGAGTCCAAGTCCTGCCGTTGAGCGGGCCTTAAGTCCCCGAGAAACTACAAAACCCAGCATGCAACAAGGGTCCGATTTCTCGCGCACACTACATTTCCCAAAAGGCAGTGGCGCCGCAGTGGTTTCTGGGATGGGAACCACGCCGCTTTTCAGCCTCAGTTCCAGGAGTGAAGCGCGGACCTTTCAACAAGAGCTTTATTAATTCCCACGCTGGGATCTTGGAAAGAGATGGAGGTGGCGGCTAATTGCTCCCTGCGGGTGAAGAGACCTCTGTTGGACCCCCGCTTCGAGGGTTACAAGCTCTCTCTCGAGCCACTGCCCTGTTACCAGCTGGAACTTGACGCAGGTGGGAAGCTGTGGCGACCCCTCACACTCCCTTCCTTTCCTCTTTCGGCTGCCATCGGCCTGAGCCTTCCCGCGTTTTCTTTCTGTGTATTAGGGCAAGCAGAACAACATGGCCTTCGTTACTGCCCGTCGCGCTGGGGTGCACACAGGGTGGTTGCCTCTGGATAACGATGCCCTTCAGCCCCGTGAAAACCGCTTAGGTGTGGCTTTTCACCAGCGGGACCCTGGGCCCGCCCTCGACCCCGAGGTGGGGCACACGGGTGATGCCTGGGTTCGGACCGCGGGTCCACCCGGCTGGCCCTGCCGTGGGGAAAGCTCGGGACGTTCTCTGGACGTTGTCTGTCATCGTGTTAGCTGAGAAGCCACACCTCCTTGGAAAAACCCAACGCCTGTTTTCCTTTGACGCAGAGCCATTTCTTAGAGGAGAAACTACATACCTGTCAGAGCATTTTCAGTTTCCCAGGTCCTGGCACACTGAGGACTGTCGTAGAAAAAATATCGCTAGACATTTTTTGAAGAAAGATGATTTTGTAATCACACTGCTGATTGCTTTGTTTTAGTAACCACATTGCTACTAACTGTTAGTAGCTGGCCAGAACGTTTTCATTGTAAAAAGTACATTTACGTTGATGATAGAGCCCGGAGGTTTGCCCATTTTTTAACACACTTCTGATTCTGGTGCAGGTTGTCAGTGAGTGGATCACACTTTGAGAAATACGGGTCCAGAGTTAATTAATAGACGTTATATTATCAAAGAAGTGAGTGTTTATCCGTTTATTAAATTCAGAAACATCTATAGAGGGCCTGTTCTGTTACATGCCAATGTTATCAAGATGAATAGGACACAGTCCGTAACTGGATAACAGAACTATTATTTCGTTAGGAAGAAAATGCCAAATAAGTATAAAATAATGTGGGAAGGCAGTGATGGATATGTGTATAAAATACAATGGTAATTCTTGAATAACTAGCCTGTGGATCTGGGCCAGCTTTCTGGAGAAGTTGATATCTAAGTTGTGCTATAAAGAATATAGGTTAACCAGTATGAGAGAAGATACGCTTGATTTTTCGTTTCCTTTTCTGCCTTCCTCCCACCCCATTTTCAGTCTCTGTTTCCTAGTCAGTAAATAGTACCACCATATTTTGTGAGCTGATACATTAGGGGAAAAAAAACAAAACTAAACAAAAACCCAAAAAGCACTTATTGTTGCTGACAAACTGATTGTTACTGACAAATTCATAGATTGCCTACCTACTTGATTCTTCTAGTCCTGGATGGGCTCATTCATGCATTCTTGTTCAGTTATGGGTCTGCTAGGCAACTGTGCTCATCATAACTGGATTTTTTTTCATCTGTTTGGGTGTTCTTTGCCATTGACTGATTTAAGATTCTTTCAGATGACCTTTGCTTAACTCTCCTTGTGGTCTGTCATCCTTCTGCAGGCTAGCTCAGGCTCTTTGGAGGATGTGAGTAGCAGTGCATAAGTGCTTTTTTCAGGCTGCTCCTTGCAACAAGTTTTTTGCTCCACTGGTCAAGGCAAATCAAATAATCAAGTCTGGAGTACGTGTGGGAAGGTCATAAAGAAGGTGTAGATCCAGGGAGGCATAAAAATTGTGACTGTTAATTTAGTCTGTATAGTTATTTATGTTTGAGTATTTCTTTGTGAAGTCCTCAGTTCAACTTGTCAGCAAGTGCCCTAAACTCCTGATTTTTACTTCTCCATGTTTCCTAGTCCAAATCGTTGTTTTCACTTGCCTAAAATATAGTAGTTTTCTGACTAGCCTTCTTGCTTTCACTTTAGAGATCCTTCATTTTATTCTCCATAAATCAGTAATTATTGTAGTTCTAGATTCTATATTGGATGGATGTTTCCTCCACTAGACTTTGAATTCCATGATGTTTCTCTTTTATTCACTACTTTGTTTTAGTTCTTGGCACATAGTAGTTACTCAATAAGTTGAATGAATGAAGTTGTTGAGGACATTCCATTTGTGGAAAAACATGAGCTAAAAGGAAAAGATCAGTAGGCCGTATGCAGAATGCTGATGCAGTCCTGTATTGGTGAAAAATTTTGCAAAAAGAGGAGTTAGACTGATGAGGGCACTATTCATCTTTTGGACTTTATCCTTTGTTTCCCAGACTTTTTCATGTGCAATTGCAATAAAAGATAAAGTTCAGTTGTCATAGTTTTGCCAGCATTTTAATTTGCTAAGTTGGAATGCACTTTTGCTTTACTGGTTAAATAAAATAAAATAATCAAACCTAGAGTCAGTGTGGGATATTGTAACATTAAAAAAATCAGGAATTGAAATCTCGCAATAAATGATACTCCAAAGTGAAAACATTTAAGCTGGCTGGGGTGGTGAATGGCTGTAATCCCCAGCAATTGAAATTGAGGTAGGAGGATCCCAGGTTCCAGGCTAGCCTGGGCAACTTAGTGAGACCCTGTCCCAAAATAAATATAAAGGGCTGGAGATGTAGCTTAGTGGTAAAGACCCCCTGGTTTCAATCCCCACTGCCTAAATAAATGAATAAATTAATTTACTTTATTAAAATCACACTGTCTCCCCTCGCCCATATTTCACAATGTTGGTCTTAGATTCTGTGTTTAGAAGGCAAAACCAGAGGTAAAGTGGTGCTGTTTGAGGGTTTTTAAGTATAAAGGGAAATGAGCAAATTTGGTGGTTAAATCATTTACCCTATGGCTCTGTAGTTATTTAGAAGACCAGAGGAATGGAGACAACTGTCTGAAGGCTTTTATGAATTACTTGAGAACAAAAGAAACACAACAACAAAAACAGAACAAAAAAAGAAGAGGTTGATTCTTTACAAACTATCATTTCTAGAGATAGTTAAGGTATAATTGAGGAGCTCCTGATAATTTGATTTTTTTTTTTATCCTAACCCAAGGAGTTTAATTTAGCAAACCTTTGGTTGCACTCTTGGGTGTGTGAAATACTGTTTAAGATATGAGGATGCAGATGTGGTTTCTGGTCTCAAAGAGCTTGGCTAACAGGCTTATTTTCTTGTCTTAATATTATTAAGTTGTTCTAGAACTACCCCTGCAACATAAACAGTGTTACTTTGTCTTTTTCCACTCCAAAAAACTAAGTAAAAGATGTTGAGAAGTGGGAAGGGAAGGGGAAGTGCTGGGGAGTCACATTGGCCAAATTATATTGTTAGATTGTGTACATGTATAAATATGTAACAATAAATCTCACCATTATGTATAACTATAAAGCACCAATTTAAAAAAAAATGGAAAGAAAGAAAAAACCTAAGCAAAAAATTTGTTTCCTAAAATTGTAATTGTCTTTGATCCAGCAGTTCCATGTCTGAGTATTTATCCTATAGACATCCTTTCCCTAGAATCTTATTTAGTAGATCTTTTTATGTTTGCCCCTATAGTTCACCTAATTAATTTGTACTTTATTCTTTTACTTCTTCAGGGATTCCTTTCTTGACTACATAGTTAGAGTCCATACTGTAAAATCTGTACAAGTTAGAATCTCTTCTGTTCTGTACTTTCCAGTAGTACCCTGTGCTTCATAGACACTTTGCAGCATTCAGTGTTTGCTTTTGTGCCAAGAGTCTTGGTTCTGTATTGTGTCTATCTTTTTCAGTGCTTTATCTGTAGAGCTGGAGGTTGCTTGGTTGAATAGTGGATGATTTTGTATCACTTGCACATTAAACAGGTTTGTTGAGATATAGTTAACAATAAACTGCATATATTTAAAATGTACAATTCAGCAAGTTTTGGCATGGATACACCCATGAGGTCACCATAATCAAGATGATAAACTTAGCTATCATCCACCAAAATTTCTTTGTACCCTCTGTAACTATACACCTATCCCTCTGCTCTTCCCATATTCCTCCCATCCCCAAGCAACTATTGATATGTTTTGTGACAATATAAATTAATATGATTTTCTAGAATTTTATATAACTGGAATTATATACTGTGTACTATGTCCCCACTCCCCGCACCACTCCTGTCTGGCTTCTTTTACTCAGCACGATTATTTTGAAATCATCCTTGTTGCAAGAGAAGGGTATTAGAATTTATGCCTATGATTGTGGATTTCTCTATGTGTCCTTGGAGTTTTATAAATTTTTTGTTTTATTTTTTGGTGGGGTATCAGGCATTGAACCTAGGGGCACTTGCTTAACCATTGAGCAACACACTAGCCCTGTTCATTTGTATTTATTTTTTTGAGACACTAAGTTGCTTAAGACCTTGCTTAGTTACTGAGGCTGGCCTTAAACTTGTGATCCTCCTGCCTCTGCTTCCAGAGCTGTTGATTACAGGCATATGCCACCCCACCTGGCTAATTTTTACCATTTTTTGCATGATATATATTGAAACTTTGTTGCCAGCTTCATAAACATTATTATGTTCTCTTGATAAATTGACCCCTTTATCATTATGAAATAACCTTTATCCCTAGCAAGATTTTTTTAGTTTTTTGCTCTGAGGTCTGTCTGATATTAGTCACCCCAGCTTTCTTTTGATTAATTATGCCATAGTATGTATGTGTATATATGCATATGTATACACACACATACATATATACTTGTGTTTTAATTTCCTTTGTTGGGGCTATCAGCTGTACTTTTTTATTATTTTAATAATCACTTTAGGATGTATATTGGTTACATTTCAATGATAGTATATTATTTACCATGTATTTTAAGAACCTTATACTTTTATACCATTTCTTCCTGGCCTTTGAGCTATTGTCATGAATTTTAGTCTTATATGTTATTGTATATTTCACAATATATTATTTTTATTTAAATAATTATCTCTTAAAGAAATTTAAATAAGAAAAAAATCTTGTGTATTTACTTACAGTTGTTACTTCTGGTGTTCTTTCATTTATTTAGATCCATATTTTTGTGTATTGCAATTTTCCTTCTGCATGAATGAATTTAATTGTTTCTTACAATCTGGTAATTAATTCTTTCCATGTTTTAGTACGGAAGGATCTATATTTTGCTTTGATTCTTCCAAAGATATTTTTGCCACATATAGAATTCTAAGTTGACAATTTTTCTTCTTTAATTTTGTAAAGATTTTGCCCTGTAGTCTTCTTGCTTGTTTTGTAACTGATGAGAAATCTGACATTATCCTGTCTTTGTTGCTCTGTACATAGCATACATTTTTTCCTCTGGCTGCTTTTAAGATTTTTCTATTTTACATTGGTTTTGAGCAGTTCAATAATTATGTGTGCCTAGGTGTGGTTTTCTTCATGATTCTTATTCTTGGGGTTTGCTGACCTATAAACTCTGAGTTCATAATTTTCTTCCAAATTTTTCTCTTGTTCTCTCCTTTGAGAACTTCATTTACCTATTCTGGAAGTTCATCATTACCCCCCTTTTATTCTGCATTATTTTTTCTCTTTTTTAACTCTCTTTTTAAAGTCTGATTTAAAATTTTTTTATATCTTTTATGCCCCTGCTTATGATTTTAAACATATGAAATATACTTGTAATAACTGTTTTAATCTGCTACTCTGCTAATTATACCCTTTATGTCAGTTATGTATTAGCTTCTATTGATTGGTGATTCTCCTCATTATGGGCTTGTTTTCCTTTCCTTTTCTGCTTTGATTGGGTATCAGAAATTGTGAATTTACCTTATTGGATGCAGGGTATTTTTGTATTCTCATAATCTTTTTTTCTGGGTTTTATTTTAGCTGCTTGGAAGCAGGTTAATTCCATTGAATCTTGCTTTTAAGATTTGATAGTCTGGTTTAGTCTAGGGCTAACTATTCCCCACTATGGAAGCAAGGCTTGCTGTGTACTCTGCCCAGTATCCCACAAATTAGGAGTGTTTTCATTCTTCCTGTTTGGCCTAGTCACTCTGCAGTCTTGTGTGAGTGTCCAGTACCTTTCCCCATAGTCTTTCAGATGGTTCTTTCCTTGGTTTGGGGTTGGCTCCTCCAAACACATGCTGAGTTCTTCAGGGAGACCTCTGCAGATCTCTGGGGTTTGCCTCTCTGTTTGCTACTCTGACTAATCAACTGTAACTTCCATGGTTTCTCCAGACTTTCAGATCAGTCTGCCTCACTTTCCCATTTTTTATGCCTTGGTCTGGAAACTTCACAAAACTTTGTAGACTGGGGCAGTGATAGGGTTCACCTCATGTGTTTTGGGTTTCTTAGTGATCATTTTTCTATGTTACCAGATGCCTAGTATCTTGGAAACTGTTGTTTCATGTAATTATGTCTGATTTATTTTATTTTTTCTTATTAGTTATTTCAGATGGAAAAACAGAATTGCTTCCTATTCCATTTTTACTACAAACAAAAATTGTTCAATATATATTTTTAAGTGAAAACATAATTTCTCTAGTAGAGTTTACTATAAAACTCCTATCTACACTCTGTAGGAAATTATGGGGAAGATAGCCAGATAAATGTGTTATGATCCCAGAAGCATTTTATAAAATAGTTTCATGGGAGCAGTACTCCTGACTTACGTCCTGCCCTGTTTTGTAAGCCTTGTTTTAGAACTCATTATACACACTCATAACTTTTATCTTTTTATATCTTCATACACAAATAGCAAACTAAGCAAATAGTAGAAGACAGTTAATTCGTTGGGTTGATTTTAGAAGGTGAGTGGTTCAAGAAGTGACCTTTATAGATTATTATTCTTTGCTTCTCCAACACTACTTTTTAAAAACTAATGTGTTTAGATAAATATTAGGTTACATCATATTTAATTGATGTCAAAAATTGGAAATTTTATGTAGTTTAACATAATAATATACTTTGAGAGTTCAAGAAGCAGTAGTGGATACCATCCTTAGCACCATTAGCAAAAGAGTTGAATCTGTTTTACTTGAAAACAGCTAGGGATGTGGCACCCCTGGGTTCAATCTCAGGTACCAAAAACTACTGCACTGAATTCTTTATAAAAAGGGTTCCTCTTCAACCATTTCAAAGATCCCAACAGATTAGAGGTTCCCTGCCTCTTCCTTTCTTTCTTGGGAAGGCTCTACAAAAGAGCTTGCTGGTGGTTAAGCTTTGTCACATTCTGGACACTGCTTTTCTCCTTTCGCTTGTTCTGCCTCCCATCTTTATACTCAAGAAGATTGATGTGATAAATGTAGTTACAACTTTTTATTTCTCATTTAGGGCTAGAGAAGCAGCCTTTTTCTGCACACTAAGAGAGTTTTACAAACTAGTAAGCATGCCCTGTGCTGCTTGCTTCTCTGTCACAATAACTTACATAGATTATCTTATTGAAATGCAACAACCAACTCCTGTTATATCAAGGTCTTTTAACTGGTTTTCCAGAGATAAATGTGTTTGCAACTGAAATATAGTAAGGCAAAAGGCTAAGAAACTTCTGACCTGTTCATGATTATTGAGGGCTCTTTGCTCCCATAGGGAGAAAATGTATTTGTTATATTATTGTTTAAAGTTTTTTTGGGCTGTTACATTTTCATGGACATTTCCAGTGTTTCATCCACACAGTGGTCCTAAAAAAAAAATGGATAATTATTTCCTTCCTATCCATAGAACGTATATTTGTTAACCATTCCTTGCAAGTACACACTTCCTCAAGTGAAACAGTTAGTTTCCTCAACTTCTGTCAAGTCTTTCAAAATTATGATTTCACATTTGTAGTGTTCCTAATGGGTCTTCCTGAATTTATCCCTGTTTTGCTCCAGTCTGTTTTCCACATTATTTCCACCTATAAAGGTCACTTCTTGAACCACTCACCTTCTAAAATCAACCCAACAAATTAACTGTCTTCTTCTATTTGCTTAGTTTGCTATTTGTGTATGAAGATATAAAAAGATAAAAGTTTGAGTGTGTATAATAAGCATTATAAGCACTCTCTTAAAAACTCACATCTGAACTTTACTCTCCTGCTAAACAACCTAATGAATTCTTATTACACTTTATTATCAATAAAGAAATAAAGACAAGGACTTTCACAGTCTAACTCCTCCTGCCTAGTTCTCTAACTTCATTCATCTCTAGCCATTCTTTTTGTTCTGTATGTAGCAGTATGTCCTTCGTTTGGTTCTTTGAACATACGGTTTTACTCCTACTTTTTTTGCTTAGAGTACAGAGTTATATGTGGAAGTATGAGCATATTTCTTCTTAATTCTTACTTACCTTTTATGTCTTGGCTTAATCCTTGAAAAACTTTCATTAGTCTCCCAAGTAAAACTCACTACTTTTTGTGTTCTTTAGTAACTGGTAATTTTTCTTTATAACATCACAGTTTAATATATAAAATTATGATATAAAAATTATGTAAGATTTATGTAACTGAGTACTGTTCATTTCTTCACTTAATTGTAAGTGCTAAGAAGATACTCTTTGCTCATCACTGTATCTATTAAAATATTTTCTAGATAAATGATTGAATAAGTGTAAGTTAGCCAGGATTCAAATCAGGTATTAGAAGCAGGAAAGGTAAGTAAGTATTCTGCGAGAAGAAAATAGTTGTGATTAGAATACAGTAAAGCATATACTTTATATCAAGATAATATATTGGCCCATCATAGTCCACTTACATATTTTCTATTGCAGAAATTAATTACAGGTCCTGGGCAGCATTGAGCTATAAGCATGGAGAGGCAAGTAGGAGCTTGAGAGGAAGAGAACATGTTTGTCAGATTTAAAATGAGGGAGGCAGCTAATGTTTTAGTGAAGAATGCCCTTTTCTGGAAGTAGGAAGCCTTGTGTCTATTCCAGCTGTGACACTGTTTTGTTCTGTACTATTAGAAGGATTTGACATGATATTAGAGAAGTTGCAGTTGGTGTTTATATTTATTTCCATATCTGTGTAGTGATAAAATAAAACCATTCTCTTTATTTCTTAATGTGTGTTTAAAATGAAAATATAATAAAATGGAAACATTTAAAATTATAAAAATACTTAAAAAAATTGGGCTTATTATTTGCCCTAAAGACAGGAAAACCTTCATTCTTAGAATTTGTTCTTAATTATAAAAAGTGCCTAAAAGAAGAGTTATGATTTAAAAAAATCTATCTACTACAGTCACTATGTTCTAGGTTCTAAAGGGTATAACCATATCCTCCTACTAGTCATCTGCACACAGTGCATATTAGATATCCAGAAATTATTAAGTGATCATATAGTGAATTGCCCTGAAGCAGCCTTTGTGATTGTCATGCATGGTTTCCTTGCCTTTTAGGTATTCTGTAAAAAGGAACAATCTGAATAAAACTCTTGATGATTATGTTTATTTATTTATTATATTTCAGCTGTGGCAGAGGTAAAACTTCGTGATGATCAATATACACTGGAACACATGCATGCTTTTGGGATGTATAATTACCTACACTGTGATTCATGGTATCAAGACAGTGTCTACTATATTGATAACCTTGGAAGAATAATGAATTTAACAGTGATGCTGGTAAGAAAAATAAATATACTATATAATAATAGAATTTATCCAGTTCTATTTGATCTTTAATTTTTCCTTTGAATAAGATATCCACGCAATTAAGGTACATATATCTTTAGTGTATATATAAGGCTCAATTTTTGCTTGATTCAATTTAAATTTTGTCCTTTGTTCCTGTTATCCTCAATTATTTATTCCGGTCTGCTCCCATCATTATGTGATCTATTTAATTGAATTTATAAATCTGGATGTAGCTAATTTGGTTGCTTTTTCCCATGTGATATGTTTTTAGTTTTAGTTGTTACATTAGTTATTTTTAACTATATAATTGGGTAAAACATTTAGGATTGTTTGATCCATTGTAAATTGATTCTTTTAATATTATAAAATATCTCTCTTTATCTGTAGTATCTGGTAATAAATTTGTCTTAAAATCATCTTTGTCTGGTATTAGCATAATCATTGTTGGCTTTTTAAAAATTATTATCTTTTTCTTTTAATTTATCAGTGTTTTTTTGGGGGGGGAGGGTTGTCACACTTGTAGCCTCATACATACCAGATAAGTGCTCTAACACTGACCTACATCCTTAATCTTTTTCTAATTTTATTTTAAAATTGGGTCTTGCTAATTTGCACAGACTAGCTCAAACTTGTGATCCTCCTGCTTTAGACTCCTAAGTAGCTGGTATTGTAGGTATGTACCACAACTACTGACCATCGTGACCAACTGTGTTCTTATTTTTAAAGTGTATTCCTTACAAAAAAACCTTTGGTTTTCTTTTAAATGCAATATGATAATCTTTGTCTTTTTATTAGAGGGATTAATGTATTTATATTTAATTTAATTACTGATAGTCTTGGGTTTTATATTGCCATCTTGCTATTTCTTTTCAGTTTTATTCTTTGTTCCTTGGTATCTATGTTCTTACTTTTTGGGAGGCTAAATTGATATTCTTCATTTTACTTTCTTAAAATTCCATTTGATTTTCTCTTTTGACTTTGTATCTAAACCTGTTAGTATTTTATTTATAATGGTCAGTGTAGAGATTATAGTATTTGTCCTCAGCTTGTCATAGTCTGCCTATGATTCCACTTAAAGTGTAAAATCCTACAGTAATTTAACTCCTTTTACTTTCTTCCCCTCTCATCCTTTGAGCTACTTTTGTCATATGTTTTACATCTTCATATGTTGTAAGCACCATAATACATTGTTAATATATTTACTTAAAATAGCTAGTAGTCTGTCCATTGGTTTCTAACTACTATCTGCATCTTCCAGTCTTCTTACGCATTGTACCTACAAGGTATTCTGATTTGCTTGTCTCCTCTTACTGCTTCTTTCTTAAATTTTTACCAAATCTAAACTTTTTAATTTTAGAAGAGACAAGGTGCTCGTGTAATTTCAAAAACAGAAAATTAAAAATAGTTTTTAGTGACATCTTCCTGACCCTATCTTTTTTATCTGTCTTGTCTTTAGTATTCATTTTCCAGCAATTTTTTAAAAGTTTTTTGTTTGTTCTTTCAGAGGTAATGGGTTTTTTTGTTTGTTGATTTTGCAAGTATACACCTGAAGTGATATATATGTATATCACTATATGTGTGTGTGTATATGTATATATTTTCTTAAAAATACAAAGTTTTTCTTTTGGTATTTACAGTTCATAAGGCTTTCTTTTCAGCATTGTCTTCTACCACTTGTATACTATATTCAAGCAACACCAAACCCTTGCAGTTCTTGAGACAGACCCTGTGTCCTATTGCCACTAGACCTTTTCTTATGTGATTACCTCTACTTGGTATATGCTCTTAGTTCCGTGTCAGGCTGCTTTCTAATTTTTAATTAAGGCCCCGTTAATTATTTCTTAATTTAGGAGGCTTGCCCTGACATTCTGCTGACTCAAAAATATTCACACCACTGACTGTCAGATCTACCTGGGCTGTGAACTCCCTCTATGCCAGAGCAATTTTACTGCACAGGGTCAGATACTATAGGTTTTGTGGGCCTATCCCTTGTCATAATTATTGACTTTCTGTTTTAGTGGGAAAATAGCAATAAACAGTTGTAAATGGATGATTGTGATGAACTTCCAGTAAAGCTTTATTTACAAAAGGAGACAGAGGCCCAGAATTGCCTTGTGAATTATAATTTGCCTACCCCTGGACTAAGGCCATAGATCTTTCTTATGTTTCTATAATCCTAGCATCCAGCATATGACTTAGTTAGTATATTTGTTAAATGGAGATCAGCTGTAAAAAACTCATTCAGACTCTTTCTTTTATTTCTAATCCAGGTATAGGTTCTGTATTGGTGTTGCAGTGTTTGTCTCAAAATGTTAGGGAGGAAAAGTTACACATTTTCTGGTACTGAGAAATCTTCCCTCTAGGTGGCTCCAAACACCTAAGCAAAATTCTGATTGTTTCTTGTGTGAACAGAAGAGATAGAATCTGTCCTCTTAAGTCCAATTGATTTTCTTCACTAGAGCTGCCTTGACTTAGAATTACTTCAGATCCAATGTGTATAAACCAGTTAAAGTAATAGAACATATATGTGATTTAGTGACTATGTTTTGATTTGTATGACCAAATAAATTTTGTTTTAGAGTTGTGGATATACATGTATGTATATGAAAATTTTCCTGTAATTTTGCTGATAACAAAGATTTTTTAAAAGTTAAAGCACAGTGTGTAAAAATATTTTGAAAAGTGAAAGGTAGTATGCACATTTAAGGAGGTGGAATTAATACAGGATGCCTTACAACGAAGGAAACTAAGGAATAGAGATATAAATAACTTGTCTAAGTCAAACAGAATTTGAAGCAGAGTCTGGATTTGAACTAGTCTGTTCCAGTGTTCTACAATGTTCCACCCATTCTCCTTATTATTGGTTAATAAGACAATATATCAAGGTAAATAGTATGATGTGGCATTGTCCAAGCAAATAGTTTTTTGTCTTGACAAATTAAAATCCAGTTTAAATTTTTGTGCTTAATGTTAACGTTTATATATTCTTCTTCTTTTAAATTTTTATTGACTCTTTTTAGTTATATGTGACAACAAAATTCATTTTGTTATAGTTATAAAAGCATGAAATATATGTTATTCTAATTAGGACCCTATTCTTGTGTATATTGTGTATGTATACAATGGTGGATTCCCTGTAGTGTATTCATATATGTACATAGGAAAATTATGTCAGATTCATTCCACTGCCTTTCCTGTTCGTGTCCCCTTTCCTTCATTCCCCTTTGTCTATTCTACTGAATATCTGTTCTTTCCCTCTCTCTGTTTATTGTGGGTCAGCTTCTACATATCAGCAAAAACATTTGGCTTTTAGCTTTTTGGTCTTATGTAATTTAGCTTGGTAGTCTCCAGATCCATCTGTTTACTGGCAAATGTCATAAAGACATTTTTCTTAATGGCTGAATAATACTCCTTTGTGTATATGTATCACATTTTCTTTATCCATTCATCTGTTCAAGGGAGCCTAGGTTGGCTCCATAGCTTATCCATTGTGAATTGAGCTGCCATAAACATTGACGTGGCTGAGGTACTGTAGTATGATTATTTTAAATCCTTTGGATGTATACCAAGGAGATGGGTAACTGGTCAAATGGTGGTCCCATTCCTTGTTTTCTGAGGAATCTCCATACTGTTTTCCAGAGTGGTTGCACCAGTTTGTAGTCCAACCAGCAATGTATTTGTAGTCTTTTTATTTTTTTATTTTTTAATACTTATTTTTTAGTTTTCGGCGGACACAACATCTTTGTTTGTATGTGGTGCTGAGGATCAAACCCGGGCCACACGCATGCCAGGCGAGTGCGCTACGGCTTGAGCCACATCCCAGCCCCATATTTGTAGTCTTGATCATTGCCTTTCTAACTAGAGTGAGATGAGATCTCAGTGTAGTTTTAACTTTGCATTTCTCTAATTGCTAGAGATGTTGAACATTTTTTATATATTTGTTGACCATTTATATTCTTTTGAGACGTGTCTGTTTAGTTCCTTTGCCCATTTATTGATTAGGTTATTTGTGGGGCGTTTTTTTTTTGTGTGTGTGTGTGTGTGTGTGTGTGTGTTAAGCTTTTTGAGTTCTTTATATATCCTGGATGTATCTGAGATGTATGTGGCAAAGATTTTCTCCCATTCTGTAAGTTCTCTCTTCATGCTGTGGATTGTTTCCTTTCCAGTTAAGAAGTTTTTTAGTTTGATGTCATCTCATTTTATTTTACTTCTTGTGCTTCAGGAGTCTTGTTAAGGAAGTCAATTCCTGAGCCAGAATGTTGGAGTGTTGAGCCTACAATTTTTTCTAGTATATGCAGAATTGCTGGTCTAATTTCTTGGTTTTTGATTCACCTTGAGTTGACTTTTGTGCAGGATGAGAGATAGGAGTTAAATTTCATTCTTCTACATACGGGTTTCCAGTTTTCCAAGCACCATTTGTTGAAGAGGCTATCTTTACTTTAGTGTACACGTATGGTGCCTTTGTCTAATATGAGATAACTGGTTTCTTGTGGGTTTGTCTCTTGTGTTTTCTTTTCAATACTCAATAAGGAGTACTTTGGCTATTCTGGGCTTTTTATTTTTCCAAATGAATTTCATTACTGCTTTTCTGATTTCTATGAAGAACATCATTGGAGTTTTGATGGGAATTGCATTGAATCTGTATAGCACTTTTGGTAGTATGGCCATTTTTACAATATTAATTCTGCTTATCTAAAAACATGGGAGATCTTTCTATCTTCTGAGATCATCCACAATTTCTTTCTTTAGTTTTCTGAAGTTTTCATTGTAGAGGTCCTTCACCTCTTTTGTTAGATTGATTCCCAAGTATTTTTTTTTTTTGAGGTTATTTTGAATGGGATTTTTTTCCTAACTTCTCTTTCCACTAATTCATCATCTTCTTAAAATTAAATTTGTTCATAATGCAGTAAATTATATTATATATATATAAATATACAAATGGAGATGTATTTGCTCAGTCATATGTTAGTAAATGTTGAACAACCAACTTTCTGGACAGTGGGTTGAGGGCTGATTTGTAGAGTTCACCAACTTCTGTGGTGTAAAATATTCCTATCAAGGCTGATTTCAAACTACTGCTTGCGGGATTTTTAGAAATTTAGTACTTAGCTTCCATGAGTCAGTAGGCATTGCTTTAGCATATTACTGTATCTGCTAGAACTAAATTTAAAGAACAAAAAGTAGAAAATAAAAAGTGAAATAGTACCATTTAGCTCATTTAAATTTGGTGAGGGGTTCAGTCAGTTAAGTAGCTGTGATAATGAAATGCTTATAGTGCATAATTTGAACACTAAATAATTCATAGATTTTTATATATTAAGGAATTATTACTTTTAAGTAATAATAATTACTTAAAGTATGTTTATGAAATTGTAGGGATTTTTGTTTGTTTTTGTAGTCCTATCAGAGATTGGTACCCAAATACTTTGGTTGGAATAACTAGGATTTTCTTCATAGTGATGTGGGTACATATACATGTATGGGAAATTAGACTTATCATAATCTAATGATAATAATTGGAATTATATGTTGGGTATATGGGGATTCATTATGTTTTACCTACAAATCTTAAAAACAATAAATCTGTCTCTTTCCTATGTGGGATTCTAGTTTCTTAAATAGACAGGAGAGTAGTATTTATTATAATGGGAACACTTTTACAGCATACTCTTTTTTGGGGGGCGGGGTGCTGGGGATTGAACTCAGGGGCACTCCCCAGCCCTATTTCATATTTTATTTAGAGACAGGGTCTTACTGAGTTGCTTAGCACCTCACTTTTGTTGAGGCTGGCTTTGAACTCATGATCCCTGTGTCTCAGCCTCCTCAGCTGTTGGGATTACAGGCGTGCACAACCGTGCCAGTTTACAGTATACTCTTATGATATACATTTTTAGTAGTACTATGGGATGAATTCTGTCCCCCTAAATTCATATATTGCAGTTCCAATTCCCCATGTGTCTGAGGTTAGAGTTAGGGTTTTTAGGAGGTAATGAAGAGTAATTAAATAAAGTCATAGGACTGAGGACCTACTCAAATAGGGTTGTGGACTTTAGATGGAGAGGAAGAGAGAGATGTCTTTCCTAATGCACAGATGAAGTAAAAGCTATGTGAGGATGCAGCAAGAAGGCAGCATCTGCAAGCCAACTTGAATGCCTCCCAGCAGCTGACTCTGTTGGACCTTAATGTGACCTTGTAGCTTTGAAACTGAAGAATACCTGTTAAAATTCCCAGTATGTAGTATTTTGTTTGGCAGCCCTAGTAGACTAATACAGGTATATATTGATTTAGACCTGACTCTGCCTTGGACATGTTGGCTCTGTGATATTGGGCAAATTGCTCCCTCATTTTAGGCCCTTATGTCTTTATGAGAATATAAAAGGCTTGAATTCTCATCAGTGTTGTCTCTGAAACCCTAAGCCCTAAAGAATTCCTTGGCACTGCATAGGCAAGGAAGATCTACCCTCCACTCTACCCGCTAACTGATACAGATGCAGCTCTATGTGTTTGTCTATTTCATATAAAATTTTTTAAAAGAAGGGGCTTTCTGGCAAAGACAATTTGACAATTAGATAAGATTATCCCTAAGACTTGTTCTAGTATTTTATTATGTTTTCATATAAATCCAGAGAATATATTTTTAAATATTCAATTATAATGATCATTTAATATTTGATATCGATATACAGTGTTATTTAATATTTATTCTTGTAAGGTATATTATTCCATTAATTTCAGATTTTGAAATTGCTGGCAGCCATGGACCTGCATAGTGTACAGATTGTAGTTATATCCCTGAAATAATCACTTTGATGACTATAAATATATAAATTGTATAACTGCTTGTTGACAAATGTTTGCTTGAAGTTTTTATGCTGTGGTTTTTAGAATCATGCTTATTTACGTAAATTAACTGGGGAAGAACAGGAAAAGTGAGCTAGCCTTAAAATTAAAGAAAAAATATAAGTTAATGTAGATATTCTGTTTTCCTTATAACTGATTCTTTTTGTAAAAATAATTCAGACTACTTAAATCAATCTGCTACTTTTGTTTTTTGTCCTCTGAGTAATATTTCAAAGCTACTTATATGTTTTGATTATTTGGCTTATTTGCAGCATCTATATAGATGCTATAAAGATTTCTATTATTATTTATCGGTGAAATCCCATTTCTTTGTTTCTTTATCTCTTTTATTTTATTTTATTTTTATTTTTTTGGTTAGTAAAATAGAAATAGTTTGCTCCTGGGGAACATTTTCAGTGAAACCTGGTGATAGTAGTTTAAATAAATGTCTTGTTTCTTCTCCTTTAAGAGGAAGATTTTCCTAGATCTTTCTCAAAGGCTCATCTAAAACCATTTTTATTTGTTCTGTTTTACCGGTTTTTCATCTTTCATTATTTGCTAGAAAAAATTAAAGGTGTACTCAGTTTTCTTTAGTTTTCTGAGATACATAATTTTTCTGAATAAGAAATATTTTTCTTAAAACATTTATTGAATATTTCTATGTACTTAGTAGCTACATACACAAAGTGGTAACATGCAAAGTGGAAATAATAATAAGATGCCAAAATAAGAAGGAAGAATGACAGATGTTAAAGGATGTATGTTCAAGGAAGATTTCATAAAATGTCACCCTAACAGAGTTCTGAATGATGAGTTAGAAGTTACCATGCAGATTGGGGCTAACTGGATACATAACACAACTTAATAGGCAAATTTGGCAAACTTCACCAGGCATTATTATTCACTGAGGGTATTCTATTTTTGTGTGTCTAATGCATAGAGTATGCATGGAAAGACTTGGAAGGAATACAGGTTATAGATGGAGATGAGGTTGCTAAGGTGACAGATGGTCAGATTTGAAGCAGACCAGGAGTGGTCATGTTATTTTGTATTCAGCAGTGGAAAGGTAAATGAGAAAGGCTGTTTTTATGTTTGTTTGGTTTTTTTGTTTTGTTGTTGTTGGTTTTCCCCCTTGTTTAGTGCTATGCTGGACTGAAAGATGGGCATGGATAGGGTCACATTTAGGACTCAGAAGTTTGGTTTTGTCAGTTAACTCATTGATAATCAGAATTTGGAATACTAAATTTCAGTTTAAGTCACAAAGGATTGGTTGGAAGTCTGAAATGAGAGCTTAGTGATTGTATTTGAAATACAGATAAGCAGCTTAGACTGGTAGGTATATTTTTCTTCCATTGCAAAATTTTTATGGAAAATCAGATACTGTAGTTATGCTTAAAAAACTTGATATTAAATTAGAGCAGAGATTAATATGTTTTTATTCTTTTTCATGACCTATTTTATCTTTTCTATGAACAACTTAGAGGAACTAGTTATAGTTTCTTATTTAGTTTCTTTTTGTGGGCTTTACTTAAAGATACTATATACATGTACACTTTGTATGGGCACTATATATTTGAATGTTGTGTACAAACAAGCCATGTTCTTGCTCAGTATTCATTCCTGTGAATTCTGTTGCCCAATGCATGATCATTCATGTTCACGTTCTGTGCATGCATAGTTTATACCATATTGTGTCTTTTAATTTTAAGAATATTTTTTTCTAGGTTCTGTTTGTTTCTATTTGTTTAAGAAGACAGAAAATCTGGAATGTCACTCATGAAAATTCTGTAAGAATGTTAACTTACAGAGTTCAACTCAGTCTAATTTATACTCTTCACTCAGCATTCAAAATATTTATTGAATTCCTACTATATGTTGTGAGTACTGGGAATGCTGCAGCATACAAAATAAAATTTTTTCTACTTTTTTTTTAACATCAAAATGTAAACCACTTCTTTCTCTCTCTCAATGTGACCTTAACATTGAAATAATACCCTCCTTCGTTATGTATTTATGTATGTTCAAATCAACATTTGTCTTTTCATATACACAGTGTACATTTATTGACTTTCCTGATAAATTAGAACTTTTTGGCATAATTTAGAATGGTGATTTTTGAAAGTTTTTACAAGTTGCCTTCTTTCCTAGTTCTTAATTATCATTCTCATCCCTAAACTATTAGCACTTCATCTGTATCCTCTAACAGTTGGATTATAAATTCTTGAATTATTTAGTTGAAAAGACATAATGCACTCTGAAAGTAGTTTAGTATATCTTCCAGGAAAAAGATCCACCTCATATTTTTTTTCCCTTCAGCTGGTAAATTACAGTGTAGGACTGAGTGCCCCTAAATGTTGGTTTCTTTTCCCCTGGGCTAGCAGGTGTCCTTAGAGAGGAGTTCTTTGGTGGTTTTTTGTTGTTGTTTTTGTTTGTTTGTTTGTTTTGTCAGAGAGGTAGTTATAGGGCCCTGATCCTGACTTTTTGGAATAAAGCAGAGGAAGAAAATATGTGTTCTTACCTTTTAATATGTAGGCATTCATTGAATCCTCTTTTTACCTCTGTGTTCATCTGTCTAGAATTAGTCTGTTGGGAATATTGAATGAATTGTGGGTCTCTGAACTGCCCAGAGACAGAGGGGACACCTCCCTTGGGAATTTCTCAGTGCAAGGGAACCAGTTGAAGATCACCCAGTCGATATAATGATGCCCTGTAAGAAGCAGATTCTGTGCCAGCCATTGAATTTATAAGTTCATGGTCTTGGGTTCAAATGCCTGCTGCCCACCTGCTGCCTAGAGGTAAAGAGTATGGGTGCAAGCTAATAAGTTCTAATTGGGCTGCTTTTACCCTCAACTTGGGTTTTGTTTATCTTAAAGAAACTGTCTCACAATAAAGCCTTCTGATCTTTAAAACTATATAATAAACGTGCTGAGCTCACTCTTGGTTAATCTTCCTTCACAAGAGGCAGGCTGACCCAGCAAGCTCCAGATTTTTCTCTACTTTTGTGTCTGTTTGCCTTTTTCCAAATCCCTTCATCGACCTGTCCAGTTAGACCTGTTGGTAACGTCAATCTGTTTTAAACTTTCATTAAACAAATCTCCTGTCTCCTCTCCCACCCCCAGCATAGGGAATTCATGTTGATTTGGGGAATGTTTGGTGTTTTTAAGACCTTGTTTCTCAACCCAAAACACAGTATGTCTTTCCATTTATTTAGATCTACTTTTTATGCCCTCAAGTAAGATTTTTGTAGTTTGTTGTATTCTTTTTTTTTTTATATATTTTAAATATTTTTTTTTCCTTTTTTTTTTAATTTTTTATTGTTGGCTGTTCAAAACATTACATAGTTCTTGATATATCATATTTCACACTTTGATTCAAGTGTGTTATATTCTTTTTATTAAATTTATTCTTAAATATTTTATAGTTTCTGCCACTGTTGTGAAATAGATTATAGTTTTTTTTTTCTATTTCCTTTTCTATGCATTTTTTTAAATTTTTTATTGTTGGTTGTTCAAAACATTACAAATTTCTTGATATATCATATTTCACACTTTGATTCGAGTGGGTTATGAACTCCCATTTTTACCCCATATACAGATTGCAGAATTACATCAGTTACACATCCATTGATTTACATATTGCCATACTAGTGTCTGTTGTGTTCTGCTGCCTTTCCTATCCTCTACTATCCCCCCTCCCCTCCCCTCCCCTCCCCTCCCCTCTTCTCCCCTCCCCTCCCCTCTTCTCTCTCTACCCCCTCTACTGTCATTCATTTCTTCCCCTTGTATTATTTTTCCCTTTCCCCTCACTTCCTCTTGTATGTACTTTTGTATAACCCTGAGGGTCTCCTTCCATTTCCATGCAATTTCCCTTCTCTCTCCCTTTCCCTCCCACCTCTCATCCTTGTTTAATGTTAATCTTCTTCTCCTGCTCTTCGTCCCTACTCTGTTCTTAGTTACACTCCTTATATCAAAGAAGACATTTGGCATTTGTTTTTTAGGGACTGGCTAGCTTCACTTAGCATAATCTGCTCTAATGCCATCCATTTCCCTGCAAATTCTATGATTTTGTCATTTTTTAATGCAGAGTAATACTCCATTGTGTATAAATGCCACATTTTTTTTATCCATTCATCCATTGAAGGGCATCTAGGTTGGTTCCACAGTCTTGCTATTGTGAATTGTGCTGCTATGAACATCGATGTAGCAGTGTCCCTGTAGCATGCTCTTTTTAGGTCTTTAGGGAATAGACCGAGAAGGGGAATAGCTGGGTCAAATGGTGGCTCCATTCCCAGCTTTCCAAGAAATCTCCATACTGCTTTCCAAATTGGCTGCACCAATTTTCTATGCATTTATTGATAGAGAAAAACTGTGTTATATCCACAGCCACCTTATTTGATAATTCAGTAATTTTTTAACAACTTCTTTTAAGTCTACATTTATATCATCAGAAAAGGAGATAGTTTTAATTCTTTCCATTCTTTATGAAAATGACAATAATAATAATAATAATAATAATAATAATATCATTTCATTTTTGTCTTACTGCTTTTATAGATAGAACTTCTGAGACAAGGTCATAAATAGTGGGGATTTCAGATATCCATTTCTCTTAAGCTTGTGATTTTATTATAATGGTTTTTAATTTTTACTAAAAATTATTGGTTTTGACAAATAACTTTGTTGTTTTAATTTTCGTTCTGTTTAGATTTCTATTCAATGTTTTTATTAAGAATGGTTGCTAAATTCTATCAAATGCCTTTTCAGATTATATTTGCTATTAATGATCACAGAATTAAATTGATATAGTCCTTGTATTAGTCATATTTACATTAATATAACAAACACCTGAGGTAATCAACTTAGAATGAAAGAAGGTTTATTTTGGCTCACAATTTTGGATGTTCCGGTCCATGATCAATTCTGGTCCATGATCACCTTGTTGCTTTTAGGCCTGTGGTGAGGAAGCACCTTAAGGTTGCAGCACATGGTGGAACAAAAACACTCATCTCATGGCCAGGGAAATGAAAGACAAAAAGAGACTGGGTTTCCAATACTCTGTTTGCAATCACACTGCCAGTGACCTAAGGGCCTCCCACTAGGCCCTACAATTAAAAGGTTCCATCACTTCCTAATAGTACCAAGCACAGCACCCAAACTTAAATATATGGGCCTCGGAAGGGCATTCCAGATACAAACAAGAACAATATTTAATTTACAAACCAGAGCAATCTTCTAAGTATTTCTAGAATAAACCTTTATGGTGAGAGAGCATATTCCTTTAATACATTGTTAGATTCTATTATTGACATTTTATTTAGAATGTTTGCATTTATCTCCACAAGTCCATGATAGTTGTATTTTGGTTTTGGTGTTATTTCACAGATTTTGATTAAAGTTTTTCTGGCTTTCTTAAATGAATTGAGGAGCTTTCTTATTTTTCTGAAGACTGATAAGTTTAAGATTAGAGTGATTTTTTTCTTTATATGTTAAGTAAAGATCCTCTTTGGCTATATTGTATTTTGTTATTCTTTTCAATAGTAGTTCTCTAATCACCTGTACAGTTTATTCTGTGGTAATTGGTTTATTTAAATTGGTTCTTGAATTTATACACAATGGAATATTACTCAGCAATAAAAAATAACAAGATCATGGCATTTGCAGGGAAATGGATGGCATTAGAGCAGATTATGCTAAGTGAAGTTAGCCAATCCCCAAAAAACAAATGCTGAATGTCTTCTCTGATATAAGGGGGGTGACTCAAAATGGGGTAGGGAGGGAGGAAGTGCATGAGAAGAAGATTACTTCTAGATAGGGAAGAGAGGTGGGAGGGAAAGGAAGGGAGAAAGGGAATTGCATGGAAGATGGAAGGAGACCCTCGTCGTTATACAAAATACATGTATGAAGATGTGAGAAAAAAAAAAGAATTGTGTCACCTTAGATTGAGTAGAGAGAAGTGATGGGAGGGGAGGGGAGGGAGAAGGAAGGAAAGGAAGGACAGTAGAATAAAATAGACATTATTATTGCTGTGTGTATATACGTGACTGCATGACCAATGTGATTCTGCCACCTGTACACTCAGAATAATGAGAAATTATATCCCATCTGATTCAAATGTATGATATGTCAAGATCATTGTACTGTCATTGTAACTAATTAAAACAAATTAAATTTAAAAAATAAATAAAAAATAAATTGGTTCTTAGGTAAATTTTCCTATATATTTCTAGTAAGTGAAATCAATTTCCTCTTAAGTTTTCAAATTTGTTACTATTGTTTCATGCACTGTGCTTTTCAGATTATTGATATTTCTTTCTGTATTTTTTCTCTTTATCCAGTCAGTCTTTAGAAAGATATTATTATGTTTTTAAAGAGCCATCTTACAGGTTCTTTTAGTTAATTTTCTGCTTCAGCAGTTAAGGTTCTTTCTTTGGCTTTCAAATTCTGTTGTCACTTGAAGTAATTGATCTGAACAAAAACTAATTTCAGGATACCATTCCCAATGGTTGTTTCAGTGTCAGAGTTGGTTTGGTCTGGAAATCTAAATTTTATCAAGTATGTCAAGGTGATTTTGCTAGTGTTCTTCTTGAGAAGCCCTGTATCTGGGATACAGAAGACTATCATGCTTATTTCTGATAATTTTTCTGTTTAGTAACAAAGGGAATCAACCTAATCTTTGAGCTTCTATGTTGGAAATGGTTGGAAAGTGTTGAACACTGATTAGACATTGGCTTTTTATGTATAGCAAAAACACTAATGTTTATCCATTTTACTATGATTAATAAATTTTTTGAGCCAAAAATACAAATGCATAAATACCACTCTCTTGTGCATGGGGTACAAATGACTCCCCTTGTTAACTCTGGAGTAAACACTGTTCAAAGTGGAAGATTGTAGAGCCCAGGACTTGAATTTTTCTCATCTTGCTCAGCTGACTTTATAAGGAGCCAGAAGGTGGCAGCAGTTCAATACAGTTTTATAGAGCCATTACACTACCAAGTAAGTTTAATTTGTGAGTTTACAATTGCTAATTTTTGAGAAATTTCAGTTGAAAGTGTGCTTAGGAAGTAGAAAATATTTTAGAAAAGCACAAAAAGTGTGTTTAAAGTTTTATTCTAGATCATCATTATTTTATATCATATTATACCTCATTTTAAGGTATTTATCCAGTTTCTTAAAACTTAGGGTATTCTTTTTTTTTTTAATGTTTATTTTATTTGTTTTTATTTTTTTATGTGGTGCTTTTTTTTTTTTTTTTTAATGTGGTGTTTTATTTTTTTTATGTGGTGCCTCATGCGTACTAGGCAAGCGCTGTACCTCTGAGCCACAACCCTGGCCCCGGGGTATTATTTCTGTTATAATTTTTTCCCATTTAATTGGAAAACTATATTGTTTCTGCTGCTAAAGAAGAATGTCATCTTATTTTGTATGTTTAAGATCTAGAGGACAGTTGCTGGATTTCATTTGTAAGTATATTTGTGAGGTTGTTCTTGAAGTGAAAAGTTACAGTTACTTGTTAGTCCAGCTCCTTGCATGACAGTATGTTCATCTCTAGACTTGAATCTCAGCTTATTTTCAATAGTTGAGCTGATTGACAAGTAGATAGTTATTTCCGTAGTTAAAGATAAAAATCAAAGGTAAATTCTTAGAACTATGTGTGTTTAATACATTATTGAAAGCATCATTTTACATCCAAACATTAATTGAACTGCAGTTGGTTAGAAATACCTATTCTTAAAGCTTTAGTGAAAAAATAAAGAAGGAAGAAGATGACCATCTTCCAAATGAAGTTAATGGTTATTAATGATGAAAGATTTTCTCCAGAAAAAGATCACTTCCTTTTAAAAAAGCAAAATATTAAATGTCAATACCTAATAATACTGGTAAATGGAATCTCTACTTAATTTTGATTGACCATTGTTTTAAATTTGAGTGTCTTTTTCCTGTAGATGTGTATATATTAGAAAAACAATGGTGTGCAGCATCACATGTCTGTAATTCCAGGAATTTGGGGGCTGAGGGTGCAAGATTGTAAGTTCAAGGTTAGCCTTAGCAATTTAATAAGATTCTGTCTCAAAATAAAAAATTTAAAAAAAAATTTAAAAGGGGTGGGGGAAAAAGCTCAGTGTAAAGCACCTCTGGCTTCAGTCCTCAGTACCAGAAAAAGAAAAAAAAAAAAAAACAGTTCCTTAGTTGAAGCTTCACTGCATATAACTGTAAGAGGGCTCCAAACTCCAGTTTAGAAATGTTTTTCATAAACATATAACTTAGGTATTGATATTTATTTATAATGTAGTTTACATACAATCCCTGGAAGCTTTAATTTTTGTATTACACCTTATTGACTCAGGAATCTTAATTAAAAATACTATATAATATCCTTAGGAAAAACTGAGTATATGGTAGTTGTAGTCAAAGTGGGGTTTTGGTAGGGGAGAGGAGGGAGGGTAGGGGTGTTCGAGAAATTGTTGCGATCTGAAGTATTATTTGTTTAGAAAAAGGTTGGAAATGGCTTATTTTCTAGTATATGTCAAATAAGGGAAAGCCTATCAATTAGTAAAACTGTCCGTGAAGGTTATTCAGAGATAATTTAATGCTTTAGTGTAGGACTTATTGAAGAAAAAGTTTCATTGCTTATAGTCCAGTCAAAATTAAATTGTACTCTGAGAATTAAATTTCAAACATCATGAACATTTATGCAGCTTACACTGTATCATTTAACTCAAGTAAGAGAGGTACTGTTTTCTTTGTATTTTAAGTTCATTAATTTTGGTTTCACATTTATATGCTTAGCATCTTAATTATTCTATTGAATATTGTATCACTTTATCTGATAATTAGACTTCTACCAACCTCAGTCATGTGTAACCATGTATTTAAAAGAACATGACTTAAAACAGCAGTGTATGAAATGGAGAAAAGGAGTGATTTAAGGAGTTTAGACCTACATTTCCCCTGATAACATTTCACTAGTTTAGATAAAGAGAGGGTCATATAGTGGACCACTGGAAAACTTTATTTTGAAACACCCATTTTAAGGAAAGATTCCCATTATATTTTATTTTAATATCTTTTAAATTATGTATATCACTCATAAATTGGCCAGTATAAACAAAAAAGGAAAACCAAAAGTAATGTGTTTGAAGTAAAAGGGAATTTGCCTTCACCTTCATTTCCCCTAGTACCAGGCATGCTCTCATCTCATTTTCCTTCCTAATAGAAAACACTATTAAACAGATTGGCATGTGTCTTGTCTGTGTCTTACTGTGTGCTGACATACCACAACTTTTGTTCCGGCATATATGGGTTTATGTTATACATATTCTGTGTGCTTTTTCTTTTCTTTTTTTTTTGGGGGGGAGGGTGGGGTGGTATCTTTTTGATCTTTTTTTGTGTGTATGTGTCAGTAATATAAATCAACCTCAGGATATTTAACAATTATATGAAATTCCATAGGGCGGATGTTCATTTCCCTGCCAATGCTCTCCAAAGACATCAGGCACAGACCTGTGTTTGAACAAATTGGATTTATTGCTTTTTGCATTAAGGAAGAGTATACACCATGGAGAATCACAGGGTATCTTGGAGGATTTAGAAATGATAATATTAAAGGATTGGGCTCATGTTAGGTGATTTGTCGGGAGGATTTAAGAAAGTATTTGCATTGGATACTGTGAGGAAACTGGATAATTTTATTATGGGTATCTTAATAAGTCTCATCTAGAAGGAGGAAAGACTAGACTGAAGTGCAGGATGTAATTAGTAAAGAAGCTGCAGTTGCTCACACTGGCCTGGATTGAGTGTCATATTTGAAGTTTTGACAATATTAATGTTTTATCTGTATTCACATATCATTATGGAGTGATGCTATTTTGTCAGTATCACAGTGGCCTTGTCTGATATTTATATTCTGTGAAACTGTTTATGTTCAAAAGGAGAACAATGCTGTTAATGCCAGGATAATTTACAGTAAAACCAAAGCCTGGCTGATGGTACCAGTGCCACAAGGACAGGGGAGTTGCTTTTTTCCTCTTCCCTTTATTAATGATCAGCAAGGTTATTTCCTACTTATTATCAGCACAAGTTTTCATTTATAGTGTTAAATGGTGAACATTTTTATTACATGAGGTGTGAGGAAACATTAAGTTGAATTGTTTCTGAAAAGTTTAGTCTCAATACCATTTGTTTTTCTCATTTTGTAGAATACAGCATTGTATTATAAATGCTGACATAAGCATGAACATATGGCAAAATTTTTCTTACTTGACCTTCACTTAACTGACTGACTGGATTAACTGGTATTCTATTCTAAACTCCCTCTGTAAAAAGTAGGGGCTAGAGACTACAGAAAGCTTAAAGTTTACTACTAATATATGCTACTCAGCATTATGCTAATACAATTCAGTTTTTTACTAGTTAAGTTTTACATCACAAATACTCAGATGTAATGTTTCTAAAAACTATTCATGCCAGCTGTGCTTGCTATATTTTATATTTATGATTTTATTTGGTATTATGCAAATCAGTAAAATATGAGGAGGGAAAGGAAATAAAGGTACTGTTTCAAAGGAAAGTAAAAAGAAACAGTGAGTCAACAAAAAAACTTGTGGCTTGTGTATAGGGCTTGTATTTTATTAGTATGTACATCTGAATAGTTCTAGGAGTACTCTTGTCCTATGGTAAAATCTCTTAACTGACAACTAAAACTTTAATAACAACAAAAAATTTGTTGAATTGAATACTGAAAGGAAGCTTATTTCCAGAATAGTAAGCCATTTTATGTATTTTCTTGTAAAACATTTTAATGATGCAACGTATCTTATATCTTAAAATTATAAGGACACAGGCACAATTGAGAATTTGTTAACAAAAAACTGAGTTGGTGATAGTTTAAATGCAGTGTTTCATACTGCAGGCTAGTATCTGTATGATATTTCTAATTAGTGAATTAAAAAACTGGTAACTCTAAAGCTAAAAGAAAGAAAACTAGACTTCTGCATTGTGTTATTTATTACTGAGAAACAATTTCAGAACTTAGTGACTTGGAACAATAAGCATCTCACAGTTTGTGTGGTCAGAAGTCTGGGAGTGCTTTCAGTGGAGTGGTATGGTTGAAGCTTTCTCATTAGGTTATGATGTCAGCCATGGATACAGTCGTTTGAAAGCTTGATTAGGTCTGAAGGACACATTTCCAAAATGATTCATTCATATGGTGCCGGTTATTGGTAGGAGCCTCAGTTCTTCCCTATGATGTTCTTTCCATGGACTATTTAATCATCTTTATGGTTTGGTAGCTAGCCTCCCTTACAGTGTCAATCCAAGAAAAAGAATGAGACAGAAGATGTAAAGTGTTTGATGATCCAGCCCTAGAAGTCACATACTATCCATCCCATCTACTTTATTTTATTTGTTTGAAGGGAATCAGTAGCTGAAAAAGTCATTTGGGGCCTGAAATTGAGGGACCTCAGGTGATAACTTCCTTTAAGTCAAATAGTTACTCAGGACTCTCATGTTAAAGCTGTATTTTCCTCACTTCAGTGATTCTAGTACTGCATTAGATTTTTTTGGCATGGGTGTGTCCTATGAGTCATAAACAGTATTTTTCTTTAAATCCACTCACTTTAAAAATTTTTTAAACTTAAAAACATATTTAATAAAAAAATGTGTGGTATTGCAATTTGAATATGCTAACTCAATGTTTTATAATATATCTTAATTGCATAAAAGTTTCAATAATAAATGTTTCTTTGTGCTACATATAATCTCTTAAACTCCTCCCCTCCCCCAAAAAAGTGATTAGTAGTATATCTTAAACTTAAAGGGAAGGCAGTTAGATCAGACTCTTGAATAAGAGAAAAATGACTACACTGCAGATGTTTATTTTGTGCGTGTATGATTCAGGGAAGAGGAAAGGGTTCACTTATGTTTGACTTCTTTTTAGGATACTGCCTTAGGAAAACCACGAGAGGTGTTTCGACTACCTACAGATTTGACGGCATGCGATAATCGCCTTTGTGCATCTATCCATTTCACATCATCCACCTGGGTTACCTTGTCAGATGGAACTGGAAGATTATATGTTATTGGAACAGGTGAACGTGGAAATAGTGCTTCTGAAAAATGGGAGGTGAGGTTTTTTGTTTTTTTTGTTTTTTTTAAAGACTTTCAAAGTCCAGAAAGTATATGCAAATTAGACCTTATTTATTTTAAAAGAATACTTTTCAAGGAGAGCTTATAGGTGATCTCTTGGTTTTTTTAATATAAAGTCTTGTGTCTCTTTTTAAGTAAATTATAACATACATATACTTTGTGTTTAACTGATAGGTTAGTTGTTTGTTTTCATCTAGGGTCAGTATACTTGTCAAGATTTGCATTTATTTTCAGCAAATATTTCTTGAGTGTTTTGTATGTATTAAAGCACTGCACTAAGCATTGACATTGTCTCCTCCTTGAAACAGAGTTGAAAAAGCTTATATTGAAATGTTTTTCTCCTCTACCTTCATGTTAAATTTGCTGATATGTTTACACTGGTCAAATAGTTTAACTATTCCCTACTTAGAAAAATACATAGTAATATAAATATGCTTATGTACTAATCTCTAAGATGCCATTTTTCTTTCAATGTTAAAAAATGAAGCAGATCTAAATGTGAGAGGTAGATTAGGATTTTAATGGCAATAAGACAGAATCAATTTTTCCAATGCCTGTTTTTGAAAATGGAAGAAAATGATTTGGGGTAGATAATCAAATGATTTATTGCTTCAATTCCTTTGAATTCCACTAATTGGTATAATATTACCACTGTCTAAATCTTAGCAGATAGCCTTTAGTTTCAGGTAAATAAAGAGATAAAAGTTTAATATATTTACATGTTATAAAATATCTTTATCAGATCAACGATACATATTAACATCAGACCTTAATTATTTGAGAAAAACCTGGGAGGTTTTCAAACTAAATGACTTACCTATCTTACTAAGTTTTTACTAAATGGTATATTACCAAATTATAGTATGTCTGAAAAACTAAACAAAAACATCATCAATAGTCTGTTTATAAGAGACTGTTGCATTCACAGTTTCATATTCATTGGACATTGTGACATTTTCTACTCTAGCCTTCAGTAAAAGCTTAAACAAATGAGTTATTGTGTGTTATAGCTATCATTAACTGAAACATTTGGAGTTTTGAGAATGATGGTCAAGAGATAAAAATGAGAATTATTATTGAGTTTTGTAGATTAAGTTGGTTTTAAGCAGGAAGAGACAAGAGGACTCAGTTCACTCTCAACTTATTTTTTAAGAATATTCTATTCCACAGATTCTGCCGGAAGGAGATGCACATAGATTTATAATTCTTTTGATTTTTGCTGTGTGTGTCCCCTTGAAACATATTAGGCCTTTAAAATATGTTTTAATTCATTAAAAACTGAAATCTGTCTTATGCCCTTTTTAGTATACACTGCTATAATAAAAAAAGAACCCTTCTGAGATGTTGTCTGTTAATAATTATAGCTTTGTCTAGATAATGGGGGAAGTGAGAGAAGAATGGGACTTGTACATCAATTAAAGTGAGAAAGCTACGGAATATATTAGTTACAATAATTTAAAAGAGTTTTAGGACTTTGGGGCAATTGGTGTGACAAAAAAAAAAAAAAAAAGCTAAGAGTAAAAGTGATTAAAGGGCATGATAGGGCACAAGGGGGCCAAGGGTGGTGGTGATGACTAGGGTATAGAAAGAAATTAAAAGATATGGAAGACTGCGTACTTTCCAAATAATATTATGAGGGTGGTAGATCAGAATAGTGTTACAGTTGAGATGCTGGTCTTGTTCAGAAGATTAAAAACCTCAGCCTAGCAACTTTTAGTCTAGTCATCTGTTTCTTTTTACTCTTTCTAGTTCCTACCACTTGTAAGAGAAAGAAAAAAAAAAAGGAAAAACTAGCTGCTTATACCTCCTAAAACACGTCATTTTTCGCTTCTTGCCTTTAGCTTCCATTGTCCTGCAGATGAGTTAAATTCAGTCAGCCAACTCAAAATTTATCTTCATAGGTTGTCTCAGTTTTGAGTATCTGAGGGTTTATTGTTGTTGTTGTTTCTGCTTTTGAAAATTGTTAGATGAATTCCAAAGACTTACTATTGAATACTTTTGGCAGAAGTGCTCAAACATATAGGGAAATAGATAACAGCTCACTTTTCTTTATAGAGATTTTAAGTAGAAAAAATTTGCAGGGACTCCAGGTACAGATTTCAAAAGAAAAAAGCTAACTTTTTCTTCTGTTTTTTTTTTTTTTTTTTTTTTTTAAATTTTTCTCCAACTGCAACTTTTCAGAAATCTTGTTTAGAAATCAGTCTTAAAACTCTCCTTTTTAGTGTTTACTCTAAGAGGTAGATTGTCTTTTAGAGCACGCATTTATGGTATAAAAAAGATTTTAATAGGATTTTGTGCGGCTTTAAATTTGTTTGGGGAAGGGAGAACAACATCAAGAATACATTTTAAATAGAGTTTGTTGAATTATCTTTTAAGTGTAAATGGGCTCTTTGGTTTTGAGATTAAACTTTACTGATTTATTCTCTGATGACTTTTATCTTTGTGAACTTCCAGAAAATAAACAGAAATACAAATAAATAAATAATAGGTATAAAGCATACATGCACATACATGCATACTGCACACAGAATGCAGAAACAAAGAGTAAGAAAGCAGAAATAAGTCATACATGATAAAAGGGAAGAGAATAGGAGTGAATATTGACTTGCCTGTGGTCTTTTTATGTAGAGCACTTTTACCCTGTGTAATTCTCCTTTAGGAGATTGCTCTTAGTTCTCTTTCTCCTTTAAATACTGTGTAGATGCCCTGTTATTTTCTTTAAAGCCAAGAGTATTGATCAGTTTTCTATTATACAAATCGAGTTAGTGTGTATGCGCGTGTGCATGCATGCACAAGTTTTTTCTTCAAGGAACATTATTTAAATTTGCTTTTTTATTTTTTAATTCTTCCTAATAAATAGTACACAAAATAGTTGTTGGATTGTCACCACTTTTATGTATTCCCTCTGTGCTATGCTTGTACAATATATACATTTTCATGGTGTTTTTTTTTTTTTTTTTTTTGGTAGATTATGTTTAATGAAGAGCTTGGGGATCCTTTTATCATAATTCACAGTATCTCTTTGCTAAAAGCTGAAGAACATTCCATAGCTATCTTAATTCTTCGAATAGAGAAAGAAGAATTGGATATGAAAGGAAGTGGTTTCTATGTTTCTCTGGAGTGGGTCACTATCAGTAAGAAAAATAAAGGTAAAATAAAATAAAATTCTGAATCTCTTTATAGTGATTCCCATCAGTATGTTTTGAAATGCAAAGCTGTCCCTGTAAATGCTGCTTTGTTTTTCCTGGGCACTATTGATTCTAGCACCTGCCACCACAGGTGGGTTGGATATCTGTAGATAGTTTCTCCTCAGGTATGAATCAGTTATGAGTTAATAAAATAAATAAATAAATAATGTGCTTTCATAGCTAGTTATGCCTTTGTATAAAAGGAGACATTATTACAAGACATTACTACATAATTCTTGAAAATTTTTAACATGTATATTTTTAATATTGCTAAGAATTACAGTTTTATGCTACTGTGTTTCTCCAGAGATGAACCAAAAATGCTGGGAAGCACAAATCTGTTACATTAACTACTTCAAATTTATTCATCTTATTTATATAAATTTTCATATCTGTAGCTGTACAGATATATCTTGTGGTAGTTATTCATTTTGGAATGAATAGCCTTCCTATAAAATATATAGTGCCTAAATTTAGGTCATTAAAAGCAAGTAGGATTGCTTTTCTTACATGTACCTGTGAAGGATGTATAGATGTATAATTTTAGTTAATTCATGAAACTATAAGCCTGTTTTATATATGTGTGAATTGAATGTATGAATATAGGAGAGGATGCAACCCATATTAATAGAGTAAATAGTATAAGTAAAGATATGGGCTCAAATGAAATGTCTGAGTATTTTTTAAAACAAACAACAAAAAAACCCTATCTTCATAGAATAATAAATTTAGTTAATTTACAAAAAGCTTTTGGGATATGGTTTTTAATATGTTAAAAGTGTTTTTTTTATATTTGGTTATTAGTAATCTAGATCTCTTTATGTGTAGAAATAATTTCTACTGTAAGCATATTTTATTTTAAGAAACCCCCTTACCAGCAGTTAGAACAGACAGAAAAATAGTCCCCACCACACTTTTTCCCTTATCCTCAATTTGTGGCTCTTTTCAGAAGATGCCTATCATATACCTGCTGGGAAAATAGACAGACTATAGTCAAGGAGAAGGTAGAACCTTCAGAAGCTGATATTCTAGGTAAGTTAGTCACTTTGAAGGCCAGATCTTTGCTGTCCAATAGGAACTTCTATGAGATGGACATGTTTCATATGTGCACCATTCACTACCATAGGTACTATGATGTAACTATTGAGAAGTTGGAAAGCCAGTGTAACTGAGGAATTGGATTTTAAACTTAATTTTAATTAATTGCTTGTGGCTGGTGGCTACTGCCACCAGCCACAATTGGACAGAACAATCTAAGAGAAAATTGCATCAGATCCAGTATTTTTAAATAATCATTGAAGATAATGAGGTTATGAATATTTTATTCTTACACAAAGATTATTAATGTGAATTGTAATAATAATATTTAGAATATTTAATTTAAAATTAACATGTTTTCAGATTATTTTTATTATCCACTTTTGTAATGTTTTGTTCTAACGTATTTAATTTTATTATAGATGGTAAAAAGTATGAAATTACTAAGCGTGATATTCTCCGTGGAAAATCGGTGCCAAATTATGCTGCTATTGAGCCAAATGGAAATGGTCTAATGATTGTCTCCTACAAGTCCTTCAAATTTGTTCAGGTTGATCAAGATCTTGAAGAAAATATGAATGAAGACATGTCAGAGAAAATCCAAGGTGATTTTATGTTTAATCTTTATAAAGCTGTGTGTATTCCTATACATAAACATTTATGTCTGTGTGTATTCCTATACATAAACATTTATGTCTGTTTTGTCTTTCCAGTTAGGTTATGGGTTCTACCAGGTGGGATAGATTCGTAATTTTAATTTTCTTTTGTATTTCCCAAAAAAGACTTTTGTAAAATATACCACCTAAATAGTGGAAGCTATTTAAAATTTAACAATTTTGTGATTATCAAAGATTTTTTAAAAATCTCTCAGCTTACTTGATTGCATGTTTAATAAATATTTAAATAAGTTAATAAGCAAATTAATAACTGTTGGCATTTGAAAAACCTGTATGATGGTATTAAGAGTACTAATGTTTTAAAATGAGTTAAACTAATATGCATGTTCTTATCTTTCATACTAAACTGATAGAGTTGCTTGAGGGCAGAATCAAGATTTTCTCAAGGTTGAATGAATGAATAAAAGTCATATTTTAGAATGAAAAAATTAACGTCTTTAAGAAGAAATTTATATTTGTATACAAAGATACATATTATTTTAAAACTATTCAAAAACATCCCTTCATAATCACTGTTCATATTTCTGATGTTCACAGCCAGGGATGTAATTTACAAATATTTCCACCAGGTTTATTATGTATATACACACCTCTAAGTACAAAAAGTTATACTTGGCGCTTTAGTTAGCCTTTAAGCACCTTTGTTTCTTCATATATTATGTGGTTTTTGTTAGATTCTCTTCTATTCTGTCTTAATTATAATGTTAAACCCTCCTAAAACTTTTCCAGATTGACTGTTCATATCCGCATGCCCTCTAGAACTTCGTTGATGAGCAGTTGGGCAGGAAGGAAGAATGCCCTGGTCATTGGAACCATTATGCCAAATAGCTAGGACCATGTAGTTGAAGACATGTAGTAGGGAGGCATGTGATAGCCCAAGTGGAATACACCTTGTGTTTAAATCACTGATTACTAGTCCAGATATTGTTTTATTGTTGACTTCTTATATCTTGAATTCATTATTTTTTTACAGAATTTTTACAAAATAATTTTCAAAAGTTAGGAATTTTTTATTAATCAGCATGTTTAAACTTTTCTGAGTATACATACTAGTTTCATTTTCTGTAAATCTCAGAAAGACTGGTATTGTCTGTTGGCTATTTGGTATTGTCATACTAAAATCCTAAAACATAATTTCTAAAAGCACAGAAAAACTCTAAAAACAACCAACAATCAAGAAAATTTAGATGTTTGTCTGTTTTTGGTGAGGAACTCGAAAATTTTGACTTGCCCTTTAGTTTGTTTTCATGCCTCTTTATACTAAAAGTTCATGTAATTTTACAGACTCTTGCTATCTTCATTGTTTGGCTGAAGTCTTCCATTGGGTGATTATTAAATAAAAACTTCTTGGATAAACTTTTGAGGAAGACATATTTTATATTCTTTTCAAACAGGAATCCTGTGTGTGTGTGTGTGTGTGTGTGTGTGTGTGTGTGTGTAAGAGGGAAAAGGGGGGGGGGTGAGTATAGGGAGGTAGGTATGAAATGGGGATGAGGCATTGTTGTCCATTGTATTTTATGAATCCTTATTTCCTGAACAGTAGGTAAGACTGGAAGAGGTGAATGTCAAGTAAAATTGCTACAATTCTTTAAGGGAAAATTTCCCAAAGTCTATGTGGGTTCATTTATAATTACTTTTTTTTGTGAGATAATCACTAGAAGATATGCTAAGATTATTTTAGAGATGGATATTCTTTCTTATGTTCTAGTCTCTAATTTTGTATGTTGTCTTCTTGTTTTTATTACATAATGCAGTATTCTTTTCTCAGTAGAACCTCTGTATTATTGGCAACAAACTGAAGATGATTTGACAGTGACAGTACGGCTTCCAGAAAACAGCGTTAAAGAAGATGTTCATGTGCAGTTTTTACCTGATCACATCAACATTATGCTGAGGGATTGCCAGTTATTGAAAGGAAAGCTGTATTCATCTATTGATCATGAAAGCAGTACATGGATAATTAAAGAGAATAATAGGTATATTTTTTTTAGTTTTATGTTTGAAATTTTACTTTTTTGTTATTTTTACTTTTTTCTTTTATTTTTACTCTTTCTACAGTTGTTATATCAAAGATGAATACAATAGTTCTGTTTGCATTTCTGATTTTTTTAAAATAAATTAAAAACAGATTTTTTACATCACACAGCATAATTATGGTTAAGATTAAAGATGCTAATGTAGTTATTGCTTGCAGTAGGTAGAAGTGTTTGTTATTACCAGCTCTGGGTACAGTAATAACACTAGGCAAAATGGTTATTTATTTTAATTTACACTCTTAAACTGTTAAATAGAATTCTTTTTTTTTCTGTTAAGCTTCATTTGCTTACTAAATAATACAACTACCATCCCTACTTTCCATCCAGAGATATTTCATGTTTTCTAACAACATACACATCTTTTTTTCTTTTTTTAAAAAAGTTTTTGACACATACTATGCACAATTTATACATCTTGCTTTTGTTCATTTTCAACAATAAATTGGGTTAAATATAATTCATCAAGCAGTAATCCAGGAAAGGTCTAGGGGAATAGCTGAATTTCATGCAAACAGTTTGAGTGTTCAACACATGAACATAGACCACTATTGTTTTTTCAGTAAATTTGAGGTTTTTGGTTATGATTTTGTGTTACAAAAGATAATTACAATGAGGCGTAGGTGGTATTGTTGGCTTAAAAAAACATGATTTTCTGTGCTTGATTAAATTGTTCATCTCTCTCATTTTCCAGTAGTTAATGTTCTTTCTCACTTTGAAAGGGTTTGTTAACTAGACTGTATCTTATTATGTATGTTTCTTTTTGCTTGGATAGTAGGATCTGATGCTGGTTTTAAAATGTAGGAACGCAGTCATGCTGAAAGGGCTATGTTGTTGAGGTGTGCAAATTAACAATGGTTCATTCTTCGTAACTAAGATTATAATGTGAGCTATTTTAAACATCTTGAGGTAGCAACTAAGAATGTGTTTATACATTCTGGTCACTGGGTAAAAGTTCTTAAAAGTTATTTACATGTATTTTTTCAGAGAGGCAGAATAGTTCAGTAGTGAAGAACATGGACTTGGAGCCAGGCTGCTTTACTAGCTTGTGACCTTGGCAAGTTATTTAATCTCCTTTAAGTTCTTTTTTCCCCCTTGCTTGTAAAATGAACATAATGGTACTTACTTAATTTGGCTGTGATGAGCAATAAGTGAATTAAAACATGCAAAGTGCTTAAGACGATGCATGGTATATGGTCAATGTTAGGTAAATGTAAACTGTCATTATTATCTTCATCATCAAGATTAGCCTTTTTTTGGTGTGGAGCGGACCAGTGATGGAACTTAGGGGCACTTGACCACTGAGCCACATCCCCAGCCCTGTGTTGTATTTTATTTAGAGACAGGGTCTCACTGAGTTGCTTAGTGCCTTGCTTTTGTTGAGACTGGCTTTGAACTCATGATCTTCTTGCCTCAGCCTCCTAAGCCACTGGAGTACAAGAGTGCACCACTGTGCTTGGCTTAGCCTTTTACTTAGAAAATATAACTTCATCTGGGCATTGCTGATTATGGTAGTAATTTTCAATGCTAATGCTAGGATCTCCTATCTCTTAAAATAATTTTAGAAAATTTTAAAATGCTGTAATTAATTCATGAGGTGGTAATAATAATAGCCTTAAAAAAGAATGATAAGCTTACATGTTCTGTTTGATAATAAGTGTAATTGTATTTTTGAAATTGTTTGCTTGCATTTGTGTTCCACAGCATGGGTTAGTGTAGCACATGTACCAAAGATGTCACGTGGAAAAGGTCACTTTGCTGTGGAACAGCTCCTACCATCCCATTTTTTTTCTGTTGCAGCAACGGCTGCTCACAGAGCATCTTACTTGAATTTCTTCTCCTGTTGCCAAGGATCAAAGGCCAGCTGCCTTCTGTGTCAAACATCTGCCCTGACTCAGCTCTTCCCTCTCCTGCATCATCAGTCCCTGATCTCAGGGTTCCCTAACAGACATTTTTTATTTTTATTTTTTATTTCTGTTTAATGGTTCAAATGTACAGAATTAGATTTTGAATAAATTAATAGAGACTACATTAACATCTTTATTTCCCTGTATTACCAAAGTTGTTTTCCTAATTCCTACATTTCTTTTCAATTCTTTAAAATCTATACATTAAAATTAACATTTGCATTGATTTAACCAACCTGGTAATTTGATTAATAGATACATATTAATGGTTATTAGTTTGTGAAAATAAAGTTACTTGTTGGTTTCAGATACCAAGAACTACCTTATGGTTGTAGGCTTTCCTTTATGTGCATCAACCCCCATTTACCATTATTTCATATCCATGCTACTTGTGCATTTTTTTGTACTTTAAGTACTTTAATTTTAACATTCTGCACACCTGGACAACCACAGTATTTTTTGAGTAGACTCATTTTTTGCAGTCACTCCCCTTTGAAAGCCAGCCATCATTCCAGTGGTATTTTCTTGTTTGTATATTGTCTAAATTATTTGCCCTTGAATTATAGGTTTTCTATTATATGCAAAGCTAAAATGAATAGGATTTTGGGTAACATACTTTCTGGATACCAGAGGAGTATTTCTGTAGAAGATTCTTCTGCTTGTTTTTGATAGTATAACTTGCATAGTTGTTTAATACCACTTTTCTCGTTTAAACTTTTAGCTTGGAGATTTTCTTGATTAAAAAGAATGAAGGATTGACATGGCCTGAGCTAGTGGTTGGTGATAAACAAGGGGAACTTATAAGAGACTCAGCCCAATGTGCTGCCATAGCTGAACGTTTGATGCATTTGACTTCTGAAGAACTGGTGAGCAGTTGCAGTAGTAGTGTGACTTTCCAAGAATCCAGAGTATGTTATGTGAGGATTGTCCCATGATTTTCAAATAGTATTTTGCTTTGACAAGTATAAAAGACATAGATTCAGTACTGTTGACCTGATTAATGTCTTAAAATGACTTAAGTTCTATTTCTTACATGGTGCGAATTCATATATGTGTGGGCATATTGTATAGGGGTGTGTGTGTATATATTTATGTATCTGCATATAGTCTCCTTAATCTACTTATCATTGACATTTTCTAAGTAATCTTAGATTATCACAAGGATATATATGTAGATTATATATAGTATAGTTATTTTTGACAAAGTAAATTCTTGTAATGAGTACAATGACTAAGACAATACTTATTCAGCCATGGGGTTGAAAATGTTCCCATGATAATTTGGACAGATACAGCAAAAAGTCAGTTATATATTCGTTTACCAAAAATTATATCAGTTTATGTAGAATGTCTGCTTTATTGCCATCTTGAATAATAATGATGAAGGCGGCTACATTAACAATTATCCTGTAGCCTTAGTTGCATCTTAAAGTAGAAAACAAAGTTTGGAATATTGAAAGTGAATGTCTTTGTCAAAAGGAAACATGACAAAAATAGAATTGGCCCCAATAATTGAAAATTTCAGCAAACACTGGAATTTATACATAGACTACAAAACTTCAGTTTCATAGCTTTTTAACACAAGCCATGCAGGCTACAGAAATACTCCTCTGATATCCAGAGAATATGTTACCCAAAATCCTGTTCATTTTAGTTTTACATATGATAGAAAACCTAAAATTCAAGGGCAAATAATTTAGGTTTAATAAACAAACAAAAAAGTACCACTGGAATGATGCCCCAAACGGCTGGCTTTCAGAGGGAGTGACTGCATTCATTCGTTCAGCAAGTATTTATTGTGTATAATATTTCCAGGCTAATATTAATAAAAGACTTGTTTTGAAACAAGTGTTTCTTCTAACTACTTTTTAAACCTGATGGTTTCAAAGACATATTTGTATTTATGAGAAAGTTACGTATACATAGACATCATTATGTTTGTTACATTCTGAAAAGACAGTGCAGAATGAAAAGACAGTCCTGTCATCTGCAATTGAGAGCAGTTTTGTGTTTTTGAAATTTTCAAACTTACTTCATGTGTTGGCTATACTCTACTGTTAAATAGAATCATGAATGGTAAAAACAGACATTCCTATTATCATCTTTAGGAAAAGAGTATTTCACTATAAAGTGTGGTAGATTCTTTTTTATCAAATTAAAGAAATTTTCTTGTATTCCTAGTGTACTGAGAATTTTTCTTCTGAATGGCTATAGAATTTTCAGTACTTATGATAATACTTGTTTTGTTTTCTATTTGATATTTTTAATTTTCATATATAGAGATTTGAATTCTTTTATATCTTCCATATGTCTACATGATTGTGTTTTCCTTTACATTTTTGAGTACATAGAACTTGTTTATAATAGCTGTTTTAATGTCCTTCTGTGCTGACTCCATCATTCTGTCATCTCTGTGGCTATTTTTATTGGTTATGTATTTGAAATTAGTTTTAATTATTGCTATAATCACAACATTTCTAAGGGTGAGTAAATGCATTTCCTTACTGTTGTTTTTGACTTATTTATTTCATTTTATGATCTAAGAATCCAAATCCAGATAAAGAAAAACCTCCTTGTAATGCTCAAGAGTTAGAAGAATGTGACATTTTTTTTGAAGAGAGTTCCAGTTTATGCAGATTTGATGGCAGTACATTAAAAACTACTCATGTGGTAAGTTCTTATAATAGTGTTTCAAAAATTTTCTAAATAAGTAGAGAAGTTACTCAGATGATAATTAAATGACCAAATAAGTATTTTGCAAAAGTAGCTTGATTATCAGTTAATGACTGTGCTATTAAAGTTGTACCAAATATTTATGCTTAAATCCCATCATTCTATAAAGTAGCATTGTTCCACAACACTAAATCTAATAAAACAGCGTTTCATTTTTTTGGTACTAAAGTGTGTTGATATTTTTCAATTGGCTTTTTTTCTGTACCAGTGTTTTATATACAGTTGTGACTCTATAATGCATAACTTTATATCTTCTTTTTTCATTGAACATTAGGACATAAACATTTCATGGTTTTTCTATCCCTTGTTAAATAGTTGGATTGTTTGTCCTATAATATTGTTGTTGGGAGGGTAGGTATATAACTTTTTAACTGCATTATTCATGAAGCTGCTAAAATAATTCCTTTGTTATATGAAGCTTTTCTATATTCATGAATATTTATCTAATGAAGAGTTAACAGAAATCAAATTCATGAATCATTGACTGAGTGTCTGACGAACTGAGTTCAGTTTTAATCTCATCAGTAATGTTTTTGGTTATTGCCTGTTTCTCTGCATCTTTACCTGCACCTTCAGTTTAGCTGTAGAGATGGTTCTCATAAAATCAACTCTAATCTGATCTTTACTAATTGGTATGCAAGACACAGCAGATTTTGTTTTAATATGAGTATTTTTTAAAACTGTTGACTGTTCATATATTAACTATTCTTTTGTGAGCAACTTTTTTATTTGACTTAGTGTTTCTTTGAATCATGTGGCCTGTTTTAAACTTGGAAAAATCCTTCTTTATCAATATTTAATTTTTTTCTTTTTTTCCCATTTTGGAATATTTTTATTATTCAACTCCTTAAATTGTGTTTTTTTCTTTCTTTCTCTCTTTGGTGTATCTCAAATATGTCACAAGTAAGTATTTTCCCTTGAGAATTACATTCTGTTTAAAAGCTTTGAGAATATTGCATCAGTACTACAGAATATTGCCTGGAGTGAGTCAGTACAATCACGATTTCAGCATTTGGTCGTCTGCTTTGATCTAGATTTTTAAGTTTTAAAACTTATGAGATATTTATGCTTAGGGGAATCTTGAGTCATTAGATCATACTACACACTCAAGTGTATATTACAGAGTTGATTTTGTGAGAACCATCTCTACAGCTAATCAGTGGCTGATTTGGAGCTACACATAAAGAAATTACTCTTATTACCAAATCTAGAAATGATGGGGCTTTAGGACACTCAGTCTAAGCAGAAGCAACAGAGTCAAGGGAATAACTTGTACTTTTGTTATTCTGTTTTTAGAACTCTTTGAGTCTTTGTTATAGTGCTTAAAGGCTCAAATGTTAAGAAATGTTTGCCAGATTTGGTCTGTTGTCTCTATCTTATAGAGAATTGGGGGAAAGTGTATTTTAGCAGAATTCATGGAACCAATTAAAATAGGAACTTGATTTACTTAATGTAAATTTCCCCCACCTTCTTAGAGGTTAAAAGAAAATCTCTTAACTGTTCCTCTTATTTACTTTACCTCCCTTGTTGTTGTATTTGTTTTGGTTACTTAACAGTTGTCTTTAATGGCTGGGAATTATTCTCAAAATTGAGTTGTAAAATTGAGCATTTCTAGATCTTGCTTAGCAGTGGCACGGGACCAATGACTAGGCCAAGGTGCTATTGAAGCTATACCAAAATTAAGTATTGATTTTATAGTTAATTTTTATCCCTGCGTTGCCCTGCCTCCCATCACCCTATAACACTAGTAAGTTCTAAAAAGCATGTGGACAGCATCTTGCTCATCACAGGATCCCCAAAGTTTATGATTCACAAGTGTTTAATAAATATTTTTAGACTGATTTCTTGGTAGCAATCATGAAAATTTAAAAAAAAAAAAAAAAAGCTTCAGGTCATCTTTGCTTTTAAGAAATTGACTTTTACCTTTCAGTCTGCCTTAATACTCAGTGTCTCTTCTAACTGAAGAGTGAAGTGTTTGGGGGAATATGGTAATGACCAATCTGGGTACTGATGCAAAGCCAGATAATGAAAGCTGTTTAGATTTCCTAGGAATTTTGCTTCCTGGATGTTGTTTATTTCCAACATATTCCATAGATGATGCCCTTAATTGTGAGCAAATGAGGGCCATCACAGTTCTCTTCTCTTTAATGCCTAGAGTTAAATTTTAGAAAATCCCTCTCAAGGTGTGACTTGATAGAAGATTCTTAATTCTGATTCATTGAACCTTATATGTTTTTGTAATGAAGAATCTGGCTTCTCCTCCTAAAGTTATAATCCTAAAAGCTGTAACTTCTAGTTATTATTTTTTGCCTAACTTTTATATGGAAAGCACCTGATCTTAGGTGTCATAATCTATTTTCTTTTAAGATTTCAACAATTTGTAATATGTATTTCAAAATACCAATCTTGCAAAGCTTGTGATACAGTGGGCTTAATTTTAAAACAAATTTTAAAACATTTTGGTATTTTTCAGCACCCCCAACAATTCAGGTATATAAGGTGATAAAATGCTCATATATTTTAAACTTGTAAAATGTGGACAATACTTTTTTTAATCTTGTTACTAGGGATTAAACCCAGAAATGCTTAATCACTGATCCACATCCCCAGCCCTTCATACTTTTCATTTTGAGACAGGTCCTTGCTAATTTGCTGAGACTGGCCTCAAACTTGGCTCTCCTCTGCCTCAGCTCCCAAATCACTGGGATTACCAGTGTGTACCACCACGCCTGGCTTCATACATGTTTAAGCATGTATGAAATGTTGACAGCTTCCATTTTGTACAGTATTCTTCATAGTATGTAAATATGGGTATAAATTAAAATATGATTTAATAATATGGTGGTATGCTTTATTTTTAATAAAATGAAGTTGTACTATAAAATAGACTCAATAAAATATAAAGTTAGGTTCTCTGTGAATTTTAATTCATTTTAGTACTGCTAAATAGTATTGATTACTAGTTTAATGTTATGTTGGTTACTGAGAGACCTCCAATTAATCTCATTTCCTGTGTTCGATCATGTTACTTAAAACCAAGGAGTCACAGAGAACCAAAATAAAACCTTTATTGATGAGCAATTATAATACAAGGCTTAGTAGATCTTCTCACTGTACCCTGGAATTTAGCAGCTTTCACCATAATTACACAATGCCAAACCAACTCTTACTGCCCCAGGAGTTGTCCCTGGAGGGCCCTCAAGTGCCTTAGAGGAAAAAGTAATAGAATTGAGCAGAACATGACCAGATTTTTCCAACCAGTTGTGATTTCACTCCTTGGGGATTTATAAAAGCTAGGTTATTATCAGTAGCTAATCTGCTGAGTGTCATGTGGAAACATCAAAAGTTTGGAAGAAGTATAAATATATAATAAACAAAGACAGTCCTTCCAACCTTGAAAAAACCTTGGGTTTGTAGAAGTAGCTGTATTTAATCTCCATTTTATAGATATATTAGGCCAAGCTGAGATGAAGTTTATATGAGATTACTCATAGAACCAATATTAGAAGCTAAACTATGGGCTTCCAATATGTTTTGCTATAATTTTCCCTAAACACTGGTATCATAACTTTGAAAATTGGAAATCCTAAGCTACTATATTCAGTACCTACTTTTGAATAAAATGTGATCTGAATTTGAAATGTGAATGATAGACTTCTGTGATAAACAGGTTATGTTTTCAGAAAATTCAAAGATTATACAGTCCCCCATTACACCATAACGCTCAGAGACAAAGTTTGATGAAACCTTTCTTGTATTCTGTACATACTTTGAAATTTTTTAATCACAGTTAAATCTGGTTTCATTTGCTAGAGCTGCCTTAGCAAAGTATCATTAACTGGGTGGCTTAAACTATTGTATACTACAGGTCTGAGATCAAGGTGTTAGAAGTGTTAGTTTCTTCTAAAGACTCCCTCAATGGCATGGTTTTCTCTCTGTTTCTGCATCCTAATCGCTTATAAAGGACAACAGACAATAGTCCTGTTGGATTAGGGTCTACCTAAATCACCTCATTTTAACTTTTTTAAGTTGCTATTCCAAACTACAGTCACATTCTCAGATAGTAGAGATTAGGAATTCCACATATGAATTTGAGGAGATAAAACTCAGTTCATTACCATATCCTTCACTTGGATTTTAACAGTTGTTAACGTTTTGCAAATTTTTCTTTTTCTTTTTTTTTTTTTTTTTACTTTTTTAAAGCAGAAACAGTAACAAGTTAAAGAAACTGTTCCCTTACCCATACTATTTCATATATATATATATATATATATATATATATATATATATATATATATACTAAAACTGAAGGCCTTTTTTATGTAGTGATAATAAAATTAATGAAATTTAACATCAGTACATTTATTATCTAATATAGATTTAAACTTGAATTTTACCAATTGACCAAATAATGTTCTAAAGTAAAGTTTTTCCCCCTACACATGATCTAATCCTATGAACATACTGCATTTAATTGTTTTGTTGTTGTTGTTTGTACCAGGGATTGAATCTAGGGTGCTTAACCACTGAGCCACATCGCAGCCCTTTTTAAATATTTTATTTAGAGATAGGGCCTTGCTATTTTATTTTGTGCCTTTTATGTCTTGTTTTGAATTTTTTCCTCATCAGATTCAGTGCATTTTTTCCCCAAAATACTATGCATTATGCAAGTGATTGTTTCTTTCCCAGTGTATCACATTAGGAGGATCTTGGCATCACTTTCTCCTGTTTTGTGTTGTAAAATTTGATTAGAGTAAAAAGAACTTGGTAGCTATCACTTAAAGTTATTATCTTCTCCTTTGAATTAATAAAAAGTACTCGGTGTGAAGATCAGAGTAACCCTTTTGAAGGGTTAAGTAGATAATGTCATTTTCCTATTCTCATCTTCCCTGTAGTGGGTTCCTGTATGTTACATTAGAAATAATGACTAGTGTCTTTACCATGGTCTTACAAGCAGTCTTCAAATTTTGACTCACTCTGTGTTACATTTTAAATTGAGATTTAACACATGTACATCAGATGCAGCAATGGTGTATTCATATATGTATATAGGAAAGTTATGTCAGATTCATTCCACTGTTTTTCCTATTCCTCTCACCCTTCAATTCCCTCCCCTTTGTCTTATCCACTGAACTTCTATCCCCACCCCCCTTGTTGTGGATTGGCATCCACATATCAGAAAGAACATTCTGCCTTTAGTTTTTTGGGGGACTGGCTTATTTCACTCCATTTACCAGTGAGTGTTATGAAGTCATTCTTCTTTGTTGCTGAGTAATGTTCCATTGCATGTGTATATACACCACTATTTCTTTAGCCATTTATCTGTTGATGGGCATCGAGGTTGGCTCCATAGCTTAGCTATTGTGAATTGAACTGCCATAAACATTGGTGTGGCTATGTCACTGTAGTGTGCTTATTTTAAATCCTTTGGCTATATACCAAAGAGTGGGATAACTGGGTCAAATGGTGGTTCCATTCCAAGTTTCCAAGGAATCTCCATACTACTTTCCCGAGTGGTTACACCAATTTGCAGTCCTACCAGCAATGTATGAGTGTATCTTTTTTACCCCACATCCTCAACGACATTTACTGTTATTTGTATTCTAGATAATTGCTATTCTGACTAATGTGAAATTTCAGTGTAATTTTATTTTATTTTTTTTTTAATTTTTTATTGTTGGCTGTTCAAAACATTACATAGTTCTTGATATATCATATTTCACAATTTGATTCAAGTGGGTTATGAGCTCCCATTTTTACCCCATATACAGATTGCAGAATCACATCAGTTACACATCCATTGATTTACATATAGCCATACTAGTGTCTGTTGTATTCTGCTGCCTTTCCTATCCTCTACTATCCACCCTCCCCTCCCCTCCCCTCCCCTCTTCTCTCTCTGCCCCCTCTACTGACATTCGTTTGTCCCCCTTATATTATTTTTCCCCTTCCCCTCACTTCCTCTTGTATGTACTTTTGTATAACTCTGAGGGTCTCCTTCCATTTCCATGCATTTTCCCTTCTCTCTCCCTTTCCCTCCCACCTCTCATCCCTGTTTAATGTTAATCTTCTTCTCATGCTCTTCGACCCTACTCTGTTCTTAGTTACTCTCCTTATATCAGAGAAGACATTTGGCATTTGTTTTTTAGGGATTGGCTAGCTTCACTTAGCATAATCTGCTCTAATGCCATCCATTTCCCGGTAAGTTCTATGATTTTGTCATTTTTTAATGCAGAGTAATATTCCATTGTGTATAAATGCCACATTTTTTTTATCCATTCATCCATTGAAGGGCATCTAGGTTGGTTCCACAGTCTAGCTATTGTGAATTGTGCTGCTATGAACATCGATGTAGCACTGTCCCTGTAGCATGCTCTTTTTAGGTCTTTAGGGGATAGACCGAGAAGGGGAATAGCTGGGTCAAATGGTGGCTCCATTCCCAGCTTTCCAAGAAATCTCCATACTGCTTTCCAAATTGGCTGCACCAATCTGCAGTCCCACCAGCAATGTACAAGTGTACCCTTTTCCCCACATCCTCGCCAGCACTTGTTGTTGTTTGACTTCATAATGGCTGCCAATCTAACTGGAGTGAGATGGTATCTTAGGGTGGTTTTGATTTGCATTTCTCTGACAGCTAGAGATGGTGAGCATTTTTTCATGTACTTGTTGATTGATTGTATGTCCTCCTCTGAGAAGTGTCTGTTCAGGTCCTTGGCCCATTTGTTGATTGGGTTGTTTGTTCTCTTATTGTCTAATTTTTTGAGTTCTTTGTATACTCTGGATATTAGGGCTCTATCTGAAGTGTGAGGAGTAAAGATTTGTTCCCAGGATGTAGGCTCTCTATTTACCTCTCTTATTGTATCTTTTGCTGAGAAAAAACTTTTTAGTTTGAGTAAGTCCCATTTGTTGATTCTAGTTATTAACTTTTGTGCTATGGGTGTCCTATTGAGGAATTTGGAGCCCGACCCCACAGTATGTAGATCGTAGCCAACTTTTTCTTCTATCATATGGCATGTCTCTGATTTGATATCAAGCTCCTTGATCCATTTTGAATTAACTTTTGTGCATGGCGAGAGAAAGGGATTCAGTTTCATTTTGTTGCATATGGATTTCCAGTTTTCCCAGCACCATTTGTTGAAGATGCTATCCTTCCTCCGTTGCATGCTTTTAGCCCCTTTATCAAATATAAGGTAGTTGTAGTTTTGTGGATTGGTTTCTGTGTCCTCTATTCTGTACCATTGGTCCACCCGCCTGTTTTGGTACCAGTACCATGCTGTTTTTGTTACTATTGCTCTGTAGTATAGTTTGAAGTCTGGTATCGCTATACCGCCTGATTCACACTTCCTGCTTAGCATTGTTTTTGCTATTCTGGGTCTTTTATTTTTCCATATGAATTTCATGATTGCTTTCTCTATTTCTACAAGAAATGCCGTTGGGATTTTGATTGGCATTGCATTAAACCTATAGAGAACTTTTGGTAATATCGCCATTTTGATGATGTTAGTTCTGCCTATCCATGAACAGGGTATATTTTTCCATCTTCTAAGATCTTCTTCTATTTCTCTCTTTAGGGTTCTGTAGTTTTCATTGTATAAGTCTTTCACCTCTTTTGGTAGGTTGATTCCCAAGTATTTTATTTTTTTTGAAGATATTGTGAATGGAGTGGTTGTCCTCATTTCCATTTCAGAGGATTTGTCGCTGATATACAGGAATGCCTTTGATTTATGCGTGTTGATTTTATATCCTGCCACTTTGCTGAATTCATTTATTAGCCAATAGTTTCTTTGTAGACCCTTTTGGGTCTCCTAGGTATAGAATCATGTCATCTGCAAATAGTGATAATTTAAGTTCTTCTTTTCCTATTTTGATGCCTTTAATTTCTTTCGTCTGTCTAATTGCTCTGGCCAGTGTTTCGAGAACTATGTTGAACAGAAGTGGTGAGAGAGGGCATCGCTGTCTTGTTCCAGATTTTAGAGGGAATGCCTTCAATTTTTCTCCATTCAAAATGATGCTAGCCTGAGGCTTAGCATAGATTGCTTTTACAATATTGAGGTATGTTCCTGTTATCCCTAGTTTTTCTAGAGTTTTGAACATAAAGGGATGCTGTACTTTGTCGAATGCTTTTTCCGCATCTATTGAGATGATCATATGGTTCTTATTTTTAAGTCTATTGATGTGGTGAATAACATTTATTGATTTCCGTATATTGAACCAGCTTTGCATCCCAGGGATGAATCCTACTTGATCATGGTGCACAATTTTTTTGATATGTTTTTGTATCCGACTGGCCAGAATTTTATTGAGGATTTTTGCATCTAGGTTCATTAGAGATATTGGTCTGTAGTTTTCTTTCTTTGAAGTGTCTTTGTCTGATTTAGGTATCAGGGTGATGTTGGCCTCGTAGAATGAATTTGGAAGTTCTCCCTCTTTTTCTATTTCCCGAAGTAGCTTGAAAAGTATTGGTATTAGTTCCTCTTTAAAGGTTTTGTAAAACTCTGCTGTATACCCATCCGGTCCTGGGCTTTTCTTAGTTGGTAGTCTTTTGATGGTTTCTTCTATTTCCTCAATTGACATTGGTCTGTTTAGGTTTTCTATATCCTCCTGACTCAATCTAGGCAGATCATATGACTTAAGAAATTTATCTATGCCTTCACTATCTTCTAATTTATTGGAGTATAAGGATTCAAAATAATTTCTGATTATCTTCTGTATTTCTGAAGTGTCTGTTGTGATATTGCCTTTTTCATCCCGTATGCTAGTAATTTGAGTTCTCTCTCTTCTTCTCTTCGCTAGCATGGCTAAGGGTCTGTCGATTTTGTTTATTTTTTCAAAGAACCAACTTTTAGTTTTGTCAATTTTTTCAATTGTTTCTTTTGTTTCGATTTCATTAATTTCAGCTCTGATTTTAATTATTTCTTGCCTTCTACTTCTTTTGCTGTTGTTTTGCTCTTCTTTTTCTAGGATTTTGAGATGAAGTATGAGATCATTTATTTGTTGGTTTTTTCTTTTTTTAAGGAATGAACTCCAAGCAATGAATTTTCCTCTTAGAACTGCTTTCAATGTGTCCCATAGATTCCGATATGTTGTGTCTGTGTTTTCATTTATCTCTAAGAATTTTTTAATTTCCTCCTTGATGTCTTCTATAACCCATTGATCATTCAGTAACCTATTGTTCATTCTCCAAGTGATGTATTCTTTTTCCTTCCTTCTTTTATCGTTGATTTTCAGTTTCATTCCATTATGATCAGATAAGATGCATGGTATTATCTCTACTCCTTTATATTGTCTAAGAGTTGCCCTGTGACATAATATATGATCTATTTTTGAAAAGGATCCATGTGCTGCTGAGAAAAAAGTGTAACTGCTTGATGTTGGGTGGTATATTCTATATATGTCAATTAAGTCTAGGTTATTAATTGTGTTATTGAGTTCTATAGTTTCCTTATTCAACTTTTGTTTGGAAGATCTGTCCAGTGGCGAGAGAGGTGTGTTGAAGTCGCCCATGATTATTGTATGGTGGTCTATTAGACTCTTGAACTTGAGAAGAGTTTGTTTGATGAACATAGCTGCACCATTGTTTGGGGCATATATATTTATGATTCTTATGTCTTGTTGGTGTAAGGTTCCCTTGAGCAGTATGTAGTGTCCCTCTTTATCCCTTTTGATTAACTTTGGCTTGAAATCTATTTTATTTGATATGAGTATGGACACTCCTGCTTGTTTCCGAAGTCCATATGAGTGATATGATTTTTCCCAACCTTTCACCTTCAGCCTATGTATGTCTTTTCCTATCAAATGCGTCTCCTGTAGGCAGCATATTGTTGGGTCTTGTTTTGTGATCCATTCTACTAGCCTGTGTCTCTTAATTGGTGAGTTTAAGCCATTAACATTTAGGGTTATTATTGAGATATGGGTTGTTCTTCCAGCCATATTTGTTTATTTCTGTTACTAAACATGGTTTGTTTTCCTCTTTGATTATTTCCCCCCCCTTTACTGTCCTACCTCCCACTGTTGGTTTTCATTGTTATTTTCCATTTCCTCTTCCTGTAATGTTTTGCCGAGGATGTTTTGAAGAGATGGTTTTCTAGCTGCGAATTCTTTAAACTTTTGTTTATCGTGGAAGGTTTTAATTTCATCTTCCATCCTGAAGCTTAATTTCACTGGATACACAATTCTTGGTTGGAACCCATTTTCTTTCAGTGTTTGAAATATGTTATTCCAGGATCTTCTAGCTTTCAGAGTCTGTGTTGAAAGATCAGCTGTTATCCTGATTGGCTTACCCCTAAATGTAATCTGCTTCCTTTCTCTTGTAGCTTTTAAAATTCTCTCCTTATTCTGTATGTTGGGCATCTTCATTATAATGTGTCTAGGTGTGGATCTCTTATGATTTTGCACATTCGGCGTCCTGTAGGCTTCTAGGATTTGGGATTCTGTCTCATTCTTCAAGTCTGGGAAGTTTTCGTATTATTTCATTGAATAGACTACTCATTCCTTTGGTTTGGAGCTCTGTACCTTCCTGTATCCCAATGACTCTTAAGTTTGGTCTCTTAATGTTATCCCATATTTCTTGGATGTTCTGCTCATGGTTTCTTAACAGTCTTGCTGAGCTGTCTATGTTCTTTTCCAGTTGAAATACTTTGTCTTCATTGTCTGATGTTCTATCTTCTAAGTGTTCTACTCTGCTGGTAGTATTCTCCATTGAGTTTTTAAGTTGGCTTATTGCTTCCTGCATTTCTAGGATTTCTGTTTGTTTGTTTTTTATAACCTCTATCTCCCTGTATAGTTGATCCTTTGCTTCCTGGATTTGTTTGTGTAATTCATTGTCGAAGTGATCTTTCATTGTCTGATTTTGCTGTCTAATGTCTTCCTTGATACTCCAGATCATCTGAAGCATGTATATCCTGAATTCTTTATCTGACATTCCATCTGCTGCAGCTGTTACCTCTTCTAAAGTTGCGTTGACCTGCATTGCTTGTGGTCCTTTCTTTCCTTGTCTTTTCATACTGCTTGCGTTTCTTTCTGCTTGGTGAAACTGTTGTGTTTTTGAAATGTTTTTTTCTCCTATATATTTATATTGCTCTTGTATAGTTGAAAAGTCTCCCTTGCAGGGTCGGGCGGCGGTCTGCCTACCTTGCAGGCGCGGGCGGCGGCTCTGCTCTCTCCTTACTCCAATTGGGGTGTCGTGACTGCCACGCCAGCAGGTCACTGGGCCTGTTCCGGGCGTGGGCGGTGGCTCTGTTCTGCCCCTACTCCAATTGGGGTGACGAGTGTACCACGCCAGCAGGCCACCGGGCCTGATCCGCCGGTCGGTTGCAGGTCTGCCTACCCTGCAGGCGCGGCGGCGGCTCTGCTCTGCCCCTACTCCAAATGGGGTGACGTGTCTGTCGCACCGGCAGGTCACTGGGCCTGTCCCGCTGGTCGGTCGCAGGTCTGCCCACCTTTCGGGCACGGGTGGCGGCTCTGCTCTGCCCCTACTCCAATTGGGGTGTCGTGACTACCACGCCGGCAGGTCGCTGGGCCTGTTCCTGGCACGGGCGGCGACTCTGCTCTGCCCCTACTCCAATTGGGGTGACGTGTGTACCACGCCGGCAGGCTCCTGGGCCTGATCCTCCGGTCTGTCGCAGGTCTGCCTACTTTGCAGGCGCGGGCGGCGGCTCTGCCCTGCCCCTCCTACCACGCCTGCGGACCACTGGGCCTGATCTGCAGGTTGGTCGCAGGTCTGCTCTCCCTGCGGGCACGGGTGGCGGTTCCGCTCCGCCCCCACTCCAATTGGGGTCACATGACCACCACACCGGCGGGGCCTGATCCGGGCGCAGGCGAAGGCTCTGCTCTGCCCCTACTCCAGTTGGGGTGACGTGTGTACCACGCTGGCAGGCCGCTGGGCCTGACCCGCCAGTCTGTCACAGGTCTGCTTACCTTGCAGGCGCGGGCGGCGGCTCTGCCCTGCCCCTCCTACCACGCCCGTGTACCACTGGGTCGTGGGTCTGCCCACCTTGTGGGCGCGGGTGGCGGCTCCGCTCCGCCCCCTCTCCAATTGGGGTCACGCGATCACCACGCTGGCGAGCCGCTGGGCCTGCTCCGGGCACGGGCGGCGGCCCAGCTCCTCCCCTCTGGCTCGACGACAAATTGAGAGAGACTCGGGTGTGTGTGCCTCACCCTCCCTACCAGGAGACCAACTGTTTCTGTCGCCGCTGGTATTGATGAAGTTCTCTCCTCCGCTGCTTTCTGATGACATCAGATCTCTGCCATGTTGGTATCCTATGCGAATGGCAGCATTTCGTTCCCTTTGCCGGGTAACCAAAGCAACGGGTGAGTCCTGACCGGCCCTCAGGAGGACCCGGACCGAGAAGCAGTTTCCGCGGGCTCCTTAGCCCTGGGCCAGAGCAGTTCTGGGAGCCGGAACTCGGCTGCTCCGTGCTGATAAGAGCAGGCTCCAAGAAGCAGTTTCCAGGGGCTCCTTAGCCCTGGGCCTGGGCAGTTCCGGGAGCCGGAACTCGGCCGCTCCATGCTCGGTGTATGCTCTGATAAGAGCAGGCTCCAAGAAGCACTCAGGCACTGAGCCTGAGTGATCTGTCTGCAAGCCGCAGGCAAATGGCAGCCTGAAATTACCTGTTCTATGGCTGAATGAGCTGTGGTCAGTCGAAAACTGGGATGGTGATGTCAGCTCTCCAATATGGTGGCCGCTGGCCTCCTCTGTGGTCTGACCGGTGTGGAGAACCGAAATGGACTGCTTCCTTCCCCGTCTCGAACCCAGAATTCAGCATTGAGTACGGTGCTTGCACGGCTGGCAGAAACTGTAGCGCTGTATCCCTGCGTCGCTATCTCGTTTCCCAGCGCGCACTGCAGACTCTAGCCGCCTGGACGCAATATCTTTATTTTTTTACATTTATGTGGTGCTGAGGATCAAACCCAGTGCCTCATGAATGCTAGGCGAGCATGCTACCACTGAGCCACCACCCCAGTCCCGAATTGTTTTAATTTTTATTTATCGTGGAAGGTATTTATTTCATCCTCAGCTCTGAAGCTTAATTTTGCTGGGTACAGTATTCTTAGTTGGCATTCATTTTCTTTCAGTGCTTGGTAAACCTAGCTTATAAAGTCTGGGTTGAAAAATCAGCTTATATCTAGATTGGTTTATCTCTAGATGTGAAAAGCTGTTTATCTTTTCTTGGTCTCATGCCATGGAGCAGCTTGGAAAGTAGCCTCCTTTTTTCTGCCATCTTTTGAGTGCTCAAAAAAACCTTAGACATTAATTTTGGACCCAAAATGCATGAATAACTTTTCTATACAAGTTAACTGTCAAAACTAGAATACAAACATTTTATAGTATGTGGATTACCATATCTGAAGTAGTCCCTAATCAGGGATACACACTGATGGTTGCTTAATAGTTATCTAAAGTGGTTTTCAGGAACACAGTGATGAACGTGGATTTGGAAGCACATATGAGTTTAAATTATAGCCACTACTTACTAGCTTAACTTAAACCTCAAACCTCTCAATTTCTTGATATTAAATTTCTTCTACTATAGAATGAGATCATAGTCCTAATTCTCAGGTAGTGAAGGTTAAATACGGTAGCAAATACCGATCTGCTCAATACTTCATACATACTCAGTATGGAATTAATAATATTAACAATACATCCTATGTGTAGAGTATGAATTTGGAATTAAAACTTTCAATCTTGTTGGAATTTCAAGAAGTACTTTACTTCTGAATAGATAAACTGAAAAATAATATTAAGAAAAAGGTTTTAATTTTGTAGTAGCTGTGATTAAAGGTTGTTTAAATGTCTTCACTTTGACATTTAATCTTCAGAAGTCTTTAATTACTAGGTGTTCCACAAAGAGAATTAAGAAACAATCAAGTGACTACTTGAAATGCATGTTCCAAATTTTCTCTAGAGAATATTTACTCTAATTGTAGTCTTCATTGGTATTTCAAAGATAAATATGACCTTTTCTACAATAAACATGGAAATAGAATAAATAAGAAATTATATTTTTTATTTTCGAAAGGTCTTATGAACTTAAAAGTTGCTTTTCTTTTTAAGCAATGCAGTATTTATTTGGCATTGACAACACATGAATTTTTGAAATAGTTAACTTTTTCCATTTAAATACCAAAACTACATTTAAAGCCCTTCTTCCCCACTTGGAATTTTTAAAAAAAATTTTTACCCAATATTTATGTAGAGCATTCTGAAGAGAAAGTAACATTTTATGATTCTTGAGTATTATCATCAGTATGAACCCGTTAGCATGCTGTGTATTTCTATAGTAATACCTTTAGAGGCATTTGAAGTAAAGGGAATTCTTTGCCCTTGTAACCTACACCATTTTAAAAACTCGTTTGCTGGTGGTACTTGGTTTGTTTTTATTCTTGGCACTACTAATAAGCTACTGGATATTACTACTTATCTCTGACACTGTTTGCCCAAAGTAGCCATCCTTTTTATTATTTACTATTCCATTTTGCTCATCTATCAAGTTGTAAACCCAGTGGATTTTTGTTAACAAACAGAATTTATAGTTCTCTAGTGAACAGTGGGATTTGTGGTACCTGTTATTTTGTCATGGTGGTACTGGGGATTAAAAGCCAGCACCTCACACATACTCAGAAAAGCAGAGCTACATCCCTACCCCGTATGTCACCTGTTCTTGACTCAAAAACTTTTAGAACATCTTGTTCTTAATTATTTTGTGTAATTTCCCATGCTAGATAATGGGTAATTGTCTTACTTCTGTTTTGTCCACTTAAAATTTAACACAGTATCTTTGTTCTTCAAACATTTTCTTTGTTTTTCTAATATGGATATTTTCTGTCGTTATAGGATCATACAAAATATACTTATAATCATGCTTTTTAATTACCACACTTAATTTCCATTGGCTTAGCAAAACTAGTTATTTTAGTTACTTTGTAACCTTTATTCTGATTTGGTTTTCCTTCGGAGAAAATTCAGTAATCTAAGCTTTTCTAAGTTTCAGGGAACAGAGAAATCCTTTTTGTATCAGATGATGGGTATGAGCATATGTGGGGGCTTTAAAGAACAATCGAAACTCTCTCTTCAGATCTGGAGAGCTAAAGGCCACTCTGGGGATCAGTGCACTTTAACAATAATGGAACACTCTTTGAAAAATAACACATAGTTCAAATGATTAGACAGTCTACTTGTCTCTTGGAAATCATGTGTCCCTTGCTCTCTACCTTAGCACTTTACCATTTTGATCACATTGTCACCTTCTTTATTTGCTTCTGCTAAATATTCTTTTATTAATCACTCCCTCACTTTCTACAAGTCATGGTTTCTGCTTACTGTGTCGTCCTCCTAGTTAATTGTCTTTTACCTTCTTCTTAGTTTGAATTACTTTTGCATGTGGACTTCCCCAAGAAGACTTCATTGTTTTGACCAGCTATTATCCAGTATGTGAAGTACTTGTTTGCCAACAACATTTTGATCATTTTAATATATTAATGGATAAAAGATAGGCATCTAACCCCAAAGTGAAACTACCTTTGATTCTGTTATGGAAGCCAGGAGAGTGGAATCCTACAGTACATAATTTGCTTGCTTTGCAAATGGAACATCTTGTAGATACTGAGCTATCACTAGTTTGTTGATTATAAGTCTTGAATTTTTTAGGCAAGTTTACCAATACTGATCAAGGGAATTCTGGCTTTTTTTGTCTAAGATATTAAAAGTTGGAAAAGTTGTCCATTCCACTGTAGCAAGAGAAGATTAGATTATCTAAATAATCATAACTTAAAATTTTTTTGTTAGAGAGTTAAGGTTACATTACATGACAGTCTCATCTTCCTCCTATTATCAGGTGAACTGGTATTCCTATCCCATCTCTCCTTGGTGGTACCTGCAAGCAGGAACACCAGTTCACCTGATAATAGGAGGAAGATGAGACTGTCATGTAAGTGGGTATGGGGATTCATCCAACAAATTGCTAAAGGCCTGAAGTAGTAGGAAACAACAAAGTATGGAACCCTTGCATGCACAGACATAAGGGTATTTTCATACAGTTGCAAGTTGTTCTTTATGGACCTTTACCAGGTATTAATGAGAAAGACTGGTAAAAGAGCAGGAGACTAGAGAAAAACTGGTATAGAATTGGAGGAGGGTAATATCTTATATGGTGGAAAATGTCTGTAGTCCTGACTGGATTATTTTTCTTGTGTAATAAAAGCCTACACTGCTGAAGGAAGTGCACCAAATCTTAGCACACCATTGTCTCAGAAGATTCTTTGTAGCTTACGGAAACGATAAAGAAGAAAAACACCACCATATCTATGTTGGGGAAGAGAGCAGAAAAATCATCCAGAGTAGTATAAGTTTCCTACTCCTTTGAAAAGTGAGCATCACTGGAAATGCTCCGGCCATGAAACTGAGGCCATAGATACTGAAACTAAAGCAGAAAATACAGAGTATCCTATCTTCAACTCTCTGATCCTCTTCTGTCATTAGACTAGAAAGCACCAAGTAATAGGTAATGGCAGTCTGCCATCAAAAAAAAGAGCAAGAGCATAGAGACTCAGTGCACAGAGAATGCCTAACACTGGGAGTGGAATAGTACCATTGAGAAACATTCTCCAGCAACTCGGTTTCCCCCAAAGCACAAGGGGACACTGAAGGAATTTGAAGCTAGTGATACCCTGAAGCTAACCCTATCATCAACAAAACCCAAATTCAGATCAGTCCTGTCTCAGTCTCCCAGTGAAGCACATAATCTCCTACACTAATGGCCTAGTAGAAGTGTGTTCTTTCTCAAGCATAAGTACTGTGTACCACATTCTCTGCTATTTTATATGAATTCCAGTATTTAATCAAAATTATAAGACACACAGCCAGGCATGATGGCACATAGCTATAATCCCAGCTACTCGGAAGGCTGAGACAGGAGGAGAGCAAAAGCCTGCCTGAGCAAATTTAGTGAGACCTTGTCTTAAAATAAATAAATGAAAAGGGCTAGAGCTGTAGCTTAGTAGTAGGGCACCCTGGGTTAAATCCCTAGTACACACAGAAAAATAAAAAGTAAAAATAAAAGGTACCCACAAAGAAGTAAAAACATCCCATTGTCAATAACAAAGGAAACAGTATAACTAAATTCAGATGACCCATGTTTTGGTCATCAGGCAGTTTAAACAGTATTTAATATGTTAAATGAATAGTGCAAGGGTAACAAATGCCAAATTTTAGCAGAGAAGTAAATTGCAAAAGACTGATGAAAAATGCAAGGAATTTAAAACAAACTAGCAATCAAAGAAGAATGCTTCCAACAAGCTTTTCAGTTATCTCAACACATCTTTTATTGTTTAGATCTTTAATCTCTTTGGAAAACCTCATGTTTTGAAAGCATGATCTACAATGCAGAAAGGTTCAGAGGTACACCTTTTAATCAAGGATGAGAACTGTAACTTCATCAGTGGATTAATCCATTTGACTGGTAAATAATTTGAATGGACTACTAGTTGGTAACTGTAGGCACATTGAGCATAGTTGGAGAAAGAAAGACATTAAGGGAATGCTGTTGGGGATTATATCTTGTCCCTGGCTCCTTGAGTCCATGGTATTTATTTCTCTCTCTGCTTCCCAACTGCCATGAGCTGAGCATTTTTTCTCTGCCATTCCCTTCCACCATCATGTTCTGCCTAACCTCAGGCCCAGAGCAATTGAGTTTGTTTGCTGTTTATTGAACTTCTGAAACCAAGTGCTCAAAATAAATTTTCTTTCTCTAATTTGTTCTTGTCAGGTATTTTAGTCATGGCAAAGAAAAGCTAACTAGCACAGTATGCATGGAACAAAAAAAAAAAAAAAAAGAAAGAAAAATCAGTGACCTTGGAGATTGGTTTAAGTTCTTATAATTTTTAATAGCCTAAGTGGGGGTGGGGGTTAAAAGAAAAAGAAATCCAATAGCTATAGGGTGTTATCAATGGAACATTCACCAAAATAGACCATATTCTGGCCCATTATTTTAAAAATGTAAAAAAAAGTAACAAGTTTTAAAACAATAGTAATTTTAAGCAAAATGTTGTTGACCATAACAAATTAGAAATAAATAATAAAAATCTGAACAATTCACAAGTACTGGGAAAATAAACACGTTTATCAGTAATCTATCTGCTATAATGGAACTCAGTATTTTGTATTGAATGAAAACAAAATATTGTATATGTGGGATGCAAAGTAGAGCTTAGAAGGAAATTTGTAGCATGACATGTTATATTAGAAAAACGTCTTAATTTAATGGTTTAAGCTTCCACCTGAAGAAACAGAGAAAGAACAAACTAAATATAAACCAAGCAGGAAGAAGGAGTCTGAAGAATTGTCTTCAACTATAAAGATATCCAGATAAATTGAAAACTGAAAATAATGGAGAAAACTGATGAAACTGAAACCTGGTCTTATGAAAAGATTTATGATTGTTAAATCTCTAGCCAGACTGATCAAGAAAAAAGACACAAACTACCAATGTCAGCAATAAAGAATGGTGATATCAGTATAGATAATAAATGGAATATTATAAACAAACTATATTTCATTATATTTGACAATTTATGTGAAACAAATTTCTTGAAATTTCATTTAAGAATAAAATAGATAACTTTAATATTCATGTGTCTGTTAGAGATTAAATTAAAAGAAATCTCCAGGCTCAGATGTCTTCACTGGTGTATTCTCTCAAAGGAAGAAACAGTATAAATTTTGTATAAACTTCCATAAAATAAAAGAAACTCTTCTTAGTTTATTTCATGAAGCATTACCCTGATGCCAGATAAAGGCATTAGAAGAAGAAAAAAGAATGGAAAGCAAGGAAGGAAGGAATAACTTTAATTAATATAAACAAAAAACCCTAAACAAAATGCTAGTAAATCTAGCAATAAGTAAAAAGAATAATATTCATGACCAAGTTGTGTGGTCATGAAGAGGAATTTAGGGCTAACTCATTATCTGAATATCAATATAATTCACCATATCAGCAAACTAAAAAAAAAAAAAAGTGCTCTTGCTAGTAGACGCGGAAAAAGAATTTGACAAAATTTAGCACCAGTTTATGATAAAAATGCTCAGCAAACTAGGTATTAAAGGTAACTGCCCCTAAAACCCTAGAATTGATCATTATACTTCATAGTAAAAGACTAAGTGCTTTCTGTCAAGATTGGGAACAGGCCAAGATGTCTGCTCCAACTACTCCTGTTAAACATCATTCTGGAGATCCCAGTTATTGCAGTGAGTGAAGAAAAACGCATGAAAGCCTAAATTATCAAGAGATTCCAGTACCATTATGAGAAAAGTGAAACCAAACACTGTTTAGTTGTTATCCTAAAAGCAGTGTTGATATGCAGTTCCTTTATCGGAACCTTTGGATGGAAGTGCAATCTTGCTTTCCAGTGTGGCAGCTGACTAACCTAAGAAGCATCAAATAACTTCAGTGGAACCTTTTTAGTTTAGCAGTGTGGAATACTTGGTTTTAAAATGAAGACTGAGGAGGATAAGGTTTATTTGTTAAGTAAAATGAATATCACAATCTCATTATATACAAAAAGAAAAAAGTCCAGTTCTTTTATATCACATTTTTTAAAATATTTTTTTAGTTGTAGATGGACAATACCTTTATTTTGTTTAGTTACCTAATTTTTAAATGGGAGTGTTGTGTCTCAATTATTATAGGCTGTATTACCATTATAAATTGACTATTTTGTTTACTTTGTTTTTAAAATTGTCAGAAACTGGGTGTATAAAGAATCAAAATCTTATATGAAAAAGTGCATTATCTTAAGATTTAAAATGAAAGCAGTGAGTATATGTTTGAAACTACTAAAAAAAGAGAACTTATATGACAAAAAATTATAGGCAGAACAGTGAATTCTATATTTTTGAAATGGTGTAAGCATTTAGAAATTATTTCTAAAGTAAATATTTTGGGATTAGAACAAAGAAAATATATGTTGATACTGTTTTTCATAGCTATTCCCACAAGTCCAGGCATAAAATAAATGCTACATGAGTTGTTCCAAAGTTGCTTTGTTTTCCTTATTACTGTTACTTATCTATCTCGTTTGTTTAATTTGGAATGCCTGTACTATACAAAGCAGAATGAATAGAAGGGTAGAATGGTATAATGAACAACAATATTTAATAATGTTTTAGTGCTGACCATTATCCAAGGGTTTGAAATACGTTGTTTGCTTATAACAATTATGCAAGAAGTACTGTTATTACTGAATTTATAATAAAATAAATCAGGGCTTAACTGTGACTATCCAAGGATATAGTTAACACCCTCAAAGAATATATGATAAGTTCAACTAGAAAGGTATGAATAGTTATGATATGTTCTTTCTTTGTATTAACATGGGAAAGCCTTTTTAGAGGAAACAATGCCATTCGTATATGGCATGGGACAGTGGGCATAACATACCACAAGTAGAAAAAACACGAACAAACAAAGAAAGGGGAAAGTAGGAGAAACAGTTTGTAAATTGTGATCCAGTTGTGCTGCCTGTTTTGAGAAGAGTAGTAGGAGCCAATATTGGAAGGGCATATTGGAGCCAGGTTTTGAGAAATTTTCAAAATGTCATTCAAGTTTGTATATTTTTCTTTAAACTTTGGAAAGCCAAGAGGAAAGATTGAAAAATGTAAGATTTCTGGAGGTGAGAACCAAAAAGCACACAAAACTATGTACTTGGTTAAGTCTGAAGCTTCTAGCCAGGAACCTGTAATCTCAGGGCTCAGGGGACTTAACCAGGAGGATCACAAGTTCAAGGCCAACCTTGGCGATTTAGCAAGACACTGTCTCAAAAATATAAAAAGGATTGGGAATGTAATTGCGGTAGATCTCCCCTGGGTCCAATCCCCAGTACTGAGGGGCAGGGTAGGAGAGACAAGTCTACAAGCTCCTAAACCCTAGTAATCCTCCAGTGAATAGTTCTTTAAGAACCTAATTATAAGCCTTTTCCCTTAAAGATTACATAACTTTCGTTCAAAAAACATTCAGAATATGGAGACAAGAAGACAGACTTCTGGTTCTCAAGATTATTTAGGCTTATAGCTGGGTGCAGTGTACACACCTTTAATAATCCCATCTGCAATGGAATCTGAGTCAGGAGGGTGGCCAAGTTTAAGGCCAAACTCAAACAGGAATCTCTCTCAAAATAAAAATTTAAAAAGGACTGGGGTATAACTCAGTGGTAAAGCACTTACCTACATTACTCAAGACCCTGAATTCAATCCCTAGTACTCCACCATACATACAAAAAGATACTTAGTCCTATAAAATGGGTGTCATATTAGATTGATATTGTTGTTGTAACAAGTTTAGTGTCTATAAACAGCACACATTTATTCTCTTACAATTCCAGATGTCAGAAGTTCTAAAATCTGTTTTCAGGACTGTATTCCTTTTGGAAGATCTGGGGGAGAATTCATTTCCTTTCCTTTTCTAATTTGTAGATGCTGTCTGCCTTAACTGGCTTGTGGCCCCAAAATCCATCTTCCAAGCCAACAGTGTAGTATCTTCCAATCTCTTTGCTTTTGTTGCTCCAATTGTCTGTTGATTTTTTTCCCTTCCTCTTATAAGTCTTGTTAATACATTGGACCCATCCATATAATCTCTCCACTCAAGATCTTAAGTTTAATTACATCTACAGAGTCCATTTTGCCATGCAGGGAAAGTTACTCAGAGGTTCCAGGGAATTAAGAAGTGGATATTTTTGGGTAATAATATCCAGCCCACAGATGATATACATGCATAGTAATAATCTAATGATTACTGGATATATATCATGTTGCAATATGATAAATAACTGGCTGGGGATAAGAAAAATTCAGCTGGCAGTTTTCAGTTCAAGCAGCTCATATAACTATGAGAATTCTGAGAATAACTGATGGTTGAACTGCATCTTAGGGGATAAGTAGGAATCCATCAAGGAAAAAAAAAGACAAGAGGAGTCTGGTCAGAATACCCTTGTTAAAGGGGCAGTAAGTAGAGGCAAACTGAAATTGCTGGCTTTGTTGATAAACAATTTTTTGACATAATCACAGAAATGAAGTGTATATATAAGTAAATGGGAACAGAAGAAAAAGAGTATCAGTCAGAGTAAAGGGCTCATAAAAAGAGACCTTTATCCTCCTCATTTTATTTTCCAGTTTATCTCCCTTGGTGGTTAACCTTTCACTTGATGGCTCAGGGTTCTTGTTCTTTTCTCATTGCTGTTTAGTTAAATATGGGAAGATCAGAAATCATTTCAGTTATGTACTTCATATGTTAATACTCATTTGGCTTATGAAAATAAATATACCTTTATGAAAATATTATTTCAACTTTTATTTTACTTCTATTATTATTATTTTTTCATCTTTGAAAGCCCTTGGTAAACAAGAAAGAATGAGCATGAAGGTGCAGAGCTGAAGCATTGAGCCTGTCATAAAAGAGCAGTTAGCTAGTAGTAATTTTGAAAGTAAACCTTACTTATTCACTGATTATCAGGAGCAAAGGTAGAGAAGAAATTATCTGTGGTCTCTGTGTGGTAGCCTGTCTCCTTTAAGAGAGTGAGTTTCCTGAAGGTCGAATCCAATTACGAGTCTCAATTTGACAATTTTGTATAAAAATCAATTCCTTTAGTCATCAATATTGCAATAACAATTATTGACATAATAAATATTATTGACTTAATACCATAATTAAGCAATACACTCAAGTAAAAAATTTGTAAACAGACCTGAGTTTGAATCCTAGTATTGTGATTTTTCTGTGTAGTATAGAACAAGTTTCTTAAGCTCTCCAAGATTATTCTTTCATCTATTCAACGAAGATAATAACAGCTTCATGACTTTGTTGAGAAGATTTTAAAGAGTGTAATAGTAGCACATTTCTTTCAGGAACCATATGAGGAGTCTTTAGGTTTTAAAAAGTTTAGACTAGTTTCTAACAAAAGTGCTCAGTTTTGTCAGTATTGTTAATTTATTATCAAATAAATTATTATTATTTTTTTTGTCACTTTAGGTAAACCTTGGAAGCAACCAGTACCTTTTCTCTGTCGTAGTAGATCCTAAAGAAATGCCCTGCTTCTGTTTGCGCCATGATGTTGACGCCCTACTCTGGCAGCCACACTCCAGCAAACAAGATGATATGTGGGAACACATTGCAACTTTCAATGCTCTAGGTATAAAGCAAGCTCTTTGACAGTGTTTTCCATTACACAAAAAATTAGTTATCATTAAGTTTATTTGCCTTTTTCTTTTTAATTTGAGCTATCCTAATTACATTTAGATTAATTTGTGGTATGACTGGTTGCTTGTATTACTTGTGTTTTAGTTGATGAAGGCTAATGCTATTAGAACAGAGATAATCTGTTCTTATGCTTGTATGAAAGATTAACACAGAATAGAAATGGAAATGGTTATCTAACCACTTGAATCATTCTAATCAGTCATTTGCTTATTTTAATTCTTTTAAGTTATGCAATATTATAATATGAACAAGGGAACTTGTATTTAGGTTTCTTCATAGTAATCTTTAAAAGTAGCATAGAATTGCTCTAAGGTAATGTACATTAGATAGCATGTTCCACTGAACTTAAGTGGCCATTATAATGGAAACACTTAGAAAAGTGGCATTAAGCAGAAATTACATTTATTTGGTAGAATAAAAGGGAAAATACTGATTTCAAAACTAGGACTTAAAATTTTTAAGCCACTTTATTATAAGAGTGTGCAGTCATTTATTTTATGTAAAAATACATTAGTAACTATTGTGTAGGAGAAATTTTTTATGTTAATTAGCCACCATGACTTTATTGAAAGGTTGTTTTAAACTGACAGAAGGAAGTAAAATTGTTCATTTTAATGGATAAATGTGCACAACCCTAACTGTAGAGATTTGTCAGTTATCCTTTATGGTGTAGTTAATAACGTAGGCTACTAAACTGATTAATTCAGACACCAAATAGATTTTTATGACCTGAAATTCAAAGTTTAATAGATTTAGCTATATATTTTTAGCCTCTGTACTGTCATTCCTATTTTATAAAAAATCTCCTCTTTCAGTAAGAGGAGAGTTCTGTCATATGTTTCAGATGCTCAGATCCTCCATTTGTATGCCCAAACCCTCTATTATAGAGGAAATCTGCTATGCTTGAGTCTAAATTAAATGAACTGTACATTAGATATGTACTCTTGAGATATAATCTGCATTACTAATTCTGTCAAAATTAGTTTGGACAGCTAATTCTAAACTACTCACATAGGAGTCTACGTCCTCTTCACTTTTCCTTCTTCAAACCTTACAAAAACAGTATTGATCTTCCTGTGCCCCATAGCTTTGCTCATTGTTTTTTGTTGAGATTTTGGTTTTCATTAGTGTTACATTTTTTTATTGCACATGTTATAAAATTTAGAAACCATGTACCAATCTGAAAATTCTAGATTATCTTTCAAAACATAAATGTCCTTTAAATATGAAGAGATACTTTTTATTAAAACATGTGCATGATTTAAGATTGTTCAATTTCAAGGATATCCTAATTAAGTTTTTTATTAGATACTTGAGTCTTTTTTAGCTTGAGTAGTTTCAAAGTTCTGCTTTTGGGGGCTGGAATACAAAAACATCCTATTATAGTTTTGATATTACTGTATAAAAACACCACAAACATTGTAGGGATCATGGGAGAATGCATTGTGAATTAGTACCTTCAGGGATGCATTATGAACAGCCTCTTAAAGTAACTTCATGATATTATTTATTATACAGACATTTTTCCTATTTGATAAGAGAAAACACGACTCTGCTATATTTGTTATTCATCCACCTACATACTAAACTGGCATTTAAAGATCTTTTGGTGGACTGGTGTTGTGGCTCAGTGGTAGAGCACTTGCCTAGCAAGTGCAAGGCCCTGGGTTTGATCCTCAGCACCACATAAAAATAAATAACAGGATTATGTCCAACTACAACTAAAAAATAAATATTTAGGGCAAAAAAAGGTCTTAAACATTAAGATGCCAAAAGTTTTCAGATTTGTAGTGTTTTAATTATTCATGGAAATTAAATGGAATTATATTGTGCTGTTCTTGAAGAGATGAATTCCTATTTTGTTTCTTAGGAATTAAAGCTGTATTTTTGCACTGGTTGGGAGAAACTGTGGGTAAATTGCTAATGGTTCTGAATTCAACCATGATTGAATATTTATGGTATATATTTTACTTAGGCATTTTAATTTGTAATAGAAGTTATAAGATATTCAATGTTAAGCCATTATTTTCTCCCTTCTGCTTAACATACTTTTTTTTGTTGTTGTTGTTCTTGTTGTCTGTCTGTCTGTCTTATATTTTTGGCAGGTTATGTCCAAGCATCAAAAAGAGACAAAAAATTTTTTGCCTGTGCTCCAAATTATTCCTATGCAGCCCTTTGTGAGTGCCTTCGTCGAGTTTTCATCTATCGTCAGCCTACTCCCATGTCCACTGTGCTTTACAACAGAAAGGAAGGCAGGCATGTAGGGCAGGTTGCTAAGCAGCAAGTAGCTAGCCTAGAAACCAATGATCCTATTTTAGGCTTTCAGGCAACAAATGAGAGATTATTTGTTCTCACTACCAAAAACCTCTTTTTAATAAAAGTAAATACAGAGAATTAATTTTTCCAACATGTTGACTTCTCTGTACTGGGAAAGTATTCAGCAGTGACTAAAGGACTGGGTAGTTATACCATAACCTGTTAAGTTTTAATATATTAAAAATATCTCATGGATTTTTTATATTTTAAAGGATATTAGAAATGTATTTAAAAGATTATGATACTGTAAAAACTATGGAATGAAACTGCAGATTTAGAAACATTGGCTTCTGTAAAAAAAAATGTAGTATTGGCAAGTATAATTATTTTTAAAAAACAAGCTAGAATCTCATATTTTATAAATGAAACATGTGTAGTTCAGTGTTTAAAATAAAAATATATAAAAAAAAAATAAAATAAAATAAAATAAAAATATATATCATGTACTTTTCATTGATTAGGTTGGTACGTCTGTAGAATGTTTAGGTTAACAGTTGAAATGTTGAGTATTGTAAAAACTTATTTAAATGGACTAAATATCTGAGTCTATGCAAAGCAGGAAGTATAGCAGGTTGAATAGTCCTAAAGTTGCTCAGAGATCTTGGTTGTCTTTCAGATGAAGCATAGCTTTATTTAATTTTTAATTGTTTTGCTCTGCCACCTAGATAAGGTTAACTACCATGTTATCCATTGTTGCATAAGAAAGTACCCCAAAACCCAGTGATTTAAAATAAGATTTATGACTTTTCACTGTTCTGTAAGTTGACTGGCTGTGCTCTGCATGGCCTCTCAACTTTTAGTATGCTAAACTGGGCTGCATCCCACAACAGAACAAATGTTTGAAGAGGGCAAGCTTCAATATGCAGTACCATGCCTGTACTCCCTTCATATTTGCAAGTCACATGGCCAAGTCTAGAATCAGTGTCAGAGAGGACTATATAAGGACATAGACAGCAGGAAGTATGATTCAATAGAGCCATTAATGTAGTAGTCTACAAACAAGGACTAAGGACAATAAATTCTCACAGCTTAAACAAAATAATTCTGTTTGTACATTAATTTTTTTCACCATGATTTTCAGTTTTATTTCCCTAGGTTTCTTTTGTTTCCCCCCCCCTTTTTTTTTTTTGGTTGTTGTTGTTGTTGTTTTGGTACCAGGGATTGAATTCAGGGGCCCTTAACCATTGACTCACATCCCCAGACCTTTTTTAGTTTTGTTTTTAGAGACAGGGTCTTACTGAGTGGCTCGGGGCCTTACTAAGTTGCTGAGGCTGGCTTGGATCATCCTGCCTCAACCTGTGCCCAGCTCCCTGGGTTTCTTTTAGTTTTTAGTTATCTGGAGTTTTTCTTAATAAGACTTTACTCTAAAAAGCAGAAAATGAAGATAAAAAGAGGTAAGATAGAAAATAGCTGTTCCTAACTTATCTTTTGTCAATCTGAGCAAGTATTTCACTGAATTGGATTTTAATGAAAGAAGAAAAAACAGGCTTAACAGAAGAGAAGGGAAAAGATGGGAATTGCTTACATGTTCTTAATCCCATCTCAGAATGCAGTTTCCTAGAGAGAAATTTAAATGGGTTTAAAATATATTACTAATTTTTGCCCCAATTTAAAATAAAAGATTTGTAGCTTGGGTATATGGAAAATGTCAAAGTCAGAAAATATGGTTTCTAGATTGAAAGATTACATAAATTTACTTTTGTCTTCTCCCTGGTACCAAAGAAGTTGCTTTCAAGTTTCTTCTCATAAATATACAGTTTTGAGGAGTTACTTAACTATTAAGTGAAAGTAATATTCCCTAATCCATAAACTCAAATGTGAAAATCTAAAATAAAGTCTCATTATGGAGAGTATAGTTATTATATCTTCCCCCCACTGTGGAATTAGGCCTCTTAATACAAATAATGGAAAAACAGACCTAAATTAACTTAGGCAAAAGAGAGGAATTAATGGCTTATATTGCCAAAATTTCAATAATAGCTCTGAGTTTAATCATTGATACGTTAATGATCAGTTTTCACTCACAGCCACCTAGCTCCGTACGTGTTTGCTCCATATTTTAATAAGTTCTTGCCTCACTATAGTGAGAAATATGGTTGTTACATCCCTGCATTCTTATATCTAATAGGAAACCTTTGTCCCAGAAATCATAGCAAAAGCTCATTGTGAATGATTGGTTCTTAATGGGTCAGGTTCCCATTTATGAGCCAACTACATGATAGAGATTTTGCTTTTGGAAAGTACCCACTGGCTTATATTTAAATAATACTCTCCGTACCTGGGGCCAAAGAGTGGAGATAGTAATACACAAATGGAATTATAAATTATGGTCTAGCTTCTGAAATAAAGAATGGATGTCACTGCCCCCAGATATAGGAAATGAGCACTGAAATGCTATTTGCTACAAGAAAAATTATTAATAAAAAGAAATATAATGAAACAATGTGGTTATGGTAATAGAAAATTTCTGATAAATTCTTTTTTTAAAAAAAGTAGCCATTTTAACAGCATTATTGAGGAATCGACTGAAAATAAAAGAAAATTTCAATGAAAGAAACATTGAAAGATTTCACAAAATGGAGACAGGATTGCATTTAAGAAGCAGGGTTTGTGCACAATTTCAGCCTTTGCCTGGAATGTGAACTGTGGCCTCCTTCAGCCTTTGACCACAGGCATCTGAACCACTGGACAGTTAAATTGTGCATAGCAATTCAAGGTGCATACCAAGGGGTCTAAGTACTCTTGTTTATGGACATTTGCATTCTGTTTGTACTTTCTTTATCTTCTATCAGTCCTGTCACTGTTTTTTCTCAACATACAGAAATCCTTATTAGCTCCCACTTTTCCTGCCTTCATTGGAGCACTGATTCACAGCCGTCTGAATCTGTGTATTCCAAATTACAATTTATAAAAGATTCCCTCTCCCCAAATAAAGTCCTTTTTCACTTCTGCAGTGTCCGAGTGTGGATTGACCAACACAACATACAATAAAATGCATATTTAAAATATTTTGATTGGGAAATATGTAGTTGATCTTCTGTGCCATTGCCTAGCACACAACTCCTAAAATCCTTGGAATCTCCAAAATGATAAGCATCTTTTATTTACACATGAGTTGAATGAGGGGTGGGTGGCTGGTCACTGTGAGGGTAAAGCCATGGTCAGAGGATTTAATTAGAGCATTGGGACTTTCAACCCCGACCTCTAACCTCCAAAAAGTGTTAAAGGTCAAGTGGATCATGAGTGGCAGTGAGATGAAGCCTCCGTAAAACCCCACATGGACAAATCTGGAGAGCTTTCAGATAGCCCAACACATGAGAGATTCCAGGAAAGTAAACAAAAACATTTACATGTAGGGAGAGTAATTCATCCCAACTCCATAGGGACAGAAGTTCCTATACTAGGAACCTTTCCAGACTTCACTCACCCTGTGTATCTCTATCTAGAGCTTTGTTTATATCCTTTAAAATATTTTTAAAAAAATTTTAAATACATTAGTTGTTCACTAGTTTATATGTGTTTCCTGAGTCCTGTGAACCGCTCAAGCAAATTGATCAAATTTGAGGGGTTATGGGAAGTGATTCATAGCCAATAATAGGTCAGAGAGGTAAAATAACCTGGGCATTGCAGTTGGTACTGGAAGTGTGAGCAGTCTTGTAGGACTGAGCCCTAAATCTGTGGGATCTAACTGAGGAAAATTCTGAGATGCTCTATGTTTAATTACAAGGATCAAAGGTTAATCTGTTATTAAGCAGGGAGCTAAGAACAAATAAAATTTTACATTCTTGAATGTATGTTAAAATCTTAAATCTCATCTCAAGGCCCACACCCCAATACATCTTGCTTGGAATCTGAAACAATATAGAAGCAACAATTGTGTCTGAAGGATTGCCCTTCCATTTCTCCTATAGTGAGTCAAGTGTCAGTGTAAACTACTTGTTCCAGGACCTGGTCCTTTCTGACTAGCATTTGTAACAACTCAATAAACCCATTTAGTTCAGTGAATCTTCTATCTCAAAAGTTTTGGTTTAACACTAGTGCTAGAATTGATGTGTGGGGAAAGTCACTTGTATTTTATATTACAGTTGCTTTTGGAAAATGTCAACTAGACTAGAGCTGACAGGAATTTTCAATAATAAAAATTGGGGGAAGAAGGCATGGTGAAGTCATTGGCTATTTTTACCATAGGTATCAGCAATTCCACATCTGGGTATACACCCCAAAGAAGTAAACTACATAAATGTTCATAGTGGCATTATGCATAATAATCAGAAATTATAAAAAGCCCAAATAACTATCAATTGATAAATGAACAAATAGAATGTGATATATCCTTACAATAGAATATTACCTGGCAATGAAGGAAGTAGTGATACATGCTCAACACAGGTGAATCTTGGAAACGATATGCTAAGTGAAAGAAGCCAGTCACAATACACCACATATAGTATAATTCCATTTATATAAAAAGTTGGATCTATATCTGTTAAAAAAAAAAAAAGCAGATTAGTGCTTGCTAAAGGTTGAGTGGAATAGATAATGGCAGCTGATGGTAAGTTTATTTTGGGGGTGATAAAAATTTCCTAAAATTGATCACAGCAATAACTATACCATCCTGTGATTGAAATGTATAATTTAGGGGCTTTTTGACAAATAGGTGGATTGTGTGGTATGTGGATTATATCTCAAGTCATGGAAACAAGATGAAAGAAATGTTGCCAAGGTCAGCTTTCATTCTAAATATGTATAGATTTTTTTTCTTAAATGGTGCTTTTGCCTTCAGTTTGTTTATATATTTTATTTTAAAAGAATTTAAAAGGAAGTTTGGGGGCTCACAGTTTCAGAGGTCTCAATCCCTAGATGGTTGGCTCCATTGGTCTGGACTTAAGGTGAGGCAGTACATCATGGCAGAAGAGTGTAGTGGGAGAAAGCAGCTCAGGACATGGAACCCGGAAGCAGAGAGAGACAGCACCCCTAACCATGGATAAAATATGAACCCCAAGGTATGACTTCATTGATCTACCTCCTTCAGCCATACCCTACATGCCTACAGTTGCCCCCATTTAATCCCTATAGGGGATTAATGCTCTGATTAGGTTAAAGCTCCCGTAACCCAATCATTTCGCCTCTGAATTTCATTGCATCGTCTTACAAATGAGCTTTTGGGGAACACCTCATTGAAAGCGTAACAGTAGGGATATTAAGTTACCAGTGATACTGTCATCAAAATATCTCCAATGAAGTACTTTTTCTGTAATGTTGTAAGTAGTTATTTGGACAAAGGCATACTCTATTCTGTATTTATTTTATACAGATATTTATATTTATCTAAAACTGTGTGAGTCTATAGAAAGTGATTTAAACTATCAGCCTTTTATTCTTGGTAACATGCAATCTTTGAAAATCACAAAGAACTCTACACATTGCTTATTTAGGAGTGGAGTCAGAATGAGTGTTGAATGTTAAGACTCCCCCACTCCTGAAGATATGTGTGCTACTAAGTGGTTTTATAGTTAAAATGAACTGATATTGTAGATTTTCTTTGAGTATGCTATTGTTCAAAATTAACATCTCTTTTGATTTTATCCTGTATATATCTTTAGTAATGAAGGATTTAGACCAATAAATGAGAACAGCCTTTGTTTACATGTCCAGGGTCTAGTTGAAAATCACTGCCATGGATCTTGGAGAAATAATGCTCATTGTACATAAAGATATGAGGCCTTTTAGGGCCTTGGGACTGGAGAAAAGCTTTAATGTCCATGTAAGGAGTTTCTAATGATCTGGAAATTCTAATTTTCTCTGTCTTTGTGTTTCTTGCTTCCTCTCCTTCCCATCTTTCTCCTTTCTCCCTTCCTTCTCCTCCATCTGTCTCTGGCAGCCACTGCTTAGGTGGAGTTTCCTCCCCTTACCCAGACATTCATCTGCCATACACCTGCCAGAAGAGTGTTACAATTGATGGAAAAATAAATTCATTTGACAACTGGTGTATTAGGATCATCTTAGTACGTAAAAGACAAAGTTTACCTGTTCTTACCTCTGTTGACAATTCATTGGTATCACATGGCAAAACAACTGTGACAAGCTAATATTCCTATAACTAAGAGTGGGTGGGGGTCTTTGATAATGAGAGATACTTGTCTTCTGAGGACAATATAGAAAAAGGTAGTTTGAAAGAAGAGGTTGGGAATAACAGGGATGGATCACATAATTAACCTAGTCTGCTATGTTTATTATTGGAGCAAACTGTGAAATTTGCATTTGCACATGTGTGTGGGTATGTGTGTGATGGGGGAGAGAGTATGCTGGAGGTGAACTGTTTACCATTATATTACAATGAGAAAATAATTAAAATATTCTCCAAATACAGTGGTTTTTCCTAAATTTGAGCGTCAGATACATTTGTTCATTGATCACATATATAGCAAGTATATGCTTCTGTGTTACTTTGCTAGGTGCTGAGGATGATCAAAATGTCAGAACAGGTCTTTCAGGAGTTTTGTTTTATAAAAGGAACAGATTTCCCCCAATATCTACTGTAAATTGGAGACAATGATTCATTCCTCAGAGCTGTTTTGAAAATTGTATGTTATATAGAGTGCCTCATTTTTAAACATGCTACTTTCCTCAAAGGAATTTATGATATCTTAAAGAATATGCGACTGTTAGACATGAAGTGAATTGTGATAGCATGATATTGGGTATTAAATGAAATTTTTCCTCTCATAATTGATTAAAGCCCCCAGAGAAAGAACAAAATTTGCTAAGTGTGCTACCTTGTAGGATTGGAGAACCACCTGCTGTGGGTACCAGGGCTTGCTGAGAGACTAGTGTTATGCAGAACCTTTCTTACCATTACTCTCTCCTATTACCTCCAAGTGATTTTAGAGGATTGACATGGAGATAAATTTGGCAAGGGTGAGAGAGGGAGTACCTGACTAGTTTTCTAGTTGGTTATAAAGTTTGGGGGGTTAAACAAGGGGTGACTGCATTTATTTCCTAGCTGGATATCTGTTTAGCCAGCAGGCTTTTCCACCTACCCAGTGCTGCAGGAGCAGGGTAAAGAGCAGTATGGGCAGGAGGTTTGGTAGTGAGGAAAAGTGGCAGAACTCATGTACTAAGTTCCCAGTGCCTGAGAGGTATGAAAATGGGTTCTCTTTACAAATGTGGCACCAGTGTTAGGGATGAGAGTAGATGAGATTAGAAGCCAGAGGTTCTCCAGAGACCACAGGGTGTGTAGCAATGAAGCAGTGCGAACCAGAGCAGCTTCAGGTTGTTACTATATGGGAATAAGATATATTGTGTGGCTGGTTTTCCCACTGTCAAAGACAGAAAGTTTAATTCACGAGTGAGAGGAGGCAGGGCAAAGCAGCTAAGCACATAAGCATTTGTGACAGCAGCAGTAGGTTGTGATATAGCAATTGAGCATCTGACTACTATAACCAGATTGCATTGGTTCAAATCTGTAAAAGGGCAGTGGTGGTAATGATTGTACCTACCATACAGGACTATTGTAAGAAAGAAGTTCATACATGAAAGAATATTTGGCATAGTAAACAATTATGGCTGTTTCTACTGGTATTCTATATACATCCTGAAAAGAGGTACTACTTGGAGGGGTGGACACAAAAAGAATTTTAGACTTTATAAGAATCTGAGCTTCCTCAGGGAAAGAAATGGCTTATTATACCTACAGTGACTGCCTCGTAGTAGATGCTCCATGAATGTTTCACAATAGATTAATGATAAAGTAATGTTGAAGAATATATGAATTTCAGGCAAAAGGATTGTTAATGGGAAAGTAAAACGAGAAGCAGGATGTTAAAGCAGGCGTGTGAAGCAGCCACTGCCTTAGCTGGGATAACACAGGATTTCTCTGGGATAACACAGGATTTCTCGTCCTCAGCAGTATTCACATTTGGGGCTGGCTAATTCCTGGTTATGAAAGGACTTCCTAGAAATTATAGACTCTTTAGCAGCATCCTAGTCTCTGCCTACCAGATATCAGTAGCATGGACCCTCAGTCTTTATAACCATGTCTGAAATCTTGCCACATTTGCCCTGGGGAACACAGTCATTCCTGGGGTATGTGTGGGAATAGGGAAAAATAAGCTCTGGACATTAGGTTAATGTCAGATTGGATAAGGCTGGAAGTCTCTAATTAAAGCTCCCAGAGCTTATTTTGAAGATAGGGAACTGTAGGAAATTTGGGGCTGGGAAGTAGTGAGAATAAAGTGATACTTGTATAGTTTCTCCTGGTAGGTGGAGCTCAGTGGGAGAGCACTTGCCTAGCAAGTGCGGGGCCCTGGGTTTTATTCCTAGCACCAGAATAAAAAAAAAAAAGGAGATGGTGTTCTGTAAAAGCCTATGGACAACAGGAACAGGAGGCATGAGATAGATCAGTGTGAGGGGAATCCTTGGAAGAGCACCTGAGAACACAGCTGGAGTAATAGCAGTGGTAGTCAAAAGAGAACATAGACAATATAGAGAAAGAGGACAAGGAAAGAAGGAAATACAGTACAGATTTCTGATACATCTGTAATCAGGAAAAATTGTAGAGGGAATATATCATCTATAATTCGAGTCATTCTGTGTGGAAAAATCTAGCCTTTTAAATTTCTTTGGAAAAAAAAAAATCTCTTAAGGACAGGGAATTCTCCTTTTAAAAACAAATGCAAAAAACCTTTGGGACCTTGAAACAAAAGTAGACCAATACTATCTTAAATTCATACATTTATATCTACATGACTGGTTGACATTTTTGCCTTCAAGTCTGTAGTTATAAGAAATAGAATTTTAAAATGCTTACAACAACTAATACATACAGAGCACCCACAATGCACCAGCTCCTATTCTAGCACTTTACATATAAACTCTTATTTCATATCTTATTGTTTTCCAGAAAAGGAGACTAGGATACAGAGAAGTTCAATAACCTATCTGAGTTACGTAGCCAGTAAGTAGCAGAACCTGGATTTGAGCTAAGTCAGTCTGTACTCTGCTGGGTTCTTAACCACTTTTAGGTCTTGCTTTGTACACATGGGTAGTAACTAACTTTATTTTGTTTTGTTTTGCCGTTTCCAGTCCTGGGGGTGAACCAAGGGTCTTGTGCGTCGTGCCAAGCAAGCCCTCTACCATTGAGCCTAGGTCTACATTTTGATAATATAGTAATGACAACTTAACACATTATGTCCCAGGTCTCTAGTAATGATTAAGAAATACATTTGTACCTTAAGTGCTAATATTCTAGAGACTTGGAACATACATGACATCGCTTTCATTTTGCTGCTTGGTTAATTTTTGCTCCAGTTTTCAGTATTCAATATCATCGGAGACAAAGACTGGGAAAATAAGTAATTGAAAATATTTAGATCAAAGATATGGTGGCACACACCTATAATCCCAGCTACTTGGGAGGCTGAAGAAAGGATGGCAAGTTTGAAGCCAACCAGGGCAGTCCTCGTCTCTAAATAAAAAATGAGCTGGGGATGTAGCTCCGTGGTAGAGTGCCCCTGGGTTCAATCCCCAGGACAGCCAAAATAAATGAATAAATAAACAAACAAATAAGATTGAACTTGATGTTTCAGTTAGAAGCTCATGATTTCATCCTGTGCTTGGCAGAATGGTCAGTATAATTTCCACCATGATTTCTACAGCACTAGTCTGAATTCCTTCCAAATGAATGCTTTTTTATGATCTCCCTTCTGATCTGAGGGAGTGACTGATCCCAGCTGTGTGATAATTCATAATTAGGCCTGAAAAGGTTATTACAGCTTGGTGCAATGGAAAGGAAAGCTGCCATTCAGCTGCTCGTGAACAACCTTCCTTCAGGCTGTGCTCTTCCATAGTTGTTTAACCATTCTTCAAATCCCGTCTCCCTTTTTTCTTTCTTCTTTTTTTAATAACCTCTCTTGATGTGATTTTCTTAAAGCATTACTTCAACCTTTGTTGAATGCTGACCTAAAAGCACTTGTTTACTTACCCAAAGACCTTGTTTTACAAAGATAGCAGCCAGCTAAGCTCCCAGATCTACTGGTGTCTATGAGTCATTGACGCAGCAGGAAAGCCTGTTGACCTATTTGCCAAGTCTATCTACAGTGGAGAAGAGTTGCAGTGACAGATTTTTTTTTAAATGAGTGAACTCTAGTAGGGTTCAATAGTCCTTTCCACTGCATTCCTGGTAGGACTTTGAGATGACATGAGGACTCATAAGGATTGACTCATTGTAGAGAGAGAAAGGAATAGTGTGAGCCATCTGTTCCTCAGCAAATGTGCTCACTTGTGTGTTAACAAGTATTGATCCTAGATATGATGGCAGTCTTAAAGCAAGCAATGAGAACTTTCAAACTAATGTGGAATTAGAAACTCCAATCAGTCCTTGGTTATCCAGTACCAAATATAATGGGTTGGGTCAGAAATGTTGCTTTTCATAAGCAAGAAAATTCAGCATTGCTTAATACACATTTAAGGCTATTCAGAGGGAAGTTTTTAAACAATTATGTTCCCTGATTTTCTCCAAAAATTATATTTAAAACCCCATGAAATAATATAAAATATATGTTGATACTATTATTTTGTTTTCACCCAGAGAAAAGTAATGTGCTAATTAATAGCATCCTTTAAAGAGTACTGCCTTGCTGGGTTTGCCCATTGTTGACTTCTAAATTTAATTAAAATAGGAATCCTAGAGAAATTCATTAACTTTTTTTTATTAGTTGCCTAATGCAACAAATTATTAAAAGAGCAAATTAGTACAAACTTGGGAGCTTTAAATAACACAAGCTGATTATCTGAGTTTGGGAGTTTGGAAGTCCACAGTGGGTCTCTCAGGGCTAAAAGCAAGGTGTGGGCAGGCAGCATTCTTTTAGGAGGCTGTGGGGGAGCATTTTTGCCCTTCCTGTTCTAGCTTTAAAGCCTGCTTGCGTTCCTTGGCTCATAGCCTCTTCCACCTCAAAGCAGGACATATGGCTACTCAGCTTTTCCCATGCTGCATTATTCTGTTGTGACTCTCTGCTACTTCCTCTAGTTTTAAGTGCCCTTTTGATTACATTGGATCTCCAGAGCTATCTCTCTGTTTTAGTTAGCAGATTAGTGATATCAGTTCCATCTCAAAACCTTAATGTTTCTTTCCCATGTGCAGGAACATATGCACAAATTCTAGGGATTAGGAAGCAGGCTTCTTTGTGGGGGGCATTATTTTTTCTATTTCTGCTGTTCATAGCCCGCTACCTAGAGCACACAGATTCTTAAATCAAGATTATAGGTTGAAGCTTTTAAAATTATCATTTGTTTGGTAATATTCTTATACATACATTTTATTAGTGTGAATATATATAATGTATATACACATATTAACAAGTTATCTTTCAAGTATATCTTGAAAGAATCTCTACCTCAAATTCTGCTTGAAATAAGACAAGGTATAAACAAAGAGATATAAGTAGAAATATTTACTACAATTATTTAAAAATTGTTAATGAAGTGATTATGCAAATGTATAGTAAAAACGCAAAGTGATCCTCAAATAAATAAGATAGCAGATCAAGCACCTTTTAAAATAACTTGTGGGAGACAGAATTAAAAGTGGTTTGATGATAAAATAGGTAGAAAAAAACAACAGCTGTAATACACCATGAGCAGACTACTGAAGAGATAAAGACCAGTTTACCATAGTGGAGCCTGATGACTGTTCTGGGTTCAGATTCAGTCAGGTGGGAAAGTGAACAAGGCTGCAATCAGAGGGATTAACTGAATGTCTCTGTGGTCAACTGGATCTGTAGCCTTTCTTTCCTTGCCCTGTTCACAGATCACATTATCCAAAGCATAAAATTTGTTGCTGCTGCTGCTTCCTTTTCAATAAAAAAAAAAACAAAACAAAAAACAGAATGGACTGATACCAACTAAAGCCAGTTGGTAATGATTTTAGCATTTCTGAGAAAAGTATTTCTCATTGTAGCCTTACAGATGGTTCTCTGTTGACTCACAATGAAGTAGTGGACATAACCCTGAATTTCCTTACTTAAGTTCCAGAATTTGTTTTCTTTTTTTTTCCCCCCCTCTGGAGAATGACCTAGTCAGAAAAGAAACTAAGACTCAATGTAAAAGAAAATCTTAAGTGGCAACCTTTCATTCATTTTAAACAAAAATAAACAACTTGTGGCAGGAAGGTAATACAGAGGATTAGCAAAATAATTTTGGAAAGGAATTTCCCAGAACTGAGAACCTGAGAATCTTCAGGTTAAGAGGACCCACCTCTTGTCTAGCAAAATAAGCATGGAAAGACCCATACCTAGATAGTGGCATGAACTTACACAATACCAAGTTTAAATACTGAGCCTATAAACTTCAAAGGGAAAAAGCACAAACCATTTAGAAATAATAATCATACTGATATCAAATATTTTTTCAAGTATTCTGGCAAATAGAAAATAATGCATACTAAGTTAAAAATTCTGTCATAAAGTTATTTCTACCCCACAAAAATAAAGTGGTAACAAGTGTCTCATGAGAACAGTTGTGTAGTAGATTAGAAACCAACCAATCCAGTTAGGAACTGGAGGACAGAGGTCTGAGAGTGAGAGTGAGTGCACTTTGGATAAAGTTAGATTTTAATAGAAAAAAAACACAGTAGTTGAGATAGTCAGAGTATGCTAAATATACCTAGTACACTAAATAAAAAGGTAAGAGATCAAGTTATATATAAAATCCCTGAGCAAAATTTAAAAATGGAGAAGTCACGTTTCACATACTATGCTGATACCTTCCATGAAATTAAGATTTTAACCTTAATTTCCCCTTTGAGTTGCATTGGGTCAAGCTATTCACTCACAGAGGAGGAAACACAATCCTAACAAACTACTTAGGTTTTAACAAATAATACTTATACTATCTTAAATATGAGAGAGAGGAGGAGGTACACTAAAAAGCCATGAGGTATGTGACATGGCTATGCCACAGGATGTCACCAAATCTTTAGTACAGTTTACCAAAATCCTACAAGCTTGGATGAGAGATGTTTATGGAAGCATGTGCTCTATTCATGTTATGGTACAGGTAATGTGCAAAGAGGCTCGGTCCCAGTCTCTGGAATGGCAATGATAACATAACCTTCCTAGGAATCAGCCGACATCTTTGGAGGTAAGGGTAAAGGTTTGGGAGGGTGTGGTATAGTTTTGATATCCATGACTGATGGATTTGGAAGAGAAAGGTAGAAATATCACCTATATTTGAATTGCCAGCATTATACCTTCATCAATTATAGTAAGTAAGTACTTTGGTTATAAGTGACAGAAGTACTTGGAAAGATATAGCTGCATGAACAATGAACTATCTGGGATCTCAGAAAGTGAGCCAGAACTTAAATACTATTGGCATACATTTCCTCTCAGCTTCTTCTCCATCTTTGTGTATTACCCCCATTCTCTCCTGCTCTACCCTGGATTTCTCCATCCACTGGTAATGTGACCAATAATAGTTTATTCTGTTATATCCTAATAACTTTATGCTCCATAAGTTGGAAAAATCCCAGTGATGGCCTTGAGATGGTCTTGACTTGGTTCATGTACCCATTTTTTTGCAGTCATTGTGGCCAAAGGAGCAAGACTCATTCTAATAGTTCAGATGTGCAGCAGGGATTAGGCTGGTTACCAGACTACAGGAGGCCAAAAAAAGCACATGAAAGAATTTTGAGCCTAGGTTGTTTCCACAACACAAACAAGCAAACAAAAACTCCAGAGCTAATACAAATACAAAGAATAAAAATTAAAAAAAATCATAAAAATCAAGAATTTTAAAAACTCTAACTTGACTCCAGGTAAAATAGCAAACCATGGACTATCCAAGGTTTTATTAACCTATTGGATTATGGAGATTAGATTATATGGATACCAGCTCTGCAAACACCCACCCAAAGGAATTTTCTGTATCACTCAACCTTATAAACCCCATACAAATTACTCATAGCTTTCTAGTCACAAACCTAATAAACTTTCCTAGCAATCCAGGTTCTCAAGGTAGCCTTTGTCTCTCTGCAAGAAAGTTCACCTTCCCTTCTCCACCCTTACCATCCTCTATAAAATGTGCTTCTCCCAGTCTTCAGGTTCTGCTTTTTATTTGCAGCAATTTATCACATAAACTCATCTTTGCTAATGTGTTACATTGCCCAGGTAACAGAGCTCATTGTTGATTTCCTAGGATAAATCTCCCTGTATTCAAACTGTCTCCCTGGACCAATTACTTTTCTCTAAAATGCCAGTCTTTTTCATTTAAAATGCTTGCAAATCCTTCAGGTTATTAGGTTTATGGTAGCCCCATTAAGCAGAACAATAATGATTTATGTAAGAAGTTAGGCTTGATCTTTGTTTTGTTTAACAAAAAGGTTCCCTGTCTGCTGTCAGGTTCTTAAATCCTATAACCTTGCTTTGTTAGGATTGCTTTGTTGCCAGTGTCTTTTTGCAACTTACTTAGATCATCTCCCTGTTTATTTTTTTCCCCAGGAAAGTGTTAGTCCTCTTTGAAATTATTCTTTAGGATTTATAAGCTGGAAAGACCAGCTGTAGTGTTGAAACATCTGCTGAGAAAGCAGCAGGGACTTGGGTCAGAATAGATGTTGGTAAAACTTCTAGATCTGCCCTTCATGCTGCCTGTGACGTTAGGCAAGTCACTTAACTTCCATGAGCTTAAGTTTCCTCAGCTATAGAAGTTCTGACAATACCTTGCTGAGCATTGCACAAACTAAAGAAGATACTGAAGGAATCACTCTGCCAGGCCTCAGTGTCTCTGGTCTATGATCCAGTTGTGGTCTTTTCCTTGCTGCTGTATCTCCCAGGTTCCCAGCTTCCAGCTGGAGTCAGTCCATAGGTAACCCTGAGGGGTTAGAGGTGTGGGAGAGGGAGAAGCAGAAGTGTTCCCTCCATCTTCTCCACCTTGGATGGTGCATCACAGCCCAGTTCCTGCTCACCAGGTGCAGCATGTTGTCAGCTTCTGCCAGGTGCCTGTGACACTTGGGCTGTTGTCATTCTACATCCTCTCTCTATTCCTCTGGCCTAGGAGTAGTCATCCTAAATTCCTGCTTCAATAGTCTCTGCCTTACCTCACTGTTCCCATTTGGCTTCTAGTCTCTTCCATGATTCATGCAACCAACTCTGAGCTTTACACTAAGTGTTTTAAATGCTGTTTCCTGGTTAGTCCCTGACTGAACCACTTAACATAGTAATGGTATCTGATAGGTATTTATTTTCTTTAACAATATCATCATAAAATATAAATTTAAGAAAAATAGAGCTGGGTAGTAAAGTGATAAAGACAGGTTATACTCAGAAACTATTCCAATATCGGAAAAGAGACCTTGGTATAGAATTGGGCCTGATTCTGAATACAGGATAGGAAAATGGGGATTTATGGCCAAGGAGCAGAGTGGGCATCAGTGGATGGAAGATTATTAGGAAGAAACATTGGACTGAAGGATAATCAGATACCAAGGGTGAAGGATGAGAAATCAGATCAAGTATTAAGGGTGGGAAATTTATCTAAACAGACTTAGAAAATTCTTGCTACAATTGGGTAATTCAAGCCCAACAATGATGGATGCCAGTGTTGTGGAAGCTTTGAGGGCTCAGAAGAGCCTGACTAAAGTTTAGTCATGGGAAGTCTTTATCAATATCTAAGAATATTTCACTGATCAATAGAAGGTATAGTGTGTATGAATATTATAAAGAATATGGTAGCATACTAATAAAACAGTTTTGAATTCCTGCTTTCATACCTCTGTTCAAAGTGGGAACAAAGCAATGATAACCACATGTTTATGTGCTCTTAGTTAATGATATCAATGACCAATAAGGGGGATAAACACTCTTAATTGTTAATATTAATTAATGATATCATTAAAGTTGTCAGAATTGAAATGAAATCCCTTGTGTCAACCCTAAGTATAAAATAAAGCCACTAGATTTAAAGGAGGAGTTCTTGTGCACAATTATGTGGAAGTAACTATCCCAAAAGACTCTGCCAGAACCACCACCTTACAAATGTCCTGTTGTACAAAGACATTTACCTTGCAACTCTCTGTTCAACCTCAGATGCATGCCACCCTTCTTATTAATCATTATCACCAAGGATTATTGTTTCAAAATATTTTATGTAATCTTTCTCATTTTTCCCTTTTCAAACTTCCCTTTTCCACAACTTCCTTGAATATCCCATAGTTTACTAAGGCATATGTATTCTCATTATGTGAAATTCTAATCCCAAACACATAGCATTATTATCTCCCTTAATGGATCATTTAATATATTTCATTTTAGAATCTCGGTTTTCATATTATTGAACAGTATATGATATTTAACCAAATCACACCTAATCATCCCTTTGGGTGGTTATCCATCTTTGCTCTTAGGAGCATCATAGCAATTGGACATGAACACTATCAGAATGTTTCAATATCATCCCACAAAATCTTGCTTTATGTGCTCTTATTTAATGATATCAATGACCAATAAGGGGGGGAAATGACATAGATATACAGAAAGGAGAGAAAAATAACAAGAGTCCTAATGAAACTCAAGATCCTGATTCTAATATTCCTGAAACCAACATATTTCTTCTACTGATGAAATTTCCCTATATCCTCATAATAAATTTGCCTTTTTGCTTTTGCTAGGTTGCGTTCAGTTGAGCCACTTGCTAGCAAGCCTCACAGCTAAGTCATTGGCAGGCCCACTCTATCACAGGAGAAAAAAAGAGGGCTTTTGTCTTGAACAAACAAGATCAGAATGCAAGATAGTGACTACATAAGGCCCTTCGACTCATCATGCATATTGAAGCAGAAAGGAGAATTTGGAATTTTACCTCAAAGACATCCATTTAAAACCAAGAATCTTTAACACACATGCATGCACATATAGAGCTTTCAAAATTTTTCATTAGTCAACATTCAAAGTCTCTGTGTTTTCAAATCACTCTTGAAGGATTCTGTGAAGTTGTAAACATTTACCATCACTCATTCACAGCTTCAATCTGTTTCCCTCACTTGCCATCCAACTCTAAATAAATCTGGCTCACTTTCCCAAAGTTGTAACAAAAACGTTTAAGCAAAGAACTCATATTTTTTAACTTCTGCCTTTACTAATAATTTGGCAATGATAAATAATTGAATTCCTTGCATTTTTGATAAGGATAAAAGTGAGTCACCATGCGTATGTCTTTAATTTCAAACTAAGGAAACAGGACACATGCCCAAAAACAATTAAAAAACTAGTAGAGATACAGATAATACATCCCTTGACACTGATCAGTGGGTTGCCAAATGAATAATTGCATTGGAAAACAATTTCATAGGCACTTAACCCACCTATAATTGGCTCTTGATAGTTCTTTATTGCCCAGATAACAAGGACTTCAGATTGTTTACCTTTTATTCTCAATGCCTAGTATAAATGCTTGTCTAATTGAAGATGTTCAATAAATGTCTGTTGAGTGAAGAAAAAAAAAATGCCAGGCTCCATCCAGCTGTACTGTTTAGCCTGTGTCAAGGTTAAAGTCATCAACTCTATCAGGCAGGGAGCAGTTCAGGAAAACAGAAACTATATTAGGTGTTTCAATCAGAGGGGTTTTAATACAGGGAAATAGTTATACAAATAATGGAAAATGAGAATGCAGCAAGAGGATTCTGAGGTAGGCCCAAGGTAATAACTCCAGAAAGATCTATCCTACTATTGTCCCATAGAGCTGGGGAATGTGAGGCAATTTTGAGGTTACCATGCAAATCCAAGCAGAGGCCTTAAGGAGCTGATGATCAGAATTTTGAAGTGGGGCTTTCCTCATTTGTGGCAACTATTGGTATCACAGTAGGGGCAAAACAACATCAATTCTGGGACTGCTAAAATAACTTGGAAATGAGAGAAGCTACAACCACAAAGGCATTGCTGACAAGACCAGAGACAGAATACAGTATTCTTCCTCCATTTAACAATCTCTATAGCATAGTTTCTCAAGCAGGGGTGATTTTGCTCTCCAGGGGACCTTGGAAATGTCTGGAGACATTTTTGATGACCACAGCTAGGGTGAGGAATGTTGCTGGCATCTAGACGAAAAGGCCAGGGATCCTGCTTAGCATCCTGCAGTGCACAGGAGAGCCCCCATCAACAGTTATGTAGCCCAAAATATCAAGTGCTGAGATTAAGAAACCCTGCTTTCATAGAACCTAAGTGAAGGCAGAAGACAAGGCAGTCATACACGAGTCCTAGTCCACAGTACCAGAATGGAGCCTATAGAAGGGTAGATCTGTTGCTCAAAGAAAAAACACAGAAAAGATTGGCATATGCATCTGTCATTTCTGGATACAAAAATGTATGAATGTGGTGGACTGGGGTTTTAGCTCAGTGGTAGAGTGCTTGCCTAGCATGTGTAAGGCACTGGGTTTGATTCTCAGCACCACATATAAATAAAAATAAAAGTACGTTGACAACTAAAAAAAAATATTAAAAAAAAAATCCAAAAAGGTATGAATGTCCATAGACCAAACCAAATTTGATAAGTGGAGAAAGATAAACATTATGATTAATTTTCAACAGCAAATTGGTAATGGTTTGCATATATGGTATCTTCCAAAAGCTCATGTATGAGACAATGCAAGAAGATTCAGAGGTGAAATGATTAAATTAGGAAAATTTAATCAGTGGATTTATCCACTGATATGGATTAACAGAGTGGTAACTGTAGGCAGGTAGGATGTAGCTGGAGGAGGTGGGTCACTGAGGTTATGCCTTTGGGATTTATATTTTGTTCCTGGGGAGAAGAGCTTTCTCTCTCTGCTTCTGGTCGCAATGTCCTGGCCTACTTTCCTCTGCCACATCTTTCCACCATGACATTCTGCCTCATCAGGAGCCCAGGGCTATGGAAATGGCCAATCATGGACTGAACCTTTGAAACCATGAGCCAAAATAAACTTTTCCTTCTCTATATTGTTATTACCAGGTCTTTTGGTCACAGCAAAAACAAACAAACAAACAAACAACTCTGAGAACAAAAAGTAAATGGTTTGAAATTCTAGCAGTGATAAGTACAGTAGTTAAAATGTAAAGTATGCTGTGGCTAGAAATAGAACACAAATGGTATGCATAGAATTCATTTTGAATCCTTGTGGGGCACCTCAAAATTTCAAACAATTATCCTCTCTAGAGCTGCATCTGAGGCACAAGGAGAGGTTATTGTCATCACTGAGCAAGAGAGAGGGGCACACATACAAATGTTCAACACCTTAGCCAGTTAGCATGATTTAAACATTAGATCCATAGCTGAAGATTTCTGTTCCTGGGTGTTTTTGAACCTGGTTACTATTGCCACAAAACAAATTTCCTTAAAACAATGACCATTTCATTATTCTCATGGATTCTAAGAATCAGAACTTCAGTCAGGATATGGTAGAGATGACTTGCTGCTCTTCCAGTGTGTGGGACCTAGATTTGGCAGCCATAAAGACTGGGGTGACTCAGTGTCTGGAGACTGACATCATCAGGAGCTTTCTTCAGTCACATATCTGGCGCCTGGGCTGAGTTGAGCAAAGGATGCTGACCAGAGTGTCGACATATGTCTCCATCTGGCTTGGTTTCCACACAGCACAGTGGGCTCAGTATTGAGTTGTCCAGTTTTTATATCGTGGTGCATATCTCCAAACTCAGTTTTAGAGGACTGAGACTCCAATTCTTTTTTATTTGTTTTAATTAGTTATAGATGACAGTAGAAGGTATTTTGTCACATCATACATAAATGGACTATAATTTCTCATTCTTCTGGTTTTACATGTGTGAAGCTATACGGGTCATGCAATCATATATGCACATAGGGTAATACTGTCTGATTCATTTTAATATACTCCCTACCTCATACCCCCTCCCCTCCCTCACTCCCCTCTGTCTAATTGAAAGTACTTGTATTCTTCCCTAGCCCTACTCCCTTATTGTGAATTACCATCCACACACCAGAGAAAACATTTGGCCTTTGGTCTTTGGGATTGGCTTATTTGGCTTAGCATGATATTCTCCAGTTCCATCCATTTACTGGCAGATGCCATAATTTCATTCTTCTTTAAAGTTGAGTAATATTCCATTGTGTATAGAAATTCCATTTCTTAATGGGGGAGTGTCAAGATCACATTAAAAAGCATATAGTTGGAAGATGTTGTTGCCATCTTGGCTAAAAAAAAAATCATGCTCAAATATTTGGAAAAGTGTCTTGAAGATAAAATATAGCACTCAAATTTTAGATCTATCCCAATGACTGTAGTTGTATAACTTTATACTAATTTCTTCATTCTGGGGGGATACAATTTTTAATTGGCAAATGTATGATACTTTAAGATCTTTAAAAGAAATGCAAGATTCTTTTATAACGTGATTAATGAATAGCTTCTGTGTATATGACTTAAATAAGAATGAATGGAGGTTTCTAAAAAGTCAAAAAAATGTAGGAAAAACAATGGGGATCAGGTGAGTTAAAGGAAACATTTCAGTTTATAGTCACTGCATTTTTATCACTAAAAAGAGCCTTGGATATCTCTTCATCCAGTCTGTATCATTTTATAGATAACAGATCCAGTGAAGTGGCTGGAGGAAGAAAATTACTTTCTTTATAAAGAAAGAATTTATAGCCAGGAGTAGTGATGTACACCTGTAATCCTAGTGGCTCAGGAGCTTGAGGCAGGAGGATCATGTGTTCAAAGCCAGCCTCAGCAACTCAATGAGACCCTAAGCAACTCACTGAGATCCTGTCTCTAAATAAAATACAAAAAAAGGGCTGGTGATATGACTCAATGGTTAAGCACCCCTGGATTCAATCTCTGTACAAAAAAAAAAAAAAAAAGAAGAAGAAGAAGAAGAATTATAGGTAAAGCTCTTGAAGGATTATCTTTGTCTCAATTGACAGTATTTATACTTACTATTAGTAAATCAAATGAATACCTGAAGAGATTGAACATAATTCTTCCTCTGAATGAGTTAAAAGTATAGAAATATGTATTTTTTGTCTTGGTCATTTTAGACCTATATGTGATATATAAAAGGGATCTTTGAAAAATATAAAGTTAAATTATTTGATTAGGGTAACTGTTCCTAAGAGTTTTAAAGATTCTTCATAAAAATGTAAAAATATATTTTAAAAATCCAGAACAAATTTAGTGAAACTTTCATACTGAAAAATGTAATAAGCCAAACATAAGGCATTTAAGTAGGCAATGACTTAAGTCGCATTGGCCCTTTCTTTTTAAATTATTTATTTACTTCTCATTACAAAACAGTAGCAATAAATGGGTATTTCTATTAGAAAGTGAGAAAGAAAATATATATTATCTTTATGTGGTTCATTACTTAATTCTTTATATCTGAGAAAGAATTTCTATTGCTGTGGCATATTATCAAAATACTAAGGTAATATGAAGCAATACAACAATGTCAACAGGGAATCAAATATAAATTATGCCTAAAGTCCATTAATTATAGGGAAAGTGCTATCTAAAATTGATATGAAATAATGATAGATAAGAGGTTACATGATGTCCAAGAAAAAAATTACATATTCCTTTTTGAAGATCTAAATTACCTCAATTAAGATCACTGTTCTTTTTATAGTTTCATTGGTTAGAAATGAAAAACAAGACTAAGATGATAAATTATATTCTATTTCTCAATCCCATAGTTATTTTTTAGTTCTCCATTCACCATGACATTTGATATTATTGAGAACTCCTTGAAACCATTTTCCCTCTTATTTTCTGTGAAAATATTATCTAATGGTTCTTTTCTACCATCCTATTTTTTCTTGATCTCCTTTGCTGGAATCCTTTCCTCTTTCCATTCCTCCCCTTTTCTAAAATAGAGATAATTCACATAGTAATTCACTTTAAATCTCACCATTTAAAATGTATGGTTCAGTGATTTTTAATATGTTCATGAGGTTGTGTATCTTAGTTCATTTTTGGTTTCTATGACTCAATCCATGGACTAGGTAATTTATAAAAAATAGAGATTTCCTTTGCTCATAATCCTGAAGATTGGGAAGTCTAAGAACATGGTACCAGCAACTGTTGAGCATCTGCTGAGTGGTTTCTTGCTTGGTCATGTTGTGACAGAAGGGCATCAAATAGGAAAATATCAGAGAGAACTCACTTTTCTGAGACAGCTATTCTCTTATTAGCTCTTCAATACATTAATCTGTGAATGGATTTTTCCACTTACGAACTGCCCCCTTGTCCCCATCACCTATTAAAATACCCCCCTTCAAATATCTTTAACATATGACTTTGTTGATTTCTGGGGGACAAACATTCAAACCATAGCATAGTGCAACCATCACTATTATCTAATTCCAAAACATTTGCATCATCCCCCAAAGCAACCTTATACTCATTATTAGTCATACCCCATTTCCCCCTCCCTTTTTACCATGGCAACCACCACCCTACTTTCTATCCCTATGTATTTGCCTATTCAGGACATTTTATATAAATGAATTTATACAACATGAGACTTTCTATGTCTGGCTTTTCACTTATCAGAATATTTTCAAGGTTTATTATCTTGCAGCATATATCAGTACTTTATTTGTTTTATGACTAAAACAAATATTTGGAGCAAACTCTTGGAGAAATACCAAGCAATTCAATATATGTGTAATTGAAGTTCCAGAAGAAGAAGAGAGAAAGAAATTAGCATAAAAATATTTGAGGAAACCACAGCTAGAACCAAATTTGGTGGAAAACATTAACTTATAGATCTAAGAATCTCAATGAAATCCTAGTAAAATAAATGCAAAGAGAACAATACTTAGGCATATCAGAGTCAAACTGATGGAAGCCAAATATTTAAAAGGAAGTATTGTAATAACCAGAAAAAGTGATATTTTACAAAGAGTAAAATATGATAAATATCTGGCCACAGATATATATCTTTCATAAATATCTTTTAGTAATAAAAATAAGAAAAATTCAAATTAAAAATTGAACAAGTTACCAATAGATCTGCACTACAATAAGTACTAAACCAAGTTCTTCAGGTAGAAGGAAAATTACTCTAGATGGAAACTCAAAGAAATGGAAAACACTGGAAATAATAAACTGGTAGTTCAAAGTATACACACACATATTATTTATCTATATATGTGTGTATATATATGTATATACATAATTTTTATTCTCTAAATTACATTAAGGACATATGATATTTTAAAATAAAATTATAACACTGCACTGTTGATCTTATATATAACACCCATGCATACACATCTCTGTCTACCAATACATATCAATATATATAACAACAATCCTACATCCTAAGGATGGTAGACATGAAATTGTGCTTTTGTAATTTTCTTTTGTTTCACCTAAAGTAACTAAATATTAACTCTAAGTAGATTGGCATAAATTAAAGATGGCTATAGCCCATATAGCAACTATATTTGATGCAGAATAATGAAAGGAACCAGGACTCCTAAAGAAGTACTTAATTTCAGAAGTGGGGCATGGAAAATACAAGAAAGACTTGAAGTATTTTATGGTCAGAAAGTGAAAAAATATTCACAGAAAGATGGATAAGAGGCTGGGGGGTGAAGCTTAGTGGTAGAGTGTGCACTTTGCATTTTCTAGTCCCTGGGTTCAATCTGCCGCAACCAAACAACACTGACTACAATAAAAACAACAGAGTTGGGTGGAGTTCTGTTGTAAAAGCATTGGACTGATCTGAAAGAGCTCCCAATGGTCCAAGTGGGAACAATTTGAGCAACAGAAAAATAACAATAGTTATTTCATTATAATCCAAAGAGTAAAATAAAAATATATGAGTCTATGCTGATATAAATGCCTTTTGAATAAACAAATGAAGATAAAGGGATAGCTCTTATATAAGAATCCCAGCTAGTAAATGTAGATAAAAAAAAGATAATAGAAAATTACCATGTGAATATCACAATAATAATTGTTGCAGGCAAAAGCTATTAATCAATGTGGTCCAATGTTTGAGAAGCAGTGGAATAATTTGCATAGCCTCAAAATACCTCTTAAGATATTAATCACAAAGGGAAACATAAATGTTTATCAGTTCTGTGGTATTCTTGTTCAATCTAAAGAGCAGAAAATATATTTTAAAAAACCCGATTTAGGGGATATTATATAAAATAATTGATTAGTAGTTTTCAAATGTGTCAAGGTCATAATAAACAAGAAAAAGCCAACACTGACACACATTATAACATTTTTACAGTTCTTTATATTAAAACATCTTTTCTCCACCTGGAATAGCTCAAAGAGCTGACAATTCCACAATCATAACAGGAGATTTTTAACATATCTTTTTCAGTAACTGTTGGATAAAAAAAAAAAATGGGAAGGATTGCTTGTTGGAGCACACTTATAATAGTTGCTCTGAAGTATTTTTAAGATAATTTAGCATCCGTCTGACTTTGCATTCATATTTATTATTTGTTATTTTCCCAAGTGAAGTAGTCAGGAAAACTAGTTGTTCATAATACCAGCAGGTCACAATGATTTTGTTTTCATTAGAAATGTAGATGGAGTGAAAGTGGAGGCAGAGAGGAGGGAGGTTATAGGAAGCACCAACAGATTTCCATGGCCTCTGGCTTGCATGGCTGAGTGAATTTTGGAAGTTTTTTATTGAAATTGGATGTGAAAGAGAAAAAGAAATAATGTAGAATTTGTTTCTTCATAAGTAGAGGTTGAGGTGCCGGTGGGACAGCTCCACAGATTTATCCAACTGAAAATTGGGTATTCAAGTCTGAGCTCAGAGAAGAAGGGCAGACCTAGAAACAAAATTTGTGGCTATTATTGCATAAGTGGAATTTAAAGCAATAAAAATAGTTTGAAAGGTTGATTTTAAAAATATATAATGAGAACGTAAGTATTTTAAGAAATAAACAAAAATGAGGCACGAAGAAGGAAAAGTTAAAGAGGTAGGTGGAAATGCAGAATGTGAGACAGAAGTCTATGGAGTAATGTCAAAGAACAAAGTTTCAATAAGTTGAAAATTCAAATTAGGCTGTATTAGTAATTATGATCTTTTAAAAGTTCCATTTGATTACTTGGCACCTGTAAGAGTGACTGCATTCTGTTTTGGTCTGATCTGTTGGGGCACAGTGCAGAGCTCAGTCCAAAGCAATGGCCTCCCACACATTCTAATTAACAAGAAAGGGAAAAGAACACGTGACCAGAAGTAGAACAGCCTAGTAAGATGACAACCAGAAAGGGTATTGGTGACTGGTGATATTTGCCTGTTTCAGTGTTGTGGTGACAGAGGAAAACAAAATAGTGGATTTTTGGAATGAAAATTGAAGAAGTGGGGCTAAAAAGTGGGCAATGATGTTTCTTAAATCTTGATTGAGAAATAAAGGCATGCATGAGACATGACAAAGAAGCATACAGAAGAGAAGCATGTGATTTCCAGACTTCATCAAAAAACTTTTCTATGTGGTCATTTATACCTGTTTAATCTCATGACTGAAGCTTCCTCTCAGAAAACAAAAATAGATGGTGAATATTTTAGCAACTGAAGTCCTCAAGTAATATAAAGCCACAGATAGATCTTTAAGAAAACTCACATCCCCAGAGCTGCTGCTTGAAAACAAAAATAACTCCATTATATTTGACCTGCTGTTGCCATGCAGAAGGAGCCAGAGGTAGTTAAGGCTTCATAAATTAGAAGTTACCTGTTGAATCTCTTCTACATACAGCCAGACAGGGGTACAAACTCTTCCCTATCTGAGCTCATTAATCAAAAGTAGACTGCTGCCCTCACCTCCTGCCATGTCCCTGGTGGTCACCACGTGCTTAGAACATTAAATAGACCCATAGCTAAGCAGGGCATCTTTTCTCCTACCACCCGTTAATAATACCAATTACATGGTATGCTTGTTTTCCTGGTTTCTTTCTACTGCTCTTCACAGAGTTGTTTATAATATGGGTTCAGTGAGTCTCCTGAACCATTCTTGGAGGAAACTGATTTGCTAAGGATACTCTGATCATGAAAACAGTATTTTGGCAGCACATCTCCAGAGCTGTAAGGGAGTTTTAGAAATTGTCACCAGTTTTCTTTTTTGCTTTGCAGAGTGATAAATTCAACCTATGAAAGTCAAAAACACAATTTCTATTTTTTTATCTGTCCCATTCTTTTTATTGTTTTAGCAAAAAGAGTTTGTTTACCTCTTGATACAGCCAGGTAGTGGGTGAGAGTGTTCCCAATACTGATAACAGCCTGAAAGCCAATAATTGTCTCTAAAGGAACCAAGAAGGGAACAAATTGAATCTGTAAGTCAGTTTTACCTGATAACACCATCAGAGACATTATAATTAGACAGGAAATGTGGGCATGATGATGCTCGTATTGTCTAACTCAGCACCCACAAACAACTTAAAAGGAAGTCAGGGTAACAATTCAGAAATTAGAAAATAAAATGGATGAGAAAATGAAAGATTTAGATTATTTGATCAATGTAATTAAAATATAATGGGAACAAAATGTCTCAGAGGATAATGATCAACTCTCCCAAAAGTGAAGTAAAACTCATTCCAGTTATAAATTGAACAGTGAGGATCCGAAAGAAGAATCTCTGTAGTCACTTAACTCTTTGCATGTACTTACCACATACAACAAATTCCTGTCTACTGAGAAATTATCTTGCATGAAAAACAAATGGACTGGATGAACTAGACCATGAAAGAGTCCTCTGACTTCATAATGGAGATTTTATGTAAACTTCGAGGTCATAGATGCATCATTTTAAAAATTGGCTTCATTGTCTATGAATCATTGAGCATTTGGGTGAACAGATTTGGGAGGAAAAAAAATAAAGATTCAGAGACAACTATCTTGGACAATTTATAAAAATGCTGTTTACATTTAAATAACTGTCCAAACTTTAGTTATTTGCAACAAGTGGGTGTTGTTTCTTTGTAAAGGTACAATATTAATGTCACCACAAAGTGGGTCAAAAATATTTTTCAGAATATGCATGTTTTGAGAGCCCACAGCTAAACTAAAGTTTCAGTCTCAGAGCAGGTAGCAACTGTGCCTTAATAAGAAATAAAGGGAATCTAGACATGGGTGTTTGGCCTCTCATGAACATATTTTACTTGGATCTTCTGCGTGACAGATGGCCTAATGCCTAGTTGTCTGACCCATGATGAGGGGGTCCCTCATATAAGAAACTTGTTCATACTGGATACCCTTGTGGCTGTTGTCTGACCTGTGTCAGGTTTATGCCTGTTTAACCATCATTCTGGTGCTGGGAGCTCCATCTTGTATTTATGAGGGAGGAGATGAATATTTGAAGAGTAAAATTGGAAGAATGAATGCTCTACACAAATATCATAAAGTTTCAATTCTGTGCTGAGTATATATTTGAGTTTTGAATGAATTCAAAGTATAGCTAATTTGTCCAGTTACATGATTTCTCCAGCAACATTCATCTATTTTGGTGTGGGCACAGAGAAGGTGGATGGCTGAGTCTGGGTTCAAATACTGGTTGGTTGAATTTTGAGCAGATGACTTGCAAATGGATCATCACAGTGATGGTTCATAGAATCTAAGCTGGGAAGGGAGCAATGATAAGAGGAGGGTGTGGGAGACAGGGAAAATGCTAGGTTATAAGTGGAAAGTCTAGATGGGCAAATGAAGAGTTTCAGTGGGAATCAAAGGAGGCAGTTAGAGGACTGTAGGGATGGATTTCATTTTTAATATTGCCTTGGGGATGTCCCCTTAATATCTTTCTTTGTGATGATAGTTTTAAATCATATGACATGTTGTACTGTTCCAGGAGAGATGAAGAGTTTCCAGTGGATCTTCATTTTAGTTGATTTCTTGGCATTAAGGATTTCATTGAAACTTCCTTCATATCTACTATCAATTGATTTGAAGAATTTTTAAGGATAAAAGAGAATTCTAGGGGTCAATTGTGATAAAAGTAAAGGCAAAATGTCCTAAACCAAAATCAGCTATGATTTCCATCATTTATCTCTGTCGGATAAGAAAACTAATTTCTTCTCTCACGCAACAGTATTTCTTAAATATTTACCATGTTTGAGGCATTGTTTTTCTAATTACTGGAGAAAAAATGATGAACAAAGTAGGTAGCTTATAATCTCATGTGAACAGGTAGGGAGAATGAGAAGACAAGTGAATATGTAAACAAATATTTTCAGATGAAGGTTAGTCCTAGTCCTTAAAGCAAATTAAGGGAATAGAAATAGCTGAGGAGAGTAAGGAAAGAAGTAATTTCAACAGGATGATCAAGGAATTAATCTCTAAGGAGGTGACATTTGAGTAGTGACATGGGTAATATGAATAAGCACAATGATCTGATATAAAATTGAGCCTGGCATTATTGAGGAGAAGCAAGAAGGTCAGTTGAGAAGGAGAGTGATGAGCATGGGGTAGAGTGGTAGGTGACAGGATAGGAGAGGGAGATTGAGGACAGGACGTGTACGGCTTTGGATTGCTACAATAAGGACTTGGGATTTATTATGTCAGGGGAAGTTACTGGAAGAATTTTAGCAGAGGAATGATGTGATCTGACTTACATTTTAAAAGCTCATTTTGGCCTTATGTGGAGATCTCAGAGGTAAGAGGGTAAGCAAAGAGATCAATTAGGAGCTGAATGAAATATTCCACGTTAGAAGAATGACAGTTTATCCTAAATGGGGGAAGCAATGGAGGTGGAGATAAAATGGTCAGATTTAAGACATATTTGAAGGGAGAGCTACAGGACTTGCTAATGCATTAGGGATGGGACGTGGAAAAAAAAAAAGGGATCAAGTCTGATTCCTAGGTGTTGACCTAAATAATACTGAACCATGGCAGTACTCATTCATATGGGGGAAACTCTGGGTGAGTACTCAGAACAAGAGCTCTTTGGAACATGTTATGTTCATAGAATGTTACAGGGTTTTGCTTCCTGCTGGGGCCCAAGGGGGAAGAAATAGTTGTCTTCTTTAGTATATAGAGTATGACGCCACTGTGTTTTAGTAACTCCAGGAAATTAGTTATGTATTCACAAACTTGTCAGAATGCAGCTCAATACCTAGTCAGTTCTATCCTAGAAGCCCCTTCCAGGTTTTTAAGGACTAGGTCTGTTATAACAGATCCTATTTAAGAATATATGAGCCCTTTCTCCATTTTTTATCAGGGGAAATCCTAATAAACTGTTTTAGTCAGATTTTTCAACTCTGCGACTAAAAGACCTGACCAGCACAATTGTAGGGGAGGAAAAGTTTATTTAAGGGCTTAGTTTCAGAGGTCTCAATCCATAGACAGAGGGCTCCATTCCTCAGTTCTCAAAGTGAGGCAGAACATCATGATGGAAGAGCGTGGCAGAGTGTGATCAGGAAGCAGAGAGAGGTCTCTACTTGCCATATACAATTATATACCTGAAAGCCACACCCCCAGGTTCAAAGAGGCATAGACTGAGTAGAAAAATCAGTGGCTTTTCTAGGCCAGTTAAGGAAGAAGTTGAAGCTCAAAAGATTCTGCTGAACTACAAATATCAGATGGTCAGACACACTGAAGTTCTGGAAAAGGAGGATCTTGTGTCTTGATGTCAAGAAATAGTACAAATGACTAAGAGGTATAGATGTTATATTGAAAACAGATTTTTCTCAGTTTACAATGGGGTTACATCCCAAAAAAGCCCATCATATGTTGAACAAAAGTAAAGCAAACATGCATTTAATTTAACATAACTGAACATCTTAACTGAGCAACACAGTATAATGTAGAGTATCAATTTATCTTCATGCTTGTGAAATTATGAGAATATCTTTCTCCATATTGTTAGCTGGGAAAGATCAAATTCAAAATAGGAAGTTGGTTTCTACTGTATCCCTTTCATACCATGGTAAAGTTGAAAAGTTATCAGTTGAACAATTGTAACTTGGGAACTGTTTGTATAGGCTTTAGCTTTCCAGCCTCTGTGGTAGACATAGTACATAAGGAGGCCAATGGAATAATGGTTGGCACCCATTCCCTATGTACACCATAGCATTTCAGCTTCAGATTTTCCTACTTGGTGCAGATATTACTCTACCCAGGATGTGAAATGAATTTTCAAAGGATCTATAGATGGCAATTTAGAGTATAGTGGAAAGGGAAAACTGAGACTTGGAGTATGACAGACCTGGTACTCATTATCTTTGTGACCTAGCACAAGTTTTTAAAATTTTCTTAGCTTTAGTTTTCTGTTAAATAAGATCATAAGTCTACATTTGGAGTGTTATGTTGAGTCTTAAATGTGAAATCTATGTCTTATTGTTCTTAGTGTTCAACAAATAGCTATTGCTGTTGTTTTTGTGAGCAAGGAAGAATGTTTAAGGTTAAAGTTCAGAGCCTGATATTTTGAAGTTCTAATTGAGTAACTGGGAATCTAAAATTCTTTCTATAAGACAGCTACTCTGATTACTTGTGAAAAAATACAGTTCTTCATCCCATAGCCATACTCTTTGCAGTTATTTTGTAGTTCTTCACATCAAAAAGTACACTCTGTTTCCTCCTTAAGTTTGGACTGGCCTTGTGCCTACACTAACAGAACACGGCAGAAGTGATGTTGTGCCCCTTCTCAAAGAGGGATTAAATCCTTCCCTGCTGCCATGTAAAGGCCAGCCTGCTGAGGGATGGGAATCTATGGGAAGCAAAGACAAGAAGTACCAGTTGAAGCCATCCTAGACCTGCAGGCCTCAGTCAACTCCAGCCAAGGCATGAGTGAGCCTAGCTGTGACTTGAAGAGTCATGTGACTAATCCCACTGATGTTAGCTATGCCACAGACTTTTGAACTAAATAAATAGTTGTTTTGATCAATATTTCTTCTTGTGCAGCAAAACAACAACAACAACAAAAAAAAACAGTTGACTCAAAGGATGGAAGGATGGTGATGATAATAGTGATTTTGGAGGGTAGGGTGGCAAGGGAAACTGTTCAAGAGGAAAATTCTTTTCTAAATTGGCATATTCTTCAACTCTCCCCAAACCAAAATTGTCCTTTGTTATTTTCTAAGACTTTTGCCATTAGTGTTGTTCCTCCTTTCTAGTTTCCTCTCTAAAACTTCTAATAAGTTTTCCTTTACCATCTCCCACTTTATTGGTACACCCATACTACCCACTGTTCCAATGTTTTGGCTTATACATACCCTGATTTTTTTTTTCAACATCACTTGCACTCAGAGAATAGAAGGAAAGACAGTAAAGAAAATTCATTCAGTCAAATTTAGAACAAGTGCTGTATTATGAAAAAAGAATAAATTCAAGGACTACAACAATATGGAGAATGGAAAATAGATGCAGAGAGGAAGGATGATCTTTGCACCAGAAAATTTTATATATTCTCTTGGGCCCAAGAAGCAAAGTCTGAGATATAAATGCAATGTCTCCTTGCTCTGGGTCTTCAAAGTATCATCATGGTCTACATTAGAAATCACAAGATGCAAAGAAAGTGGGTTGAGCAAGTAATGGATGTGGGCTTAAATTTCAATCAATTACTTATTAAGACCTTAAATAATTTTACCTGTCTTTACAAAGAGGGACAGTTATTTACCTAATTAGTAAATAACTATTTATTTACTAATTATTTAGATATAATTTACTAATTATTTAGTATGACAATAGTATCTATTATCTTAAAATACAAATAATAGGTTCAGTTTAACAATAACTACCTTGCATGTTAATAGTGAGTAGTCAATGTGATAAAACATATGTAACACTTGAGATACTTAATGTGCTAAGCATTTAATAAAGTTGTAGCTGTCTTGTTTCTGAGCACTTATAAATTTTGATTCCTTAGAAGGTTGGAATATATATATATGTATATACATATATATATATAATTATGCATATTATATATATATATATAAAATCATAGCATATATTTTTATAAAATCTTTAGTTATTGCCAATAGACATAGTCTCCTAATGAATTAATTCTTTGAAGGATTCATAATTGAATGGTGTGAGAGACCAACCTTGCATGTGACTGAGTCACACTCCCTGGCTGGGTGCTGAGGCGCTCATTCGCAGAAATGTGGCAGAGCTTTCCCCACCCTTCTTGGGTCCAAGGGTTGGTGTCTCGTGCATGGGTGTGTCTTGCCACAGTCCCATGGGTGAAGCTATGCTCACCTGTTCCTTTGTAATATAACCCCTTGCCCTGTTTAGGATAGAATCTTCCATGGAAATGCCTTGTGTGTGTCCCCTCCTCTTGCTGTGCCCTTGGGTGTGGCCTACCCAGGTGTCGGTCAACCTGCTGACAGTGGACATCATGAAGATAGACTCAGCCCCCTAAAACATGACCCCTTGCCTCATTTGAATAGCTTCTCCTCAATAAAAGGGGTCAGCGCGTGCTCTTGCTCTCTCTCTTTCTGCGGACCCTTAAGGTCAGAGGAGCTGTCACAGCTACCCCAAAGAAAAAGGTATTTGTGTCTCTTGTGTGGTTATTTTGCACAGCCTAATTAGCCCAATTTAACTGGAGTGACCCCTGAACCTTTTAGTCATGAACAGAAACCCGACAGAATGGATTATTGGAAATGGTAGAAACTAGGAGAAGGAACCTAGTTGGAAGCAGTGGTTTTTTGGAGGTATGCTGTTGGGGACTATATCTTGTCCCCAGCCTCTTCCTGTCTCTGTTTCCTGAATGCCATGAGGTGAGCAGCTTGTCTACACTGTGTCTTTCTGCCATGATATTGTGCCTTTCCTCAGATCCACGGCAATAGAGCTGGCCAACCATGAAATGAAACCTCTAAAACTATGAGCCAAAATAAATCTTTACTCCTTGAAATTGTTTTCCTCAGGTGTTTTGTCACAGAGATGAAAAACTAACATATACATAAAATGAAAAATATATATATATATATGCTCTAAATTTCCTACAAATTATTTGCAAAGATAAAAAGTTAGTAGATAAACTTAACAATTGAAAACTTCAATGTCCAATGCAAGGGCAAGCAAAATTGTTATGTCCATCAATTTATATGATAGAATATAAATATGATTTCATTAATTTCAAAAGCCATACTGAGATAAATGAATAACCTTACACCAAACACATTAACAAGTATTTACCAACTGCCATGAAGACATTGTACTTATTGGAAATAATGAGCTTAAAAAGTCAGAGATTTACCCTTGACTTCGTTTTGGAAAGGGAGACAGACATGGACCCATGTAGATGAAACTTCCAAAATTTAAATATTTATTGCAACAAGGCTGTGTTGCTATTTTGTGTTTATATTTTCTTCAGATTTGCCTTGTCCTCATTATGCCTTTTTCTCAATATCTTGATTACAAATTTTTAAAAATCATAACACTTTAATTTCCAGTCCTTGGTGGATACTTTAAAGAGGGAAAGTTTTAGGGAGAGTACAGGGAAGAAGCATTGAGAGAGGATCTTCAACATGTAAAATCCTAAGTTAGAAGGAATAAGCCCTAGTGTTCTATTGTGGGGTAGGATGCTATGGTCAACAATAATGCATTGTATATTTCAAAACAGCTAGAAGATTCAGAATGTTCTCACCACAAAGAAATGACAAATGCTTAAGGTGATGGATATGCATATTACCCTGATTTTATCATTACATATTATATACATGTATCAAAATATTTATATGCCATAAATATGTACAGTCATTATGTGTGAGTCAAAGATAAAAAAATGAAAGAGGAAAAGATTGTTAGAGGTTGACCTCAAAGTCAGTGGGCATGAGACTGGCTTCCTGACTTGTGTCTGGGTACTCCTGAGGATGGTCACCAAAGGCAGACCTAGAACTTCCCTCTGGCTGCCCCAAGGGTTGTGCTTGGAGCCACCAGCTGGCTCCAGGAAAACAGGAAAATAACAGAAGTATAGTCAAAATGTGAGACTCGGACCTTGAGGAAGTCAGAGTATGTGTGCACAGGGATGTTTCTTGATTATGAGTATTTCACTTGGAAGTCTTAGTCTAACTATTTGTAATGTTCTCTCAGCTGTGCTCTAAAATACATTCATAAACGTTTACTGGAAACTCCTGGATTTGACTTATTTGTGTGACAACAGCAGCAATAACAATCACTTTAATGCATATTATAGATGCCATGCATTTTACATACATTATTCTAATTCTTTCAATAATTCTATTAAGATATAATTTTTTAGATGGGAAAACTGAAGCTGAAAGAGAAGATTAGGTCATTTGTTCTTCTAGTTAATGTGTTTAGAAAGTTATAGAGGCAAGAATTTGTATACTTAACATATGCTTGTTTTTTGAATCCCACTAAATATATTTTTTTAGATAAAACTATGTACCCTCTTACACACTTTTAGGTTTACCTCTATTTTATAATTTAGTAATTAGTTTTTTTAAAATAAATTTTAATAGCAACTTCATATTTGTAGAAAAAAATGCAAAGATAGTTCAGAAAATTCCTATACTCCTATATCCAATTTCTCATTATTAACATTTAACATTAGTATGCTACACTTGTTATAACTAATGAACCAATATTGATGGATTTTTATCATGAGCTAAAATTGTTATTCAGAGTTCCTTAGTTTTTACCTAATCTTGTATCCCTTCTCTGCTCTGGGATCCCATTTTGAGTACATTTTGCTTGGCTATCATGGATGCTCAGCCTCTTGACTGATGATTTCTCTCTTTTAAAAAATAATTAGGTATATTTTACTTGTATTATGTAACAAAAATAAAATTCATAACACATAATTACTATTTATTTCAATATTACTTACTGAGGAATCACTTATTTATAAAAATGTCTACAAATTTAATGTATACATCTTGATGAGTTTGGACATAGCTATAAAACATAATACCAATACCATGATTAAGGTACTAAATACATCATTTACAAAAATTTCCTTGTGTTCCTTTGTGTTTGAGTATATGCAAGAACACCTAACATGAAATCTCTGTGGGTAACATACTTTAAAGTGCAAATATGTGTAACTGAATACTCTCATTGAATAACATTGAATAACAATTGGCAGTCCTTGATTTTTTTATGACCTTGCAGTTTTTTGGGGCGGGAGCAGTTACCAGGGATTGAACTCAGGGGCACTCAACCACTGAGCCACATCCTCAGCCCTGTTTTCTATTTTTTATTTAGAGACAGGGTCTTGCCCAGTTGCTTATTGCCTCACTTTTGCTGAGGCTGTCTTTGATCTCATTCCTCTTGCCTCCACCTACCTAACCACTGGGATTGCAGATGTGTACAACCGCGCCAGGCTAACCTTGCAGTTTTGAGGAACACTACTTACATGTTTCATAGAATGACCTTCTATTGGTATTTGCCTGCTATTTTGATTAGACTGGAAATAATTCATTTTTAGCTAATTTTTAATCATTAAGGAAATGAAACATATAATTTCTGAAATATTTTAATATTGATATTTTAAACAAAACTGTCAAGCTTTTCTTTTTAATTGTATCCAACCTAATCCAAATACCTGAGCAATTTGATAGCTACCATCATCTATTTAAAACATACAAAAAGCTCTTTTTTAATCAAGAAATTGAACATCATTTTCTCCTTGAGCCCTAAATTTTATTCTACCTCCCCCTCCGTGTTTTATGCTAAGAAATCATATTTATATGCTTAAAATTATTTCATTGATCCATTTTCATACTTGTTTTAATAAAACTGTTTATAAATTTAAATAAAATATTTTATTATATTAAATATGTTCACAATTATATTATTGCCTTATTAATATCAAATATAAAATATTACAGTTTGATAATTATTAAAATCAATTTAATTTAATTTAAGCCCCTACCAAGATGAATGGAATCTTTCCCAATTACTTAATACATCTTTAGATGAACATTACTTTACTTGAGTGAGATAAAGTTCAGCTTCTACTCACATAAAGTGAGTAGATGAAAATGAAACTGATTTCATTATGATAAGTAGATGAGAATTAAATAGATTTCATGATGATTTCCCTTAATTTTTAAATGCTTTATAAATTATATGCCAAACATCTCAAAGCATTCTAGCATCAAAAATCATTTTTAATGATCTATTAGCTGAACATTCTACTAGGTCTATCCTCAATTTTGTTGAGAGCAAGGAATTGAAAATCGACTCACTTGCAAAGATTTGTTATACTGTTGTTTGAGTCATTCATTTCCCCAATTTCTGGGAACTGAACCAAATATGTTTTACCAGTACTTTTCAAATGGCTATTAATTATATCTGTTATATTTGCACTAGGGTCCTATATTTTAATCCAATACACTCAGAAAAAGTTAGAATATGAAATAGTAACAGCTTCAATATGTTTTTCCAGTAGAATAGTTTGATAAAATTCGGTATCTCTCATATTTTATATGCTTTAAACATAATTTATCAAAAACTTGGGGCTCCAGATAGTTCAATTAATAGAAAATTGCCACTCTGAATCCTAATTAGCAAAGCGGAGATTATTGGCAAACCAGTCAACCAAATCAAATATACTCGTTGTTAGAAAAAGTCTAGCTTTGTTTTTTTAATCCAAGCAAATGCATTAACATGTGCTTCAACAACTATTATGAAAAGCACTGGAAATAAATCATGGCATGCATCTTGTATGATAGATCTCCCCTCCTCAAGCACTTAAATCTCATTTAGTATAATGTAAATTCAGTATGATTAGTGAATCAATTTTTATAAATCATAAAATAATATATCATGTTATTTTTATGATATAATTTATAATAAATGTAAAATTATACAATACCCAATGTAATGGGTAGCTAAAATAATTGTTCTGAAGTGAGGAATAGAGTAAATCAAAGATGGCATGCCTTTCCTAAGTGAGTTTGTAGGTAGGCCTTGAACTCTATAAGTATATTTTGGGAACTGTTAAGTAAGTATAATATAAATATTCAGAATCCTATCAATTTTTTTTAACAAAAGAATAAAACTTCTGTTTATGAAAGAATACTTTTATTGTTAAATTGACATGGAAACTAGCATATAATTACATATTTTACAGTAAGAGATAGAAAATATTAACCACTTCATAAAAGGGACTAGTATATAATTAGAATAAATATTTCAGGGTTGGTTTGATAAACTATACTTCAATGACCTTGTTGAATAATGCATATGAATCTATTTTTTAAAAATCACATAAAATCTTTATATGTGGATATACTTTCCACTAGAAAAAAAACCGAATAGTCCTGGAAATTATTCCAACTACTTTTAAGAAGACTTAATGTTGCTCAAGCTATATTGCTTTGGCACAAATGTATCTTTCATTTATGAATATTTTGAATTTCTGAAAAAAATTGCTCATTTTAGAAAAGCAATTTTTAGCTATTAGTGTTTCTTGACAATGTTCGGATTCTCTCCCAGGGAGCAAGGCATTCTTTGAAAAAAATCTAGGGAGAGAGAGGAAGAGGTGAAAACCGCCTAACCTTATGTATTTTCACAAAGGCCAACATATCACATTTCTGATGCTATGTGCTCTAGTTTTATCAGAAATATGTGTAGAATGAGAAAGAATCTTGATTAATCAACAAAGAAAGTTTTCCTGAATACACTGTTTTAATTGTATTTTGCTGGTGCCCTAGACATTATTATACCCTAGAAAAAAGACATAGATTCAGTGTAAGTCATGGAGATGTCTTTGTAAAATGGGAAAAGTGTTTTTTGTTTTTTTTCTCCCCTAGTACTGAGGATTAAACCCAGGGGCACTTTACTACTGAGCTACACATCCAACAGCCCTTTTTATTTTATTTTGAGTCAGGGACTCAGTAAATTGCACAGTTACCCTTGAATTCATGATCCTCCTACCTCAGTCTCTTGAATAGCTGGGATTACAGGAGCCACAGTGTCAGGCCAAGAAGAGCTACTTTAAAAGGTAAAGTAGGGAAGGGAATCTACTTCATGCTGGGAAAGAGTCCATATGAAAGCTGAGAAAATGGAAATAGATTCCCTTAAAATTTTACCTCAATATGATCTGTCCCAATTCTAGCTTTGCTTCTGCCCCCAAAACTGTTATCTTGACATTGTTATCTTGGTGCAATATTCAAACCCTGCTCTATTTTCTGATTTGTATATTTTAGCTTCATCTTTGAAAGACAGGAGAGCCACTCCTAGTTATGTCTGTCCTTGACAGATAGTGCCCATGTTCAGGGTCTCTGACAACAGTGCTTTTCTTTCTAGTTGTGCCACACCTTGGCACTCCAAGGCATCATAATGGATCTGGAAATGACAATATGAACAAATCAGGATGCTGAGATAATGACCCTTAATTGAGCATGCCTTCCTTTTTAAACATTTCAAAATACATGTACTTTATAGCAAAATCTGATAATAGAAAATAAATACTGTCATTCAGAAATAATGGTGTGATTGTTTGAGAACATATCCCTATCTATTGATCTATTTTAGTAAACCCACATATATATTTGAAATATAATGAAAATTGTTTTGAAGCTTAAGTTTTAACCGTTAGGTACATTAGAACATCTTTTATATTAATAAGTGTACCACTGCAACATAATCTTTAATGGCTGCAACATAATCTTTAATGGTTCTACTGCTTGTTTGAATCACAATTTAGATCAATCCAATACACTTCAATGTTTAAATTATCTTCAGCTTTCCACAACTCTAAGGAACTATGTAATTAACATCTCTGTAGATAAATCTCCTAATAGTCCCTTAGTTATTTTCTTAGAAATTGCTCCTTGGAAGAGAACTCTGAGTTAATATTTAAGGCTTTTAGTACATACTCTCCAGAAAGGTTATATCAATATACACTCCCACATGAAACATATGAGGATCTCCTCAGAGGCTCATATGCTTAACTTGAGAAAAGGTAATACGTCTGGCTTTGGTAAGGAACGCGTAAATAGCATACTGTTTCAAGAATGTGTGAATCTTCTAGAAGGAAAATTCTAGAGACCTGTGGTTTCCCTTCCTTGCTCAGTAGTCTTTTTATGGCTCCTCATTTCTAGACTTTATAAATAGAGCTTTAAGTATCTACTGAGTTTTGGCAAATAAGTCAAGATACTTATTCCACCACAAATGAAAGCATGTTGTGCTGTTGGCATCTAGATGGTTTGAGGCTTTGATTAACTACTCAAGCTGCATGGTCCTAAAGCTTGGCTTCTTTCCTTATTTGAAGAGCTTGTTAACTTGATGTCAGGAAGTAGCAGAGGCTGATCCAGAGAGGTGAACTATTTATACAAGGCAGGAGAAAAGTTGGATCTGTATTATTTAAAGTCATCAAGGCAACAGTGTTTCTCATGAAACAAATAATTAGTTATTACCTGAAAAAAATATCATAGCAATGACAATGATAAAAAATAGGACATTGAGAGAGAGGTTATGACATTTCCTTCCCTAGAAAGACATTGAAAATAGACTGGAATTTTGATTAGTAGAGAAGTTATATGTGTGACTGAAAGGTACCAATATAACTAATGAAAAGACCATCTCAGGTCAGAATAGGACTGAGGAGGCAGATGAAATGCAGAAAAATAGTTCACTGAACTTGGATTTGGACTTTAGTTATTAATATGTCTCCCCACAATAGATACTTATTGAGTGTTTTCTCCATTGCAAAACCTGAACTAGCTTTTTAAAAAAATAGATCTTTATGATTATATATAGTAGTTGTGTTTGTCCTGATAAACTAATACATGCATGGAACTTGATTTCAATTCGTGATCCCCTCTTCTTTCCCTCCCTTGTTTCCTCCCAATCTTCCCTCCCCTCTCTCATTCTCCTTTTTCTATAGTACTTGACTTCCTTTTGCTCAACTATTAATTTATATTTGATTGGTTCTTTATATTATCCTATCCTTCCTCCCTTTCCTTTTTTTTTACTCTAGCTTTCACAGATGAGAGAAAACATTAGACCTTTTTTCTAAGTCTGCCTTATTTCACTTGACTTGATATTCTCCACTTCATTTATCAGCATATGCCATAATTTCATTCTTTTTTATGGCTCAGTAGAACTTTCTTTCTCCATTCATCTGCTGACAGGCTTTTGGGTTGATGCTATAATTTAGCTATTGTGAATTGTGCTGCTATAAACATTGAGGTGGCTATATCTCTGTAGGATGCTGACTTTAGATCTTTTGGTAAAGTACCAGGAAGTGGGTAGTTGGGTCATATGATGGCTCCATTACTAATTTTTTGAGGAATCTCCATACTGATTTCCAGAGTTGTTGTACTAGTCTGCAGTCCCACCAATGATGTACAAGTGTACTTTTCCCCCCTCAACCTTGCCAGCATCTATTGTTAGTATTCTTGATCATTGCCATTCTGAAGGGAGCAAATTCCCTGATTATCAGAGATTGTGAACATTTGGGATTTTTTTTTTTTTGGTGTTAGTTTGAGTTCTTTGTATATTGTAGATATTAATCCTCGTTTGGAAAGGTAGCTGGCCAAGATTTTTCTCCCATTCTGTAGGCTCTTTCTTCATGCTTTAAATTGTTTCTTTTGTTCCACAGAAGCTTTTTAATTTGATGGCATTCTACTAATTGATTGTTGGTTTTAATTTTTTTTGTGCTTTGGGGGTCTTGTTAAGGAAGCTGGTGCCAGCACTTATATGATAGAGTGTTGACTATGGCTTGTTTTAGTAGTCATAAAGTCTAAACTAGGTTCTTAAATACAATGGTCAGCAGAACTGACATAATCTTATCCTCAGATCTTAGAGTTTAGGGGAAAAGATGGACATTAAAAAATGTTTTTAGTTCCAACATGTAAAGAGTGTGGAAGTCTTCATTCCTGTGTTTACAACAATAAAAGCTGAACAAATTAAAGATTAATGACTTTTCTTGATCCATTAGAAAAGAGATGTCCTGTGATCCATGAGATCACAGGGCAAGGTGCCATACTCAAATCTGGAAAGAGGTGAATTTGTAGGGTCATGCTGAGATCTGCTTACCTGGAACAGAAGTTAAAACTGACAAGAACATTTAAATGATGATGCTGAAAAACCTTAATGCTTTGTACATTTTAAATAAATCATTTAGGATGTTCAAAGAATCCCACAAAGGAATGCAGAATCCAACTCTATTACAAATATCTGAAGCAGCCTCATTAGAGGAATTGGGGGAAAAGTGCTAAGAGCCACAGCCAGGTAATAAGATGCATGGCATTTTTGGTTGAAAGGTGACAGCCAGCAAGCCATTGAGATAATATGATTATGTTAAGATCTGCATTCATATGGATATTGGACTCCTGCTGTCCACCTCGGGCCTGCTACAGGACTCCTGGAGAGTTCCCATTGGTTGGGGAAGTGCCGTAGGAGGGAATTCCAGAGGAGGGACTTGCCCTTGGGGTCCGGGAGAACACAGCGTGTGTCGGTCAGCATATTTCCCGGGAGTGTACGGGGCATTGGCGGCAGTTTCAAAAATAAAGTTTGTTCCTGCTTGAGTGGCTCGTGATTTTGTGCCCAGCCAGACTGCGGCAGGAAAGGTGCTGATTTCCAACATTAGAAATGAGTATAATCTGTAAGACTAAAGGCAAACGGAACTACAACATAAGCACTGCACTTTAGTTGCAAAATAGGATATGTGGTAATGGTATACTTATAGATATATTGGTGTTGAATAATTAAGGAACTGGATGGCAGATGGTCAGAGTGAGATTTTCTACTGTTGGGATAGGAGTTTGTAGATAAGCATGGAGAGAAGGCTAGAACAATCCATATGGTAATGGACAGAGTTGGAGATATCAGTATGAACTCATGTTTAGTTTAACATAAATACAGATGGCTATGTGTGTACATTTGCTAGTGTGCACACTAATATTTTAATTTCAGCTGAGAGAGCCTAGAAAGACACCCACTGTCAACAAGTGCACCTACAACCCAGATATTGGTTTCTAATGTTATTCCTCAGAAAAAGGAGCCAGTGCTCTTGGAGAAAAGTTGACTCTAGGGCTCTGGTAGGAAATACACAAGATAAACCTGGAACATCTTGTACAACCAGAAACATTGAAGTGCCAAGACCAAAATCAAAACCTCTCAACCCACAATTTTCAGGTAAGTCAAAAGAATATACGAGTCAAGAACATAAAAAAAATAGAAGCATCAAATGAAAGACCTCTTAGTTGCCAATGCCAGAAAATATTATGATTATACAATGAAGTAAATATTATATAGTAAATATTATATAATAAATATTATATAATTTATGTATAAAATAAATATCCATGACTCCATGATAATATAATTATTGAATAAATGAATCAATGAGTACAAAGACAAATCTCCTATGAATCAGAATTTCAAAGATTTTATGTAGATATTCCACGCTCAAGGAGGTAAAGCATAATTCTCCACTTCTTAACTGTGGTCTGCACATGGTGACTTCTTAGAAAAATACAGGATGGAAAGGGGAAAAAAGTAACTATTGTGGAATAACCTCACAAACCCTCTCGCCAGATGATCAAGGTTAACAACAGCAGTGAAGATCATATTGATATTATGTATCCTCTTATGATTTGATGAAAAATTAAAACTTTATCTCTGTGGTCTTCTCTTCTAAAGCACACAAGTCCTTTGTAACCAAGAGACAAATGTTAGACAACTTCCAGCTGAAGAACATTCTAAAAAGTACTTGACTAGTACTTTTCAAAACTGCCAGGGTCATTAAAAATAAGGAAAATCTGGGCCGGGTTGTAGCTCAGTGATAGAGCACTTGCCTAACACATGTGAGACACTGGGTTCGATCCTCAGCACCACCTAAAATAAAGGCATTGTGTTATCTACAACTAAAAAAAGTATTAAAATAATAAGGAAAATCTGCAAAACTGTCATAGCCAAGACAAGAATAGACATGTCTCTAAATATAATGTCGTATCCAGAATGGGATCTTGACATAAAAAAGGACATTAGGTAAAAGCCAAGGAAACATCCAAAAAGTATGGTCTTTAATCATTGATAAAAAAAATTAATGTTTGTTCACTAATTATAACAAAGGTATCATAGATGTTAAATGATATTAGAGGAAATTGAATTTTGAATATATGAGAACTTACTATATTATACTTGCAATTTTTCTGTAAATCTGAAACTGTAAAAATTTTATTAAACAATAATAACAAAAAATATAAAATTATAACCATAATGAATGTTGGCTCCAAAATTTCTACCAAGGGATGGCTTAGAAGGTTGAAAGGAAGGTTTTAAAGAGTAGACTTGAAGTGGCCATTGGTTTTATAAATAAGCATAATATAAGTATGATATAAGTATGGCAAAAGATGAATTGCCCATGTCAAAAAATGTTATATCTCTGTGGGTGGGTTGGAGGGAACTTCTGAAGAGATCAGCTATGAAGGAAGGCTTAGCAGGGCTATATCACCTGTAATATGAGGAGATTGGGGAAGACTTTCTGCATAGTACTCAGGCAGCATCAATCAACTGGTGGTTATAGAGGAAAGAGCATTTCAAACCAAGGAAACTGCATGTATGAAATTCCACCAGAAGAAATTAGACTGATGAGATGGAGGGCAGGAAGAAGGCCAATACCAGTTGAGATGAAAAATGAAGATCTGTGGTGGACAAGACAGGTTCAAGGGAGACCTGGCAAGACCTTGTCTGCATGCCAATGAATTTTTGTGTTTATCCCTAAAACACTAAAAAAAATAATCCAAGGGATTTAACCAAGGCATTGAAGTCATTTTTGGGGGATAATCTATGACTGAATTACAGAGTGTGGATTGAAGGATGGCAAAATATAGGTGCACAAATTAGAGAAGGAGTGGTAAGAGGACACTACAGTGGTCCAGGTCAGAGATGATGGCTCAGCCCAGAGACAGGGAGTTGGTGAGAGGCTGGATACAGATAGAACCCCAACTATAATGAAGTAGCGGTTTGAATATGGATAAGTCATCAACATTTCCTGATGTATAAATTTTCCTTTAAGATGTGACTGACACTCAGGGTAGAATTCAATTTACAGTTGTCTCTTAAAAATCATTAACTTTCTTACAAATTAGCAATGTTTGAGAGTTGTTTCAGAGCAAAGCATTATCATTTATGTCATAAAATTGAGAAGCAATTTTCCTACTTAATAAATCATCACATTGCTTTGATCTTCACATTTTAAAAGATCTTAGTACTGAGAATCAAAAATGGTGAAGTCTTAAAACAGGACAATGAGGAAAGGTTAAATGAGTTGAGGAAAGGAAAATTAAGTGATGATTTGATGACTGTTTTTAGTAAAAAGTTGCGGAGCAGTGTGCACTCAATTATTCTGTTTTCACAGGGGTTCTAATGAGAAAAAAAATGACTTAAATTGCTAGGGAGGGGTTGGAAAATGCTACCGACTCTGTGATAGATCGTAGCATGAATTGTAGAATTTTCAGGACTGAAATCCTTAAAACTAGGTCAGACAATCATTTGCCTTAAGTATTTGAATTTTCCTTCATAAAGGCAGGTGATTGGATCAGAAAACTCCTGGAGGTCTCTTTTAACCTTTTCATTCTTTTAGAGACAAGATTATTATCTGCTGATTCTTACTTAGTGGCAGCTCCCTTCATTATGTTTCTTGAACCTTACCATAACCATGTGAACCTGGATCATTGTGCGTGCTTTTTAGATATCAAACATTTCTCTTCCTTCCCCTCTTTCTCCGTACCTTAGAGCATCTTTCTGGATGCGAAGGGAATAATAACTGGGCCCTCAAAACAGCTTATAAATTTTTCTATGTATAGCAGTTAAACTGTTTATTGTCATGGACTAAGGGGTGCAAAAATAAAAACTAGTTCTCAGTTCTGCTTGATGGTGAAAACGTTATTTTGCCAAGCTAAGAAACTTAGTTATTGCCAGTTTATGGCTCAGACTCTGCAGCTGAGACTAGGGGGAATTCTGGTCTATGTGACATCATGAGGTGGGCTGATGAGGGGAGTCTGTGGTTGTCTTCTGACTTTGCTTGTGTGTCCTCAAGGATGCCTTGTCCTGTCAGGTCTGGGTATTAGCAACACAGGCTGCTGCGTGGGCTGATGGCCTTGTGTCCTATCATGGCTTTCAGTTATGTAGATACCATGGTTTGTTTCAGACTCACCTCAACTATAAGCTTTGTTTTTGTCTGCTGTGAATTTCTGTACTTTTCTTGGAGACCTGATTACTGTCAGAAGCTTTGCCATGTGGCTCTGGATCTGGAGGATACTGGAGGGGAATGTACCAGGCCCAGGCCCACTTCTCTCCCTCCCCATTGCTTCTCTACTTTCTAGTGTTCTGTAGATGTGTAGGGACTCTTCTCAAGGGTTTTCAGTAATCCTAGAGAAAGCAGGCTATACCTCCTGTGTCCTACAGTCTCTACATTGACCTGCAACATGAAATTATAATTTGAGTGGGGGAATGTGGCAAAAGCTTGGATACTCCATATTCTTTAATTGTTTTGCTTAATTTTTGAATTCCTGCCAGATTCCCTCTTTTCTTATAGCCCATAGAAAGTTTCGAACAACTTTCTGGTGGTTGAGAAAGAAAGCTATTCTGTACCAACCCACATTTTTCTCTGCTCTATGTTTTGAGTTTTCTAAGTTTCGCTGTTAATCAGTGAGTCTAAGCTTTTAGAACTTTCTCAAGTACACTAGAAAATTCCCCGAGAAAAACTAAGCCACATACAAACTATAATCTTTTTCAAATACCTAACCTTTGAAATGGAAAGCCAAGCCTTTTAAAGCTAATTTTGAACAAAAATCTCAAAATTTAATGCTGTTTTATTATTGGATTGCTTTATATCCTTTTTTCTAGGTAATAAATCTCAGCTTTCTGGTCTACATTTTTTATCTTCAAACAATAACTTTGATATTGGAACTTTATATAGAGTGCAAAAAAATAATGAGTATACAGTTTATTGGCTTACTATAAAGTGAACACCAGTGATCCCATTATTCATATAAATAGAACATTACTGCTATCTTAGGAACCTCTCAGACCTCTTCCTTCCCAGATTCCACCCCATCTTCAAAGGAAACAATGGTCCAACTTCTAATACTATAGAATAACTTCATCTGTTTTGAATGAAGCATGGAGGATGTATTAATTCTGTCTGGCATGTTTAGCTCAATATTACATCTCTGAGAGCCATTCCTGCTGTTGTGCATAGCAGTCTGTCATTTCCATTATCATTGTATGAATATTCCACTTGCTGTGTATTTATCCATTTTGATGTTGATGGACATTCAGGGTGTTTCCAGTTTTGGGCTATTGTAAACAATACTTCTAAAATTATGCCCTTAAATTTTAGTTGGCACACATTGTATATTGTATACATGTCTTTCTTTCTTTTTTTTCTTTTTTTCTTGCTATAAGTTTATTCAAAACAAAATAATCCCCTCCAACCTCACTGAGGTGGCTGATCACGTCCATGACCAAATCCACCTTTAAACTGATCCACCTCTAAACTGGAATTCCGTTGCTGACCCAGTCCCAGCCTTGGCTTTCTTGTCAGCCCCAGGAGGCACAGCACTCTGTCTATAGGTGTCTCTGTCAGCTTCCTCTCCTGAGACTTGCAGACTGCTAACCCTCCAAACCTTTGGGCCGAGGCTTGCCGGTTTCTGGTCAGTTTCTGGTCGGCTACAGCACAGAGTGGCAGGCACAATCTCACGCAGCAGGTGGAGATAATTGCGGAGATGCCCTCCTTGTTAAGGTACCAGTAGAAGTGTCTCCAGGAAAACTGTTCCTTCCCAAAGCTTTGAGAGTTGAGAGACTGCATGGCCTTCATGATGTGAAGGTTGGGCACATTCCTATTTGCCAGCTCTGCGTGCTTGAGCACGTGGACATCCTTCTTGGCTACCATTATTCCCTCCTGAAAATGGAGTTCATAAATGGCAATCCTAATTTTCTTGGGCATTAACATTGTAGAGGCTTCAGGGTCCAAGGCTGAGGCTGGAAAGCCATTGTATACATTTCCATGGGAAATCTTTGGAATGAAATCTTCATTTTTAAATTGAAGTGCTTAGTCTAGATGCATTGTTATTATTTTAATAGTTTGCTAGCTTGACTTTCTCTAATGCTTTATCTATATTATTGATGGAATATTCTTTCTAAAAATTAGATCTAATTCTGTCATTTATACTTTTAAGCCATTTTAATTAATATCCCATTGCTCTGGGAATTAATTGCAAGCTCCTTCCATGGCTAACAGGGCTTTCTAAACTTTGACATCTGCTTGCTTCCTCTTTCACTCTTTTCTTATCAAAACTTTGTTCACCTTTCCTACATGTTTCTTTCACAAATTGTTTCCTCTACTGTAAACCCTATTTCCTATCATTTCTTTCCTATTTCCATCTCCATTCCTCACCATAGTTTTATCTGGATAACTCCTACTTACTGAGGTCACAGTTTGTCATTTGTGAGATAACATAGAAAGTCGAATTGTCAAACTCAGGAGATTGCCACGTTGGAGTGAAACCTGAAAAAGTCTGAGCATGTTGATGAAGTGACTTTTAGGCCAATTCTTCCCAAATGAGGATGTGTTTTAGAATCTGTGAGGGTCTAAGTGATGCTTAGTGGTATCATTTGCACAAAGGGAGGCATTTCAGTTATGGAACATCTTCTCCTTTATATGCCCCATTAATTAGATAGCTTGCATTTTCCAGTGAGCTGTGTCCTATAAATTCACAAGCTAGTGCTTTACTTACAACAAGCAACCTCAATGGATCAGAGTTAGACTATATCAGAGAAGGGAATCTCTCCATTAACAAAACAAAAAAAAACAACAACAAAACCATAAGATTTTCATTAGTGTGTTTCAAAGGGACAGAGTATGGCATCTCTTTCTAGAGACTGATTCTTCACAATTTCTTCCTTCCCACAGAGGTAGATTGTAGCCCTGCTTTCCTTCCCAACTTCCTGGAGTAAGCAATTCTGCCTTCTTCATTTGGATAGGTATCCCTACCAGTATTGCCCTGATTTCTTGTTTTTTTCCCACCGAAGTGGTTTCTGATGTATTATAACTTCTTGGTTTCCAATTCCCTTAGCCCCTCCACATTGTGAATTCCATTAAGATGTTTATTATGTGTATTTTAATTACTGTGGTGTGCCTGATGCTTGATATTGAACCTGAACCATAATAATAAGGACTCAATGATATTTCCAAATCGTGGAATTGTCTAAATATGTCTGCTCCTTTACACTGAAGTCATTTGTTTAGTTGGTATATAAGCTGACATGTTGCCTTTAGAGCTTGTTGAATAAAGTTTATACATAGTTAACTTTGATGGATGATTTTAGCATGGCAGGAAGAAAAAGATTCATGGGTTTCTTGTACAAACCTTGTCATAATAATTAGATTTTATATTCTGATCGAATATGAAGCATAATATATGTCTTTGACCTTTCCAGAGATGTTTTATTTATTTCCAGGCTCATTTCTGCTGACTGACTTTGTGTTTCATTATCCTTCTCTTTTTCTGTCATTTATTCAGTCTTCTCCTTTTCTGTCAAATTGTCTATCTGCATCTGTTTGTAATTTATATTTTCTTTGTTTTTCTTTAAAATCTGTTCTCTTTCCCCAATTTTTGTCACCTCCGAGAATTTAAAAACTTAGATTTCTCTTGTGTTTGATTTTGAGACTGAAATAAATACTTCTTGTTACCATAAATAATTAGTGGTTTAGAGGAAGCTTTGCTCACAAAGCTGATCTCCATTTTATCCAGGAAGTTGACTGATAAGATCATGGTAAAATGATAGCACTGATAAGATTATAAGCTCTTGCAATTTCAAAATTATGCCACAACATCTCAGTGAAAAGTGATATATTCCCCCTTGCTGATCTGGGCTCAAACAATACCTCACTTTAATACAATTCATAATATTAATGTTGAGTTCATTTGACAGCTGACATTTTTCTGAAACTAAGGCATTATCGGGTTTGCAAATAGAATCTGATACTAACTGCCTCCACATGGAGTCTTTTGAATCAGATATGCCCATGTCTTCATGTTCCATAAACTGGTTCAATTGTGTCAATCTTTTTTTTCCTCTAACTTGCTTCTCTGTTCTAATTGCTGCTAAATCTCTTTTCAGATAGCATTTATAATATCATTGGCTTCACTGAGTGTGAATACATCATTTATGTAATTAGTTCACCTCTATTCTTATCCCATTATCTAGTCTTATTAACAACAATTAAAGTAGTACAACTTGGTGTCAGTCTAATTTTAATTATATGTGCAAATATAGGCACTAGAATTATGTGGAAGTAGCCAGCAATAAGATGATCTATCTCAATGTTTTAAAATAAGTTCATATTATTTTTTATATAATTATCCAAATAGATAAATATAAGTTTAAACTGTTATAGAGAATCCTCAGGTCCTTGAGACTTATTTTTGCATTCCCGAAGGGTGACAGAGAACTCATCTGAGAAATAGCAGCACTGCCTCTCCCCCTTCAATTCTTAGATCAGTGAGTCTCAAACTCTGATCTCTGACCAATAGCATCTACATCGTCACCTGAGAAGTGGTTAGAAAAGCAACTCTTTGGCCCTAACCTGAACCTACTGACTTTTAATGTGGGCTTTGCAATCTGTGTTCTAGCTTTCCAGTTGATTCTCAGGCACAGTACAGCATGAGAACTGCTGTTATAGATTATGAGTAAATGCTATTTGCCTTGAATAGAAGAGGATTTTAAAGCAATATAATTGTATATATTCTAGGATTTCTAGGATAGGCATGTAACTTGGTAGCATAAATCACTATGTAGCATAAATCATTAAATCTTCTATCTCAATCAAATAAAAGGGCAACGTTCTTATAAACCACGCTTTAAAGCATCAAGAAGGCAATAGTAAGATTAAAATAGGGCTATTCTAAGACTGGAAGGTGGGGACATCATGGGCTGGACCCTAAAAGTTACCTATGATGGTCAAATTGAGCCAGTAGAGAGTAGGGTCAGAGAGTGTAAAAGTGTGTCTGAGAGAAATGATGTGAAATCTGAGTATTAGGAGTTAATAACCAGTGTTCACCAACAAACCAAACCTAAGTTCTGAACTAGTTGGAGACAATAATTTGCTAACTTTCTGTTGCCATGGAGAATCATTTGGACTAGATACGACCTGTTATTGTGAGATGGCATACTGCTATTACTATTAAAACTTCAGTGCCCTGACAAGTATGGTTTAGAAAGATGTGTAAGGGTTATTATATTAAATTATACTTGAGAATGTATCAGAATCTGAACATGGTCTATGTCCATCCGGCTGGCACCTAATCATTCAGGAGTCAGTGTGCACTTCACTTCTCCAAGGGAATTCTCCTATAAGGGATTTTTCCTATGTGCTTCACAGTGTTCTGAAATTCTCCCATCATAGGACTTTCCTACTGTAATGTAAGGGTCTTGCTTCTGTCTTTCCCAGTATGTTATAAACTTCATGGCAGAGTGTGTCAGGCATCCCTACAACTCCACCGTCTTTGGGGATTCCCTAGAAAGGCCATGAAGAACTTCATATGGATGTACTTAAGGATAAAATCTATTACAACTGTGTAATAAAGTTACACAGCCAAATCATAAGGGAAAAACACACAAGCAGATTCTGGAAGAATCCATGTGCAGTCTTTCTTACGTTTATTCCATCCTACAAAGGGACAAAAATAACATACTCTTCCCCAGCAACGAAAACACAGCAAACTTCCTGTGATTTTTCTGCCTAGGCAAGCTCATTAGAGACAGAGCGCTGCATAACATGTTCCAAAATTCCAGATTCCCAAAAGGAAGGCAGGCACACAGCCTACACTGTGTAACCACAGTCTATCCCTTTTTCAGTTAACTGTTTTCTGGGAGTACTCCAAGTGCCATATTCCCAGATGCTAGGTAAGGCTAACCCTTGCAGGCAGACTCTTCTAAGGATAACGTCGAGCCTACTGTGTTAGTTCTTCTTTGTATAATGACCACATCTCATTAGCCATATTTCCTGCTATTTCTTTAGCAACGAGCACATTGCCTGAGACAGAAAATATTCAGGAAATAATTTGCCAAATGGATTTCTTAAGGCAAAATTGATAGACATGCACAAAACAAAAATGTGTTTCTAGAAGTTTTGGCCTGTGACTGTTTGCATGTGTACATGTACACACATAGGGAAAACACTTGAAAATGTTCCACATTTGACTGTTAACCTTTCTTTTGAGTTACTTAAGAGATACAAAGCTCTGGAAATTTGCAAATTTTGAGAGTTCAAGTCACCGACTCACTGAAGCTCTTATTTACCTGTCAGAGGATCTGAGGGCTGGTTCAAGACTTTGAGTACCCTTTAATGTGGCTCAAGGTGATTGAATGTACATAAGTATAGGAATAAAGCTGTCCTATATTCCCTCCTTCCCAGACAGAAACAAGACAAGAATGCCCACTCTCACCATTCCTTTTCAAAATAGTCCTTGAAACTCTAGCCAGAGCAATAAGGCAAGAGAAGGAAATTAAAGGGATACAAATAGGAAAAGAAGAGCTCAAATCATCTCTGTTGATGACATGTTCTGTTGCCATGATTCTCCATGGCAACAGAAAGTTAGCAAATTATTGTCTCCAACTAGTTCAGAACTTAGGTTTGGTTTGTTGGTGAACACTGGTTATTAACTCCTAATACTCAGATTTCACATCATTTCTCTCAGACACACTTTTACACTCTCTGACCCTACTCTCTACTGGCTCAATTTGACCATCATAGGTAACTTTTAGGGTCCAGCCCATGATGTCCCCACCTTCCAGTCTTAGAATAGATACAAAAACTTCAGCAGAAGACTGTTAGAGCTGATAAGCAAATTTAGTAAAGTAGCAGGATACAAGATCAACATATATAAATCAGTTATTTTATACTCCATTATTGAGTCTGCTTAAAAAGAAATTAAGAAAACTATTTCACTCATAGTAATCTAAAAAAAATATGCCACTTGGGAATCAATATAATAAAGGATGTGAAGGACCTCTACAATGAAAACTATAGAACACTGAAGAAAGAAATTGAAGAAGACTTTTGGTGGTGGAATGACCTTCCATGTTCTTGGATAGAAAGAATTAATATTATCAAAATGGCCAAACTACCAAAAGTGTTACACAGATCCAATGCAATCCCCATCAAAATACCAATTACATTCTTCACAGAACTAGAAAAAGTTATAAAATTCATTTGGAAAATTTAGAGACCCAAAATAGCCAAAGCAATCATGAACAAAAAGTGATGCTGGAGGCATCAGAATACTGGACCTCAATTATACTTTAGAGCTATAGTAACAAAACCAGCATGGTACTGGTACCAAAATAGGCTTGAAGACTAATGGAATACAACAAAAGACACAGATAAAAACCCATATAAATATGGTTATCTGATACTATACAAAGTTGCCAAAAATATACATTTGAGAGAATATAACCTTTTTAACAAATGGTGTTAGGAAAACTGGAAATCCATTGTTAGAGTCTGTAAACAAGTCTGGATGGCGCCTGGCATTTTGCCAGAGGGAGTGGTTTGTGAAGTAACGCCAGCGAGCCATTAAGTGTGGAGATTCCTTATTGGTTGACTGCTGAATCGAGTTTATGTTAATTAAGATAAGCTGTGTGGAATGTATATATACCCCTCCTGTCCTACAATAAACAGCTCCCACTCCTGCTGTATCAATCTACACAAGTTGCTCTTCACCCCCCCGTTATTTTGCTGTAGCCGGACTGCGGCAATCCATAAGTGGAAGAATGAAATTTGATCTCTATCTCTCATCCTGAACAAGAGCCAACTTAAGGTGGTCAAAGACCAGAAACTTCAACTGCTGGAAGAAAATGTAGGTCCAACACTCCAATGTGTTGGCATAGGAACCAACTTCCTTAATAAGACTCCTAAAGTGCAAGAAATAAACCCAAAAATCAATGAGTAGGATGGCATCAAATTATAAAGCTTCTGCACAGCAAGGAAACAGTTAAAAGCATGAAGAGAGAGCCAAAAGAATGGGAGAAAATCTTTGCTACCTGCTCTTAAGATAAGGCATTAATATCCAAAATGTATAAAGAACTCAAAACACACACACACATAAACAACAACAACAAAACCCAACCAACCAAACAACAGCAACAACAAAAAACTCCAATTAATAAATGGGAAAAGGAACTAAACAGACATTTTTCAAAAGAAAAAAATACAAATGGCCAAAAAATATATGAAAAAATGTTCAACATCTGTAGCAATTAGAGAAATACAAATTAACACTACATTGAGATTTCATCTCACTCCAGTCAGAATGGCAATTATCAAGAATACAAATAATAATAAGTACTGGTGAGGATGTAGGGGAAAAGTACACTTATACGTTATGGATGGGACTGCAAGTTAGTGCAACCACTCTGGAAAGCAGTGGAGACTCCTCAAAAACTAGGCCTAGAGTCACCATATGATCTAACTATCCCACTCCTGGGTATATATATCCCAAAAGATCTAAAATCAGCATACTACAGAGATACAGACACATCAATGTTTATAGAAGCACAATTCACAAGAGCCAAGTTACAGAACCAAACTAGACACCCTTCAACAGATGAATAGATAAAGAAAATGTGGTGTATATACACACTGTATTATTACTCAGCCAAAAAGAATGAAATTATGGCATTTGCTGGTAAATGCATGGAACTAGAGATTATCATACTAAATGAAATAAGCCATACCCCAAAATTTAAAGGTTGAATGTTTTTCTCTCATTTGCAGAAGCTAGTTCAAAATATAGAGGACGGGGAAAAGAGAGACAAAGAAAAACGTTGAGAGTAAGGGGGAATTCCATCAAAATAGAAGAAAGATTGGTGAATTAGATGAAGGGGATGGAAGGGGAGGAGGAGGGAGTGGATAAGGGAAGAACAGTGGAATGAATCTAACTTTCCTATGTACATATATGAATATGCCACAGTGAATCTCACTCTCTTGTATCCACTAGATACTAATCTTTTTGAAAAAATACTAAAAATTTAAAAAAAAGAAATTGTATTACTTCATCAATAAATAATTTTCCTTCTCTGTCAGGGGGAAAATAACATGAAGCAGTTTTATACTTGTAAGAAAATGAAGATTTCTGTCAGAACAGATCAAATATGACACAGAAAACCTGAAGCACCCTTAGCATTTGCTTGGTAACTGAAAAAGTAATTGAGAGAAACACTGAGTACAAACTAATTACATACTTTTCTAAGATACACGTTTTAAAAGTGTAAGGCCCATCTGGCCTTGACATCTACAAAATCCCTATATAATTAAAAGGGAAGGAAATAAACAGTGGAAGTTTAAAATACAAAACAAAAGGTGACTATGATTTGGCCTCTCCTCTCAGAAAACTTATACTGGAGCGAGGAAAAAAGACCCGAGAACAAACAGATTACAATAGGATGTGCTAAGTACAAAAAGAGAATATTATATAACTACAGAAACAGCACGCAGGAATAAGTTATTAATTCTCTAAGAAAGCAAACTTCAGTATAAGGCAAATTTTTAATTTTTGGGGGGGGTATCAGGGATTGAACTCAGGGGCACTCAACCACTGAGCCACATCCCCAGCCCTATTTTGTATTTTAGTTAGAGACAGGGTCTCACTGAGTTGCTTAGTGCCTCACTTTTTGCTAAGGCTGACTTTGAACTCACGATCTTCACAGCCTCCCAAGCTGCTGGAATTACAGGAGTGCGCCACCGAACACAGCAACATAAGACAATTTTTAAGCTGGATTTTGAAGGATGAATAAGAGTGAAAATGAAGAAAGGGAAAGCATGCAGTGTTAGAAAAGTTTTAAACATTGGATCCTGGTAATTACTAAAACCACAGAATGAGGATTTTTATTTTAAGCAACATTGTAGACTAAGGTACTGTTAACAAAATATTTTCAGCAAAATATTTTCAGGATGATGTGTGAAGTTCACACAAAAATATGGAAAATCTTGAAGGGTCAGAAAATAAAAAGAGAATGTGGCAATCACAGAAGTGGATGAACACAGACACAGAGGCTGGCATTGCCAAGTGGATGACAAGTTTCATTTGTAACTCAGGATTTTTTGTGTCAGTGACCACTGGGGAGAAAGACTGAGTGTTTGACTCTGTGCTGAACAATACCCACAGACTGAAAAATACTAAGAAAAGCAGAAAACTAATACTAGAGATTATATACAAATCTCTTCATAAAAAGAGTAGAGCTGGCTTAGTGGTTGGCAAATAGCCTAAAACGAAGATGCCATGAGTGTTAGTCAGCTTTCCATTGTTATGACAGAATACCTTGGATAAATGACTTAGAAGAAGAAAAGGTTATTTTGGCTCAGTATCAATCTATGTTTGCTTTGGGCCAGTGACAGATAGTACAGAACATCATGGTAGGGAGGCCATCATAGGGGAGTCCTACTGACCTCATGGCATCTAGGGAGCAAACAGGAAGAGAAAGGGGCCAGGGTCCCAAAACCCACTTCAGGGGTACACCCCAAGTGACCTAACTATTTACCTATAGGCCTCAGCTCTTGAAGGTTCCACCACCTCCCAGTAGTGCCATTGGCTGGGACCAAGCCTTTAACACGTGGACTACTGAGGGATGTCTTAGACCTAAAATACAGCACCAGGTGTTTGATTTCAAGGGTTTATTAGAACTTCTGTCCTATGCAGTGGTTGGTGACTTTGGAATTATAATGGCAAGTAGAAGAAGTAGAAAATATGAGAGAGAATAACTAGAAGACTATGGAAACTGTCAAGGTGAGAAAAAGCTAACCTAATAATTCTAGTTTCCAGTCACAGTCAAAAACATGGGTCATAATGAATTTACACGTTCTGATGGCACGAGATTTTGCTAGAAATCAAAATCCCTCCAAAAAGCAAGGCTAGTTAGTAATTCGCAAAGGAACATTCTGAAGCTGTACAAGCAAACCCTATGAAAAATTTCAACACAAAACGAATGGTGATTGCAAAAATAAGGAGTTATTTAAGACTCGCAAAGGAACATAGGTGAAAAAGTTGTACAGAAAGGAGATGTGGAAGCTAGCCATCACCAGAGGGAAGAATAAAGTCTTTGCAGCATTTTCATAATTCAGTTGAATGCATGAGTTTCATAATTAACTCTGAAAGATATTCATTCTTTTGTGCTTCCATTTGTTCACTTAAATAAACACTGAAAATTAAGTATGTGCCATATACCATGTCAAAAGCTAGAAATACAAAATAAGACTCAGTCCTTGTGCTTTTGGAGCCCATGGTCTGTGAGGCCTTCATGTAATAAAAGACTGTGGAACAGTGAAATAGAAGTTATAACAAGACTTATGGCCACACCACTCTGCCATACAGCCTGCGGTGGAGAGTGGGAGGAGAGGATTTTTGTTTTTGAAGGAGAGCTTTAAGAACTGAACTTTCTCTCAGCAAATATACTCGACTGTGTACTATAAAATGCTGAAATAGAGCCACGCAAAAATGTCTCCTTGAGAACCGAACAAAATGTTCTCATCCCTGGAATGAGCATTTGCTTATTCTCAGGATCTTCCTTTCACATTTAGAGTGGGGTGCATGAAGACAGTGGGCCAGACTTGAAGATTCCAAGGGGGGATCCTTCTACACACTATCTGAGTCATCCACCCCAGGGAAGATTTTGAAGTTGGGGAAACTGGAGAAAGGTTTAGGTTTGGAGGCTTATGAATCACTCTGTGAGCTTTACAAGTGAAATTTCACACAAGCTATATTCCTGGCTACCTATATCCATGTCTGTGTCTATTATAGCCAGTGTGAATAAAATATAACAACAAGATAAATAATATTAGAAAACAGAAAGCAACAAACATTGGGGCATTAGGTATATCAAGGGACAAGAAAAAATGATAAGCAGTGTTGGACATGAATCTGTTTCAATTCAGTGTTCTCCTTTTCATTTGGAACTGGGGATCATGCAAATAATTAGAAAGAAATGACTGCGTACTCAAGATGCTACACTGTAGGGCAGTGACTTTAAGTGTAGAATCCAGAATCTGTGTAGCTCAATCCAGGCAGCACCACAGATTCCTCAAGGACGCCGGGCATAGCAATGAACTTAGTAAAGCCTTAGATTTCTCATCTGAAAAATGGGGATGTAGTTGCATTTTTACCTTAATCATGTTATTGTGAAGATTACACGATGCGCGCAAATAGTTTAATACATGTGATGATAATGAAGAGCCACCCAGGCTTTAAGAGTGGGGCCTGGTCACCAGGACCCTTTGGTTCAATGGTTTTCTAAGTTTCTAGGCTCTTGGTTTCACATGGGGCAGAGCTGGCTTCATGGATGTGTGACTCACACGGCTGAGGCTTGCTGAAAGGGGGGGAACTTTGCACTTGGTTTAATGGTGGGCTGATGCCATCTTAACATTAATCAGTTTTAAACAAGAGTTCTGTATCTTTATTTTGCAGTGAACCTTGCAAATTTTATAGCTGGTCCTGGGTAGGGAACAATAAAAACCCCAAGTCTGAGTCTTATCCCATATCAATTAAATTAGAACCCTCAAGGCTAGAACCAGAGTATTCTTACTTTTGAAAGCTTCATAATAAGGTAAAAAGCAGAGTTGAGAATCAGTGCCTTGGTTTTCTGGTCGATCTGACAGTAGTCCAATGGACTTTTCTTTTTTTCCTCCCTTCAGTGGGTTATATAAGCTTGATGGGGGACATGGTTTTGGTTTTCTTGGTATGAGAATTTAAATACAAGGGCATTAACGTATATACTCAGCTTTGAAACATGTCTAGCATTAGCCTGCATACTGAAATGCCCACATGACTACATGATGTTGGGCCCTAGAATCAGATCTTAGGACAGAACTCTTCTGAATCTGTAAAACAGGACTGAAAATAACACTCAACATCCTCTATTTGTTGTGAGAACTAAATGAGGTGATACATATCAAGTGTGTTACAAAAGCCTGACAGATAGTAAGTGTTCAATAAATGAGAACTATTATGAATCATCTGATTGCTGCAAGTTGTTTTTGATTTGATGGGGATCCCTCGATGACATAAACATCCCTCATCACAAGGAACATCAGGGTATTTTTTCCAAAGGACATATTTAACTATTTTTCAGAGTGCAGAGTATAAAGAAGGCACTTAGAGGAGGAAGAGGAAGAGTGGGTAGAAGCCTCCCTCACCACAGCACAAGACCAAGTTGTAAATAGTTCACTTTCCCTGCCAAGCTAGGATGAAGAAAAAATAGATGTTGTCTTTAGGCATAAATAAGCCATAAACCCTCAGCCTTAATTTGCAGTCTGAAATTTTAATTCCCTATTTCCTCTATTTGAGAAAACAGTGGCATTTTGCTACTATTACAGGGAGAAAAAAAGTTATAACTTTTAGTGGAGAATTACAAAGAACTGTGTAAACACTAATTTAATTGGAATTCATCAAGAAAGTCCAAAGCCAGAAATTATCTTCTTGACACCTGTTTGACGTGTTTACCTGGCATGGTGGTTCTGTCTGACAGCACTTTGGGACAACTTGGCAAACTTACATAAATTCATACCGGGGATCTAGACCTACCCATAACCAATTATTTCAATTTTTGAAGATGAGTTCTGGGACATCAATAGTGGAAAAATATTCCCCCACACTGTTGATTCTAATATGTAGCAAGATAGGAAAGATAGAAATGAGAAGAGCCCTTGTGGAACCCTCAAAGACAAAAGCTCCAAAACTAACTCCAAGCCAAACAAAACCGATGACAACCAAACAAATAAACGCGATACAAAGACAGTCTACTTGACATTCTGGATGAACTGTGTCTCCAAACAAACAACAATGGTTATATTCAGTTTTTTAAAAAAGCTATAACAAAACGTAATTCCAATCTCCTTGCCTTGAGTAAATCCTTTTTTGGTTGAACAACTTCAAGGATCCAAGCGCTGGCCCTGTGGGTATCCTGGCTGCAGAGCAAAATCCAAGTCTTGGGTAGGGCTTTTCTGCAGCTGACCCTGACTTTTAAGCTTTCTTCTTATCTCAGCTGTTTGGAGTCCCCTTCGCACCTCAGCTACACCTGAGCTCCCTTGAGCTCCCTTTATTCTGAAACCAGATTTAAAGGTAGGTAATTAGTACAGCTAGGTGAATCGGGTCTGATATGGAGTCTAAAAAGGAAAATGGAGTTCATAAAGAAAATGAACAGAGAAATCAGAACTACACTTGGGAGATTGAAATGTTAATGTCTCCAAGGCACCAGGGCCCTTTCTAAAGAACTGTTAATGAAGCAGCTCTCAGCAAATAGGGAGGTGCTAATCAAATCACCCCAGGACCTTCCTTCCCGCCCCTTGGCTCACCTGTCTTCTACCTTTTGGCCTTCCCACCTGCATCCCCTTCACTTGCAAGATAGAGGGAGATAAGCAAGATGAAGGACAGGAATGTAGGAGAACAAAGGAAGACCTTAGCTATGAAAGGGAGAAGACCTCCCCATCCCATGGATTCTGCCTTTCTGGTCCCCTTCTTCCTGGGGGAATTCTTTGCTGCTGTCCTTTCACTTTCCACTCTACACTTGCCTCTGTGTGCTTCTCTGGTGTACTTCAGCATCCGGGAAGCAAGGCGGTATCAATTCCCCTGCAAAGCGTTGGGGAATTGTTGTCACAGCAACACAGCCCACCTGTACCTCTGCTCCTTGATACCACCAGGTTACTGAGGGATGCTAGCCCTCCCCCAGACATGTGTCTGGCATCTATTTCTAAGACTTCTGCCCTGAATCCCTGCCTGCAAAGTGCTTCCTGCAGTATGTGGAGGGGATTGCAAAGGACACCTTAACCCTAATACCTGAGGGCCTACCTGAGTCTTCAACCTGCTTATTTCCTCTGGGGACCCATCCTGGCCTCTGTGTGACTCTGAAACAAAGAGTCTCCTATTACAAAGGCAGCTCTTTTAGGATGACTCTATATAGGGAGTGACCCTATAAGAGAAGTGAGAAAAGGACATAGGTAAAACATAATTTAATCATCTAATAACCAGCGAGAGGGGGCTGCCCATTGTAAACACCTGGATGAACTCTGGACCACTTCTCCACCCAGAAGCTAGTGATCTTTCTTTAAGTAAGTCAGATCAAGTCACTCCCCCTCTTAGAAGTTTCCAGTGGACTCACTCCACAGTCCTCACCATGGCCCAGAAGACTCAATGGGGTCTGCATGCCTGCTTATCTCATCTCCTCACTTTCAGTTTCTGCCACTCATGAGCTTCAACTGCATCAACCTTTTGGCTATTCCTGGGACATACTAGGCACCCCAGGGTCTTTGTACTTGCCTTTCCTCAGCTCTGCAAAGGAATCCCCTAGAACCCAGCATGACTTTTCTCCCTTCCTTAAGAGAGAGACAAGGTGAGCCTCCCTTATTTATTATTTTTCCTTTTTGTTTTGAAGAAATGATAGGTTCCCAAGAAATTGTCATGGTGGTGCAATGAGGTCCTGTTTAACCTTCATCCACTTTCTCCCAATTGACACTCCTTATTTAAAACACTCCCAGTACCCACCTCTCCCACTCTCTCTTCCTTTACCCTGCTTTGTACTTCTTCATGGTATTCACATCCATCTGTCATATCCTATAGTTCTTGGTTTATTGTCTCATTTCTCCAACTAGAATGAAAATTCCATTAACGTGAGACTTTATTTGGTCCATGGCTGTGTTTTCAGTGACTAGATTGGGGATTATTAAATCTAAATTGGTTCCAAGTAAAGTTCTAGGCCATATGTTGGAAGTTCATTGAAAAGACATCCCTTGGCAGAGGTCTTCCTGCAGAGCACTGAGAGCAGATGTCTAGCATTTCCACTTGAATGTCTCAGTATGTTACCAGATAAGCCACAGCAGGGCAGGGACTCTTTGTTTTCCCCATGAATTTCTCCCCAGCACCTGAAGCAGCACAGAGTTATCACCTGTGCTCAATATGTGTTTGTTCAATGAATATGTAGAATTGAACCCTTCCCATCCTTCAATTCAAACATAAACCTGGAAGACAACATTAAATTCTCTCTTTTCTTTATGCTTTACATCAAATTACATATCAGTTTTTATGGATTGTACTGTATTTATATCTATGCAATTTGCCTAGTCTTATGGCCACATTTTAGACTTTGAATATCTCCCACTTGATTGTTATTACAAACCTGATCTCCCTGGGTTTAGCTTCCTTCTAATTTATTCTTTTAGTCTTTAGCTAGAGTATAGACTTTTCTTCTAACCAGATTTAATGGTGTCTTTTTTTAACTTGTTAAAGACTTTCTATTGTGCTCAGGGTAAAGTTCAAACTTCTTAATATGATTGATATGCTTTGAATGCTTGGATCCTGCTTCAGTCTCTCCTTTCAATCTCAAATCCAGTCATACTGGCGTGGGAACTTGTCTTAGTTCTGGAACTTTGCACACATTTGACAGGAGGTTTTGCTGCTGCCAGAGGAAGCTTTTTCCTTCTCCCCACCCATGCAGCTACTCTAACACTTTCCCTCATCCCCCTTCAGTATTGGGCTATGTGCCTTGTGGAAGCACCTTCCCCAAACACACCCTGTATCTCTGCAATGGTCAAGGCCGCACCTGACTTGTTCAGCACTGTATCACTAGCATGGAACACAACCCCTGGTACATAGGAGGGATTTAGCAAATGTCTCTTTATCGACTCTTCAGGTATAATGCATAGAGAGCATAGTGCCAAGGAGAGTATGCTGTGTTGTTTAAGTTCAAATCTGTATTTAGAATATATCCTAAAATTTCACACAAGTATTAGTTGTTTTTTTTTTTTTAACATAGAAATGTATTCCTAGGGCCCGAGTGTATGCTTAGCATGTTGCAAATACTTAGAAAATGTGAAATGCATGTTGCATATATTATCACTGCAATCTTTTTAAAAATATTCTTGCTCAGTTCTGGTACAAAGTCAAGATAATGACAAGAGTGAAAACTTAGGCAAAGGAGAAAAAATTTAAATCATTATATTTGTAGTAATGTAGACACCTTCTGATTATAGTAGAAATAACCAAAAAATTTTCTGTTTTACAAAATTTTCTAAGATATTTTAGTTATTTTTAAGGGACACATAATATGAATTTGAATTAGATACGAACAAGGTGACACCCTCACAACACTTACTTGTAGAATCTTAGGAAGGCAATATGGTATAGAGGCTAGGGCAGACTTGGAATTCCACATTGGTTTGGTCACTCACTAGATGTTCAAACCAGTCAAATTGTATTCCTGGAAGTCTTCATTTATAAAATTGTAACATAAGAATATTACCACCTAAATTTTAAAGGATGTATTAAATGAGCTAAATGCTACATATAGCTCTTGGTATTGAAAAACCAGCCTCTACCTCAGAGCAAAGCCTGTCCAAGGATGGGACATCACCTTTGTCCTTGGAAAGACCCACAGAGCACTCCTAGGCACATTCCCACCCTGCTAAGTTGTTTATGTACAAATAACAGGAGAGATCTGCTGCTCCAGGTGTCCCTGACTCAGTCAGGCTAGGTGGGGATCCATAGCAACCCCCTAGCAGCCACCAATCAGCATGAGACAGGGAAATTACCTGGGATGCCAGATGACCCTCACAGTAGTTTATGGTGGTTGATAACGTGTTGGGAAACCATGTAGTTCAGCATGAACACCCCTCTTGGCTTAAACCAATCAGTTCAAATGAATCCCCCTCTTGTAGTAACCAATCACCCCTACCCAACTTGTTCCCGCCAGTGAATGTGCTAACCATGTTTTAGAGTTGTTATTTGATTTTCCCGCGGTGTGTGATGATTTGCTAAGAGATGCTATCATGTATGTGAAGTCCCTGCCTTCTCCAAAGAATGTATAAAACTGCTGCAAACCCTGGGCTTGGGGCCTCTCAGTGTCACCATTTGCTGTGTGTGCGCGTGGAGGACCGAGCTAGCTCGCAATAAACACCTCTTTGCTGTTTACATCGATCTTGGTCTCTGGTGGTCTTTTGGGGGTCCCGAATTCGAGCATAACAATATACCCAACACATAGTATTTTGGAAATAGTGCCTGATACTATTTTCATTATTATTTAAAGGTTGTCCAGTCCCCCTTCCTATAACTATTTCTGTTGAACAATAGTTCAACCTTTGTATTGATGCCTCACTGAAGCTACCTGGTGATCCATTCACTGACGCTGCCTTAGTACCACCACCATGCAGCATGTCTCAGATTTTAAGAAAGCAAATATAAACTAGACTATAATATTTATAACCAAGGGCACTCCTGTTGCAAAAAATAACAAGGATTATGCATTCCAGGGAAACTATGTGGAGATGTCTACAATGGAAATAGCCTTTAATGTTTCAATATTGGGAAGTTTATGGTGTGGTTTTCCCTGTTTCAATTGAAGTCACAGATCAAGAATTGTCTTGGGGTGGAGTGATGATCAGAGAGCAATTTTATGAACACTACCTCATAAGATGAATGTTAACAAATGTCAAGTGGATATATTGTGCATGGTTGATGACCATTCTGACATAGGCATATGTCCAAACACATTAACTTGTATACATCAACTATGTGCAATTTTTTATATCAATTTTACCTCAATAGAGATGTTATAAAACAGAATTCTTACTGAATTAAAAAATACGCTGGATTTTCTGAAGCTCAGCAGGAGAAAGCAAAGTTTCAAGTAACGAGTCATATAGAAGGAACATCTGTTGCATCTAGGAATGAGCTGTTGGGACCAAAGCCATTTTTTGGAAAATAGAGAAGCTAAACCTATGTCACAGATAGTTTCACAAATAGTTTCCAAGAATAAAGGAAAAAAGAGAGAGAGAGAGAGAGAGAGAGAGAGAGAGAGAGAGAGAGAGAGAAAGAGAGAGAATTGGATTCTGCTCTTATGGCTACCAAACCAATGTTCTGTGGCATCATGCCAACTTTATTGTTTTTGTTCTATAATAAGCTCTGATCTTTAAAGTTCTCTTGAGAGAATCAATCAGAATGGAATTTCAAATGTTATTCTCATTTGATTACATGATTCACAAAACTCTGTTCTCTAAGCTCAGCATGCACATGTATTTCTTGTTCTGAACTGTAGTTACACTGAAAACTAGAAGACCTCTGAGAGTGACTCTCAGTGGTATTATTATGTGACAGAAAGGTAGCACACTTGCAGTCAGGACTGATTTGAATCCTGGCTTTGCCACTGATAAGCTGTGGACGTTTAGATAATTTCAATGAATTATTTCACTCAGTGGAATGGATTTGCCTCATATGTCACTTGGGAACTATATGTACCATGTATAATTGTAAAGAATAAATGATAGGCTCATTACAGAGTATTCTAAATGCTTTCCCTTCTATCTTCACCAAACAACTTGCCAACGCTAATGAAATCTCTAGGTAAATGCCCTGGAAGGCAGGACAGAGAGTGTTATTGGTAGAAATGCATTTTGTAGTGGATCTTTCATCCTGTGGGTAACCAGCATCAAAGTCTGCTAATGAGTGAGATTTCAGAAGGGATCTAGTATACTCAATGATCAGTGTAAAAAAAAAAACCCTAACTTACCTTTTATGGGCATTGGATTATTCTTAATAAACAGCTAAAATATTTAAGCATGAATATTAGTTATTTGTTGATTGACATCTATGAACCAGGCACTTTTCAGATAATATTTTATTTAAATTCAGTACAACTGGACTTAACGGCATTTTTATCACTTTTGATATGTAGATGGAAGTCTTGAGTTGCAGAGTTGGATGCACTGACAAAAAGTGGCAGAGTCAGGGTTTAAATCTGGCCTGCCTTCTAAAATTGGGCACTTTATCCTTCACTCTGGTTCCCTAAATCATGCCTTTCTTTACATGTGTTAGCATTATTTAGCACTTTCTAATCAGTATGGTCCTATTACAATTTTAAGGATTTGATCCTTCTTAAGACCCTTGTATTGTCTTTTATTACTTACAAAATACATTACATAGCTATAGTTTTTTGTTTGTCAATCACACCTCAAAGAAGGCTTAAAAATCAAATAAATGCATAAATTTAAAAAAATTTGATTATAACTTGATTTCTAAGTAATCCAAACCCATATTTTAAGAATCGATTCCTCTCTTTTCTTCCTTTCTTCTTATTCCCTTCTTTCCTGTCTCTCTCCTTCCTTTTTCTTCTCCTCCCTTTGGTTATTTCAGTCCATTAAATATTATATATGTGTGTACAAAGATGTATGCACAGAAATGTGGTAAAGAACTCCAGATACATGTGCTTACAGTGTTAAAGTACACATATTAGGGAAAGGCACTTTCTAAACAATGGAAAGTTTGTACAGAATGAATGAAAGATAAAGGGTGGAGTTCAGGGTTTGGTTTATTGGAAGGAAAAATAGGTGATTCTGTTATACATAGGACATTGGAGAGACTCTTTTACTGTGTTCACGTTCCAAATGCCCACATTAGAGTTTTACCCCACTGTATTAAAGTGCTGCTGTATCCTGGAATACTTTTGGAAGATGAGTTGGAGTTTTCGGTACTGGGCATAACCCCACTAGACCCATTTGAAAGCAGATGGAATCTAGGACATTATTTTTTTTGCTCCTGCTATGTAGAAAGTACTGAAAATTGAATAGTAGTAGACTGGATTCTTACCTTCTTGGAGCTTATAGTCCAGTTGAAATGCACTTTTTTATTATCCAGAGGGAAGAACAAGGGTAAAACTTGTGAGCTATCCTAGATAGGTGTCCAAGTTGGAGGTCTCTAAGAATACCTGGAAAAAGGGAAGGAACTGCAAGTGGGGATACTTGGGAAGGTAGCAACCAAGGTGATGTCAAGACGAACGTGGCTTCCTGCCTAGTGTTCCTGTTGCTCTGGTCATGCAACCTTCAGACTGCAAAATAGTGGTATGCATTTCTGAACAACTGTGGCACATTGATCAATTCCTCCATGTCCTCTTTGTATTTGAGGCATGTCTGGCCAGGTCCCTGGTCCAAAGCCCTTCTAATTTAAGATACATACCCTTCAAGTGAAAAAGTGATATCCAATAAGTTAACTGGCAACTCTCTACCTCCCTTTCTTCTGTAGAAGCAGATTTTATCTAATTTTCTTCTGTTTGGAAACATTCCCTAGATATTGAAGTAGCACCTTTAGGATTTATTTATGACATACCAGTGAACAGTTAGAAATACGCTAAACTTAGATTTCTAGAAAGATGGAGACAATTACAGAAAGGAAAATAATTAAAGGTCAACATATGCACAAAATAATTGCAATGAAGTGAAATAAAATGGTTTCAGTGAAAATGGATTTCCATGGATACATATGCTTTGGTTCTGTGCCAAGTGCTTTAGAAACTAACAACCCTTTTTGTGGGGTGGCAAATAATTAAGGAAACTGATATGAAAATTCTATGAAATTATATTTAAAAGAATTTTTTTCTTGCCTTTATTGTTGGGAATTTCTGAATAGAATAATTTACTTGGCTTATTGGTCTCAAGGCTTCTGAAACTTTATTTGTATTTGGTTAGAAAATTCTTAGTCATGTAAATATCACCTGAAAGACTAATTTAATGAGGTTAGGAAGAATAAATCATGGCATTTGAGCTTCTTTATGCTGCTGCTGATATCCTAAATGTATACACTGAAGAACAGGTATATCATAAAAGCATACACCTAAACAATTAAGCTAAAGAATATACTGCATGTATATTTCAGATGCATGTGAAAAATAATGGTCTACTTTGTAGTATCAACTTATCTTAAAAATTATGGAGGTTATATATGCTACCACGTATGAGTAAAACTCTCAAATTACATATATACAGATCATAGTTAGCTGTCCTGTATTTTCCAAAATGGTTGACATTCTCATATTTTCTGCTACCATATCAGACACCATGTTCATGCTATGACACATGTTTCAGATTTTGGTCTAAGAAATAGTATTGAAGTACGGTAAGCCCTCCCTAACCACAGGCCCCACAATTGTGGATTCAACCAACTGCAGATGAAAAAGTTTCTGAAAAACTATTGCATCTTTTGTTAGTTAGCTTTTTGTCACTGTGACCAAAATAAGAACGACTTAAAGAAGGAAAAGTTTATTTTGAGCTCCTGGTTTCAGAGGTTTAGTTTATGTTTGGCGGATTGCATTGCTCCTGGCCCAAGGTGAGGCAGAACATCATGGTAGAAGGAAGTGTGGAGGGAAGCTACTCATCTCATGGATGCCAGGATGGGGGTGGGGAGGAGGGGGGGGGATGAAGAATTAAAGCCACTTGAAATAACTAGTATTTTTTATTTTATTTTATTTTTCTCTTTTAGCTATGACAATACATCTTTATCATGTTTTCTGTTTTAGCTATGACAGTAATGACAGTACATATTTATCATCTGTTTATTATCTTCAATCAAAGAAGGAAAGGATCTAAAAGCTAAGATTGTAAGTAGCTTAGAACCATTGTGTAAATATATATGAATGTGTGGATAATGTAAAAACATTCTATTCTTATATTGTCTTATAAAAAATATCTATTATAGAGAGGGGGCTGCAGGGAATATGAACCCTTCCACGGCACTTCTCCAGTGACCCTCCTCCTCCATCCACACCCCTCCTGCATACAGTTACCACCCAGCCTATCCATTCAAACTAGGATGCACTGATAGGTCCTGGCTCTCATAATCCAATCATTTCACCTCTAAACATTTCTGCATTAACATGGGAAGTTCTGAGGGACACCTTGTATCCAAACCATAAAACATCTGTACTGAACATGTACAGGCTTTTTTTCTTGTCTTTATTCCTTAAACATTATATAGTATAATGATTTACATTGTATTTGACAAAGAATCTAGAGATGATCTAAAGTAAAGGGAAGAATATGCATGGGTTATATGTAAACACTGTACTATTTTATATAAGGGATCTGTGCATATGTGGGTTTTTGTATCCTCTGGGAAATCCTTGAACTAATCCTCCATGGATATAGAGTGATGTGTGTACTTAGAGATAAAACAACAAAGAAAACAAACATATAAGAGGCCCAAGAAAATCTAGCCATTTCCTCTTTATAAGAGACCCAACTAAAGGAAAGAAAAATCAGAATACAAAGGCTGGATATAATAAGATGAAAAATGTATACTTGAAAATATGAGCAAAATAAAGAAAAATGTGGCAAAATTAATAAAGTACATTTTCATCTTTCCAGATGAAAGTATTAATGAGACAAAGAGATACATGTATATTCTAAGTAATAAGAAATTTATAACATTGCATACATCAAACAAAAGGATATAGCTGGTATATATCTAAATGCTAAATATAAAAATAAGTAAGGCAAAAATATTAGAAATGCAAGAGAAATGATAGAACTACAATTATTGTAGAAAAATATAACACATCTTTTTCAAATAATTGAAAAGAATAGAAAAGGATAGAGTGGATTATATACTAATAGATTTCTATAATAAACTTACAGAGATCTTTATTTCCAGGAACAGAAATTGTACACCAATTTTTCATATCTATGGATATGGAAAGCCTGAGAAAAAGTTCTACATATTAATACAACAACTAAATAAAACATATTTCAAAAATGGGTCATCATGCAAATTAAAAAAGAAGTTTCTAACAGACAATATAATCACTTGGAAATCTAATCCTCTCTAAAAAACTTTTAGGTTGAAAAGGAAAGAAAAATTAAAATTCACATTATAATAAAACACAAATGAGAAGATGACTAGAGAATAAACCAGATGCCCAATCCAGATAAGAACAGCACACAGACACAGATGCATACTCATCCAAGGACTGCTCGGTACTAACATGGAAGACAACTCTGTTAATCTGAAGATGGTAAGAAAAATAGATTTAAAAGCCAAATACAATGGTATTAATGATAACAACATACCAATTGGTATATATTGTACATTTTGTACATATTGGAAATCATCAATTTATGAAATTAGTGATTTATGAAGTCAGCAAAAAAAATTCCATTTGCAGTACCAATAAAAATGTATAAATTCTTAGAAAATGTCTAATATTATGTTAAATTCTTTTTGTATATAATAAGTAGTCTAGAGATGATTTAAAGTATAGGGGAGAATGTAAATAGGTTACATGTCAGTACTATACAATTTTATATAAGAAAAATAAATTTCATGGCTCAAGTTTGTTTTCTTTCTTAAACAAAACAGAACAAAACTTTATTTTACTTATTTGTTTTACATGGTCCTGAGGATTGAATCCAGGGCCTTGCACGTGCAAGGCTAGCACTCTACCACTGAGCTATAACCCCAACCCCTCAAGTTTGTTTTCTTAATGAATGTTGTGCTAAGCATGTAATTCTGGAGATTGAACCTAGGGCCTTGTACATGCTAAGACAGTGCTATTAGGAAGAGGAATTCGCTCTTCTCCCTTTCCATCACCTTCTCCCTCTCCTACCTTGTTCCTCTACTTGTATTATATTTAATTCCAGAAATTGCTTTCTCATGGTCTTTGTCCATTTTTTTTAATTGCTTGAGTTTCTTGCTCTTTATAAGTGCTCTTTGTATATTCATCCTTAGTATATTTGTAGAAAGTGTTTTCTCTCATCTGATCACTTGTTTTTAATGTGCTTTCTGATATTTTTTATCGTACAAAAACTTCTAATTCTCCAGTTATAAGACTTCTTAACATTTTCTTTTAAATTTTCTATGTTTTATACCTTATTGGGCAAAGTCTTGCCCATGTCAAGGCAGTGAACATATTCCCCTGTTTTACTCTAATGCTATTTTTTAAAAAAATTGTTTTTGACATATCTAGAATATGATAAAAAATGATATCAATAATAATTTTTCAAATAGAAATTCAATTGCAACACATTAACTAAATAATTTGTTACTTCTTCAATGACCAGTGGGGCTCATTTAGCATATGCATTATTCATCTCCCTTCTAGGTAGGGTCCTCTCACATCAGCTTTCAGAAAATTAGGCAACTCTTCTCCCAGAATAGTTTGGGGAGAAGTCATCTGGGCTAACACCCTAATATTTAAAATATGTGTGTGCATCCACACACCCTGCACATATATGCATACACACATATGCTGGGTTCTGGATTGCCTATCTGTGAATGCATCTCTTTAGCTCTTTCTTGCTATAATATCACTTTAATTACCCAAGTTTTATGACCTATGAAATTTGACAGTACTATTTCCTTCTCATTTTTTTTTTACCAAATTTCCTATGCATGTTTTCTTACAGATAACATTTAGAATCCAGATATCAAATTCCATGAAAACTCCTACTGTGATTTTAATTGAGAGCAAATCAAATTACAAATTACGTTGGAAGCTTTTACAACACTGAATCTATCTGTACAGAAATATAATGGGCTTTTTCTTTATTCATATCTCCCTTTTTGGCTTTCAATGATTATTATAGTTTTCTTCATATAAAATTTGAGGGCTAAGAGAGCACATGTATAAGGCCTTAGGTTTAATCCCCAGAATTACATGTTTAGTACAACATTCATTAAGAAACCATGTCTCAAGCTATGCAATTTATTCTTTCTTTCACTAAAGGTATAGAAAAGACTATAAATACCTAATGCTTTTTTTCTAATAAAGATTACCTTTAGGCGATGGATTAAAATGAAGGAAGGTTAAGCAGTACTTACATTTTTCCATTCTATTTCATTCTGCCATTTCATTTGTGTTTTAATAAGATTTATCCCTTAGTTAACTTTTAAAAATAAAAATAGTATTAGAAAAAGAATTTAAAGCTATTTAAAATTTAGGATTATTTTAATCTTAAAATTTACTTTGGGATAAGAGTTAGAGGATTTAAGAATCAGATCAAGTCATACTAAATCCAAATATATCAATATAAAATGAATTTTTCATTAGTGATCTTTGAAGCCAAATACTCGAGTCATTATATGCATGAGAAGTCTGTTGGCTTTTTGGGGTATTATTTGTCATTCTAGCTTGCTCTAAATATTTATTCACTAACTTGTCTGCCTCATTCTGTGTAGTATTATGGACAGAAGTAATTCAGCATTCATTTTTTCCCATGTGACAAGTGCTCCATGAGAGAATTCAGTAGCCAGAGCTGAGGTACCTCAAAACTCACTACAGTTTGTGGCCCAGGAATACATTAGAGGAAAAGAAAGAAGTGTTAAACTCTATGCAATTTTTCAGAGAATGAACAATCTGGCATTTTAAATGATGTCTTATTATTATGAGTGGCCAAAATACGGGGAATTCAGGAAGGAGTAAAAGGTACTTAAGGAAGCATGCTTGCAGTCAAAAAAAATTGTGGACAAATTGAATGAGTAACAATTCACATAGTAATTTACCTCTCTTTAGACAAGAGAAAAGAGGTACAAACAGAAAGAAGGCTAATACTGCCAGCCCTGAAAAATTAGTTAAGAATTTGGTTGGCTTTTCAGGGCAGACAGCATTAGCACTAGTGATGATGGGGTGGGCAGCTATCAATTGCTATTATGGGAGGAGGATCAAATCTGCCTGCCCCTGGAGGTTACTTCTTCTACCCCTTCTAAAAGTCACTTGGAGTCACTTGTATTGTCTTAATCTCCTGGTGGACCTGGCAAATAAATTAATGACTCATTGAATAGTATGGCACCTTAATCTTCCGTATAAAATGGCATTTAAAACTTGCAGAAAAATTCCAAAAAGAGGAAAGGAACTCCTGTGTACTCATATTCAAGTGTGTGTGTGTGTGTGTGTGTGTGTGTGTGTATAAGTTGGAGGTGTCATGCCCCTTTATCCCTAATACAGTAGTCTCACCTTATCTGTATGGTATGTTCCAAGACCCTCAGTGGATGCCTGAATCCAGGAATAGTACCAAATTCTATAAATACTCTTTGATTTTTCCTCTACATACAAGCCTATGATAAAGTTTAATTCATAAATTAGACACAGTGGGACATTAAAAACAATAGCTAATAATAAAATAGAACAATTATAACAATAAACCATAATGAAGATTATTTAAAACCTACAAATTATTTATTTCTGGAATCTTCCATTCAATATTTTTGGACTGCAGCTGACCATGGGTGACTGAAATCATGGAAAGCAAAACCAAAGTTAAAAGTGGGACTATTGTGCTTTATTGTGCATTTTCTAAGAAAGGAGATGTTGTTTTAAATACAAAATTTTTGCCAGGCACAGTGATGCACACCTGTAATCCCAGCAGGGCTTGGGAAGCCGAGGCAGGAGGATCACAAGTTCAAAACCAGTCTCAGCAACTTAGTGAGACCATGTCTCAAAATAAAAAGATAAAAATGAGCTGGGTATGTAGCTCAGTGGTTAAGTGTCCCTAGGTTCAATCCCTAATGCCAAAAAAACAAAGAAAGAAAAATCAAAATTAGAAAACTTAACATTGATACAGTGCTATTTTTGAGTTCAGAGTCTATATTCACATTTCCTTAATTGGCTTCAAATTTTCTTTTACATCTATTTTCTACTACATCAAGTATTCAATCAAATATTATCTTTATCTATTCTAACTTTCTTAATAATTAATCAACTATTCAAAAAATATGGCAGCCCTTGTCTCTGTTGAGTATTGGTACAAGGTACCGCTAGACATGAGTGTAAACTAGTGTCCACATCTCTCTTACAGGAGGTGGAGGGAGGCTGGGGCTGGTCCCTTCTTAGGAGCCAGTGTTAGGATTCAGAGGATCAGAATGAGTGGATCCAGGGCAGGGGCTCTACCTGCCATAGCCTGGACAGCATCTTCTTGTGAAGGTGGCATAGTAAATTTGTACCCACAATCTAGAGATAAAGGGAAATTGACATATTAAGTGGTGGAATAAGATTCAAACCCATGTCTTTAAAATGTCAGTCCTGTTATTTATTGATGTGTACATTACATATATATTCCTTCCTTTTTGTTCTTTTCCTGAAACCATCTTAAAATTTTTCTGCCCATTAACACTGTTATTTTCATAATTTTAAATATTTTGTATTTTTGACCATAAAAGCCCCTTATCCTGAAAATACATTTTTGTATATTTATTTTTTAGTTGTAGTTGGACACAATACCTTTATTTTATTCATTTATTTTTATTTGGTGCTGAGGATCAAACCCAGAGCCTCACATGTGCTAGACAAGTGCTCTGCTGCTGAGGCACAAACCTAGCAGCCTCCTGAAAATACATTTTTTAGCTCATTTCTCTCTTGACATTTTACTATTTTAAAGGTGTTTCTTGAACATTGCTTCCTCTGTAAAGGCTGTTCTGACATCTTCAGAAAGAATTTACCATTAATTCTGTATATTTCCAAAGCACTTTGCGGAACTCTGTGTCGAAGATGTATTTCATTATAAGAACTTACATAAGAATTCACATTGACCTAGTACAGTTTCTGGCACATTGTAGGTGCTTTAAAATTATTACTTAGTGAATGAGCTTTCATATTCATACATTTACTGACTTCAATTGCTATAGATTTATGAATTGAAGAATGCATAATCTATGCTAACTCTCCAAACACAAAACTCAGAGGCAGCTGACATCTGAAGGATTTATAAACTCAGATCATTGCCTTAGATCAGAAAAGGCTGATTAAAAAAAAAAAACACAAAAAAACAAAAAAACTGGCCTTTGGAGTCCAGCAGGCTATGCTTTAATCAGATGACATCAATTCTTCCATTTGATGAAATGGATTTTAGCTTAAACAATCATTTATTCAATTCTCTGAAGAAAAGAGCTTAGATTTAGATATAGGCTGACTATTCAATAATTCATATTTAATTTTGTTTTTGATGCTGGAGGCTGCTAACATTGGAGGGTACCCAATGGAAACCCATGCAATGTATCCAGTGCAGAGGGGGCTCAGATTCAGATACATCCAGCTGTGTCTGAAGGGAGGAAGGGACAGTCACCAACAATTGATTTTCATGAAAGACCTAAAAGTTGTCTCCTTGTATAGAGCGCATACACAAGGAAGGACAAGCTAAGAAATAAAATACTGGCGTGAGTACAATGAGATGTTTTGAATTTAGCAGGAGTATAACTTTTGGCCCAACGTTACCGACATCAATTTAATAATTTTTGAACTGTGCATATAACCATTTTTAATGCTAGTTACATACTAATGACAAACATACATTTAGACTTTTAGAAACATTCTCTCCCAAGTTGCTCAAAATGTAGATGTGCCCCTGAAATTTTTTGCATATATATGACTACTCCCAGGTGGTTCTTGGTCTATTGCTCCTCCCTTTTCTATCCCTATTCCTCAGAAAAATAATCTACCCACATGACTACTAAGCCATGACTACTAAACCAAGGACTACTAAACCTGGCCTTCATTATTTTCCCCTTCCTACCCAAATCCTGATTTTGCCCAGTTATCCTTCATAGTCTCTGAGATTAAGAGGAAACTAAACCAGTCCCCAGCACCATTGATACATAATAGCTAGCTAGCCTAAAGGAATCAGCACATGGTATTCTCTTAGCAATTATTAATGATGCAGGAGTGGACTTCTGATTTTATTTGGCTCAATCAAACTAAAATGAAAGACTATGTTCCAACCTTGGGCAGTGATTTCTCTCTCTACATGTGCACGGAGGCCATGTTGCTCCAGTTATGATTGATAGCCGTCTAATGACCATATTGAGAAGGACTCTGAGGATGAAGTCAACCACTCCAGACAGTGCAGCAGGAAGAGAGAAAATCCTAGGTTTTTCTGAGATTGTGGCTAGGGCCACTGCATCAAATCATCTTGCAGTTGACCATTGTACTTCTTGTTATACAACATCATAAAGTTCCTTGTTGCTTATGCCTGGATGGATCATAGCTTGTTACTGCATTTGAAATAACAACAAGTGATGTATTAGAGGAATAGCTAATTATTAGGACTGAAAATGCAAAATTGTGTGTTGTACACTAACGTCGAAGTGAACCCAACTCAGAGACCTATATGATTATTATAACACAAAATAATTAGACATAAGTTTCAAAAAAGGCAGACAAATGGCTCATTTGGTAGAGAGTGGTGGGAGAAGGTGATATGAAGCAAGGAAAAGAATACCTTTTTCAGAACTGTAGCTAGAAATTCTCTGCATGCTTATTTCTAAGAAATGGAGTTACACATAAGCTTGTAGTCAATGCTCAGCTCCTGGTTGGAAAGGAGTATCTTTTATTAAATATTTTTAGGAAGCTAGGTCTTGTTTTGGGTGCTTTCTAATAGAGTTGGAATTAAGCAGTCTTTAAAAGCAGTAGATGTGGAACCATTTGGACTGGCTCCATTGGTATGTGTGCTAGAGCTGGTCAGTTCTAAGTTGGAGAAGATGAAATGCATGTCTTCCTTATTCTTCTTCATCCAAATTCCACACTGGGATTCCCAAGAACTATTCACTTAGCTAAGGCATATTTCCCAATGCATAGAGGCTGGTTCCAAAAAGATTTCTAAAATCAGCTACATGCAGTATTAGAAACAGTCTATCCACACAAACTCTTCAGGCTGGGTAAAAAACTTAGCTACCTTTTTGTTAAAGTAAATTTATTTCATTCCTATTTCTTGCCAATTTCTCTCCAAACCTACTTGGAGCAATTTAAGAAAACCCCATCAAATGTCTATAAATTCTCATTTCAGGCAAAAGTGTTGGGGTTGTAGTCCCTTGTCTTCTAGAAATCTTCTAGTCTCTTGGGTAACTTCTGATATAATGAACTGATCAAGTTACGAAAAGTTTTGTTCTGTACCAACCTAAAAGTGCTTACTCCCAATGTTGGAACAGCTACTCAAGTGATATTTTGCTTGATAAAGGGTTTAAAATTTACACAAAAATAAAGTCAGGGCAGTAGACAGGTGCTATTTTAAAATTCTTGTGTACTATTATTACTACATGATTTTTTAATGGTACTTGTTCATTCATTCATTCCATCTATAGATATAACATAATTTACTTAATCATTCTAATGTTGAATTTTTAGATCATTTCTAATGAAATCACAGTGAACATCAGATGAATATATTTAAATGTTCCTAGTAGCATCTTTAAAAACCCAAGACTTTTCAAACTCTTAAAATGAAATTGTGGAAAATCTAGAACTATTGTAAAACAGTTTTCTGAACTGGTTTGGAATGTGTCATTACATTTACCAAAGAGATTAGGAAAGATAGATGTTAAGTGGTGAGAACATGAGATTAAGGGGATAATTTAAAAAACTGGACCCATTGTGCTGACTCCCACATACTTTTTTGGATTTACCTGCAGCCCTGCCTGGCTTAAGTTGACAGGATATGTTATATTCCTCAGCAAACAATCTGTAGGAGAAATGCGGGCACAAAATGTCAATAAGAAGAACATAAATTACCTTGAATGGGGAGATTTTTTTTGTAACACTTAAACAGATCCCAGATCCCAGAACTCAGGGAGATAAAGATAATTCCCCTTTACCATAAAATCTATAAGAAGAGGTTCCAATTAGAACTGGTCAGCATGGGCTGGGCATGGTGGTGCATGCCTATAATCCCAGCGGCTCATGAGGCTGAGGCAGGAAGATCGCGAGTTCAAAGCTAGCCTCAGCAATTTAGCAAGACCTTTAGTGAGACCCTGCCTTTAAATAAAATTTTAAGAAAAGGGCTAGTGGGCTGGGGATGTGGCTTAAGCGATAGCGCGCTCGCCTGGCATGCATGCGGCCCGGGTTCGATCCTCAGCACCACATACAAAGATGTTGTGTCTGCCGAAAAAAACTAAAAAGTAAATATTAAAAATTTCTCTCTCTCTCTCTCTCTCTCTCTCTCTCTAAAAGGAAAGAAAGAAAAGGGCTAGGAATGTGGCTTAGCGGTTAAATGTCCTGGGCTCAATCCCTGGTAAAACAAACAAAAAACCCCAAACTAGTATGGGCCAAAGTAACCTAGAGTGGTCATGGCAGTAGGGACTTGAAAGTCTGATGTCATCCTCCTGTCAAAAGTCAAGAGGTGGACCTGGGTGGAACTCTCTGGAAACTTCTCTAGGACCCCAAATAAAACTGGAGGGCAGGAGAGACGTGATGTCCTTCTCTACTTGAGAGTATTCCCCTTTCCTTTCCAATCCCTTCTAATAAACTTGTGCATGTTACTCTAAGCAATATGTCTGAATCTTTTCTTGATAGCAAGAACTGGGTGAAGGGAAGGATTATTATGGCTGCCTCAAATCCATGTAGCATGTTTTTGCTCTGTGACAGAAGCAGATAGCTTTTACTTTTCAGTACAAACAATACCCACGTAGTGAACACAGACTTTTCTTCCTTAACAGTTCATTTGCCCCTGGCATGTGGGATTTCATTTTGCCTCTTAGTTGAGTGTCTCCTCATCACTTTCCCAAAGGTGACCCTTAACAACTGACTCTGGACCAGTTCACTACTTCTCTGCCTTTCTCAGCCCTGCTCTCCAGTGAGGCACAAAGAGGTGCGCACAGAGGCATTTTTAAGTGTTCAGAGTAGGATAGGAGTCAAGGGCAGGGTGAAGAGTAATGCTGAGGTCAGGTGGTTAACAACTTAGGGAAACCCAATTTCATAGCATAGATCCCACATTTTCCCCAAGTGCCTATAGCTGTGATAGTCTCCTGTATTTCTGCTTTCTGACTCAGGCTAATTTTTCAGCAACTGCACCCAAGCTGCACATTTCATTCATTTTTATCTTCTGTTTGCAAGCATCCAGGTGCCTTCATTTTACTGAGATCAATTGACTTCTGACCTATTCCTCCTTCTAAATCTTCTTGTGTCTTCCAGAGACCCAGGTGCCACTCCTGCATCTGGCTGTCTTGGTAATGAGGAAGCTGTATTGTTCAGTCATTTATTCAGCCATTTGTATTCATAGAAAAGCATAAAAACAATTTTCTTAATTACAGTACTTGATGCTGCAATGTGTCTCCCAGTTTTCTGTGTGCAGTTTCGCCTGTGTAACAGGTACTCTGCATGAATTCAACACCTTTAATTGCTAGGAACTTTCTCCAATAGAGGTAGTATGCAAAAAGGGAAATCAGTTTCCAGAATTCCATTTAAAGAATGCTTATTTGCCTCTGGTCTTATTGGGCTCCGGGAGTCTGACTGAGCTGCTGCTTTGTGATTTGCCTGTACAAATCAAGATTAAGCTTCTGGTTTGCACTGTTCATTTGCTAATGAAAATGCTGCTACTTTCTTTCTTTTTTTTTTTTAAATTTACCTGCAGGTGAAGAGTTAGACCTCACTGTCTCTTGATACCACTGTGAAAGAAGGGGATGAATAATTTGATGATCTTCAAAATATGTGGAGAGAAATACTTCAGCCTTTCACCATAAAATTGAATTTTGTGAAATCTACGAGCTGATGATTGCAGAAAGTAGAGTGTGGACTTTGTGGCCTCCCTCTAAATGCACTGAAAAGGTTCAGCAGCTCTAGATTTGTTGGATAGAACGCTTTATAATCTCAATCTCAGTCTAAAGAATTAAAAAAAAAACAGCTGAAAGGCAGAATAAAAACCACTAAATACATTTGCTTTAAAGATATTAACAGATAAATCTCCCTATTTGTTTCACAATCCTCCTCAGCTTTATCAGATGTCAGTTGATCAAGCAAAGTGGATCTTTTTCTTTGTCATCATTTATGTAACCTAGTGACAGCCAAATATGTTTCTCTGGGCTCTCCCGCTCACTCCTGCCACTGGAATGCTCAAGGCTGTTGCTGATGAAATGATGTTGTCTGAGGTTGGTGTTAGTGCTTCTTGTTTGGGTAGGGTTGCACTCACATATGAAGTAAGCTCAAACTCACATTTGAGTTTTTCTTCCTGTAATATTTGTTCTTTCAAGTCCCCCAAAGAAGGAAACCTAACACATCTACTTTGTTCCTCAACCTGTTTTCAATACAACTGTTATTTTCACTGAATTTACAGTGGTCTAGTAGACCAGTCTGCTGTTTGAATGGGCCAACGCCCTCCACTATTTACATTCACAAACTGCTTTATGTTAAGGGAGAAAGATACCAGAGTTGCAAGTTCTGCCATTGAATGTCCAATGGCAGAGATGGAGGTGACACAGAGAAAGGGCCTAGGCTGGATTCCTGGAGAGCTTCTGCTGGTGGAAGCTGATAGTCTATTTTCATAGGAATCATTGCCTGCACGGTACAAGTCCATCAGCAGTGGTATATACAGTCAAGATAATGACACAAGTGATAGGATACTTATCTGAAAGAGGGGGTCACTTTACATGGAGCAGGAAATACATACTGTTCTTTTTGGCAATGGAAAATCTTTGCACATTTTGAAATCGACAGATTGTATTGGTTACATATATGTCAAAACTGATCAAATTGCATACTTCAAATTTGTTCATTTTATTGTACTTCAATTTTACATCAGAAAAGCAATGGAAAAAAATAAAATAAAATGACAAACAAATAAAAAAGACTGGTGTGGGTATACAACAATGAACAACATTAACAACAAAAACCTTATGGATTGTTAAAAAAAAAAAGATGATTCCTAGGGCAAAACTGTATTATTATGGTGGGGCAAGAAGCCAGGCAACTGGGAACTGCTGTCCTTTGGTAGTTTTGCATCAATGAGGAGGCTGAGGCACAAAACAAGATAGGACAAGTCTTGGGCAATGTGATACAGCCCCAAGGTCTGTAAAAAATAATTGAAGGGGAGAATGAGGACCTCTGGTTAGGAAGGGATGTTGATCCACCTTAAAATTGTGTATTAACATTAATATGACTTTATTTGTGTCCATAGACTGTCAAAGCTCAGGGCAATCCAAAGTACATTTGCTTCTATTTCAGACAGTACAAATACATATTTGTGACCTCAGTTTTCAATTGACTTGGAAAAAGAGGCATTATACTTTTTGCCTTAGGCACTGTGAGTTAATGTCAAATTATTGGCAGATATCACCCTTTTTATTGCATTTCTATTATCTCATATTTGCATCTGATGACTTTTTCTAAAATCTGATGAGAAAGACTTTTCTATTTGTTTTGGGTTATTTCATATGGTTTGCAGAAAGTGGTTTCCCCCTAGGGGTGATAAAAACTAATGCAAAACCTATTTTTTGGCAGAGGATAGTGTGTGGAATGAGTTTGTTACCTAATTTAACAGGGATGAGAGTTGAGAAGGAGGGAGATGGAAGGGTAACAGGAGTTTGGTGAAACTACTAGGAAGTAAACTTGTAGGAGGAAGTATGCTATGAGTAACCCTAAAAACAATGAGAGAAAGCGTTCAAGTAGGCTTTTAGTAACTTAAATATTCAAAGGCCTAACTGACAGTCTGTCTATCCATCCATTAATCCTTCTTAAATATATGGTGTCAATCTCTAATAGAATTAAAATCTATGCTTCAATCTGTATGCTCAGAAATAGAAAAAGTAACTTTATATTTACATATTTTTGATGTTAAAATTATATACTTCATTTTGGATATAGTGCTCTTTTATATTTCTTTACTTTTTTTTTTTTCAGGCAAACCAGTGGTAAATGGAATAAACTTTGGACTCTTTTCTGGGGATTATTCTCTAGCTAAGGAAATATTCCATAATCAAAGTCAGAAGAGTCTCTTTCAAGGACACCTTACCCACTTCCTGATATTTTCATATCATGCTTTTAGCACCATGCTCTTTGAAGGAACAGGGAGAGAATGAAAAGGAAGAAAATTTGATGGAAAGGCTGAAAAAGATGGAAGAGAAGGAGATAGGGAAGGAGGAAGAGTAAAATGATAAGATCATTAAGTGATCGGTAATTTTGATTACCAAGCGATGTTTGAGATAAATGTCCGCACCCAATTTTGGAGTCCCAACTCCTTGAATTGTACATTGCACATGGGAGGGGATGAAGATGGTTTGTAAGGGAGGAGTGAAACTCAAGGCTGGGGAGAGCAGGAAGGTGACTACCAGCCACTGTTTTTAGACAAAGCACATAAAAATCAAGAGGGAGATGTTTACTAGTTTGTTAACCTCAAAACTGCACAAACAGAAGCCCAAGTCCATCTTGCTACCTGCTGACACCCGAGGGAGCTCAGGCTCGGCCCATACCTACCTCACTGACCTGCGTGGGAGCCAGGGCCCAGGGTAAGTTTGGGTCTGTGTTGCTTCCTGCTCATCCCCACCACCACCACCTGGGACCCCAGATCTAACCCACTTCCATCTTGAGACACTGCATCCATCCCCATACATCCCCATAGCCTTCCCCGTGAAGTAGCCTTGTGACAACAGAGAGGGCCAAGAAGCAGCTGCATCTTGGAGCAGACATCCCAAAGGCAGTGTAAGGCCCACCCTTTCAACCCCATCTCTGAAAGCCATTGCATGCATTTTGGGGCACCTCCAGTGCTATATTGAGTTATCTCCTGCTATTGCTGCCACCTCCTATAGTTGCAGTAGCATCTATCCTGGGACACTGGCAGGGTCTGGAAACCCAAAACCTAGGTGAGGTACTGATAATCTGTACAGATACTACAAGATTATAGGGTAGAAACTGTAATACCTCAGATCCACACTGCAAGAGAGGAAGTCACATAAACAACATGAAAAAAGATGGGAGGAAAGTACCCCCCAAAACCAGGATACTATAATAAGAGAAACCATGGACAGTGTAATTGATGAAATGTCAGAGAAGGAGTTCAGAATTCATAATTAAAATGATCTGTGAATTAAAGAATGACCTAAATGAGCAAATACAGGCAAAAATGTATTACTCCAACAAAGAGATAAGAGAGCAAATACAGGCAACCATTGATTACAGCAGTGAAGAGATAAGGGAGCAAATACAGGTAGCAAAAAATTACTTCAAGAAAGAGATAGAGATTCTGAAACAAAGAAACAAACAAACAAACAAACAAAAAACAACAAACAACAATCAGAAATCCTTGAAATGAAGGAAATAATAAACTAAATAAAAAACTGAATAGAAATCATCACTAACAGACTAGATCACTTGGAAGACAAAATGTCAGATAATGAAGACAAAGTATACTACAGAGCAATAGTAACGAAAACGGCATGGTATTGGCACAAAAATAGACTTGTAGACCAATGGTATAATAGAGAACACAGAGATTAACCCATATAATTACAGTCATCTTATATTAGACAAAGGCACCAAAAACATACATTGGAGAAAAGATAGCCTCTTCAACAAATGGTGCTGGGAAAATTGGAAATCCATATGCAACAAAATGAAATTAAACTCCTATCTCTCATCATGCACAAAACTTAACTCAAAGTGGATCAAAGACCTAGGAATTAAACCAGAAACACTGTGTCTATTAGAAGAATAAGTAGGCCCACATCTCCATCATGTTGTATTAGGCCTCAATTTCCTTGATAAGACTCCTATAGCACCAGAATTAATATCAGGAATCAATAAAGGGGATGGATTCAAACTAAAAAGCTTCTTCTCAGCACAAGAAACAATCAGCAAAGTGAATAGAGAGCCTACAATTTGGGAACAAATGTTTTACCACATGCTCATCAAGTAGAGCACTAATCTCTAGGATATATAAAGAACTCAAAAATCTTAACACCAAAAACACAAATAACTCAGCAAATAAATGAGCCAGGGAACTGAAGAGACACTTCTCAGAAGATGATGTACAATCAACAAGTATATGAAAAAATATTCAACATCTCTAGCAATTAGAGAATTGCAAATCAAAACTACTCTAAGGTTTCATCTTATTCCAGTCAGAATGGTAGCTATTAAGAATACAAACAACAATAAATGTTGCTGAGGATGTAGGGAAGAAGGCACACTCACACATTGCTAGTGGGATTGCAAATTTGTATATTCAATATGGAAAGCAGTATGGAGAATCCTTAGAAACTGGGAATGGAATCACCATTTGACTCAGCTATCCCATTCCTGGGTCTATACCCAAAGGACTCCAAAACAGCATACTACAGGAACACAGCCACATCAATGATTATATCCGCATAATTCACAATAGCTAAACTGTGGAACCAACATAGATGCCCTTTAGTAAATGAATGGATAAGGAAAATGTGGTACATATACACAATGGAATATTATTCAGCATTAAAAGAGAATAAAATCATGGCATTTGCAGGTAAATGGATGGAGTTGGAGAATATAATGCTAAGTGAAGTTAGCCAATCCCAAAAAACCAAATGCCAGATGTTTTCTCTGATTTAAGGCTGTTGATTCATAATGTAGTGGTGGTGGTGGGGGCATGAGAGAATTAGATGAACTCTCGAAAGGGCAAAGGGGAAAAGGGAAGGGAGAGGAAGGGAGGGGGCATGGGTAGGAAAGACGGTGGAATGAGATGGACATCATTACCCTAAGTACATGTATGAAGACACAAATGGTGTGACTACTCTGTGTACAATTTTGCACTATATGTGTAATATGAATTGTAATGCATTCTGCTGTCATATATAACAAATTGAAATAAAAAAATGAAAACAAAATGCACAAACATATTCAGCAAAGATGCTGTGTATCCTGAGAGAATTCCCTGGAACTGTAAATGTCTCCATATCACTATCCATTTGTTGCCTTCCATTAATTATGAGGATGCCATTTCCCTGTTGGACAAAATTTCCTCTTTGCTTCCCTAGATAGGTAGACCCTCACCTCAACTTCTTTTGAGTGTTTGCTTTATGCAGGCAGCAATTTTGATACTTAGTCCCTGATCCCTCTAAGTCTTCTAGGTGTCACTCCATATAATTCTATCATGACAATCATGAGACCTAGCAATATTAAGTTTTTATTAAATTCCCAAATATGTAAGATATGTCTAACAATGTTCGTGACTATGTATAGCAATGTTCAATGACTAACAATGTTCTTAACAATGTTCAGAAGGAGTCCTTCCTCTTGTGTTGAGGCTTTGTGGTGGTGCTTAGAAAAGGAAGAAGTTGTCTTACACCACTCCCAAGAAGAATGAGCATAAGAGAATGAAGGTTAAGTTGGCTGTCCTGAAATATTAGAAGGTAGACGAAAATGGCAAAATTAGCCACCAGATGAGTATGGTGCTGGAGTGTGTACCACCAACCACTTTGACAGATATTATTGTGGCAAGTGTTATCTGACTTACTCCCTCAACAAACCAGAAGACAAGTAATGTATATGAGTTAATAAAAGACATGAACTAATAAAAAAATAGGACTTAGAAGGTAAATCAACCAACCAACAAACATCTCAGTTATTGCTCTTGTTGCCTGTTTTTCAGGTCTTCTTCAGCTCAAGTGTTAGTCTTCCATAAAACTTGAAAGTTGCCACTACCATGTTACCTACCATATCCAGGACTTAAGAAGTGACACGTAAGTTGTGTAGCGCGGGGGGAAAGTTGAAATAGCATTTTAATCGTCAATGGAGGAATTTCTCTCCAGATAACATGGGAAAGGTAGAATGAAGTCCTTGGAATCAATGATGAGCTTTCAGTAACACATGAGAGTGAGCTTACATTGAAGGTGCATAATACATTTTAGCTGATGAGTAGTTTGTGCCGTGAAGAAAGAAAAATGTTGGTTTACTCTGTACTTCTTATATTTCTGAAAATTTTGTAATCAGAGAGAGAGAGCACGCGAGCGTGAGCACGAGTACACACATTTGGGGTTAAGGTGGACTTTTCTGACTTATGCTTCTACATAACAAGTATGAAGCTAACTGAGTCCAGTGAGAGAGATTCAAAAGATTTTTTGCAAAAGAGCCTTGCTGCACTTGAATTATGACTTGACAATTATGAACATAGTTAGTCATTTTGAAGAGAAGATTTGCATAATTTTGTCATTTGACTAATGTTTCCTAAAAAAAAAATAGAGGTATCTTATCTTGGTGCCCAAATAATTTGGAACTTATAGGAGAAACATTTTGGATTATACTGCTTTCCTTCTGGACTTCTATTACCAACATTTGTTATATTATATATATATGTACATATATTAAAAAATATATAATTTGTTTACATATATACACATACACACATATAATTTTTGAACATTTTTTGGAATAATTTTAGATTTACAGAAAATTTGTGAAGATAATACTACTATTATTTTAAACCAGAAAAAGTTAAGAAAATAATGTTTTCATTCTTATTATCATGCTTTCAGGAAAAATTTCTTAGTTTGAAAATAAGACATAGCCCAACTAACTACCATTTTTGAATGGGTACTTTCTGATTTGAGAGTATTATTTTACTCCTGACATTCCATTGTAAACAAGTAGATACCATGGCTATGTATCTTGCCACTGCTTCTAAATTTAATTTAATTTAATTTAATTTAATTCTCATAGTCCACTCATCATTTAGGTTTATCTCTCCATTTTAGATGCAATGATTTTATTTGCTAAGAGTCAGATACTTATAAAGTACGTAAGAGAGAATGAGGAGAACAAAATTGAATAGAAATGATACAATCCTTTATGGTTCAGGAGTACAGAGAAATAACTTTTTTTCTGCAATGCATGACATTTGTGCTCTATCAAGAGTGTAATAGCTAACATACATATTCCATGTCAATTCTCCAAGATTTCTGAGGGCAATTTCTGATTGGAAATACAAAGAGATTTGTTCTAAGAGTCATTTTCTGATTTTTAATTCTCAAGACAAAAATATATTTCTGACTATCACTTAAATGACATTTTGCTTTAAAAAAATGTAGTATTGAGGGTAGCTCAAACATGAAGCAAGGATTTGGGTACAGATGGCACATTTTGTAGGTTACTTCAGGAAGTAGAAGTGAAGGAATTTGGACACTAGGACAGGAAGGAAGAAATGTCAATGAAGGGTGTGTATTTGAGCTAGTTTCTGGGATGGAGAATGGAAACACAGTCATGTGAGGACTCTTTGAAGAATCATTTTGAAGATACCTCAGAGTTATTACCCAAGAAAATGAAAGACTAGAACATTTGTCCATTGGTTTCATTCTCCTTCACTTGAATGTTGGTCCTATAGACATTAACTGCCTTGAAATTCTTGGTTACCTGTGTTTCCACTGAGTGACTTTCCACAGCTTTGGAGAAGATGGTGAGGCAGTAATGCAGTCACTTTGGTTAAAGGACAAGGCAGAGTGATGCTATGTGTGGAACTGTCCACCACAGCTGTGCTGAAACCACTGAGCCAAAATGAGAAGTGGTAGCAGGCACCTCAAGTGGCTGCTACTTGTGATTTGCATAGATACATCTACATTATGTCAACTTTTATCAGTAGAATGGGCAGCTTTGTGAAGTGGGTACACATTCATGGATCCTCATGTCACAGGGGACATAATTGAATCATGTAGGTATTCTGTCCATGGAAATAGACAGGGAAGCATTCCCCGGTGAGCAAGGTGAGCAAACTCCGGGGGTGGGGGTGGGGAGCTGTAATGGGCGCCCTGATTCCTACTGAATGGAATGCCCAGCTATTCCCTGCTGAGGCTATTAAGATAACTATGTGGATGCGCTACCTGGTTTAACATAGTGACATCCATTGAAGGAGAGAGGCTCTGTGTTTGCATTAACCTGGACCTTATCTCAGTTAGCTAACACTCAGGGTTAAAGGAATACTGGTCAAAGTGTAATCGCTGGTGGTGGGTAATATGTTAATTTTGGGGTTATTAAAGATGACTGCAGAGAAGGATAGGTATTCCTATTGTCTCCCATCCTTCTGTCTGTCTGCACCTGCCGTGTGTGTGTGTGTGTGTGTGTGTGTGTGTGTGTTCTTTGTGCATCTAGTCCACAGTTCCCCTGCACAGATGTTCCTTTACAGAATCATTAAGTGGAAGATATTATAAGGTTAACACAAATAAATGGAGATCTTGAGGAGACCTAAGATCTCTCAGTGTCTACATGCTATCTATACCCTTTGTGATTATTATATGTGATATACAGTGCTTCCTGCTTATTAAAGTTAATTCTTTAATAAACCCATTTGTTTGCAATCATTAACAAAGGTTTGTGGATGGTCCACTATGTTCTGGGTACTGTGCTTTGCTGATTGTGGTGAGGGGGAGAAAAAAGACTCTTATTGATTTTGTAGCATTTTTAGAAGTCCTAGGAAAGAGTGATATGATATTCGATAAAAAAATCCCATGAAATTAATTATCAGAGAAAACCGAGAAAAATTTATAGAGCTTGAGGTGCTGCACATTGCAACATAAGAAAAAATTATTTGGAAGTATTAGGGATAGGACTATGCTTGAGGCATTTAAAAGAATCTTCTCTTGTTCCCTGGATGTTACAATGTTTCAAGTATATTTTATATTTTCCCCATGTCTTCAAGAGTGAAAGAATGGGTTCATTCAAACAAAGCTTGGGATTTACTTAAGCAGGAATCTCCTTAACCAGACCCAAATGAACCTTTTCAAATGAAATCTACCAGAGCAGTAGCCCAGGGACCAGACAAGTTTGCTTTTACATAGAGCTAAACTTTATAGTCCAGGCATTTCTATCTCACCTATTCCAGGCAAGTCAAAGCTTATTTGGAATTACAAAGGCAGTGGAACAATCTGCTTTACAATAGCCCACAAGTATTAGAGTTTAGTATTTGCTGTTGTCCAAAAAGTGACAGTAAGAGACATTTGAAGCAATTGCTTTGAAAAGTGCTGCCCAGCCTTCAACTTCTTGTTACTTCCCATATGAATTTTGCCTTCATTTATATCAACATTAATGAAACTCGGTATGGATTTGATGAGCTAGTCATATTTGTTCTAATACACATTAAATTAATTATAAAAATTTAAAGTATATTTGTGCATTGCTTATTTTACAAACCCAGGATTCTTGGTATGTGATGGATGCTACTGAATTAAAATGAAATCTTTTGGTCAAATGATTTAGGGTTGAGTATCACCCAAAATGAAACAATTCAGAGGGATAAGAAAGTGAAAGAGACAAATATTTCAGGTTGATGCTTTATTGTTTGCCATACATATATTGAAGCAGATACACAGTTTCCCATGGTAGAGCACATAATACTGCACTTTGTTAAAGAAGACTGTCCCACAAGGATGCAATGGTTAATAATTCCCAAGTGATGAAGCCAGTCAGCACACAACACTCTGAAACTGGTAGAAGGAAGCCAAGACATTCAGAGGCACATCATAAGCAACATGCAAGTCAAGGTTGTTACAGTAATCTGAAGCTAACACTATGTGTTTTTCAGTTTCATGTTTATTGTTGAAGTTTAGGTTCACAAAGGGCCTAAGTCCCCAAGCTAGCTCTGATCTCTATATTTGGCATAATCAGATAATTTCAGAGTTGCCAAGGACCACTGAACAATATACACATGTATAAATACTTTTCAATATATGATAACAATATAATATAGAAAAGAGATACATATGTATTTTTCACTTGGAAAATTAGGACTACAAGAATACTTTTAGAATTTAACACTTACAAGACAAATAGTATACTATCTTTTCTATAGATAATAGATGAAATTCACAAAGTTCAGGAAATCAACATAGCTTATTTATATACATTTCTACTTTCTACTCTTGGGTGTGAGTGAATATTTTTTCACCAAGTACAGGTAGTTCCTTTCCTTCCTTTACTTTTCCTTTCAACTAATTGCCTTCCTTCGTCTATCCCTGTTGAATTGAACTTGCACGGAACATGATTTATTTGTGTTTCCCTGCCCGCATTTGTCTTATTTCTCTTTCATGGATTGTCTTTCCTTTAACTATCTAAATCAATCCATCCCTGAAAGAGACCCTAGTTTCTCTAGAAAGTTCTCTTAGCTACTCCAGGCCTCCCTGAAATCTTCTTCCCTCTGAAGAATTCAGTTGTTTGTAGTCTGAAATCACAGTTTGGCTTCCAATTACGTATTTTGATTTTATTATCTGACTCTGTGTCAGTGTTGCTCTCCCTAAATAGTGATCTTCTTGAAGAGGGAAAGTTTTACTCTCCTTTTTTTCTCATTATTAAATTAGGTTATGGAAATGAGAGTGCTATTGAAATTGTCCCACATGATTTACGTAAGGGATTGTTCTGATTTGCGTAAGAGATTGTTCTGACCATCATCTGGCATGCAATGTAGTACCTTTCACTGAGCCAGTAGAACCATTTTAAGAAATAGAAACAAATCAAACAAGTTATTTTGTTGTGAAGATAGATCTATGGACAAATTTGGCATCATCACAATTTTAGAATACATTTCTTGGTTTGGAATTCATTACTTACTCATTTAACAGAATCTTAGGGACATAATCCAAGTTTAGATAATTTGTAGAATTCAAAGATGAAATAGACTTGCCCTCAAGGAATTTTTCTTTATAAATTTTGGGATAACTAAAAGCCTTGGAGGTTCCACATGGGGGCTCAGAAACCAGAGGTTTTTGAGGTGTGCTCAGAGAACTATAGGCATCAAAATCACCGAGTAAGTGAAAATCTCTAGTGTCGGGGACAAAAAGAAAACTGAAAAAAAAAAAAAAGCACATTTTAAGATGAGCTCCCAGCTAATTCTGTGTATCAAAGCAGGGAGGGGTGGTTTATGATCTGGGCTAGTACGTAAATACTCTGCTTTCTTACTGGGGTATCTTTTTGCTGTTGCAGGAGTATAGAGTATTCTTACAGACATCTGCATTCAGACCTCTGGTCAGGTGGAATTTTACTCTACTGTCATATTGCATCTGTTTTTTTTTTTTCTTCCTGAAAAGGGTCCATCTTTATCAATCAGCTCTTTTTCAGGGAGTTCATGTTCTTTTCTGGCACAGAACAACTACATGCAAAAGAATTAAGGCCATTCTTCTTTGAAGAATGAAATAATCACTCATAGGATTGCAGGAGCTCAAGCTGACTCTATTGTTTATCTCATCCTTTTAACTTTTATAATTTTTAAAGTGCTTGCATTTCCATTATTCCAGTAGAGAGTCTGTAGTGTGGGCTTGACCTAGATGTTCCTCCATGAGGACTTGTAGGCAGTCATTATGTGGATTTGCTGCTTATTGGCCATTAAAACGATCTTGTTTTCTTGCTACATTCAGCTTTGAAGGTTCTGGACAATGTGCTATCTTTACTGTACTACTTTATCCGGCCTTTAAAAATGTTTTTTCAAGATGTAATTCCCAAAATGTAAATCAATCAACTTATATTGAATTTACCATGAATGTGCTTGGCGTGGAAGAATGTAAATAGCCCTGATGATATTGTGTAAAAACATTCATGATTACTTTTGTCAGAAGAGATTATTTGAATATTAAAATAGGAACCACATAGATTTAGTTTGCATTAGTGAAGTTCATTTGGTGCTGACTATGTCAATAGTCGGAGTTATTTTGTCATCTCAGTAACAAAATTTTTCCCCAAAGTATAACTCTTGTAATGAGGCTAGGTCCTGAGTGATTTGAGATCATAACTTATAGACCAAACATACAAGGAAAATATTATCAGGTCTTATTTGTGGTCAGTGAAGTTAAAAATTAAAATGGTTGGATTTTCTAATTATAGTTTATAAAATAGAATCAGAATATGTAAATGATCTGTATATGATATCATCTTAAAACATTGCTAAATACACTAATAATTGCTTCCTTAAAATGTATTTCTAATATCTCCAACTCATATTCTAATTAGTACCCACAGTTATATCTTTGAGGTGGTATTACATGGGTCTTGTTTCTCTTACTGGATTGTGAGCTTTTTAAGGATGGAAAAAACCTTTTGTTTTCTTCCATAGGTCCCTTTAGCAGTTTTGCATCTATTGAGTGTCCTGCTGTTGGTTTTTGACTGAAACCTATGAAATGCAAAACCTGTGCCTAGTTCTGTGTTTAAAAAAAAAGGCTATTTTAAGCAGCTCAATTCCACCTGAGTCTTATCATGTAAATGAGGACATCCTTAATAGAAATTTCAGAAGCATCACTTTTTTCCCATAATTTAAAAGTAATTTAGGAAAAAAAAAACTTTCAAAGAAAGACTTTTTCTCATACATAAATAAATTTGAAGAACACTTAAGAGTTTTACTTAATATATTTGATGTCCAGTTTTAGTCTTGAATGAAGTTGGATAAATCTTTCTGCTCCTAGAAAAGTAAAGCTCACGGAGGGAGGAGCGTTTGATTGGGAGGGGGAGAAAAGGAAAAAATACCCATCACTACAGGGCTCTATAGGACTTCCTCCTGTGTATTATCCTGACAACAAATTTGCTCAGTCAAATCTTGGTTTTGATGACTATTTACTGTAGACAGCTAAAGAAACAGAAAATAAATTGCTAGAGATTTTTATGATGGTGCCCTCCTTCGTAAGGGAACAAATGATTCCAAACATTTGAAAAAATTTTCTTTGAACTTGGGATGAACTCCTTGCTCCTGAGTGCTCAGTGATTTACATCTAGTTTCCTTATTTCATACACAAATATTCCACTCCCTCTGTGAATTGCAGTCAAGAGGCAAAAATAATACTGAATATATTTATACAATTTGTAGAATCGCAGGTTACTCATTTAAAATCTTTTCTACTAAAAAGTTAATGTCTTTCTCTTCTATTATGTTTACAGATTTAACAAACTGTAGAATGATGCAACTCATTTTTTAAGAGCAGTCTCAAACTGTGTAAACCCACGTTTACCAAAACATTGTCCTTATTATTCCAACAGAGTCTGGAAATATAACAATTCAAGTATCCACTTAAGACTTAGTTATACTGTACTAGGTTTTTATAGCTATAGTGTCCTGAGACTTCTCTAGTTTAGCTCTAATCAGTCATTTCTTTTCATTGATTATCAAGGTGCTTGGTTCTGTTTATTTAATCTCTTTAAGAGTGATTATAGAGTTTGGACTTTTTCTATTTATTCTTGGCTTTGAGAGTATTTGAGTTGTATGTTAAACTTCAGAAATATACTCACAATATTGATGAAGAAATCCAAAGAGGGAATTTATGTTCACTTGCCCTATTCATGATCTTTACCCTATATTCACATACTTCAGGTGGAAGATGTAACCAATGATACTCAGCAATTAATTAATAAAGTTGGAAATAATAAAATGCCTCAAGGAATTTTATTAAGGGAATCTCTTAATAACATTACTTCATTCCACCAACAGTTTTTTATTTACCACTTTATTTTTCATGCAACAGCATATTGTTTTAATTATTTATGGAAACACTTTGTGATTTAGTTTAGTGTGGTAAAGAATATTTTAGAATGTTATATCTCTTCTGTGTAAATCCAACTTGCTATTGGACATTATGCAGGAACATTTAATGTTATAATGGCATTTGCTTAAGAGATAAAACAGCATGAACTGCATTCTTTTGAATTTCCCTTATAGTCTAAAACTAACAGATTATTAGTGAATAACTTTTTAAAAATTAAAATGGAAAATCTGAGCCCATTTATTAAATTTCAAAATGTCAGAGAAGTATATTATGTTCTGTATATCAAGTAAAACTGTTCATATTTTTTCAACATTTGATATTATCATTCTTCAAAGATATTATATATATAGATGTGTGTGTGTGTGTGTGTGTGCGTGTGTGTGTATGTGTGTGTGTGTGTGTGTAATTAGGCCATCAGGTCATAAGAATTTAATTAGTATGTCAGCTTTAAAAAAGAAAACATATTTTCTCCATTTGTCCTCCTTAGTAGCTATACTATTTAGAGAATGAATGCCTGATTCCTGGTCTTATCATCAGAGAAATCACAATTCTAGTGATACTGTGGTGAAGATAATGTTGATTTCAGTACTTACCCTACCATGCCTAAGACATAGATACTCAATAATATTGGTTCTTTGCCCTAATGAAAAAAGTCTAATATATTCCAATCCCCTTTGTTAAGCAATTTATGTACACATGTGTATGTATTTGTATGCATTTGCATATATGCTTGTAAGATTTGGGACTGGGTCACTTTAGTGTTCTACTTATATGATTCCAAGACTAATATTTAATCCAGGATGAAAATTCAGTTAAAGTTGATTATTCAGTGACATGCAGTTAGACTTTAGGGTATTTTTCTATAAATCTTTGTTTGCATTTACTTACTGATACAATGATAGAATGTCTTCCTGGAGTAGATGAGGCAAAGTTTCAGAAGCATATTCTGGAATGAGGTTCTGGACGACAGACTCTCCATGAAGTAGTATTTTAGCACAGAAGGTGGAGACAGGTAGTCATCATTAGCAATTAGGTTCCAGAAAAATCTCCATGAAATAGGAATATAGGCTGTAGAGCGAAGATGCTAGTCTATGCGGTGCTTAAAAGTACAGGTACTTTTAGATCCAGTTATTAAAAAATCAGTGATTACTGAACCATCACCACAGGTAGTTTATACCCTTGGAGATGCTGATTGACCAAATCTCAGTAGGTGAGTCATTTAAAAGGTATTAAAGCAGGGCTGACAAATGTCCGGGGAAGAGTCACATATACACTTGTCTAATAATCCCTGGAATAGCAGGTCTAAGTCAAAACTATAAAGATAAGACACTGATGATAGGATGATATCAGTTTTAACTCAATTAAAAATAAAATCAATAGACTTTCACGTTGCTTTGATTTAGAATCGGTAAACAAAATGTCACTAGATTTTGAAAAAAAAAACCAACAACCAAAAAACTACTAATGACAAGCAGACAGGAAGAAAAGACAATTTCAGACATGTTAAAATCCATAGACTACAATGCTCAGGGGGAGTCCTTGTCTTGAAGTGTAATAGCCAGATTTTGGCTGACTTGGAATAACAACTATAACTTTGAGAATGTTTCAGACTTTTATGCTTGATTCAGTTAGAAGGATTCTCTTGACATGGCTCAGTAGTTTATACACAAGAATGTTCAGAAAGGATTTTCTTCCTTAAAAGTTTCAGAGAAAAAGTTAAAACCTTATTTTTAATACTTGGTCTTGTGTTGGCTGTTATATGTCAATATTAATTGTATATTAGTTTGTGTGTTCACGGCTATTTAATGTGAATATTGCTCCTGCCCCATCCATCACTTAGGAGCATTAAATAGTTGATAAGAGCTGGTTCATCTCCAAATCAAATCAATATGCTTCCTCAATTTATAATTTTGAGGTTTATTTTACATTAAAGTTTAATGATTATTTTACTCTGTAAGATATAAAAATTACTTCCAAATTTTATAAACAACATTTTTAATATAGTTAACATGTTGGTCAGAAATATCATTTTTACTCAATGAATAAATGTTTTTCCCTATATTACCCTATACTTTCAGATATTCATGAAATAACTGAACTTTGTTAAAGTAAAATACCTAATGAAAACATTTAAAAATCTGCATGTTGCCAAATTACCAAGTATATAAATAATTTGGAGGGCTCACATTTGGTAACATAATTACGAATAATTTAAAATTGATGTCTGGATTTTTTTTTCTTTTTGGTCCTTGGGATTGAACCAGGGGCACTTAACCACTGAGTCACATCCCCAACCCTTTTTGAAATATTTTATTTGGAGACAAGATCTCTCTGAATTGCTTAGGGTCTCTCTAAGTTCGTAAAGCTGGCTTTGAACTCAGGATCCTCCTGCCTCAGCCTCCTGAACCACTGGGATTACAGGTGGGTGCCACTCCACCTAACTTGATGTGTGAATTTTATTGAAACTTTTATACAAAATTGATTTTCCAAATTAAACAAAAGGGGCCACACTCTTAGTTTTCCCCATTTAGCTATTTCACAGATCTGCTCCCATATTTTTATGATACTAGTTTTGTAAGAAGAAAAATCTGAATCATTCTCATGGTTTAAAGTGCCTTGGGCCAGGACTTGGGAGAGCAGTGGAAAGGCTATCTGCTCTCTCTTCACATTTGAGCATTGGCTGTTTTCTGTCTTTTGTGAATAACTGCACGGATTCTCATTTACTTTGTGGTCCATTTTTGTCTAATTCATCAATCAACTTTGGCTAAAGGTTACCTCAGAAGCCAAGCAGGTGTCATCAAAAGACACTTTTGTAGCAGATAAGTAAGTGTCAGTGACAGTGATGTCATCAAGCTCTGTGCTGAAATGGTCTGACTCCTTGATGACACTGTAATTTAGGGCCACACTGTAGTTAGCAGGCTTTTCTGTTGGCTTCTGCTTGCAGTTGCAGAGCTTTCTGAAGGCTGCACGGAATTTCTGGGACATGAGGTTGTAAATCACTGGGTTGATGGCACTGTTGAGATAAATGCAAATTCTGCAAAAGAGCAAGAACCAATTTTCTTGGAAAGGACTGGAGAGAAATGAGTTGACAACCACAAGAGTCCTGTAGGGCATCCATAAAAGGGCAAACAGAATTACAACCACTGCCAGCATCTTGGTGACCTGTGGAGAAAAAGAGAAAACGCAGCACAAACATCAATGAGAGCAAAGCCAAATAGTTTTCCCTCTCCCTACCCAAGCTTTGGTTTCCCAAGATGAAGTCTGAGAAAAGGACTCAGGTGTAGGTCATTCATTTGGGAGGTGAACCCAGAAAGCAGGATTGAGGATGTAAGAAAAATGTGATAGAAGAGGAAAAGTCAAAATAGGGAAGGCTATTGAGATGGTTTACTCTGTAGGAAAATGTAGCCCACCAAACGCAATGCATTTCAGAACAAATCATGTGTCTGAAAGAAGAGAGTCTGGGGCATTTATCCACTGGCAGTCTGCTCCCATTTCTTGAAAGGTGCCCAAAGGGATTTGAAACCCTCTGTATTTCCATGAATTTCTTGCTTGGGAATTCCTAGGGATGTTAGAGAGAAACTTGAGGCAGAGAAGAGGAGATACATAGGGAATAGGGGATGCCTAAAGTGGGATGTTGTCTGTAGACAAGGACCATCCACTATAGTACCAGCTAGAATTAAAGTTGGACTAAGAGGATGTTAGGACAAGACACTGAAATTGTCAATGATGAGCCTTAGGAAATAAAGGTCCAAGTCCGTCTCTTCTTGCCTTTTGTGTGGTCCTAAGAATTTATCTTTCTTATAGCTCATCTGCAAAATGTAGTCAATATTGCCTTCCTAAATCAAACAGGGTAACATAATAGTGTGAAAAAGAGAAGGCAAAAATGCAATGGTCATTAAATGTCTACTATGTACCAGATGTTTTACATTTGTTATCACATTCAAAAAGCTTAATTACCCTCCACAATAATAGTGGCTACCATTTTTTTTTTTAATAATAGAAAACAAGTTGTGGAATCTTAGAGCTGGAATTGGAATCCATGTCAGCCTGAATCCCAAGCTTTTGCTCCTCTCATTGCTCAGATTCATTTCAGATTAGAGGGAGGTGCAGGACAGAGGAAAATTCTGGAATTTTACCCCCCCCCCCATAAAGCAAAGCATAAGAGGTGGGACAATAGGTAGAAGAAGGTTAATATCCAATGTCACCAGGGATAAGATTATCAAAGGGCATAATTTAACAGATTCTTCTCTTACCTCAGTTCTCAGTAAAATGTTGGGGATTGGACGGTACTCAGAGTTACATTATCTGGGTCTGATCCACATGAGGTTTTAATACCTTAAGTCATTAATCTGTGTATTCTTTTGTATATCTGCATATTTGCCTGATCATTTCATTTACTTCATAAAGTTTCATTTACTTCATAAGGTTTTTGAGGAATAAAATGAAATAATGAGTGTGTTGGGACTTGAAAACTGTAAAACACCATGGAAATGTTATCCTTTAATTTATGACAATATAAAGGACCATAATACTTCATCTACATGAGATGCATGAAAATCATGCTACTGATCGTCTTTGGTTGCTTTTCCTTAAAAGCAACAATTTATACATTTAAAAATAAATTTTCAATCTCTCATAGAGTTTGAAAGATTTCAGTTTCCTCAGGCCCAACTTCCTAGATGGGCTGAATGTGAAAACTATCAAAATAGAATGAACCGATCTTTTTCATCCCTCATTGCTTTTAATTTCAACTACTGCAACAAAGTCCTCACCAGCAGCTACCGTTTTGTTCTGGCATTGAGGGGGATTATCCTGCCCTTATGGCTTTTAAATTTTCTTTAGTGTAGAAATAAGCATTTTGCATTTAGAGATTTACTCTGCCATTAATATCTCCTCGGTTCCCACCCTTATATGTAAACCTGGTAATAGAAGCCCTGGTTCCCTGTGCTGGGTGTCTGCCTTGCTCCCCCAGCATTCTGAGTCTTCTGATCTTGGGCTTTGTCTGACACTTGACTATTCCTCTTGCATCCCATCTAAGAAATCCTCATGAGTTCTGTATTGTGGAACAATGCTACCCTCTTGCTGCTCTTCTTTCTTGATCTTTAGTGATAGCTTCCCTCCTTCCTCAGCTCTCCAAATGGAATTTCCTCCTAGATTTCTCCTATGGGCACACAGCCTTCATTCCTTTTTGAATCACTCTTCTTCCTCCTACTTCCCTGCAATGACACTGGTGAGCTATCCATCTACTTTCAAGGTACAGTGTCTGCTCTGCTTCCAGTCTTCAAACTCTTTCTGCTCTCCAAGAATGTGTCCCAGGCTGTCCCATCCCATCCCACTCACTGCTGGCTGAACTTTGTTTCTGACTCAGTGCCTAGAATATACTAACCATCCATATTTTACCACTGGAATAGCGAAGGTGTTCTTTGGGAAGATGTGATTCACATAACACCAGATGACACATTCCAGTGATTCGGAGTTCTTTTTGAGTTTGGGAGTATCCACGCAGTTTGCAGGCTAACTGGAACCTGATTTTTCTGAAGTAGACTTTTAAGATTGTATATAAATATTTTAGTTGGTCCTAGGAAATCCAAGACTCCACTCAGTGACAAATATTCTGAGCTTTGAGGGGAGCTATGGTGGTCATCACCTCATTGTCATCATCACCATAATCTTCAGGGTCACCCACAGCCCTGTCTTTATCCCCTGTCTAGTACTCCAGATCCTCTATCATGGGATCAGTGCTTTAATCCCTGCCTATACTGGAAGGATCCTACACTGGAATCCTTGCCTTGATTTACAATTAGATTGCTATTGTCACATTTGAATCCTTTAAAGATGGCCCAGGTAATCTGATAAGTACTGTATAACTAGCATTTATTAAATGCTTATAATAACTTCATGGGTAAATTAGTTTTAGCTTTATTTTGCATATAAAGAAGTTTAGAAAGTTGAAGTTTTAGAGAGTTTATGCAACTTCTCTAAAAAACACACGTGCAGTATCAGGAGTGTTATTCAAACCCAAGTCCATCCAAGGGAAAGGCCATGCTCCTTTCCTTCATAAACAACCGCCCCCACCCCCTCATGAAAGTCTTTTGCATTTCAACAAGGAGATTTTTACTGTGTTGTTCCCATTAGGGTCATCGAAACATTTAACTTCTTCTAAGTATAAACCCAACACATCTATTGCTACCAAATTTCAGAAGAAAAGTTGAACTTCATCGGCTTTACATTTTTCTCTACAACTGTCAGGTGAAACATTGAATCTGTATGTAACACCTGCCTGCATTTTTTCACTAATATCAATGCAGGGAGCAACTTTCATTGTGTTATAAAAGGACAACCTGTCTCAAGTAGTTTGTCTCCTGTGTGCTTCTGTAGCCTCCCATGTATATTTTGACATCACCACCAAACATTTCATTGCAATGATCTGTATTTGTTCATTTCTCCCAACAAATGGTGAGATTCTTCAGGGCAGAGGTAAATTTATATTCACTTCTCTGCTCTCAGGGATTTAGTACAACATGTGACAGGAAGCAGGCCTCAGAAAAGTTGAATAAATTTGGGCATGGAAGGCATTATTTCAGACTATGTAACGATGATCATTTTCTAAGTTTTAGTATTCCAATGTACTGTGAGAAGAATCTGGCAAAGGTTTTATTTTTTAATATTAAAAAATCTCTCTTAAATGAAGGTTAGATGTTAGTAACATGAAGCCTCGATATATTTAAACTTTTTGTTTGAAATAGAAGAATTTTAAGGAGGTATAAAATGAAGCAGATAACAATGATGTATCTAAGACTAAGAGGAAACTTGTCTCCAGTGAGATGATAGTGAATATATTCAAACACACCCATAATTTTCTTAGTTTATTTCAAATATCTTTGATTAGGTTTAATCATATTCTAAAATGTCCACAAGTTTTAATAGATTTCCTGCTTAGATTTTAACAGCTTTTTCTCAGTATAAGAATAAATTCCTAGAAAGAAAATATTCCAGAGATGATTTTTCATGCCAAATTAATTTCACTGTGGTTATTAGGATTTTATTTCTGCTGTTATTCCTGATCCAAAATAAAGTGATGAAAATGTAGGTTTGAAATTGGGCAATTGTTTTTCATTCTCTGTGCTAAGGCTTACAAGTCTTCAGAAACATCATGACAAATTGGGGAATGATCATACAGCTTCTATTTTATTTTAGTTTTTGGTACTGGGGATTGTTGCAGGGGTGCTTAACCAATGAGCCACATCTCAAGCTCTTTTTAAATATTTTATCCAGAGACAGGGTCTTGCTGAGTTGCTCAGCAACTCACTAAGTTGCTGAGGTTAGCTTTGAATTCATGATCCTCCTCCTCAGCCTCCTGAGCTACTGGGATTACAGGTGTGCACCACCGCAATGTTTTATTTTGTTTTGATTGTGTTTTTGAGATGAAGTCTCTATTGCTGCCTGGGTTGGTCTCAAACTCCTATCTCAGACTGTAGCTGACACTACAGGCATGCCACCAAGCCTGGCAAAGCATTTTTTTTTTTTTTTTAGTACTGGGGTTGGAACCCAGAATGCCACACATGCTCAGCAAGTGCTTGGCCACAGTTATACCTGCAGCTGTTGTAATGATTGAGAAGGAATTTATCCATTTGTTCCATGCATCCCTACTGTGTGTACTAACATGCTGGCTCTTGATGACTCAGCAGTGATCTAGAGAGATATTGCCAATGCCTTCGTGCATCTTAAATCTGGTGGGCAGTTACAATACAGTGTGACAAATGCTCAGACAGCAGGAAGTTTGGGTTCTATGAGAGCTACTGGTCTGGATTTGGACTAGAAGTGTGTTTAGCAAGGACTTTCTTGCCCTTGCCAAAATCTTAAGGTACAGAGAGACAGAAAGTTTGTCTCTGGTGAGATTTGGTGTGTGTAACTATCTGGAAGCATGTTAGTGGGTTGTATTATGGAGCCAAGAAATAACTTAGCATGCAAGTTTCAATTGCAGAACATGTAAAGAAGTGGAGTTCTTTCCCTAGGAAGCTGTGAAAACCACTACAAAAGATGTTATATGTATATGATGAGGTGATGAGGAGTATCTGGCCTGCAGTATTAGGGCAGAAGGATAGACACTGCTGCCAAATGAACTACAAATGAGCTGCAGGGCAGAGTGCTGAGTCCTGAAAACCCCAGCTCTGTGGAGCCATTTTAGTCAACGTGGAAGCAGGCAGCCATTTGTTCAGAGTACACTGTCAGCAAGCAAATGAGTCTGTGAAAATCAATTGATGTAAACATGATGTTTAAAGAGGGAGACTGCCCTGAGAGATGGTTGAGACGAGCAGGGTGGGCACTGGTGGATCTTGGCAGGATGGGCCTCTGTCCTTGACCAACATGGCTAAGGGTTATCTTCTTAGGTGAGGGTCACCTGGCAATTTTGATGTTAAGCACGGCCATATATCTTTTACTCTTTACTGTATTTAAATAATACAATGAATGGCAAGAAATTCTCATAAAAGAATTCAGATTCAGTCCTTCTTTAGCAACTAGATAAAGATTCTATTCTACAATTTCATTTTTAAAGATGTGAATTGGATAGATTTCTATCTGATTGCTAAAATTAAGATTATAGTTCCACAAGTGGGCACAAGTACCACTCTTCATGTGTGTGCTCCATGGAGAAACAGTTTGTGTTCTTTATTCTAGTCAGAATAAAGAGGAGGAATCTTGTATTAGTAACTACTATCTGTGTTAATAGTGCTATGATTCTTAATAAAAGGTCTGAAACTATTAGCCAACATTTGTATATTGCCTTTTTTAGAAGAGTGTTAGATTAATTAAGATGTTATAAAGATAATGCAAAGAGTTTCTATATGTCTCACACCAAAGCCCGTGTATTATTAATCTCTTCCTTAGCATGACATGTTTGTCCCATTAATGAACTTGTTGATAGTTTTATATGGAGTTATATAAAGTGAGTTAGCTCTGGATCTTACTGAGCTTTCATTAATTTTCCCCCTAATGTTTGTGTGTGTGTGTGTTTCCTATTCTAAGATTCCTTTAAGGATGCTGCATTATATTTAATTATCATGTGGGATTTTGGAGGATGTCCACAGGAGTGAAGTGCCATTCTCAGCATAGCACAACAAGGATCCATGCTATGGGCTTGCCTTATGACTGGTTATATTACTGTATACTGCTTTACTGAGATATAATTGATAAATAATTAAATTCACCCACTTATAATGCATAATTCAAGAGATTTTAGTATATTCATAGAGTTATGAAACCATCGTCACCATCAAATTTTAGAACAGTTTCATTACTTGTTAAAGAAACTTAGTACCCATTAATACTGCTCCAACTTCCCCACCTTCCCCAGATCTAGGCAACGATGAACCTATGTCACACCCATAAATTTGCCTATTTTGAGCATTTTATATGAATGAAATCATGCAATCTTTTGATTCTACCTGACTTCTTTCACTTAGCATAATGTTTATACGGTGAAGCACACTGTAGCACACATTGATACTTCATAATATTTTTATAGCTGGATAATATTCCACAGTATGTATATTCACATTTATTTATGCATTTATTTCCACTTTTTACTTATAATGAACAATATTGTTATGTATATCTGTGTGCAATTTTATATGAATGTATGTTTTTTAATTTATCTTGTCTTTTATTTCTTCTTATTTTACTTCATAGGGGTAGAGTTGCTGGTTTGCATATTCCCTTTTAAGATAGAAAGTATCCAAGAATATTAAACACTCCTTTAATCTTAGAAGAAATTTTGAGAGATAATTATTATTAAAATATCCAGTATAAAATACTAACTGATTTTACAGAGGTATAAGTACTCAGGAAAGGTAGCCTAAAGAAAAAAACAAAACCCCAGGTGGGATGTATTCTTACACTACTCTTGAAAACTGGAAATAACTATCAAACAGAAAAACATGAGTAAGAGGAAATGGGAATTGGGGGATGAAATTATTGTTTGTTTTATGAATAAAAGCTTTATTTGTCAACAAACCTTTTTGGAATGGGTTAAGGAAAGAATGGGAGAAGTGAAGATGGTCATTATATACGTATCTTTTGAAAGTTTTGTTAGTAAGGGGAGCAGAGAAATGGTGGGCTTGCCAGAGGGGTACAAAGTGTGTTGGTTAAATGTACATTTTCAGAGATGGAAGATAATACAACTTTTCTGTTTGCACAGGGAACACTTACAGAGGTGGACATTTATGATCCAGGAGAAAGATGAAGAAGACAATTGGAAGAGCTAGAGCTGTGTTCTAGAATAGGGTGAGCATCCAGGCAAAAGTAGTGGGGTCAGCATCTGCTCAACTGTAGAGGTGGAATTGCTTTTTTTTTTCCTTCCTTTCAGTATCTGCCCTTTCTTTCTTTGCCACATTTATGAGATCAAGACAATGCATGACAAAATGCTACCTTTCTCATCAACCCCTTAAGTCCCTAATGGGGTTCAGACAGCAGTTAATTGTTGATTTCTTTTGGAATTAGCAGGGAAAGTACTTCATGTCATTGAATATTGGAAATGGACACTGAGCTCAGAGAAGTACATATATGAGTAGCAAAGCTACTTATTGAACTAAGAACTTTTGACTTTAGGTCTTATTTGTTTACAGATAATTATAGATATCAACATATTTATTGAGTTGAAGACTTCTACTTGCTGCGAATATTGTTTATAAACTATTTGGAAGGGATAATATTGTTGCCAAGAATTATTGGTAAGCTTGGAATCCTTTATGTGTTTTTTGCTTCGAATTGGAGTACTACATTTAGAGAGTACTGATTAGGGAGGAGGAAAAGTTGTCATAACAGGGCAGTTAGGAGTCCTTCATGCCAATCTCTTTCCTGGGGAAATAAGCAAACAAGAAAATTGAAATTGCAAAAATAATCCAATGAAATAATGGAAAGTTCTATTTCTTGGACTATACCCCAATTAATAGCAAGTCATTTATTAGGTTCTGGTTACATGGGAACTGGGGACATTTTAATTAATTGCCAGAGGTCAGCTTATTAGTCATAAGGATTTGATTCATGCCCAGTTCTCTAGGTGATTTAGTTGGAATTCTTGTACTGATTCAGAAGAACATCTGAATTTTGATTCTGTATATGAGTCAGATACTTTTGCTATTATTTTTGTCTTGGAGATAAGGCTGTGGTTTCTGAACATTTTCTATTCTGAACATTTTCTATGTGTTGATGAGTGACAAAGCTTAGAAGGCAAAGAAGAACGAGTTGGAATTTGCATCCAGAACCTTGATTTCACAGTTCATCTCTGCCTCTGAGGACACTGGGCAGGACACATGGCTTATGTCTGAACCTTGCCTAAATTTCCAGGCAATTTCAAGTAGAGTGAAAGAAGCATTTGTGTTAAAAAAGCAAAGTCATGTAACAAGAAGTGACAACCACATTATTAAACTTGTATTTGAAGACTATTTGCCTCCTGTATACTGAGGGCTTTTCAAGGGCATCATAGCAGGTAATTTTAATTTATGAACATCAACATCAATTTTGGATCCTACCCTGTACAATGCCAAAGCTATTTTTGACTTCATGAAGTACGTAAATCAACACCAAACTTCTGTGACATCTCTGATGCACAAATACTTGGAAGGAGTCCTTAGTACATAAGCCTGCCACATAGTAAGTGCTCAATGCACAGTTGCATTATTATTGAGTAAATACTTAGTTTTGTCAAATGTTAAGATGTAATTGTGGTACTATGTGTGGTTTAGGATTTTTAAATCAGTGAAGTGCTGTAGTTCTTGCATTTCCTCTGGCTGGAATACTTTCATTTTCAGAGTGCATTTCCTTTTGGAAACTTTTTTGGGTTAATGAATATGAAACAGTCCTTAATATTCTATTGCCATCCTTTGAAGCATAACAATACATTCTGTGTTTGGACTCTGTTTTCTGGCTTTCTGCATATTAACAAAAGCGTTCTGTGACTGGGGATATTTTGCTCTTAGATAGCCCTCAGCAAAGTGATCAATGGCCTTTTGCAATCTGTTGTATTAATTGAGCCCACTGAAAGATAAACTTGACTTGATAATTAAATAAATCTGAAGTTAGCCAAGCTTTCCCACTGATTGGGGACTTTGGGAATTTCTTCTTGCAGATTGCTCTGCTTTGTTTTGACTTAAGTCTGGACATTCAGTTTTTAAAAGACAGCTATACTCAGTGTGGGGCACTTCATACCATTCAGTGAGATCATTGGTGGGGTTTAAATTTTGAATGATGGGGCCAGAAATGGGCTTGGAATCAACTCAAAGTCAGTTAAAGTACAATAAAAGTGAATAAAATCTGGGTGGTGATTCATGGTGGAGAGGTCATGGACTGACAGACTCTTTCCTGTGCATTACTTATGGATTTCTTGACAAGAAGCCATCCAGGGATACTAATGCATGGATTCTGGACTCTATCTGTCATTACTAAATCAGAGTGTCCCATTCAGAAGAGCCATTCTGGCAAGAATTTTCAAGGATTTTCTGGGCTCTACTCTGATTAAAAATTACATGAAAATATTAGCAGAGATTCACAGGAGAGAAACATTGGCTGCAGTGGGTAATGCTTCAGCAAGAAGTAGGGCTTAAGGGGGACAATGATGATACAGGATTCTTCAAGTATGAAATTATAAGTGTGGCGCATACAGGGAAATGGAAAAAAAGCTATTTGCCTCCACCCTTCTAGAGGGTGCTGAGGAAGGCAGGCAGAGCTCTTTCTCAAGTATTTGAGGGGAATCTATACTAGAGGACCTACATGCAAGATCACAGGTTGGTACTGCCACATGGAAGACACAAGAGCACAGCAATTGAATTAAATGATGACATATTGCTACACAGTACATGATTAGACCCTCTGTGACACCCAGAGTTCTCCAACAAAACAACTAAGCATATCTAAACAAGTGTGAAAGTACTTCTTTGGGAAACAGGCAGACCTCTGCACTCAAGTCTGATATTGTATGGCCCTTCTAAGCCTGCACTTTCTTTCAGGAATGAAGTTAGAGATAAAAACACACACAAAGAGTGGGGGAAAGTTATGGACTTTGAAATGAATCCTGCTAGTGGAACCGGGGTTGAATGCTGACATACCAAGATTTCTCAGTGTAAGAGAGACCTCAAGTGATGATAAGCCTTGCTTTCTGAGAAGCTTTGAAAGTGTATGTTGATGGGAATGGTACAGTGTTTTCTTAAGATGTTGCAATCTAGAATGGAATAAATCAGGATGGTAATTGAAGGTATTTTAATTTGGCAACATGAATTAGCAGATGGAAGGGAGGAAGAGAATTATGACATATGAAATATCGACCATGTACCAGGCAAAGTGCTTGGTATTTTCTTCACAGCAGTCCTACTTTTCCTGCATTTTACAAAAGATAAGATTGAGGTCAGAAAGACTGAAAGACTAATGATTGAAAGCCACCCTATCTTTATAGGGTGTATTTGTATGTGTGTTTGACTCCAAATGTTTCCTTTTGCTCTTTGCCAAATACCTTGACTATGGGGAGGAAATTCTTTTCCCGATGCTTGCAAAACCTAAAGCAAAATAGGGGCTTAAGATTTGGAATTGGTGGAAGCTATATGTGGGAGGGGAACAGGGACAATGAAAATTAATTCTAATGTCCACACAAGGGTTTATGTGGAAAGCACTTAACAAAGATATTCCTATTCACACTGTGACATTAAGTCCTGCTGGAACACATATGTTTTTAAAACGTTCTTGAATTCAGTTTTTTTTTTTTTTTTTTTTTTTTTTTGCTAATAGTGGGAAATAGCTGAGAGCTTGTACTCAGTCTCCAGATTCCACGTAAAAGTTGCTGCAATATTGGCAACTATTGTAGCGTGGAGGCTACAGTATCGATTATGGAGTCTGATAATTCTGCATGATGAAAGGCTGGCTTCTCTCCTGTGGCTTTGATGTTTTCTTGTTCACAGGAGGTGGATATTTGGAAACATGCTGAGAAAAGAAAAACTCAGCTGGCAGAATTAGGATTCAAATTACAATAACATGCGAATTTTGAAAATAAAATGTCATTCTGAATTTTTCAGGAGTCATGCTGAAAGAATGGTACAGTTTGTCTGCTGGAGGTTGGGTTCACTATTTAGCCTTTTCTAAGTGTTCTCTCTTCCAGGTGAATTACTGGTAAAGAGCCAAGCATGAGGAAAAGCCTGCTGTAATACATCTGGCTTTAGTTTCTTATTTTTGCTCTCTAGGGCATGTTTACTGCTGCTCCTGGTCATTTTTCTGTTAGGAACCAGACCTTAGAAATTCTAAATGGGGCATCTTGGCAGCTCTGAGCTGAGACTCCAGCTAGTAGCTGTAACAATTCTCTGAAGATACTGATCTTTTTCCAAGGTGATATTTTCTATCCCCTTTTATTCCTCTGTGCTTCTCTGGCTATGAGATCCAGGAAGGGTGACACTGCAGACTGAGATACAGATGAACACCCCCTAGGTACTAGCACAGTGGGATCTGAGAAATCAGAGCCAGTATTTTTAAAATATAAACTGTGTATGATGGAGAGGACAGAAGGTGATGGTGATTCCTAAGTAGAAGTAAAACTCTCAGTGTGTCAAATATTCTGTGGGCATTTAGTTGTCTTGCTACTAACACTTTTGGACAAAGGCCCTTGTCCGAGGGAAGCAGCCAACTCCTTCTGCACCTGTGTCTCTCCCGGGGAGACAGCCTGTACCATGGCTTGGGCCTGTCTGGAGTTACAGAGCTAATTTCTTAGCTGTCTTTTAAAGAACTCCTGGAGATAGCCAAAAGGAGGGAAGTATGCTTCTTGCCTTTAGCAAACCATAAATTCAGTCTTTTTTCACTGACTTTAGCTTTTTGATGAGCTACAAATGTGATTCAAAATCAAAACTCTTGGTTTTAAGTTTTGCCTTTATTACCCATTGTCCTCCAGAAGGTTCTGCATTTAACATGTGAGAAGATATCCCACATATGCATGAGGATTAACTGAAAGCAGGACAAGGAAACACATTGTAACATGTGCTATACCTTTCTAAAATGAGGGGCTGTTATGTTGTTTATCCTGTCTTGAAATCTACCTCCTCAGTAAGGAGTGACAGCTTTATCACTTTTATCACTTTGTTTATCACTTTTATCACTTTGTTCATCTAACAGACAGAATGAAGCTTGTCTTATCTGCTTCTTACTTGTTTGACTAGGAAACCACTGTCCTCTACAAAGTACATGAAGGAAATCAGCAGGTGCTGACAAATTATTAGTATGAATGTTATGGACTCATCTGCTTTGCGGTACTGTTCAGTGGTTAAGGCTCCAAAGGCAGACATGTGTGGTTTCTCATTCTAGTTCTGCTGCTTACTGTTTGTATGAAACCAGGCAAGACAGTTCATTCTTCTAAATCTCAGTATATTCATGAAGTATGAGTAGGTGTGAAAAATAAGTGAGGAAATTTATGCAAAGCATAGAGTATAGTCCTCAATAAATGATAATTAATTTTTTGTGTGTAATTTAGTGTGTGTGTGTGGGGTAGATTTCTTGCCATTGGGGAAATGTGGAGGATGTAGTCAAATAACATAACACTTTTTGATAATAATAATAATTTTTTAGAACACTTAATATATCTTAACCATAGCACCAGGGACCTCATTGAAATATTTAATCTTTATAAATTTATAGGTTAGGGATTTTCTTTCTGTTTATAGATAGATAGATAGAGATCCAAATAAGTTAATATTTCTAGAGAGAGTGGGGGATACTGATCCTTCCCTGAGCTATTCTCCCTCACGTCTCCCTCTTTATTCCGCTTGTGCTCAGAGTCACAGTCTGGACAGGTGTACCTGTGCATTGTCTCTTTCCCCGCTAGAGTGATGACTCCTTGGGAATCCCTACACTACTCTGCCTGGGAGGAGCAATGTGAGGGTCTGGCATGTGATAGGGGCAATAAATATTCAGGAAATTAATGAATAGATGAATGAGGAAATCACTCACCAATGCCCTTCTAAGCACTACTGACTCCATGGAGTCCCTGGAGGCTGTTAATGTCATTATTATCTTGTGTCTTCTTTCTTTTTTGTTACATAAAATCTTGTTAGCAGGAGTAACGTTTAATACATATTTTTATCTACAGCCCCAAATCAGGGTTTAGCGTTAAAAAAAATGCTTGCCGTTAAAAATTAAAATCGATATGTGAAGATTCTTTCTCAAAAGAGACATGACAGATCAGGTAAATTATGGAAAAGACCATTTTTCTGAGGGACAGTCTGTTATTCTGTAAAAATAAAAAGTTGTTGGCTATATTGTTATAAAGAACTTAGGAAAATTAAATAGCCAAGGAGATTCTAACTCAATATGATTTATGCTGAGTTCATTTCCTGATACTAGATGTTGATTGATACTGTGTTAATATATACTAAAGTGAAATGGAATTTGCCTCCAAAAGGTACAAATCTCATTCTGACACGTATTTTTGTTCTGTCTTATCTGCCCGCTGTCACATTCAATCATTTGTGGTTTCTCTTTGCAGAAAGTTATTTCTCTCGATGTCATTCTGCATCTATAGATTATAAATTTGTCTTTTAGAGCCTGTTGAAATCAAGGATTCTCAAATGTAATGGGAAAAGCATTTTCTCTAGGGGATACAGAGTTAAGATGAAGGAAGGGATATATTAGTTGCTAATTTAGGCTGCTTGTGATAAGCTTGCCATTTGCTTTTTTGGATTTATTTATTTATTTAATATGTTTCTGCCATTTATTTACTGAGCACTTCTCATGCACCAGTACCTGTAGTAGGTGTACATTTTCACAAGTAAACTCTGAAACAGGAATAGTTCAGGAGTCAGCAAACTTTTGCTATAAAAGGCCTGATAGTAAATATTTTGGCCTCTGTGACTTTCAGTCACATCATACTAATCAAGTCTGCCATTGTGGTAAGAAAACAAACAACACATAAATATATGGACATGGCCATTTAAGTTCTGTCAACACTTTATTTAGAAAAACAAGCAGTGGAGCTGCAGGTCCATGGCCATAGTTTGTCAACCAATGGAAAATTTGAACATTTAATAAATCAGAACAGTGACATATGACCTATTTCAAACTACTACTGTGATTTATGGCTATTTTTTTCAAGTTGTCTATCTAATTACCAATGAATCCGTGAGAAATTTGAACCAAATAATTGTGGTTCTCAACTCTTGGATCAAAGTTTTGATTTAAAATTTGATTTTTCTCATGACAAAATTGTTATTAGCATTGCTACTCCAGTAACTCCTAAAAATATCATGGTAGCACCGTGCTTTTAATAATCTTGATGTCTACTTTTCCAGAAGATGAGAACATTTAAGAATGACAAAATCAGAAGTCATGTAGAAGCCAGCACAGAAGGCGCTAGGAGAGGGCCCATCTACAGACTACAGCAGGTGGCCTAATGGCCCTGCGGAAACCATTCCCTTGGCTTCTCTATCACACTCTTCTCATTTACAGTGGGAAAGGCTTTCCTTTTCTCTTCCAGCCACTTCGGGCTGTTGTCTTGACTACAACACTTACAGGTTGTTAAACCTGGGGCTGTCGCCATTTCTAAGTCACAGTGTTTCCTTATGCAAAATGGGGACATAAATTTTACCTATTTCATAGGATTGTGGCATGGATACATGCTGTGCTATAAGGGCTCATGCCAGTGCATGGACACACAGTGAATTCCAGAGAAATGAAAGCTATTTTTGAAACTAATAACAGAAAACACTCATTACTCATTTTGACTATTTTGATAGCAAGAAGGTACTGTCATTATCTCCTTTATAAGTGAAGGAACTCATATGCCACTCACAAATGGTAAACTCGGATTTGAATCAATCAGAATAGTGTCTCATCCTATCTCTTCCTAAAAAGTTCATAGATGAGGACTGGGAAGAGATTGTCATTCTTTCTCTTTTGGAAATGAAGAGAGCTAACCTAATATTTAGGTAAAGGAACATTTATCACAAACTTTTCTTGACTGCTGACCTACCTAACGGGCCTTATTCCAGCACTGGGGAATGTTTCAGTTCTGAACTAGAACACAGAATGCATTTTCTTTTAGAATGAGTGTTAGAAAAGTTTATGAAATGTAATTGAATAGTATCATTAAAAATATACTTCCTGTGCATTAAAGCCAAATGACCTTTGTAGGTCAACCTGGTGTTTTAGCATTACCTCAATCAGAAAAACTTGGTTGAGTTTCAAGCATTAATTTATAAATGACATTTGTCAGTGCCTGCTTTAGTATAGTTTTGATATAGGATCAAACACCACCATACTTTGAAAATAGGCCATTTAATATTTCTAACTGCCCTATTTAAAATGATACCTTTCCTACTTCAACATATCCTTATCCCCCGTGTTGTCCTGTTTTATCTCCACAATCTTATGTGCTATGATTCAATATAATATGTGCATTCATTTTTTGATATCCTTTATCTTTCCTTTGTCTTAGAATGTCAGGTCCACAGGACAGAGATCTTTGTCTTATTTGTTCATTGTTGTTTCCCAAGCCCTAAGGCACTGCCTGCAACATTCAAACAGGTTTCAATACATTTTTGTGGAAAAAAAAATGAATTTAGCTGTCATGTATATAAGGAAAAGTTCCCTTTTTCTTGGGCAGATATAGCCCATTCTGTAACCCATTTTGAGATATTAGTACTAAGGGCAAATGTGTGAGGATGTAGAATAAAATGTTGCTGTCAGAGGCTTTGAATTAGAGGTTAAGCTTAGATTCTTTGCTCTTCAGTTTTTCTTGAATGAGTAACTTTGAGTTCAATGTTGTCAAATCTCAGACACCTCATTTTTAAAACTGAGAAGATCAATTATGCCTGTGTCTTAGATGCAAATGAGATAATGTGTGAAAATTCTTTAGCATCATGGCTGGCACACAGTAAGGCCTGAATAATAAAAGTTAATCCAGACTGGAGCCTACTCAAATGAGACAGGCTGTTTCCAAGGTTGCATTGCTAGAAGACCATCGGAAAAGTCTGGTGCATATTAATGGAAGAATCTAAGTGAGAATGGTTACACTGTGATTCTTGAATGTGGGTGAGAAAGCTGTAAAGAGGCTTGTAAGACTTATTTGGGGACATTTTCAAGAGTCTCCATGCTCTAGAGAGTCTACAATGTTAGGTGCATCTTAAGAATTTATGTTGTGATGTGACTCTGCTGCTGAGAGAGGAAAAGGTCTGTGCCTCTCTGATTTTGGGGTGAAATAAATGTTGATAACAAACGTATAATACATTATAAAGATATTAAATGCTCAGCTTTTCATGGTGCCTGTAAACATGACAAGCACACGACATATTGGCTAGTTATGACACAAGGAAATGGCTACTCCTTTCAAAAGCTTTTGGCAAACAGCATTTCTCCCAATGCTCCAAAGGAATAGTTTTCCAGGAGATTTTACTTCTGAATGAAGACACTTCTATTTTAGGGAAAATGGTTTCCTGAATTTTATGCTTGCTAATCATCATTCTTCAAGTTGTCTTTGTGACAAATTGTTGGGTTTTTTTCAAAGAATACTTTACATTTCTCAATTTTACCAAATAACCTGGCTCTCTACCCTTAATATTGGAGATCATGTGGGGTCAGTTTGGCTGAGGCAGAAAGGTGACCTTGCCAAATGAACAGAATTCTAATGATAAAAGCTTTTTTTTTTTTTTTTCCAGTAACTCTTTAAAAGACAGCAGAATTATCTGACAGTGGGCTTACATGCAGGTGGCAGTTTGCAAAAATTAATGGATCTTCCTTTATGCTACCATGACCTTCTTAATGACCACTAAAAGTTATTTGAAATAATTCATTTTGTCAATGCCCAGAAGTTTATATTTTTTGACTATAGGAGCCTAATGAGTATATGAGATTTCTTCTGTTGCCGCAGTATTCCTGACTTAAAAAATAATAATAATAAAAAAAGAATCAAGATTGCTTTCTCTATTTGTAGCATGCATATACGTGGATACCAATGTGATTTAATAACATCTTTTAGTTAATTATTCTGAGGACATGGGTGAAGTTGAGGAGGATCCAGGAACAGAAACTGTTGTTCATTAGCTTAAAAGCCTCGGTCGATAATAGCAGTTTTCCACCTGTCTGGATTTTGGGTCTGCATTGGATTTTGAGTGGCTGACACAGACTCCTTGAGATTGGAGAGCACCCCTCAGGAATAAACAAACATCCCGTGATGCAGAAGTGAGACCAGTGCATGGAGAGAGAACTCCTTTCTGCCTTTTGCCTTTAGTGCTCTCAAAGGTTTTGGTGAAGCACAAAGAAACCAACATGCTTGCTTATATAGGAGGCTTCAAGCACTCTTGAGCTTGCTGATCCCTATTTATTAAAAGAATCTGGACCCCATGATGCCACATTCCTTTGAGGTAAAGTCAATAGCAAAGTGAAGTCAAGAACTGTGGGCAAAATGGAGTGTGTTGCTTTTTCCCCAAGACTAATTGCTTCTAAGTGTACTTCCAGAATTCTCCAAAGATAAAGTAGAAAAAAAAAAACACAAGGTATTAGAGCAGAAGGAAAAAACAGATTGTGCACATCAGACGTGTCTTCTGGGAATGCTGATAAAGGAGGGACCTGGCTCAAAATTGTGGAAAAGAATTACCGCTTGTGAGCTGGTACTGCTCACAGTGTTTTTGAGTAAGTTTTATTGAGGCACAAGCTTCGATTGATCTGGAGTCATGATTTCAGGCTGAACTTTTTAGCAAATAAAATAAAGAAATGAATAAATAGACCACTAAGAAATTCGGATAACCTATCACTTATTACCTCATCAGTTCATTTTTTTCTAAACAGTCATGGGACTTAGCATGTTATCCTCGTATCCATCACTTCCTTCTCTCACTTCCTACAGTGAACACTGAGGCCTCTCCCAATGCCCCCTCTTCTTGCCATCACCCTCAGTACTCTTAATTGAGGACTCTCCATTTTTACCAGTTTGTAAGAACTCGCCACTTTCTGACCCATAGTCTAACGTTGATCTGCAACCAGGATCATCTTTATCTCTTTTCCTGTTGTATTCATGCTTTTTTATTGACTTGTTTATCTTTTTACTTAATGACACACATTTATTCACATATACTTCCATGTGTAAGACACTGTGTGGGTCTGCAGATGGCTCGATGAATCAGACACAGTTCCTACTGAGGAGGAGTTGTATCCCTTTTACCTCCTCAGGAAACACACCTCATCAATACTGAGTCTTCCTCGTGTATCCACCGAGAATTCTTCCCACTCCACTATCTCTTTCTCATCAAGATGTAAAAGGCTAAGGTTTTTCTATCTTAAGTAAACCAAAATAAAACAATCAAGAATGCCTGGCCTTATTTCTCTGTGGCTTGTCTACTGTTACTCTTCCCAGTTTCTCCCCATCCATTATTTATCAGCTGTATGAAATTTGATTTATTTCCCCCAACACTTTAAGGAAACTGCACCCATAGAGGTCACCAGTGCCCCCTTTGGATGGTTTTTGGTCCTTATCATTACTATTTTCTAATGATCATTGCTGGGAGAGTCTCTTCCTTGGGTTTCTGTGACTCTGCTTTCTTTTCCTGGTTTTCTTGCACTTTCTGTGGCTATTTCTTCTCTCTATTTGAACAGGCTCTTTACCCCATTCTAGATACTCCAAGGTTTCTGTACCACAAAACCTTCTTCTAATTTGGTGTTATCCACAAACCATCTGTATACGAATTGTTTGGAGATCTGTACCTCCAACCTTTTCTTTTTTCTGTGCTGTGAATCTATTACTGGACCCTGGTAGACTACAGACATTTAAAATACAACGCAGACAAAACTAAACATGTCCATTCCACTGAAATCTGTTCTCCTCTCCTTATTGTCCATGTGTAGCTAAGTTATATTATTCAATTAGGAAGAGCTGTAGCTAACATTTACTATTACCATGTTCTAGGTACTGTGAGATGTACTTTATATAGGTTTTTGCATCAAGTCCTAAAAAACCTGTGGAGAAAGGTACTATTATTGTCATTTTTTTTACAGATATGCAAACCGAGGCTCAAGGTTATAAATTCATTGGCCACTTTATACAGTCAGGGGCCAACTCTGGCTCTGACCCCAAGGAACTAGATTTCAGAATTCAATCTCTCCACTGTCACACTACTTTCTATCATTGGCTCCAGTGTCACCTTTGACTCTTTTCTCTCTACATCTGCTCACAGGAACTCTATTGATTCTGTTCCAATGCATTGGTGTCTTTCTTTCTATCCTCACTGTGGCTTACTTTATTGTATTTTGCCTTTGCAGGATGATTCACATGATCTTGCTTGTGTGTGTGTGTGTGTGTGTGTGTGTCTGTGTGTGTGTTGCAGTCCTCTCCTAATTAACGTTGAGTCAATTCTTTGTCTACATTGAAGACAGAATGATCTTCCTCACACTTGAATTGGATTATGACACATTTGCCTTGCCTTCTCTCAATGACTTTTCATAGCCTTTAGAATCTTCTCAAAATCTTATACTATAGAAAAATCTATTTCCTGCTTCTCCTTATTTTATTCTTCTCCTCTTTTGCTGCCCAGACTTAAGGGGCTGCTAGCAGTTCTCAGAACTGATTGTATTCTTTCTAGACTTCTGGTCTTCATCCATAGAGTTCCATTGCAGAAACCATCTTCCTTCCCTTCTTCATCTACAAAATAACTATTAATTCACAGGGCTGAGCTTAGGAGTCCTAGTTTCTAGAATATTTTTCTGTTGCCTACCTCTCACCAAGCCATCTAGGTCCAGAGCCATTAATGTATGTTTTTTACTATAATGCCACTTATTCTTCTAAGGCTTTATCACTTTACTTTTCCATGTTTTTGTTCTACTAAACTGCAAACTTCTCATGAGCAGAAACTGTCTTATTCATTTTTTTTTATACTAGTGCCTACCATAATACCTAGCCTATAATAGATTTAAATCAGAGGTGAGGAAGTGCAAATCTGTCCTGAATTTATTCCCTGCTCCTTCCTTTCCTGTTTCACCATCTCATGTAACAATGCCCTCCAAGGGAAAGTAACAAGTTAACCAGACCAAGCTTGATCCAGGATAGCACCTCCATCACGCACTGTGGTGGGTCTATACAGAAGAATTGATTTGATTGCTCTTAACTTATGGAGAGAGATGTCTAATTGATTCCTAAAGAAATCCCTGGAGGTCCATCCTAGCACTTTATAATCTCTAGTGAAATATTTTTCTTATGAATTGGCCCCGAATCTAAACCTCATTCTATCTTTTGTGATAAAACCGCAAATGTTTGCGTGCATTCCTTTTTCTCACCCTCTGTCACCCAAATTTTATGTCTGCATAACTTTTCAAACGTTTGCCAAGCAGAATCAGTCACACTGTGGAGCTCCTATCAGAGGAAGCATGGCAGGATGTCAGTCCCACGCACTGGCAGTGGCAGGATCACTCGACTTTACAAATGATCTTTTAAAATTCATGGAGTGCTCTGCATTTGCCTGGCCTCTGTCGCCTCTCCTCTCACAGTGGTGCCACCTCTCTCACTGAATCACTTCCTTGTTTTCTAAGCTAAGCACTGCTGCCTGCAGAAAATACACCAAATTCTCCCAATATCGTAAATCCCCATAAAACTCAAGCAGCAATGGCTCTGAATGGAGGGGCACAGCACGCCTCATTCACTTGCAGAAACTCTACAGTTATGTTCACGGTGATTCATCCAAGGGGCACCGACAAAAGTCATCAGGGCTCTTTATGAAGGGTTACAATATTTTCTTTTCCAAAATATTATCTATGTGTATTCAATTAAACATGGCTGTCAGTGTTCGAATTTTTCATTCTATTCCTTGTGTATATGGCTTTTGGTCTTGTCTAATTTTCAGAGTTAATTCAACTTTGAATTTATTCGAGTTCTTCTCACATGCCACCATACCGCTCTGAAGTGTGGTGTTTGATCCCAGTGGCCAGGCCACGAGTTCTGGTTCATATACATCTACTTATATTTTTTAACTGCATCTTCCTTTACTTCTTGGCTCCTTTTTTTTTTTTTTTTCTTTACTATCCTTCTCAACAGGAAACATCCACTAAAACTCTGTCCTTACCCCACTGGCTATGTTCTGAGGGGAACCAGTCTTCATTTTTACTTAAGTCTCTCTTTTAGCCTCTTAAGTCTTACATTTTTCTAGACTGCAGTTTTTGTTACACTGGCCTTTCCTCTTTCTGAATTCAAACCTAGTCATGCCTTCTTTCCATTATTTTAATGATTCCCAAATCCACATATCCAAAGCTGGCCACTCACAATCTAATATTTCCAACTCTCACATGTGATACCTTATCTTAAATGAATATTTCTGACAGTGTTGTAAACTCTCTTCTTCAACATTTTGTCATTAATTCCACCATTTTCAGTCTCCTGAAAAAAAAATCTTTAGGGTCCTGTTTGATCATTTCATTTTCTTTATATTTTACACCCAGGCTTTACTAGTTTAGTCACTTAACATTATGTTCATAAGCAGCATGAGAACCATCATGGACACAAAATGGATGGGATAATGTTTCTGCCATGGTGGAAGGTAGAATCTGGTAGGAGATGTAGGTATTTGATCAATTTTTTTTTAACAGCAACGTGACCGTACATATGAAAGTATAAAGTGCTACAAATCCAAGAAAGAAAGCCCAAATCCTGCCAGTTGGAGGTCAGGAAAACCTGTTTTGAGAAGTGACCTATTAGTAGATTGGAAGTCCTAGAAAGAGCTACAGAATGTAGCTACAGATTAGGGAGTAAACACACTGGCTTGGAAGCACGATAGAGTATATCAGTGAAGGAATTGCCTGCAGAGGATAAGGGGAATGGGTTTGGGAAATTAATTAGGATCATAAATGTCTGAGTATGCCATGATAATGACTCGGAATTCAGTGTATAAGAAATAAGAATATTGGAGATTTTCAAATACTATTTTGATGGTATGGCTTGCATTTTAGATAATTCTGGCAGCACTCTGGGAGATGAGTTGGAAGATGGGATTAAAAGTCAGGGAGATTAGTTAGGGAGCTTCCACAAGTTTGGCAAGGCAACTTTGTACTGTACAACTTTGTACTGTGCTTACAGTACGGAGGAAAAAACAAGGAGTCTGGGATTAAGGCAGTAGTAATAGAAAGGAGAGGTTGGCTGTGAGAGGGATTTCAGAAGAAAGAATTCCAGGTAAAATGATTTGAGGAGAGTAGGTATATTTGAAATTGACACTTAAGAAATGAAAAGAGGGAACTGATTATGGTTCTGCAAATAGATAACACAGATAGTGAAGACTCATTTGGAATGGAAACTTCAACAGTGAAGTGTCACATTTTATTGAATGTGAATTTCTCTGACAGCGCTCAATGGCATTATGAAGGAACCAAGAAGGTGGGTGTTGATGGTGACTTGGTTTTATTGATCCAATCTCAGCATGTATATCCTCTGAATTTACTTCCCATTTTTTCTTAAAATAAACATTGACTTATATCCACTACCTTTCCTTAGATAGAACATACTTATTTTAATTCTGAGATTTTTTTCCTGTTGAAATGATTCTTCCCTTTCCTCCTTTATTTGAAATGACCTCTCTTCTTTCACTTTTTAAAATCATTTCCATCTCTACACTTATTTCATGTTACCATCTCTAAGAAATTTACTTTAACCTCCACCAATCTCATTTAAAAATATTTATTTTTTAGTTGTAGTTGTGAATACCTTTATTTTATTTATTTATTTTTATGTGGTGCTGAGGATCAAACCCAGGACCTCGCATGTGCTAGGTGAGTGCTCTACCACTGAACCACAACTGCAGCCCCACCGATCTCATTTTTATTTAATTGTTTTTGCCCTCTAGGTTGAAATTATAAAAGGTTTGTAACAGGAGTGCTGGGTTAAAATCTTTTTTTTAAACCATCTAGTTTTAAAAAATAAACATCTATTTAAACCACTAGTCAATGATATTTAGCTGCTGTTATGAATGTGACTTCTTATTGTAGATTTTGAGCTAATTTTGAGCATATGATAGGAGCTCAAAATCTACCTCTGTTATAACCTCTATACCAGTATATATTTTTGATATTTCATGAATAAGGAATGAATAAATAGTACTTAAAATATAGTATGTAATTTACATGTAGTAAGTATGAATATTTTAGTGTTTAAGTATTTCCTCATAGCAACCCTATAGATATTATTAGTATCCCATTTTACCTATGAACAAACTAAAGAATCAAGAAATAAAATAACTTATCCAAAGATATAGAGATTGTATTATAGTTTGTATGTGAAATGTTCCCCTAAGGCTCATGGGTTGAAGGCTTGATCGCCAATATGGCAATATCCAGAGATAGGGCTTTGGGAAGTGTTTGGATCATCAATAGATCAATCCACTGATGGATTCATAATTGAATGAACTGTTGGGAAGTGGTAGAAATTGTGGGAGGTGGGGCCTAATTGGAAGGAGTAGATCACTGGGGGTATGCCTCTTTAGGGTATATGCTGTCCTCCCCCACTTAACCCCATGCCCCGCCCTGAGGTTCATGGTCACTATGAGAAGCTGTGCTTGGCCATACTCCTCTGCCATGTTCTGTCACACCAGAAGTCCTAAAGCTCAAACTCTGACTCTAGAGCTCATGCTCAACTGACCTCCAGTGTATGTCCAATGCATGGAACCTCTTGATCTAACTGCAGGCTGAGCTCGAAACCTTAACTGAATATTTTAGAAAAGTATGAAAGTCTCAAGAGTGGGGAAGGCTTTAAGAGTAAAGAGAAATTACATGAGCAAAGTACAAGGTACAAATGAGCTTGTAAGGGAGATTCTTGGTGATATATTTGATTTTGGAGAAAGAAATAAAATTAGGTAAGACCATTCTTCCACTTGTATTCTGTGCCATAATTAATAATACCACTGCCTACCCCAGTTAAGAATCCAGAATTCCCTTCAGGAATATCTCTTTTCTTTATCTATCAAATTAATCATTAAACCCTACTGAATTTGCCACCTAAATATTTCTCATCTATCTTCCTTCCTAACCATCTCTACCTACCCCCTAACTCAAGCCTTCCTTGCTTTTTGCCTAGATTACAATAGCTTCATCCCTGTTTCTCTGGTCTGGGCTGACTCCATCAAACAATTTAAGAGCAAAGTTCCCAAGAGTCAAGTTGCATTTGTCACTGTGAGTATGAAAGGCTTTCAAAGCAGTGGTTCCCCGTTACCTAAAAACCAAATTTAGATGACTTGCAGAGCCTTTCATGGTCTCACTCTGTGCTCAACTTGGTTTTGTGAATGACTACTTACTGGTGTGAAGGTCTTGATTTTGTATGCTGGCTTGGAAAACACCGACTTATTCTTCAAGAGTGGGAGTGAGTATTGCTCCATAGGAGGCGTGCTCTCCATCCTGAGGTTATGGTCATCCACACTGTTGTTGCCTCTTCTACACACCTTACAAACTAACTTCAGGCTTCCTGCTTATTTTTTTCATGTCAATCTTTTGTATATCACTGTAAGTTCCACAAGATAGTGACTACATTTGGTTCTCCAGAATAGTGCTTGGCATGAAATTGGCACTTAATAAATGTTTATTAAATTAAACAGATAAAGAGTAAGCAAAGCCAGAACAATGATAAAGGGTAATATTTTATAGGACTTTGAAAGCCAGAGAGAATTGGAGATTTAAAAAATAAAATGATGTGTGCAAATCATTTTAGGAAAATTAGTCACATGGGACACTCAAATAAATTTATTATCATCTTTAAACCTGTGCTCATATTGTTTTCCTTCCCTGGGTTGCCTCTGCTCTGCCTCATAATCCCTCTGGCCAACGTGTCTCACAAGAAAGACAGAATGATTTTTTTTTTTTTATAACAAAGAGAATTATTATTTGAGTCTGCCGTGTTTCTAAGTCAGCCTGACCTGTGTGGTGGGAGAAATCTTCCTAAAAGTTCTTATCTACTCACTTAATCACTATCACACAGGTTAGTTGCACTTTGGTTAGTTTGTAATGCAAAAAGGACTTGTTAAAAGACAGGACTGGATAAGGATAAGGATATTGCCCAAATAAACATCAGTTTTCTCAGGAAGCAAAACAGTTTTGACTTGACCAAGCCTCCAAGTGTGCAAGCATTTATCTTTCATTTATTATATATAAATGATTACTTGTTTAAGATATAACCACACAAAAAGGAGTGTGCTGGTAAATATTTAACAATCATCTCTCCACAAAAAAAAAAAATGAGGGCTGGCTAGATCATTACATTTACCAATTTCTGTAGTGTAAATAATCCAACCACAGCCAACTTGAAGCAAGCATCATGATGGCACTGACTGCAGAGTTGGGAAGGAAGACTAACAACCTGTTCTTGCAAAGCCTGTACTCCCTGGCTGGGTATGTACATGTTGGGGATCCAAGTGTATACCAAATTCAGTGCAGTAGGTACTGGGAACACAAGACCTTACTCTTAAGGATGCTAGTGGGTATAGGGAAGACAAGACAGGCTAATAACTATGATACATAAGAATTACTAAACAGAAACATATGCAAACTACAGTGAATGCATAGGAAGAACACCTAACTTATATAGTTTTAGTTAGGGATTTAGCTATATAAACCTGCCTGAGAAATTTTGGGAAGTCTTGATGGGGTGCAATGGAGCATAATTTGAATTGAGACTTGAAAGATAATTTGGAGTTTGCCAGATAAAGGGTGTTCCAGCTGAGAGAGCATAGCATGTTCAGAGAACTACCAATAATTCAATGTTACTGGAGCATAAAGTGTAAGTGAGAGAGCCATGAAAGATGAAGCTGAAAATGTAGGGAATGGCCAAGATCTTCTTTGTGTTGGGAAGTTTAAACTCTAGGTCTCAGGGGACTCTAAAGATTCTTTTGATAAGATATATCTGTGTTGGAGAGATTCCCTCAGTCAGCATCATGCAGAATGACTTGTGGGGAGAGAGGAACTAGAGTTGGAGGGGCTGGAAAGTTGTGTGCTGAAATGGGTTGGCGAGAGATGGTGAACTGGGGCACTGGCAGTGTGGGTGGAGAAGTAGGTCAGCTACCAACACTATCAGCAGAACCACCAGAACTGCCTATTGCTTAGATTTGGGTGAGGGGTAATAGGAGAAAAAAGGCATTTAGAAGAACTCCCAGGTTTCTGGCTTGAGAATGTAAAATAAGAAAGAAAGAGGTAGAGGACTATGGATTTGATGTCATTACGTGACATCCAAAAGGCAATTGCATATGAAGACCAGGTGATGTGTTTTCTAGAACTGTGTCCTGGGGACTCATAGGTGGTTGATGTCAACATGTCTATAGAAGAAGTATGAAGAAGGTACAGGTAGGGCTAGGAGGGGGCAGGCATGCGCACAGCAGGGGCCACAGCATAGCTCAGATTTCTCTCCCCAGATAATCCCCTTTCATAATCTACTCCAACCATATGAAGACCATTCTGAACATACCTAGTCATCTCCCATCTACTCCTCCTCCTTTCTGTTGAATTGTCTTCCTCTCTTTGCTCCCTATCTCCTTATTACCATTTTCCAACATTTAGCCCTTCTCTACAGATGTAGCTCAAATCAGGTGCTCCATGAAGCTGTCTCCCGTTTCACTTCTCCCCTCACTGTGCATGTTCTCTTTTGTGAAAAGAGATTACTAGTAGATACAGCCAGCATGGATTCCTTGCAGGGGAAGAGTTTGTCTTCATATCCCCTGCAACCTCCATACCTAGGGAAGGGCAGGTGCCCTTGGAGTTATGAGTGTTTAATAAAATTGCAGAGGACATTAAATGACCTACTGTGAAATTTTACATAATGCCAACCCAACTCCAGCTTTACACCTTTCACCTTTCCCTCAGCTTATTTATAAAAGAGCAAAGGAGGCTAAAATGTTAGCTACAGCCCAGGTTTTGCCTGTCGGGAATTTGGGATATCTGCATTTTGAAGAATTCATGAGATGCTTTATAAAATAGTTTCTCATTTTCAAGGTTAACTGGTTTTCAGATATATTTTTATGTGGCCAAATTGAGAATTCTGTAAGAGTGCAGGTTTTCTTTTTCTATAGCCATGTAAGAAAATTTATTTTTCTCTACTGGTAGAATTATGGTGCAAAGCTGAAAATCTAAAATTGGGAATAAACAAGATCTGTTCAGCTAAGACAAAAGAACTGAAGCACATTACTGCAAAGGATTATCATTTAGTCAATTTATGGGATATGTGAGAAGTCTTTCCTTATACAAGATGTGAATTGGAAAGTGGAAAGCCAAGTTTTATAAATGAAAATAAAATGGCATGTTTTGTCTACCTGTGTGCTAAGTGACAACACTGTGCTTTTTTTCCAACTTCATATAGATCTTTATGCTATTAAGGATATAGTTGAACCCAGACAATCAGAACAAATAAAACAGTTAAAAATGAAAGATGGGCTCTTAAACTAGGGTAGGCTCTGATTTAGGGCCAATGCTGCAGACTCCAGTCTTTCTGCCTTGAAAAGTTCATCACTGGTTAAGCTGCCTGGAGGGCAAGGAGCAGGAGTTTCCTAGGATGGAGGTGGAGTTGGCAGCTGTGTAAGTCACATAGCCTAAAGGATTTTGTACTCCCAAATACCAGCTCTGCTGCCTGACATTCCACCAGCCTGGCTCTTTTCCTTTGTGACCTAAGGAATTTTCCTTGTTTAAGATTTTAAGAAGTTAAGTAGCACTGTAGCCAGAAATTAGAGGGAAATGAAAAGGGAGGACAAATCCAAGCCGTTTCATTATTTCAGCATTCTTCAAGCACAGCCTGTGAACGGGGATGGCTTAAGAGAGGGTCGTGAGGGCACCAGATGGGGTCATGGAGGATCACAGGCAGGAGAGAAGAGGATCTAATTAAACAGGAAGAGAGCAAGTATGAGTTTTTTTCTGATATGTCTTATTTGATCTCAGCAGTAACTCTGCGAGGTAAGAGGCAATTGTTTTGCCCATTTTAATGATGAGAAAACTGAGGTTTAGAGTAATGGACCTAATCAGTTTCTTTTACTCTGTGTGTTCTCTTTGAGAATAATAATCCCATTATGTTGTATGACGAAGCAGGAAGCAAGCGTATCTATATTCTGACTATCACAATCTAAAAAATGATCCGACCAAAACAGGAAGAGACGACAATGTGGTAATGATTTTGGTCTTTGAGAGGAGGGGGGTAAGAGATGCCTTTTTTTGTTTTTTTCTCCTTTTCCCTAGTTTTCTGTTTTCTATAATACACATGATTAATTTAATATCATCACCAAAAAGGCATATATTGCTTTAAAAAGGGAAGTTTTTGTTTCTTGGGCTATTAACCTTCTTTCTAGTTGGGTAGACATCTTTAAAGCATTTTATAGGAATAAAAATCGCTACTTTTAAGGATTGATTTGTCAAATAAAGCCACTAATAAAGTTTTTGCCATAAGTTCTTGGACCCTCTATTAGGACTGCTCTTGTTTCCCTACAGTTATACTATAAGAAAAGAAAAAGACACCAGAGACTCTACTGAAGATAAAAATTGGAAACCTGATCTCTAAGACAGTCTGAGTACATATCCCTGCATCCTGTGGAAACAAATATTCAAATTGAAGTAAGTATTCACATTATAGCCTTTTACCAAGAGGTTCCGGTGTTTTGTGATTTCAAAATACCAAAAGAACCAACCAATTAAATAGACTTATACAGTCAATGATAGAGATGTTTCATCTACATAATGCTCACGGAGCTAAGGGATCTTTCGGCATTGTATACACAGAGCTGGAATATAGCAAATGTGGTCATTTAAACTGTGCCCCTTCAAAATCAAAATGTCCAATTATAACGCAAAATATTTAATCAGTCAGATAATTCTTTTTTCTACTCATTTTCAAATCATAAATTTGAGTAATTTACTTTATTGATTTTACCTGATATTAAGGTGGTTTCCTAAAATATAATTGAATCTCTAAATAACAGGAAGAAAGAGATTCTGGCCTGGGTTTGCTATGTGAGGGATGTGAGTTAAAAATAAATAAGCAAACAAAAACTCATATTTGTCCTTTACAGATAAATGTTTTCTTATTTCCTTTTAAAAATGTAGCTCCTTTAGGCTATGCATATTAGACTTTAATAACTTGGTTAGAAAGACCTGGCTCAGAAGAGTATTTATTAAAATGTAAATTAAACTTGCCTAAAAGAAAATATGTAGGAAAAAAATATTAAAATTCCTTGGGTTATAGAAGTAGAGGTTTGAAACTTATGAAAATTCAAGAAAAGAACTGTTTCAGAAAAGGGAAAATGCAGATCATGGGTCACTCCTTTTGGCCCAAACTAACTTCCCTTCCTAGCTTACGTTCCCATTCACAAAGGGTGACACCATTCTTCCAAATGTGGAACTCTGGTGTCATATTGAATTGCCTTCTCCTCATCCTTCGTGTCTAATGTTTTCATAGTACACTCATTCTTTCTTTGAAATGCCTCTTGGGTTATATCTTAATTTAAATTCTCCTGATAGAGGATCTTACTATGTTAAGCCTGCATCACTACTAATAGCCTCCATAGAGGTCTTTCTGCCACCAGCCTGCAGGCCTTCAGAACTGCCTTTGCCTGTAGCTGTCAGATATCTCACATTCAGACACCACTTTCATCTTTGCTGCTCCCTGCTCAGTACTCACATCTTTTGTTGCTTCTGCATTAGATTCAGATTCCTCTCTCTGTGTGTCATGGTTGGGTCCTCCAGGTCTCTCTTTCTCTCTCATAGACATTTCTATCATTTCAATCTTATTTTTACTGTCTCCTCAAACACATTATTCATTTAAAGTCAACCAAGTTGACCCTACTTTTTGTGCCCATTCTTGTCCTCTTTTCGAACCTATACCATTTTTAATCCAGCCACCATGTCGTGTCTCTTTTGCATGGAGTGCTCTCCCTCTCACTTTTGCTTTTCAAATGCCACATCTTCCATGTAGACTTCTATGATCCCTGCCACCCTATCCAAACTCCCATCCCATCTATAATCAAGATTGAATTACATGACACACCTAAACACACTCCTATTGACTTATATGTCATCCCGTGTTTCTAAACGAGGGTGTTATTGGTATTTATAATGGTTCACTTCATCATGGTGCAGGGCTGTCTTACACTTGGTGTGACATTTGGCATCCCTGACTCCTACTTGCTGACCCTGATGTTATGGTGACAACCCCCAATGTTCTGAATACATTTGCAAATGCTCCGAAAAGTTCTTTAGAGAAGTTACTATACCATTTATGTATTGGCTCAACAAATAATCTTTAACAATGAATGCATATTTTAAAGAACAAATCATAGTTCCCATAGAGTTGCACAAGATATTTTAAAAGGTAGAAAGGAACATAATTAGCACTGAGGTGTTAGTCATTATTCCACTTTAGGTGTGTTTATAAGATAATTCACTGGACCCTCACACAGATCCTGGTGTTGCTATTATGAAGAAACAAGCTCAGAGAGTCCCATTTTTCCAAGGTCATATAGGTTGACTGGGATTCTGGCATTTAAGCCTGGAGTTGTTTGGAGCCAAATCTTTACCTTTTTCTTCTATCACACAGCCTCTATAAAGATAGCTTTGAAATAACACTGTGAACATGTAACCTAATTAGCAATTTAAAGTGCATTATTAATGCTGATAGGTACTAATGACTGTAATTGAAAGAAAGGACGTTAGACCAGACAAACATTTTATTTTCTAGAATTTATAACAAGAATATAAATTGGAGTCTAATGAATGAATTTTCTCACTGACTGTCTTTGCTGCAAATGTTAACCCATGTTTGGTTTCTAATTGAGATGCACATATTCTTTACTCTGTTATTGCATTCTTAATATTCATCTGAGCAGATGATCAACAGATCTTTCTACATTTTAATTATTCAAATTTTGGGTAGTAAAGGGCTAAATACACATATTAGGTAGCATTGCTAGATCCAAAGCCAGGGGAATCTAAGAACTAGAAATAATTGCTCAGGTCTTCTATTATCTGGGTGGCTTTAATAATAAATGTTATCTGAATCAAGAATTGCAGTATCATTTATAATGTTGCATAAGTTTTTTTGTTATAGTTTATTAATTATTTTGTGTCTATCTAAATGTCTAAAGCATCTACATTTTAGTAGTGTGTATTTATATATGTACACATATATATTCAGTTACAATTCTTCATATATTAGCTAGCCTAGAACTTAGGAAGTCGTAGTGTAAATGATCCATATTTGTACTTTAAAAAGTACACTCAGGTTCTATCTATGCACACTGTATTCCTTGCAGGAGAAAGAGAGAGAGAAAGGGGCAGCGGCAGGTGGGGTGGGGTGGGATTCAAGCCACTTGAAAGAACTAATATTTTTAATTTCATGTTTTCTCTTTTAGCAATGACAATACATGTTTATCATTTGTTTATTATGTTCAACAAAGAAGGAAAGGATCTAAAAGCTAAGTTTGTAAGTGCTTAGAACCATTGTGTATATATATATAAATGTGTGCATAATGTAAAAACATTTTATTCTTATATTGTCTTATAAATAGTATCTACTGTAATGAAGTTACACCTCATTTGCTAACAAAACCACGTTCAGTAATAAGAAAATGGGCATTCTGGTTATCTGAAAGAATAAAGGGGTTTTTAGTTATGCTTGGTCAGAAAAACAAACATTTAAGAAAACTTTACTTCTTTATAATGAATTCAGCTTAATGTTGGCCCTTTTGTTAGAACATTTCCTGAACAAAATGCTTTTTTAGCTTCTGCAACCTGGGACACTTTGGAGGGATCTAGAGGAAAAGGTAAGAGAATACACCCCCAGCAAGATGAACAAAATTATGTCCAGATGACCCAGTTATGTATCTCAGTTGTGGGTAACTATAGAATAGCAAGAAAAGTTTCATTATTTTGACTCAATTACTCTCTAAACTCTCTTGTTAACTTTGTGGTGCAATAGAATTCTTAAAGTTAATCCTTTGTCATGAAATAGAATTTTTTCCTATAGAAGCCAGAAATGGCCCAAATATTCTGACAACATTTCCATAGAGGCACAAATATTTTAAAGGTGGATTTCTAGAGTTTCTATTAACAGTTCCTTATATCTTAATAGTACCTGAACTGATATCTACTGGTGTACTATTGAATTTTCCCCCATCTATTTTTAGATCTCCAGTTGCTTTAGAGATGGATTTAATATGTAAAGCAGAGGCTTACACTGTGAAACATTTGCATGATTGCATTTTGGTTTCCCATCAGCTAAGTAGGGCAAAGTTGATCCCATCTCACAAGGAACTTTATTCCACATTTCCTCTATTGACTTGGAGGTTCGGCTTTGCTTACCTGCTTCCTTGAAGATACTGTGCTGTTGAAACATCTGTTAGAGGTATTTAAATTCAAATTCTTGTTCTGATGGGTTGAGTCATTTTTCCATGTCTTAGAGTTTTCTTTAGGGTCAGAAGGAATGGGATTTAAGAATAGGATTCTTGCTATGAATCCATAGAGGACAGTGGCCAGGATCATTGGCACCACATAAAAGACACCAAAGTCCATTAGGTAAATAGGTGAGTAGTAATTCCTGGAGATCTTGTAGCCACAGGACACCACAATAGCATCTTTGTAGGTGCTAATGTTGAGATCCAGCAAGAAAAACCAGAGCATGCAGTAGATGGAGGTGAAAGCCCAGACAAAGATGATGATCTTTTTGGCTCTGGAAAATGTGCAGAGAAACTGGGCTTTGATGGGGTGACAGATTGCTATATACCTTTCAATGGTAAAGGCTGTGATCGAGCAGGAGGATGCATTAATTCCCAAGTACTGGAGGTAAGTAATGCAGAGGCATCCGACGTAGCCATAGACCCAGGAACCATAGATACTGTCTGTTATGTTGGGGAGGCCAGCAGCCACTAGGACCATGAGATCGGCCACTGCCAGACTCACGAGGTAGCAGTTTGTGGGGGTCCTCATGTGCTTGGTTCTCATGACCACCAAGACCACCATGATGTTTCCCACGATGCCCAGACCACAAATAATGAGCACAAGTAAGATGGTGACCACTTGGTATTCTAGGGCCACCACGGCTTGTGGTTGAAGCTGGGTTTGGTTCAGTTCACTTACTGTTTCATTCTCCATCTTTCGTGGCTTGAAGTTTCTCTGAAGCACTTCTTAAAACATCTTTCAGCGTCCACCTTTATCGCAGTGGTTCTAGCCCCTGTGAAAGGTTATGTACATGTTCATTCACAGACAACTCTCTCTCCCTCTCCTTTCACCTTGTTTTCCCACAGTCACAGGGATCCTATGCACTTTGGAAAACTTCTTTTATTGCAACTAGTGTAGGATCAGTTTCCTCTTCATCAAGGAAAATGCTTTAAAAAAAAAGGAAACAGAAAGCTCCTTTTTGAAACAGTGCCCAAGTGAAAAACTAAACAATATATGCTAGCTAAAAATAAATACAAAGAAACCTCTCACATCCTTGGGAAAAGTATAATAAAGAAGAAAGGGTTCGAGGTACGGCGTGAAGGCAAGAAGCTCCAGGGTCAAGCTTGGTAGGAATTTAGCTGTGGCCTCCCTTGCTCTCAGGGGTTAAGATCTCTTTGGTATACAACAGTAAGGCTTCAAAACTACAATTTCCCATGTCCCCCGTCCCCCATACTCAACAGAGAATAATTTCTTCTCTTACCTTTTCCTCTCTCGCACTGCCTGCTTTTCCGGGTAGATGAAGTGGTAATAGGTCCAAGTTTCTAATCCTGCAGACAATCTCCTCTACACTGACAGGGAGACCACTTAGCAGCGTTCAGCCTTCAGAGCTGCAGTTCCTCTCAACCCTCGCAGCCCTTTTCAACTCATGACAGACCATGCAGACGCAGCAGCAGCAGTAGAAGCAGCAGTAGGAGCAGCCGCCAGGCTGTCAAATCATAGATCGTCCCCTAATGAGAGCTCACACACGCTCTGGCTCAAACACACATATGAGCGCGCACGCACATGAGCACACACACACACACACACACACTCACTTGTGCCTGTCAGTTCTGGCTGATTTATAATCTTCTCCTCTTGAAGGATTTACTTTTAAGTGTGTTGGTAATACAGTTCTCAATGGGAAAGGCTGAAATCACAGGCAAGGGGTCCGGAAGCAGCTTGTCTTGTAGTTGCTGATCCTCTAAGTTCTGCAGAAACTCCAGTACCTGAGCTTCCCTGAAATATAATCCCATTCCTTGCCTGACAGGATTTTTGGGGGTAGCAAATCCTGTTCAGTCTAGACACAGCCCTTGAAGCTTGAAATATCTGTCTGCACCGAAATCAGCTTCTTTCTCTACTATAGAAACTCTGAGAATGTTTCTCCATGGAATCAGTAAAATCAGCTCTCTCTTCTAATATTGTATGAATGGAAAATGAGTTAAAATTGATTTCAAACCATTCCCACTGTAATCTTCTGAGGATTATAAAATTATAATTTTAAAAAAAATGATTCAAGCTAAAAGCATCGATTGAAACCTGCACATGATGCGTTGAGTTTGGCTTTCAGCTCTGGCTCTAACTGCTCTGGGTGCCTTTCCCCTTTCTTCGATCCTCAGGACTACCAAGCACATGAATACCCGGCCATGGTTTGTCTTGATTTAATTCTAGGTGGAAAATCATCTAGTAGAATTCCAGCCCAGTGTCACTCTGGTACCACATGTCTGAAATGGAACTTTATAGATCCATTTTTTAAAGAAAAGTGTATTTTGGCTGTATTTTTATTTCTCTAAAGTAGACCATTGGCAAATCTGTACCTTTTCATGAAGCACAGAAAACATGTCTTTTTTCTTCAGACACCCACTGAATGCACCAAATATTAATGTTCATTTACTTTTATCTTAACTTACAATGAAAATATCCCTTAGCAAGATTTCTTGTGTGGTGAACTGATTATTTTTAAAAAGTTCAGATGCTCTTCCCTCTAGAAGATGTCAGTAGAAGAGTCCATTTTGAGTAGACAGGACTCTAACAATATAAAAAAAAATATCTCAAGTCAGATAGTAAAGAGAGAAGGTGACGTTCTGGATCATACCAAGTGACTCCTAACCTCTGAACTACAAAGTAATCCTTGGGTACCCATGTCTCCTTCCATATTATCTGTAGGTATAAATTAATGACCCATAAGTCACATTCAGACATGTAATGTTTGGCCTGCACAAGACATGATCAATATGATTTAAAATAATTAGATCATTTTTTACCTTTAAGAAATTGGGATAGAAATTGAATGCTAAATTAGAATTTTTCTCATAAAATTGGAAAGGTCTAGCCTTCATGGGTCCTCATTCCTGCTTAGAAACAGTCACCCGAGGCTGAGTAGTGGCTGAGGGTCTGAGATTCTAAGGGTCCTTGTAGAAGACAGAATGTGTCCTCTCCTATCTTCTTCACACCAAGCCACCTCCCTCTTATCTGTCATACATGCTAGCTTCAGGCTGACATGCATACCAAGCCCCTGTTGCCACTGGAGCATGGCCCCTGTATCATACCCACATTCCTGAGAGAATCAAGGGAGGATACCAGCCGAATGCAAATTCTTTTATTCTAAGTAGAACTTTTCCTGACTTTCTGTGACTGGAGATGGAGACCCCTTTACCACTCCCCATGGCCTAGAGGACAGAGGTTACTCCAAATAGTTGCTTCTTGCCTAATTCTCTGTTACTCGGAATAATAAAAAAAAATACTTCCTACAATAAAGGCATCACCTCCCTACTTCCCCTTGACCCTACTGCCTCCAACTCACAATATCCCTTGAAAGTCCTACTTGATAAATCATATCTTCCCTTATCATTCTCCCAGTGATTTTAATCAACCTTCAGCCACCTAAGTAGTATGGTCTGATTTCTACAGTACATATCATTAAAAAAGATGAGCAGAGTGAACATCTACAGTGCTGTTTGCCTTTTCAATTCCACTCCTACTTTAAATCTTCTTTATTGATTTTTTCAGCACTTTTATTCTGTTTTAATATTATGGGTCTCTATTCTTTTAATGCACAGTAGTTAAGCTCCTACTATGCACTTTAATGTCCAGGCACTAGGACATAAAATTTCATTTTTATCTTCAGATAAATCATGAATGTTGAGAGAAGCAGAACTAAAATCATGCTCAGAGGGTTTGGTTATGAAGGGAAGGCACATATCAGGGGTGAAGACAGTGAACTGAGGGACAGGGAGGGTTCCCAAGCAAGGTAACACCTGAGGACAGTCTTGAAGGAAAGCACAGCTCTTCTGATATGTGGGGAGGGTGAAAAGACATTCTGGCTAGAGGTGACAGGTTGTACAAGTCTCAGCTGTGGCAAAAGGCAAGGATTTGGGGATTGCAGGGGTGATTTTATGATTCTACTTTGGCCATGCAGAGTTGTAACAATGTGATGAGAGTCACCTGATGACATCCAGGCCAGGTATCTAGTCCCACCTGTGCTAAGGTGACTGACACTGACCTTGGCTCCTCCTCCTCCTTCACTTGTGTTTTCCACTCTGGACAGGTCACATTTCTGATTTTACCTTCCCAGACTTGCCAGTTTATTATGGTCCAACTTCATGAACTTTGCAAAATTATATTTTCTAAGTAATTAGAATTCCTATGGTAAGTTTTTGTTTGTAAACCTCCATTAGAAAATATCTAATATATATTCCCTATATTCAATGAACCACACCAAAATAGGGTAAAATTTGAATGAACTTTACATTTGAGTTGAGATTCTTTTTCCTCACAATAATATCTTAAATTTTAGCCAACTATGGTCTCTGTCTTTTAGTATTTCTGACTAGATTAAATGCCTCTTTGGAAAAAAAAGGTCATGGGGTATCTGTTTTGAAACAAAGCAGGTAAGTCGCACCTAGAACTATATATAGATGGCAAACCACAACATTGCCTATACTTTTCAAGTCCACTTTCTAAGGCCTGTGGTCTCTGACCTTGTGCCTTTGCATAGGCCTTCTTGCCTACATACTCCTAGGCTGGCATTGAGAAAGAACATCAGATTTCACAGGCTCCCCTGTAAGAATGTCTTTGGATGCCCATCCAGGACATCCCCTTTCTCCACCACCACTTCTCCCCATGGGTCTGGCCTTGGACTTTTCCCTTGAGCTTGAGGAAAGATTTAGCACTTTTACCCACCTTTTCATTACAATTAGATAACTTGCTCATGGTGTCCAGTTTTCCCTTTTCTGGTTAACCCAAGAAAACATCCATTTAGCCAAATCTCTGTTCCTGAGACACACTGGTTGACATGATACCACATCTTCTGGGATGTCCTGTCTCTACAACAGCAATTCAGAAAAACATTGTCTTTATCTCTGGATGTGGTCTTAGCTACCTATCTAAGGTTATCTCTGGTCATCACAAATCTTTTAACAGATAAATGATTACTTGCACTTATATTAGTCAGCTTTTTGTTGTTGTTACAAAATACCTGAGAAAAACAACTTATAGGAAAAATAATTTATTTTGGCTCACAGTTTCAGAGGTTTCAGTCCATTGTTAGTTCCTGACTCCATTGGTTCCAGGTAAAAGGGCAAGAGAGAGCAAAGTTGTTTACCTCGTCTTAGTTAGGGGGCAAGAAGGAAGGAGTCCGGAGCAAAATATACCCTTACAGAGCACACTCCTCGTGACCTACTTCCTCTGACTAGGCCCCACTTACTTCAGTTTCCATTCCATTATCTTCCTATAGTTGGTTGACTTCTGAACCCATTGATGGATTAATCCATTGATGAAATCGGGTCCCTTATAAGCCAATTACTCTCTAAAAGCCCCACCTCTGAATATCGCTGCATTGGGAACCAAATCTTCAACACATAAGCCCTTGGGGGACATTCCAGATCCAAATTATAACAATATTATTAGCATTTCTCACACTTTGGTCTGCATCTGTTTGAATCACCTGGAGAGCTTATTAAAACCCAGACACCTGCCACTACCCTCAATTGTATGCTTCTGTGGATCAAAAATGGAGCTAGAATGTAAGTACTTTTTATAAACTCCCAGGTGATATTTGATGCTGTCAGACCACACTTTGAGTAGAAGTGTACTTTATGATATAGCTCAGTGGTTCTGATAGGGGTGATGGGGAGCAATGATCAATCGGAATCTCTTAGAGAAGTTTTAAAAATACATATATCAGCCTAGCCTGCCTACATATTTTGTGTATAGGTGTATTTTCTAGGATCAGAGCCTGAGAAGGAGACAGGGATTTTGGACAAAAGCAATTGACTTGATCTTCTATCACTCTCTGTCTTGTACTATCATGATTGGCTTGGCTTGACAGGTGGGGGATTTTCAGAAAACAAAATATTAATTACATTCAAGCAGCCCCAGGATCAGGAAATCTGCTGATAATAGAACATCTGGCTTAGTCACTGGTTTGATTGACACAGACCAGTATAAGGAGAGGACAAAATTTAAGAGGATGTCAAAAACCTCAGTAATCAAGATGATTAATATTTTGTTGAAAAAAATTTAAAGTATCAAATTTAGTGTAAAAGTGTCTATGATGAATAAATCATCAAAATTTTAAATAAAGATAGACTCGGTATTATAAATTTTCCCTTTTGCCACAGGCTCCAAGTACTGGTCCTTTACTTAACATTTATATATTTTGTTTACTATGAATTATTCTGTATTAATTTTGTTTTTAAAAAATATTGCATTAAAACATTACCCTTACCACTGAATCTTTTCAGAGACCCTTGTATTTTTGTATCACTTACTTTACTTTATCTTCAGCTTCCTCATCCCTGTCTGAATTTCAGAATCAGTGGGAGAGATTTCACCACAGATACTTGGTTTCATCTCACAGATTTTCTTCTTGGTTAGGAAGTGAAGCCCATTCTTGGTATGTACAATAAAAGTTGAAAACTAATAAGTCATATCAGCTAAATTTGTTTTGGAGATGAGAAATTGACGGTATGTGGTATGTGAGAGGGCTCATTCTGCAGTATGTACTGTTTGTTACCCGGCAGATGAACTGGGTGCAAGTAATTTGCTGAGATTTCAAAAGATGACAGCATTGAAAACTATGGCAACAGAGAGCATTGGCACAAGACTAGGGTGCCTGGGAGAAGTTGTATGAACTATGCTAGTCTCTAGGTTTTAGAAAAGCTGAATGTGGAGCAGACAATGAAACCATGATCAAGATCTCAATCCCAGCGAATTGAGTTCTGGAAGTCCAAAATAATGTCAACACAGGATTTGATGCTGAGTCACCTAGATACTAGATGAAGGATCCTTAACTTCCACTGTTCAGGTGTAGGCTTCATCACAGACCCTGGAGAAGAAGGAGGCATTTGGCAAATTCAATAGGAAAAATGTCAAAATTAATTTTTACTGAAAGTTAGATATTAGCCAGAGAAAATTGGCTGGCTTTTGATCAACAAATGAAAATGCTCTATGTAATAGGATTATAAAGTTTTGTTTTTGCTTATTGGAAAAGGCATGAAGTCTCATTTACTCTGAAAGGTAAAATATGCTGTATGTCAATACCTGATTTGGACACAAGCTACTTTTCCCATCTCCCTAATGTATATACTTTTATATTGCCTAGTGTCCATGTTTGAGGAGAAAAAAGGATCTTCCATAAAAACAAAGCACACCAGAACTCAACTTAAAAATGGAAATGAACCAACACACGTACATAACTGCTTTCATTCTGCAGTATGTACTGTTTGTTACCCGGCAGATGAACAGCATGTGCAGGAAGGATTAACACTGTTTACAAAAGTTTCCCTAAAGTGTCATGTGGGAATCCGTCCTACACAAAAGTTTAAAACATAGAATTTTAGTCAAACTGTCTGATTTCAGAGCTCTCAATTACTTTGATTTATTGCATGTTTTATGAAATACTATTTAAGCTTAATTTAAAAAATTCAAGTAATTTGGACATTTACTACAATGAAGCTATTGTATATTTAATATTTCTGGCTGATCATGTTTTATTTGTTACTCTGGCTTCTGAAAACTTGAAATTCAAATTTTTATCCCTACATGAATAGTTCTGTAAATCTTAACCAGTTAAGATTTCCCCCTCATCCAAACTCATCAACATAGTATTTGACCAATGATTGCTCTCCTGTTCTTATTTTTTATTATGTTATAGATATATCTATGTATGCAGACACACACCTACAATGCACTGCTTCTCAGAGCTCTAGGAAAATGCCAAGAATCCAATACATGCATATTTTTAATTTGTTAAAAAAGCAACTTGAATGAAGTTCAAGTTACAAACAGCAAAAATAATTCATTTTGAGTGTATAATTTTATAATTTTTCTAGTCTCATTACAATTAAAATACAGAAAGTTTCCCTCACCTTAAAAGCATTCTTATATTCCTTCCCAGTCAGTTCTTTGTCCCCTGAACAATTCTGTATTTAAGTAACCTTTCTTCAGCCTTCCATCTCTAGATTATATTTGTCTTTGAAGAGTTTCACCAAGTGGAATTACATAGTGTATACTCTTATGTTTTTGACTTTTTTCAATTAACTAATTTAAAATATATTCATGCAATAGTTGTTGCAAGAATCAGTAGTTTATTCCTTTTATTGCTGCATAATATTCCATTGCATAAATGTATGGACATATCATATTTTGTTTATTCATTCACTTGTCATTGTATATTTGTATTGTTTCCAAGTTTTGTTTTCTATGAATCTTCCATTAATAAAACTTTTAATATATACACATGTAAAATGTTAGTGGAAATATTTTCTCATTTTTATAATATTAATTCTTCTGATCCACTACAAGAATATCCTTTTCCATTTAGATAGAAGTACTCTGATTTTTCTCAAGAATAATAAATTTTAATGCACAGGTCTTAAACATATTTTGTAACATTGCCTAATATTTCATGCTTGGATATTAAATTACATATATGTTTATATGTACATATGTCTGTGTATAATTTTAGTTTCCCATTCTTCACTGCTAGTATATGAAAATACAGTACTATTTTTATATATTGACTTCATATCCAGTGCTCTTAAGAGAATTTTTAGGATAATCTATGTGCATGGTAATGATGTTTGTTAATAAGGACAGTTAAACTTCTTTTCCAATCTCTTCCTTTGATTTATTTATTCTTGTCTTATCACACTGACCAGGAACTCTTCTACAGTGTTCAATACTAATGGTAAGAATGTTCACTCTTCTCCTGAACCCAATAATAGAGGAAAACTTTGGTCTCTTACCATAAGTATATTCTAATTTTTACTCAGAAGCCCCGTTTAAATCTAAGGAAATTCTTCATTCTTTTTCTTCTTGAGTTTTTTTTTGTCATTAATGGGTATTGAATTTTGTGTTTGTCATATCTATGGATATAATTATATTCTCTTCTTTGTAAAAATCCTATTAATGTTGTAAATTTCATTGGCTGAGTTTCAAGTGCATTCTTGGCATAATACTAGATTTGCTGGTTTTGTTTGTTTGTTTGTTTTTTAGTACTGGGGGTAGAACCCAGAGTTTTAGCACATACTAGGCACATGCTATGCTGTACTACTGAGCTACCTCCCCAGCCCTCACTGATATTTTGCCAAAGATTTTTGTATATATGTTTATGATTCATTTTAATCACATTTTTTTCTTGAAATATCTTTGTGTATCTTTTTAAGAGAGCAATACAGGCCTGATAAAATAATCGATAAGTCTCCCTGCTACCTCTAGATTTTGAAATATTTTTATTGGACTGATATAATTTTTTAAGTATTTTATAAAATTAAACAGTGAAACCATCTGAACACTGTGTTCTTTGTAAGAAGGCTTTTAATTACAAATCTAATTTCTTTATTAATATTGGTCTACTCACGTCTTTTTTAAAAGAAGTTTTGTGTATTTTAATCTTTCAATAAATTTATCCAGTTCACCTAAGGTTATTTATTTTACTTTCATTAAATTTTTATAATAGTCATCTATCTTGCGTGTGTTCACATGTGCATGTGTGTGTTAGTTGGAATTGAACCCAGGGCCTATGTATGCTAGGCAAGAGCTCTACTTCTGAGCTACACATCCCACCCTTTTAATTTTATTTTGAGACAGGATCTTGCTAAATTGCCAAATTCAGGCTCTTCTAGCTCTCAGCCTGCCTCAGCCTCTCAAGTAGCTAGCATTATGGGTGTGTATCACCTTACCTGGCTTTCCTTTTATCTTTATAATGTCTGTAGGATCTATAATGATGCTCATTCTTATCTTTGCTATTAGCAGTTTTTGCAACTTTTCCTTTTTTTCTAGATAAATGTAGCTAGAGGATGATCTATTTCATTAAAATAATGTGCAAAAAAACCCAACCCATCAAATTTTAGTTTCATTGTTTTCTGTTCATTTTCTATTTCAAACGAATTTGATCTTTATTGTTCCTCCCATTCTTTCTTTGGCTTCAATTCATTTCTTTTGTTGGACACTTAGATCCCAGATTTTAAAACTTTCTTTTTTTAGTATAAGTCTTTAGAATTATAAATTTCCCTCTTAACGTTGGTCTAGTTGATTTCTATTAATTTTTATGTTATACTTTTCATTCAATTCATTAGATTTTCTAGTTTTCAGTGCACTTTTAAGACTTTAGAAGTGTGCTATTTAATTTACATATATTTGTAGATTTTCCAGAAATATTTTTGTTATTGATTTGTACTTTAATTCAATTGTGGACAGAAAACACACTCTATATGATTTAGATCCTCTTTAATTTATTGACTTATTTTATGTCCTATCACATGTTTTATCTTAGAGAAGTTTCCATATGTTCTGCCTTGGTATGTTCTATAAATATCGATTAGTTCAAGATGATGGATAGTGTTAAGTATTCAGTATCCCTATTGATTTTTCTGCCCACTTGTTCTATCAGTTAATGAGATAACAATGTAGAATACACAAAGATAACTGTGGGTTTTTATATTTCTTTTTTGTTTCTGTCACTTTGTGAATCATGCACTTTGAAACTCAGTAATTTTATGTCTTCTTGGTGATGTGACACTAGAGTCTCTATAGAGATGTGTCTTAAAAACAAACCACCAAAAAGTTCATTGGATAGAGCAAGAGATATGTTATAATTTAGATATCACTTTAAATGTGTTAAGTGACATTCTAATAAATTTAATAATGCCACTTTTATTTATCACAATCTTACTGTGTTGAGTAGTAAATATATTAAGCTTTTATTACATAAATGTACTGGATTGAGTTCCTGCTATGCATCTATCACTCATCAAAGCTAGTCTGTGAATTACATTTTAAGTCAATTATTTAAGGATTCAGTCACACATTCATTCAACAAATGATATTGTAATAAAACCACCTTCTTCTTATCCATGTTGACTTAGGTAGTATCTTAAGACAGAAAAGAGATCATAGAAAATTAATGTCAGGTTTTTTTTAAAAAAGTAAAATAGTAGTTGTGAAAAAAATCCAGTCACTAATTTTTTTAGGTTGGTACTGTTAACTGGATTATTGGTATTACTGATGAGATCATCCTAGCCCTGGGGTGCAGAATGGATCCATCCCCTTGGGGAAAGGCTTTCTGACAGTTCCACAGGTGGTAGACACCTTTGGAGAAGGTAGATGAGATGAGGGCTTGTTGGAGTGACCACGATGGGAAATGGTAGTTTATTTGAATAGGTAAGCAACATCTGCCAAAATGTGAAGTAGCACACTTTAGCAATTGGCAATATTTAAAAAAAAAATGTTAGGGTAGATTTTTAGTTTATAAAATCTTGGGAGTAATTTCCTTTAAAGCAAAACATTTTTGAAATATTTTATTATATTTTCCTCTTAAATTCTCCAGTCTTCTAGGGAAGCTTCTGTGAAAAAAGAAAAAAGGTGGGGTCTGGGGTTGTAGCTCAGTGGTGGAGTGCTTACCTCACACATGTGAGGCAATGGGTTCTATCCTCAGCACCACATAAAAATCTAAAAAAATCAATAAAATAAAAGGTATTGTGTCCATGTACAATTAAAAATATTTTTTTAAAAATGGCAGGAGAAAATGGGGGGAATAGCTTAAGAGGCCACGTTACAGAGTGATTTCTCACCTTCAGTATGAAGGTTCACCTGTTCATCTGCTCACACTTGAAGTGCTTCCTTATCAAGTGACAATTATTTGACAGGCTCTGTGCCAGACTCCACAAATAGAAATATGAATATGAAAAGCACTGAGGAGTCTGCAGCCTGGCATGGGTGATGAACATATGCTGCCAATTATAAAGCAGCTTCTCAGCTGCTATCATTGAGGTATGTACACATTTTTAAGGGAGGACAGGACTAGAAGTGACTAATTCTGTGTGAATGGTATAGAGTATTTCACAAGGTCAGGAAGATGGGCAACAGGGATCAGACCTAGGATAAAACAACAAGCAATAGAGAGTTCTGCAAATACCCTGAGCAACCAGCTGGGGTATAAGGAAGATATTGCACATGGAAAATTCTCAGAAAAGAGCTGTAGGTATCTGGTCTTCTCTGAGGACATGTCTTGGAGAGCACTTTTCCACAACCCATGAAGTGCTTATTCCTTCTTGGACCTTGGGCTTTATTACAAAGGCATATGCTACCCTCTTGGCTCTTGATTCAGATTGACTGGGTTTTTTTGAGGTGGATTTTTTTGGGGGTATTGGGGATTAAACCCAGGACACTTTACTACTGAGCTACCTCCCTAGTCCTTTTTTTTTTTAATTTTGAGACAGCATATCACTAAGTTGCTGAGGGTCTTGTAAAGTTGCTGAGGCTGGCTTTGAACTTGCCATCCTCCTGCCTCAGCCTCTGAAGTTGCTGGGATTATAGGTGTGAACCATTGTACCCAGCTTGACTGGTCTTTAGTCCCAGATCACTTACTATTTAATGTGGCTTTGATAAGTCACTTAATTCTTCTGTGCCTCAATTTCTATATGTGTAAAATAGGAATAATAGTAGTAGTTATCTCTTATGGTTGTGTGGTCTTTTTTTTTAACATTAAATGAAATACTATGAGTTGAAATTATTAAAACTATGCCCACACAAACGGTGTACTGAGTAAATGTTGACAGTTATTAGCAACAGAGTAGAGGAAAAAGACTATTTTCTAATTCTGCTGAGTTTTGAAGTGTAGATCTCTGAAGTTTCAAGAAGTGGCAGAGGCCATCTATAGGAAGCTAGCTCATTTGTGTTGCAGAAAACTGACAGAGAAAAGACTAGACTCAAGTCTTAATGATAATGGGAATGGCTAATGTAGATACTTTTTGCTCAACAAATCCCTGAAACATGTTAGGCAGGCTAGTGTGCCCGTTCTTCGGACTAGAATTGTATAATCCTGCCCATTCTAAAACAGAGCAATTGGTTTTAATCAAACTCTATCAAAATGAATATATGAAAAGAGCATGAAATTGTTAAGCATAGCTATTTTCAAACTAGAGGCTAAGACCCAATGTTGCCTTTGTGAAATCAATTTAGTTTCATGAGAAATACTCTTTTAGGATTGCAGATTATGAAGTTTATTTCATAAACTTCTAGTTTTACTTATGCATATAGGTAATAATGTAATGATTAACATTGACAATTGTACTCAGCACTAGTCTAAGAACTTGATGTGGGATAACTCAGTTAATTCTCACAATGATCCTAAGAGATAGCTATAGTTACCAACCTGAATTTATAAATGAGGCGACTCCAGGATTAAAAAACTTCTTTGAGGAAAAAAAAATTGGCAAATTCCGGATCCAGGTGCAAACCTGGAAGCCTGGTTCTAGGAGATATGAAGTACAAGGTTACGATGTAAAACGCCTATCACCATGTCGGGTTGTGACCAGAGCTTGAGTTGTGTTAGAGGGCAGAGGTGTAACTCCCACCACCTAGGTCCCTGTAGATCTTTGCAGACCTTCAGCCATCTTGGCAAGCACAGTTAGTATTAATGTTCAGGTTACTTCTGAGTTTTAGCCAAATGATTTAATCAATTTAAGAATGGAAGAAGAATGTCAGTGCTTGCAAAAGAATACAATATCAACATCTTCAAGGGCATGCTTTTAGGGAGGCAAAATGGTCAACTTCAAGGATGTGCCAACTATAAAATGTCCAATTAGTTTCATTTGCAATACTTTTTTTAGACAATAAACATTACTGTGCATCTACATATTCCAAGTCTTGTGAGAAGCAAAGATAAAAAAAAACTTTGCAAATAATTTATTGTGCAATGAGGGACAGAAGCAAATATAAAATAGGAGTTATAATAAATCTCTGTAAATTCAACAATAGCAACATCAGAAATGCAGTGAGTTCTTCAGTTGTACATAGAGTGAGAACCAACTCAGCCTGGAGAATCAGAAAAGCTGGTGGAGGAGCTAGACCTCCATCTGAATCTTGAGAGGAGGAAAAGGAAAGGTGTATTTCAAGCTGAAGGAAGAGTGTGTGCCATGTAGTGATAGATAGGAGGGCAGGTCATGTTTCTGGAACTATGGTTTATTCCAATCTTTTCATTTACTACCATGTTTCCTAATGAGAACATCTTTTGGAATGAATATTTTATATTTTTCTACAACATCTTAGTAACTGAAGAAATGTTGAAGCTTGCCATATAGCTGCTTTCTCCTAAACTCTATTGAGTATGTGTAATTGATTACTACTGCAGCTGGGAAGAGGGAAATGTCTGCAGTACTCTGCCTATTCTTAATAAATTCTGGCTGAATTGGTTTACCTAAGGGGTTAGTGTACTTCAAAGCTTGAAACACTTTCTATTGATTGAATCACTGCCTTTCAAAAGGGAGATGCTTTAGGCAGTGACTTTAAGCTTTGCTGTCTTGTCTAGATGATGTCAAGGGTTCAGCACCTCCCCTAGGCGGAACAAGTCATCAGAATATCTTCTCCTCCTTGTAAACACATACTTTTAACTTATTTCAACAAGCAAAGTTAGCTTTTGGCAACCAGAGTTTAGATAATGTATAGCAATCCAGCATCATCTTTAAAAATAATGGTTTCATGTGTGGAAGACCGGATGGATAGTGAGTGGGTGGTGATCTTTGTAATGGAAATAAAAGCTTTGAGTGTCTAGTAAAAAAAAAAAAAAGGAATATCCCACAAATCAGCTGGATGACCCAGGAAATTTACTTTAACCCTCTGAGCCACCATTTCCTCTTTAGGAAAGTTGAGTGTGTTAGAATAATTGACAAGTTCTGGCTTTAAATGTTTGATTTTAAGATTATTTTAGATGCTTCTTGAGAACCAGAGGGAAAAGATGTTTATGGTCCACCTGGCTCAGATCATGCTATAGCATCTCTCCTACCTAATTACCTGGGGGAAACAAAGTGGAAGTTGGATTCTTCTCTTGATGGTCAAAGCTATATTTTAAATGTAGGCTATGAAGTTGGACCCCCTGGCTTAACCACCCTGGCTTTTCAGGAGGCTGTAAAACTGCAGTGTCTGTGAGCACTGGCAGCCTAAAGGGGATACTCTACTTGACTTCTATTGTGTGTTTTATTTCCACTGTGGGAAAGGGCCCAATCTCCTGTGCAATGAAGGCTTAAGGCCACTAGCTAGTAAATTGTCTATGAAGGCTGAGCTGCATAAAGCAACAGAAAAGAAAAACTCACAAGATGTAAAAGAACCAAGCTCTTGGGTACCTTTAAATCTCTGTACATATGCAGATGTATCCTCCTGAGAGTAAAGGGTAATAGCTTCTCTTTGGAGATAATCATATTTACCCTCTTGTTGCTTGTTCTTAGGGAATGCATATTAATTCAAGAGAAAACCAGAGCTCTACTCGTCCAATGATGTATATTTTATGGTCCTTTCATTGTAAGCTCACATCTTTTATTGGCTACTCACTTAACTGTGGTTAAGGAAATGCTGAATCCTGTTCCTGTGTTGTTGCTATAGCAATTCCTGAGAGAGAAAAGCCAGGCATGAAGTATTCAGGTGAAATTTTTATCAAACTAATGTTTAAATTAAACGTGAATTTTAATTTATTTATTAAAATATTTGAAATCTGGTCATCTGAGAAGCCGAAGTACTGCTTTCCCAATTACCCATGCCTTTTCCCCTTTGCTGTTTTATGCACACGAGTGTCTTTAGCAAGAACTCACTCACATTTTCTCATCCTCAGGTGAGAGTCACTGAGCCACAGCAAAGGCACCAACTGATCAACTGACAGTTCTGCCTTTTCTGGGTACTACACTGCAGTTTTACTTCTGCTTTGAAGGGAGTGATCTAATTAAAAAGACATTTCAAATGCTTATTTCCCACTCCTGTCCTTGAACACCAGCCCAAATATTTTTAAGCTATGATGAATATACTTTGGAAACTTGGCTCTGTTTCTAATCCAATTTTACATGAATGTCCTAATCCATCTTTGTTGGTGTACCAGGTCATATCTCTCTCCATACAGTTCTCAACCAAATAAGCTCACCTATTGGTGATGGGTCAACATTTTGGTGCTGTGCTACCTTCTCACACAAGAGCAAAGATATGAGCAAGAAGCAGATGGAGGTAGGTGGAATGGAAGGTTTGAGGGACAGCATGGAAGGGCAGATCGTCACATGTCGACATGTGCATGGAGTATCCTTCTCAGCTCCTTGCTCAGTATTAATAAACCAGGCACTGGAAAACTTTTTTGGGAATATTTTTGGTTATGCAGGACATACCACCAGGTATAACTCTCAGCTCTGCCACTGATGTTCCCAGGCAGTCAGGGACCACACATACATGAATAGGACTGGCTGTGTTCCAATAAAACTTTATTTGTGAACAATAAAATGTAAATCTCATATGATTCCTATGTGTTACAAAATATAATTCTTATTTTGATTTGTTTCGCTCATAGAAAAGGCTAAAAATGATTGTTAGCTAATGGGCCACTAAAACAACCTGCAATAGACTGACATGGCTGGCAGGCTGCTTTTTTGCAAACCACTGCCATAGAGGTTAAGAGGGTGGAACTGGGGCCCGGCAGGGTGGTATGCACCTGTAATCCCAGCAGCAGAGAGGCTGAGACAGGAGGTTGGGGAGTTCAAAGCCAGGCTCAGCAAAAGGGAGGTGCTCAGCAAATCAGTGAGATCCTGTCTCTAAATAAAACCAAATAGGGCTGGGGATGTGGCTCAGTGGTCGAGTGCCCCTGAGTTCAATTCCTGGAACCCCACTCCCTCCCCAAAAGGGTGAAACTAGGACCCAATTCTCTTTCTTTGAATCCTGAACTTTTTCTTTCTACTTTTTTATCTTGGGCAATCAGTTTCTCAGTGACTTCTTTTCCAGATGTGTAAAATAGAATTGATGATAATACGTACTCCATGGAGTGTTTTGAGGGTTAAATAAGGGGATACACACACACACAACAACAACAACAACAACAACAAAATGATTAGAATGGTTCTTGATGTAGCGCATAGTGTGTGCACTAACAGGAGTAATTATTATCCACAAAGAGCATCAGAGCACTAAGGAAGATGCTTGGTCATTGTGGGAAAAACTGAAATAGCAAGATTTGATATTTATGGAAAAAGCCAATATGATGCGGACGGAGAACGTAACCACCTTTGCTTTCTTGCGGAGTCACCTAAACAGCGCTGGCTTCCTTTTGCCCCCTTCTCCTGACCACCTGCTTCTGGCCACCATCGATGGCCCACTTATGATGAATGACTCCCTGTGAAACAGCTGCTTGTGCTCTGTGTGCCAGCACCTTCTGTCACACTAAATTGAATCATTTTTATTCGCCTTCTACTGCAGTTTCTAAGTGTTGACACAGTCATTTCAGGACTGGTCTCATCATTTTCAGGTCTTATGATGGCCATTTTTTATATTTCATAAACCCAGAGAGGCAAATTTTTTGCTGAACCTTAGGTACCTGCTGGGAAGCAGAGGACTGCCCTCTCAGACTTGTTGATAAAAACACAAAGATTTTGTGACTTGTATTTTTCTTTCCTTGTTTAACTGTTCCCAGCTGTTTCTGATTCCTTTTCTTTTAGGAGAATTTGGAGTTGAGGATTTTTTAATTTTTTATTTATTATTATTATTATTTTTTTGAGTAGGGCGTGAAAGATAGATGATAGAAATAAGTATTCAAACACCTAGATGTTGTCCTACTGATGTTACCTTCTTTTGTGTATACAATTAATTTAAAATCTTGCAAATCACTTTTCTCAAAAATGGCCAAATCAAAATCTTTACTTTAAATATTATTTTTTTTAAAGGTGAATGCCACAGGAAGGAATACTGTACCAAAATATTATCCTTAACTTAAGAAATTTGGACATCAATTTGAAGAATTTAAAAATGGATATCACTGGCAATTTTTTATATTGTTTCTTAAAAATTGTGTCAGACATTTTCTGAGATTGGTCAGGATTAATCACAATTAGTAATGATTCTTATGGAAATTTTTTTTTTTTTAGGTGTGTGACTTTTTTTCAGGAGTTGTATGGTAGTTAGTTCAGTTCGAAATTTTAAAAATTATTTTATTAAGTGAGTTATTTATTTATTCAAAGCACAAAGGCACAAGTTCTGGAGTCGATTCTAATCCTGGCCCCAACATTTAATAATATTGTGTCTTTGGGTAAGTTATTTAAGGTCTCTGCTCAATTTTCTCCTCTGAGAGGCATAGGGATGTAATAATTTCATCCACACCATAGAACTGTTATGAAGAATGACAATGATTGTAGAGCACTCTAGAATGGTGCCTAGTACAGAGTAAGAATTCAGAACAGGTGTGGTGGTGTACACTTGAAATTTAGTGACTCGGAGTCTGAGGCAGGAGGTCCACATGTTCAAAGTCAGCCTCAGCAACTTAATGAGGTCCTCAGTAATTTAGCAAAACTCTTGTCTCAAAATAAAAAAAAATAAAAAAGGGCAGGAGATATGGCTTAGTGGTTCAATCCCGTGCGCCTCCCTTCCTCCCCCAAATTCAGTACACATTCTCTCTTTCATTCATTTATTCACTGTGCAGTGAGTTCATGTGTCTCTGCAATGCTCAGACTTTGACCCTTTCATTTATCATATGTGTGACCTTGGGCAAGTACCTTAACCTCCCAGAGACTTAAGTTTTCTATCTGTAACACAGGACTCATAAGTAGTACCTAATGGTGTTGGTGTGAGGGGAAAACATACATTCAAAGCATTTAAATCAAGGCTCTAGATATAGTACTATTCAATAAATGTTAACTATCATCATAATTGTAATTTCTCAAGGTCCTAGGGTAAGTTCTGGGTGTTTGGGGACAAAAGACACAGCCATTGTTCCCTAGCCAACTGGTGAGACCATGAGTGAGCCAATAGTTGTAAGAGTGGTAACTGTGGCAACACAAGTGCGTACAAATGTTACCTAGTTAAAAAGAGCAACCTGTAGTCAGTTTTCTTTCTTTAAAGCCAGTATGACCAGTTTGCTTTTAGTTTGAACATAGACCCATGATATTCCAACTAAGCTTCACAGAGGAGACACGGGGATATCCAGAGAAAGTAGGTAGGATCAAGCGCACCTAAGTCCATTCCTTCCCTCTGCTATTTACCAGTTAAAATCCCCAGCATCTTTTAAAATGAGTACAGTGTCACCTAACTGCTTGATTATTGAGAGAAAATATTTATTCTTATCAGGCACATGGGAGTAATGTGGAAGCCACTGTGATTACTAGCTAAGAATAGAAGAAGCAAATAACTCTGCCAATTTAGTAGTCATTTTTAAGAATATAATTTTTGATTTACATAGGGTCTCATTTTTTGGCCTCTAAAGACAAAACTTCCACAATATTAATTGAATTTCAACATTACCAGTTCTAAATTAACAAAGGGTCAAACAGTACAGATGATTATTGGAGAAACAAAATAACTTAGTTCACAACAACAACAAAAAATCATTAAAATTTACAAAAGAATTATTTTCAAAAATAAAATTAATGCAACAAATGGTGCTGGAATAATTGGATGTCTATGTTTTTTAAAAAATCTATATACAGACTCATACCCTTCACAAAAATAAAAAGCTTCACAGACATAAATATAAAATGCAAAGCTATAAAACCTAGAAATAACATAGCAGAAAATCTAGATAACCTTAGGTTTGGTAATGACTTTTTAGTTACACCACTAAAGATATGATCCATGAAAAAAAAAGATTGATAAACTTCGTTAAAGTTTTTTAAATTTTGTCTGCAAAAGACACTATGAAGATAATGAAGAGATAAGTCACAGAAAGGCAGAAAAAATTTGCAAAAGACATATTTTATAAAAAGATGTTATCCAGATAATGCAAATAAATAAACAGATAAATAAAAATGGGTCACACAGCTGAACAGACACTTTACCAAATAAGGCATACAGTTGGCAAATGAGCATATTTAAAGATTCTCCATACCATATGTCATCAGGGTAAATGCAAATTAAAACAAAATACAATACACGCCCATTAGAATGGCCTAAATCCATAAAACTGACAACTCCAAATGGAAGAGAGGGTGGAGAGCAACAGAATTCTCATTCATTGTTGGCAAGAATGCAAAATGATTCAGCCACTTGTGAGGATAGTTTGGCAATTTTTAAAAAAACTAGACACAGTCTTACCATATGATCCAACAATTGTGCCCCTTGGTATGTACCCAAAGAAGCTGAAAACTTAATCTTTACAAAAGAAGTTGCATATGCATGTTATAGTGGTTTCATTAATAGTTGTCAAAACTTGGAAGCAACCAATATGTCCGTCAGTAGATGGATGAATAAATAAATCGAGGTACATCTAGGCAATGGAATATTCTTCTGTGCTAAAAAGAAATGAGCTATGCAGCCATCAGAAAACATGGAGAAAACTTAAGTGCATATTAGTAGATGAAGGAAGCCAATTTGCAATAATGTATGATTCCATCTTTTGGAAAGGCAAAATTCTGCAGATAGTAAAATGAGCAGTTATAACAAAACTTTGGGATCTTGGAGAAGGATGAGTATGCAAAGCACAGAAGAATTTTAGGTAAGTAAAACTACTCTGTGTGACACTATAATTTGGGGTTATATGTCATTATACATTTGTATAAGTTCATAGACTATATAACACCAAGAACAAGTCCTAATGTGAACTATGAACTGGGTAATAATGATGTGTCAATACAGGTTCATCAATTTAACAAATGTACTTGGGAAGAAAAGAATGTTGATAATAGGGGAGACTATGGAGTATGTTGGAAATCTCTGTACTTTCCTCAATTTTTAAATTTTTTTTGGTACTAGAGATTGAACCCAGGGGTGCTTAACCACTGAGTTGCATCCTGAGTCCTTTTTACTTTGTACTTTGAGACAGGATCTCCATAAGTTACTTAGGGATTCCTCTCTCAGTTGCTGAGTCTGGCTTTGAACTTGTGTTCCTCCTGCCTCAGTCTCCTGAGCCACTGGAATTACAAGTGTGTGCCACCACGCCTCCCCTTTTCTCTTAATTTTTCTGTGAACATAAAATTGTTCTTAAAAAGTCTATTTAAAAATATAAAAAATGAAAAAATATATAATGAATGCATTTGCTAATCCTTGACACAGATGTTAATTGGTGATTATTCAAAGAATTTTCCCAAAAAGTTTTATTGAAAACAGAAGACCTACTAACCTCATGTGATAAGAATTTTGTGGTCCAAACACTTGGAGAAGTTCTGGGTTAAACTCATTTCTTTACTGTAGAACATTTCATATCCTTTAAAATTAAAGAAATGCATTGAGTGTTTCTATGAAGGGGTAGAGTACACAGCATGTTACCAATTTATTAGGGTGTGTGTGTGTGTGTGTTGTATTTTGTACTCTATTAGAAGTCATTTTGGAAACTGATACTTTAGCTTTTTATACACCCTCCTCATACTCATATAAGTCCACTGTGCTGCCTCTTCCATCCCTGTGGTGTTCTGAAGGTCAAAATATAATATCATACCAGACACAAACATGTTCTTCCCATCTCCTGGAACCTTAGGAGTCCTAGAGATTTTCCTTTGAACTTCATACAGTGAGTTCATAATAAGCATCTTAATTTTTTTTTAAAGAAAACTCTCTCAAAGCATTATATTAATACTTTGAAATAGAAAAAAAAATAGGAAAAATGATAGTTGAAATCCATTGCAGATATGTACTCCTCGAACAGTCTTTCATCTCAGTTTTGGGAGATTTCTGTTTTGTACATTAATAAAGGTTTTCTCTTCATCTGATTCAAGTTCATGGTATAAATTGTTTCAGGTACTGCTTGTTCAATGCTCACAACCAGAAAGAGAGGCTATCCATGCAGCATCAGCAAGGATATGCTGCCTGAAAATCAATGTACTTCTTGAAGAAGAATGAAGGATATATATACAGATGGCCAATACCAATTTCCAGAACATTCTACTTATGACCACAAGTTGTAAATGGTCTGAGCGGACAATTAAAAGCCTATATGTATTTTTAAAATCTGGATCTACTTGGGAATAAAGAAACACACGTTCGGTCAAAACTTTGTTTCTATAACTATCCACAGATTGAATTCACATATTTGTGCAAAACTCCAGATGCAAATTAACATTTCTATAGTATATGAACAGTTTCATGGTGAGACCCACTCAATGTTGGCAGGCAGATGTGGCTGGGCTGCCATCCTGGGCTCTGAGTAAGTTATAGAGCCAAGTGATCCTTTTATTCCAGGGTTTTGTATCTAAAGCAGATGGCAGTCCTATGTTCACATGGCGGTTTGGGGATAACCATTGAGTTCTTAATGGGGAATAAAGACAGATTTAGTAAATTCAGCAAAGCCTATAATTACATGACTTAAAGGTCTTTAAACCTATCCAATAACAGATTGTATTTTTTAACTTTATTCCCTGAAACTGAATTTGACCTGTCAGGCTGACATAGATCCACATGCTTTGGATTACTGAAGGGTAGCACTACCATTAATTTGGAGTTTAGAGCTTAGATTGCACTGTCTTGAAGGGAAGCTAAAAGAGGAACTAGAAACTGCATTTTAATTTCTCAGTTACTTTTAACTTGTCTCCAAAACCACAGTGTTAATTTAGAAACAACTTGTTCTGCTATTTCTATACATTATTAAGAATCTATGATTTTTAAAAGATTCAAGTCATTAATTATAAAGGTGCTCCAGTTCTTTCTTTCTTTTTTAACAGCAACCTAATTGTTCAGTATTAACTTTATTGCTTGTAAATATTTTGGGAGAAAAATATTAGAAGTTTAATGATCAGACTTATTTATTCACCAATACAATATTCCTCTTCTGATAATTCCCAGAGACCCTATTTTGACATCTAAAAAATGTAAACTTTACCCCCAAACCCTATAGTAGAACTCTTTTTAGTACCCCTGCTTTATATATGAGGACAGTGAAACAAGTGGATGGCAAGAGATTCACCCAGAGTTGACCAGCTGTTGTACAGCAGAGCTGAGATTTGAATTTTGCTCTTGGTCACTGTGCTATAGGATTGCACAGTGTCTACCACACAGAAAAGACTCATTTTGAAATCCCTCATATTCCTTGGCCCTTTATTACTGCCAAACAAGACAGGTTGGAAAAAAGGAGCACCTGAGACTGTGACAAAAAATAATAATTAAAAAAAAAAAAGCAAAAGCCACAGTCCTGGCCTGGCTGTATTCTTAAAGATAACTATCATGTCAAACTATGGTGACCACCTTAGCTGTCTTTTTCCCCCCAATGGCTCTTTTGAAGAGAGCAGTATTCATTAGGATGCAGAAATGCCACCTTTGCAAATACTTCATTGTGGCCATACTTCTTGTATAGTAATCAACAGGGCTAATGACAAGCAAATTTTGATAAGCCCAAAAGCAGCAGTTCATGCAAAGATGGGACACTTCATTGCTTTTGTTAAGGTTATGTTTTGTCTGGCATACTATTCTCAAATAATGAAGATAGAAATCTGTTGTGATAGATGTACAATGAGGTGGATAAACCATCACCTTTAAAGTGATATCCACAGAGGAACAGTGAGTAGGGTAGGCTCATGTTCTGTGGTGTAAAGCTGACACTAACTGTTGCCAAAGTGAATTCTACATTATTTTCTCCATTTCTGTCAGTTCACAGAATTCTCATCAAGTTTTTCTTTTTAGGGCTCTTTTCTTCTCTCAACAGGAGAAATGCTGTCTGGCAAAGTGATGAACTGTTGCCTGATGGACCTTTGCACTAATCAAGTTCAAATCAAGATTATTTCTTGTGTATTGCAACATGCCAACTTGTGCTCCATTTACATTCTTGCTTGAATCAGTGTCTTGTTCCTATGGCTGCTTCCCCCAGCTAACGGGCATCCAGGGTCCCACTGAGCTCTCATAAACACTCTGCACAACTTTTACAGTAATTATCGTTTCATGCATTTGACTGCAAAATTTGGGTTTCTGTATTCCCTCCACTGCTTCATCTTAAGAGTTTTGGGACTTTCTTTGTAACAGATTGTGAGTGCAGAGTTTTAAAACTATTTGTTGACAGCATTAAGTGAAGACACCTGTCAGAAAATTAGTTAGTGTTGAGGGCACCATTGTATTTAATAATATTTTTATCTCTAGAGAAGAAAGCAGTGTTTAATCTTGTTAAGTATGATTTCTGTAGGGAATATTTCATCTAAGATTTTTGGTAGATATTACTACTTGCCTCTCAATATTTATTTTTCCCTGAGCAATTTGCATACCTCTATGTTGGGAGTGATGAATGAATTATGGTCCTTGAACTGCCCAGAGACAGAGGCAATACCTCTCTTGGGAATTTCTCTGTGCAGAGGCACCAATTGAAGCCCAGTTGCTATGGTGATGTCCTGTTCAAAAGGGGGTTCTGCCAGCCACAGAATTTATCAATTTTTAACCTTCAGTTCAAATGCCAGCTGCTTAGGGATAGAGAGTTATGGGGGCAAGCTGGTAATTAAAATTAGGATGCACAGAAGTTTGTCCTTCACTTTGAGTACTTTGAAGAAACTTTCACACAATGCATCCTTTTAATGATGTATAATAACATCCTCTTAATGATGTATGTATAATAATACATAATAATGTATAATAATACATAATAAATGAGCTGAACTGACTCATGGTCATTGCACTCCATCTGACTCTGGTGCCCACCGGGTCTCAGCTTTTTCTCTATTTGTGTGTCCATTTGTTTTTTCTAATCCCTTATTGCCCCTCCACCATTTTCCTGAATTAACCATTGTGCAGGTTGTGGTATTTCTGGGCTATAATTTCCAGCTCCTTTTCAAGTTGTGAGATATAAGTAGGAGTTGTTCTTCAGGATTCTGGGATCACTAAAGGAAACTTTTAGCCTTCTAGGAGATAAATTGTTTCACCTGGGAAGCAGGTGAGATTACTGAAGACTCAGTGGGTATCATGGAGTATAAGGTAATTTTGAGGATGTTAAGATTTATTAATTAGGGTTCTCTAGAGAACAGGAGGTATGACTATAAAAGGGGGATTTATTAGATTGGCTTAAACAACCAGAATCTGGATAGTCCACAATGGCCACCTGTAGGCTGGAGAACTAGAGGAACAAGTAGCAGCTGTGCAGTCCAAGATGCTGAAGGCTCAGAACAAGAGGGATCAATGATGCTACCCTAGTCTGAGACTGAAGACTTATGGAAACCACCTGGAGAATCACCCAAAGAGTCTGCTTTGAAGGAGTGAAGGAGCTAGAGTCTGATGTCCTCTGGTGATTGCAGCAGCAATCAAGAACCCGTTCAAGAAGAATCGAGCTTTCAACTGCTGCTGCTTCCTTGACCTTTCAACTTTTCTTCCATCCAAGCCCCCAACCTATTGAATGGTGCTGCCCATGCTTAGGGTCTCTACTTCAGTTCACTATCCCTCATGCCAATTATTCCTAGACTCACTCTCAAAGACACACTCAGAAGCCTCTTAATCTTCAGCATCTTTTAATCCAATCAAGTTGACAATTCAAAATAACTATTATATCTATCTTATTGAGAACAAAATACTAGGTCTCTGATGTTCATAGACAGACATTTCTATTCTTTAAGATTATTAAAATATTTTTTCCTTACACCCTGGTTTAATTCTAGCCAACACAGAATTTCAGTGAATACTCAAAACAACGTTAAATGGCATGATATAGTTATTCAAAGTGTTAATAAGAAGTCATTGATATTTCCTGTGTGGTAATGCATGCCTGTAATCCCAGCAACTCAAGAGGCTGAGGCAAGAGGATTTCAAGTTTGAGGACAGCCCCAGCAATTCAGTGAGACTCTGTTTCAAAGTCAGAATTACAATGGATTGGGGGCATACCTCAGTGATAAAACACCCCTGGGTTCAATTCCCAGTATTGAGGGGAAAAAAGAGGAATTAAAAGGGTTCACTGATACTATTGAGACTTTCTTAAAGAGCAAAACATTGCTCTTCAAGTTTTTATGATATCCAAGCAGATTGTATCCTAACCCTATAGCAAAGCAACTGAGTTGTAGCCAATCTGAGTAGCTGACTCTTCAGCTGATTTCAGGATGAAGGCTGCCAAATTATGTCCCAAAAAGCTAAATTGAAGTAATCAGGTATCTCTGCATCATATCCTGCCTTTCTATTTACAAAAATAGCAATCCTTATTGTAATTTCCAGCTTCAATCTGAAATTCTGCTCAATTCCAGAAACCTCTTGTTAAGTAAATTTTGTTAAATTGAACGGTCTCACTTTTTTTTTAATAGTTAAAACGCTTAAAATAAATAAGGTGGAAAAGGTGTCAGTTGTGTCATTCTTGATCCTCCTACATGGTTAATTAATCCAACAAATATTTAGATACAAAACATTTATGCTATGTACTAAAATTAAAATGACTGGCAATAGATTTGATCTCTGTCAACCTGATTTGTATTTTCTAAGCACAGTAATATATACAATAATATACAAAAAAAATTCTCTTGTCCTCATGAAATTTGTATTTCATGCTCCAGTTGTGTTGGTTCAGGCAATCAGTAAATATATGGTTATAGACATAAATATATTGATCATAATTAAGTAAAATAGAGAAAACTCAAGTAGAAATAATAACCCCTACATTGTATTTTGATAAATGGCAAGAATTTAAAGACTATATATATATATATATATATATATATATATATATAGAGAGAGAGAGAGAGAGAGAGAGAGAGAGAGAGAGAGACAGTCTGATTCATGGTAGACCTTCCCAAAACTATAATTTTGGTTGTTGTTTTTATTAGGATTATGGCATGGGAATAAAATAATGTGAAAGATGTGATAAAAATCTATGGAAGAGAAAACATTAGAATTTACTGATTACTCTTGTCATTTAAGGGAGGACAGAGAAATAGGATTTGAATTCTAGCCTCCAGTATATGATTAACTTAAACAAGCTAAAGTATTTTTATATATGGAAAATATGTAAAAATAATTTCAACAAAGAAAGAGAAGGCAGTCTGAAATGTGTCAGGAAAAAGTACACCTAACCGTTGGAGTAACAAAAGAGCATTCATAAAATGAAACCCTGTGTACATTGCTGAATTAACATCTCTGAAGAGCTCTAATGAGAAATTTAAACAAGGTGAAAGCTGACTTAGTTACTTTCTTTAGAGGGACCCAACTACAAGCCCCTAATAATTCCATGATTTCTTATTCTCTGAAGATGCTTTTGTTGGTTCCCGGAGTAGGCCTTGGAGGAAATCCAGAAGGCAGCTTAGGGAGTGGCGACACCCAGCTGAGTCGCGATCCACTTGGTGAGTGGTCTGTCTGTGTGGGACAGGAGTACCGGACTTTGCATCCGCTATGCAAATTTCCTGAAGTCACTCCGTACTCTAACACTGCCACTCCCACTTGCCCTTAATGATTAAACATACAAAATAGAAAAAAGTAAAAATCTCTGATTACCATTTTGAAGACACTTCTTTTTCTAATGAGGAAAAACCTGAGTCATATGTGCCACGTTGTTAACAGGGTTAAGATAAAGTTCAGCCAAGTGAAGTAGGGTGAGGCTTCATTTTAGGAGGAAAGATTGTAAATAATAATCACACTTTCAGTGATTGCACAGAACAGCTAGTCAAAGAGCACTTCCCCTCTTGTGGTGAGAGGTGACCCACCCTGCAGAACTGGTGAGGCACTGAGGAGGGGGTGGGAAGGCAGCTGCAGCAGAAACTGGGTGGAGGTGGGGGTGCTGTGTCAGGCCAGAGGGTCACCATGATCTCAGATGGCTATAGAGGAAGTTTTCATCATCTCTGTAGCTGGCTGAGAAAGTTGTACTCAAGTATATATCCACATTTTATTATGTTATATGAAACCAAATCCTTTAGCTTTTTTAATGAGTGAAATATTGATATTCTGGTAACATTTTCTTGAAGAAAACAAACTATGAATCTTTTTATTTGGGGCACTGAGAAAGACACTATTAACATAAGTATTCAGAATAAAGGCACTGAGATAGAACCTTTTTTTCCTTTCCCCTCCTCTTCCTTCCCCTCCCCTTCAGCCCCTCCCCCTTCTTGCCCAGGTTTATACCACAAATGTCAAAAGTCTTGATGTCCTATTTTGAAAGAGAAGTTATTTAAGAATAACCATGTTTGAAACCTGGAAATGGTTTGGGATTAAGGTCTTTCAACAGAAGATTCCTATGAAGTTTATGGGGAAACTAATGCCTAGAAAGGTAAGGTCCTTTTTCTTAGTTAAATGGAGAGACAAGGCTCAGTGTTCTTAAGGAGAGCCTTGGCTGATTCCGTGATCACCTTCATTGAGGCATCTTTAATACCCATATTCTGGTATTAAAGGCAGCGACCAATCTAGTTTGTTGAACTGGGGCAGTGGTTGGCCCAGCGTAAGAACCCGTACCTAGTGCTGCTCCAGACACTTCACCTGCATCCCTCCTTGTAGCTCCTACAATGCTCCTATTTGGTAGCTGCTGCTGTTATTTCCATTTTATGGATACAGAGACATGGTCCCGGTGCAGCTGCACTATTGGCTCAAGCTCACCTGGCTCGTAAAGAGACAGCCAGAGATCCATTTTCAGAAGCTGAGTGTATACCAGCATTATCAATTTAGGAAGAAATGGTTATTCTAAAAAAACAGTATCTTTATTTTGACATAAGAAAATGTCCACTTGTGAGAGAGCAGACACTCGACCTGAATTCTTCTTAACAACGTTTGAACTGGGAAGACATTGGTACTACAACTTCCTGGGGACTTTATTATGGCAGAGAATATTGGAATACCATTAGAGATGTGAATTTTTATTATTGAGTAAATCTAAACTAAAAGTGCTTATTGGATATAACTGGACATATTAAGTATCTGAGCAAAAGAACAAAATTTTCACGTGTTTCAACTTTTTTTTTAACTTCTATATTTTAGTAACCACCACTAGTAGATAATAGCAACACTGAGGAATTTTGTACTTAATATTAAAATCAGAAGAGATAACGTGTGAAACTTTTTCTTCATTGACACTTTTGTCTACATGATTAGTATTACTTCTGATAACCACCACAGTTGTGATTCCAGTGGTTCCAATTTCAATTTATAAATAAGAACCATGAATATTTGGCTAACCTATCAAATCATATGTGTGAGAGGCAAAAACCAGTGTATTACTTGGAACCAGAGATTCTGGGTTGAAAATCCAATGCCATTTTTACTGCACTTCATTTTTCTAATGGCTTATTTCAGAGACAAAATAGGAAAGAAATTGTATAATATGGATGATGTAGAAGGATAAACTATTCTAATTTCTATTAGTCCCATTAGATCAACTGATCTCGGATGTGGGATTTTCCGTTGCTAGACTTAGAAATCCCCAGAAAACGACATGGGTGAATCATCTTTTATAAACCTGAATGTTTAGATGATTTAAAACAAAACAACTGTTGGCATTAATAGCCAAGTCTATTTTTTTAATATATGAAAAGTTTAGCACGTTATTAGGTCAGTTGTGACTGTGAATAAATTAATAAATAAATGAGGTTATTTATGACTCCCATTAAAAACAGGAGGAAATAAAGACAGCAGAGTGTGAATGCTCTATTTCAACTCATTAAAAACACATAATCATAAAGCCTAGGACCATGAAGAAGGCTTGAGTGGAGGGAAGTTAGTGACCAGTGAGATCTGAAATATTGTTCAGACTCAGGTCAGATATTTCCCCCTGAGGGTTTAATGAGAGATTGATGAAGTTTAGAACAAAACACTGTTTTTTTCCTCAGTTAAACGGAAAATATAAATGGAATTTCTATCATTTTATCAGTATGAAGTTGCAGACTAAAGCTTGCAACTTCTTCAAAGTATTAATGATCAGTATCATTAATTGCAAACCTACTCTGTTCCAGACATTGTTGTAGATGTTTTACATTTAATCATCACCACAACTATGTGAAAGAGGTATTTTTGTTTAATCGGTGGGGAAACTGAGGCATCTTTGACATGGCAAAGCTGGAATGCAAACTCAAATGGTCCTAGAGTCCATGTGTTTAATTTCTATGTTGCATCCAAAGGTGTGGCAGGAAATGGGTACTTCTATTTCTGGACAACGCTCACTTTGAAATAATTTTCAACTGTATGAGAAGCAAGGCAGTAGGAAAGGAGAAGGAGGTACTGCAGGGTGAGTGGTAGAGTGTGGGAAGAAATATTGACTGGTGCATTATTAGTGGGATTCTCAGATGCTTGATTCTCCCTTTCTCCTGCGTTCTCATCAAACAGTCTTCCCTTCAGTGGCAGTGTCCATACTACCTTGGTACTTGCATTGTTAACACACCCACATAAGATATGAGGAAAAGGAAATGTCAGGTCTATACAGCAATCCCTCTTTACCCACACATCCACATGTACCGATCTCCTGAGGATATCTTTGTTTCATTCTGTACCTTATTTATTTTTTAATGGAATTATATCACAGTAATCTTTCATAATTGGATTACAAGGGCCCACGTATTATAGCAATATTTCTGCAGAAAAGTTCATTACAATTTTTAATACTCGAGATGAAATTAAGAGAATGTTCTCTGCCTTTGTGATTAGACTGAGATCTACAGGTACAAATTTTTTTCTATAGAGTGATTTTTAATTGTCAGCTTAGTAAATAGAATAAGCTTAGACTGTGGAGTCAGTTACAAACTTCAAAAGAAATATATTCATTCTAGGTCTTTTTCTGTTCAGAATATTTTATCTGGTCTTTTCTATAAGAAGACATTATTTTGGACTTTCCCAATGAAAATATTCTCTTCATTCTTTTTTAAATTTTATTCTTTAAAATTTTCATGTGTTTTAGTTAGTTATACATGACAGTAGAATGCACTTATGCACTTTGATATATCATACATAGATATAATTTCATTTTTCTGAGTATACATGTTGCAGAATCATATTGGTCATGTAGTTTTATATATATATATATATATATATATATATATATATATATATATATATACAGTAATAATGTCCATTTCATTCTACTATCTTTCCTATCCCCACATCCTTTCTTCTCCCCTCCCATCACTTCCTGCTACCTAATCTAAGGTAACGCTATTCTTCCCTAGTGTGGTAGAGTGTGGGAAGAAATATTGACTGTGAATTAGCATCTGCATATTAGAGAAAACATTCAGCCTTTGGTTTGGTGGGATTGGCTTATTTTGCTTAGCATGATATTTTCCGACTCCAACCATTTACTGGCAAAATGCCTTAATTTCACACTTCTTTAAAGCTGAGTAACATTCCACCGAGTATATATATACCACATTTTCTTTATCCATTCATCTATTGAGGGATACCTAGTTTGGTTGCATAGTCTAGCTATCGTGAATTGAGCTGCTATAAACTTTGATGTGGCTGAGTCACTACAGTATGCTGATTTTAAGTTCTTTGGGTATGAACCAAGAAGTGGGATAACTGGGTCAAATGGTGGTTCCATTCCCAGTTTTCTGAGAAATCTCCATACTGCTTTCCATAGTGGTTGCACCAATTTGCAGTCCCACCAGCAATGTATGAGTGTGCCTTTTACCCCACATCCTCGCCAACATTTATTGTTGCCTGTATTCTTGATGATTGCCATTTTGACAGGAGTGAGATGAAATCTTAGAGTAGTTCTGATTTGCATTTCTCTAGTTGCTAAAGATGTTGAACACTTTTTCATATATTTATTGATAAATTGTGTTTCTTCTGTGGAGTGTCTTTTCAGTTCCTTAGCTCATTTATTGATTGGGTTATTTGTTTTTTTGCTGTTAAGTTTTTTGAGTTCTTTATATATCCTAGAGATTAATGCTTTATCAGAGTTGCATGTGATAAAGATTTTCTCCCAGGGTGGAGGCTCTCTCTTCACAATATTAGTTGTTTCCTTTGCTGAGAAGAAGCTTTTTAACTTGAATCCATCCCATTTATTGATTCTTATTTTACTTCTTGAGCATTAGGAGTCTTGTTAAGGAAGTCATATCCTACAACGAAGTGGTGAAGATTTGGGCCTATTTTTTCAGATGGGTACTAGGAACGAAGTTGCTAAATATTTCAAACCACTAGTTTCACGTTTTTAAATGTTTATGTACATGTAGAGCAAAGAAAAGGCTTTGGAGTTACATAGGCTTGGATTCTTTTTTTCTGTGACATTAGTCAAGTCTCTGCTCCCCTTTTTCTTTATCATTAAAATAGACAAGGAAGACAGCTTATGCAGTCTCTAGAAGTATAAGAATTAAATTTGTAGAACTAAAAATCCTAATATATAGTTGAAAAACAGTAGGTATATGTTTAATACAAGAACTGCCTGTTTCCTAAAAGTTCTATATTTCTTGTGGACAAAAATAGAGCAAAAATTGATTATTAACAGGGACAAGTTTGTCAAAAAATTTCCCTGCTTCTGAATTTATATCTATCTACTTATACAGACCACCAACTTGAACGCTCTCTTCCATCCTTAATAGATGCTAATGTGTTAAAAGAAAATGTGCTTATATGATTCATTCAAATAGAGTGATTCCAATGTTCCTTGTGTAATTTCAAGTCTAGCCAGAATCTCAAAATTTCAATTATCTTAAGAGCTGGTGAGGAAATATTCCCACGTGTGTCACATGAACCCAGAGCTGGCAGAGTTAATGATCCTGTGATTAAGAATTAAGTCTTATAAATTAAAAATTTCTAACAGTTAAGATATAAGGTCATAAGTTAAAATGAGTAAGTGTTGGCATTGACAACTCTTCTTCTTGAAGATTTTTTAAATGCACCTGAACAAGGAAATAAGGGTCTAAGAGAAATAGTGAAGGATTAACACCTTTTTTTTTTCTGGAGAGTTTTGAAATGAATATTATTACCCTTAAGTATTCAGAAGGCTAATATGTACGACCTCATATAAAACCTCCAAAAGTTCAATTGTTACTGTAAATGATATATAATTCAGATACCATTCTTTTGAGGGAGGTATTTTTGAATTCGGAGAGCAATTATAAGAAACTGAATAGTTGTTGCCCTTTAGAACTTTTCTGTGTTCCCATTCCTTCTACTTTCATTCTTGTCCTTTTACATCTTCATTAGAGGAATTTATTATAATTGGACATTTCTAATTAAAATGAAGCCCTCAGAAACAATTGCTTCAGGCACAAGAAAGAAAATGTTAATTTTCAGACTGATGAACAGTATTTTTAAATTACAGAATGATTTTGTGAACTTCCCTGCCATGACAACCAGGAGAAATTTACTACGACTGGGGGAAACTCAAAATATATTATGTGTTTTAAATAATTATGTTTGTTTGTACTCAAAAGGATGTGTTTATTGTGATACTCCCATAAATTCATAATGATGTCTAGAAGGGGCTTAATGTTTTATGATGTAGATATTATAACATGCTATAGAATGCCAACTCTGCCCATGGAAAGGGAAGCAATTTATTCAAGAAGTTCATGATACCCAAGGATTGAGTGGACCATCTGACTTAGAATCACATCTCTAGCCTCCATGTCTTAACCTTTGCTCCTGTAACTTGTCTTGCTTTGCCTAGATGATGCTTCTCCTTCTGTTTCTTCTTTGCATATGCTATTCTCTCTGCTGAAAACACTCTTTTCCATTCACTGAAAACTCCTCTGTCCACATCACACTATAGTACATAGACTATTCACTTCCTTCTATCTGATATAATAAAAATAAAATGGAATTTGGACTCAGATTGACTTGGGTTTGAACTAAGATGATAACAGGAACACTAATTTTCCACTGAGTCTAAGTTTCCCCATTTGTGAAAGAAAACTAAAAATATCTAGCTCTCATATCTCTAGGGCACATTTCCTGACACCTGTAAGCATTCAAATGTGTTTTATCCCTTTTGTTTATTTCCCTTCTGGTTTCCAGGAGTCCTAGAATTTTCTTCATTAAGATTTATTTTCAGAATTTGTATTAAGGAAACAAAATGAATAAGATGAAAATAACCCAGCACACACAAAAGAATTACCATCAAGTGAAATAGATACTAGTGTACAAAATGCTATAGAAATGATATAGACTGTGATAGGGCTGGGCCAAGCAGGTTTCATAAAGGAGTTGACATTTAAGCAGAATTCTGAAAGGCATTATAAGAAAAGGTAACAGTATGTTCCAAAGCATGCAATCATAAAACATTGTGACATGTTCTGAGAACTGCCAGAAATATATATAGATGGATAGGGCATAGGAAAAATTAATAGTAGAAACACTATTATTTAGGAAGGCAGAAAACCTATCACAAAGGACCTTCTGTAAATGACATAAAAAGAGGGTTTATACTCAATTCTACAGAAAATGAAGAGTCATTGGAGAATTTTTAGCTGGTGAGTCAGTTGTGGTTTTATAATAAATACCCTAGCAATGATAAGGAAGATGGATTGGGGTGTGTATAAGAAAGTGTGTGTGTAAGTGTATGTGTGTGTAATTGAATATGTGCCTGCACACATTTCACAAATGAACTTTATTGAGATAAAATTTGCATGCAATAAAATAAATCCATTTTAAATGTACAACTCAATGTTCCAGTGACATGATATAGACTTGTAACCCTCATTACAATTGTAATACAGAACATTTCCACCTCTCCAATCCCTTTGAGCCTCTTTGCAGTCAATTCCCTCCCACCTCTTCTCAACTTCTGGGGATCCCTGATTTGATTTCTATGGTTGGCAGGTTTGCCCTTTTGATTTTTCATGCAAATGGAATCATATAATATGCACATTTTATATTTGGCTTTTTTCATTTAGCATAATGATTCTGAGGCTCATCCACAATTTTGTGTATGTCAGTAGTTTGTTTCTTTTTATTGCTGAACCATTTAAGAATGTCCATTGTATGAATACACCACAATTTGTTGGTACTATTTATCAGTTGATGGACAGGTAGGCTGTTTGGGGGCTTTATGAACAAAGCCACTGTGAATATGCAAAATGGGAGTCTTTGTGTGGACATAAGTTTTTTATTTCTCTTGGGCAAATACCTACAAATGGAATTGCTAGGTCAAAGGGTTGGTGAGGTTGACTTTATAAGAACACAGCTAAACTTTTCTAAAAGGATAATATCATTTTTCACTCTGTCCATAGTGTAAGGGAATTTTCATAGCTATACATCCTGACCCACGTGGTATTTTTCATCTTAAATTGTAGATGTTCTTGTGTGTAGTGGTATTTTAGACACCCTCCATTCAGCCTTTGAATATGCTTATGTGTCATCCTTAGATCTTCTATTGTGAAGTGTCTATTCAAATTTTTGTGGTCATTTGAAAAAATGTATTGTTTGTCATTATTTTCCAATTGAAAGAAAAAACAATATATTTTGGATACAAACAGTTCTTTCTCAGGCAAATATTTTGCAAATATTGACTACTAATGCACTTTTCCTTTCTGGATGATGCATTTTGCAGCATATATTTTGAAATAATTTGATAAAATTCAGTTTATTGTTTTTTTTTTTTTTTTTTTTACTTTCATTCTATCAACAGAACAAAACAAACAAAAACCAAACAAGCAAAATTGTCTAATCCAATGCCACAAGAATCTTCTAATATGTCCTTTTCTAGAAATTTCACCCTGGGATCAGTTCTTAAATTAAAGGCATGACACATTTTGAGGTAATTTTATATAAAGTGTGAAGTAAGTGATAATATATGGGTTTAGCCTTCTTTTTTTTTCCCCTCTCAAAATCACTCTGGATAGAAGTTAATCCACTTGATTGTTCTATACAATCAGCTTTTGATGTTATTGATAGATATAGTTTTCTTTTAAACAGGATAAACATATCTATCTTCTCAAATTATTAGAAGCTTAGATTATTGACTACAGATTCATATTTGGTAAATGAACATTGAATGTTTTAAAATTTCTCCCAAGTATTGCTTTATTAGAGTTCCTACAGATTTTATGTGGTAATTTCATATTCATCCTATTATGGTTTGGATATGAAGTGTCCCCCCACCCAACTCCTGTGTTAATACAGGAATATTCAGAGGTCAAATGATTGGATTGTGGGCACTGTATCCTAACCAGTCCATGCTAGTTTGCGTGGACTACCTGGGTAGTAACTGTAGGCAGATGGGATGTACCTAGAAGAAGTGGGTTACTGGGGATGTGCTCTGTAATGGTTTGTCTTCCCCAGGGCCCCTTACCTCTTTCCCTCTTTCTCTGCTTCCTGGATACCATGTCCTGTTTTCCTCTGCTGTGCTCTTCTGCCATGATATCCTGCTGGGTAACCTTGGGCCCAGAGCAGTGAAACTGACTTACCATGGACTAAATCACTGAAACCATGATCCAAAATAAACTTTCCCTCCTCTAAGTTGTACTAGTTAGATAATTCAATTGTTATGGGCTGATTTGAAAGTTAAGTCAGGCTGACCCCATTCTGCTCTGACATCTCACCCTGTGCAAAATTTGCCCCCCAAATTTGCCCCACTCACATAGAAGCTGACATCTTCACCCTCACCCACTTGCACCCTGACCACAGTGTCTTTAAACTATGGAACAGATATTAGCTTACTTCCTGAGTATGTATAGAAGGTGCCAATTCTGAGAACTTAGTGACACTTTATAAAATGTGTCTTATGACTGTACTTGCCTATCCCACCCCCTTCCTTAGTACTTTTTTTCTGTTTCTAAGTGCCCCCACTCACCCTCATTCAGTGTCTTGGGCTGCAGAACTGTCTAGTTTCTGCTCCCTTGGCTCTGGCCAGAATAAATCCTTTGTCTTTACTTCAAACAGACCTGGAGTTTTATTTGGGATTTTGGAATAGCACCTTAACACAATAACAGCAACACAACTCTAACACACATCCAATTCAAAATATATTATAATTTAGCCTCTTATTTCTTTTTTGACATGCATGTTATCTGGAGTTATGTTGCCTAATTGCCAAATAATTAAGAATTTTCCAGATATTTTTTGTCATTGATATTCTATTAAATTTTGTTGTGTTCAAGAAATATATTCTGCAGGATTTTAACTTTTTTATTGAGATTCGTTTTGTGAACCATAGTATATTCTATTTTGGAGAATGATTTTTGTATACTTGAAGAGTGCTCAATCCGCAGTTGTTTGGTGGAATGCTTTGTCAATGTCAAGCAGGAGAGGTTAGTAGATAATGCTTATGTCTCCTATAACCTTAATAATTTTCTTTCTACTTGTTCCTTCAGTTACTGAGAGATGACTGTTGCAGTTTCCAATTTAACTGGTAGGTATGTCTATCTTTTTTTTTAACCTTTACCAGTTTTGTTTTCTGTTTTAAAACTCAGTTAATGTTAGTACATTTTTAATTTTTTAAATTTTTAATTAACACAATAATTACAGATATTTATGGGTTAATGTGTAATAATTCAATACTAATCAAATCAGGATAAGAATTCCTTATCTTTATTTCTTTGTGTTTAGAGCCATCAAACTCCTGTCTTCTAGTTCTTTGTCACGGTTTTGGTATGAGTTGCTCCCCTAAAACCTCATGTGTTAGGCAATGTAGGAATGTTCAGAAGTAAAATGATTAGATTATGAGAGCTGTAACCTCATTGGTGGATTAATCCATTTGATAGACTGATCAAAGAGACAACTGTAGCAGATGGGGCATGGTTTCTGGAATAATCCCCTGGGACTATATCTTGTCCCTGGTGTGTGTGTGTGTGTGTGTGTGTGTGTGTGTGTGTGAGCCCAAAATAAACTTTTTCTTTTCTAAGTTGTTCTTGTCATATCTACTCACAACTATGAAAAGATGAAGAATATAGTCTTCATAAAATTTTGCCACATACACATCAGATAGACCACTTATCTCCAGGATATAAAAAGAACTCAAAAAACTTAACACCAAAAAAAAACAAACAATCCAATCAATAAATGGGCTATGGAGCTGAACAGACACTTCTCAGAAGAAGATATACATTCAATCAGCAAATATATATAAAAAAAGTTTAACATCTCTAGTAATTAGAGAAATGCAAATCAAAACTACTCTAAGATTTCATCTTATCCCAGTCAGAATGGCAGTTATCAAGAATACAAACAATAATAAATGTTGGAGAGGATGTGGTGGAAAAGGCACACTCATACATTGCTGGTGGGACAGCAAATTGGTGCAACCACTATGGAAAGCAGTATGGAGATTCCTTAGAAAACTGGGAATGGAACCACCATTTGACCCAGATACCACACTCTTTGGTCTGTACCCAAAGGACACTGAGAACTTAGTGACACTTTTAAAAATCAGCATAGTATAGTAACACAGATATATTAGTGTTCATAGGAGCTCAATTCATTATAGCTAAACTGTGGAAGCAACCTAGATGCCCTTCAACAGATGAATGGATAAAGAAACTGTGGTATATATACACAATAGAATATTACTCAGCATTAAAAGAGAATAATATCATGGCATTCGCTGGTAAATGGATGGAGTTGGAGAATCTTAGGCTAAGTGAAGTAAGCCAATCCCCAAAAAACCAAAGGCCAAGTATTGTCTAAGATAATTGGATGCTAATCCAAAACGGGGAGGGAGGAGGGATGGGGAAAATGGAGGAACTTTGATTGGGCAAAGGAGAGGCGGGGAGAATGGGGAGGATGCATGGGAGGAGGAATGATGGTGGAATGAGATGGACAACATTTCCCTAGGTATGTGTAAGACTGCACATAGGATGTGACACTCATTGTGTACAACCAGAGAAATGAAAAGTTGTGCTGCAAGTGTGTACAATGAATCAAACTACATTTTGCTGCAATATATATACCTGATTAAAATAAATAAATTTAAAAAATATATATAACAGGTTGTAAACTAGTCTCACCTTAGGTGCTGTAGAACACACTAGAACTTATTCCTTTACTAAATTGCATTTTGGTACCCATTATTTAGACTTCCTCCATTCCTCTTTCTTCTATTCTTTCCAATCTCTAGAAATCACTAATCTACTCTATTGAGATCAACTTAAGGTTGCACAAGTCAAATTTTGCCATTATGAAATATGCCTCTGCCGGATCCAGGAGCCTAAACATGGATGTGCACCTTTGGAACTTCTGGATATGGGGGCCTAAACATGGATGCCTGAGACATTCCAGATCCTGGGGCCTAAACATGGATGCTTGAGGCACTTCCAGATCCAAGGGCCCAAAGATGGACGTGCACCTGAGACACTTCCAGATCCGGGTGCCTAAACATGGCTGTGCACCTTTGGTACTTTTGGATCCAGGGGTCTAAACATGGATGTCTGAGGAACTTCCAGATCCGGGGGCCTAAACTAGAGACCCGAGGAACTTCCGGTCCTACAGTCTAAACATGGATGTGCATCTGAGGCACTTCTGGATCCGGAGACCTAAACATGGATGTCTGAGGAACTTCTGGATCCGGGGGCCTAAATATGGACGTACACCTTTGGAACTTCCGCATCTGGGGGCCTAAACATGGATGTCTGAGGAACTTCCGGATCCGGGGGCCTAAACATGGACACTTGAGGCACTTCCGGATCCGAGGGCCTAAACATGGACATGTCTCTGGAACTTCTGGGTCCTTGTGCCTATAAATGGCAGGGCGTGACTCTCAGAAGGGACGTGGTCCATGAAGAGGAGCGGAGCATGGGGCGTGTTGGGGGGCAGACTGAGCTGTCGCACCCTGAACTTGAATGTGACGGTGGCCTCACTTCCCTGCCTTCACCTGGGTGTCACTTCCTCCCCTTCCAGGCAGTGCTGGGGAGGAAGTGAGACCAGGCGCAGGGGCCAGGCCTGAGGAGGGACACTGTCTTTCTCCTCGCTTAGCCAGGCGCCCGGCCTGGCTGGGGACAGGGACGATTTGTGACACTGGCTGCCTCCTGCATCCCTGCCCTAGGACCTCAGGGACCACAGGTGGGGACAGTCCTTGATTCTCCCCTGGCCACTGACCCTCAGTCCCAGGGTCTGCCCAGGGAGAGCTCTGTCTCCCAGAGGGTCAGGGGGCCCCTGTGACCTGCTGCTCCTTACCCACCATCATCCTGGGCGAGCACAGGTCAGGACACCAGACGCTACTGAGAGTGACATCTCCTAGATGGGCGGCTGGGGACTTTGCCTCTGTTCCCAGGCCTCGGACACTGGATGATCCCCCCCAGAGACAGAAAATAATCCCACACTGCCCAAGACTTATTTTTAAGCTTTGGATTCTGAAATTTTCCTGCTGTCACCTTCTTTGTGAAGCCAGTTTTTCAACAGAGATAATATTCCAGGGTGGGTGGGGGGACAACAACATGGAGTTAATCAAACCAAGCTGACACATCTGGTCCTCCAAGAGAAATCTGGATTGGAGGGAGAACAGCCATTCTCAACTGGCAAAATAGTGAAGTTCCCTTGTCCTTATTTTGTGTAAGAAAAATGAATAATCCGATGTCAACTCATCAAATTATTCTTGATGAGTGCTTGGCTCATAGGAAAACTGATTCTGTTTTATGGAATGAAGTGTTCCCTGATTTTAAAATTAAAAATGAAGCTAATTAGGATTGTTAAATTACACCATCATAATTCTATTATTTGATAGCAGAAATAAACAAATCTTTTTTTTAAAAAAAGAAAAGAAATATGCCTCTGATTATGAAATATGTATCTGATAGTATTATGTGTTTGATATATTATGAAATATGTATCAGATTATGAAATATGTATCTGATAATATTCCTTATTCTTAAATATGCTTTATCTTAAGATAATATATCCACTCCTGCTTCTTTGTTGTGTTTTTAGTGTTTGCATGGTATAATTTTTTTCTATCATTTGTCTTTGGTCCTATGCATTTCTCCATACTTATAGTCTGTTTCCTATAGGCAGTAATTGGTTGCATCTCATACTTAAATCCAATCTGACAATCTGCAATTTGGGGAATGTTTATAGCATTTATGACCATTGTAACTATTGATATGGTTGAGTTTTAAACAAGAGTCTTGGTATTTATTTTCAACTTGATCAATCTCCTACTATCTTGTATTTGTTCCCTTTCCCTCACTCTACTTGTGCCTCCTTTGATTAACTAATGTTTTTGTTTTACTTAAATTTTACCTCTATGTTGGTTTATATCATTTGTAAGAACTTAAAATTTTCAGTGACTTCTCCAGGGTTTAAAATGCATGTCTTTCACTAGTCACTCTCTACCTTTAAGTAGTATCATACTACTTGAGGTAGAATGTAAGAACTAAATGGTAAGCTTGTCTTTCTTCTCTCTTATTTTTTATGTAATTGCTGTCCTACCTTTTAATTCTGCCTATATTATGGACCCTAGAATTTATTATTTTTTGAACATTTGATTATCTTTTAAAAGGATTGAAGAAATTGGAAAGCATGTCTTTCATATGTACCTACCTACTTATTATTTCCAGTGTTCTTAATTCTTTTGAGGAAACTGGTATCATTTCTTTGTTCTTATGCCTGAACAACTTCCTGTAAAATTTCTTTCTTTCTTCCTTTTTGTACCAGGCATTGAACCCAGGGGCACTAAATCACTGAGTCACATCACCAGCCGTTTTATGTTTTTTATTTAGTGTCAGGGTCTCACTGAGTTGCTTAGGGCTTGCCAAGTTGCTGAGGCTGCCTTTGAACTCATGATCCTGCTGCTTCAGCTTCCTGAGCATCTGGGATTATAGGCATGAACCAACGTGCTTGGCTTGTACAATTTCTTTTATAGAAGATATGATCCAATGAATTGTTTCTGTTTTAGCTTATCTGAAAAATATTTCCACTTAACTTATCAGTTATATTTTAAATTTATGAAATAAATTTTGATTGATAAGGAATTCTAGGTTGAAAGTTTATTCTTTCAATGCTTTAAGAAGGTTACTGAATTTCCTTGTCTTGGGGGTAGTTCCTGATGAGAAGTCTATGTTAATTCTTCATTCCTTTGTATTTAACTATAAAATACTAATCCATTTATTTGTTAGTATTTTTTGTTGGCATTTGTTGAGTTATTTGTTGATATTTGTTGAGGTTTATAATTTTTGTCAAATCTATGACATCTATTGGTTATCATTTCTTCAAAAGCTTTATTCTGTTCTCTTCTTCTTTTTTTAGTATTTAAAAAAATTTGTTCTAATTAGTTATACATGACAGTAGAATGCATTTTGACACATCATACATAAGTGGAGTGTAACTTCTCATTCTTCTGGTTGTACGTGGTGTAGAATCACACCAGCCCTGTAGTCATATATGCATATAGGGTTATAAAGTCTGATTCAGGAGGTTAGGGAAGAATAGAAGTTCTTTCTTCTTTTTATGGTGCTTTAATTATAAATGTTAGACTACTTGATGTCATCCTTGGGTCATTATGTCTCTATTTGTTTTTCAATGTTTTTACCACTGGTTCATTTGGGATAGCTTGTATTTTGCTTTCAGGTTCATTGATATTTTCTTTTGCATTGTCTAATCTGCTCTTCATCCTACCCAAGGTATTTTCTTTTACTTTAAAGTTATATCTGAGTCTGTTTTACATCTTCACCATATTTATGTTTTCTTCTACCTACTTGATCACACAGAGAATATTTATAATAGCTGCTTCAATGCATTTGTCTACTAATTTATCATTTTGTTATTTCTGCATCTATGGACTCATTTTGTTTGTGTGTGTGTGTGTGTGTGTGTGTGTGTGTGTTGCTGGGAATTGAACCCAGGGCCTTGTGCATGTAAGGCAAGCACTCTACCAACTGAGCTATATCCCCAGCCCTATGGACTAGTTTTCTTGTTTATGTGTCATTTATTTCCCTGCTTGGTAATTTTGATCAGACATCAGGCATTTTTAAATTTTGTATTTTCCAGAATTAAGTTTTGTTTTATTATTCCAATGGTGCTGGACTTTGTTCAAGCACATATTTATTTGGTTTTGGTTTTTTTTGCCTTCAGGGAATGCTTTCAAGATTTGTTAAGAAAAACCCAGATCAACCTTTGAGGCACATACCCCAGGGAGTTGTTTGCACACTACAATAGGGCTTGATCAGTGTCCCTTTTTACTTAGTGCTTTATTCATTTTGATTTTTCCAAATTTCAGTATAATGCATACATTTATGGAAACTTCCACAAATATTCATTGGCTGAATAAACAGAGAAATTGATTTGCTTAATTAAAGGAAAAGAAACTGCCTTTGAATTAAAAACATTTCTAAGTTTATTTGTCAACAGGTAAATAAAATTACTAGTAGATTACTGATTGAGTTAAAACATTTTTCTAACAAATTTGCTGGATTTAATTTTGGCTAGATTTGAAAATAATCAATTCAAAGTTGTTCACAAATAGGTGTTTTAAAGCGAATACCTAGCTGGATGTGATGGAACATGCCCGTAGTCACACCTACTGGGGCGGTTGACATAGGAGAATCTTTAAGTCTAAGGCCATCCTCAGTAACATAGTGAGACCCTGTCTCTAAATAAAATCAAAAGGATTGGGAATATAGCTCAGTATAAAAACACCCTTGGTTCAACCCCCAGTACCTCAAAAAAAAAAAAAATTAAAATGTGAGTATCTAGATACTAAAGTAGCTACAGGAGAGCAGAAAGAATATGAGTCTCCAAAAAAGAAAATCTGATTTAAATATAGATTCCCATACTTACTGGTTGAGTTGTCTTGAGCAAGTTACTAATGACTTTAAGAGGTAAGCAAACTTTGGCCCAAGGGCCTGCCATCTGTTTCATGAGTATGGTTTTATTGGAAGACAACCACACTCATTCTTTAAATATTGCCTTTAGCTGCATTCATGTGAAAGCAGCAGAATTGAGCAGTGGTGACAGAGTCTGAATGTCCCACAAGGTCTAAGATATTTACCTTCTTATCTTTTATTAAAAAAAAGTCTCCTGGCCTAGCAGTAGAGCCTCATCTTCTTTACCTGTCTTTACGTGTAAAAAAGGGACAATAGCTTCCATTTCACAGGACTGTGGGATGGGGGGGGATGGTGATGGGAGGGTGGGGGGGATGGGGGTGGCGAGGGGTTGGGGGGGGGAGGGTGGAATGGGAGGGGAACCTTACTATGTGCTGTGCTTAGCATATGGCCCTCCTGCAAAGACTTGTTAAATTTGAATATGAACATTCTATCCTCTTCTGAATACAAAGCTATTTTCTTTCTAACCTTACATTTATGAGGTGAAACAATTATATATCAAAAAGTAGAATTTCATATAAGAGCATTGTGTTTTGCTTAGTCATTATGACTTTGTCAAACAAAATAAACTTTACATATCTTTGTCATAAATAATTTAATAATCATATTAGTCTTTGAACGCTGTGATTAATGCAGTGGGAAATTCACAGACTGAATACAAACAGAAAGGAGGCAGTGGAATATTTCTGAGTCTACAAGTGGTAAAGATTATTATTTTCTTTGTGCAATAGCAGACATAAAAAGTTGTAATACAAATCAAATTTCTTGGTGTTTCTTTCTTGAATGACACTGTTAAAAATATGGGATTATTTGTTTTTTTCTGCACTTTATATTTAGAAATACATTGCATGAAAAATGAAAAGGTAATTCAGAAACAAAAATAACTAGGAATATTTTACATAAAAGACTGTTCCATCAGCTGTGTATTGTAATTCTCAGCTACTGATATGGATTGTGGCAAGAAGGTAAATACCAAAAGGCAAGTCAAAAGAAGGTATTTACTGCTTATAGAATTACTTTTATTAAATTGTGCTCTGTAGGGATTATCACTATATACTGAGGTAAAATACAAGAACATTATTGGACATACCCTATCTGGTCTTAGTGCAATAATCATTGTACTTGTCCTGACAAATTGCTGGCTTTATATTATAGACACAGTGCTTTAAGTAATTGATTAGGTTTCCATGTTTTAGTGAATCTGATAGAATACTTAGAGCCAGACTGTGACTCAGCTATAGCAATCATATAGATCTTGCAAAGTATATTTTAGCATCATTCCTATTTGGATTTTATGTTCTTTGTCTTTTCTTTTACTCTGCTTCTATTTATGCTATTTAAATGTGTTTTATGTAATTTTGCAAGCCACATTCAATCCTTTCTAAAAAAACATTGAATATAAATAGGTAGGTAATAGGAAGTAAGTTGCCAAGGTAATTTTCAGAGAAGTGCTGATATTCTTTTTGGTTTTCTCCTTCAAATAACTGATAAATAACATAATAACATCACTCCTAGCTTACCACTTCATAAATCTCACAATTTAAAGCAAAACTCTTAGGCATATCAGTTGCTTAGAACTCTATATCACATACACACACAGAAAAAAAGGAAATAATTTTTATTGCAACTGATTCACTAATTTTAAACTAAGCCAATGATTTAAAGACAAATTCTCTCCTAAATATCAAAAGAAGTTATACTTATGGTCTATATTTGGGCCATCAGTCACATCAATTTTATTTGCTTGGTAAAGATGTTTGGAAGTAGTTACATTCAAAAAAGCTATGTAAGTAGAAGTACAAAAAAGACATTTTTTATGTATGCAAAATCCCAAATTATTCATTAAACTACCTAGGCATTTGTTAAGCACTGACCATGTGTTAAGTACTATTCTCAGCAGTGTGGATGTAGCAATGAATAAAATAGGACACTTTCCTTGTGATATCTTTGAGAAGACCTGTATTATAGTAGATGGTTCTCCAAGAGTTGAGAAACACATGGAATAAATTTATAGTAACTTTGATAGGGGACGGACAGATGTAAGTGGTGGGAACATTAAGGGAATGATTCTATAAAATAGACCCACTGTGTTGACTCCCACCTGCTTTCCTTTCCAGGAAGCAATTTACCTCCGACACTAGCTGACTTAAATGGACAGGATATGTCACGTTCCCCAGCAAATACCTGTTACCTGCAGGAGAAATGCAGCCTTCAAAGAATTCCCATGAAAGGAACACAAGTACCCTGAAGGAGAGAATTTTGTGACCCTCTCACAGACTAGATCCTGAAACTTAGGGAAATAAAGGTAATTATCCCTAAACATGATGTGTGTAAAAACAAATTCCCCAATTAGAACTCATCAGTATGAGCCAGAATGACCTAGAGTTGTCATGCACAGTGGGGACTTGAATGAAAGTCTGCTATCATCTGCCGTCATCAAAAGTCAAGAAGTGGACCTGTGTGGACTCTCTGGAAACTTCCCTGGGATTCCCAATTAAACTGGAGGGCAGGAGAGACATGGTGTCCCTTTTCTGTCTGAGAATATCTACTCTCTCCTTTAAGAATGTCCCCTTTCCCCCTTTCCCATCCCTTCTAATAAATTTATGATGGTTCCTCTGAGTGACATGTCTGAATCTTTCTGACTTGAGGCCGTGAATTGGGGTTGGAAAGATCTACAACATGCACTTTGTCCTACTCAGTGACGGGCAACAACTGATTTAAGAACTAGATTAAAATGATATATCAATTACATATGCAAAGTATGACTTAATAAGAGAAATTTCCATTTGTAAGGCCATCTCCCTCTATTGGGAAAAAAAATTGGAAAGATATTGCTATAGTTTGAATCTGGAATATTCCTACCCAAAGTTCATGGGTTAAGCAATGCAGCCATATTTAGAGTTGAAATGATTGGATTATGAGAGCTGTAACCTCAGTAGTGGATTGATCATTTGATGGATTAATAATTTGAATTAACTACTGGGTGGTAACCAAAGCAGATTTGGGTTTGACTGGAGGAAGTAGATCACTGGGAGCTTGTCTTTGGGACTATATCTTGTCCCTGACACCTAGAGTGTTCTGCCTCTCTCTCTGCTTTCTGACTGCCACAAACTGAGCGGCTTTCCTCCACTGTAGCTTTCTGCCATGACGTCATGCCTCATCTCAGGCCCAGAACAATGGAGTAGACTGACCATAGATTCATGACAATAGTTGTGAAACACTGGACAAGTTACTTGGCTTATCTGTGGCTCAGTTTCCTCATCTATAGAATGGAGTTTACAGAAGCTCCTGCCTTGTATCTGTGTCATGACAATTAAATATGAAAAGCTATTAGAACAGGACATGACCTAATGTAAGTCATTGATATTTTATAACATTTTTCTGTTCCTCAGTTGAAATTTCTAAATTAGCATCCTGTTGCTTTATCCTCTTTTCTCTTAATTCCTTGACTCCTATCATTAGACTATCTGGATTTAAGTCCATCCAAGGCACTATTCTATACCTAGGGCTCTGCTGCTGTGGATTCTTCTGCATAAAAGCTTTTCCTCTTTTCTGCTCACTATGCATAGTTCACATAATTATGAAAAATGAACCTCTTCATCAAATATTTCCTAAGCTTGTCTTTGAAAAAGCAAGTTCTAAATGGTTCCTATGCCAGGAGGAGAGTAAGGTAATAATTTTTCTTTTTTAGTGGCAGTTAGAAATTAAAGCTTTCTGGGGAAGAATTTAGTAGTGAATTTCAATGCCTGTTTCTTTATTTTGTCTTTTAAGCAGATAGTTCTTCAGTGATAGTGAGCGACTCTTTTGAAGGTAAGTCAGTAATTTCTTTGATGTTCATGATGGTTGTGAATAATACTCCATTCCCAATTTATGACATATTCAAGGAAATCATGTCTTTATTTAATTGCTTTTTTTCTGATTTCTCAAAGGTCATAATAGTTGAACTTTGAGTTCACAATAATGTCATTAGAATCACAATGCAAATAATGTGAAATTATGCCACTGATTTCTTGATCTGAGTCTTCTGCAGTTTCAAAATGACAAAACTTAACATTTTACCTACTGAGTAGATTTCAGTTGCCAGAAAAATACTTTGCATTTTTCCTCACTGAAGGTCATGGGATTTTTTAATATTCTCCAGTGGAGATCAAGCAAGATTAGAATTCACAGAACTTTCTGGGTTTTTTTTTTTTTGTTAGCAGAAAAATTCCCAGCTATAAAAAAATAAATAGAAAAACAACTCCTCTAAGAAGTTAGAATCTTGTATATTTCAGCAAAAAAAGAGATGTAAGCTGTTTTTGTGGAATGGTTATAGAACTTTATGTAGTAAAATTCTTAGCTCAATTTTTTTTTTCTGGGTTGGTTTTATCCACCAAATAACTGGTATGAATTCATCAAATCTGTCTTTTTTTTTTCAGAATGAAACCAACAAATCTTGAATACATTCCACAGGATGCTCACTGAACCTGTAGGATGTTCATTCATTCACTCATTCATTCAGTGCTTATTTATTGAGCACATACTGTGTCAGGGATAGACATTGGGGCAGAGAGGCACAAATCAAAACAAAAAGAAAATCACTGCTCATAGTGTGTACATTTTAATAAGAGAGATGAGCAATATGTTAATAAATAAATAATTCTATAAAATATCATGTAATGACTAGTACTGTGAAGGAAACCAAGATAGTGTAAGAGGTCAGAAAGCAGAAAAGGAGCTTATTTTAGGAAGAATTATTTATTTAAGAAGGCAAAAACTTTCTGACAAAGTGACAGCTGAGCATAGATCAGAATAAGGTAAGGGAGAAACACAAAAATATCTAGAGAAGAGTGCTCCAGGCAAGAGAATAGCTGTGGAAAGTATCTTGGAACCTTCTAGAAGCAGCAGGGTGGTAGAGCAGCCCAGGAAGACACATAGGAGGCAGACATGGATAAAGGTGAGACCAGACAATGAAAGACTTTGTAGACCTTGCTCAGGGCTATGATTTTCATGCCGAGTTGACATGAACTGTTGGAACCATTTTTCTGCTGAGGTCGGGGTGGGGACTTTATTTCATGCTTAAAAAAAAAAAAAAAAACCCTGTGGTCACTAAATGGAAAATATGTGGTAGGTTGGAGGTGAGAAGTAGACTATTAATTCTATTTTTTTCTTGAGGCTTCTGGAATCAAACAAGTTTTAAAAACATTACATTAAACAAAGGTAAATGTTAAGGGTTTTTTTTTTTTTTTTTCCCAGAGTCAATGTGTTGATGTATCTTGTATATTTCAAATAGTATGGTAGAATATTCAATGTTCTCAACTGTAGCCACATAAATCTTTTCTGGGAACCTCTTAAGAGATTAGTGTTCTACGGACCTAGCTCAGGGTGATGCAGATGTAGACACCACTTGAGTATATCATATCCCTTCTGAGAAACGCAAACACTTTTGAACAGGGCCAAGAGTGTAGTTTCTTGTCAGAGTTCCTCATAATTTCTTCTGTGACCTTCATTCCTGACCCTGGTGAGGTTGTTTACTGCTTTCAGCCTGGCTTTGTGAGAATAGATTTTGTCAGGTTCGGCTTTGAGAATCAGGGCACTGAAAATCATTATATAGCTTTTGAATAAATATCCACAATTATTCTTTTACCACAGGAAACTGGCACATAGCAGGATTTTGTGTAACACCATGGAGGTAATTTGGGCTTCTTATGGAGTGGCCAGGTTTTAATGGGTAGAAGAGTCCTGGATTTTTTCAAGAGAAATGTTATGCCCTTTTGGGTAGAATGTCACCCCAAAGCCAAAGTTATTCACACTAGGAAGCACACTCATTATTTTAGAAGTAGTTCCTGAGCTAATAGACACAGAATTCTCATGAAAACCTTTGTTTTTTCTCAACATGTGTTTCTTAATTACCTATGAAAACAAACTCCACATGTAACTGTCTTATTCACCACATTTGAATGTCTCTGAACAGACACCAACTAATTTTCTACCAATTTCCTCCTATCATTTTGCTAAATTAAAATGTTTTAAAGGTTAATTGTCAAATCTTTGGGAGGGAAAGAAAAAAGCTTTCTAAAGGCTAAGTTTCCAAACTAAGTAATATGTCCTTATCCCTGTTAAAAACACTTGTTTAAGGTGGTTTGGATTGACTTTGTTGGAGGTTGGGTCACTTAGAAACTAAAAGGGAAATAGCTGTAAAAGGGCAGAGCGAAATGAGATTTATCCTTGGAGCCAGTGAAACTTCTTACCTTACTTTGGGAAAGAAGGCAGAGAATGGAGCAGAGTGGGCATAGATATGGGGCAAGGGCTTTGCAATTAGGAGATTTTCAGAAGGAGTACCAACTTCATCACTTCCTACATGTGTGGCAACTGCTTGTGACTTATATTCTGAGCACCAACTTCTCTAATAAGGCGATGGTGATAGCTTCTTAATGAGACTGTTGTGAAGATAATAAAAATGCAACTTATTTGTTCCTATCCCTGGGTGAAGATTTGATTCTTGCCAGCATTCCAACCTTGAAGTAGAACTTGGATTTTTATATTTACTAGAAATAAATAACTCAAAAATATTAGTGAACAGTGTATGTTTTCCTAAAAATTTTGGAGGAAAACAAAAGGTGGGCATCCATGTGGCAAATGGTATAGCAATGTATTCCAATATTCCCAGTTAGCTCTGTCCTGTTGAGTGGTTAGAGACTAGCAATTGTAGTAGCTCACCCACAGATTCCTTCTTCCTTTTGGCAGTAGAAGCCCCACATTTTAGCTGAGACCATTGCTGCCCAGCACATATGACATATCTTCACTTTCCTGTCATCCAGGTGTGGCCACATAACCAAGTGAGGCTCATGAGGCATAAACAAAAATGATGTGTGTAACTGGTCCTCTTTCAAAGTTAAAGCTTCTTGTCTTGGATGCCCTCTCATTTCCCATGGCTTGAAGAATACTGGCAATTGTAACAACTTATTAGAAACTAGAAGTCCCCAACTAGTAGCATTTAAAAATTAGCATTTAAATGTCCCTGAACAAGTCCCTGAGCTCTTAAATGCTAACAAAATAAACTTTCTCATTTAAGCCACTACATTTTAGGTTCTTGTTAAAACAGCTTAGTCCAGTCTCTAGACCCATTCTTGGTCTCAGGTCTCCCTTCTCTCTTTATCCTCCAGGGCCTTGCTTTCCAGGCTACAATCTCTCCTTTGTTAGATTTAATATTACATCTTGCTCCTTTTCTCAGGCAGTCCCATTTAATTTTTTTCTATTCTCTCCAATTATTTGTCCTCCATTCATCATTCTTCTTTCATAAAAGACACTGCAGTCACTAGAATATATCTTCTTTAGAAGAAAGAAGAAGATTACAAATTACATTTTTTCCCCATATCACACATGAAAAACCTCATGTGGAGACAGGTATGTGAAAGGTGCTCAGTGATGAGGTCTTCTTCTATTTCTTCCTTATCCCAGTCTCATCTCCAAGAGCTGACATTAATCCTGGGACAAACTGGAAAGACTTAAAGACCTATTTCTGCTGTGGTTACTGTGGACAATATGCTGTGGATTAACACTGAGGACCTGGGAAAATCCAGATCAATGATAATCCAAGCCAGGCTTAGATGCTTTAAGAAAGTTTGGAGCCAAAGAAAAGCTTCTTAGTTAACCCCAAACTTCACTGATAATTTGAGGGTTAAAAAAATGTAATATATTCCAGAGTCCCACTACTGGATGGTATGATTCCATATGTTTGCAGAAGGATCAGGGAATCAGTATTGTTAGCACTCATCCAGGTAATTTTGATGCAACCATTTAGTTGGTGTTGGACTAAAAGCTTAAATAACTTGACTCTAAGATTTAGCATAATTTAATGTAGTTAAGGGACACATTAAGTGTCATGTAATGCATATTTCCATTACATTATTATTTTTTTCCAACTCTCAGTTTCCATGTTAACAGTAGAACAAAATCAAACTTATAATTAAGCCATAAGATAAGGAAACTTGAGTGTTTCCAATCACTTCGAACCATGGGTTAAATTTAACTCTCAAGTTTAGCCCTAGATGACTAAGGACTATCATGGGCTTTAAGGACACCCAAGTAAGCATCACAATTTGGCTTTGTACACAGAGAACTTGCCATTGAAAGAAAAATGGAAAATAACAGGAAATGAAAACACATCTGTTTGGAGGCCCCACCTTCTGATATGTTAGCTTTGGCAAACTTTGTACACTTTGTCCTGCCAATAAAGCTGCTGTCAGGGAAATTGAAACACTGATCTCATATGGCTGGGATCAGCACCAGCAATGCCACTGTACATGTGAGGCCTTCCAAATAGTTCCAGTGGTTGATCTGAGGCTCAACTTGGCAGCCCTGAACTACATAGCTCATTACCTATCATTGGGAACTATGCGTGTTTATTGTTGGGATGATTTGTTTTGAAAATGTTCATGGCTTAGTGCTCTAGATGTCACATACAGAAAGTAAATTCAGCATTTAAAATAAAAGCAGCAACTTTCAGAGTTCAAAAATTAAGTTGTAGATGCTGAAGGTCAGAATTAAAAGGGAAAAAAAATGTAAAGAAGCAGAGAATCAGAGGCAAGGAATAGGTCCTTGGAGACTGTCTCTTTCACTCCTCCACAAGGAGATGATTACTCCTTCCACTGCTGACCATCTCCCTCATAAAGATAATGACAGGAGGAGGTGCTGGATCCAGTGTTAATCTTTAGTATAAAACCAGATACATAGGGTTTGGTTGTCTTTGCACATTTTAGTCTTAAGGAACATCAAGAGACACCATTTGCAATGTAAACAGTCTGGGATTTAATTAAATTTGACTTAATGAAAGTTCTACAACCTTGTGGCACTCCTTTTGGAGGTAGTCCTGAGTGCATGGAACTGGCACAAGAATGAGGGCTATTATTCAAAAGGCTCGTCCTGTAGGTCAGCATATTAGATTGTACAATTTTCAAAGATGTCAGTATAAATTAGAATTTTTTTTATTGTTGTGACAGAAATATACTCAAACATGTTGGATTATCTTCTGGGCCTTAAGTATTCATTGAATAAGAAACCTGTGCTGATTCAAATTGTCCTGTCATTTCTTTGCTATAATGGGGTGAAGGTCTCAGGTTGGGATCAGGGGAAGGGGGAGTTTTGCTTGCACTTTACACACCTGATTATCAATTTTTCTGGGTGATTTTGTAATACAGAGATTTTCATTTTCATCCTGTTCTTTCCTTCTCTTTTCCTGCTTTCCCTCAGTCAGAATCATTACTGCATCTCCTAGGAAGTTTCTAATATAAATGTTTATTGAATCCCAACTTTGTATCAGCCTTTGTGCTTGGTGACTCATGCACATGTTATCACATCTGCTAAATAACTGTAAGTAGTAGCATTCCTACTTCCTGGATGAAGAAATTCTTACTCAGAAGATATGTAACCTAATCAATATAATGGAACTAGCCAGTGTCGTAGCTGGAATTTGACTCTATGTCTTCTAATTTCAAATTAATGGTATTCCCACTAGGTTATGTTGTTCTGCTATCATTGTAAGTAAGTACTTTGACTTTAAGAAAATGGCCTTTTATGAAGCAGTTGAATTCCAGAGAGTATAAGATGCTATTTGAATTCAGTGTGATAGGATTATTTTATCATACCAAATTCAAGTCTTTTGTTTCATATCAATTATGGAGTTTCAGGGATAAGAACTTCAGGAAATCTGAACCTGATAGAAAATGCCCAATTCCCTAGTGGGCAATGGCCCACATAAAGGCCATTTTCTTATCCTTACAAAGCAGCACCCATGCTAGTACAGTCTTGGAAATCCATGGTATGATGAAGCCTCTCAGTCAAAACAGTATTATTACCCATCACAAATTTAATGTAAAAAGAAGTAAATTGGTAGTCATAAAACCTGCTATTGATTTCTTGCTTTTGCTTTTAAAAGTTATGTAGCTTTAGCAAATCTCAATCTCACTAAGTATCTCTTCAGTCATCTAGAAAGTGGGAATTGCAACATACTGGGCCAACTCTCCTACCCACGTTCAATGCTGGGCTGTAAATTCTTTGTGGCTAAGCACTGTGTGTGTGTGTGTGTGTGTGTGTGTGTGTGTGTGTCACAATACAGGGATCCATTCTTCACTGAATTTATGCAACTGAAATGTTAATGAAAATGAAAACATGCCAATGAATATGTCTTCGTAATTCTAAAGGAAATTGAAAATAATTATTATTTTTAAATAATTTTTTTATTTGAGAACAGTTTCAGATTTATAAACAAAAACATCTGTGATGATAATATGGACTTCCTATATACATCTACCCAATTTCTCAGAGTATTAATATCTTACATTATTAATATGGTACATTTTCTACAATTAAAAGGCCAATATCAAGTATTTTTATAATTTCTTTGGAATTCTTTATGGGAGATCTGTCCATTCTCCCACACTTAATTTCTTATTCAATCATTTATATCAGTATAGAATATTAATATTTATTTAGCACTTTAGGTTATGATTCAAGATATTTTATATTGTTGTTCAGATGTAGTTTCTAATTTTTACTATGAATATTATTACTGGATCATATTCCATAGTAGTTAAGTATTCTGCTGAATTCTGTTTTGTTGTCAAAAAGGTGATTGTAGGGTTCGGAATCAATTTTTTTCAACTGATGTATACTCAAAGCATAGGGTTTTGGCTTCTGTTACATACCCCAAATATTTTTTGAATCAATATCTGAAATATATTATTGAGTTATAAGTGTATTGATTATAAACATCATAGATAAAAAAATTAGTTGTTGCAGCATTTATATACAGGGTCATGAGTCCAGTAGCCATAGAAACAACTTACAGATTTATCTTTGGACTTCTGAATTTACTCTTCCACCCACACCACACTTTCCTATCTCAAATAATCACAAACAGAGCAGAAAATGTTGCTCTTCAGTCAACCCCCATTGTAGGGACCACAGAGACACATTACATGTCATTTTGGGAAGATTCATATAATCTATAACATTCTCTGTTAACATAAAATCACCAGCATAGTTCTTCCTCGCCAGGTTCTGAAGTAGAGGGCAATCACATGGCTGAAAGAGCAAGCTACCTGTGAGAAGAAAGCAAGATCTTGTTCTATCAGCCTCCAAAGCTTCCTACATCTTCAATTCCAAGCCCTCAGAGCTTGGAATGGAGGCCTTTGACTATGTACACTGACATCCTCAGTTAGAGAAAGAGTCTTGAAGTTGCAACTGCTGCCCAGTTAGAGCAAAACAAGCATTAAGCTACTGGAGTCCAAACCTCTGGTGCTGCTCCACAATAGATATTTGTTTACAGCTGTGGACAAGTCCAAGCGTTGGTTTCAATTTATAGTGTCTGGCAATTTCTACTGCTGGGATTTTAGCCAAAGCCAACCTCTCTCCTTCTGTCTGTCTTTATCCATCTCATTTCTCAGTTAATATTTTGAAATATTCTTCCTCTGAATCTCTAAATATGCCATTTGGAGTTTGACTTATAACAACTATGTTCTCCCCAACATCTGCTATATATTACTTTTGTAATCAAGATTTGGCCAAATTATGTTTCTTTCTGGGTTAGAAAAATCCAGAACTGAATTCTAATTCTGGAGCATTCATTCTTGGAGCAGTCATTAAGTCTCTCTGAGTTAATTTCTTTATCTATATAAAAACTAAAACAATATCTCTTTCAACAGAATGTTATTGTGAGGACTAAAAATGACTATATAAAAATATTAGCATAATACCAAGTCCCTTGGAGCGAAAATAGGTTTTGGTGTATAGGAAGATGTGTGAGGATTCCTTTTCATGCTGTAAATATAATAACATACAAATAAGAAAATCAAGTGGAAAAATTTATTAGAAAATAATTCATTAAGGAATAATCACATCCCTCATCAATTGGAAATTGAGTAGATTATTGTTCTGATTTGGCCAGTTTATATTTACACTCAAATGCCTTTGTTTTTCCGATCATGATTAGGAATGGCTTAATTAATGAATTCATGGGGACAGAGCAAAATGAAAGGAGCAGAGACCACGAACTAGATTTACCTCATATTGATATTCATCCAATTTGGTGTGGATCAATAATGGGAATAAAGAGATTGGTTTTGGATTTCACCTTCATCTTTAACCCTGAGATGAATGGAATCACATTGTAGAGACAGCAGAGGATTTGCGCAGAGACAGAAAGGGAGACAGAAAATGAAATCAGGACATCTGGGAAACAAAGGAATATTAAAGGTAAGGGAAGAATCAAGGCAGAGTCAAGAACCAAGTGTAGTGGCAGGTAGCCAATAAAAGAACTGTGTCTCTTTTTCCCCCTCTTTTTAAAACAACAGGAGGGTATATTTTGACATATTATACATACAAGGAGTATTAACATGGAGATCTCATTCTTGTGGTTGTACATGATGTGGAGTTTCACTGTTCATGTATTTGTATATGAACATAGAAGGATGTTGTTTTGATACAAGAAGGTTTGACTGAAGACTTGACCCAATTCCAGCCAATTTCTAGCATAAGTTATAATTTGTAGGAGTGAAATTTTATCCTAGTATTCTTTTTCTACCCCACTCTCTCTGCAAACCACTCTGTTGCTTGTTTCCTCCTATACCTGCATGAAAGTTTAGGTGGATTCCATAATATCTCTGCTCATTCTAAAGTATTCTCAGGAACAGCCTTGAGTTTTAAGGTAATCAACTTCCAGTCTAGCTTAATGTAAGAACTCAAATCCTCTTTCAGTCTTAAGCATTGCACTCCTCCCTGCCCCTCCTGCCCCAACCCACTTGCATGACTCATGCTGGGAAGAGTTAAAGAGATGCATGGTTAGCTGTTTTTCCATATTTCTCCCAAACTGCCTGGATGCTTTTCCTCTCCCAACTAGAGTTATGTGTTAAAGGCTGGGGGAAGGGTAGAGGGAGGGTAGCAAAATGGAGGAGAAAAAGAGACAGGGAGAATTTGGTGGGTACAGGGTTCATCTATCATTACCCTCCTAGGATGTCAGATAATCAATCTTTTTATGGTTGCTACTTTTGTGGGTGTTTGTAAATATCCTTCTCTGGGAGTTCCCCTAGACGTTTCCTTGATAGAAATGCACTGCATCTTAGCTGGGACCACCACATCTCTCAGGTAGTTCTCAGGGCAGTCAATTCTAGCTCTTTTCTTAGGGTACAACAGTTTTATGGTTGGGAGAGTGCAGAGGCTTCCAAGGAAACTCCTTTTGCTGTATTTAGGGTATTGTTTGCTAGTCTCCTACCTTTAAGCTTTGATTTTTCCAGAGAATTATGGCAATATCTTGGAGTAGCTCCTTGAAAGCACCCTCACACAACCCCAGAAGACCAGTGGCAAGCAACAATCGTGCAACTTTCCTATAAAGAAATCATCTCTATAGATCTTAAACCAACTTCATTACATCCACCTCCTTTATATTCCCTGAAGAAGGGCATCAGGCTAAAGATTGAAAAATTGGTGTCGGAGTAGAGTCTTTTGACAGGTCATGCATAGGCCTGGTGCTTCTTGATTTTGGCCTCCAGAACATGGCTAATATTCCAAGACTGCAGCAAAAGTCACATCTATCATCTGGTTTCACAGCAAGATGCTTCTCTAAAGTATCTTCCTGTGGTGCTACAGTTTTAGCTGCTGTTCTTGTATTTCCCTATGGAAATCTTCAAGATATTTGACAGCTTCTCATGTACAGCCTAAATTTCTTCTTCTAAGAAGCTATGAGAGTTTCAATGTTAAAAGTACATGACCTCTCTTTCACCATGTTCCACTAATAAGTTCTATTCTTTATTTCACAAGTTATTTAGTAAAAACTGCTTAAATCTCTCCATGCTGTGCTTTCAATGTTAATGAAATTAACATCAAACCTAACTCATTGCATTGTTGATTAACTATATCGAATCAAGCATAGTATGTAAAGTACTGGCCTGGTCTACAGAAAGCATTAAGTGAAAGAGGATTTAAAAAGTTGATTTGGTGGACTAGATCAGGTTGCTTGAAGGAAAAAAAAATTGTGAGGCTCTGGAGAAGAGTAAAGCAGAGTTCATTCTATGTACTGGAGAGCTTTGTTCAAGGGTATCCTTTTGTAGTGGAGTCGAAGAAAAGTGATATTGATACACGTGTGGCTCAGGTAGTATGTTTGGTGAAAAAAATAAAATAAAATGGAGATTTTTTTTGACAGATTGCCTTGCTTGAAGAGTGAAAACACACACATATTTGAATGATCAAGTCTATTTCTTTACATACGATGAAATCTTTGAGGCAATGATTACTAAGTGGATGTGACCTTGGTGAAGTACATCTAAGTGAAGAGATGGGGAAGGACCTCAGGAGTCAAACTTGGAGCATGGTTTGAAATTAAACATGAACTCATTCTTCAGATTCAGATTCAATTTTATCTTTAAGAATATCATGTGAGATTTTCCTAAATTCTGCAAAGTTTCATATATTTCAATATTTCCAAAGAGCCTCCATTTACAAACCCCATCATCCTAACTTTAATAGTCATTAATAACCTCCTTTGTACCTTCTGATCTGCTACCAGCAGGTATATTTAAAATTGTCTAGTATGGACATTCGAGTTCTTTTTTAAAAATTCCTGAGCCTGGATTTCTGCATTTTCATTCTCTGTTTTTTTTTTTTTTAATTGAAAATCTGTTGTGTTTAAGAATGGTCTAATAGAAAATTCATGTGGACCCAAAGGAACATCTGTATATTCACTTGTGACCCAGTTGAGGAGCAAGTACACCAGGGAAAGGCTTGATGAGAACTGATTGATCTGAGTCAATTCTTTGAATGTGAAAATACCGACTACTGAGTTCAGTTTGAGGTAAATTATTGTAACTGGGAAGAAAGCATTAGCATAGTAAAATTGATTCCAAATATTTTTTTCAATAGACATATTTTGAGTACACTTTCCTCTTGATGAAAAGAATTTTCTTAATGGTCAACACCAGTGTTCTAAAAGGAAATCCAAATGATAGGGACAATAGTGGGACTGAATTCACGTGTATGTGTGTGAGATTCAGACTATCAAGTAAGTATTGTAACACAAGTTTATCCTATGAATTGTTTCAATAATAATCCTTGTGAGTCACTTAAAGCCAAGTAGTTGAAACTTCTCTATCTCATTTTGTGTGTTCTCTTGTATGAGGCACAAAGAGACAGTCCTAGAAGGGCCAGAACCTGGAGTGAACCACCTTTGTGATCTCTCTCACAACTTTCCTCATATTTCATACATAAACTTGTCTAAGATTGGGGCAAGAACTTAAAAATATCTTTAGGAATCTGAGAAAAAGAAAGATGTAAAGAAACATGAAGCCAGAGAAAAGTAGACATTGGGAAAGAGTTTCTCATCTACCTGGTTATGTGATGGACACACAGGAGGGTGAATTGGAAGGCTGGTGAGTGGATGGGTAGATCTGTCCTTTCCCACACTTTCAAGTCTTTCCCAACAGTCAAAGTAATACTTAGGATGCATCCTCTTGTTAAAGAGTTTGAACTTAACTGTCCTAATTAATAATAGAAACAAGAGAAGCAAATTTGCCCCTGGGGGGAGGCAAAAGATTTGTATTTTGCTATTTAGTGATTGTGTAAACTGAGAAAAATCCCTCAATATCTCTGAACTTCAATTTTATCCAATATAAAATGGGTGCATTAATAACAATGTTCAAGCTGGCTGCAGTGGTGCACACCTGTAATCTAAGCAGCTCGGGAGGCTGAGGCAGGAGGATTGAGAGTTCAAAGCCAGCCTCAGTAGAAGCAAGACACTAAACAACTCAGTGAGATCCTGTCTCTAAATACAATACAAAATAGGGCTGGGGATGTTGCTCAGTGGTCGAGTGCCCCTGAGTTCAATCCCTGGTACACCCCCTTCCCCCCCAAAAAAAAAATTCATGCTCAACACAGTTTTTGTTAAATTCAATGACATAATATATAAAACAACTGAACAAGTAAAAAGTAACTATTTGGATAGATTATATGTTAAGTTAATCACTCCACAGTGGGTCTCTTTAATATAAAGGATACAATGAAAGTTTCAAAGATAGGAATCACTAAGTTCAATATTCATCAAAAATATCAAAAGCAACTTAGTTCTCAGCAAACTTAGGCTCTGATATCTTGTACTCAAATTCAACAGAACCAAAAGAAGTTAATCCAAACTCAAAGGCAATTCAGTAACCCAATAAATCCATTTATTTGAAACAAACATATTAGGTCCTTCTCTGTGCTAAATACAATGCCTAGTTTTCTGCATATTTTTTGCTTGGGGAAAGATAACCTGACATATAGAATTTATTTTGTCACAAATGTTTAAATAGTATCAATTAAGATAAAGAGTTACACAATTAGACGTACAGTTACACTTTCAACCTCATTCTTTTACTTCAAATAAAGAAAAGGAAGATTACAAAGGAGCTATTAAACTTGGGTTGTGGTCAAGTGTAAAACAATAAGGATGGGTGGGGACTGTGATACATTAGAGAGATCAAGTCCAACCTAAGACAAATTCAAGTCAACTGGAAATAAATTGTACTTCCCAAATAAAGATGGCAGTAGGCTGAATTTGGCCTGGTGATTCCAAGTTTATGGTTCTCTACTACATAGTCAGTTACAGAATCTGTTTATGAAAGAAAAAAAAAATTGTAATTTCTAACATTCTCTAATATCCAAGAGCTTTCTGGTTTTTAAAATTATTCTCACCCAAACTGATGCAAGACAAGAACTTCGTGGGTCACCTCTTTTCAAGTTCCAATCAAATCGGAGAACAGAGAGGAAGAAAACAAAGTCTGTTCCTAATTGAGGCTAGTAGATAGAAGAATCATATTCTTTTGATAAAACTCATCAGAAACACAGTAGGGCACCTGCTCTCAGTCACAACATTGGAGCCTCTTGGAAGTGATATTAATAAATCCCAAATGATAAAGCCTTTCCTGGCCTGAATAACAACACCATAGAATAGTCACCAGCCACGATTAAGAACCTACACAGGTGTGGGCTGTGCTGGAGATTGTGAAAAGCATACCAAGCACCTAGGTGGATGAAACTTCCATTTGAAATCATTTTCCTAGCAGAAAAAATATGCAGTTTAATTTCCTGTGGGAGATTAGATTTTGAGTTAGATGACAATGGCATAGACAGAGCTGCAAGAGACACATATATATATAAGCATTAGTGCAATTCAAAGGTTAAATGCATTTAATGAGCTGATCAGTGATGATATTTTTGGTTCAGGAAAATTTCCTATAGGAGGCATTTATCATGTTAGTCAAATTCTAAAACAAGCCAACTCTTTTGATGCTATTGTGTTTTTACAAATGAAAATATAGGATGCTTATAATTTTTATTGCACATTTAAATCAATGCACATTGCAGCCACAGTTGGTTTCTTGAAAATATCATTTCCTCCTTCCAAATTCTCCAATGTTTACCCTCTTGCTTGTGTGTAACGGTTCAGTTTCCCACTGCCCTTTGGTAATTTTCACCTGAATGTCTTGGAGATATTGCAACTTTTGTTGTTGTTGTTGTTTGTATCTATGGCATCGGATCCACATGAAGCATACAATAAACATGTTTATTTAGGAAAATTGACATATTGTATTGAGCCTTTCATGTTACATGGCATATTTTTCTGCTCATTCAAGTCATCCTTTTTTTAATTAAAAAACTTTTAATTTGTTATATATGACAACAGAATGCATTACAATTCATATTATACATATTACACATATAGAGCACAATTTTTCATATCTCTGGTTGTGAGATATTGCAACTTTATATTTTAAAATTGAATTTACCATATTGGCCAGAGTCTTCTTATCACACTTCCTATTTGGATTAATGTCATTTATATTCATCTGGTCTCCCAGGCTACAAATCTAATTTCAGTCCCAGTTTTTCCTTTTTCACATGTATCTAATTGGTCATAAGAATTTATTTTGTTGTTGCATATGTTATTTCTTAGAAATTTATTTTGGGCTGTGGATGTAGCTCAGCAGTAGAGAACTTGCTTGGCGTGTATGAAGCTCTGGGCTTAATCCCCAGCACCTGCCACTTCCTCTCTAAAAGAAAGAGATGTGATTTTAATACCTACTATGTCATTTACCCTCTTAACTGTCTTCTTTGCCTAGATTCCTATCATTTCACTTCTGGATTTTCTGGAGTGATTTTTAAAAATAAGTGGATATTTACAAATGAATTTTAAATATGTGTATGAACAGTTGAAGAATAATGCTACCTCTTGCCCCTTCCCCAAAAGAAAAAAAAAAAGAGAGAGAAAAATCTAGTGATAAGCAGTGGCACTCCACCTAGTGTCAGGAGGAGGCCTAGCACCTCAGTCACATCTTCCTTTGGCAGACAGTGGACCAGGCACTACAGTCACATGCAGTCTGTCCTCTGGAAACAAAAAACATTTCACAGAGCACCATGGTGGAGTGAGACAAAAGTTAAGACCACTCCATAATCAGGACTGATCATAGACAAAACAGAACACTGAACTAATGCAGAAAAAACTTGTAAGACCCCTTTCTTGGCTAATACGAGAGGCTACTTGATTGTTAATTATAAGCCAGCTCCACCACCCTATATCCTAGAGAAGAGTCATTTATATATATATCCAGCCACAGAATTATCTCTATCTCCTGAGAGAAAAAAACAACCCAGATCAAGTCTGTAATTTTTATAACCCCTGCCAGAATTACTTAATATATAAGCCTATCATCCCCCATACATCCCTGTTGACACCCTCTTACAGAATTGTCCCTGAGGTTCCCTTGTTGCAATGATGATAAACTCAACTTTACTTGCCAACCTATGTGTTCTTTGGAGGTTTTCAACTGACATCCATCAACACTGCTATTAACAAATAATTATTTGTTTACCTGAAGGTTTCTATATTAGTTGATAAAGCCTCAATTGTAAGTAATGTAAAATCTGACTTTAGTGGTTTGAGGAAGTAGGATCAAATTTTTGTCTCATTACAAAAATTGAGATGAAAATGAGAGAGGAGGTTTGTTGGGGATGCAAATCAAGTCAAGATGGCGCCTGGCACTTTGCCAGGAGGAGTGGTTTGTGAAGTAATGCCAGCGAGCCATTAAGATGATGAGGATTCCTTAATGACTGACTGCTGTATCTAAATGATGTTAATTGAGTTAAGCTGTGTGTAATTAGTTGGGTATATGTACCTCTGCTGTCCCGCAGAGAAGCGGCTCCTGCTACCTTGAGTGCCCGCTACTTTGAGTTCTCACTCAATTCCCGCTGAGTTCACTCACAATAAAGTGGTTCCCGCTTCAACCTTCAAGTTGCTTGTCACCTCCCGGGTATTTTGCCCAGCCGGACTACGGCAGAGGTTGATATCATAGGTTCTTCTCTAAAGTAATATCTTGGGAATCCAGGGGCTTCGAGTTTCTGCTCTGATTCACTTTTTTTTTTCTCTGAAAATCAGTTTGGTGTTTATTATCTCATGATCAGATGGTTACTGACTGTACTTTCAGACAATTTTTCAGAAGTTCAGGCTGAAAAGAGAGGTAAGGAGCTAAATATTTCCTTTTGATGAGTCTTTTCTTTTTAAAAGATGGCCTCTCCAGCAGACTGTCAATTGTCACCTTAAATAGAATGAGGTGGCATCCTCAGATAAATCCATGGAAAAGAGAATGAGAATTAGACCTACATAATTAGATCAATCATGATTTACTTTGGGGGCATGTAGAATATCTATCCTAAAGCCAGGGAATCACTCACTCCAGGTTCCCCCAACAAATCAAAATCTGTTAAAAAGAGCACTAATAGCTTTTTATTTGATATCTGGTAAGACAAAATGGCTTTGAGTGACCTGACCAATGCCTAATGGCTTCTTAACTTTTTCATCCTCATTTTATTGAGTTAAAATACCTACCCATAAATGTTCTTTAATATTTGTAGCTTCTTTAAAAAGCATATAAGAGGAAAAATAATTAATATCTTCAGGATTTGGGGTGATGGTGTTGACTTTAGTATATCATAGAAATAGTCATGACCATTGGGCAATTTAGATTAAAAAATTCTCAAAAAGAAGAGTATAGGTTGGAAATTAAATCTTATCAAATCATGTCTTCTAATCCTGTGTATCCCTTTTCTGACAAGCCAAAATGCATTCCTGAACTTCACCTATTATTTTTTCCTGTTTCTGAAATGGCTAATAAAGTTGACTCATTTAACCACACCCCTTTCTTAATAGAGTTGTTGTTCTACTGTAATGTGGCAATCTTGGGACACAATTTTTTGCAATGTAATTGCTTGTGAGTAAACTGAAATATTGATAGTGCAGAAATCAACATTTGAAATCAACACATTATGATCTCACTTTACTGCCAAGACCTTAGTTTCTTGACATTGATAAAAGACATTGTGAAGCAGTATTCATATCAGAGCTGAACTTAAATATAACAGGGCTCTGTTAAAATTGCAAGAAATTCCCTGCCACTACTTTATCAACTAAGTTTCTATAATCTTCTGTATCCTTTGTTGTCATTTCAACAGTGTTCACATCATCTTCATGAGGACTAGATTTCATCTTAAACCACTTCTTTGCTTATTTATAAGAAGCAGTCGCTCATTTGTTAACATTTTATAATGAGATTTCAGGAAGTCAGTCACATTTTCAGGCTCCAGGCCTGATTCTAGTTCTTCCGCTATTTCTACCATATCTATAGTTACTTCCTTTACTTAAGTCTTGAACCCTATGAAATCATCCATGAGGTCTGGAATCAACTTTAAAACTGCTGTTAATTTTGATATTTTGACCTCCTCCCATGAACAATGACTATCCTAATAATATCTGGTGAATCCTTCACAGAAGGTTTTCAATTTACCTGGCCCAGAACTATCAGAAGAATCACTACCACTGGCAGCTAGACCTTTATGAAGTATATTTCTTAAATAATTAGATTTAAAAGATTAAATTATTCCTTGATCTGGGCTACAGAAAGGGTGTTGTATTGCCAGGTTTTTGCATGATTCTACTTTCACATAGAATGAGCCTGACACTAACCTGGGTAGGTAGGTAGGAGATCACATAGAAGAAAACTGAATATTCAAGTCAACTAGTCATTCTACTTGCAGTCAGCCGGCTTGCAGCCAATCCAACAGCCAGCATTACAGACATGAGAGAGCCCCATCCAAGACTGACTAAACCTGACTCAAAGCAGAACTGCTCCATTGAGCCCAGCCCAAATCACTAATCCACAGAACAGTGAAAAACAAATTGTTTTAATATAAATTTTTTTTTGCATAAAATTACCAATCTAAGCATGGGTGGATTTTCAGAAATAAGTATGGGGATATCAATTGAGAAAAATATACAATTTTCCACTTTTTGACTTAGTTGTTGCCTATAGTATACATACATATGGCTATTTCCATACAATATTTAAGACTTTCCTGAAATGTATTTGGAAGGGTTCTGAAGTTAGGAAAACAATTATTTTTTTCATTTTACTTTTCTTTCCTTCTTCATTCTTTTCTATTTCGTCCTCCTTTGGTTTTAAAAAGTATCCTTGAATTTATAAAAGATCTGAGAACCAAATTGTGGAGTATTAGAATTCTCTCCTGCTTCTCTCAAAAGGAAGAGAAGGGGTGCTGTTGACACCGGAAGTGTCATCCTTTTAAGAATGGTTTACTGAAAGAGAAATTAGGAAAACTACTCCATTCACAATAGCCTCAAAAAAAATATTTGGGAATCAAAGAGGTGAAAGACCTCTATAATGAAAACTACAGAACACTAAAGAAAGAAACTGAAGAAAACCTTAGAAGATGGAAAGCTCTCCCATGCTCTTAGATAGGCAGAATTAACATTTTCAAAATGGCCATACTACCAAAAGGAGTATACAGGTTTAATGCAATTCCTATTAAAATCCCAATGACACTCTTCATAGAAATAGAATAAGCAATCATGAAATTCATTGGAAAAATAAGAGATCCAGAATAGCCAAAGTGATCCTTAGCAAGAATAGTGAAGCAAGAGGCATCATAATATCAGACCTTAAATTACACTACAGAGCCATAGTAACAAAAAGGGCATGGTATTGGCACCAAACCAGATACATAGACCAATGGCGCAGAATAGAAGATACAGAGACAAATCTACATAAATATAGCTATCTCATACTAGACAAAGGTACCAAAAACATTCACTAGAGAAAATATAGCCTCTTCAACAAATAATGCTGGGAAAACTGGAAATCCATACACAGAAAAATGAAATTAAACCCTTATCTCTCACCTTGCACAAAAATCAACTCAAAGTGGATCAAGAACTTAGGCACTAGATCAGAGACATGTGCCTAAAAGAAAGAAAAAAGTAGGCTTAGGAACTGACTTCCTTAACAAGACTCCTAAAGCTCAAAAAGTAAAATCAAGAAACAATAAATGGGATGAAATCAAACTAAAAACCATCTTTTCAGCAAAGGAAACAATCAATAATGGGAGGAAAGAGCCTACAGAATGGGAGAAAATCTTTGCCACTTGCACCTCAGACATAGCATTAATCTCCAGAATGTATAAGAACTCAAAAAACTTAATACCAACAAAACAAAACAAAACCCAAATAACCGAATCAATAAATGAACTAAGGAAATGACTGAACAAATTCTTCACAGAAGAAATACAATTGATTAACAAATATATATTAAAAAGTGTTCAACATCTCTAGCAATTAGAGAAATGCAAATCAAAACTACACTGAGATTCCATCTCACTCCAGTCAGATTGGCAATTATCAAGTATACAAGCAACAATAAATGTTGGTGAGGATGTAGGGGAAAATATACACTCATAGATTGCTGGTGGGAATGGAAATTGGTACAACTACAATGGAAAGCAGTATGGAGATTCCTCAGAAAACTTGGAATGGAACCATCATTTGACCTAGTCATCCCACTCCTAGGTTTATACCCAAAGGATTTAAAAATCAGCATACTACAGTGATGCAGCCAATTCACAATAACTAAGCTATGGAACCAACCTAGATGTCCTTCAACAAATGAATGAATGAAGAAATTGTGGCATATATACACAATGTAATATTACTCAGGCTTAAAGAAGATGAAATTATGGCATTTGCTAGTAAATGGATGGAGAGGGAGAATATCCTGCTAAGCGAAGTAAGCCAACTCCAAAGAACCAAAGGCTGAATGTTTTCTCTGATACGCGGATACTAATTCACAATAAGAGGGGTGGGTGGAGAATAGAGGTACTTTGGACTAGGCAGAGGAGAGTGAAGGGAGGGGAGGGAGCATAGGGGGAGGAATAATAGTAGAATGAATTGGACATTATTACCCTATGTACAGGTATGATTAAATGACCTGTGTAACTCTGCATCATGTGCAACCAAAAGAATGAAAGGTTATACTCTATTTATGTATGATGTGTCAAAATGCATTCTATTGTCACATATACCTAATTAGAACAAATAAAAAAAATTTTAAAGAGTGCTTTATTGGTAAGGACTCTGTCATTTTAAAAGATTTTCCATAATCCTTCTTACTCAGACTGCAGATACTTCAAGAGTCAAAATAACAGGATCCAGAATTATATCCCCCTGCGCCCTACAAAAATATAAAAAGGCAAGATAGAAGATATCTGAATTACAAAAAATGCAAAACAATTCTTAACTTTTTAAAGATAGATGCACAGAGAAAGACCTAGTATTTGTCAAAACACACAAATAAACATATCCTTTGAAAATTTCAAATTCAGAAGCAATCTTAGTATTTCTCTGTTGACGAATTACCCTTTAGTGTGATCCTTAACTTTACTCTAAAAGAACAGAGCAAGATTCACCACTCATCTCTTCAAGCTGTATGTTTAGCATTGATTCTCTGTAGGACTCTGACAGCAATTCAGTATCAGCCTTCCTGCCTGCTCTTTCAAGAGTGGAAAACCAAGAGTCCTACTGCACATTTTGAAAAATGAATGGTATACTACCTACCTTTTGAGATGTTTAGAGGTAACATTCTTTACTGTAAACAGATGAGAATTTTAGTTTAAGTAAACAGTAATATTGAGTGGTATGCTTCTCATTTTTCAAAAGCATGATAGACATTTTTTATCCTTTGAAGATTAGGAATGAAGGAGGGCCACTAACATTTCTATAATTCCAAGTTATATATTAAAAAAATACACTGCAAAACACTGGTAACAACCATACTGGTAACCATAGAGTTCTATTATCATTAATGCTGCTCAAAAATTTCCTCTTCCTTTCCTGACCTTTCCTAGGAGGAGCCCAATACATCTGGGAAAGGACGGTGAACATTGCATTTGTAAAGTTTGCATTTTATTGTGCTAGAGAAATACCTTGCTAGGCATATTGTGTGTGTGTGTGTGTGTGTGTGTGTGTGTGTGTGTGGGCTCAGATTCCAAGGTGATAGTTATACTAATTTAAAATGTGGTTACTATAGGTTACTATATTGATTCATATTAAAATGGTGTAATAGCAATTTGAATTTCTCCAAAGAAAGAAATGGAGATGGGTAAAGAGAAACCTTGCTCAGCAGTGGTTGGGTGGAGAGAATGGAAATACTAGTCTAAAGAATGTACAATGACATTTGTTTTCATGACATAACAAATCTTTAGCAAAAAGTAGAGAAGCTGTGAAGATGTTGTTAGGTTTGTAGCAGAAATGAACAATGGGATTGAGAAGTTTTGCATACTCCTTAATGTGAAGTGGAAATAGTAATCCCAAACAGATGAGAAATAGCTGTCCTATCAGTGTTTGTTACAGAATGAAGTTCCAACTGCACTCAATATCCTTTTTATTCTGTTCTCCAACCCTTCCTCATCCATGTTAATCTGGCCAAATGGAACTTCTAATTTTTTCCATGTATGCATTTTGCAAATTTTAGATATTAGGCATATTTGTTTTCTTTTATTAACTTAATCAGCAATTTTTTTATGTGCTATGATATAGCAAATACCTTGGTGTCTCTGAAAATCATCCTCAAGAAGCAAACCCTAATATAAATGAGAAACTTCATAATTAAAACGGATAATGATTGATTCATCAAATGTAACAAATGTGCTATGTGAATGCAAATTGTAAATAATAGAGAAAATTGAGAGGGAGAGAAGAGGGAGTATTTAGGAAATCTGAATTTATTGTTTAATTTTTCTATAAACCTAAAATTGCTTTAAATAAATTATGCCACCTATAAAAATAAGTTTATAGACAAGTAGTTGAAAAAAATTAGTCAAGAAACTATTAAAATACAGATTAAATAGTGAATCAAGACAGAGAAGATGGTTTTTTAAATAAAACTGTAGGGAGATTAATGTCAGAGGTTATGGAAGAATGAAGAGAAATTTCTACAAGTAACACATTGTTAGCTACCAATGGGAGTGAGCAATTAATGTGTGAAAGGGTGTGTGAAATCACTTGACAATGAAATTGAAATTAGTTCAGCATGGCTGGAATGAAAAGTCATGAGGCAAATACAGAACTGAGTGGAGAAACTTGAGGGGTTCAAGTCATGAGGGCCATATTTGAGAAGTCTCAGGAGCTTGGACATTATCTTATGTCAGTGACAATGTGTACTTTTTGATAATGCTGAATCTTCAACATCCAGCATAGTGCCAACATGTAGTATTCCACCCATTGATAATTTTCAAATTTCATTATTTCTTCTATATTTAATGACATTCTACTTAATGGAAGGGCTTTCTATTTTCTTCAATATATTTACTTTTTGGCTTATTTATTTTCATCAGTATGGACTTCGGGATTCTTATTTCATTCAATGTTATAATGTTATTATAATGAATTATTTTAATTCTCAGATTGTCCCAGCTTTCACCAAGCTGACCCCTCTGTCCTCTGACATGTCTCCATCATTCTTTGTGACTTCCTTACTTTATGGCAGAACAAAATGTTCTGGATTAAAGAAAACTAAAGAATTGTGGCAACTGAATGCAAAGTGGATCCTGGCCCAGTTCCTGGACCAGGAAAAATAATTTCCTTTTAGAGATATTATTGGAAAAATTGGCCATATTTGGTTAAGGTCTATAGAGTAGAAAATAGTATTTTATCAATGTTAATTTCTTGATTATTGTGAACTCAGAGCATATTCTTGTTTTAGAAAAATGCATATTGATATGCATAAAGGTAAGTGGATATCATATCTGCAAATTACTTTCAAATGATAATTAACAAAGAATATGATGGGACCTGGGTGTGGTGGCACACGCCTGTAATCCCAGTGGCTTGGGAGGCTGAGGCAGCAGGATCACAAGTTCAAAGCCAGGCTCAGCAAAAGTGAGGTGCTAAGCAGCTCAGTGAGACCCTTTCTCTAAATAAAATACAAAATAGGGCTGGGGATGAGGCTCAGAGGTTGAGTGTGTCTGAGTTCAACCCCCCCCCCCCCAAAAAAAAAAAAAACCCCACAGAATAATGTTGGGAATATACATATATAAATAATAAATATATAAATAAATATATATAAAATATGTAATATATGAGTTTATTATGTATTTATGTAAGATATATACATATATGTATATAAGATATATATTTGTGTGTGTATAAATATATATTTGAGATGAAGCCAATGTGGCAAATATGTTATTTGGAAAATCTGAAGGAAGGTCATATGAAATTTTTTATATTGTTAATTTCTGTGTAATGCTAATTTTTTTAAAAATACAAAGTTTGAGAAAATTTTAAAAATTAGGCTGTTCTCTAAATATTAAATTTTAGGGAATAAAAGGGAAAAAGAGAATCCAATTAGGCTATTGCTGTAGTCTGGAGAGGCATGAATAGTTGATGGGAGCAGTGGATATGTTTAGAGATGAACAGAATTGAGACACAAGTTGGAGATAACTGACAGGATCTGGCTATGGATTGTACATTGGGATGAGAATAGGGAGACATAAAGAAGACGTCAGGGTTTGGTGCTTTAGCAACTTGATGGATTATTGTTAGCTGCAGATATGCAGGGATATTGGAGAAGGAAATTTTGTAGAGAAGAGGACAACATATGTTTTTATTTGGACATATACATTTTGAGATGAACATTCATCATCAAGATCTTAACTTTCATGATAATCTCAGAGAATTTGATGCTAGAAAAATCTTAAAGGGGTTGCTAGAACAAAGATAGTGTAAAATAATAGAATCAGAGGAAATGAACTAGAAAGTACCTGTTAAGGGAGAAGAAAGACTGAATCTTTTATAATAGATATAACTGGTCATAGAATTGTGAAGACCACTGTAAAGTAAAAATGTAGGACTCTTGTCCAAAAATTAATAAAAACTTCAAGATGGAAATAACAGAACATTAATCCCAATGTGAGGTCCTTGCAAGAGGTGAGCCCTCTGTGACCGAAAAGGCTACACATTCATGAAACCAGCACTGTGGATGGAAACAGAAGGTCCAGTATGGAGATTGAAAAGGAAAATTCAGAGTTAAGTCTCTGAGAGTGCTGATCTCACAAAAGACAGGTGAGAATTTCCAAGATTTCCAAGAAGAAAGGATACTGACTTTTTTTGTATGTGTTTAGGCGGGTTTTGATAAAGTTGGATAAATATATGTGACTATGATAATATGCTTATTTGATAAGGAAGATACTGTACAAAGAGGCCAAGAGAGTAAGGTAGGGCTAAGGAAATAGAAGAAGCAAGTGTAATTATTTTTTGTTTTCAGGAAGTTTTACTCTGAAAAGTAGCAGAGAGTTTGATTTAGATGGAGGGGAATTTGGATTTTTATATTTGAAATGAGAAATGATGGTGTTTGAAGGCTTATGATCATGACTTAGTAAAAAGAAAGTCACAATCCAAGAGAGTGAAACCACTTAGCCCAGGTGGATGACATGACTGCTCCTACATAGGCATGGATGAATGTTGGGGGGAAATTCTATACTAGACTGTCATATTTTTGCACAGATTATGAAGAGAGGCACTATCTATAATTTGCTCTGGAGTATCATTTTAGAGTTGCTGTGTAATGAACAGACTTGCTAAATAAAATCAGGGTAAAGGACTGAGTGTCTAGTAAGACACTGTCTAGCCTAACAAAGATAAGGTTTTCATGGTATTGGGCCTGTTTAATGGCCGTTAGACAAGATTCAAACCTCTTAGGATTAGGACTTCTCTGCTTGCATGCAGCACACTGAGTATGCAGGTGTCATCTGATCCTTTGTATGTCACCCTGTGGGAACTGGGGCTAGGGGACCTGGAGAAACTCAGATGCTCTGGCTATCACTCTTTCTGAGTAATAGAAAAATTCGTTATCACTGACACAGGAGATATGATTGTGCATGCTGACTTGTTGACTTCAAGTAGAATAAAAGTAGGCGCTCTGCTTCATAGTTCTTGACAATGAGTTCCAAAGAAGGAGCAAGAGGCCTGACAATGGAAGTATTTTAAAAGAAAGATTAAAATACTGGGATCATGGAATCTTACCTAGGAAAAGGAAAGTGAGGGCAGGAAAGTGTGTAGTGTGTGTGTGTGTGTGTGTGTGTGTGTGTGTGTGTGTGTGTTGGAGAGCTTCATTAGGTGGAAGAATCATCTGGGTGTACCTCCAGGTGGAGACACTAGACTATGAAAGCAAGTCAGTGTGGGATGCTTGAAATCAGTATTTCAGGGGCAGGAATGCAGGAGGTGAGAGGCTCACTATGCAGTGAGTGGCTGAGATGGGATGAAAAGAACTTGGGAATCATTTTTTTGAGAAAATTTTAGAGGGAAAGGGGTGTTCAGCTTATGATCCTAAATACTTACATCTCCTGGACTATGCACCTAGACAATTGCTGCCTGCCATAGCTCTCGAAATGTAGATGTATGTTTATTCTGTTTGGGGAGTTATCCTCTCTCTACTGATTCTCAGCTTTTATCTGCCCTCCTCTATGCACTGACAGACCTCTCCTGACTCTCACCTGGTTTCCCTGTCCTCAGCCTTCTTGCTGAAGTCAGCCAGAAAAAATCACTGGCTAAACCCTGGAATACAGCAAAGGGGAAGATTTTAGTGTACTGGTTTTCCTCCCCCAGGTCCTTCTCAGCTTTGCCATGGTTCTGGGAGTGCCATGGTTTTCTACAACTAAAGTTTCTGTCAGGCAGCCCCTCCACCATGGCCCTAGCTCTCAATGAAGATATATATCTTTGTTGAGAATGCCTCTTTTTCATTTGTCCCTTCTGGGAGTTTCCAAATACTGCTGGCTCCTGAGTGCCTCAAGTCACGCATTGGTTCCCTTCACCCTGCCCCACTTCACTGAATAGCCCCTTCTTCAGAAAGTCTGCAAAGTTTCCAGCTGAGCGGGCCATCTGCTTTTTGCTTGAACCCCGTTGGCACAATGCTGTTGTAATGTCATGAATGACGTGGTACACAGAAGGCCACCCTAACCAAAATAAAAGGGACAGCTGTCCCTCTTTCAGCTGCGATGGAGTGCTCTCTCTGCCAGGTTTTGGTGTCAAGGTTACGACTAATTTAATAAAAAGTGTAACAAAGTGTTCCATGCTTTTCTAGGAACCCAACTATCCTATGATTTTTATCATGAAAATTATGTGCTCTTTGGAACTTCAAAAGAAATAGTTGATTCACACATCTGAATCAGAATTTGGGGGAAGTGATTTAGAAAATAGTTTGGAAAAAAAAGAAAGAAAGAAAATTCACATATTGTTATTTTCTCCTATTTTTCAATTTCATTGTGAGTTGAATTTTGCAATTTATATTTTTCTTTTAAAAACCTCATGTAAATAGAGCTGTTCTAATAGAAAAGCATGTATTGTGTATAGTTCTCATTCAATATACTTATAAAATACTTACTGATTGCCTCTCATGTTCCAGGTACTGTTGAATTTTAAAATAACTGTTTTTAGGCTTTGCCCCTTCTCATTGTTTCTTTCTGAGTTATAGTTGGTTTTATAAACACACACACATACACACACACACTCACACACACACATTTTTTCAGTGAATCTAGAAAGTAGTTTTTGAATTTTAATAAATAGTAACTTTATCATTCATCTGCTTTAGTTATTCATTTATTCATATTTTTTTATTTCCATATTTTTGTTTACCTTATTAGGTTTTTAATCTTATTTCTCTTTTAGCATACCATCTTATTATATTTACACCTATTTTTAATACCGACCCTGTATCTAATCTTATGCCTTTAATAGATTTATACCACAGTATATTTCTTTGTTTTCTATTATAATAGACTGTTGGGATAGTGTATTGTTGATGTAATCCCATATACCCTAATTATCATATTTTTGAAATACATTTTAATGTTATATAATATAAATTTTATGATTATATTTTCATAATATTCTTTACTTTCAAAGTTCATTGAAACTTGAGGAAGAATTATTTTAAGTAGACATAAATATACTAATTCTGGTTGTAATCATTTTAAAGCTTAATTACACAACAAAGACATTTATACATTTTGGGAGAAAAGGGCATGGAATAATTGATGCATTTTCTTATTCAATTATGTCCATCAAACGGTCCTACAATTAGGTGCATTTGTTGAATTTTTACTTTATTTTCAAATATTTTAATTTTTTATTTAATTTTTAATAATTATATATAGTTTTGAACAGTGTCAATCAGCAGAACAAGCTATTTTTTAAGGAATTCTAGCTTCTCTTTCCTTAATGTTATTCTCTTTCCCTCATAATAGGTAATCATAAAAGGGGTTATTAGTTATTCTCCCATTTTATAAAACAAAATCATATGTGTATGTATAACATATGTGTACGTATAGGAGCAAGTATACATAATACGTATGTGTTTGACTGTCTTAGTGTGTGTTTTGGTGTCTCCCTACTGCCTGTCTTAGATAAATGGCACTCTAACATATACCCTTTATACAAACTTTTTTTTTTTTCAAGCATCATCAGGTTATGCACTTAAAAAAAAAAAAAAAAAAAACTTTTATAGTGATCTTCAGTGGATAGTTGAGAGTAGACTTTTTAAAAATAATTTTTATTTTCCAAATTCAAGCCTTTGGGCTTAGGAAAGTTTTCTTCATATATATATATATATATATATATATATATATATATATATATATTTTTTTTTTTTTTTTTCCATATGGGCTCTTGTCAAATTTTTTCAATTCATGAGTAAATTATGAAACATAGGGATTTTCATTCTCTGCCATGAGAATGACTCTTTCCTCATTTTCAATTCATGATTGAAAGAACTCTTTTCTTCTGCTTTCCAAGAAATATATCTTGGAAGGAGAGTTTGGCTTTTCTTCAGAGGTATTTATATACTTTACTGTTTATCATAAATTTTGACTTTGCATTTTATCTCCTTATTCCCTCTTTTATATCTTACAGCCCTGTTTTTGTGTGATACTCAGCATTTCTCACCTGTATGCTGCTTATCATTTTATTAAGTCAATAATTTCTAAATTTCCTAAGCAAAGCTTTTTCTAAAGTTTATTATTTTTCCTGAATCTTGAGATCAATATACTCACATGTTTAAGTTCCCATGTCTTCCCAAATTTCTTATGCAAGTTTTTTCCATTTTTAAGAAATCTTTGAGAAAAGTCTATCCTAGCTTTGGATTTTTTTATATATAAGGTTAAGTAGATTTTTATGCTTCTCTCCTCTATTTTATTTTAAGCATTGTTTCTGAATTCTTAAGGTGGGTTGCTGGCTGATAAAATTCACCTTTAGCCAAGACTTTATTATTTTATTTATTTTAGCATTTTATTCTTTATTTCACGTGGACCCGTTGACTGAGTTGATTCTTCATGGACTTGTGGGTTTCAACTTTATTCTTGTGTAATCTGAAGCAGCAGGCAGGGAATCCTCTCATTATATAGATTAATTATAATACTATGGCTCCTTTTGTATACTGTTTTCATGGTTCTTCTAAGTTCATTTCCATCAATGATGATACATGCCTAGAAGCTAATTGGTACTTTTTCTTCTCTCACCCCAGCTAAATTCCTTAACTGGGTATGGGAGCCCTGGAATACATAAGAAAGAATATCAGTGGAATGGCATGGAGCAAAAATTTCCTGATTTCTATAAATACTGGGTAGTCTTCTTCCATTTTGAGTAAAAAGAAAATCCCCAAGTTTTGTAGTAAGGGTACATATTGAGTGAGGTTTTATGTTTTGATTTTTCCTGTATGATCTCTTTTATTACTTTTGGTTTCATCTGTGTATTGGTTAGTGGAAATTCCTGTTTTGAAAGTTCTTGACAAATGTTTCCAGTTTTTAATGACTGAAAAGCACTATTTTTATTTTTTATGAATAGTAATTTTAATATAAAAGTTGGAAAGAAAATTTGTATCATTAGCTTTCATTCTATATTTTTCTTATTTTAAAGTAAGTTTAACCATAAGTCTTTCTCTCTGAATACAGTTTTGATGAAAACTAAGTTTTAGTAAGAAGTGTTCTGATTTTAGCATGAACATAATTTGGAGCATTTGCAATATCCATGGTTTCCTCTGCTAAATCAAGATTATATTTCCAGAGCTAACTTAACCGAAAAAACTCAAATGACAATGATTGGAGCTACTTTCAGTGATTTGAGGTCTATTTACTAAGACAAGCTTCTTATTCATCAAATGATTGATTAGATAATCTTTCTTTTTTGATATTTTTACATGTTTTAAAGATTGAATTTTTTAAAAACTTATTTTGAGAGCAATGAACGATTTGAATTATATATATGTGTGTGTGTGTGTGTGTGTGTATATATATATATATATATATATATATATTTCTTTTCTTTAGAAAGTATGAATTCAGTGTTTCCTTTCTAAACCTATTTACCGTGAGGTTTAATGATCCAGTTACCTGGGAGATAACAATATGTCCAAACCTTAGAAGCTCGAGTAACAGCAATCATTTATTTTACTCATGAGTCTCATTTGGGCAGTGTTGATGAGGAAGGCTTATCCTATGCCTGCAGGCTCAGCCAGGAAATTCAGCTGAAATGTGGCTGGAGGATCCAGTACTAAGAAAGCTCAATCACTTGGAAAACTGGAGTTGTTTCTTAACTGGAAGGTGAAGACTGTTAGGCCTGTTTTGGTCCTTTGTTTGTTTTTGTTTTTTCCTTTTGCCTCCAAGTGAGCACCTCCATGACAGCTTGTGCTATGTCATCACATGTGGTTGGATTTCAGAGCAACCATCCAAAGAAAACCAAACAGAAACTGTATTGCTTTTTTTGTTTGCTTGGGGAAGGGACACTAAAGTCAACCCCTTCATAGAATGAGTGTCAAAACCATGTTATAGGAAGAGTCTGTAGATTGAAAATATTGTTGTAAATGTCTTCAACATGACTTGCTATACTCTGTGAAAAAAATGGCAAAATGAATAGTCTGGTACTGAGTTAGCATTTGAAATAAAAAGCTTGGCTATTTCACAGGCTTCTAGGTCTCTGTTCTTTAAATTCACCTCCTACTCTGTTTAATGATCAATAAGCTGACTATTATTTATTCTTTGGAGTTGATGAAACTTAAAGAAATTATCAACCATGATCAACTCAATATCCTATAATAATAATTACTTTTTCAAGAATTCTTGGAGGGCTGGTGACATTGACAAAATTGCATTGTTGAATCATGTTCATGTACAAATATGTAACAACAAATCCCACTATTATTTATAATTATAATGAACCAATAAAAACATGGAAAATAAAGCCTGTCTTTCTTTGCAAAAATTTATTTGAGGACTGACTAGGAAAATAGCTCTGTAGTTGATTACTTTCCTGGCATGTGTGAGGTCTTAGGTTCAATCCCTAGTACAAAAACACAATTATTTGATTTACTTCTTCTGCTCAGTTAAAATAATTGGTTATGTAGATATTTTCTTCATCTATGCATTTCTTATCTAAATTACTTTAACACATGTGGCATCCACCACTATATATTTGTGTTATTTATATTTTCCAAATATCTTTAAGTTTTAAAGCTTAACTCAGCATCTCTTTGTCATTGAACCAACATCTCTTTCAGGAAGAAATGAAAGAGATGGCTTTCTATTTTTTTTTTTTTATGGCTCACTGTATGCTCACTACCCTTTCCTAACTCTTTCCTAGGATGAAGTACTGCCTTGCCTGCACACAGTGATCCTTTGCTCCCTGCCTGTCAAGTCCTGGTTCAGAACTCATCTCTTACCTTAGGTCCTTTAAATGTTAAATCCATATTGCTTTTCCACTCTTCACTCCCTTTGGCACTTACTCATGTTTGCCTTTTGTGGGCTCTCTGTTTCCTCATAATATCTTGCAAATAGTAATAATTTCTTTTCTTGGACAAAAACTAACCAGTCAAGAAACAAGTAAAAACATATTTAAAAGTATAAAAAAATATACTTAACTTCTAGATACTCATATTTGTTAAAACACAATTAAAACAGAATAAACTGTAGATTTCTTGAGAATAAATTTAACTACGGAAAAGAAGAAAATAAACAAAAGAGTAATGGGTAGCTAGTTAGCTTATAGCTGGATCTTGGTGACAGAGACAAGGAAGAGGATTTATGGGACATCAAAAAAAACTCTTACCTCATCACAATGTTTCCTTGTATTGCAATTTAGCAACTCACCATGTGTTTTGGTCTCAATTCTCTAGCATGTGTAAGCACTGTGAAATTACAGGCCAGGCCTGAAAGAATACAACTAAGAGCATGTTAGGTGCTCAAAAATAGTTTTTCACTCATCAAAATAAATTTAAAAGTCCAAAAGAGAAAGGGATCATATTAGATTCTTTTTTTATACCTAACATTTAGTAGAATAGTGATAAAAGATGAGTCAGTTTTACTCAATTATTTCTCCGCTGGTGTAAAAGCAATATATTGTCCCATAGGATACATGTTGAAACAATGTCTGAAAGATTTGCCAATAAGAACTTTTCTTTTAAGAAGGTGAAAATCAGGGCTACTCCAATCAACTCTAAGATCCTTCATTATCTTATTTAATGAAGGCTGCGTTACAGAAGTCTCTTCTTAGTTCTGGTGACCATATAAGTTATCTTAAATATAATCCATAAAGACAAAGGGAAGATAAAGGATGACCCTTTCAAAGAGAAGATAGGACTGTCACACCTGTGCAAGGGTGATACCATCTAGGAAGGTCAGACCTGTTGAATTAAAGCAGATGACTTACTAGAGTGGTACCTCCTGCCTGGGACTTACCTACTAGAGTGAGTTGATGTGGCATAGCTGGTATCTTAAACTTAAGGAAGCTTATATCATATATAAAACTCATTAGCATGTATCAAACTCATTGCACATTTATTGTTCCTTAGTTTCAGATGAAGAAGATCAATATATTTATATCTCTATTTTCTTTTCTCTTTTTTGGCAGGAGTGGGGTGGGGTGGGAGATGTTATGAGCTGAATCATGCCCTTCCACAAATTTCCACGAAGTCCTAACTCCCAGAACTGCATAATGTAACTGCACTTGAAGACAGAATCTAGAATCTCTTGCCGGGTGCAGTGGCACACACCTATAATCCCAGTGGCTCAGGAGGCTGAGGCAGGAGGATTGCGAGTTCAAGGTCCACCTCAGCAAAAGTGAGGTGCTAAGCAACTCAGTGAAACCCTGTTTCTAGATAAAATACAAAAAAAAAAAAAAAAGGAAAATAGTGCTGGGAATGTGGCTCAGTGGTTGAGCCCCTGGGTTCAATCCCTGGTACCCACCCCCCCACCCCCAATAAAAAGGTAGGATATCTTAAAAGGTAAATAAATTAAATTGAAGTCAATAGGGCAGGCCACTGCACTCGGCAAGGTATCCTATCTTTAAATACATTGTGTTCTTATAAGAGGAGGAAATATGGATACAGATGGGTACAGAGAAAAGAAAATGTGAAGACACACCGAAGCTGGCCATCTATAAGGTATGGAGAGGGGCCTCCAAAGGAATCAGCCCTAACAATGTCTTAATCTCAGATTTCTAGCCTTTAGAACTGAGAAAATAAAGTGTTATTGTCTAAGCCACTAGATTATTGTACTTCATTATGGCAACCTAGCTGAATAATGTGTAGAGAAACAAGCAGAAGTTATGGACAACGTGGTCAGAGTGCCAATGAAACCCACAGTCTTGGAGAACCTGAAATAGCATCTTTCACAGCCTCACTGTCTGCTCTAATCATAAAGTAACACTAGGTTCTTATAAACTACAACTGCTGGCAGTCCCATGTGTAATCTCAGCAGTATTTTGGCAGAACTATAATTCTTTCTTGAGGAGATCTCACTCGGAATTTTATTTGTCCTTTTCCTAAGCAGAACATTGAATTGCATTATAGATGACTACATCCTAGCTTATTGATTTTAGTTTTTTTGGTTGTTTTATTTAGATGGCCTCTATTCCTTTCCATTAAATAAGGTTTAAACAAAAATTCAAACTTCCAAATGCAAGTTTTCTGGAAGAATTCCTTTTCAAATCATGTGATTTCTATATATTGGAGTAGATAAGCAGTAGATAAAGCAATGTTACAGTTAATTAAAGGTAGCTGAGACACATGTCTTAGAGTTTATTCTACAATACAGTTATATATCTAGAATTACTATATCAAGATAACTCCTTGAAACTCCAAGAACTCTTGATCAGGGAGTTTTATATAATCTTGGGACCCATGGAATGTAAAAGAAACTATAACACCCTAAAAATGAATGTTAAAGTGTTTGCATATGTGCTTTTTTCTGGAGATAAAGTCCTTAGACTTTTCAAAAACTTTAAAGGTGTCATTTCTCCAATCCCCATGTAAGAATAAATGCTACAGAAGAAAACTAAATGTGACATCAAAATCTTACAATTTTTTATGGAAAAGATAAATTTATCTTTTGGATGAAGTCAAAATGCTATGTAGATTCAAATACCTTGATCTGGTTACTATAGTCTATTTAAGTTAAGGATTATGAATTTGTATTTCTATTAAATGGTAACTTTCATTCATTAAAGATTCTTTGCTTTAAACATTTTTTTCCTAATCCTCATAGACCTCTCCAATGTACATTATTTTTCCTGGGACAGTTAGGAAGCTGAGCCTCCAATAAAACTAAGGGGCTTATGGAGCAGTTAAGTGGTAAAAAGTCTATATTTTGATAAAGCCTACACATTATTTTTCCTCTAAAGATAGTAGAATTTCTTGTTATCAAGAAACTACTATATCAGGCTGTTAGCTAAATACTTTGTAGTTGTTATTTTTAAATACTCATTTATGCCCTGAAAGATGATGTCACTATTCTTATTTAACAAAGAAGTGTACTGAAACTAATGAGGTGACCAAACCGAATGAATGTAGAGCTGAGTTCAAACACTCAAAACTGCAAAATGTTTGTTGTCTTTTATAGAACTCAATGATTTCCCTTAAGTGACTGGATGAGTTAGGAATTGTTCAGATGCAAGTCACATAAACTTCTACAGAGTATTTAACCAAGTAAGGAGCATATGCTTGAATGACAAGAATTCTGCAAGACAGTGTACTGGGGATGGTGCGGTGGTAAGGGGTATTCAGCAGTCAACCAGGTACGTCTTATCTTCCTATTCTATCACTACTGTGGAGCTTTCACCCTGATCAGATGACACTTTTACTTTGTGACATGACATTCTTACCCAGCTCCAAAGAATGAGAAATACAGTGGGCAAAGTGAAAAAGGTAGAATGTCTTTCTACATTTTAACAGAACTTAGATATACTGGCTGGAAGGCTGGAACAGGATAGACCATGAACTTGGAACACATTGTTGGCATCTGCCAATTCTGGGTTGATTTAGTAAAAAAGGTGAGTGAAATTGGATAGGAATCCAGAGGGTCTTGATAAATTGTTCTTTCATTTTGGACGTTGTGGGCTAGGGATGTGGCTCAAGCGGTAACGCGCTCGTCTGGCATGCACGAGGCACTGGGTTCGATCCTCAGCACCACCTAAAAATGAAATAAAGATGTTGTGGCCACCGAAAACTGAAAAATAAATATTAAAAAAATCTCTCTCTCTATTCTCTCTCTCTCTCTTTTAAAAAAAAGTTTGTAAGTCTAAGACTTGCAAAACCTAAGAGAGTGTCAGACAGAAGGAACAGCACCTGTGAAACTTTGTGGTAGAGGAGGAATATATAATGTATGGAGAATGTATGGAGAAAAATATAATATAGCCAGATAATTGAGAATTTGAAGAGTCACAAGAAAAGAAGTAAGAGTCAGAAGAAGTGGCCATATTGTGATAGGTTTGGGGGGTTGTTTAGTTCTTAAGTAAGGTCAATGAAAAGTCAAGGAAGGAGTTTAAACATAAGTGGTACATGGTTGAATTTTTCTTTTAATAGATCACTCCAACTGCCTATAGAGAATGGGATGGTGGAAGGCTATAGGCCATTTGTTAATCAGAATTGAGAAATTTAGATTAGTATGCAACAGTGGCACCAGAGAAATGTGAATGGACCAGATGATATTGAGGTAGTAGGAGTTACCTATATTCATGCTAAACTAGATGTGAGGGCTGAAAGATGGGTTTCTGGGCTAAGTAACTAGATGAATTATAGTAATAATCATACATTGATATGACAGATTGGTAAGCCTGAAAGGGATCATTTAGTTCAACATTAATAATTTTTAGATGGAAAGTAGATATATAATGTGAAGTAACCTATCCAAAACAGGTTTTTGATGATTGAGCTCAAATGGACTTCTTTATCAATACTTATCAACCAACCACTTATGATTTTTTCAGCCCCTGTGTTTGGCAAGTGGAGATAGAGAAAGGGACAGGAGAGATTTGGTTCCTGTTGAACCAGAGCTTTAAACCTGGGTCGACAGCCTTAAGCTTGAGGTATCTTCTATGCAATTGCGTGCATTTATTTTTTCCCTTTTTGAGCATTCGTAGGGCTATTCTTTATGATACTTCATCCACATTAAATTTAAACCTTTTGAGAGCAATTTTGACCCATTTTGGATCTGTATAACTATATAGTTGCACTTAAATCTTCCCAACATTTCTCCATTTGACTACACAAATTGTCTTTTAAAAATAGATTTCTCTAATCTTTTGATCTCCCAGTTGTATAGCTCTATCTGCTCTCTTAAGGTTTAAAATAGTTAAAAGCACAATTATGTCAAAATTAATTTGTGTTCTCTCCCAGTGCTTAAAACTGTAAGTAGTTGTGGTTGCATATTTAACTTTTAGATTTTAAAGTCCCATTAGTTTTCCAGTTTACTTAGAGGAGAATATTATGAGAGTCATTATTCTAACTTCCATCTTGTGATTTTTGCAATCTTTAAATGAGAGAGTTTAAAAATTAAGAAATTGAATTCATGAGTTCATGAATTCTTTTTAAGTTCAAAATTTTTATTTATTTTATACTATAGTGCTTATTCTGTTTATCTTTCATAGAATGCATTTCATTAGAGAATCAGGGAAAGGTTTCCCTGACAACCATAAAAATAAAGAGCTTTTAATCTTGAGGTGTTTGTTTCAATAGTGATTTGTTTGTGTTGTGATTGATTTTTTTATGCTATGGGAAATTTGTATGATTTCAATATTGGAGTTTTCCTAGAAAATTAGTCCACAGAATCTCTGATTATATGATCTTACGTTAAATACTATTATGTAGAATTAGTTTTCAAATAATTGAAAAAGTAAATAATGAACAATAAGCCCAAATAAATGAGTTATAGTTCAGGAAAGAATGTTCAATTTCCTTTATTTGCAAATAGAATGCTATTTTTCCTATAGCTTTCAGAGGACCTTTTGAGAATTTGGTTTTAAATTTTATAAACTTTTCATTAAATATCTCCAACAGTAAGAATGTACAATGAATAAATCATCTGCTTATGAATGTATTGAGTTTCCTATTATTAGATAATTTTAAGAATAAGATGGAATTATCAGTACAGCAAATGTGACAGTATAAAATCCTGGTACATTGTTAGTGCTCATTAAAAGTAATGCTAGAAATAATAGTGGTGATGGTGATAGCAGTAGTAATACATAATAGTAGTTGCTATTTTACTGCATTTTCCATCATTATATTTATCTGAGGTGTATTATTACAGAGGAAGTTCAAACAGGACAGATGGCCAGACTGTATGTAAATTAGGAATACTTCCACAAATTGGTTTAGTGATTCTTTGATATGTCTAAATTGTGTAAATGAATATTAAGAACTGCTTAATGAGTAGTCTCTTTTCTTTAGGTTAAGTGATTAGAAAAAGTCAAAGTTTATGAAACACTTGGAAAAAAGTCTTTATATAAAATGAGAACTGATCTTTTTAATTATACAAACATTCTGGGAAGAGTTAGTGCTGCAGTCAGTTTTGAGTATATTGCAAGACCTTGACTTGAACAATGTTGTGATAAATGAATTTCCTGTTGCTCTTGGTGTTCCAATACTAGAACTGAATTTACTCTGTCCACTATTCAATTAGGATATATGGTTGCAGAAGGTATATGTGGATGAAATAGTATATACACATGGACATGACTTTAGAGTAGGATAAACTGCTATAATAAAGTGGCTCAATTCAATGCTCAAATGTTATGAATTAATCTCTGTCTCATATCTGTGCTAGGATAGGATCGGGGAATTCTTTTTCTTAGGGTTCGGGTGTTTGAGCTCAGAGGTACTCAGCCACTGAGCCACATCCTCAGACATATTTTGTATTTTATTTAGAGACAGGGTCTCACTGAATTGCATAGCACCTGGCTTTTGCTGAAGCTGGCTCTGAACTCACGATTCTCCTATCTCAGTTTCCCAAGCTGCTGGGATTACAGGCGTGCACAACTGTGCCCAGTAGGATTTGGGAAATTCTTGAGACCAAATACCACCCATTCAGAGAAAAATTTTCTTCCATCTTGTTTATCTACTTTCCTCTATGTTATTTATTTTAGTCATCTTTTTAGTTGCTGTGACTAAGATATCTGACCAGAACAATTTTAGGGAAGGAAAAGTGTATTTGGGGAGGAAAAGTTTATTTGGGGGCGTTCATGGTTTCAGAAGTCTTAGTCCATTGACAGCTGGCTCCACTCCTCATGGCTGGAGGTGAGGCAGAATATCATGGAGAGTGCAGTGTAGGGAAGCAGCTCACATGATGGTCAGGACAGAAACAGACTCCACTTGCCAGATATAAAATATATACCCCAAAGACACACCCCCAATGCCGACCTTTTCTAGTTACCACTCAGTTAATCCCTATCAGGGGATTAATTCACTGATTGTGTTAAGACTTTCACAACCCAATCATTTCTTGTATAAAACACAGAATGCTGCTGCTTCTCTTGGCACACTCTCCTCCTTCTCCTCCTCTTAGGTCAATGGTAAGTTATTCCTATAAAAAGGGCAAAATCCTCATTGATTTCAAGAAATGAGGTTTTCCTTGCTTATTGTAAGATCCTGAAAGTTTGGCTTACTGCTGCAAACAAGGCAGTGAAAATGGCAGCTTTGCCAGCCATTGTTTATCATATTGATGGGATTATGGAGAAATAGAATCTGGGCTGTGTGTGGTTCAAAATGTAGCACAACCTATCGGTTGGCACATTGACTTGTAGATTGCCTTTAGAATTCCAATAGAAAAATCCATGAACTAAGGCGGGGGATTGAGAATGTCACTCTATTAATTCTTTGGTAAGCAAGAAGATTTGTGCTATAAATAAATGTACTGTACGTATTTCTTTTAGTGTTTTGGCATTGATAAAAATCTTATTAAATATCTTGAGTTTTACAAATAATAATGGGATTTGAGATAATCATCTACAACTTGGATTGTGGATCATTAATAGTTGTCTTTAGGTATCCGTTAACTAATACTGAATATAACTCTGGCCTTTAAAAACACTAAAATTCAATCAAAACTGAAAAAGTTGTGTCAGACGTTACCTAGAATCCCATTTCTATTAGGTGACTAAATTGTTTTAAAAATTTATATTGCTTTACGCAAGAGTTTGAGATATATTATAGTAGTGATAAATCCATTTTGACCTTGTGCAAAGTTAGGGCTGAAGCATAAAATAAAGTCCATATTTCAAAATCTATACTTTGCTCAACAACACAACAAAAACATTGCAAATGATAAGCTATGTGAAATGAAGGTGTCAGTAGTTATCTGGGCATTTTTGTTTCACTCTAAGTGGGAGAAAATACAAAAATCTAGTATTGCAGAGAATTCCATTATTTTAGAAGACTTTCAGGGAAGCAGGATCATGGTGTGATTTAAACTGTCTATGCCTATCAATATTTCAACTCATTTAAAAGAAGCTTTGTCTACATGACCTTACTCAGAAAATAGCAAATTAAAAATTAACAAATCTGCTTTGTATTTCTCTTGTTGAGGAATTACATTGAAAATATAACATCACTAGCTACTCATTGAGCCTCAACAAAGAAACTCATTTATATCAGCAATTATTTTATTGGATATATTGATTTATTCAGTTTATTAATGGATAAAAAATTTACTATGGATATGAACTAGGCATTATTTGTTTTAGGAATATATTTTGCATTGTTCATTGTATAAATTGATTTTGCAGATACAGTAAAGCTCTTAGGGAAACCAAGCATCAACAATTTATGCTTTATGTTCCTCTTTATTTTACAACTGTGCTTTAAAATCAAGACTTTATTAAAATGAACTCTTCCTTCTGCTCACAATAGGATGGGCACATTAAACAAGTTCTGATGTTTAAAGAGTGATGTTGTTGAGAGAATACGTGAGTTGAAATAGTAACATGAAAGGTAATTTTTCATAAGCTCTTTATAGTGTGCTTGTATACCTTTCAAATTTTAAAGTTTTAATAGCTAACCGGAAGTTATGATAGGAAAAATAAAAATAGTGAACTCCATTTAAAGAAAAAAAATGTGTATTTGTGTGTGTGTTTCTTAATAGCCTTCTGACCTCATTTGTGCTACCCATAGGATATAATTTGTCTTGATAGTCATTCCCTCTGCTCTCAGCCTGGAATGACAATATGTTGTACATGATCTTGCAATGCTATTATCCTAAACCAATAAATAAGGTTCATATGCTACTTACTTACAATTTGTTTCTACAGCCCACATGAATAAAAGGCTAAGGAAATACAAGGATATTGTGAGATGCTTACCATGTAAAACTGCAAATTAAATGTCAGATTTTAATATTTAAGATTGATAAACTTTACTCTTACATATTAAGAAGTTAGGACTTACTTATATTTTGATTATAAAGTTTAATTTAGGACTATATGCAATTCTATTTTTCCATAACAAAGTTAAACATCTTTCAAAAGAAGAAAGCATTGTCTTAGTATTTTCTTTTTTATTTTTTCAGTTACATTTGTAAATGGCAAAAAGGGAGACATGATGGTTATTTCTCATCAGAACACATCTTCCAGGTAGATGGGAGCTAAATGCTCTTTTTTTTTCCCCCCAAATGAAAAAAATGTAGAATGACTGAGTTTCAAAGCAGAAAGAGAATTCCGGGACACAATGTCTGTGTTCTTGAGGGCATTAACCACCCAAATTGGCACATCTTTGCATTTTGTCAACTGCACACTTTTCCCATCAGCTGAGCAATAGCGATCCCAAGTTCTGGGCTGAGAAAAAGCCAGGAGCTATTCCCTGTTTCACTGGAAGGTGTTTCTAAGACAGTGATCCTTTCCCGCTCCTTTCCTTGTCTGCGTCTCTCTTCTTCACTCACCACTTGCCTTTGGCAAGACAGAGAAAACATATTTGGAAGGGGATTTAATACAAGCAACTGGACTTGTACCTGTATATAATGATCAAGTTTTAGAATTACATGATTGCTAATGATTTCTTAGCATGGGTTTCCAAGCAGAATATTTAGTCTGGACAGAGTTTTATATCTATGTAATTTCATAAATTATGCCTATTCTGTATTATTATTATTATTATTATTATTATTATTATCATCATCATCTGTGTTTCAACTAGTTTTATAGCTTTCCTTCCCTTACCCACACCCCCTGCTCCAAACTCCATATAGACGTGGTAAGAATGAATAATCTAAGTGGAAGCTCTATTTTTTTCCTCTTTGGAGACCAGATAAGAGCCAAGTGAAGAGTGAAGTTCAACCAATCTAGGGTCTAGCATAAGTCTGGTCTTTCTGCTTGAGAGAACACATAGCTGTGTATCTTTATTTGGTACTTTTAAGGAAAAGAATTCATTTATGAATACAGGAAGAAAATTAAATGAATAAAATGTTCATAAATTTAGAATTATGATTAAATTTAAAATATGCTTTGAATCATTCAAACCCTTACCAATAAATTGGTATTTCAAGTTAAAGTTTATCCCTGGGTCATTTCTCCCTAGGTAGTTACGTTGTTCAGTGACTTAGAGAGCCATGCTCTTTCCTAGTGCCATCTTAAATCCTTTGGGGCATAATTTACTGTTTTTTTTTTCCATGTGTGCCATTCTGTTCCCTTTTGTGGCTGCTTCTGAACCTGGCCATCATTTATTTGGGCACCTTTTGTACGTATTGTAGAAAAATCTCACAGAGTCTCTCTTTGAGTATCTTACAACCCAGAGTTTGCTCTTACTACCAGGGTTGTGGCTTAGTAAGAGCTTAATGATTTCACAATTTTCTCCTTTTAAGCTGTGCTACTGGTATTTCCCTTGCTTCCCCCTTAGCTGCCACACAGCTCACTCACCTGCTTTTGACTGACATGCCCTTGCACTAATTATTTCTTTTTTTTATTACTGGCTTGTTTCTGAGTCTGTTCCTGGTGGGCAGTCATTTCCATCTCTCTCTCATTTGGACAACAGTTAGGAAATAAAGCAAAGCATCTCCTGATGCTACATGAAGTTTTTTTCTGTAAGTAGCTTTTGGAAATGGCAGCATATAAAAAGATGAGAGGACAGTGTTCCTGCCCTGCACATAACCCATTACGTGTTACATGGAGTTTCATTGATATTCTGGATATATTTAGATATATCTAGAAGATGAAAAATGTCAATTATTATTTAACAATGCAAGCTGTGTTTTTCCTGTGATTATCAAAAAAGTCTAAGGGATATCTGCTTTGTTGTTCTTCTTTACATTTTCCACCATAACATATTGGTCTTTCTTATGGTTACAACACTAACGTTGCTTTGTGCTCTGTCTTTCTTGCAGTGTGGGTGACATTGAAACCAAGGAATCCAGTGTCTCCCTTTGGCCAACAGGCTGAGAGGGGAAGACAACAGGTTGTGACCTTCAGAGTTGGTGTACCTAGGCCATAGGTTCTCAGCCAATTGTTTCTTCCCAGGCTCTGTGGACCCAAGGCATCTTGTCAGCATATTCTCTCCAAATCTACCTGCCTCTCTTGTCTGCCCTTTGTTGGTAGAGACCCTGTTTCAGATTTCATCATTACTCTCAACTCTTGGATTTAATTCTTCACAGCACTCCTTTTATTTATTTATTTATTTATTTTTATTTTTTTTCTCTTTTTTATTATTAGTTGTTCAAAACATTACATAGTTCTTGCATATCATATTTCATACATTTGATTCAAGCGGATTATGAACTCCCATTTTTACCCCATATACATATTGCAGATTCACATCGGTTACACATCTACTTTTTTACCTACTGCCATATTAGTGTATGTTGTATTCTGCTGCCTTTCCTATCCTCTACTATCCCCCCTCCCCTCCCATCATCTCTCTCTACCCCATCTACTGTAATTCATTTCTCTCTCTTGTTTTTTTTCCCCTTTCCCCTCACTTCCTCTTATATGTAATTTTGTATAACAATGAGGGTCTCCTTCTTGGACTATTCCCTAAAGACCTTAAAAGAGCGTACTATAGGGATACTGCTACAACGATGTTCATAGCAGCACAATTCACAATAGCTAGACTGTGGAACCAACCTAGATGCCCTTCAATAGATGAATGGTTAAAAAAAATGTGGCATTTATACACAATGGAGTATTACTCTGCACTAAAAAATGACAAAATCATGGAATTTGCAGGGAAATGGATGGCACTAGAGCAGATTATGCTAAGTGAAGCTAGCCAATCCCTAAAAAACAAATGCCAAATGTCATCTTTGATATAAGGAGAGCAACTAAGAACAGAATAGGGAGGAAGAGCATGAGAAGAAGGTCACCACTAAACAGGGATGAGAGGGGGGAGGGAAAGAGAGGGAGAAGGGAAATTGCATGGTAAAGGAAGGAGACCCACAGCACTCCTTTTAATTTACTCTTTCCACAATTTAATTGCAGGTTAATCACCAGTGTATCAATTGAGGGTGTTAGGTGCAGGACAGGCTGGTCTGCAGGGCCTGAAGGGCATGCCAAACAAAGTTAGCTGCAGAATAACCTGGCCTCTCAAACCCTCTGTCTGGTTCTATATCACCTATTTGCTTCAAGCCCAAATGTCCAAACCCCTGCTTAAGGCTGAACACTCAACCCCCCACTCAGGGTTGAACACTTAACCCCCCTTGGGCCAACAAGGCAGCTTGTAGATCCAGAGACCCCATTAGATTTGGGCTATAAAAACTCCCTGTGCCTGTTCCTTCCCCCTATCATAAAGTTCATTCAGACTCAGGTGGGTAAAATTTCTAATTAAGCTTTTAACCAGATTCTCCTCAGGAATTACCAACTCCTGGCTACTGAAGATACCTCCAGTCGAGACCTATGCCAAATGGACTGATGTCATCATGGATCTGTGGTAGCAAAGAACCTTCATTGATACCGGTCTTCTCTGCCCTCCTGTGGGGGCTCCTTACTTCTCTCCTCTTTCTGCCACACTGCCCCATTTCAGCAGGAAGCAGCCAGAATGAGCCGATGCCCATTCTCATTTAATAACAAAGAGGGGGGAATGCTGGGAGTCGCCCTGGCTCCAAAGACTAACTTCCCCATCCCCCAAGAAGAGCCATCCAATGGTGAACCCTGATGGCTCACATGATCCTTTCCCACCAATCAGAGCCCTGCTGGCTCACATGATCCTTACCCACCAATCAGAGCCCTGCTGGCTCACCTGATCCTACCCACCAATCAGACTAGTCCTGCTGGCTTACCTGATCCTTACCCTCCAATCAAAAAGCATCCCATGCCAACTGACAAACCACCCCTGGCTCTATAAATATGCAGAGCTGTTCCTCAATAAACGGGCATTTGCTCTGATGACAAGCCTTGTTTGTTCTTTCAATTACAGGGATTGAAATCATGTACTTTCTTAAATGATTCCCATATATTAACCCAGTTTTTTTCCTATTTATTTATTTGTTTGTTTTTGCTGCCCATGTGCTTCTCTTTTGGCATTCCAGAGTCTGGAGTAAAAACCACGGAGATCACACAAACCTGGACAATGTTGCTCACTTAGTTCCTTCCAACCCATGGCTATGCTCTTGCTGCATTATTAATCAAAGTTTGCTCAAACAACACTCTCTCCTGTCAATCTTGTGTTCAATACACTCTTATACTTATTAAATGAACTTCAAAGGAAAAGGTGTTTTTTGCTTTCTTGAGTCTATCCATAATTCTTTGCACACTATCAAAAGTACTTTAATTGTATCTTAACAGCTATATTTTAATATATTATGCTTCTTTAACAATGTTTAATGCATTTAATCTTTCCTTTGAATTAAAAGGATTTTTCAATGAATCAGTCTATGTACTACTTTCAAAAAAATGTTTGTAGTGGGTAGTGTAATATTTTTTCTTTTCATATGGCTATCATTTAAGGGGTGGGAAAACTATCTTCCTTTCTCAGTCCCTGTGGTTCTACTCAGTTTGACACTGTCTCAGCCTTTAGGGTCAAAAATGGTCCAGGCATGGCCTGTTTTTTGTTGTTGTGTTGTTTTGTTTTGGTACCAGAGATTTAACTCAGGGGCACTCAACCACTGAGCCACATCCCCAGTCCTATTTTGTATTTTTATTTAGAGACAGGGTCTCACTGAGTTGTTTAGCACCTCACTTTTGCTGAGGCTGGCTTTGAACTTGCAATCCTCCCGCCTCAGCCTCCTAGGTTGCTGGGATTACAGGCATGCACCCACGGCTCACGGCATGGCCCTTTGAGGTATCCATTTTCCACTAGCCACAGTGATTGGTCCAAGGCACAGTATATGGAAAAAGTAGGCCAATATTTTCCTAAGCCAGTAGATAAGAAGAGAATACCATTAACTTTATTGGGGGAAGCAATCCAAGAAATTAAGTTGGTCTTGCTTGGCCAAACAAGTACCTTTTTATTGGTTTTAATTTTTGGTAGTGATTATCTAAATTATTTTAATTTAATGGGTCATCACTACACTTCTATATAGACTTCGGTGTTATGTTTTAAATATATCAAATCAGAAAATACCGGTCACCCTGCTTGCTCCACAGCATTTATGCCCATTTTCTTTCAGATTATGCCCTATGAGATCTTTCTTACTGCAGAACAGAGCCTCTGCATCTTCTAATAATAAAGAAGAAAAATTTTGAGCTAAAGAATGTTCCAGAATTATTGAAGTTCCATAATTTTTTCTTTTTTGTTATTTTAATCTATAGTTATATATTTATTATTTATTATATATATTTATTTATTAGTAATATAAGCATATGAACACATACCTCAGTAATCTTCCACTATAATACACATGCATAGCCTGTATTTGTTTACTTAAAATATGATTTTTAGGGGGTGATAAGGTCTATTTGCTCAAATGTTTATCTTTTGCCCCCTCGGCCTCAGTAGCTCATATTACAGAATCCATCAACAAAAGGATTTCATTCCAGTGGGCCAGAACTTTCTGTCTTCTATTTTTTTCCTAGGAAACATGCAAACACTAATTGCAATGAGTGAACTCACTCATCAGTTATTGATATCCTGACTTGAATTCATATAAAATTATTTTTCTACCAGTGTAGAAATGGAAGAGCATGATTTTGGGGGAGAGTTCAAAAAGTACGTTTTGAAAGTGACAGAGGGCTAATTTTAAGTGGCATAACTGCATTTTGGTGATGTTGGGATGGGGCATTTTGAAAGTCAGCTATGGGGGAGTAGAAGAACCAAAACTGGATTTAGACTTGCCTTTAATTTCTTGTTGTAATCTGCTATATACCCATTGTATGACTGTGGGGACATGCTTAATATGCTTAATATGAGCCTTGGTTTCCTAGTTTATAAAATATTAAAAACCATATGTTCACCAGAATTGATAGCTCAATGTGAGCCTGCATCTGGGATGTATAAAAATTTGAAAAACGTTTTTAAAATGTGAAGAACTATTGAGGATTGAAGTGGGGGCTATGTTAGAGAAAGTATAAAAGAGCTACCTAAACTTGAATTCATATCCATTGTCTACAAGCCAGGTAACCTTGAAATTGTACCTCAGTTTCCACATTCGACTAATGAAAAGTATCATCTTTACCATAAAGTATTATTTTGAAGATTAAATGAGATAATATATATATATATATAAAGCACCCAACACAGTGTCTACTTCATGGTATAACATACACTAAATTTTAATTAATTTAAATTTTACTGGGAAATCCAGGGTACAAGTGACTTTTAAACAGAATCTCACCGCAAATTTCAAATGAATTCTGCAATAATACTATTACATTAAAATTGTATAGGAAGTAATCGGCTCTGTGCATGTGCCTGTGCTCTATGACATTAATCAGTACAGACAATCTAGTTGGTTGCCATGCAACCTGTTTTTCACAGGCTGCAATCCCAGATAGCTTTCCCATTTCATGGTTTTTGCTTCCTTTTCATTTTTGTTTGTTTGTTTAATATGGTTAAATATAATTATAGGATACCAGGCAGAAGTCACTTCTAAGAAAAAAAATATTCCTTGATTTCTATTAAATTGAAAGAGACTTGTAAATTGGTCTGGAATTCTAAGGACATTTGCCCATAGAAACAATATTAGCCATGTTGATTAGGTCTTCAGGTCATCTAGGAGGAAAAAAAAAATCAATGCAACCCACCAGGTCCCTAAACTAAAGAATTAATAGTGCTAGTGTGAGGTCTGCATTCTGGAGAGAAAGCAGTATGACCCTTGGGAGCAGAATCAGCTGAAGAATATTTTTCAAAGAATTGAAGTTTATATGTTTGGCTCTGGTACATTTTCCACTCAGCACTTCTCAATTATTGTTTAATATTTCTTTTCCCAGTTCTCACATATTGCCTTTTAATAAAACACTCCATAACATCCTAAATTTCCTTCCTCTGTCTCTCTCTCTAGAGCGACATGTTCTCATATGACTCACCTCTCTTTCCTCTCCAGTTTAACTCTGTTCTCTCAGTGCTACTTCCCAAGTAGGGAAAAGCAAAAGGGTTGAATTAATGTGCAATAAAGTGAGTTATATATGATTTCATCAGGAAACAATACTTCTGTAAGGAACAATTAATCTCCAAGTTAACACTCAAGTGGTGAAGCATCAGGACATGTGACAATGTCAAAATGAAAGTCAGGCTGTATATCTGTGGGTGCAGGACGGTTCTCTGAGGTCGCCCAAGTTCAAGTTTGGGAAACCATAGATGGTGTGAGAGCAAGTGAAGTCCAGTCTGTTCTTCTGGCCCACTCCTGCCCACAAGTGGATGATACCACAAGTGATGGATACCTTTTATTAATAAGTACCGACGTGTGGCAAAGGATAGCAAGTGCCTTTGGAGCAGGCAATCTAGTTAAGGCCTGGGCCTGCCATTGCTGTGTTCTTCAGCTGCTTTCAAAGTATAGTTTTTAAATTGATAAGATCTTCAATTGTTTCAATTTATTTTCCCCCTTAGAATGGATTCTTTATGGAATATCAGTAAAGGGAAACTTATTGAAGACCACATGTGGGTCTATTGTGGGTCAGAATTCATCAACACTGAGAAAGAGGCTTCTTTTTCGGTGACACCATGTTTCCTGGTGAACAGCCTCTATGTACACAAGTTTTGTGCTAGTGGCTATTTCCCAAGGTTATTTCCCAAACTCCCTGAAGATATTTACATTAATTATTTACCCTGCATTTATCTCTCCTAACTTCCTAACCCCTTTCTGTCTCTGTCTCTGTCACCTTCTCTTTCTTCTCTGACCATAGTGAGCTTCTTATAGTTCTGCCCAAATGCCAGGCTTCTAGAGTCTAGATCTTTGCATGCTATTTTCTTCACTGGGACCCTTTCCAATCTTACTTTAGTGGATAATTCCTCTTACTTGATTCTTAGATTAAATGTCATCTCTTCCATTACATTCATTTGAAATTAACTCTACTCAGTCAAGACTGGGGTAAGAGCTACCACCAGGTGATCTTATTACTTTTTTACCTTCTGTTATAATTGCTTGTTTTCCTTGAAAGACTGAATTTTTTTGAGGTAGAGGTCCTTCCTGTCTTACCCAAGCCTCTACCTCCAGCACCATGCACATGGAGGTACTCAATGAAGACGAGTTAATAAACATTCTTACCATACAAGTTCTACCTTTAGATCTGTTCAGGAACAAAATTAAAGTATGGATTTAAAGCAGTGTACCTTGTGAATATTAGAAAATGCCCTGATTTGATGATATTCATATGCATGAATATCATGCATATGATATTCAAATAATTCACTCAGTAAGTCTTGTATCTCCAATATAATTTAATATAAAAATATATGAAAAATTAAAAGAAGAATGAAAAATAATTTAGAAGTAGTAGTTCAGCAAGAAAAAATATGCAAACTACCTAAGTATTTTTTGGGGTGGGGAAGTGGATGGTTGCAAGTAATGCCATAACCCCCGTGACAATGGCATTTTGGGTCAGGGGACAATACTTGGGAATTTGCTAAGACCCCCTTTTACCTTCCTTTCTCATCCCTGTTTACAACATACTTGGATATTGCAAAATTGCATCTGCTTCAAAGTTGGAAACCCAACTGGTGCCATTCAGAGCAAAGTATGAATGTATTTATCCTAACAAGAAGTCAGCAATTACAACAAAGATATTTGTGAAATGGAAAAGATTATACATATATCTGGATGTTCAACATGTCTGCCTTTTAATCCATATTCTTCTCTTTTCCACCAAACATAGAGGCCAGATCACAGGATCAAACCTTTTGCCTTTATAATTCCATAAATGATACAGCTTGGCCAGATAAATTATTCCACTTAACTCACTTGTTTCCTTATCCCAAGAAGAAAGGAAATTGACAAGAATAGCTAGTTTAGATTGTAAAGAACTGATGTTCCCCCAAGGTTCAGCACTGAGATTTCACCAAAAAACTAAGAGTTTTCTTTATTTAGGAGAAGATTGGGAAATTGCTAAGCAAAAGACAGCTAATTTGCATTCTTCCTATTACTCAAGTCAAACTCCAATCATGATTATGTGCATCTCTGCAGTTGTGTCCCACTGGTGTTTTGTACATGCTAATTTTTCATCTTCACGTGAACACTTCCATACCAGTGCTCACTTTCTGGGATTTTCTCTGGATGTTTAAGCACCTCCTGGCAGAGAACATAGAATGAAAACAAACCATTGCCTGTTTTCTATGGTGGCAGCAATTTTAAACACAGCTATTTTAAAACAAAGAAACAGACTGAGAATTTAAAAGAAAATGAATTCTGTTTTTTGCTGTTTGGGAAGCACTCAGTGGGTAATTGCTAGCCTCAGAGTGATTTGAGGTGGTAAATGGGATCCAGATTTAATGAGCTCCAGAGGAAACCCTCATGTGTGGAAGCCCTGGATGGAAACAGTGGAGGATTATTTTCCTGCTTTCTGATTGCTCCTGCCTGGCCTCTGTGGAATGAAGACTTTTTTTAGTTCAGTACTATAGGATGCATCTCCATCCCATAGTTTTTTTTTTTTTTTCTTTTTCTTCCCAATAACACCAACTTGTGAAAGTACACAGACACATCAACTGCTAGAAAACTGATACACTGCTAAGACTAAAGACCAGCCTGTTTCATAAGAAAATGGTCAAATACCATGGTTTAACATTTCTCTCACTTGACTAAACTTGAAACAGTTTTCTTCCTGATTTTAGGTCCCAACCTCCCCTTCCTTAGAACATTTATTTCAGAAATCTTGAAATTATGAATTTTTCTCAGACCCCTTGAAATAAAATTACCTTTCTGTATCCTTAAGTTTCTCACCAGCATATTCAACCGATTTCAAATCAAAATAATTTGGATAAACATTCTCTTCGTACTGAACATGTACAGACTTTTTTTCTGGTCCTTCCTGAAAAATACAGTGTAATAGCCATTTGCATGGCAGTTATATTGTATTGAGCATTAGAAGTACTTTAGATAGGATTTAAAGTATATTGGAGGATGTGTGTAGTTAATATGCAAATATCATGTTATTTTATATAAGGGACTGGAGCATCCATTGATTTTGGTATCTCTGTGTGTGTAAATGGTGGTGGTAGGAGTGTGATCCTAGAACCAATCGTTCAAAGACACTGAGAAATGCTGTAAATGTAAATCTCCTATCCTCTTGCCAGTTTTCAGCCCTTGAATGGATTTCTCAAAGACCAGGGGGCTTTCTTTGAAATATAAACACTGAAAGAAATATCAGTCAGTCTCTATGGGAGAGAAAGGGCCTACTTTTGATAGATACCAATTAACAAACACAATAGTAATAGTACAAGTAAAAATCTTCCTTGCCTGTTTAATTTTCTCCAGTGCAATTTTACTTTGATGGATTCTTGTGCAGAAAAAAAAAATAGTGGTAAGGAGCATCATTTAAGGCATTAGGTACATTAGCTTTCTGGAATTGCCATATGGAAACCCCATGGCTCTGTACCTGGGGGAGTGTCCAGGGAGATCACGGAGTGGGAGGAGGTGCTCAGGAAAATGGGATCCTTGTCTTAAGTGATGGAAAAGAATTTCAGCATCATGAGATATTGAGCTACAAGCAGAGATTTATTTAGGAAAGCAAGAATTATGCACTGGAAGGGGAAAAGTGCAGGTCATCCAGGGAGTGAGAAGTAACCCCTTGTTCTGGGATATTAATATTTATAGAGGGACAGTGGCTAGGAGGAGGACTACAAATGGAGTGATAGCAGGTCAGGGCAGAGTTATGCAATTGTGTTCCAGTTTTCCTTGCACTTGCACATTACCCTTGCATGGTGTTTCATTCTGTGTGCAAGGACATGGGCTGGTTGCTCGCTGGGTTGCTCACCTGGTTGCTCACCAGTTGCTTGTTTTACATTCCAGTGATTCATGGGACTTTCTCTAAAAAAACATTCAGTACATATTTTTTTTTCTGTATCCCAAAATTCCTATCTCAATTTACACAACACAACTTATTGTCCCACAGTTTCTGGAGCCTACAAGTCAAGATCAAAGCCATTGGCAGGTTGGGATTCTCCTGAGGTCTGTCTCGTGGACTTAGATGGCCACTTTCTTGCTGCATCATGACATGGTCTTTTTTGTGTGTGCATTCCTGCTGTCTCCCTGTGTGTTCAAATTTCCTCTTTTGGTAAGAGACCAGACAATTGAATTAGAAGCCCCTGTCGCTGCCCATGGCCTCTTTTTAATTTAATCACCCCTTTAAGGTCTATCTCCATTAGGTTACAATCTGAGGTACCAGGGACTAGGGCTTGAGGACACGAATTCTTAGCAGGTTCAACCCAGTTCATAACACTAAGTCTCCATTTCTGTTGTTGCTGTCTCTACCACTCCCTTCTTAGAGGAAACTATAAAAAAGTACCAATCCAACCATTTTCTGAAAAATTTGTTTCTTGAGGATAACAAGAAACAAATGGCTTATTCATTTCTAACCCTCAGCACCAAAACAGTACTGGTAAAAGAATATTCAATCCTCACAGGACCAGTAAAGTACATAGAGAGGCTTGAAGTTGGATGGAAGTGGGATTATAAGTCCAGCAGGGTTTATTGTTTTGAAAGATGAAGATATTCACTATGCAAGTTTAACATTTGCTCCATTCCTTAGTCCATTCCCTTGAAGAGCAAGTCAATACATCCCTTTTCAAAAATTCTGTAGTTGTGTTGGAATGAAGGTAGTTATGTTACTTTTCTCCCTGCAAGCATAAATCAAATAAATTATATTTAATATAGATGACCATTTTGGTTATTCTACTTTGGCACTCCGTCTCTTTTAACAGGACAGCATCCACGCACACATAAATCAACTTTTAAGAGACTTTGCCTAATGCAGTTCAGTCACATGTCTATAGAAAATCCGTAGTATAGCCTCACATTAATTCCACATTTTATTAGAAAAACCCAGAAGTTGTAAAATCAGCATAGAGTAATTCCATTATTACAAGATATATTCTAGTGTAGGCTGTGTTATGTTCTTTGAGTAATTCTTTTGACTCTTAATTTTAAAAATTGATAAGATTGTGAGCCAATTTGTCACATTAATAATCACTGTTAAGAATTCATTGGTATTCTCTGAAATACAATCAGAAAAAACAAACAGAGGCATTTATAAATTGAGTAAGAACACTTCTCAGAATGAGAAAGTTGTCCTTGAGAAAGTTGGATGTAATAGCCAAACCATGGGGTGCAGGAATAAGCAAAGAAGTGTGGAGTTCTCCTCTGCATGGAAGTTCTGCTTTCCCAGACAGTAAATGTGAAGATCCAACTACTTTTTTTCTTCTGTGATTTCTTTTCTCTTTGTCATTCTTCTTTCCGTCTTCATCTCCACTATTTTTTCCTATCCTACACAAATTTTTGTCCTTTCATTTTGTTCCATGCTTTAAAAATAATGTGCAAATATACACATATATTCATATATAAAAATAGATTTATATGAACATAAAAGAAAATGTACATCTAAACTCATATATAAATACGTGATGCATACATGGTCAAATATATGCACATGTATTAACAGTTATAAATATATACACAATCTTGTGCTCTCAGTTAAGTTCTATATTCTGCATTCTCTATACCTTAATATGTAGAAATGAAGAGGGGGCATGGAACATGTCCTAATTAGCTGGGGCTACTACTACAAAATACCATAACCTGAGTGACTTATAAATAATAGATGTTTAATTTTCACAGTTCTGGAGGCCAGAAATTCAAGATCAAGGTGCCATAAGATTTGGTATCTGGTGAGTACCCTCTTGCTGGTTCATAGTGTTCTTCTGGCTCTGTTCTCACATGGCAGAAGCAGTGGTAAACTTCCTGGGATCTCTGTTTTCTTCTTTTTGTTTGTTCTTTATGGATATACAAACGTTGGGGTCATTTTGACATAATTATATAAGCACGGGATATAATTTGCTCCAATTCCGTCCCCAGTACTTGCCCTTTCCCTCCCTTCCTCCCTCCCCTGTTCCCTTTCCTCTGCTCTACTGATCTTTCATCTAGCTACTTAGAGTTTTTTTTTAGCATACTTTTCTGTACATAAAGGTGAAATTCATGGAGATATATATATATAAATAAAAGTTTGGTCACATTTCTGGGGTTTCTCTTTTATGAGCACTAATTCCATTTGTGCAGGTATCATCTCATAACTAATCACTCCTTGTGTGTGTGTGTGTGTGTGTGTGTGTGTGTGTTACTAGGGATTGAAGAACCCAAGGGTGCTCTGTCACTGAGCTACATCCCCAGCCTTTTTTATTTTATTTTGAGACAGTTCTTGCTAAGTTGCAAAGGCTGGCCTTGGATTTGCAATCCTCCTGCTTCAACCTCCTGAGTTGCTGGGATAAACAAACATGTGCCACAATACTTGACTGTGACTCCACATTTAATATGTCATCTTGTGGGTACAGTTTCACCATATGAATTTTAGGGGGACATAAATGTTCAGCCCATGGCAATATACCTTCATTTTGCCTTCAACCGTCACTTTCAAAGTCTGCCTCTTAAGCTACCAGGGTGAATTCCATCACATCCCATAATGGGAATTCCTTTATCCCTGTTTAATTGGTAACCACAGGTAGCCCAAGGACTCTAGACTTGTCCTTCAAGACTTGGCTTGGAATGACCTCATATGTCCTCTGCTCTTCTGCCTCCCCTCATTTTCCTTGTGTTCTCTGGCACTCAAGGTCTGTCATTAATAAAGTCTACTCTATGGTTCATTCTCTCCTCTGAATCCTTCCTGCATTTGTATGTTAGTTGCCTAGAATATTAGTTTGTTAGAGCTGTGATTAGCTCCAACAAATTGCTACAAACTTGGAGACCTAAAACAATAGAAATATATTCTCTCACAATTCCAGAGTCCACATGTCCAGATAAGTGTCACTGAGCTGCAGGGTGGTGTTAGCAAGCGGAGCTCCCTCTGTGGACTATAGAGAGGAATCTCAGGGCTTCTGGTGGCTCCTGGCATTCCTTGGCGGATGTTCAGCTTCATCTTTCCAAAATTCAAGGAAGGTATCTATCTCTAAATCCCCTGACCCAACTTTATGCCACCTTTTTTCTATTTGCCTTCTCCTCTTTGCGTCAAATCTGTTCTTTTCTTACATAGATGTATGTTTTTGTACCTAGACAATTCAGAAGAAACCCTCTATCTTAGAATCCTTAATTTAATTGCATCTGCAAAGACTCTTTTTCTAAACCAGGCAACATTTAGAGGTTTCAGGGATCAGTAATTGGTACTTTGGGGTGCTGTTGTTTAGGCTACAACCATCTGCTTGCTGTATTTCGAACCTGTGTCCCCCACAAGGAATCTGCTTTTCCCCAAGCACTTTCAAGGATGGCTGGTTTTATTTTTGTGTCTTCCGTAGCCCAGGAGTGAGGTAAGTATTCTCCTTGGTCTGTTTGGCTATTATTCTATGCCAATGCATAGGATAAGATAGAATGAATAAATATACAGAATATTCTTCATTTCTGTTTTTTGATTCAAGGATCATATCTTTCATAATTTTCTATATGTTGTAATGTTAATGTAATAACACTTCATAGAAATCTCTCTAAGGCAATTGGTACGGCTCCAATTCATTCTTCTTAATGTTCACATTATATTCCATGGAGTTGGTATGAAATCATTGACTAAATTATTCCCATTTCCCCCATTTTATGGACAATCTTTTTTTTTCTTTGCTGTGATGAGAAATTTGGGGATTAACATCTATAATTATTTCAATTGGGTAGATTAAGATTTCCACAAGTAGGATTGCTGGAACCAAGGATACTTGTATATTAAATGAGAACTATTTAAGAATTGCATCCCACAAAGCCTGTATTCATGGCTGTATTTGACAACAATGCATTCTATGCTGCTATCAGTGGTGTTTTGCTGTTACACATATTTGCCTGACTGATAAGTGGTAAATTTAATTTGCATTTTCCAGACAAATAGTGCATCTGCACATCATGACTTAGTTGTTGAGAGCACTGGCTCAGATGTCAGACATTCTGTATTTCAATTCCGATTTTATTACTTTCTAGCTGTAGATCTCATAGAAGTCTCTTAACCTCTCTATGCTTCAGTTACCTTGTATGTCAAAAGAAGATAATTGTAACACCCCTCCCTTCCTTCCTTCCTGCCTTTGGTGAAGACTAAATTAAACAATATAAAGCCCTGAGCAGTAAATGGTACAAAGTAAGTGACAAATATTGATGATGATTATTGTTATCACTACTACTATTATCTGGATATCTTTTCTAATGTTTCTATTGCAAATCTGTGAATTATCTGTTATTTCTATTTCCCATATTTATATTAGGTTATTCCTTCCCATCAGATCACATTGCAAGTGTTCTTTGTGTGCTATGAATATTAAAATTTGTCTAGTCATGGTAGGCTATGCTGTCATTTTAGCCAAAGGTTGGGGTCTCAGCACAATAAAAATTTATTTCTCAACTTTCCAAAAATATTTTGTGGGCCAGGAAGTTCTGGATTTTGTAGCTATAGCATCCAAGAAATGTTGCTTTCAGAATTGTTGTAGCAGAAAATAGAGATCCTGAGGCTTGTGGCAGACAGCTTTCAAGAAGTCCTTAATGATCACCAGGTTCTGATTTTTGTGCCCTCAAGTGATTCCCTCTTGTTGGGCATAAGCTGGAACTTGCTTATAACAAATGGAATACAGTAGAGGCAATAGGAGGTCACCTACAATATTAAGCTGCAAAAACATTGTGGCTTCTAAATTGTGCTTTCTCTCTTGCTCAAGAGGCACATTCCAAACATTGTAAGAGTGGAGGATTAGCAAAAGACATAGGCAGGCGAAGATTATGAAGGCCCTAGAGTTTATCCATCATTCCTTTCCATTCTTGTCCCTGTCTCAACGTCATCAGCCACTTGCAAACCCAGCACTGCAGAGGCCTTACTGATGAGTTATGTACGTGACAAATGTTGGGCCCAAAGTCACCAAGCACCCGGTCCAGGATGGTGAAGCAGTACATATCACCATCTTGGGCCAGGCAGAGATAGGCTCCTGTCTGCATGAACTGCCAGTTTTTCCTTCCAACTTCCATGTAGCATGGGATTACCAGGATTTGGCAGTTCAGCATGGAGCCCTTGCAGATAAACCCAGGAGAACCTTGGGTGGAGTCAGGAAGCCTGCTGCACTTCTGAAAGAGAAGGAATTGATGGTAGTGGAGGAGGTGGGGCCCAGAAGTTGTGTTGTGTTCTTTGTTTTTGTGTCTTCAGGAGAGATTTCAAGCAAGACACAAGATGTAGTGCCGCAGTCTGGCTGGGCAAATAACCGGGAGGTGACAAGCAACTTGAAGGTTGAAGCGGGAACTACTTTATTGCAAGTGAACTCAGTGGGAACTGAGCGAGAACTCAAAGTAGCGGGCTCCTAAGGTAGTGGAACCGCTTCTCTGCGGGACAGCAGAGGTATATATACCTAACTAATTACACACAGCTTGACTCAATTAACATCATCTAGATACAGCAGTCAGCCAATAAGGAATCCTCATCATCTTAATGGCTCGCTGGCGTTGCTGCACAAACCACTCCTCCTGGTAAACTGCCAGGCACCATCTTGACTTGATTTGCATCCCCAACAATGTCGTAAAAGAATAGCAAAGTTTATGAGAGGAGAAAGGAAAACATCCTCAAGAGAAGATATGTCCTCTCAGGAAGGAGAGTGACTATTTACCATTGAATAGCAACATAGAGATAATATTTGTGTTATACATTAGTCATTGTTCCTGTCCAAAGGTGATATATTTTAAAATTGTACATATTTATATTATCCCTTCAATATTTCAGATACATAAACTGAACCAACTTGAAAACTACTACAGTGCTCAACAGCTTTTGATCCTTATATGTTGTTTCCTGTCAGGCTTTTCTGTTTCTCTCTTTTCTGCTTGTCTCTTCATTTGTTACAGGGATGCCTCAGGCCTTCCCTTGTGCCTTAACTTTGCTTATTTCTAATGCAGAAATAATGCCCTTTGTAGTGAGTCCCATGAAGTACAGTGTGGTGTCCTAGTGTGGCAGAGTGTTGGTTAAGACCACCTGATTCCAATCTCAATTCTTTTACTTTCTGACTCTGTAATTTGGGCCAATTATCTAGTTCCCTTGTACCTCAATATCCTCAACTTTAAAATGAGAAAGACATCTTTTTACACCACAGAATTGATAAGATAAAATAAATCAGTACATAAAAGTAATTTAGCATAAGGCCTAATGTATATCATGACTAAATAAGCATCACCTGTTTTCCTAATGATAGGAGAAAATATGTGTTGAAATTTAATTTTCATCTGCATCAGAAACAATTATCTTATTCAGTTAATGAAGAATAATTAAAGGAATAGATTATTATTTACATTTTAAATAATGAAGTATACTTTATATACAAAAGAAATTTGTACATGTGGGATAGTTTTGGTAACTTACTTGCATAAAAAATGCTGATTTTGTTCACTATTTATTTTTAGTAATTCTGATAATGTCTGATGAAATCTGCTATGTTTCCTGGTGAAATTTTAATGATTGCTTCAAGGAAAAAAACATTCGATAACAATATATCAACCTAGAGTGCATTTTTCTTTTTCTTTTCTTTTTTAGAAAAATAGTTATTTATCCACTTGATTTTTTAATACCATCAGTCAAGAAGAGGTATTTGAGTCTTGCCTTAAACTCTTTCTGCCATAAACAAGTTCTACTAATATCAGCATTACTAGGTGGAGTGTTAGTCTCAGGTGCCTGAACTATTCACAGCTATACCAAGACCTGTGCACCAACATTCCTTCCAGGAGCACAACACCCAAGGACACAGGGGTGTCGAGTACAATCTAAAGAAAGGGAAGATATAACAAAATGTTTAATTAATTTCTTTCTCCTTTTGTCTCACATTTACTATCATAGTTAGGTGTGATATTGCTTATAAGACATAAGAGGAATTTCCTCTTATCTGTTTTAGAGATGGCACATCAAATTATGGTATGTATTTATCCATCTCTTCAACCATTCATTTATTTATCCAATAAGCATTCTGAACACATCTGCTGAAAGAGAAGGAATTGATGGTAGTAGAGGGGGTGGGACCCAGAAGTTGTGTTGTGTTCTTGGTTTTTGTGTCTAGCCATTGTTCTAAGAACATAAGAAGCAGTATACAGAAGACAAAAACATCACCAAAAAATAAAGCTCTGACCCTTGAAGAATGTACACTCTTAAATTCAGGCAATTCATTCAGACATAAGCAAGTAAGTGAATTATAACATAATGCTCAGAAATCATATATACTGTGCCTGCCCAGAGACGGACACACTGAGGAGGTATCATTTGCTCAGAAACTTGTAAGAAGCCAGAGAAGTGCCAGGGAGCCTGGAGCAAGAGTGATGACACATACAGACTGAGGACACCAAGGTCAAAGGTTCTGAACATAAAGTTCTTGGTATGCTTGAAAACTAGAAAAAGATCATTAAAGCTGAGCCCATGAGCCCATGGAAGAGCTCTGAGAGAAAAGGACAGAATGAAGCTAGAGGTCAGAACATGTAGGGTGTTGAACTTTGGGAAAGAACTTTAGGCTTCAATATATATAAATATAAATGTATGTGTATATATATATGATTGGAGAATCCAGGACAATGAAAGAGGTACTCTGACATAAATTTTAAAAGGATTTGTCTTCTTATTTTGCAAAAGCATTTGCTCTCCAGTCCTCACATTTGCTATGCCTTTGCCAGAATCTGAGTCAGCTTGGAAGCCTGTACCAATTACTAGTGGGGAATGGCCAGGATGTTGAGTATCTCCATCCATGGGGTAGTATTGGCTGGGTGCCTCTGGAGCCAGTTTTAATGCCCTGTAGAAAGACCATCTGAGTCTTACTGAGTTCTCTCCAATAAAATGAAAAGTAAAACCTCTGGCCCCAAGTCGAGTAAGGATGTAGACCACAATTGCAAGCAGAGGTTTCTTCATTCTTTTGTGTCTCATTCATTCATTCAGCAAGTATATATTGAATCTGTACTATGTGCCATCGCTGTGCTAAGCACCAGAGATGCAACCATAGATGAGATAGACAAGATTTCTATACTCATAGATGTTTTAGTCTGTTGATGTATATGTGACTCAAAGGTCAAAGTAGCTAGAACTACTCCTCAGTTTTAAAAAGTACTCCTCTACCCCAAATATCACACTAGGTTCAGTTTGGCTACCAGAACCCTCAAGTTGTCATGCATTTGCCCAATCTCTCTCTCTCTCTCTCTCTCTCTCAATCAATGAGAGGCCTGGATTTATAGTCACTAGTAAATATGTACTCTGTGACATGCTCATGGTTGTAGTTCCATCTTTGGACAAAAAAGCAATTTCAAGCTTCTAAGTGAAGACACTTTGCTGTTGGCACATTGGCTAGTCACTTCTTATATGTTAAATAATCTAAGACTTAAAAGAACTTATTAAATTAAAATGAAACAATGAAAGACACAAACACAATCATATCTTGTGAACTAGAATATACATGAGAAGGTTTAAATAATTCACTCTTTTCTTAGAAGAGAGTCAACCAAGATGTAAAATCAACCATCTCTTTATATGCAGGGACTGAGTGTTTTAAGGTTTTATAAAAAGTTCTACAAAGAATCTTCATAGATTTATATAGGCATAGATTGATAAGAAATGTGACCAAATTAGTTTTTTGAGTAAATGAACTCATTAATAAACAAGCAAGCACTTGCGGAGAGCCTATAGATGGAGAATGGAGACTGCTTTGATTCTGAGAATACCTGGAAGTCTGACTTTGAATTTTGGCCAAGATAAGAAAAGTGAGACTTAGGATGTGCTGCTCAAAGTTCAAACTTCCTCCAAAGACAGCTAAGATTTCTTTGTTTGCTGATGGCTTTCACCTGGTTTAACCAGTTAGGCATCCAGGTGACCCTATGTGACCCAAAGAACTTTAAGAAGATCCTTCTAGGAACTTCTGCTTCAGTCCTTCTGAGTTAAGATTCATCATGCAAATCTTTGCAGTTTAGTTCAAAGATGAAGCACATTGCTGTGTGAAAAGATCCCTAGAAAGCTAGTGTCTTGATATCTTTTGGATTCTCAGTGCCGATTGATGTTCTTTTTCTCTTAGTAGATCTAGTGTTTACCTTTAAATAAAAGTCTTATGTAAATATGCTCTAGGAGTCACAGGAATCATTTGAAAAATCTGAGCTTATAACATCTTTGCACCATATATATTTAGCAATACTCACTTTTTAGGAAACTGGTCTGACTCACATCCCCATAGATTAGCTTCACTGCTTTAGGAAGTTCATAGAATATCTAGTCTTATTTGCCTATTTTCTTTCACTAAACATAATGTCATTGAGATTTATTCATGTTGTTGTGTGCATTAGTAGTTCTTTTACATTCATTTCCCTGAAAGGATATGCCACAAATTGTTTATCCATTACTCAGTTGGACACAGATTGTTTCTGAGAGTTATTATGAATAAAAATGTTCTGAATATGCTCGTATAAGTGTTCTTCTTTGTTTATCTGTAGATATGTGTCCTTGTCTCTCTTGGGTATATATGTAGGACTGGAGTTGTTGGGTCATCTATTAAGAATACACTTAACTTTACTGAAAAAGTCCAGATACTTTTCTAGTGTAGATGTGATATTTTATATTTACACCAGTGATTTTTTTATTGAATCATATCCTCATCAACAGTTCTTGGTAAATGTTTTAAATTCAGATATTTTAGTAGATTTGTAGTGTTATCTCTGTAATTTCTTGCATAAAGTTATTCTATGCTTCGATTTGTATAGTTTTATGTCTTGTTTCTGTGTTAATTGATCTTTTCTTTTATATTATATTATCAACTGGAGAACTCACCCAGTGAATTTTTTATTTCTGTTATAGTATTCTTCAGTTACAGACGTTCATGTTATTCTTTATTTTTTTCTGTTTTAATTCTGCCATTGAAATGTGCTATTTATTTCCTCATTATGTTCATGCTTTCATTTATATCCTTAAACATATTAATACTGGCATTTTAAAGTCATTATTTTGCCAATTTGATCAGTTCTATCATTCTGTACAACTGCTTTTGACTGATTTTTTTTCAGTATGAGTAACATTTTCTTACTATTTTGAATGTCTAGTAAGTTTTGTTGTATACTGAACATTATAGATCCTATGATGTTGAATATGTGGACTTGGGGATTTTCTTTAATAAATATATTTTTCCTAGCAAGCAGCATTTTACTTACAGATTAGATTGATCCCTTTCAGGCTCATCTCTGTGTGTGTGTATTTGAAGACATGTTTCGTTGTGTTTGTTTTTACATTTATTAGTGCATTATTGGTATATATGATAGTGGGGCTCATTTTCACATATTCATTTATTCATTATTCATTTATTATTTCACATATTCATTTAGCAGTTTTCTTTATTTCAGTCTCCAGTACTTCCTCTTCAATCCCCAGTACTTCCTTGAGGTTCATCTTTAAGTTTCCTCAGGATGAGGCTCAGGATGAGGCTTGAATATCCTTTACTTAAGGACTAGGTAAATTACATTCCTAAGGCCTACATTTTTTTTTTTTGTGTGTGTGTGTGTGTGTGTATGTGTGTTTTAAGTTAAAAGCCATTATATTCCATCAGGATTCCCAACTCTAAATGCAGCACTGTATGAACTCCAATAATTATTTGATTTTCACCATTTTGGTAGTGTTTTTTCCCCCCAAGATGTATTTCTCCTGGTATTGTGCATACCCTATGTATGCACAGCTTGATACGGGGCCAAGACTAGAGGGGATTCCTCTGCTGATCTCTGCACCTCCTTCTCTACCTCTGACAACATGCCTGGCAAATTCTGGCTTACTTAGCAGCCCCAAATTGCAAATATATCTCTGTAGCTTGGAGAGACTGTTGTTCTTTAACAGGTTTTCCCTTCTGGGCCCCAATCTAGAAACTGCCTTGGAGAAGAAAGTGAAGGCAGTTATTGGGTTCGCTTCTCTAAGGGATTGCAGTCCTCTGCTATCATATGATATTTGGGAGCAATTTATAAATATTTTGTCCAGCTTTAGAGTTATTTATGGCAAGGTGTAATATAATACCAGTTACCAGCTACTCCAATATGCACAGAAACAGGAGACTCTCCATGAGCACCTTTTCATATGCTTACTGACCACATTTCTATCATTTTGTTAAAGTGTTTGTCCAAGTATCTTTACTTTTCTAATCTTTTTAAAAATTGATTTTCAGAAGTTTGTTATACATTCTTTGTTGTTGTTGTTGTTGTTGTTGTGCTGGGAATTGAATCCAGGGTCTTGTGCATACGAGGCAAACACTCTAGCAACTAAGCTATATCCCCAGCCCTTGTTATACATTTAATGGTTTTTGTCATATTTGTTGTACATACTTTCTATACAATAATCAGTCTTTGATCTGTCTTTTAGCTTTCTAAATTGGAAATCAACTTGTACCACCAGGAAAAAAAAATGCCTGGATAACTAGGGTCCTGAGGAGAGTTTTCTTAATAAAAAGTAAGAGTTTCTTGCCCAGTTTCTAGACCTTAGGTAGTTTTTGTTTGTGTGCTTCAGCACTCATTAATTAAAAAGAGGCTGGGTCCTTAGGAAAAAGGAATCACAACAAATGTACATGATAATGATTAACGCAGTTCTTCCTCCAAAAAGATTCAAAGCCATTTGCTCAGGGAACTAAACACTGGAAAAAGAAACTACCAAACATATTGAGGACTTGCACTAATACTACGAAACCCAAAGCATCATCATGTCTGTTCCTACTCTTGGTTATAGTAGGAACAATAACAGCCACATAATAATTGAGATTATATCTAAAGTCAGTCTCAATTCAGTACGTTAGAAGAAGAGATGTACCCTGTTATCATTTATCCAGTTCCCTAATATTAATTGGGATAGAAATACTTGGTAGTTGGCATAATCTCTACACTGTGTACTTGACCTGTGAATTATACCATAATGGATAAGGTCAAGTGGAAACTTCTGAAACTACCTCCTGCAGCTAAGATAGTAAATATTTTATCAGAAGGAAGAGAAAAATGGCAAAAATTATTCCTATCTTTTAGGTGGTACTTCCTACTATATCTCTATTTAATTATCTAAATCTGGCCAATGCAGAAACTAGAATAACTGTAGACTCCTGAGAGCTCAATTGATTAATAGCCTTGCCTGCAACTGCTGTGCAGGATTTGGCATTTTGCTAGAGCAGATTAATATAGTTTGATGTATTTGCAGCCATCCTACATGAGAAAAGGATTAGAAAGAGTGTTTCTGTGGAATAGAAAACAGCACACAGTTATGGTCTTGAACTTGTCCTGGATTAATATTTCTGCTATCTATCATAATAGGGTCCAAAGGGTCTGTATCATCTGGACATTCCAGTAGAATATCTCAGGTGTGGAGGATGCTGCCACCAGAAGTTGAAAAACCATACCAAGTTTGTTTCCTTTCCCATGGTGGGAAGTGCACAATGTAATAATTTGTCCTTTAATTTGAACATGTCTCAGAAAGTCCCTGACCACTAGGCCCTGGAAAAATTTTACTAAGGTGTCAGGCCTCTAAATTGTTCTCAAGTTTATCCCTCTAGCATCTGTACTATATGGGCTTTGCCAAGTCTTTTAATGTCCTAGCCTCTTGTTATCTGGCCTAATTAATGAGATAGCTTTAATGTAGTCAAGTCTATATGGCACAAGTAGAAGGATTTCTTGCACCTCTGCATGAATCTGCTGCAGAATCCTTCCCTGTAGGACCCACTATAAACTGGCAATGCTGCATAATCCTTTCCTGTGGGACCCACTATAAACTAGAAACAATCCAGGAGCACAATCTGGACATTCCCAAGAATATCACATTGATTAATTATATAGATTACATCATGATAAGTTATAGGTATTAATTATATAGATTGCATCATGATAAGTTAAGGCAGACCAAACAAAAATGTAAGTTGGAATGATATCTCAGGATTGAGCATTTGAAGAATGAGAGGGAACAAACTATATGCAAGACTCCATAGCATGAACTCCTGTGTTATCAGATATTGTTTCAATAATACCCCTCTTTCAGTTCATACATGAAGTATCCTTGTGACCAGCTAACGGAGAATAAAAGCTTGAGTTCCTTGCATTTGGATGCAAGTATAAAATGGTCAATGACTTCAAGGCTTAACTAGGATGAGGAAAAAACAGTAATGAATACATAATTCTTCTAACAGTGTGCAGGTTGTTCCCTTGGTTGGACACAGAACTTACCCATGATTAAGTGACGTAGGATAGTAGATCAGAGACAAGAATAGCAAAGTTGATTGTGATTGCGGAAGGAGAAATATAGGAAGATTGAAGACAAGAAAATCTGGAGTAGATGGATGTAGATAAGCACATGCGAACGGGAACAAAGTGAACTGATGATCGGATTCTATCACAGAGACCGTCCTTCATGGAAGACACACTAAGTAAGACACACAAGTAAGCAAAATGACTTTGGCAAGGCTAAAATTAGCATTTGGGAAAACCAAGCACATAGAGTACAAAAATTTAAGGAAGAACTCACTCTTGGATGCTGTCCCTAGAATGAGTGCCTTTTAAAAATGTTGTGACCTAGAAACCTCTCTTACCTCACTTTAGTCAAGGGATGCCAACCAGGTTCTCTCATTGTTTGAGTAATTGAATCAGCCATGGTGGCTGCAAAACATGGGCCCCCATTTGCCAAGGCTTTTCTAGTTACTACTTCTATATTTTTAACCTGCTATCAACAATCATAAGCACTTGATATGATATCATCCCTCAAGTAAACAAATTGGTCATTGGTGGCAAGGTGACTATGTTGAGCACCTTTCAGCTTGGAAGGGCCAGTGTTTCATTCAAGTAGGAACAGATACCCATTCCAGGTGTATGTTTACTTTTTCACCTCACAAAGGCTCAATCGACAGTACTTTCCAAAGGTGAACGTATGATCCACCAGCATAGGATATCATCAAAATAGGGACCCGTTTGAGAAAAAAAAGAGAGAGTTATGAAAGTGGTCCCATGACCATGAAAATCCCTTGTTACATTACATACCACACCACCTAGAAGGTGCCAGTTGTAGAATGCTGCAAATAGTGTCTAGAGGCATAGCTTGGAGGTGAAAATTTTATAAGGGGGTAGCACCATCTTTCAGGACTTTGTTTATGCCTTCAATAGGAAGAAAAAAATAATTGGTTCAGGAATTAAGTAATAGAAATAGAAATAGCCCTTTTCTCCATTATTCAAATGATCAACTCAGGGTATTTGTGCCTCTATCCCCATAACTCTGTGCTTTAAGCTTCGTCTTTTTTAAAGTCTTCGTCCTTGAAGGGAGAATATTTCTGCTAAAGAAGAGAAAAGCTGATTGATGTTTGGACATTGTAGGCTCTAATATCCAGGGCTCATCAAACAAGAAGAGGAGTTACCATCTTAGCAAGGATAATTGATTCTAATCAATATATGAGACATTACTGATAACTAGATGACCCATTTAGGCGCTGTTGGAAACACTTTTGCCCAATTTTGATGGAAAGTTGACAACTCTCAAGCAACTTCAATCTGAAAAGAGCATTGTAACTGGGATTGACAGAGTTGCTATCTAAGTTCCGAGGAATTTGGAATGAGCAGTCTTAGACCAACTGCAAGAATTACAGTTCACATCATTAACCTCCCTGTTCTAAGTTTTCTTTAGGAAAGGGGATTCCCCATCTCAGGGGAGCTGTCCCTCAAACAAGTATGAAGGAGTAGTGGTCATGGCATAAGGAATGGGCTGTGGTAGACATAAGGATGTACCTCCGTCTTCAAGGAAGGACTTCTGGCCTGGAGCTTATAGCTGTCAGGAGGGCTGCTGGCCTGGAGCTTATAGCTGTCAGTTCCTTCAAGATTTGCCTTAGCTACAGAAAGCCGCATGGGTCACACTCTACTTGAGGCTGAGTGATCAAAGCAGAGTTTTAAAGGTTCAGTTATTTTGGCCCAAAGCACAGTAACTGTGATGGGGTTGAAAGAGGCTATCTTTGGGACAACTTGACTTGTTCATCTGCCCTGTCCTACTTCCTTCTGCTCTTCTGCCACATGAGTTGATCCCAAGAGTACACCTTAGAAGACCTTCCCACAACTGAAATTGTCTGAGCTTGCCTCCTCTAGTAGTTGTCTACTGCTTTAAATGGAAATTCAGTTGTTTCCAATAACTGGTTGACTTCTTTTTCATCCATTTTATGAAATCAAAGTAAAATTCTTGGAAGCTCATTCATCACATTGTGAATACTGTTGTAAATTCAGTTAAGAAGTTCACCACTGAAGATAAAGTTATTTGTTTCATGGGGGAAATATGAGTATAAATTTTAGTGAAATGCAGCATCATTATAAACAAAATATTATTACCTAATTAAGAAACACATGATACAAAAATACAGAATTTGTTACAGCATATTTTTAATTTAGGAGTTGGCTCTTTTGTGTCTCATAAAGAGCTAGATAGTAAACATTTTAGACTTTGCAGGCTATACGGTCTTTGTCACACTTAATAAACTGTGTTGTTTTGTGCAAAAGCAGACTGCAATCCATAAACAAAAAAGAGTATGGCTGAGTCCCAATAAAATTGCATTGACAAAAACAGGCAGTATTCCAAATTTGGCCAGACAACTGTAGTTTGCCAACTCCTATCCTAATTCATCAGCACCCAAATGAGGTCTAACATTTTATCAATCAAAACCAGAAACTATGCTCAAAATTTAAAAATATATTTATACAAACTCAGAGTATTGAAACAGTGTTTAAAAAGAAATGAAACTCATACCTAATACAAAAAGTATAATAGCATGGCTTCTATTATCTTTTTGTACTCAATATCCATCATAGCTGATAAGTGCTTGAACATCTGAAAAACTACTTGACAAATTAACCTAAGTGTTCTGTAACAATATTAAATTTATTTTGAAATGACTCCTCTAAAATCTGACTTATTTCTTTCAAAATTAGTTAGAAAATTTTAATCAGTATGTTCAGAAATGGAGTGCCAAAAAATTCAGTGTTTGAAGATATTGGCATTTTACAATCACTGAAAAAGAGATTGCAAGCATGAGAGACTGGAATTTATCCTTGCAAAAGCATGAGACTATCTGAATAAATTAAAATTTTGAACTCAATGTACAAGATTCAGTTTTAAAATTCAAAAACTATATTTTTAAGTGTCTCAACTTGCATGAAGAATCCTTTGATACAGCTCGTATTTTAAATTAGATAATGTATATTTTACATTGAAATGTAATGAAATTGAGATGTCTATGATTTTATATCATGCAAATTTTGTGAAACATTGAAGAGATCACAGATAGTGACAAATTACTTCATAAAATTTTATTCCATAAGAATATTTGTTGAAGGCAGATCCTCTAAATGGTGAAAAAATATAGCATCCATGAAAATATATATTAAATAGAACAGAGAATTATCTCCATTCAGCAGGATTTTCTTGTAAGCTTATTAGGTAACAAGCACTCATCCCATTTTTCCTTAAAAAAAACAATATTTTTTAAAAAGAAGACCGATTGAAGTCAAATTTACAAAAATGCAAATTGGAATATTGCAGTCATTTAAATATAAAAAATTATACTCTGGGGAAAAAGTTCAATCTTCAGAAAACTACCAGATATAGTATTAAAAATGGACACAAATAAGAAACTGATTAAAGCAAATGAGTATGTATAAAAAACAATTATTTTATTTGTATTTTAAGATACTCACTGTAACATTTTTTTGCATATTTTACATAGAATTTATTTTAGAAACAATTTTATTTTTGAAAACATGTTTGAAACAAACAGTTTTATGGGTTAATTAGAATAATAATTCGTTGGTGGCTGGGGTGGTGCATGCTTACAATCCCAGTGGCTTTGGGGGCTAACGGAGAAGAACTTGGCAACTTCAAAGCCAGCCTCAGTCAAGAAGCAAGGTGCTTAGCAACTCAGTGAGACCATGTCTCTAAGTAAAATGCAAAATAGAACTGGGGATGTGGCTCAGTGGTCAAGTGCCCCTGAGTTCAATCGCTCATTCCCCCCCCAATAAATAAATAATAATTTTTTAAAAAGAATAATAATTTGTCCATCTATATGTATTTAAATTATATAATTATAATTGCTTTTAGTCCCTCTTTTTATTCCAAAACCATCCTGTTTTGAATATAAATTATTTGTGCCTTTGGGACATTTTTTCAGCAAAGTCAAAAGATATTCTTTAGAACTTTTCTCTTTTCATGGCAAAGAATGAAAGAAATCTAACAATTTCCATTTGATATCTCTGATCATGTCACAGACATAATCTCATCTAACACTCATAACAACCCTGCTCTTGATGTTATTTTCCCTGTTTAAAATACAAGAAAAATGAGGTTTAATAGGACTTGTAAGGTAAAGTAACTTAGGGAAGATCACATAACTGTTGATTTACAAGAAAAGGTGAAAACTTGGAGTTTTACCTATCTTTGAAGTCTGAGAATGGAAGTACTATGACATATTTTGAAAGAGATTCTTAGGATTATTATTAAAATTGTTATTATCTGACTGTAAAATTGGAATACAGGAATATTGTTGTTGTTAAAGTCTGGGGTGTCAACATAAAGGAATTGTTTTGGTAGTGTTTTAGTTCTTTCCTCAATGCATTTTCTATGTATAATGGTGTATATTTAAGCAATTAAAATCATATGATATATTTGTTTAGTTTAATATCATAAATTGTTGACACCCAAATATCCAAATAGCTTTAGGATATTGTCAATAGAGAACCTTCATCTTGTTCCAAAAGTGTTGATCTTTTCTCTTAATAATCTCAGAAGAATAGCCCTACAAAGAAAATGATCTCACAATAAATAAATGGATGGATTTTTTTTTATAAAATATTACATTCCCACTTGGCTCCATTGAAGGGTCTTTCACTAGAGCCCTATTTCTTGAGAGCAGAGGCCAGGATTTGCTTTACTTTGTGATTGAGCCACACAGCATAGCTGCTTAAATTTAGCAGGTACTTTAGAGAGATTTGTAGAACTGAAATGCACTTTTCTGTCTGAAAAATCTTTCATGGCTCTTGTAAGTAATGTTGAAATTCTTGAGTAGCTGACATATGTAATTAGAGGAGGTCTGAATAGAAAAAATTTGTAAGATAGTTTATAGTATTACTTTCTATCAAAAATTGCTGATAATTTGAAGACTATTTTTTTTCTGGAAAAAGAAGTCTTTCTCAAATGTAGACTAACTCTAGACATTTATCAAGATAACTACACCTCCCATGTATATAATGAATCCCTAAGCACTCATCATTATGAGCAGTATATATAATTATATTTACTTTTTATTGTGAATAGTGGAATAAGAAAAATATTCTTTTGGTTTTGTTGGCTTATTGCTCAGTTTGGCATTTACCTCTGGTTTGTATGTATGGATAATAATCTGAGCTAGGCAAAATAGCTTGTCTTTATAATGTCAATTGTATTTTTTCCAAGTCTCCTTGGATTTTCAATGATTTTATTCCAGAAAATTTTTATTATTTGCATTAATGACCTCATTTCACTTGTACTAAATTAAGAAATTTCTAGAAATGAAGAGATTGATTTTACTTTGGATAGAGCTTCTTATTATTTCACTGCAGGAGTCAGACAGACATAGGTACCCATTATAATTCAAACTTTTCACTTATTTGAGCCTCAGGTTTCTATTTGTGTGATATTCTAACTACTTCTTACTGGTGCTTTGAGGATTCTGTAAGGTTATAGGCAAAGACTTAGGCAAAGAACTAGCAAACACAAAGAAAACAAAAAGAAAGTTGTTGAGACTGGTTGGGAGGTGGGGAATGGAGAAATGTTGGTCAGAGGATGCAAGTTTCAGATAGACAAGAGGAATAAGTTTTTGAGATCTATTGTATAGCATAGTGGCTATAGTTAATGTGGTCTGTATTTCAAAATTGCCGAGAGTAAATTTCAAATGTTCTCTCCATAAAAAATGACAAGTATATGAGATTATGGATATATTACTCAGTTTGACTTTTTTTTTATTTCACAATATACACATATATCAAAACATTGCATTGTCCCCCATAAATGTAAAAAATATTATTTATCAATTAAAATTTTTAAAGAAAATTGTTTTCATTTCCTTTTCTGAAAGTACAAAATATAAGAAAAAGAAAAGAAATTTTTAAACACTAAGGCTTGCAAGCTTCTCACAGAAACTGCAAATTCATCAAGAATCACATTCTGTAACATGGACACAGAATTCTCAAAGTATAGAACTCCAGCTAAAAATGTCACTACGATCAGAGGTAAGAAAAAATAAAGAGGACTATTTGGTATTTTATAGGAAATATTCTAGAATAGTATTCATAACCCAGGTGAGGAGGAGAAAACAGAGCCATAGGGAGGTGAACTCGGAGTCAGCCCCAGTCAGCAGACACCACGGACCCAAGCCCTGCCTGAATGGGAAACACATCCAACAGAGTGGATTTTTTAAGCACAGGCCACTATGCTCTGGAGACATCTGCTTCCCAACAGTGCCTGGGAGGGCTGGGGAAAGATTCCTGATGGGTGAGCTGAACTGTGAAGGGAGATTGGAGGGAGCTAGGTAAAGAATGTGCATTCAAGGCAGTGGAAACAGCATGAGCAAAGGTAGGGGGGAATGTGGTATTTCAGATAGCTAGAAATACACTGTGTCTGGAGCTTAAGTGTTGCATGAAGAATAGTGGAGCCAAAGTTGGGGCAGGAACCAGGGACCAGACCATAAATGGTCCTCTCTGCCAGGCCGTAGTTCTGGTTACATATACATGCTTGTGTTTCCCCAGATGTACCACCATCTTAATTGGCTTGGGCTGCTATAAAAGAGTACCATTGACTGGGTGACTTAGACAACAAACATTCTTTTCTCACAATTTTAAAGTTGGAACTTGGAGATCAGGATGCCACCATGGTTGGGTTCTTGGTGAGGGCACTCCCCTTGGTTCACAGATGACTGTGTGTCTGGCTTCTTCCTGTTTCCTCATGTGAAAGAAAGTAGGGGGGGAGGAGGAGGAGGAGGAGGAGGAGGAGGAGGAGGAGGAGGAGGAGGAGGAGGGAAGAGAAGAAAGCTTGCATAAGTTTGTTCCTATTTTTCACTATAAAGACACTAATCCCATCATAAAGGGCTCCACGCTTGTGACCTATTTACCTCCCAAAGGCCCCATCTCCAAATACTGTTATAGAGGAGATTAGGGTTTTCCACATACGAATTCTGTAGCAACCACCCTCTCTATTAACTGTGTTACTGGCCTTCTTCTCATCCTTATAGGGTCTGGCCATTCCTATTTGAGGTTCTTTGCACGGCCATAGCCTCTGCTTTAGATGTACCCATTCTCCCAAATTTTGCTGTGGCTAGCTTCTTCTTATCACTCAAATCTCAAGGCAAATCTACTCTTATTTTTATCTCTAGATAGTTTTCCCCTAACCACTCTCAATTCTCATCATTCTGCTTTCTTTCTTATAACACTTATGATTTGGAATTGTATCATATTTTCTTTTTTATTTTGCATTAGCCCCCTCCCCTGTTGGAAGAAAAACTACATGAAAATAAGAAATTTTTCTGTGTTGTTCATGTCTATATTTCTACTACCTAGAACTGTTCATGGCAAATATTAACATCTAATAGACAAACCACAGGTTGTTCTCTCTGCTAGGAAGTCCCATCATTATTATAACAAGCCAATTCCAACTTTTAAGATGTATCTAGGAGTTATTTAGAAAGTAGTTATGTTCTCCTACTTCATTGGCTCCAGAATCCCAGAATGAGGTGATATTTTAAAATATTCTAAGGAAGAATGTGCAACTATAAAGAATACAAGTAACAATAAACATTGGAAAGGATGTGGAGGGGAATATACTCTCATACATTGCTGATGGGACTGCAATTGGTGCAACCACTCTGGAAAGCAGTATGGATATTTCTTAGAAAACTTGGACTAGAACCACAATTTGATCCATTTATTCCATTTCTTCATCTATATCCAAAGGACCTAAGATCAGCCTACTATAGTGATGCAGCCACATCAGTGTTTATAGCAGCTCAAGTCACATTACCCAAGCTATAAAACCAATCTAGGAGTCCTTCAACAAATGAATGGATAAAGAAAAAAAATTATATATATATATATATATATATATATATATATATATATATATATATATATAAAATAAAGAAGAATGAAATTATGGCATTTGCCAGTAAATGGATGAAACTGGAGACTATCATGCTAAGCAAAATACGCCAGTCCCACAAAACCTAAGGCTGAATATTCTCTCTGATATGTGGATGCCAAATGACAACAAGGGAGCATGGGGAGGAGAATAGAAGACCATTGGATTAGACAAAGGGGGAGTGAACAGAAAGGATGGAGAGGGCAATAGGAAGGACAGTGGAATTAATCAGACACAACTTTCCTATCCTTGTGTTTGAATATAAGACAACTCCACATCAGGTACACCCACAAGAGTAGGATATTAATTAGAATGTTATACTCCATGTATATATAATATGCCAAAATACATTCTACTGTCATGTATAGAACAAAAAAGAACAAATAAAATGAAATTTCAAAGAATACAATATTTTGAGAAGTTCATTGGTTTAGACAAATGGGAATGAAGGGAACGGAGAGACGATGGGAATAGGAAAGACAGTAGAATGAATTGGACATAACTTTCTTATATTCGTGTATGAATACATGACCAGTGAAACTCTACATCGTGTACAACTGCAAGAATGAGAAGCTAGTGAGAATAAATTATACTCCATGTATGTGTAATATGTCAAAATACATTCTACTGTCGCGTATATCTAAAAAAGTACAAATTAAAAAAAAAAGTAAAATAATGAAAAGAAAAAATAAATGAGGGGCTAGAGATGTGGCTCAAGCGGTAGCGCGCTTGCCTGGCATGCGTGCGGCCCGGGTTCGATCCTCAGCACCACATAAAAAGACGTTGTGTCCGCCGAGAACTAAAAAATAAATGAATATTTAAAAAAAAAGAAAAAATAAATGAAATAAAATATTCTGAAAGAATAACTTATATATGTTCCTGTTTTAATCAGACTGCACTTTAATCATCTGTTTGTCTTCTCTAGTTCATTAATTCCCTGAAAGCAGGAACTATGTCAGCTAGTTATCTTATCAAAAGCCTCGCACAGACCCTGCAGAACACTAGCTGCTCTAATTGTGGGCTTATTGCAGAGGGATGGTGAATAAATGGAGGTGGACTGGAGGGACTGAGACTAGAGGTAGCAAGAGCAGACCAGAGCCTCTGGTAGCCACTGTTAGGAATCTCATCTTTGAAAGCATCCTCACACATTCACAAAGATGGCAGTGATTTATAACAGTGAAAGATGAGAAACAAGCCACATTATAATCAAAAGGGAAATGGTAAAATTATATAGCTTGCCTCTTTATAATTAAATACTAAGCAGCCATTAAAAATATCCAATGTATTCATATGTACTGAAATGGAAATATATTGTAATAGTTCATGAAAGGAAAAATGTGAGAATCTTATTTAAGCATGTTCCATTTGTATAAAAATAATGATCAAACCCTACATCTTTTCATCTGTACATGATTTTATGTGCAAATATAAAGGAACAAGAGCTAAAAGGCTATGCACCAAAAGTTTAATAGTAGTTATATCAGTGGAAAGAGAAAGATTGGGTGGGATGAGGTGGTAAGAAGAGAGACAGTTTACCCTTTGTATTTTTGTATTGTTTGGATCTTTCTAATTTCTTACATAATTTAAATAGTTTTAGGAGTCCATGTCACTAATATATGCAAGAAGTTGGGATTTGTACAATGACAATTATGCAAACAAAACATCCTTGAGATTAGTTGGAAGTGAGAATCACAGAACTTGATGAACAATGAGTTGTAGGAAATCAAAGAGAAGGAAAAGCCTAATGTGCTCAGGATTTTAACTTTGATACTTGAAGAGATACTGGTTTCAAGGCAGTGTGTGTGGGGTTTAGATGAAAAAGCGTTCAGTCAAGGCAGATTGAGTCGGAGGTGCTCATAGAATTTCCAAATGGACAAACTCACTTGTGGGTTGAATATACAGGACTGGAGTAGTGGATAAAGATTGGGAATTCTAAAAATGGAGATTTAGGAATCAACACAGATTAGATATTGAAGCTTGAGAGTTAGGGAGTTGGTTCATCAGAGGCTATAAGTCCAGGGGATCGATAAATTGCTAAAAACTAAATGTAAAATTTGTGAATATGTCTCTCTATCTCCAACTTTGTCTTCTCTCTGAAAGAGTTCATGGTTTTCAACAAATTTTTAAAAGAGGTTTACAACAAAGAAGATTGAGAGACATCAGGAAAATGGTCACTAGCTGATGAATAAACTCTGAGGAAAACCAAAGAGGGGAACTCACTCAACAGGAGGGTAGCAAAGACAAATCATGACTGACGCTTGGAAGGACACCAGCTCCAAGGAGATATTAAGACCTTAAGAAAGTTAAGGGCATTGAAGTGGAAAAGAAAACATCAAGACAAAGTTGGAATTTCTGAAAGGATTCATGGTTTTCAACAAATTTTTAAAAGTGATTTACAATAAAGAGGAGGAAATTCTTCAGGGAAGGCCAATAAATGAAATCTTCCTGCAAAGTAGAGAATAAGAATAATTTAAAGCTACATTCCAGCCACCAAACAAAGACTTCATTAGTCAACACAAATGAAATGAAAAAGGGGAATGTAAGATGTCTGTTTATTCACAAAATTCCTGTCTTGCCTTGAAATTGTGTTCTTTGTTGCTTGTTTTTTTTAATTTTTGTTTTTATTTGCATAGAAATTGTGGAAACAATCTAGTTATGCTATTGGCTTATGACTCAGCCAAAAATCAGAGAATTTTCACATAGCCAAATGCTTGACAGGAGGCTGTTACATGGTGACATGTGTTTTATGTAATGAAAACAACCTTCAATAAGGGTTCTTAAAAAAAATGTTAAGTAACTTGACACTGTGCTATGTGCATGTTTCTATACACATATTACTAAATGCAGTCTCCTAAAAGCTAGTAATTGGCCAATCCAGAATATGCATTTAGGAAGTTCAGCTCTTGATGTGTGTTTCTTAACAACAGAACCACTTCTTCTCTGGAGGGGTTAGGACATGACATGATACTAACCCGGTACCTATTTGGTTAAGTCATATTGTCTTCCAAGAATTTCTGAGTAAGTATTTCAAATAGCATGATGCTGTAAAAATAAAAAAATCTGAAATATTTTCTCCTAGATGCCTAAGCCAAGAGTCTTTGGAGGTCTTAGAGAAGGACAAGATGAGCAAGGTGGCCCAGCAGGGAGTCAGTGCCTAGACACAAAGAGCCTCAGGACTCTGACCAGTGAGGAAAAGCATCCCTCAATTTAGTGTGGGTTGCCTTGGAGATGAGTTAGGAGAGTTGGTCCTAAAATCCCAATGGAAATTTTATTACTTATTTTAAGTATTTATATTTAGTTTTTGTTTCATTTCAGTTCATTTTTGCATTTTCCCATTTTCCTGCAGTAGGTTCCTGCTCCTATGTACTTTCTCTCCAGGATCCCACATTTAGTCATAATGGGTTGCACACACATTAAGAATTTGTCTCTAATATCTTCAATGTCCTGAGTCATGCTGTGATGTGAAAACTATAACTGTTACAAAGAACAGATGATCTGTGAGTCAGGAATTTCTGCCAAATGAAAACACCAAATAAAGTCCTTTCATGGAAAATTATTTAAAGGGAGTAAAAAGAGTAAATGCAAGACAGAGCTATTTGTTAGCAAGCCACCCAATTGCTTGACTACTTTTGAGTCAGTTTCAATAGAAGGGTTACTCAATTTCTTCCCAGCACAAGGTAAGAAATTTTTATGTCCAAGCAAAGAACCAAATAGAAACCAAATAGGCTTTTTTTTTTTTTTTCATGCTATATTCAGACAGCATCCCTGGAGATGTTCCAGTCACTGAATTAGGATGTTCAGACAGCTTGACAAAGCCCATCTTCCCTTTTATTTAAAGTGAAAATTGAAATGAATACACCTCACATTGTTCTGTATACTCTCATAGCCTTTCATATTTTGAGGTCTCTACTGGAAACTACATAAACCTCAGAGGTAAGAGATTTGGCACATAGCACTAATGTGTTGATTTTTAAACACTCTTCCCTTGACAAGTCAAGCTTTTTCATAAATCTTCTAGCTCAACAATTTAGGTTTTACTTTTTCTTTCTTACCATACAGTGATCAGTGAAAAAGCAGCAGCAGGAGAGAAAATGAAGAGAAGTAATAGACCCAAATTATCTACACTTCTAATCTTTAGTGATGCCTCATGATCAAATAAGATAATGTTGTGTGGCAGGGCTTTGAAACCTGTAGCATTCAGCAAATGTCGCATATTGTCATAATTCATGATGCTGGTCACGAAATATATTATTATGATTTTTTGTTCTGTTTCTCAGATCTTACATGTAAAATTGAAGGAGATGGCAGTATGATTCAGTGGAAATAGAACTGGCCTGAGTATAGAGAATTTAGCTTCAAGTTTGTTTTTTTATGGATTTTATGAATTTCAGCAATAATTGTCATCTTGATTTTATTTCATAGCAATGAAATGTTTCTTAGTTCTCAATAGAAACAAAAAAGGCATAAGAAGTAACTTTTTAAAAACTTTTAAAATTTTATTTTATTGGTGTACAACCAGAGATATGAAAAATTATGCTCTATGTGTATAATATGAATTGTAGTGCATTTGGTTATCATATTGAACAAATCAAAATTTAAAAAATTCATCTAGAAAGGAGGAAAGTTAATTACTATAAAGAATGAAATAAACCTGAATAGTTTCTGGAAAAAAAATTATTTTATTAGTTCTTCCTAGGTACACATGAGAGAAGAATCCATTTTGATAAAATTATATAAGCATAGGATCTATATTATTCTAATTAGGACCCCATTCTTGTGGGTGTTCACAATGGTGGAGTTCATGTAGGTATTTTTATAGTACAATGAGTAACTTATAAATGAGTTAATACTAGAGAAGTAATCCTCTTCCAGAGAAAAGTACAAGCAAAATCCAGTGAAAAATACTTCTTAAGATTATGTTTTATTATAATAGACACTCAGAAATGACCAGAATGCTGATCACTGTTCATTTTTAGATATTTTAAGTATGAATTATTTAAAATTTAGGCAGAGTAATGAAAATACATTTATCACACAATTTTATCATATCTTAATATTTTATCATACATGATTTAAATCACTATTTTAAGTAACATAAATAAAAGAAAGCCTCTCTGATTTCTTTTTCTTTCTTCTCCAAAAGGTAATTGTTTTCCTGAAACCAACATTTATATATATTTTTGAGCAATTTCTACATAATTATTGTCCATATACAGTATTATATTACTTTACATGTCATTTTGTGTAGATATTATCAAGTGGTATATATAATTCTGAAATTAGTCATTCAGTTTAACATTATTTTTATCTGTTTTATCCATATTATAGTGTTGTAGATCATGCATTTTAATTTCTCCATGGTGTTCTAGTATAGAAATAATGGTTATACGTCCTTTGATGAACATTTAGGTTGCCACCTAAATTTTCACATTGCTAACAATGCTACAATGATCAGTCTTGCACATATCTCCTTGTGCATAAATGTGAGAATTTCCCTAGGATTTATATCTAGACATGGAATTTCTAATTGAAATTTATGTACATTTTTAAACTTATTATATATTGTCAAATCATTCTCCAGAAAGCCTGTACCCATTCCAAATCCTATCATTTATATGAGAATTTTCCTTGCTCCATGTCCATGATATTATTTGTATCAACAAATTGTAATTATCTGCCAATTTGATAGGGTGGGTAGTGTGCAAATGGGAAGCAAAGAAATGGTACCATATTTTTATTTAACTTTCATGTTTTTTTATTACTAGTGAAGTCAAGCATTTTTGAACATAATAATGGGTCTTTGTTTTTCTCTATGGTGAATTTCTTTCGTCATATTGTTTGTCTGTATTTTCAATGGATTTTTGTCTTTGTATTGATTTGAGTTGCAAAAATATCTTTTCTCAGGTTGTGGTTTGCCTTTTTCTTTGTTTATGGTCTTTTATGAAACAGAGAGCTTAATGTCAGATTTAACAACCTTTCGCTTATGGTTTTCACTCTTTGTCTCATTTTGCCATCATTTCCTTCCTGAAGTCATAAATATATTTTCAATATGTTCTTTAGAAAGTTTTAAAGATTTATTATTTAGCATTACATCTTTCATCCATCTGGAATTTACTTTCATGGTGATATGAAATATGACTAATTTTATTCTTTTCCATAATGATAACTGATTAGTAATGCCAACTGTCATGACATTTTTATCTTTGTGTGAGTCTGTTTCTGTGTTCTCTGGTCTCTTATGTTACTTCATTTCTTTCTTCTTTTATCCTTACCAGACTGTGTGACTGAGTTAGTCTAACTTTGCAATTGGATATACATAGAATCTGAGGCAAGGCCTTGCCCATGCCATCTACATAAACTTGGCAACTTGCTCTTTTGTATGTGTCTTATGATCAGCTTTCCTATTTAGTCCAAAGAAAAAGTTTCAGAATTTTAAAATAAAAATGCATTTTATTTATAGATCAGTTAGGAGAGAAAATGATATCTTTAAAATATTGCATCATTAGGACCATGAATATTTATTTCATTCAGTTTACTGTGTCTTCTCTTGGTGTCTGTCACTACTTCCTTTTTCTTCAGGATAGTGCTTATTATGTGACTCTCCAAAAGTTTACTTATCTATTGTTGATGGACATTGGATTCTTTCTAGTTTATAGCTATTAGGAATAAATCTGCTATGAACATGTTATATATGAACTTAAGTAGACATAAGGACATTTTTGGACATATACTCAAGTATATAGGTGCATAATCAAAAGGTACAAAAATTATTAGCTTCAGTAGATATTGCAAAATATTTTTCTTCTGTAAATGTAAAAATTCAAATTCTCAACAGCATTGTAAGAATCCTCCAGGTACCCTAAAGTCTCATCAGTTTTGACATTGTCAATATTTTAAATTCATCTCTTCTGGTGGTATGTTCTTATATCTCATTGTGGTTTTAATTGGTGAGATTCTTGACTGCTTCCTCCTGTATTATGATTTTATAAAAATCAACTGCTTCCTAAAACTCATTTGTGGGGAAGAGACATTACACTTAACTCTTAGTATAACAAAGAATAAATACAATATCAAGTTAATCCCTGATTCACTGAAATCTTAACTAAATCAATAAACGACTTGTCTAAAATGTCTAGGCTGAAGCCCACGGAATTATTATTAAGGGTCCTTGAGTTCTACCCCCCTTAGGTCATGCCCTTAAACATTACAGAAAGGAGTAGATTTTAAGGTTTAATGGCTCACAAATCTTGGACTTTGCATTTTTCCAATTTCATCATTTAAGCTAAATATTATTATATTTACCTTTTTTATTTATTTTGACAAAATAAAACATCTTCATAAAATAGGCCCCAAACCCATAATCACTTCTCAGTAATAGTCAAGAACATGGAAGGCTGGCTTAGATCAAGCACACTGCTATTCAATGGTGAGTCACAGGACATAAAATGTACAATCAGACCAGATCAGATCTTATATTTTATAGTCTCCTAGAAAATACTTTCTATCAGTCCAATGGTCAGGACTAAATGTGTTTGTCACACAAGGATGAAAAGCCAAATTGAAGCAATATTCCTGAATCATCCATCCTAGAGGCTGTTAAGCTAAGTCTTATAAAACATGACCTCGTAATACCTAGAAGTGCCTTCTACTTCTATAACCAATTACCAAGTGCCTAATCTGAGTCCACTATACAAGCCAGACATTTGTTATGGTACATAACAAATATTAAAGCACAAGCACAAAGTAGCCAGGAATGGCTTATTTCAATTTAAAAAATGTTTCCCTTAGATTTCTTCTCATTTGTAAAACTAGAAAATACTATTATGAAGTCATTGGGGACAGTCCCCTGCCTTTGAGTTCATAACACCTTATTATGAACTATTTAAGATAAAGAAATAAAAACCTAAAAGACCTAAACAGCTTTCTCAAAATTATGCAAATAGCAAAGGACACAATAGAAGGTTTTAAGGGCAATCCTTTTATTTCTTGGTAAAATATATTCTGTGTTGTTTCCCATAAAATTATGTGGAAGAGTGAAAGGGAGTATAAATGGTATGAACAAAGCAGAATACTCATGCAATGAATTTCTGCAAAATCTACCTTTCTATAGTTCTAGCCAACTTTGACCAGTTGAAAATTTTCTCACACGAAAGGCCAAATAGCAAAAATCATATGATATATGTTTTCTTTTGTTTGTAAACAGTATCATTTTGTCAGTTAATAACTAGAAATAGAAGTAAAAGCAATGTTAAGAATCTCTAGTCAGTTATCCAGAACTAGGTTGAGAGGCGGCTATGGCTAATTTGGTACCTATAATGAATATTGCTTTGCTAAGGTCACTATGAACTACTGACAAATTTAATAAAGTATATGCATGGTTTAGGTATTCAAAACTTTAAAAAATTGCTAATATAAATTAAAGATGATATAAATGAGGAAATACGTTATAAATTTTCTCCCAATTATCAATAGATTAAATGCAATTTCATTAGTCCTATTTTTTCCCTTATAACTTTATTATCATTGGATGTTAGTTTTCTCATTTTGAAGAAACCATATTTTTCAGAACGTTAAAATGGAATAGATTTTTATCTTCTAGAATTATCTCCTATTCTCTTTCACAGGTTATGGATTAGATGTTCTCTAGGATTTCCTTCTATTATTGTGGTCCAAAAAATCTATATTGACTAGATTTCTCAAATGCTTATATCACACACTAGTGGCAAATATTTAAAATTATGTGTTGTGATGGATAGATTGATGGACAGATAGAAACATAGATAGATTCCTGGGACAGGGTCTCTAATTCTCCTGAGATTGATTTTCAACTAACTGATATTAGAATAATGCTCCACAGCCCTGGAATCTATTTTTTTTTTAATTTGCTATGAATTGCATTAAGTGTCTTAGGATGGAATCATTTCATGGCAGTGTTTTCTCCCAATACATAGACGCAGCCCAGACATAGGTGCATTTAAATTTATCACTGTATATAATGTTAAATAAATTTGTGAATACATATGTATACATTTTTATAAAAAAGAAATATCACAATATTAAAATTTAAAAAAATTATGTGTTGTGGCAGATTTGGGCAAATTATCTTTTAATTAGTCTCCAATTATAAATTTAAAATAGAACATATATACTTATGATTCATTCTTAAGAAGCTTATAGTACTATACTTTGGCAACTAAATTGCAAGAACCTTAAGGGATGACATCATGTCAATTTGTGCAAAAACAAGTCTAATTATATATCTTATGTATTTATCCACATAGTTACAATTTGGGGGGCTCTTCACTCTTTAATGATAAATACATATTTTCATCTGGCATCATATTTCTTCTAAATAAAATACTTCCTTTGACATTTTTTGTAGTGTGTACCTACTGATATTAAATTATTTCAGCTTTTGGATGCTATAAAATATATTTCTTTAAAAAATTTTTTTGTCAATGCACCTTTATTTTCTTTATTTATATGTGGTGCTGAGAATTGAACCCAGTGCTTCACACATGCCAGGCAAGTGCTCTACCATTGAGCCATAACCCCAGCCCAATAACTTTCTTTTTTATTTTTAACACTATGGCATTATTCTGACCTCTTGAAATCAAGACCTAACTTTGCCAGCTAGTCTTCTCAGAGAGAAGTAATATCCAGAATATGTAAAGATCTAAAAAAAACCTTTTTTTTTTCTTTTTAGATATCCATGACAGTAGCGTGTATTTTGACATATTATACATACATGAAATATAACTTATTCTAATAAGGATCCCATGCTTGTCTTGTATATGATATAGAGATTCACTTGATGTATATTTGTATATGAACATAGGAAAGTTCTGTTTCATTCCACTGATTTTCTTATTCCTAGACTCCTTCCTTCCCTTCATTCCTCTTTGTCTTATCCACTAAACTTCTATTCCCACCCCAACTCCCTGGTTTGTGTTGGCATCCATATATAAAAGAAAACATTCAACCTTTGGTTTTGGGGGATTAGTTTATTTCACTAAGCATGATAATCTCCAGATCCATCCATTTATTGGCAAGAGTCATAAAGTCATTCTTCTTTATGGCTAAGTTATACTCTATTGTGAATATATACTACAACTTCTTTATCCATTCATCTGTTGAAGGGCACTTAGACTCAATTATGAATTGAGCTGCTATAAACTTTGATGTGGCTGTGTCACTGAAATATGCTGATTTTAAGTCCTTTGGGTATAAACCAAGGAGTGGGATAGCTGGGTCAAATGGTGGTTCTGTTCCAAGTTTTCTGAGGAATCTCCATATTGCTTTACTGAGTGGTTGCACCAGCAATGTATGAGCAATGTATGAGTGTACCTTTCCCCCCCGCATCTTTGCCAACATTTATTGTTACTTGTATTCTTGATAATTGCCATTCTGACTAGACTGAAATAGAATCTCAGTTTAGTTTTAATTTGCATTTCTCTAATTGCTAGAAATGTTGAACATTTTTTCATATACTTGTTGACTGTTCATGTTTCATCTTTTGAGCAGTGCCTATACACTTCCTTAGACCATTTATTGATTGGGTTATTTGACTTTTTTGGTTTTAAGTTTTTTGAGATCTTTATATATCCTTGGAGATTAATACTCTAAGAGGTAGGTGGCGAAGATTTTTCTCCTATTCTGTAGGCTCTCTTTCATGATCTTGTTTCCTTTGCTGTGAAGAGTTTTAGTTTGATACTGTCCTGTTTATTGAGTCTTGATTTCACTTCTTGTGCTTTAAGAGCCTTGTTGAGGAAGTTGGTTCCTAAGCTGACATGATAGAGTGTTGGGCCTACATTTTCTTCTCATAGGTGCAGGATCTCTGGTCTAATGCCTAGGTCCTTGATCCACTTTAAGTTGAGTTTTGTGCAAGGTGAGAGAAGTTTCATTCTGCTATGTATGGACTTCCAATTTTCTCAGCACCATTTGTTGAAGATGCTATCTGATCTGTAATGTATGTTTATGGCACCTTTATCTAGTAAGAGATAACTGTATTTATGTGAGTTTCTTTCTATGTCTTCTGTTCTGCTGGTCTTCATGCCTGTTTTGGTGCCAATGCCATGCTGTTTTTGTTATTATAGTTCTGTAGTATAATTTAAGGCCTGGTATTATGATGCCTTCTGCTTCACTTTTCTCGCTAAGGATTGCTTTGGCTATTCTGGGCCTCTTGTTTTTTCTCAATGAATTTGATTACTGCTTTTTCTATTGTGATGAAAACTGACAAGCTAGTTCTAAAGTTCTTATAGAAATGCAAAGGATCCTGAATAGTCAAGATGATTTTGGGGGAAAAAAATTTAGAGGGCTTGTACTATATGCTATCAAGATGTACTATAACACAACAGTAATGTGGGCATAATCCTGCACATATAGCTGAAGAAAACAGAATAGAAGATCCAGATATAGACCCTAAACAAATCCCCACAGTAATTTTATTTTTAATAAAGCTGCTAAGCTATTTTAATGGACAAAGGATATATTTTCAACAAATTACATTAGAAAGCATGTATCTTCATAGAAAAAACATGAACCTCACACCATACATAAAATTAACTCTAAATGAATCACAGGCATAAAATCAAAATCCAAAATTACAAAAGTTCTAAAAGAAAAACATCATAGAAAATCGTTGTGTCCATAATACGCAAATCTTTCTTAGATACAACATAAAATATACAACCATTATAAATTGTTAAGCTGAATTAGATTAAAAATTTTTAATTTTCCACAGATACTGAAATGAAACTGAAACTACAAGTCACAAAGAGTGAAAAAAAAAAAGAAAAGAAAAACTATTTGCGGGGCTGGGAATATAGCTCAGTTGGTAGAGTGCTTGCCTAGCATGCACAAGGCCCGTGGTTCAATCCCCAGCACCACAAAACAACAACAACAACAACAACAACTATTTGCCATGTATTCTACAAACAAAACAAAACAAAATGTTTTCAGAATATATACATAAAACAAACAAGCAATCTTTACAAGTTCTTAATAAGAACACAGCAGGCAGTTTACCAAAAGAAGGTACAAATGGCCAATAAAGACATGAAAACCTCTCATGTGTCATAGGGAAATGCAGATTAAAACCACAAGGAAATACCACTACCACGGATTTCAATGGCCCAAGTTAACTAAGACCTAAAACCTAAGTCAACTACTTATTTCATTCTTCCTTCTAAACTGTGTGATCCTTAAGATTAAGTGATTCAATTTCATTAATATTAGTACCTCTGCTATCCTGGGTCCTAGTCCCAGCCTTGTATGTAGGCATCTGACAAGTGTTTGCTTCATGAAAACTTAAGTGAATACATAGATAAATGAATGAGTGGTTGACTTTCCACCCAAGTTCAAAGACTATAAAATCATAGTGTCTTTACCTGTGTGACATCTAATGAGAAGAGCCTCAAAAGATTAACTTTACTACCAAATTCAAATTATCATCAGAGACAGAACCAATCAATATTGCTTTCTAAAAAGAAATAAAAAATTGGGCTGGGGATGTGGCTCAAGCGGTAGCGTGCTCGTCTGGCATGTGTGGGGCGCTGGGTTCAATCCTCAGCACCACATACAAACAAAGATGTTGTGTCCGCCGAAAACTAAAAAATAAATATTGAAAAATCCTCTCTCTCTCTCTCTCTCTCTCTCTTAAAAAAAAAAATAAAAAATTAAGCATCCCTTTACAACAAATTTGTGAGAAACTGTTCAGTAGTTCATGAATATATAAATATGTACACACACATGTGCCATGGAAGGGATTTTGAATTCTTATTATGAATTTTTTGGGAAGCCTGACAAAGAAAGGCATTTTCCTCTTGCCCAGAGATTACGATGTATATGGGAGAGGATAAGGCAGTGAGGGAGATGGGGAATGTGTAGAAGAAACTAAGGATATAATTTTTTTCCTATATATGTAATCTTAATACACCAACAATTACTAAAACGAGTCTGTGATTAAATATTAAACATAAAATAAAACAAAACAACAACAAAAGCCCCAACATATCTTCTGCTACAAACTAATAAAGAAAAAAAAACTATATTATTCTAAGAGGCAAAAGTTATCTTCAAAATCTCTCTCTTACTACTAATAATAGATAATTAAGTTCTCATAATGATACCCCACTATTGGGTATTGTTCTGACTAATAATGGATCATAAAATAAACACAATGGTAATGTAGGACAATAGGGTCAGCTGTTCAGTTTAACAAGCACTGAGGTAATGATTTTAAGGGCACAGGCCTCAACCCCTTGCAAGTCTGGTACTATTCATTCCTTTTTCTAAGATTTGAAGCTGCTGCTCCAGGTGCTTTAGTCAAACCATATCTGCATATATCAGACTCATTTCTTTCAGCACAGTCTCTCATGCCCTTCCTGGTTCATCCTTGCCCTTCTTTCCATCTCTCTTTGGCCTCTTCCCTTCACCTATTGCTTACTCTATTGTAAACTGGGTAAGCTTTTGTACTTAAGCCCTACAATAAGAGATAGGACAGTCTCTTCCTTTTTCAATAACCTCAGGTTCTAGCTAAGGAGAAATGCAATAAATAATCATTATCATGTGATTTGATAAATTCACTTGCAGTGCTATGTACAGAGGAAGAAATACTCAATTAACTCCAAAGGAAGACCAAGAATGCATCACAGAGGGGATGTTCTCTTGAAGTTCATCTTAATAACAAAATCTTGAAGGAATAATGTCTTCTTTAAATATTTGGTAATACATTACTGGGTGTACATTATAGGGTACTTATAGTATTGGGCCCTACATGATCAAATTAATTAATTTTCTAGTTACAGAATACAATAAAAGGTATTCCAAGGATATATAACAATATGTCCAAAAGCAAATTAAACAAAGAGAATTTGGCAAGTGCATAATGGGCCATAAATGACAAAGAAAAAAAATGGAAAATGTTTGATTTGTTTAAGGTGCTGTGATTATAAGTAATTTTCCTCTGGGCTTTTGAAAAATAAGGAAAATTATGATTGATACCATTTGTATGATTAAAATGTTTATCTCTATTTTAGCTGCATAACAGTTTTTATTTTACTTTTTTCTCTATTTCATAGAGGAAATACTTGCTAGGTTGCTATAAAGTATTCTCTAATCGTTTAACCACTGTTCTTGTTTTTCAGTATTATAATTAAATGATTTAAAAAGCCTATATTAATAGCTTTCCATTTCTGGGCCAGGCAGAAAGGAGAAGGAGTGTGTGTTTTAGTTCAGTGCAGGCTAAATTTATACAACACACAGGAAGCCAGGTCTGGTTTGCATCCTCCCAATTTCCTGAGGGTCACAAAATGCTATGAAAGATTGTGTAGAAGAATTTATGCATGTTGAGTATCTCCCCAATTCAAATCATTTTTGATTCAAGGCTCTCCAACTGGAAGCAATATGGTCTGCCACAGGAACAATTGAAATTAGCAACATAAAAAATGGAGGCAGGAGGATCGCAAGTTTGAAGCCAGCCTCAGCAAAAGTGAAGTTCTACGCAACTCAATGAGACCCTGATTCTATATAAAATACAAAATAGGCCTGGGGATGTGACTCAGTGGTCTAGTGACCATCCCATTCCAATGGAGAGCTGGTGGACAAGTCATGTTCTTCAGTGCTTAAGAAATGTGCTTTAGAGAAGGGCTCTGAGAAATGCTCTGGAAGTTTCACAAGGACAGCTACAGTGATAAGTGCATGAGAAGCCCTAGAAAGACTTTCAGGCTTAGAGGGGAGACGGGGAGCTAGGAGCAACACTGGGGCAGTGGTAACAAATGCTCTGATGGGCACTTGAGAGGTTCCAGGAAATGTAAGTGCAATGAGGAAGAAACAGGGGACAATCAGCAGAGACTGGGCTGAATCAGATGCAGAGCAAAGTGGAGAGAATGATGGAAAACCAGAGCACTGATTGGATTGTGGTAGGGGTATCAGGGTGGGGTTTGGAAGGATAAGGGTGAAGATGAAGGTCCAGGAAAGTGGAGGGTTCTAGTGCCAAATTGGTTTCTCTAGTAATTAAACCTATGAAAGACATTGATTTTTCTCTTAGTAACATGATACAGGTGAATAAAAATATTTGCAAGTTAAATCTGGTACATTCATAGTCTCCTAACTTCTGGGTTGGGTTTCATCTCTAACAATGTTTTGATGGTTGATCAGAGTTTGAATTGGACAGAGAATATCCATAGGGAGGTGAGAGGGTTAGGTGCCATTCTCTACTTATAAATGGCATAACTGCTTCCCAATAAATTACTTGAGCATTTCTTTGTCATCTTTTTATTTGTTTGTTTGGTTGATTGGTTTTGGAATGAAAGTCACCTCCTTCAGAAATATTTCCTCCGAGAGGTTCTAGAAAAATGGGATTTTCCTCATATTTCCCAATCATTCTCCATACTTCTCTTAGAAGAGCATTTATCAAGCTATATGGATTTGCCTGTTTGCCTTGTACAATGGTTTGTGAGTATAGCTTCTGTGGGCTGTTGTAACAAAGTAGCACAAACTGGTGGCTTAACACAACAGAAATTTATTACCTCAGTTCTGGAAGCTAAAAGTCTGAAATGGAGGTGTCAGCAGGAACCTGCTCCCACTGAAACCTGCACAGTCAAGTCTTTCCTTGCCTTTCTCACTTCCAGTGTTTTTCAGCTACCTTGGCATTCCTTGGCTGTACCACTCTCTGCCTCCATTGCCACATGGTCATCATCTCCCTGTGTATTTCTCTCCTCTTTTTATGAAGACCCCAGGCACACTGTCCACCCTACTCCAGTATGAGCCCTCACATTTTCAAATAAGTTCATGTTATATATTGGGGGTTAAGACTTAAGTAACTTTTTTTGGTTGGGGTGGGGTCACACAATTCAACTCATGACAGTAAGCAAGGATTATGTCTGTTTCATTGCTTTATTTGTATATCCTTAGCAATAATCTCATTGTAAAGTATATGGAACATGTTCAATAAAAATCTGCTTTGATAAATAAATGAATGTATGAATATGAGAATGTGGTTATACTAAGAAATACATATTCCATTTTTATATAAAACAGATTCAAGTAGAGACGGGAGAGTGATCACCTTCATTTGCTCCAAGATTTCTTCCAACTCCATAGATCTATGATTCTTTTGTTTCAACACTGGTTTGGTTTCAATTATTTAGAAAAAGCCTGTGAATAGTAGTTGTTGCTTAGTGATTTCATCTCTGTAAAACTCAAACACAATGTACTGAACTTTCATAGACAATATCTTAGTGCACAGAATCATATGCTGTTGTTTGAAGTTTTAGGGAATTTCAAAGTCTTTGGCCTTGTATCTTAAGTTGACTTGTTAGAGGGATGAAAAATCAGTTTGAGTTGTAAGACTGACATCTTCTGACAGATTGTGGTATAGCAACAAGATTGAAGCACCAGAAGGGAAAATAAATAGCACCATTCTAGGGTTAACTGTTAAACTGTTATATATATATATATATATATATATATATATATATATATATATATATATATATATATATCCTAAGAAGTATATGTAGTTCACCAGAATTGATTTTTGCCTTGAAGAAGAAAGTAAGGGAAGATAAAACATAAATGAAGAGACCATCATTGAGGAAGAAATAGATCAATCAGAAGTGTTCTTGATGAAAGACTAATGCTTTGTAGTTCTTCTAAGAGGATGTGGGGAAACTATAAAAGAGGTTCTTGAATACATGGCACCTGACAGTCAATTTGCTGTGGTCCAGAAGAATAGCTATAGTTGGATACATGAGGTCTTCCAAGGAGCTTCCATCTGTACCTCTGTCATTTATTATTTACTCTCTTTGCTCTAATTTCAGTGGCACTGTTGAGAAAACTATTTATTCTATTATAGCTCTCATTCCCCAGTTTATTGTTATCTATTTCTCCATCCTGTTTCAGTTCTCCTTTCTTGATGATTCAGTGGCCCTGCAGCCTCCCTTCTGGTCACACGATCCCTTACTACTATTAATCCTGAAAGGTGGGCAGGAATGGGATCACATGGCTTTGTCAAAGAATTCTTTTTTGATCCCAATAGTACCTAGATACAATTGACAAGTCCGAATCAGGCAGGTAATGAGATCAATTTGGCTTTTTACAAAGTTCAATCTGGCTACAGTGTGGACAGAGACTTTGTACAGTCCCCCGTGCAACTGACAGAAGAGATATAAATTGCTAAATTACCTCTATATTTGCTGCACTCTGTGAAAACAGAACATCTGTTTAATAGCTGGCACTATAGTATAAGAGGATGAGGCAGTCTATTCTCACGCATTCCCAACAAGGGAAAGGCTGTATGGTATTATTTCTGCAAATGATATTGCATTTAAGAAGTGAAAAGTAAGAAAAAGAACAGCTTTAGAGTAAAATTAGATATGGACAACATAATGCAACAAACATCATAGAGTCACAGTACACAATATACATAAACTAGAAAAAATTTTGTTTGTAATAGTTTCCTGATTCTATAATGGAAACAACTTTAGAAATTATTCCAAGGAAAGATGGAGATCTAAGAACACTTGATGAGTCTGATAAAAAGAATTTTTTTTTGTTTCATTCTCTCAGTTTCTGAAGCTTGTTGCATGTTGAAGGTGACATTATTGCACATACAAACCTAAAAATATGTGAGACCTCTGTAATAGCTCTAGGATGATCACCGACTTGAGTCTGGTCATGTGCAATTACCCTGAAGAAACGTGATCTTCCTAAAAGCAGATATAATGCTATATAACTTTTCCTTTCACTGTTTCTAGTACCACTGAGTGGGGAAAAAAAAAAAACAATGTCAATGAATGGCAGGTAGATGAAGAATGTTGCCTAATGATGGAAGCTACATTTTTGTTTTCCTGGTAATATTTTAGGAGTCCTGTCTTATTCCATCAGATATTCAACAGTAGTTTTGCCCTTTCAGTCATCAGTTCACAAGGGCTGTATTTATTATCTAATAGAGGCCTGTAAGAGGTAGAAAAACAAAACTCACTTTGTACTTAAAGTATGAAGAATTCCTACTAAATGCTTGAGTGCAAAGTGGATATATCCCACCCAGGATCACAGTTCCTACCAGGGAATCCACTATGTACACTCTGAATTTCACTAACTGCTTTTTCCCCTTATCTCTTCAGCCTGGGGCAGCAGATAGAACACCTTCTTCCACTACCATCTGGCCCATTCCTGCCCAGCACCAATAGCACTTCTGTATCAACCATCCCTATACTCTTTCTCTATTCCCTGAGAAGAGCTAGCTTTGAATCATCCATCTCATAGTATTGTCCTCATACTATATTATTGAATATGTTATTTTCCCTTCCACTAATTTGTAAGTTTCCTTGGATTAATTTACACATGAGATAGACAAGACCAGTCACACGGAAGGTTTTGGAGAGCAAAGGGATCCAAGCGGGCATCTTGAGGTATAGTATTTAAGGTTTTGGTGATCAGAAGGAGTTAAGGATTCTCAGGAGTAGAATAAATGTCATCCTTAGGCTGGCTTCTCCAAAGCTAGGCAAACAAACAAAGTTAGGCATTCTCCTAGTGTCCCCATTAGTTTCATTAAACCGGACTTTCAGTTTTTGTCTAAATTTTTCTTAAGATAAGAATTTTTTAATTTTAGTTGTAGATGGACACAATACCTTTATTTTAATTATTTATTTTTATGTGGTGCAGAGGATCAAACCCAATGCCACACACATTCTAGACAAGTGCTCTACCACTGAGCTATATAACCCCAGCCCCTTAAGACAAGAATTTCTAATGGGACCTTAACATGCCAAAGTAGATACATATGAATACACAACACATTTTATTACTTTTATTATTTTTTCCCATTTCCGTCCTTTTTCAATGAAATTTGCAGAGGCCTGAAAGAGCATTTACCCAAGTTCTGAAGCAGGTTGTCTTGGTGATGAGATATAGAGACGCTTCCTTTCCTCTTTATGTCTCTTTGCTTTCAACTTCTTTTTTGTACATTTTTTACAAGACTTTATTATATTTGATTGATCATAAAGGCAAAGTTAAGAATAATAATATATCATGAAACTCTTTGTCTGGGCTGCCTTTTCTTTTCTTTCCCCAACTTTGCTTGTAAGCCAAGTTGCATACCTCTTAAGATCAAGGTAACAAATAAAAGACAAAAATGGATTGCAGCCAAAGCACTTAGCAGGCTGTCAGAAAACACTACAGTTATTTCTGATTAAAACCAAGTCAGATTTCCTAGGAAACTGTGTTTCCAAAGTAACTCAAAAGTTATAGCAAAGCCATTCACATTGAGGGCAGCTGGTAAGGATCTGGGAGAATCCACTGACACAGGAGAGAAACTGCAAAGAGGGGGAATGCGTTTATAGACTCAGGATTCCTCTGGGTGCCCAAGGGCATTTTCATAGAGTAGTTCTGGATATTGTCTCACAACTTCTAGAAAGTGCAAGAAAAGACTAGGCTTAATATCAAAGAAGCCTCCCCCTGGATACCAAAGTTGTGTATGTGCCAATGTTTTTGTCCCTTTTATAAAACAAAATTTGAGAATCTTAAACCAACAGTTGATATTGTAGTAAAGCTTAAGGAATTACTATTAAATTTTCTGGCCTTATGCAAAGTACATGCAGAACATGGTCTTAACCCTGTGTGTGGCAGATGGGGTAGGAGGAGGATTACAAAAAGTCAAGCAGGTAAAACTAATTCAGGAGCAAGGAGCGGAAGTTATGGGAAGAAGATCTCCAATAAAATTTGGTCCTTGACAATATTGCTACTGCTTTATGAATTTGGTGTAAGCAACAATTTCAAGAGTCCCCATGCCATATGGGTAAGACAGGTGTGTTCTAGAACACAGATCTGCTGATCCATCACCCAAGCAGACGTAGTGTGCTCTAAGAGACAAGGGGGATAGGCTGGTGGTGAGGATAATCAGTAGTGCAGAAGGAAGATCGTGGGTTTTGGGGTCACAAATCTGGGTTTCTAATTTAGCAATTCCACCTACCAGCTGTATAATATTGGGAAAATTATTGAACTTTTATAAAATGGATTCCTTATCTCTAAAACGGGAAAATAACATATTTGTTCTTGTGAGAAGTAAATGGGATAGAATATATATGAGATGATAAATGTAAACGCATAATTGGTTGTTCTAGAGCCAAATGAGGTAAATATAAATTTATTCATCTTGGTTTCTCTGTGACCTGACATTTAGAATATGCCCAGAGCTGCACAATCAATAAAGCCAGGAGAATCCTTGAGTCTTCACGGAGAAAGAGAGATCCGAAGGTGCCTTAGAAAATACCTTTCTGGGAACAATGAGGTGAGGACTTAAAGGGGATAATGTAAAGATAAATAAGAATAAGAGGAGATGAGGAAAATGTGAAAATTGGATGGAGATCGAAAAGGTCAAACAGGAGAATACAAGATAGGAAAGGAAATGGAATTATTGGACTGCATGTATGCATGCATGCATATGTGTGTGTGCATGTGTGTGCCACATACATCTTGGTTAACTAAGTATGCACTGGGGAAGCATCAGTGTACCACTACCTTCTGAGGAATCTTCTTTCTTTTTATATCTATTTTCAAAGGATGTATCATTAATATGGAGTGCAAATAATTAACCAGGATTATCTCTCAGATTTGCAGATCCAGGCAAACGAAGCAGAATTAGACTGGGTTTCTGGATTCTTGTCCCTTTTTGCAAGAAAGAGAGCTTTTTTTTTTCATTTAATTTTGACTATTTTTATTTTTTTATATTATCATGTATGTTGTTTTCAAATTAGCTTTTTAAAAGCTTTCTTACTTGCTATATAAAATATAATTTTAAACTAATACACTAAGCTATTCTGGATTCCTGGCAAGTATTTCTGGTTCTAAAAGGGAGCATTTATGTGGGAGTAAACATTGAACCTGCTGATAAGTTAGAATCTAATATCAAAGGAAGAATGAAATTCATCTAGGAACGAAAAGTCATGTAAATGCTTCCCTTTAAAAAATTCTAGAAAGACAACATTTGGTCTATGTACAACCTGTATTATCTTTTTCAAGATAACAGGATATCTTTGTGCATTTGATGCTGCAAACCTTCTTAGAAGGAAAACATTTTAAGCAGAAAAAGAAGAATATTTTCAAGCTACTATATTATGTGTGTAATTTAACTTAGATGGAAAATGTGTAAAAGCCCTTAACAATATCTTCTAACAATTACAATATAATTATCCTTCCTCTGTATAAAGATTAAAGAAACTGCAATTCAATGTCAAATACTTTAAGAAGTATGGTTATAGTAGGATGTCATTATATTAAAATCTAATAATAAGCAAATCATAACATTCATAACAATCATAACATCAACAAAATACAGAATGCAATTATATACAAGTACATGGAGTTAATAGAAATTTATTTTCAGCTTGAGTAATGGAATAGGCAAGGTAGTAGGGCCCTGAATCCTACTTTTCTTGAATAAATTCTCAGTGGAAAAATATCTAAACAGAGGATAAGTGCTAAACAAAGACAAAAACTAAGCAAACAAGCAAACACAAACCCTACCAAAATAAATCTTACGAGGCCAATCATAAGATGTCCAATCAGCAGCAAATAGGAGGAAACAAAAAAAAATCATCTAACATTTCTTAAATGCCAACCCTGAGCTGACAGTGAGCACAGTGCTTTGCCTATGCACTGAGTTACCATCTCCACAATCCACTAATTGAAGTAGTGTCATATTTGTTTATAGACAAAATCACACTGCTGGTGTGTAATGTTGCTGGGATTCAAACTTTGGAATATCTCACTCCAAAGCTCATGCTAGAACTGCCAGATAGATTGAGAGGCAACTCAGGCAACTAGAGTTGTACAAGAAGCATTTGGGGAAGGTATAAAACCTTTCTAAGTCACTAGAATAACAGATGTTTTCTATTACTAAATAATTTCTTAGATCCTTGCAACAATTCTAGTGAAATGTATAATTATGTTTGTGCATTCATTAATTAACATTTGTTGACAGTGTTTATGGAGGGTACAATCTGTGTTAGATACCATACCATGAGGAAGGGATATAGCAATGAACCCTCAGGGAAAATAAACTGTTCTAGGAGAAACAAATAAAGAACATGGCAGTAGGTTCTGTTAATTACAAGGTATAACCATATGCAACTGCCAAACTGGTTCCATATCAAAATCGCACTTGATTCAACCAGTAATCTAAATGTTAAAGTATGTTTGTGGAGTATGACCACAGACACTCAGGATATAAATTTTAGTTTGTTGATTATTCTCATACTTGTGGGTACCCTATGGGAATTAGTTTTTTTTTTTTCTGTATCCAAAAGACCTGAGAAGAACAATTAGAAGAAGGGAAGTTTATTTGGCTAGTGGTATCACAGATCTCAGTCCACAGATAGCTGACTTCATTGCTTTGGGCCTTAGGTGAGGCAGAGCATCATGGCAGAAGACTGTAGAGGAGTAAAATGGCTCAGGATATGGCACTTGGGAAACAGAGAGCTCAGCTAACCAGGGAAAAATATAAACCCTAAAGGCAGGCTCCCAGTGACCTACCTCCTCCAGCCATACCCTCCTGGCCTACAGTTACCACCCAGTTAATTTATCATTGAATTAATCCACCAATTAGGTTACAACTCTCATCATCTAATCATTTCACATCTGAAAGGCCCTGTATTGTCTCACACAGGAGCCTTTGGGGAACTCTTCATAACTAAACCACAACAGTATGCACTGATTACCTATAAAGAATAGGCAGTCTATGGAGGAATATAGAGCAGTAATTTGGTTACACTCTTTGGAGTTATTCAACCTTTGGTTTAGCATTCTGACATGCTCCCAGGAACATCTGTCAATACATGGAGACATTTTTGGTTGCAAGCGCTAGAGCAGTGGTTCTATTGGCATCTAGTAAGTAGAAACCAGGATACTAATAAAATCCTAAAATGTGCAGGACAGGGGCTCCTCCCTCAACAGGAAAGAGTTTTACACCCGAAAACATCAATTGTGCCATTCTTGAGAAATCATACATTGAACACAGGAAAGAACGTGACACCGGTAACCAGGAGAACTCTATCATATTTAACGGTAATACAGTTATTCATCCTAAACCTTAAAGTTAGTTTTCCCAAATATTCCTTATCCCATGTCTCTGTTGAGATACTCAAGTTTTGTGATAAAAATAATGGACAAGATTAGAAGTTAAAATGAGCCTTTAAAAAAGCCCTTATGAACATTTAAATTGGCTAAAAGGAGACTACGAATGTGACACATAAAATAAATTCATTACCAACGATCTCCTATAATACTCGTTTAGTAGTAATAGCAGTAATTCCTACTCTTCCTTCCTTGGTAACTTGAAAATGTAAAGGATATTCCTTGTCTGAAATTTACAGCAGATGCTTATAAAATTGTTCTTTTTTCTGTACATGGATGTATGCTAAAGTATTTTATCTTGTATATCCAGTTTTTTGGTTTTGTTGTTGTTATTGTTGCTGTATAGAGGCCTTGGATGTGTAACAGACCAATCATAGTTATTGCAAACTATTATTGTTTCATTTTCAATATTTGTCTTTATCTCCCATCTATACTTCATTTTTCTTTCCCCATCATCCAGGCCAACTTTAATACATTTGAATCAAAGGACAGTTTGAAAGATTGTTTTATATGTTAAATTCCAAAAAATTGAATTAGCTTTTCCTTCTGCCTCTCCCACTTTAGACTCAGCATTATGCTTTAGACATTCAGCCTTATAGATTATGTGTTAAATGTATCTGTTCTTTCAAATTCTGCATTCGTTTTTGACATTTTATGCAGCCATGGCTCGACTGACATCACATTTCCAATGTGGAAACAGTGCCAGGATGTGGATTCTTCTCTTGTCTCTGTGTTTGTTTAAAAGATTCTTTGGACTATATTGCCAAGAATGTAGTAGCTGAGAGATAGTATATACACACATTCTTTGTTTCCTTGAATGCTGCCAAATTGCTATCCAAAATAGCTACATTATTTACACTTTCAGCAATGCAAAGAGGTTCTTGTTTTCTTTGACATTTCTCTAATTGCTTTGTCTCCCATAATTTAAACATCTATTTTTATATCTTTTTTCCCTCTCCCAAAAACTTCAAACATCACTTCCTGACCTAACACCTAGTTCATCACTAATATTTCCATAACCAAAATTATTGACCCATCTGTTCACCTTCCTGGGAACATGGGATCCTTTCTGTTATCAGGCAACATCTTCACAATATAATTCTAAAAACTTTGTTCCTGAAAATTCTGCTTCCAGAGCATTGATTCTTCTCACTCCTCTAGATCATTCCATTCAGCACACAAACTTACTAAAATGGCATTCATCCTTTGAAAAGCAACAATAAAAACAAAAATCCTCCAATGCTCCTCTAGACATCAGCTTCTTTTTCTGCTTCTTTACAGCAAAATTCTTAGAATAACCTGTTTTCCCTATTTACACTGCCATTCCTCCCTAATACCATATTCTCTTTATTTCTCTTTCCTAGAAATATTGGTCTTGTTGTTGTTGTTTTGTTTAATTATATCATTTATACTACCTGTTCTCTTGTGTGGGGGGATACACTCAGCCTGACTGGCTCTTTCTTCTTATTACAAGTGAAGGGTGGGTGACTTTCTAGAAAAAAAGTTCTTCCATAGAATCCAGTAACTATTACATCTCATGCTGTTTTAAATCTCTTCCCAGAATGGATTCCTGCTGACATTTGAGATGGTATTTATCTCTCTAATTGGGAACTGAAGTCCATAACTCTAAGGATTTTCCCTGTCTTCTTGCACATAAAAGTGTGCCTGCCACCTAACTCATTGTGAACATTCACTGAGGGACATGATGGAAGTTTGTTTGCTAGGCTGACAGATGATGAGGTAAGAGAAGTACGGAGTCCCATGTCCCATAAAGCCTCTTCTGTCATTGTAGCAGTTGCCCTGGGACTGCCTGTATCCCCCTTCTCATGCCTATGCACTGCTCTCCCACTACTATGAGTTATCAGCAGACAGGTTCCACCTGACCTGGGGAGCTGCCCCTAACCCACAGAGATAACTTTTAAGAGTTATATTTAGATTATGTCTTTTTATTGAAATCAGCCATAAAATATTTGTAAATTTTAAGAACTTATATTGAAGAATCTAAAGATATAAGTGCAGCTCAATGACAGGAAACATCAGGCAGAATCTTGCCAAAGAAACTATCTAAACTATGGGTGTTTTCTACTTCTGTCTTGCAAATGGATTTGACAGTAGCATGTATTTTACCTTCCATATTTTCCAAATATATCTCCAGAGATATTTTCTACTTTTATCCAAAGCCCATGACTTCTAATACAGATCTAGTTTGATATAAAGAAGTATGAATCTAATAACTTTCAGATTATCAACTATTCAGGGAATTGTGTAGGTATGCATTCTATTTAACAGAACATTGGTAACCATAGTGTTTAATTTCTGGCCTTGTATAGAGAATGGAGTTAGTCGCAAATCCTGCCTGCATCTGCAGACAGATTCTACTATTCCACCGAGGTTCAAAGTAGACAACAAATCACTTGCTGAGTAGTAAGACATAATTTCTCAGTCCCAGTTTGACTTCTCCTGCTCCTGATTCAATTCTTCACTGCCTACTGAATGAGGGAAACTAAGAATTAAAGTGAATTATTATACTTCTAAAAGTAGCATGACTTCATATCAGATTCCCATCTTTCTCTTAAAGGGGACCAAATTTGGGTAGTTCATTAACTCAAAGAACATCATCTGAGGAAAGGAATGAATATTTTTCTTGTTTATATGCTTCATAAATTGAAGAAGATGAAATCTTTATAATAGAATCTCCAATAGCTTTCAGTTCACGGTTTGTTTTGACCCACAATACATCTCCCCCGACTCAAGTTAAGTTCTAGGAAAGAAATTCATGGTGTCACATTTACATTTTGCTAGTTTTCACAGGATTAATACAGTTTAATTTTAAGATTGGAATAGCTATAGCTGTTTCAACAATGTATACTTACTATTCAAATAATAAATTTCATTGTGTATTCTCAGAATTCTACTGAGAGCTATGAAAGAATTGCTAATCAAATATAAAAATTCAAGGAATGTCGTGATTCCAAAGGAAATGCATACCTTTTTTACTGAGTATCTGTGTAAGAGTCTCCACTTCATGACTCACAAATAGACACTTAATACATTTTTAATGGTGATACATATTTGCAGAAATTTCACCACCTAAGTTATCCTCTTTTACCTCCTAGAATTATCACTTCATGAGAAAAGTCTTAAAACTATATTTTATTTTCAAGCCTAGTTTCTTCCCTTATTAATGTGTGCCACTCAATATAAGATTCAGTGTCTATGCAGGGGCTTGACTGGAATGACAGATTTGGCTGCAGGTATAAGCAGAGTTTGTTTGATGTCCTCTGTGCAATGCAGGAAGTCAAACATTCAGGTTGCCAATAATTTTTTAGAGTCTAAACCTACACAATTGTCCTGATAGTTTACTTATTATGCCTCCTTATTTTCTTATTTACCTAACATAGACCTCTAAGAGAACTAATCTGTTTCTTCTACGCTTCTTGACTTAATAAGTTGTCCTGAGGAATAAATTCTCCTCAGTTGTTGTTTTCCCAATGAAAAATTAAATATGTCACAAAACTTTCTTTGAGCAGTACAGTACAGAGGCTACTCCATAAAATATCCAAAAGCTTTCAATTCATAGTTATGTTTTTCCTGTTTTGTAACACATACCCTGTCCCCAAATCAAGATAAGTTCAAGAAAGAATTTGAGAGCATCACATTTACATTTTTCTGTTTTCACAGGATTAATGCAATCTAATTTTAAGAACCAAATAGCTTGATCTGAGAGAATTACACAAGTGAGACTAGAATAAGTGCTATATTTGAAATATAAATGAGTGGTAGTGTGGAAGTTTCCCGAGGAGAGAACCACTAATTTTGATCCAAGTGATTAGGAAGACAATTCAGAAAAGAAGGAAATATAAGTAGACTTTCTACATGAAGGAAAGAAGGAGGGTGTTGCTGGAAGAAAAAATCTGAGAAAAAATCTGAAAGTGTCATTATTATTTTTGGTGGCTTTGGGAAGTGGCAGAAAATGTGAATAGAAAACTGTTGGGTCCAGGCAGTGAAGGGCCTTCTATGACAGGCTAAAGAGACTGAATTGTATTCCATGGGAAGAAACCACAGAATATTTTTTAAGTAACCAAGTACACTTTCATTCAATTACTTTGAAAGTGCAAAGAATAAATTGGAGCATTTCAGAGGGCAGGTGTGGAGAGGCCAATTATTGCTTACTACATGCCCAGGCAATCCCTTACAGTTTTCCAGTTAGCCCCATGTGACTGCATTCTTTTCAACAGGATTTGTGAAGTGAGGTAAGCCCTTTCTGAGAGTCTTTCATGGTACATTGTAAAGCTATGTTGTTGGTGTTGAAGTGGCAAACTCTCACTGTAGGGTTGTCTATTTCTCCCTTGGTTGTGTCAAGTTTTTTCTTCATTTGGTTTGGAGCTATGTTGTAGATGCATGCATATCTATAATTTCTATATTTTCTAGATGTATTAATCCTTTTATCAGCATATAATACCCTCCACTGTCTGTTCTAGCATCTTTTACTGAAAACTCATTTTCTGACATTTTCATGATAGAAAGTACAATTCCTCCAGCTCTCCTCTTTCTCAGAATCAGTTTGGTTAAATTTGGGGACTTTGTTATTCTGTCTGAATTTTAGAATATTTTTATTTGTGTAAAAATAATTGCTATTTTTCATGGGAAAAACATTGAATCTGTAAACACTGAATCACTTTAAGTAGTATGGACATTTTAACCATAACTAGTTTTCTAATCTTCAACCACAGGACAGTGCTCTTGAGAATGTGATTGTTTTCTTAACTTTCATTTTATATATTTTATTATGAGGGTATGGAAACACAATCCTTTATAATTTCTTATAGGGCAGGTATACCAGCAACACATTCTCTCAGCTTTCATTTATCCAAGAAGGACATTAGTTCCTTTTAATTTCTGAAGTATAATTTTACGGGATGTAGAATTCTTGGTTGACAGTTTTATTTTTCTTTTATATTTTAGATATGTTCTCCCACTGCCTTTTGAGGATCTCTTGTATGTGAAAAGTTGTTCTCTCTTTACACTTTCAAGACTTTTTTTTTTTTCTTTTGTCTTTTGACAATTTGGTTATAATGTATCTCTGTACATGTGTTGGTTTGAGTATTTGTATCCTCCTACAATTTGTATGTTGAAATCTAATCCACAATATGATAGAATTAAAAGGTGAAACCTTTGGGAGGTTTAGTGGTCTTAAAAAATGGGCCCCAAAGAGTTTGTTTGCCTTTTCTACCATGTGAGGATGCAGATAGAAAGGTGCCCTCTATTAAGAGTGAGATCATATCTTTGATCTTGGAATTCCTAGTCTCCAGAATTGTAACAAATGGACTTCTGTTGTTTATAAGCTACCTAGTTTATGGTAATTTGTTATAGTAGCCTGAAAAAACAATGTGAATCTCTTTCAATTTATTCCATTGGTATTTATTGAGCTTCTTGGATGTGTAGCTTCATGCCTTTTATCAAAATTTGAAACTTTTAGTCATTGTTTCTTCAAATACATCTTCTGGCTATTTCTTTTTCTCTCTTCTCCTCTGGTATTCCCAATATGCATATGTATCCATATGTATGCTTAATAGTAAACCATGGGTTGGGCCCAGGAGTACATCCCTATAATCCTAGTGGCTCTGGAGGCTGAGGCAAGAGGCTCACAAGTTCAAATCCAGCCTTAGCAATTTAGCAAGGCCCTGAGCAACTTAGCAAGACCCTGTCTCAAAATAAAAAATAAAATGAGTTGGAGATGTGGCTCTTGGGTACAAAGAAAAAAAAATCCCTGGCACAAAAAACAAATACACACACATTTATAAAATATAGATAACATTCCATGGATCTCGTAGGCCAAATTCACTTTTCCTTGTTTTTATCTGTCCCTCAGATTGGATAATTTCAATGGAAAAATCCAATATACTATTATGTTTTAATCAAATATACTATTATTTTCTCTTTGACCTAAAATATTTGGCTAATTATAATAATTCCTCAAACTTTAAAGTCCATTTTCAATATTAAGTAATGTAGATTACAATATTTCCTGATTCTATATTTTTGTGTTCAGTAAAAGGCAAAATCGCAGTAATTTTTAACATAAACCATATATGCATAACCATGCCTGGAAATAATTTTAGATGTGCCAGATGGTTGTCTCTATTTGTCAGATAGATTAATTCTATAACAAATTATCAAGGGCTTAACACCATAAATATTGAATACTAGATAGGCCAAATGTAGGTAGTTGAAAAGGAAATATGCCAGTTCTGCTCTGTACAACCATTCAGGGACCAAGCCTTATTTTGGTCATCTTCCAATTCTAAGTCAGGAAAAGTTCCCTTTAGTTCTGGGTAGAAAAAGAAAAAAAGAATAGAAGTTGTAGGTGGGAGGTTTCTATGGGTCAAGCCTGGAAATAGCAGCAACACTGCCGTCTGTTTTTATTGGCCAGAACTCCGTCAAATGATCATTTATTAGACAGAAAGATTGGAAAAGGTGTATGTTTATTTTTCCAGGAATAAGTTGGGGAAAATAGATATTTGTGAGCACTGTTTGCTTGACTTTGAATATAAATCTTTGGAGCAGTAGAACCAGCTTCCACAACTCTTTATGTAAAAAAGAGTTGATAAAACTGTTTTACAGTAAAAACTTGCAGTGTACAGAAACAATGGTCATTTTAAATTTAAAATGAACCTAAAAAGTGGAACATAGCCTAGTGAGAAATTTGTTGTAAGCACCACAGAATGAGGAATTACTACTGTTGATTTAAAAACAAAGTAATTTGATAGTGCAATGTTTATGAAATGAATTCAAAGGACAGTTGCCAAAAATACTATGATACTAATATTGTTCGTTTCATAGTTAAAGTATTGTTACAGTGAATTTGTTTTTTTATGTGTGTGTGAGTATAAAAAATAAATCAATAATTACATTAGTTACAATCAAGTTTTCATTTAGTTGGAAAATTATTTAGCTCATTAAATTATAAAGGAATTTATAATTATACTGCAATATTATTATATTATAGTGCAATTATACTTTGTTTGAGTGGTTAAAAAATGATTATGTTGATGAGAAATGTTGACAAGATCAATACAGATCATGTCTTTCATTTTGACATTATATTTAGTTATTTAATTTCTAGCGTGACTATTTTTAATATTTTGCTAGGTAACACACATAACTTTGAACACATATTTTTAAAAAATACTAGAGCAGATTATGCTACGTGAAGCTAGCCAATCCCTAAAAAACAAATGCCAAATGTCTTCTATGATATAATGAGAGCAACTAAGAACAGAGCAGGGAGGAAGAGCAGGAGGAAAAGATTAACATTAAACAGAGACATGAGGTGGAAGGGAAAGGGAGAGAAAAGGGAAATTGCATGGAAATGGAAGGAGACCCTCTTTGTTATACAAAATTACATATAAGAGGTTGTGAGGGGAATGGGAAAACAAACAAGGAGAGAAATGAATTACAGTAGATGGGGTAGAGAGAGAAGATGGGAGGGGAGGGGGGGAGGGATAGTAGAGGATAGGAAAGGTAGCAGAATACAACAGTTACTAGTATGGCATTATGTAAAAATGTGGATGTGTAACCGATGTGATTCTGCAATCTGTATTTGGGGTAAAAATGGGAGTTCATAACCCACTTGAATCTAATGTATGAAATATGATATGTCAAGAGCTTTGTAATGTTTTGAACAACCAATTAAAAAAATTAAAAAAATACTTAAAAGAAAAAGGCATATAATACAAATTTTTATATTATCTCTACAGTTAATGATCCTGTTCCAAATTGAGATCTCAACAAAGAAACACATTATTTTCTATTTTCTTCTCAATAGTTGCAGAGATTCCCTTTGTAAATATAAGCACATATGGTTACCAGTTTAATGTTTTTTACATATAATATTGTATAATATACCTTTTTGTTTTCATTAAAGTTTTTCCATATCAGTGCAAAGAGAACTTACTTATTCTTTTTTTTCTCTCTTTCTCTCTTTTTTTAATCTTACAGGAAATAGTTAAAAATAAAAACCAAGGACAGTACATGGTTTACTTTGGTGCAATAGTTGCTCTTTGGAATCTAATGAATCTACAAAAGACTCATTAAAGTGAAGTGGGCTATCTCAAACAACAATTTACATGACATTTCAAAAAAAAATGGTCATTTTAAAGAGGTAAGTAACAGTATCCACTGAGAGCAACTGAATAACTAGTTAATTATAACTTGAAACAAAACAAATGCTCAAAAGAAAAAAAGCTGTATTTTAATGTTATCTAAACTTACTTCCAGTTCAGTAACACACTCTCCCTCCCACAATACAATATTTTCTTTGTACAAGGTTGTTCCTGAGAGCCTGACAGTTCAGGTAGCAAGAGAGTTAAGAGTAGTTGCTAACAATTTAAATAAGAAGATAACTGCTTACTTTATTTCAATGTGCTAATTGTTTTGCTTTTGAAATATGCTATTCCTGAAAAGATAGCAGCTATGATTTTTTTATTATCTAAAATATTTGGAATTCATCATATGAAAACATAAAATGAGCAAATGTCTTGAAATCTATACATAAAATAAATTACTTCCAATTTCAAATTCTCATTGATTGGTTACTCTCATTTAGTCTTAAGACATTCTTTTTAAAAAATGCTTCTTTTACTTTTGCACTCACTCAACATCTGATTTTCCAAATATATTGTTTAATCATTGTAGTCATGGACATCTCCAAGGTAAGATTTTTAAAATATGCTCAATAGCTTCTGGCTATCAGCAAACCTGTGATTTTTTAATTGAAGGAGTGGAATCCAGTGGATGTTGGTGCTTCCTTCCAATATTCTTCAGGTTCATCTTCACTTCCAGATACATTTCCTCTGGCTCACTAGTTTCAACTTCATGAAAAGCTGCTGCTTCTGAAAGCTTTGTAGAGCTGAAACAGTTTCTGTATGTCATCTAAGTTTGATGGATTCTTTATTATCTGTCTGTAGCAAACCCAAATTCAGAGACCTTTGTAGTTTTTCTTGCTTTTTATGAACAGATTGCTTCTCAGTGTTGTGGCTGGAACTTCTCTCTATTACTTTGGTAGCTCTACTATGCAATGGCATCTCCAACTTCTCCTATAACTCCTTCGCTTCTACCACAGTCTTTGCCAACCCTGAAGCCATGCTAAAGATTCCACTCATACCATCCCCCCTTTCCCTAAAGAGCTACAAAATAGTCTATTGTGTAAATATACCAACCTTCCTTTGAGAAGATACTTGAGTGGCGTTTTTTATTGTTACAAACAATATATGATGCTATGCTTGTACAAAATATCTGTCTGGTGATTCCTGAAAATGGGGTTACTGGTCCAAAAGCTATATACATTTGTAATCTTGATAGAAAATACCAATTTTTCTCCAGGGGCAATTCATCAGACCATGCATGAGAGTTCCTTGAATGCACATTTTCAGATACAATTTTTCTAAAAAGTATCTAAAAAGTGCTTTAATAATGTAATACTCAGTCTGATTAGCATTCCAGACACTCAGACTTTAGTTTCTAACCTTATCTTCCACTAAAAGGAACCAGGACTTTAAAGAGAGATGATTCAATATTTTTGAGACAAAATATTCAATATGGCTCTGGAATATCTGGTTACCAGGAAAATCAGAATGTTGTCTAAATTTTAGGGATTCTGATAAATGGATAGTAGAACCACCTTGAACTGGTTCTTTTTAGACAAGTTATGGCAATTGTAGGGGACAACAGAAGGGACAACAGGTGCTCATCACTCTCAGTCTGGTGTCAACAACCTAGATCTGGCATACCCCATTCATCCAGACTACAGCAATGTAACAAGCATCTTGAGTGTTTGTTAAGTTTTGTTTGGTTTGATTTTCTAGCTTCAGTATAATGTTCATATAGGAAAGTTCAAATCATGAACACACACAAAATATTCATAAAGCGAACACACCCATTTAACCACCATGTAGTTTTCAAGAAGATTATTATTAGTGTTGCCAAAATCCGCTTATGCCAATACTGATCAAAATCTCCTCTCTCTTACACAAAGATCATTACCAGTCTGATTCCTAATGCCAGAGGTCAATTTGGTCATTAAATATGGCATACACAGAGAGATATATACAAATCACATGAATAGTGCTATAGATTTTCACAACGTGGAAATGTCCATGTAATCAGCATCCAAATTAAGATGATGGGGAAAAAGCATGGCCAACATCCCCAGAATTCCCACTGTTGTTAACTTGAAACAACTTTCTGAACTTTAAGTGGAATGGGATTAAAATGACAGCTCTTTATGTCTGTTTTCTTTACTTCAACATCATGCTTATGAGATTCTTCTGCATTTTCACATGTGGTGGTTTATTTTCATTGCTGTTTAGTAAGCATTTTATAAATGCTATGAATAGTGCTACTACAGTCATTATTTTGTTGTTCAGCCACAAAACCTTAATGGGCACTAAATCAAATTACTCCCTTATATAATTGCTTATTTTCTTATCTGTTTTTATATAGCATATAACTTCCTCAATGGATTAAAAATATTTTATTTCTTCCTTTAATAGCTGCTCTCTCTCTCTCTCTCTCTATATATATATATATATATATATATATATATATATATAGAATAGGTGTTCAATAAAGTTAAACAAATTTATATAGTGGCCTTTTATATAAATGTACATTTAAGATCATATCCAAATTTTTAAAAATAGCCAAGAAACCTTCCTTGTGTTTTTGAAAGCCCTAGAATTGATCCCCCAGAGGGTTGATTGATGCATATTCTGTTAGGTAATTGCATCTTTGGAAGTCAGACTGATTGCTGTGGTAAACTATCCATTTCCAAAATAAATAAAATAAAAGACTTTAGAAGAACAGCTGTTCTTGGTTCAAAAAAGACTCCCAACTCACAATCGTTAAAGCCATCCTGTTAGTTAACAATTACCTTAGTTGTCTCTCATTGCTTCATTATCCCTTGAGGATAATGTACGATAATAATTGCTTTAACGTCCATATTAAAAAGCTTTAGGAATTCATGACAAATGGATGCAGACACAAAGGTAAGATTGGACATTTTCAAAGTATGGGTCTTTTGTCCATATTACTCTTATTATCCCAAAGGTTCACCATTGTGCTAAAGAATTAAATGTCCCTAACAGCTGAAACTGTGCCTAAATTAGTTTGCAAAGGGACAATCCTGTGAGACACTATCTTTTACATTAGATAGCATTAGTGACAGTTGGAAAACTTGATGGAAATCTCCCTAACTCTACTAAGAAAAGCAAACTTTCTTATTAAAAAATGAATGATTGATACTGACTATGTTCTGTTTTTTTAAAAAAAAGCCAGTATCTTAGATCAAATGACTATGGAAATGGTCATAATTAAAATGATAGTTTTACAAATTCACATTGTTCTCATTTTTTTTCTAGCCTATAAAGCCTGGAAAAACAATCTCTCATAGGAAAAAAAAAACTGAATATAATATTCAGGTAATCAAACTTAATCCTAACTTTTCAAATTATCAAAATAATAGCAAAATAATTATCTTCTAGTTTTCAAAATCCATTTAATCTATACCCTTAGGAAATATCGATAGGTTTAACAGTGCACTCAAGTGAAGCAAAGTGAGCCCAAAATAGATAATACAAAGTGAAAGAGGAAATAAAACAGATAAACTTATTTCTTAAATTGAACTCTCATGACAGAAAATGAGTTATAACTGGATTTATGAAGTGTTGTGGTTTGGATATAAATTGTCCCCCTGAAAAACTCATGTGTTGAAAACATACCCAATGTAGCCATGTTTGGAAGTGAAATGATGAGATCATGAGAACTGCAAACTGATCAGTGGATTAATCCATTTTCTGGATTAATAATTTGAGTGAACTAACTTGGTGGTAACTGTAGGCAGGTGGGATGTGGCTGGAGGAAGTAAGTTACTGTGGGCATGTCTTTGGGGTTTATATTTTGTCTTTATTGCCTCTCGCTCTCGCTCTCTCTCCTTCCTGGCTGCAATGAGGGAAACACCTTTCTTCCACCACACTCTTCGGCCATGATGAGTTACCTCACCTTAGACTCAGAGCAATGGAGCTGGGTGACTATGGACTGAACCTGTGAAACCATGAGCCAAAATAAACTTTTCTTCCTCTAAGTTGTTATTGTTAAGTATCTCAGTCACAGTGCTGAAAAACTGATTAAGACACAAAGAAAAATATATAATGAGCTATGCATTCTCAGTCTTAATAAAGAAAAATTACAAGGTACTTATATTACAGTGAATGTAGACATGTTGTAATTAAAAGCCAGATTGTGAAAATTTAGTTTGGAATTAAACTATACGTGTGTATGTGTGTGTGTGTGTGTGTGTGAGAGAGAGAGAGAGAGAGAGAGAGAGAGAGAGGCACTAATGGCAACTTCATTACGTTTTTTCCATACTTCTATCTTCCTAATAGACCCTTTGATTTTAAGGCAGCAACATAGCTGTTAATTTCACAATTTTTATCTCAGTCTCCTTGGCAATTACAGTCAACCATCTGAGGGTATTCTGGCCAATGAGATACAGATGAAAGTTGCTGTGGGGCTTTTCTTTCTTATTTGCAAGGATAAAGCCCACTTGGATTTTATCCCTTTTCTCTTTTCCCTTCTTTGTGCCTGGACTGTGGGCAGATAGCCGAGATGATAATGTAAGGGTAAAAGTATACATACCAGGGATTAGAGGTGCGAAAGATGAAAGAACTTAAGTGCCTGATGATGCTGCAGATTAAAGAATATCTCTAAGAGATTCAGATCTATGGAAAGTGCTAAGTCACATCCCTCTGTATAAGCAATTGAAATAACCTGGTGACTTGGGTGTAGATAATGAGGGAGAGAACAGAGCTCACAAAACATTTTTTTTTAATTTGGATGACTGGGTTAATTGTCAGGGCATTAAAGGATGGGCATCATACTTCATTGTTTCCTATTGACTATTTACTTATAAGTCTTTTTTTTTCCCCACCAGAGTGTAAGTTTCTTTGGGAAAGGGACTTTTTCCAAGTTCTTCACCATTGTTTTCCTTGCAACCAACACTGGGAAGCTAACCATGAGAAAGATGCTCAATAATTTTTTGGCAAATAAGAAATGGGGGAAAGAAGGAAGATGGCGGCAAGGGGAGTGCATTGCCCCCGTGTGCTGCTTCACTGTGTGGGAGTATGACAAGTCAGGACGGCTAAAGGATATCTTGTTAGGAATTTCCAGCAATAGTGGGGTGCTCCGGAACCTGGAGGAAGGATTTCCATCGCACGAGGATCGGCTACGGGGACTCAAACGCGAGAGGTTTGTCGCACGGAGGGTAACACTGCTTATTCAGCAAATCGCCCCGCGGCTAGAGTCTGCAGCACGCGCTGGGAAACGAGGAGATAGCGACGCAGGGATACAGCGCTGCAGTTTCTGCCAGCCGTGCAAGCACCATACTCAGGGCTGAATTCTGGGTTCGAGACGGGGGAAGGAAGCTGTCCATCTCGGTTCTCCACACCGGTCAAACCACAGAGGAGGCCAGCAGCCACCATGTTGGAAAGCTGACGTCACCATCCCTGTTTTCGACTGACCGCAGCTCATTCAGCCATAGAACAGGTAATTTCAGGCTGCAATTCGCCTGCGGCTTGCAGACAGATTGCTAGGGTTCAGTGCCTGGGTGCTTCTTAGAACCTGATCTTATCGGAGCGAACACCGAGCGCGGGGCGGCCAAGTTCCGGCTCCCGGAACCGTCCCGGAACCTCCCTGGCCCAGGGCCACGGAGCCTGCAGAGGCTGCTTCTTGGACCCTGCTCCTATCAGAGCATACACCAAGCACTAAGCGGCCGAATTCCGGCTCCCGGAACTGAGCCCGCGGGGACTGCTTCTTGGAGCCTACACTTATAGGAGCTTACACCGAGCACGGAGCGGCCGAGTTCCGGCTCCCGGAACTTCCCTGGCCCGGGGCTAGGAGCCCGTGGAAACTGCTTCTCGGTCCGGGTCCTGCTGAGGGCAGGTCAGGACTCACCCGTTGCTTTGGTTGCCCGGCAAGGGGAACGAAATGCTGCCATTTGCATAGGATACCAACATGGCAGAGATCTGATGTCATCAGAAAGCGGCGGAGGAGAGAACTTCATCAATACCAGCGGCGACAGAAACAGTTGGTCTCCTGGTGGGGGGGGTGAGGCACAGACACCCGAGTCTCCTCAATTTGTCGTCGAGCCAGAGGGGAGGAGCCGGGCCGCCGCCAGCGCCCGGAGCAGGCCCAGTGGCTCGCCAGGGTGGTGACCGCGTGACCCCAATTGGAGAGGGGGTGGAGTGGAGCCACCACCTGCACCCGCAAGGTGGGCAGACCCGAGACCCAGTGGTACATGGGCGTGGTAGGAGGGGCAGGGCAGAGCCGCTGTTCGCACTTGCAAGGTAAACAGACCTGTGACAGCCTGGCGGGTCAGGCCCAGTGGCCTGCCAGTGTGGTACACACGTCACCCCAACTGGAGTAGGGGCAGAGCAGATCCTTCTCCCATGCCCGGATCAGGCCCTGCCGGGGTGGTGGTCACGTGACCCCAATTGGAGTGGGGGCGGAGCGGAACCGCCACCCGTGCCCGCAGGGTGAGCAGACCTGTGACCAACCTGCAGATCAGGCCCAGGGGTCCGCAGGCGTGGTAGGAGGGGCAGGGCAGATCCGCCGCCCGCGCCTCCAAGGTAGGCAGACCTGCAACAGACCGGCGGATCAGGCCCAGGAGCCTGCCAGCGTGGTACACACACCACCCTAATTGGAGTAGGGGCAGAGCAGAGTCGCCGCCCGTGCCAGGAACAGGCCCAGCGTCCTGCAGGCGGGGTAGTCACGACACCCCAATTGGAGTAGGGGCAGAGCAGAGCCTCCACCCGTGCCCGAAAGGTGGGCAGATCTGCGACCGACCAGCGGGACAGGCCCAGTGGCCTGCCGGTACGACAGACACGTCACCCCATTTGGAGTAGGGGCAGAGTAGAGCCGCCGCCTGCGCCTGCAGGGTAAGCAAACCTGCAACCGACCGGCGGATCAGGCCCGGTGGCCTGCCGGCGTGGTACACTCGTCACCCCAATTGGAGTAGGGGCAGAACAGAGCCGCCGCCAGCATCCAGAACAGGCCCAGTGACCTGCTGGCGTGGTAGCCACGACACCCCAATTGGAATAAGGAGAGAGCAGAGCCGCCGCCTGCGCCTGCAGGAAAGATACGCAAGCAGTATGAAAAGACAAGGAAAGAAAGGACCACAAGCAATGCAGGTCAACGCAACTTTAGAAGAGGTAACAGCTGCAGCAGATGGAATGTCAGATACAGAATTCAGGATATACATGCTTCAGATGATCTGGAGTATCAAGGAAGACATTAAACAGCAAAATCAGAAAATGAAAGATCACTTCGACAATAAATTACGCAAACAAATCCAGGAAGCAAAGGATCAACTATACAGGGAGATAGAGGTTATAAAAAACAAACAAACAGAAATCCTAGAAATGCAGGAAGCAATAAACCAACTTAAAAACTCAATGGAGAATACTACCAGCAGAGTAGAACACTTAGAAGATAGAACATCAGACAATGAAGACAAAGTATTTCAACTTGAAAAGAACATAGACAGCTCAGCAAGACTGTTAAGAAACCATGAGCAGAACATTCAAGAAATATGGGATAACATTAAGAGACCAAACTTAAGAGTCATTGGGATACAGGAAGGTACAGAGCTCCAAACCAAAGGAATGAGCAGTCTATTCAATGAAATAATACGAGAAAACTTCCCAGACTTGAAGAATGAGACAGAATCCCAAATCCTAGAAGCCTACAGGACGCCAAATGTGCAAAATCATAAGAGATCCACACCTAGACACATTATAATGAAGATGCCCAACATACAGAATAAGGAGAGAATTTTAAAAGCTACAAGAGAAAGGAAGCAGATTACATTTAGGGGTAAGCCAATCAGGATAACAGCTGATCTTTCAACACAGACTCTGAAAGCTAGAAGATCCTGGAATAACATATTTCAAACACTGAAAGAAAATGGGTTCCAACCAAGAATTGTGTATCCAGCGAAATTAAGCTTCAGGATGGAAGATGAAATTAAAACCTTCCACGATAAACAAAAGTTTAAAGAATTCGCAGCTAGAAAACCATCTCTTCAAAACATCCTCGCCAAAGCATTACAGGAAGAGGAAATGGAAAACAACAATGAAAACCAACAGTGGGAGGTAGGACAGTAAAGGGGGGGGGGAATAATCAAAGAAGAAAACAAACCATGTTTAGTAACAGAAATAAACAAATATGGCTGGAAGAACAACCCATATCTCAATAATAACCCTAAATGTTAATGGCTTAAACTCACCAATTAAGAGACACAGGCTAGTAGAATGGATCACAAAACAAGACCCAACAATATGCTGCCTACAGGAGACGCATTTGATAGGAAAAGACATACATAGGCTGAAGGTGAAAGGTTGGGAAAAATCATATCACTCATATGGACTTCGGAAACAAGCAGGAGTGTCCATACTCATATCAAATAAAATAGATTTCAAGCCAAAGTTAATCAAAAGGGATAAAGAGGGACACTACATACTGCTTAAGGGAACCATACACCAACAAGACATAACAATCATAAATATTTATGCCCCAAACAATGGTGCAGCTATGTTCGTCAAACAAACTCTTCTCAAGTTCAAGAGTCTAATAGACCACCATACCATAATCATGGGAGACTTCAACACACCTCTCTCGCCACTGGACAGATCTTCCAAACAAAAGTTGAATAAGGAAACTATAGAACTCAATAACACTATTAATAACCTAGACCTAATTGACATATATAGAGTATACCACCCAACATCAAGCAGTTACACTTTTTTCTCAGCAGCACATGGATCCTTCTCAAAAATAGATCATATATTATGTCACAGGGCAACTCTTAGACAATATAAAGGAGTAGAGATAATACCATGCATCTTATCTGATCATAATGGAATGAAACTGAAAATCAACGATAAAAGAAGGAAGGAAAAAGCATGCATCACTTGGAGAATGAACAATAGGTTACTGAATGATCAATGGGTTATAGAAGACATCAAGGAGGAAATTAAAAAATTCTTAGAGATAAATGAAAACACAGACACAACATATCGGAATCTATGGGACACATTGAAAGCAGTTCTAAGAGGAAAATTCATTGCTTGGAGTTCATTCCTTAAAAAAAGAAAAAAACAACAAATAAATGATCTCATACTTCATCTCAAAATCCTTGAAAAAGAAGAGCAAAACAATAGCAAAAGAAGTAGAAGGCAAGAAATAATTAAAATCAGAGCTGAAATTAATGAAATCGAAACAAAAGAAACAATTGAAAAAATTGACAAAACTAAAAGTTGGTTCTTTGAAAAAATAAACAAAATCGACAGACCCTTAGCGATGCTAGCAAAGAGAAGAAGAGACAGAACTCAAATTACTAGCATACGGGATGAAAAAGGCAATATCACAACAGACACTTCAGAAATACAGAAGATAATCAAAAACTATTTTGAATCCTTATACTCCAATAAATTAGAAGATAGTGAAGGCATAGATAAATTTCTTAAGTCATATGATCTGCCCAGATTGAGTCAGGAGGATATAGAAAACCTAAACAGACCAATATCAATTGAGGAAATAGAAGAAACCATCAAAAGACTACCAACTAAGAAAAGCCCAGGTCCGGATGGGTATACAGCAGAATTTTACAAAACCTTTAAAGAAGAACTAATACCAATACTTTTCAAGCTACTTCAGGAAATAGAAAAGGAGGGAGAACTTCCAAATTCATTCTATGAGGCCAACATCACCCTGATACCTAAACCAGACAAAGACACTTCAAAGAAAGAAAACTACAGACCAATATCTCTAATGAACCTAGATGCAAAAATCCTCAATAAAATTCTGGCGAATCAGATACAAAAACATATCCAAAAAATTGTACACCATGATCAAGTAGGATTCATCCCTGGGATGCAAGGCTGGTTCAATATACGGAAATCAATAAATGTTATTCACCACATCAATAGACTTAAAAATAAGAACCATATGATCATCTCGATAGATGCGGAAAAAGCATTCGACAAAGTACAGCATCCCTTTATGTTCAAAACTCTAGAAAAACTAGGGATAACAGGAACATACCTCAATATTGTAAAAGCAATCTATGCTAAGCCTCAGGCTAGCATCATTCTGAATGGAGAAAAACTGAAGGCATTCCCTCTAAAATCTGGAACAAGACAGGGATGCCCTCTTTCACCACTTCTGTTCAACATAGTTCTCGAAACACTGGCCAGAGCAATTAGACGAAAGAAATTAAAGGCATAAAAATAGGAAAAGAAGAACTTAAATTATCACTATTTGCAGATGATATGATTCTATACCTAGCAGACCCAAAAGGCTCTACAAAGAAACTATTAGAGCTAATAAATGAATTCAGCAAAGTGGCAGGATTTAAAATCAACACGCATAAATCAAAGGCATTCCTGTATATCAGCGACAAATCCTCTGAAATGGAAATGAGGACAACCACTCCATTCAAAATATCTTCAAAAAAAATAAAATACTTGGGAATCAACCTAACAAAAGAGGTGAAAGACTTATACAATGAAAACTACAGAACCCTAAAGAGAGAAATAGAAGAAGATCTTAGAAGATGGAAAAATATACCCTGTTCATGGATAGGCAGAACTAACATCATCAAAATGGCGATATTACCAAAAGTTCTCTATAGGTTTAATGCAATGCCAATCAAAATCCCAACGGCATTTCTTGTAGAAATAGAGAAAGCAATCATGAAATTCATATGGAAAAATAAAAGACCCAGAATAGCAAAAACAATGCTAAGCAGGAAGTGTGAATCAGGCGGTATAGCGATACCAGACTTCAAACTATACTACAGAGCAATAGTAACAAAAACAGCATGGTACTGGTACAAAAACAGGCGGGTGGACCAATGGTACAGAATAGAGGACACAGAAACTACAACTATCTTATATTTGATAAAGGGGCTAAAAGCATGCAATGGAGGAAGGATAGCATCTTCAACAAATGGTGCTGGGAAAACTGGAAATCCATATGCAACAAAATGAAACTGAATCCCTTTCTCTCGCCATGCACAAAAGTTAATTCAAAATGGATCAAGGAGCTTGATATCAAATCAGAGACGTGCCGTCTGATAGAAGAAAAAGTTGGCTACGATCTACAGTCGGTGGGGTCGGGCTCCAAATTCCTCAATAGGACACCCATAGCACAAAAGTTAATAACTAGAATCAACAAATGGGACTTACTCAAACTAAAAAGTTTTTTCTCATCAAAAGAAACAATAAGAGAGGTAAATAGGGAGCCTACACCCTGGGAACAAATCTTTACTCCTCACACTTCAGATAGAGCCCTAATATCCAGAGTATACAAAGAACTCCAAAAATTAGACAATAAGAGAACAAACAACCCAATCAACAAATGGGCCAAGGACCTGAACAGACACTTCTCAGAGGAGGACATACAGTCAATCAACAAGTACATGAAAAAATGCTCACCATCTCTAGCTGTCAGAGAAATGCAAATCAAAACCACCCTAAGATACTATCTCACTCCAGTAAGATTGGCAGCCATTATGAAGTCAAACAACAACAAGTGCTGGAGAGGATGTGGGGAAAAGGGTACACTTGTACATTGCTGGTGGGACTGCAGATTGGTGCAGCCAATTTGGAAAGCAGTATGGAGATTTCTTGGAAAGCTGGGAATGGAGCCACCATTTGACCCAGCTATTCCCCTTCTTGGTCTATTCCCTAAAGACCTAAAAAGAGCATGCTACAGGGACACTGCTACATTGATGTTCATAGCAGCACAGTTCACAATAGCAAGACTGTGGAACCAACCTAGATGCCCTTCAATAGACGAATGGATAAAAAAAATGTGGCATTTATACACAATGGAGTATTACTCTGCATTAAAAAATGACAAAATCATAGAATTTACAGGGAAATGGATGGCATTAGAGCAGATTATGCTAAGTGAAGCTAGCCAATCCCTAAAAAACAAATGCCAAATGTCTTCTTTGATATAAGGAGAGTAATTAAGATCAGAGTAGGGACGAAGAGCAGGAGAAGAAGATTAACATTTAACAGGGATGAGAGGTGGGAGGGAAAGGGAGAGAGAAGGGAAATTGCATGGTAATGGAAGGAGACCCTCAGGGTTATACAGTGGAGGGGGTAGAGAGAGAGGAGGGGAGGGGAGGGGAGAGGTGGGGAGGGGGGAGAGTGGAGGATGGGAAAGGCAGCGGAGCACAACAGACACTAGTATGGCAATATGTAAATCAATGGATGTGTAACTGATGTGATTCTGCAATCTGTGTATGGGGTGAAGGTGGGAGTTCATAACCCACTTGAATCAAAGTGTGGAATATGATATGTCAAGAAATTTGTAATGTTTTGAACAACCCACAATAAAAAATTAAAAAAAAATGTAAGAAGAATAAATAAATGATTAATAAAATGCATTTACCAAAAAAAACGCCATCAGTATTAAGCCAGGAGTGGAGGTTGAAGTCAACACTGTAGATGCCTATGCCAACACTTGTAAATAATTGATTATCAGTTTTTAAAAATTACAGTTTTTTTCAAAGTGTCCATTTATGTCAGCAATGTATGAGAGTTCTAGTATATTTATATTGTAAGCTTTTGGTTTTATTCTTTCAAATTTTTGCCATTCTGACGTGTACATCAGTATTTTAGTATTTAATATTTAATATAGTCTGGATAAGAAATTCCCTTCTTAATAATGAAGTTGTGCATTTTAAATACTCTATTGACTATTTGGATATTCACTTATATAAAATGTCTGTTTATTTGTCATCCAAAAAAAAAAAAAAAAGAAATGGGGGGAAAAAAGATACCAAGGGTAGTTTGGGACACCTTACATATTGTTTGAGGGAATGGTAATTTTGGAGTAAAAGCACAAGTAGTTAAGATTATTTAAGCACTCTACAATTCAAATATTGTATTGTACGAAGAGTTTTATATGCATCAACTGATATAATCTTAGAAAACAAAACAAGCCAGGCACAGTGCCACATGCCAGGATTTGGGGGCTGAGGCAAGAGGATTTCAAGTTTAAGAACAGCCTTAGCAACTTAGCAAGACCCTGTCTTAAAAATAAAATCAAAAGGGCTGGGGATGGAGCTCAGTGGTAGAGCACTCCTGAGTTCAATCCTCAGCACAGAAAATAACAACAACTAAAACAACAAAACACTACTAAGATTATATCCATTTTTAAGTGAAAAAAATTGAGGTAACAGAAAGTTCATTAACTTGCTTGAGGATCCACAGCTCAAGTCGAAGAGCTTGGATTCTAATTCAGTTGATCTATTTTCAGAGATCATACACTTATCCACTATTCTGCCTCACCTAGATGGCCACCCTCAACTAAGGCTGAATACAGAAGCTAGAGATACAGAAGGACTTATATACAGACAGAATTAGAATAAGGAAAATTATGCATCTGGATCAGGCTATCTCCAGGACAGCTGGACCAGCTATTGCAGGAGGCTTCATGGGTGACTTCATCTACTCAGTCAAGCCTCTTACTGTCAGGTATGCACGTCAAAAATTTAGATCTGATCCAGTTACTGCTGTTAATTTATCTTAGGGAAGCTGACTTATACTGATTCAAAAGAGACTAAATTATCAAATGACCCATTGGTAATGAGAGTATGAATTGAAGGTAGAGTAAACATCCATACAGGTAAGAGGTGCTTTTAAAAGGTTCTGACAATAAAATAAAAACCAGGCAGATTAGTTAAAACCTTTGAACCTTAAAGGCACTAGAATTTCCTACATCACATTTCACTAGGGATAAATCTTCCAGGTAGACCTGCTGAGTGCACTCTCCCTTGGAGGATGGTTTCTGCATTTCTCACCATTTTTATACTTGCTCTGCTCTCTGATTTGAGTCTTTCTGGTTGACCTATTCTTTCTTTAGTCATCAGTTAATTCTTGCTAACATGACTGCTCTCAAGTAGATGTGTACATTTACAGTTAAGTATGAAAGGGCAACTTGACTGGTTTCTCCACATTACTTGCCTCTCCCTATTTCCCCTTCACCCATACAATTTGTTGACATTCCATCTCCTGGTGTTTAGTTACAGTGCACAAAAAAGAACCTGAAACAGGTTACCTCTACTTTAAGAATAAAGCCTCCATCTAGGCTTCTGCTTCCCACCCCATTCATTCTCTGGACCATGATCATTCTCTGGTCTGTCCTCTCTTCTGCAGTTTCAGCCTTGATTTCCCCCAACTCATAAGAATGATCAAATTTCAACCATTATAAACTACAAAAATAAGGCCTTAATCTCCTGTCCCCTTGACGCAATCCTGCGTTTACTTTAAGTGCTTCCACACCTTCTCCAATCCACAGCCAACTTCCTTAACTAGCTGATTGATCTGCATTCACAATTTCTGCTTCCTTACATCTATGACTTGCCAATTCACTGTAGTCTGGCTTTGGTTCCCACTGCTTTAATAAATGTACTTTGGCACACCCCACCAGTAGCATCCCACTTGTCAAATCCAGTGACTTTTTATTAATGTTACATCTGACTTGACTTCATCAGCTTTTGGTACTCTTGATTACTTCTTCTGTAAAGCTTTGGTATTTCCCCTATGACAACAATTCTCATTTTCTTTCTCCATTTTCTTCCTGGTTGACTTTGTGTGCCTTTTTCCCCTTCTCTGCCCCTTAAGTGAATGTGTTCCCCAGGACTCCATCAGTAGCTCTTTGCAATTTATACATTCTACCTCATGACAACGTGTAGAGAGAACTGTTTCTTTCTTGCATCAGACATCAGGGGATGAAGATAAAGCTAAGTGGATAGCATTCAAATGCTCTTTTGGTAATTGCAAGCGAGGCTGAAAAATTCTACATTTCAACTTTTGTACCTTACTTTCACTCAACTCTTAAACCTAGCTTTTAGTAAGTGTTCGCTGAATCATGTATCTGAACTTTCAGAAAAATAAAGGTGAGGTTGACAGAACTTTATGTGGCCTTGTAGAGCTGATAAATGACATTTATTGACAGGTGACAAGTTAAAGAGAATTCACTCATATCATTTATGCCTCCCCAGAACAATGATCTGAGGAACTGAAGATCTAGAACCATTGAAAGCTCACAAGTCACATTAGAAGTCCATGGGATGAAGGTCCAAGATAAGGAGACATTTGGATGCCACCAACATACAGGTGTGTCAGGAAGGGAAAATGGTGTCTCAGGATGGAACCCTGGCCATGAAGTGGGACAAATATTTCCTTGCTTGCCTTCTTTCCTTCTTTCCTATATATTTTAAATTGGCATATATGTTTTCTCATTTACCTATTACATCACTGTCAGCACCTATTCCTATTATACACGAAGGCTCAGAGACAAGAAGTGTCTTGAATAAGGTATTGAAGCAGGAAAGTGGCAAGGCAGGGATTTGAATCCAGATCTGTCTAACTTCTATTTCTTCTATACTCCACTCCTTATAGACCAACCCTGTAACAGGGAGAGGAAGAAATATACCCAAGTATCTCTAGTATAGTCATTCATTACAGCTGGACTCCAAGGCAAATCATCACAAATTTTAGATTAATGTGTAACAGAAATGTATTGACTGTTTAACATAGTAAAATATGAGCAACCCTAATAATGAAAACATTGAGCCAAACTTTTGGAAATTGTATTAAGATTTTACATAGTCAAAGTATCAGAGTTGGAGAAAATTAGGAAGTCAAGTCCTGTGAAAGTATTCCTTCTGTTTCTTTTCCAGACTGAAAAGCTGGTCCCTTTGAAAGAACAGTATGTAACTCCTGACACCATGTGGTCACTCAATGTACTGCTCTTAATACTTCTGAAGACCCAAGGCCCTATCAGGAAATAAATCCAATAAAATAATTGCATATGGTAAGATGCATTACTTCACTTGTTGCCATTTAGTAAGTGGAGATTAGGGTAAGAGGTACCAGTAAGTGATTATCAAGTTTTTAATGTCTGTATTTTAAACATTTATTCTTAGTTTTATTGCTGGTATTGGCATATGCATTTAGGAAGACAGTGAGCCAAATAGTTTGTATGATCCCTTTTGACTGAGACTCTTGTATAAAATTTATGAAAAACTGGCTTTAAAGTCAAATGAACTTGGGTTCCTTCACATTATTTGGCCTTTACTTACTGTCAAGGCCTCTTCTAGCCACAGCCAGCACCCATCCCAGAGCAGAGTACCTGGGACATCATTGCTGCCATCTCAGCCACTGGCTGATGCTCTACAGCTGGGCCTTGTCAGAGTCTCCACAACCACAGCTAATGCCCTACCATTGGTGCTTGCCAATGCTCTGTTCTTGAATGCAAGCTTCCTTATCACTATAAAAGCTGCAAGGATGTTCATATTTTTTAAGGCAACACTCAGTCTTATATCAAAGCACTGCCTTGAACCTAAGTGACTAACAAAGCTTTGAATGAAACTTGCTCTTTGAAGTCTTTTACTAGGCTAGGTGCCATGGTGCACACTTGTAATTCCAGTGGGTCCGAGGCTGAGCCATGGACCCACTGTTCACAAGTTCAAATCCAACCTCAGCAACTTAGTGAGGCTGTAAGCAACTTAGCGAGACTGTCTCCAAATAAATAAATAAATAAATAAATAAATAAATAAATAAATAAATAAATAAAATAAGGCTGGGGATTTTGCTCAGTGTTTAAACAACCCTGCATTAAATCCCCAGTAACCTTCCTCCCCTGCAAAAATCTGTTACTAGAAGCAAATAGCACTACTTCTTAAACTGGTGATCTGGTTGTTACTTCTACATAGGTTAAGTTTAGCTTTCAAAATTTAACCATTTACAGCAATGACACAAATATTCCACAAATACAAGAAGACATGGCTGTAAATTTGCCTGAGGAGTTTTTCAAAATATAATACTGGTGACCTGCCTATCCTTGTGAGTACAAATTTAAAGTTCCAATTATTTAACATTTTTTGTCAGGTGTGGGTTATGTTTTCCAATACTTTATTCACCTTTGGAAGTTCTGGAAGTACCCAGATAGAGATCAGTTGAACACACCTTGAGCTAGACAATCATTAATGAGAAGGAGATTGATATAAATACTTCAACTTTAAAAACCTGACAAAGATAATGTTTTATTGCATACACATGTTTTCCCTGCAATAAGACATTTTGGGCATTTCACATAATTTAAATATAATTTAAAATGCTTTTATATTAATAATTTTGTTTCACCAAAGTACATCAGAATTCATCACTTTTATTTCAATGGTATTTTTTGTTGTTGTTGGAACTTTTTAAAAGCTTTACAGAACTATATTACACATGATTTTCTATACAAAAGGGGACTATTATAAGTGATTTCTTGATTGATTGATTAATGCCATAAATTCTATCCATATAAGTTAGCTTTTATAGGTTCTAGGAAATCTAGTCAATCAATGATAAGAACAGCTCAAATGCATTACAACTATGACTCATGATATTGATGTAAATGTTCTATATGAAACAGTTAGCCCTGGGTTATTATATTTTGATATTGAACAAACATTTGTTAAAAAATTGACCTTGGATTATGTTAGATTCCAGGAAAAAATTCAAATAATTTTGTTCTTCCTTTTTTTCCTGGAAAAAAAGGTGCTACTATGTGTTAGAGAACTATAAAACAGAAACATAAGTAAATAAATCTGTTTAGAAAACTTGATTCTTTTAGGCATAAAATTTCACTCCTAATAGTATATGGAAATAGAAAAATAGTAAATGTCCAGTGGATGCCTGACATTTCTGACCTTAGCCAGGTGATAAAGGGAACCTCTCACCAGAGATATCATGTGGCATCACATATCCTGATATTATGTAATGAGAAAGGTATTTCACCTCTGTAGCATTCTTTTGAAATATCAAAAATCCCAGTATAATGAAGAGGAAAATATCAGACAAACTCAAATTAAGAGACATTATATATGACAGTAGAGGGGATAGAGAGAGAAGAGGGGAGGGGAGGGGAGGGGGGATAGTAGAGGATAGGAAAGGCAGCAGAACACAACAGACACTAGTATGGCAATATGTAAATCAATGGATGTGTAACTGATGTAATTCTGCAATCTGTATATGGGGTAAAAATGGGAGTTCATAACCCACTTGAATCAAAGTGTGAAATATGATATATCAAGAAATTTGTAATGTTTTGAACAACCAACAATAAAAAATTTAAAAAAAAGAGACATTATATAAATGCCCAATCAGTTTACTTCAAGGTTTTGAAGAAAAGGAAAGGCTTAGAAACAGTCATAGAAGAGAAGAAAGAGGTGATGTGACATAACACCTAAATGCAGCATGGTACCCTGGATTAGATTCTGAAACAGAAAAAGGACACTCATGAAAAAAATGATAAATTCAAATAAAACTGAAATTTGGTTAATAGTAAAAAAATATGCATCTCTGAGTCATTAAAAATGGACAATATGCTATTGTTTTTTGATTGATTTTTGTTGATTTTTCAATTGTAGTGTTACTACTGAATCATTTACACTTTTTAGCAAACTATCAAAACCCTGCAGATAATTTTAACAGTGTCCTTCAAATCAAAGGACTTTCTTAAGACAGATATCTAGATCTTTCTACTGCAATCTTACTCTTTGTCATTTGTTCACCATGAGTCCTGAGATACAAATGTTGTTACTGTTGGGAGTCACCCCAGCTTCAAAGACCAACTTCCCCATCCCCTGAGAAGAGCTGTCCAATGGTGAGCCCTGCTGGCTCACATGATCCTTACCCACCAATCAGACTAGCCCTGCTGGCTCACATGATCCTTACCCACCAATCAGACTAGCCCTGCTGACTCACATGATACTTACCCACCAATCAGAAAGCACCCCATGCCAACTGTCAAACCCTTCAACCATTAAACTGTCATAACTGTCAAACCACCCCCTGCTCTATAAATATGCAGAGCTGCCTCAATAAATGGGCATTTTCTCCAACCGCAAGCCTTGATCGTCCTTTCAGTTACATACTCCAGAATTTCTAGGAAGCAATAATATTTCAGTTTTGTGCAGCTGTCTGAGTAGTGGAGCATTAATCTAAGACATGGGGTATGGGTAGGGCTTTGTAAGGAAGTTCTTGAATTTAATCTTCCAACATGATGAGTTTCAGGGACTTGTGGCAGCAGTTACAGGTGTGGCCTAGAGGTCAAGGGGGAAACCTGTCAAGTGATAGAGATGACATAGATTTTAGAGTTATCAACCAGGAATGTGAATTCCTTAGGCCACCTAGGGCAGAAAAAAACACCAGAAAGAATTTCTCTCAATCTGCATGTTTCTCTCAACAATGTCACGAGCATGCATGGAAGAGGTAAGTGGACATACAGACTGCCAACTTTTGTAGTAAGTCAGAGATAGTCCAGTCTAAATTTTATCTCACTGTTTGAGAATGAGATGGACTCTCACATGGACGTCTGATGGTGCAGATGAAAAGCACTCACAGATTCATGAAAGCCTGTAATAAACACAAGAGAAATTTAATGAATTCAACAGCAAAATGACAGAAGCTTTTCAGGAATTTATAGCCAGAAGAAATCCTGCTTATTTTCCTGTTTGTTAATTATCAACTTACAAATTGTTGCAATTCTATATAAAATAGATTCTTAGGTTTCAATCCATCCTAAGGAAGAAAGTAGAGCCTTAAAGTCACAAATGTTTGCCCTTATAGATTTCCAAGTTCTTAAAAAAAAGTCCTGTAAATCTTTTTATACTTTTATTGAGACAGGCTTTGTACAAAACTTGCTGGTGCATTGTTTTTAAGTCTAGGTATGGATTTTGGTGTTTGCTGTACATTTATTTCAATTATTTCCTTTTAGTTACACAAACCAGGCATTCCTGAGAGAGCTTCTTCAAGGTAGTTCTGCGTTGTCCAGCTTGGAGGCCAGAGTGATCAATCACTACGATGTGGGATTCTTGCCATAAACATTTAGGTTGGGAATTGCTGTAATTTCCCACCAGGTAGAACTTGCCAAAGATGAATTTTTTATGAGAAAATGGAGAACAGAAAAAGACATGGAAGAAAAAGGAAGCATTTTCTCCTAGAAATTGTCCTGGTAAAGCCTCAGAACTAAAAGGAAATTTTGCAACAGATTAGCATTTCCCAAACATTTGGATTGGGCTCTCAAATTTATTACCCATTTCTAAAGGTTAAAAAGATCATGAGGAAAAAGTGTTGCCTTGAGCATTTGGGAAAGAGAGAGATAAGAAAATAAAATATTTTAGGAAAGGTCTGATATGGTAAAGTAAAATGAAGAGAAAATAATTCAGGCAGCAGTTCTTGGTCAAGATATAAGAGAGAATGTTCTATTGTTGAAGATTGGAAACAAATTTGTTCAAAAGACTACTCAGGTAGTAGGTAAGCAGAGCCTCCTTGGGTTTTGAGAACAGACACATGCACCCTGTGCCTACCCAATAGTAATTTTCTTCTTCCTTACAGAAACCTGGGTAAAGTCTCCCAATAATAAACTACATTTCCTGGACTCCTTGTATACCTGAGATTTAAATGACTGTCACTGGGTGGGGCTTCTGGAAAGCTCACATCATCCTTTGCTTGCTCTGGCTTTCAATCTGGAGATCAAGCAGAAATCTAGGTCAACAAGGAAACTAACAGTAGAAACACTAAGTGTATTAGTATGCTTGGGCTACACAACAAAGTGCTGTAGATTGGGTAACTTAAATAATTAAGTTATTAATTATAATAATTATTATAATAATAATATTTAGGATTATAAACAAATAAATCCTAATAATTATTTAGGATTTATTTCTCCAGTTCTGGAGACTGGAGTTGATGCAGTTCCCTGATGAGGGCCTTTTCCCTTGTAGAAGGCTGCCTTCTTTCTGTGACCTCATATTCCCCTTCTAATTTAGTTCATGCATATGGAGAGAAAGAACCAGCTCTCTGTTCCTTTTCTTATAAAGGCACTAATCCTATTATGAGGGCACCACCCTCAGGAACTCCATCTACTCCCAATTATCTCCCACAGGACCCATCTCCAAATACCATCATCACACTGAAGTTAGGGCTTGAACACATAAATTTGAGGAGGGCACAAACATTTAGTGTACAACACCAAGACTGCCAGAGCAGAAAGATAGAAGGGATATGGGGTCTTGGTGACTGTGGAACTGCCATGTCAGCCTCAGATTATCCACCTCTGTATTTCTATTACACAAGGAGGAAATAAGTGTCTATCATGTATCACTGTTATTTTGGGTCTCTGATATAGCAGCAGAAGGCAAAACCTAACTGATATAAACAAAACATTGTTATGTGTGTGTGTGTATTATATATACATGTATGTATACAAACATGCACAATATACATGTTATAATACATTTGGTATATCATATATGTGTGTGTGTGTGTGTATATATATATATATATATATATATATACATATATATATATATCATATAATTGTATGCGTCCCTTGAAACTGTTACCATAGATAAACTTGATTCAGCTACCTTATTATAATTGCTGTGAGATGTTTGCTCTGTTGAATCCACAAGCACTATACCAAGCTGTGGGTCATGCCACCAGGAATTCTCAAGAGAAATAAAAAAAAGAAGAAGAAACAAAATGATTTCACTTTATTTTGTACAACCTGAAGGGAAGAAATCAGTGAAAAACAGAATATTGCTATATATTTTTTTTATTTTTTAAAATAAGTGAGCTAGGAATTCAAATTATAATTGTAATAGAAGTAGGAAATAAGAACATGTCAGTATTTTAAATAAAGGCTAATGATTATCTCCATCTTTATCTGGTCATACTTAATTTGAAAGGGTGGTATTAAAGTACTTCCCACTATTCCTCCATCTGTCTATTTTACTTGGATTATATCTGTAGAATTGTATTTTTAGTTAAAAACTGCTTCAAAGCAAATGGCATTTAATTAGAAAAGTAGTGAAGGAGGCATGTCACACTTGGTGCTTTGAGGCCACTTCAGTCACCAGAGTATGGAAATCATTTCTCCAGATGGTGGTTTCCTGCTTAGCTGAGACCATGATCCCAGGAGTAGATTTTTATTTTTTAATCATATTTACTTTTATGTATACATGTCTAATTTTTAATTGTATGACTTTTTGGCAAAAGAAAGACAAAACATCAAGGAAATCTATTTACAAAGGGGAAGGCATCGATGATCTCCTTTGAGAAGCATTTTCCAAAGTGAAATATCATGGTGTTGACTTTCACCTATGTTGAGAGGAAAAGTGATGATAGGTTCCATAAAATATTGTTATGTGTAATGCAATTTTCAAATGCAGCTGAGTCTTAAGTTTGCTAGAAATGATACATTAGGTCTACTAAGTCTTAACAAGCAATTTTTTAGGTTAATAGGCAATAGATGTCTTCCATGCATGTAAAACAGAAAAAGAATATACTAGCAGCATTTTTAAAGTTGCTTTATTTTTAGCCTTTTGGAATAATCACTAGCTGTCAAGAAGAATTATGTTGGGTGCTGGGATTATAATGTTGAGTGAAAAGGAAGGGGTTTCTGCCTTCAAAAGGACAAGATAGGCAGTCATATGGTCATATACCTATATAGTCCTGTTACCCTTTGAAACAAAATGCAGACAGTTATGAAAGCACATCTTAGAGAGATCTAATAGATTCCAAGGGGTCAGAGATGACTTCATTTTATGAGCAATATTAAGCTAAAATCCCAAGAATGATTAGCATTTAACTGGGCAGAAGAGGCAAAGAACTAAGAGAAAGCCAATGTGGTTGGAAGTCATAAAGCAAAGGAAAAAGAGTCCAAGATAATTCTGGGGAGATCATTTAGGGCCTTCATTTCTTTTTTAAGATTTTGGTGCTAATCCTAGGGACTCAGAACATTCTTCAATGTTCTAAACAAGAAAGTGACAGAATCAGAGCGTTATGGGCTAGCTGTGGTGTAAACTGAACACTGAGAAACACTAAACAGAAGAAGTCAAGTGCAGATGCCATGAAACAATTGGATAAAACACTGATGTGACCCTTGAGAATAAAAGGATAGTAATCCCAATTTTACATTTTATTCCAACATTTCTCCTGTTTCCCTAGAAAAATAAAGCTGCTATAGACATAAATGTACTATAGTATAGACAAAAAGAGAAAATCAAAGCAAACAGTGGAAAACAATATCTATAAAGAATGACAATTAAATCTCACAGCAGACTTCTCACCAGCAACATAGAAGTATAAAGAAAATGAAATATTTTTAAATTGTGGAAACAAAATATTTAGTTAGTAATACAGAATTATGTGAAATTCAGAAATATTATTCAAGAGTGAGTGTAAAATAAAGATATTGTCATGTACACTATGATTGAGAGATTTTGCTACTCATGCACATTTACTGAAAGAACTGCTAAAGAATTTATGTCAGCAAGAAAAACGAACCTGGAAGAAAAGAACTACGTGAAAAAAGCAATGATAACCAAAAAAATTGAGAAATATATAAGCAAATCTAAATAAAATGAAAATGATGAATATTTTGGAGTTTAATAATAAAGTACAATTAAAGATAATAGGCAATTTGTTGGGGGGTATCAGGTTTTTAACTCAGGGGCACCGGATCACTGAGCCACACCCCCAGTCCTACTGTGTATTTTATTTAGAGACAGAGTTGCTTAGCGCCTCCCTGTTGCTAAGGCTGGCTTTGAACTTGAGATCCTCCTGCCTCAGCCTCCTGAGCCATTGAAATTACAGGCGTGCATTACTGCACCTGGAAACAATAGGCAATTTTCTAACTACAGGGATAGGTGATCGTATTTGCAGCATTTTGAGGTCCTTTTCATAAAGAACTTCACTTTAGAAAAGATTAGAACACAGTTAAGTGAATTTGATATGTTAAAAATATAAAGGTCATTACTAAAATAATAAAAATGACCGCATTTGCAGCATTTAAGTTCCTTTGTACAAAGAAGGCAGGTAAAACTGTAGAAAAAAAAATGACACAATTAAGCAAATGCGATGTGTTAAAAATATGAAAATCATTACTAAAATAACAAAAGTAATATGGATAATTTCCCAAATCGCTTTAAGACAGGAAGGGCAAAAACAACAACAAGGAAAAGATAATAGAAAAGAGAACACACACACACACACACATACACACACACATTCACACACACACATACAAGAAGACAAAAAATAGGATACAAGATAAAAATAAATTGAAGTGTAGCAATAATCACAATTCATATAAATACAAATGATTTACAAATCATTAAAAAGCTCTCACTATTTCTTCAACTTCCATCTCAACTTTTAGAACAGATTTATCATCAGAATGGGTGTTTTATCAGGAGGCCAGCTCAACTTTGTGGAGCTAAGCATTTCATTTTTTAGAGAGTGAATTTAGGAAACCTTGGAGATACTTCTGATTAAAAGATTTCCATACTTTAGTGGTGGAGAGTGAAAATACCTATATTATTCTTTAAATTGTAATGGGATTATATCAACTTCCTACAGAGTAAATGACACTCTAAAAGGTATGGACATAATTTCACAATTGCCTATCCTCAGAACTCTTTGCAAAACAGATACAATGGAGTTGATCTTACAGATTGTTTCTCTAAATATAACACAGTGAAATCAGCATACAAGATTGTCAAATCCCCTGGGGAAGAGACTCGAGGCTCCTGTACTGGATGGATGTACGAGATGCAGAGATCATTAGTAGCTTCGTGGTACCTTTGTTTACCGACTGTACTTCCTACTCATCTGCAGTGTAATCTGTCATAAGCTTAATAAAGCCCCAAGAGCTTGCTCATTTAAATTGTCCCATTCTGAAGTAAGTTGCCCCAATATCTTCTAGCTCATGTGATATGACTGTGTTCTGTGGATCAAGTGAAATCCTTCTTGCTATCCAGACTGTGGTTAATTGACCAGAAATGGGTATGTTACCTGAAAGTATCTTTATAATGTTCGAACATGGAGAGAGGATCAGTGCCTGTGAGATTGCAGTTAGGTGTTAATGATCTGGCACAATCATTTCACTTATGTTTGTTAAAGTTACTGTAAAGATAGAGTCAAAGAGCAATGGTGAATGGAAGAGGTTTAGCTATTGTTCTAGTACTGGTGATGTGCACTGTACACTTCAGTCTTGAAAGTCTTGGATACAATGTAACACTGATGTCCTTGATATATTATAGAGAGAATTTTTACCATCATTACAGAAGGCAACCTGTGCATAACATCTCTGTGTGACCCTAAGAATCCTGAATATTCCAGCCAGGAAAGAATATCCAGGCAGAAACATCCATGAGGGGAATACCAGTGTGGGGGCCTTGAATATTGTAAACCAATATTAGAGAAGATTTAAAAATACTCAGTTTTGGAGCAGGTGTCTGCATGTCACCAAGATCTGAACAATACTGGAAGCAAAATAGTCTTAGGATGGAATGAAAGATCAAGTCTCTCTCCTCTGCCTCCATCCAAGACAGGAGAAGGATACCTCATAATGGGATTGTCTCAAGGACAAATGGATTTCTGGAATAAAGAGCCAATGCAGACTATGTCCAGAATATCCTTTTAGATGTGGTTTTCTCTGATGCTTTAGAGTGAATCTCAATATTTGTTCATTATTTTGACTCTTCATAGCACTGACACAGAATTACTGAATGTTTTTTTCCCAAGTTGCTAGAAATGAGTCATAAAATAAATGAATTGTGTTTGACTCCCAAGGATTTCTAGCACCAAGCATTAGCAATAAATGAAATTCTTCTAACATTGTCTATGGGTATGAATGTGTCAGATTGCTATGGCTTTTAGATTAAACTAGAGTCAATTTAAATTTAGTATGTTTCATCACATATAAAGCAAATTTACTCAGAAACTATCAAGCATGTGTCAAGGTATTATCTGAAAGTCAGAAAATTCACATTGCACTTCAGAAATAAGTACAGGTGAATCACTTCCCTCGTATATGACTTCAAAACAGATTTATTTTGTTGAGCACCTTGGGCATTCTGCCCAGAATGAGAGAACACAGAATTGTTCTCTTAATTGCAAAACAACTTAAGAGATCAGCTAGTCTAATCCATTAATTTGACAAAGGAAGAAACCAAGATCCAGAAGATACATTCCTTTCTTGGGGACACAAAAAATCAAGTAGCCTAAATAGTGGTCTCATGACAACCTCTCCAGTGGTCTTTGAACCATATGATGATCCTCCTGCTGTCAGTAGCATTAGTCAACCCCCCTCCCATGCTGAGGATGTAAATTCCCCATAAAGAGAGAGTTGTTATGGTCCTTGCTTCATTTTCCAGGTTTGTTCTACTACCTGCTGTCCATATTACATCCCCTTCTATAGGTTTTTAGGAATCTGATCAGAAGCTTGACAACTGGCTGCAGGCTAGTTGCCAGTCTCTTTGGGAGAATGCCTTAGTTGGATGAGAAACCCTGGATTTGCATTTTTCTTCCCCTAAAGCCCTTCCTTTGGAAACTTCCATCTCAACTTCATCCATTCAGACTGACCAGGATGATGTAGTACTCCTGCCTCATATCCTACCCACTCTCAAGGTGAAGTTTTCACCTATTTCTAGACAAATCATCCTAAGTTCTGGGATAGTCTAGAAAATATTAGCTATTTCCATATCAGTTCTTGATGGACCTTTGGAAGCCTGTATAGTTTTCCTCTGTAGCATAGCAATATTTGTTCTCTATAGAAAATTTAGAGTTTGAAGAAACTTTCATAAAGATGCACAGTCTTTTATATTTTTCATCACTCAGTGATAAATATTTTGGGCTCATAAATTCATTTGTTCATATATACAATGATTCTGTTTGTCTTTATTGAACACTCACTGAATGTCAGGACTTAGTCTAGATTTTCCAATATATATCAATGAAAGGAAAGAAAAATCTTTGCATTGTAAAATTTGTAGTCTAGAGACTCAGAGAACAAGCAGGTGATTGCAATGCATGTCATGGGTGAGAGGAGGAAGGAGAGTGTGCTCTTGGGCCACCTAAGAAGGGTACCTACTCAAACTTGGGGGTTCAAAGAAGATTCTCCCAGGGAAATATCTTAGGAGAGACCCAAAAGATGTTAAAAGATATAAGCAGATGAAAGGGAATAAGGAGGAGTATTTCAGGCAGAGAGTACATCTTGGGTAAAGGCTCTAGAGTGAAATAGAATTGTACATGTGAAGAAGTAAAAGAAATTTAGTATGACTGAAGCATAAGATGACAGGTGGCTGGTGGAAGGGAGTTGGTTCAGTGAGGAAGTGATAATGTAGGGAACATGTATGCTTTATGGAATGTAGAGGATAAAATGTTTGAAATATAGATTATTTTATCCATCTGTCTATTTGCTCTCATTTTGTGGCCGCATCACTCTTCATTCAAGTAAGTAGCAATGGCACCCAAAGAAACTCCTAAACCACCAGAAAGGAGTTGAGGCTATGAGGATAGAAAGAAGAGAACATATTCAAGAAATATTGAGAAGACAAAATCAATTTTATTCTGCATTTCTTCCTGGGTGATTTTTATTTTTCTTTCATTTAATAATTTAATTTATTCAATATGCTCTCCTCTCTGCTACACACTTTTCTCATGGCTTTTCAGGTCTCTTTTAATGTCATCTGCTCAGAGGGTACTTTTCTGATTGTGTTATTTAAAACTGTTCCTGTTATTCTGTCAGGATTCCTATTTTATTCCTTCATAGAAGAATCAAAATATGTAATAACTTTTACTTCTTTGCATTGTTGTAATTAATGTCTGCTTTTCATTAACAGTGTGTTCTATGAATGCAGACAACATGTGTGCTTTTATCCAAATGGAATGCTCAATGTATAGCCAGTTTCTGGCAATACAGCAGGTGCCAATTTAATATTTGTTAAATATGAATATGGGAGACAGATGGAAGACTTGAGGACATCCAGATGTCTGGCTGAAATACCTGGATGGATAGCCATTGACTGAGATAGGGAACATAATAAATGGAACATATTTGGAAGAATACAAGATGTACTCAATTTGGGACATGTTGATTTTGAGGTGCTATGAGATTTCACAGCAGAAATATAGAGCAGGCATTTAGATACGTAGAGCTAGAGTTCAGAAAGGAGATCTAAACTGGAGAGATATCTTCAGAAATATGTATATTTCAGACCTTTACTCAATATGTATGTATTGTTTATTTGTTCAGTATAAAATCATATATGACTTATTTTTTTAACTTAACATTAAATCCTGGATCCTTCCATGTCCTTTAATATTCTTTCATATTACTGTTGTTGTTGTCATTGCTGTTATTTGTTACTGTGCATTAAACCCAGAGGTACTTTATCATTGAGCTACATTCCCCACCCTTTTATTATTATTTTATTTCTCTAAGTTGCCCAGGATGGTCTTGAACTTGCAAAACTGTCTTAGTCCCCCAATTAACTGGGATCACAGGCTTATGCCACTGTGCAAGGATCTTTTATATAATTTTTATGATTGAATAATGTTCCACTGAGAGATTCTTTCATAGTTAATTAACTTATTATCTTTTATTGGACATTTAGATTGGAAATAATTTTCATTATTGAAAACAATCTTCAGTGGATGGCCTTCAAGTAAGATATGGTTCCCATTTATGGGTAATTTCTGAAAAGGACTTCCCAAAAGTGGAATAACTAAATAAAGAAGCTTAGAAAATTTTTATGAATTTTGGTAGTGTAGGGGATAAAATGTTTGAAATATAGATAATTTTATTCATCCATCTATTTGCTCTCAGTTTATGCCTGTGTCGCTCTCCATTAAAGCAAGTAGCAATGGCATCCAAAGAAACACTGAATCTGAAAACAAAAGGAAAAAATGGATTTCTTCCTTTGATTCTGGAAAGTCCAAAGCATTGATGAGATTAAAATGATTCTTGGTAAAGGAGAGACAGAAAAGTCGGGGGTAATTCTAAAATTTCCTCAAAATTAGGACTCAATATAGAAATATATTGAAAAAATTTAAAATATATATATCTTGAAACCTAAGATGGCAGACTAGTATTGATACCCTCTTTAAAACCTACTACCAATTGTGAGAACATATTTAGTCAAGACATTTAGAGGAATTTGTACTCATATCCCTCAATTATATTTTATAATTGGTATATATTTTTAAAAATTAAGAAATCAAGATAAAAATCTAATAACATTCATTTTCACCTGTTTAATAAATCACAAATCTAACAATAATTAAATTCTTTGTAGTCTTTCCCAGATTCTCTAGTGTGACATCTTAAATATTTCAAATGCCTCATATAACAACACACAAAAAAATCACAATAATAACTTCAAAAAATTTTAGAAACATAACAGAAAAGTATCACCAACATTGATTAGAAATACTTTCTCCTTATCATTATGTTTATTTCTGCATCTCCCCAGGTTATATAGGTACTTGTCACCCACACCATGCTTATTAGTAATTACATAGAATTTGGGAAAAAAAAACTGAATGGAGACAAGAAATTGAAGAAGAGTTTCAGAACAACCCTCCTTCAGCCACATAGTGACAAGATGAGGTCTTTCTTAGAGACTTCCAATAATGGAACTTTTGAAACCTATGCCTTTTCTTGGAAATTACTACTTCATTTTTTTTTCAAATTAGCTTCATTGAAATAAAATTTATAGATAGAAAAATTTGGCCATTTATAATGTTTGGCTTGATGAATTTTCACAAATATATACCTTTATAGAGCCAAAACTTAGAATTACATATGAAGAGCATTTCCGTCCTGAAAAGTTTCCTTGTGCATCTTTAAACTCAATCTTTTTTCCTCTGTCCTTCCTGAAGGAAACTAGTGATCTACTTTCTGCCACTATAGTCTGTGCCTTTTCTAGACTTTTATATAAATGGAATCATATGGTGTATAGTCATTTGTGTGTGGCTTCATTGCTTTGCTTAATGTTTTTAAGATTTATCTAACTCATTGCGTAAATCAGCAGTTATGGTATGAATACACCACAATTTGTTTATCAGTTTAATAGTGGGCATTTGGGTTGTTTCCAGTTCTTTTTTTTTCTTTTTTACTATTATGAGTAATGTTACTATGGTCATTGTATAACAAGTCTTTGTATCAACATACAACATATTTTTGTTTGTCTTGGGTAAATACATAGGAGTATAATTCCTCATTGTAGAGTAAGTACATATTTATATAAAAATTACAAAACTGTTTCCTAAGTGGTGATGCCATTCTGTATCCGCTACCATCAATATTTGAGAGTTCCAGTTGCTTTATATCCTCACCAATAATTGGTATTGTCCAGAATTTTGTTGATTGTTAACTTACTGTAATCTGATGCTCTCACCTTTGAATTAAAACTAAGTATCAGTATTTCAAACAGACTTGTAGTAACAATACTACTCAGGAAATATAAGTCCCAAGATTTTAGACTAGAGTCACATTAGTCTCTTACATTGCATTAAGAATATTTCTCAAGATATTCCTATATAATATAAATGTAGAATGAAGTTACACAAAAGAATTTGCAGAAGTTCTGACGTGGCTGCTGAAGTAATTCTCACTGAATGGGGTGACTGAAGAAGAATTAGGGAGCTTTTAGGATCTCTACTTAGGTGTTGAATATCTGGGTTCAAATATATGTCAGTGAATTTTTCTCTATTGTCCTCTATCCTAAAGTTTCTTAAATAGTAAGTAGGACTAGCCAGTGGTAATCTATACATTCCCTCATTTTATAAGATTATAGCATTTTATCTTCTCCCTTTATGAGCTCTGTGAGTAGGATTTGTCTAATTTTTATATTTGACCTACTTCTGCTAGAAGACATAAATTGAGATGGCATGTGGACTCTCTGAAAGTACTTATGTCTATGGGCAGATATTATATATACAATACCAAGAATGCTCCAAAAGCTAAAATAAGATCTTTAATGTCAAATTGTAGATGAAGTTAGCACTGGTAGGCCCCATAAGCTCATCTTCGTGGGTGGTGGGTTGCTATAGTGACAACAGGGGATGCTTAAAGAGTAATATTCAATATATTAACAAGTGTGTGTGTGTGTGCATGTGCATGCTTAAATAAGTGTTGGTAAAAATTGTATTTTTTTTTTCGTACTTAAATCAAGAAATCAATGGCTTTATTCTCATTATTAAAAGAGAAATTAGTTAAATAAAAATTTCCAAAGTTTTTGATATGGTTTCTCTATTCTTTCTAATATGACACTAAGGACTCCATAGGGCTATGGGTATAAAATAAAGGCAATTCTTGGTATCATTAAAAATTTTCTTCCAACTTGCTATATTCTTGCCAAATATAAATCCTAGGGAAATATTAAAATTATTCATAGCTTTCCTTTAACTTTGACTTAGAAAAAAACAAAAAACCCTGGAGTTGTACTTTCACAAATGCTGTATCTATTAAGGTTGATTTAAGTGCAAATGAATCATTGGGATCATTAGAGCTTGGAAGCAGGGCGGGGCAAGAGAATGCAGTGACATCCTGCCTTGTGCCCCCAACACCACTGCCATCTCATTAACAGTTGGAATGAAGCTGTGACACCAGCTGCCTAGTTTGGGAAGTGATAGGGAGGATTTGAATTCACTGTGGTGAAACTTTAGGATTTCATGCTGAATCCTCCTCTCCTCCTGCTTGTTTCCCTTTTTGGGAAGCTTCAGCTGACCACCTGGTGTTCTGAATCATTAATTCATGGAAGACATTCTGTCAGGAGTAACACGTAATAGGCAGACTGGCAACTGCCCTGGAAATCTCCTCCAGCTTCCCATTCGCTTCGGTTCATTTCAGTAATTATTTACTAAATATATAGTATCAGAATAGTAGGCAACGAAACCTCCAAATGAAGCCTATAATTCTTACCCTAGAGTTTTGAAAACTTTATCTAATGCTACAATGCTGTGTTTATTTCAAAAGAGTAGGTGAACTACCACACAAAATAGAAAAATATAAAAAGTTTATATTGTCAACGCACATAAGATTAATAAAATAGAGGGAAAAAATAGCTTTAGTTCTTAAGTACTTACCAAGTGACAGGTGCTAAATGTGTATAGACAGTGGATGTTTTCATGTGTCATTTCATTTAATTCTCAAAGCTACCTTAGGAGAAAGTGTAAAAACTGGCACATTAAACATGAGGAAAATAAATAAAGGTCTGTAGAAAGACTTGTTAATAAACTTTCTCAGCAATGATTCTTAAATAAAGAATTTGTGAGTCCATTATCTATTAGAATCAGGTGTAAACTCCCCTGTGACAGCAATAGGCAAGGTGACTGAGCAGTCAGAGAACCCTCAGGGACTTCCAGGGTAGCACTAAGCGGGACTAGAGAAAGATCTATATTGAAAGACAGGTGAGATGGGTACCAAACACTAAATGATAGAAAAAGGTAGATTCTGCAGGAATTGATGAAACACACTGTAAATGAAAAGAGTGCAAATCCCGGCCAATGAGAATTGGCCAGTAAAGCAGTTTTGGTTCTGGCTCCCTGGTGGCAGAAACCCATTCTCAGGCAGGAATTAAGCAGCCAGAACAGTCCTCTGTTCTTGGGGGGTAGGCTTCAGGAAGAATACCAACAACTGCAGAATGACAAGTTTTCCCCCATTTGAAGTATTTCAAAGAGCTTCCTTTAGTTCATTTTCTTCATTAAGCCTTGACATAAATAATTTCCACTGTTCTTCAGTGGTTAAACAAGGAGCTAAAACTGATATTCTCCTTCAGGTATTGAATTTAAATATTTTGTGCTTTCATTTTGGGAAGATATCTTGGGACTAAGAACTGATTTTCCACACAAGAAAATCAGTAGCATGATTGTGAAACTATGTGAACAACCGCATAATTAGGCATTTTCTTCTTGTTTAAATGCTGTAGGTGAGGCACTTGAAATTTTATGATTATTCTCTTAATGTGATTTTCCTCATGTTGATGCATTTAGAACATAAGCTCGAGTCCACAAAGATCTCTGTTAAAAAGAGACATATCTCCAATTAAGGTCATTATATTTTACTTAGAAATTGAAACCAGCAGCACAAGATGTACCAAGAGTTCCAGAGTGATGACTGTAAATACTTCAAAATACTATTCTGCCTGCCAAGGTCATTGAAGTGCTGAGTGTACTAGGTCATTATGTAGGAACCCAAGATGAACTTAGCATGCCTTGCTAATTGGCTTTAGTACCATGGCTGCATTCTAAACCTGAGACAACAGCTGGGGGTGAAATAATCAGACTACTTTAATATATATTTGAAAATGTTAAGACCTTCAAGAACTGTACTGACTTTTTTCCTAGAAAGAAAGAAACATCTATGATTTTCTTGGTATGAGATTTCTTTTTATTTGGAAATAATCGCAGCATGTTTTAATTCAAGGAAGACAATTATGCAAAGCAACAATACTGAAAAAGAGGTAGGGAATTAGAACTACCTCTAATCTGCATGTTACAGAACCTTTGCAGATTCTATATTTTAATTTGTATTCGTTACTATATTACTTGCAGAGAAATTGTCTCTTTTCCCTAACTAGTTCTATGATCACTTGGATGACTAATGGAATATTTAAGTCCACAATTTACAAACCTCTAGGGCAAATGGCAGTCACCCAGAGAGAGAGAGAGTTTAAAAATTGATTTCTTTCATTCTGAGGTATGTAAGCCACAAAATATACATTGAATGTTCAGTAAATGCCAATGTGGACATGAATTAATAACAAAACTACTTGTGATTTACTAAAAGCAATGTCAAAATTTCTAGCCCATACATTCATGGGACATGAGATGGTGTAGTAGAAGTAGCACTGTGTGTAGACCAAAATGTAAGTTCTATCTACTTCATGATCTAGAAGTTACATTATTCAGGAGACATTAATTTCACCGTTAATATGAAGTTGCCTTCTCTGTAATATAAAAATAATAATAATAATCCATGTTTTAAAATTAAATGAAATAATATCTATAAATCTTCTAATGTCTCTCATACAAAAGATACTCTATAATTGCTCGATGTCTCTTTGCTCTTGATTTCATCATTAGATCATTATATACTACATCATTTTGCTTCTACTTTTGCCAACAGAGTTCTTATAGGAAAAACGCTAAAAGCCATACTAGGGACATAGATCTCTCCAAACATTCTGTGACTCTCACTGCCCTCCAGGGGGAGCCAAGACAGGGGAGCAGCATAACCAGTTGAGTGGTCTCTTACCAACTCAATACCATCATCGTGCCCTTCCAAGACTAGGAAGTACATTTCCTTTAATCCTTTTCCCTGGATAGTTCTGCCTTAGAACTATGTATAGTTCTGGCTTAGAACTCGGGAACTTGGAAGGCAGAACTGAAGTGGTAGCCATATTCTCAGATGGTGTTGCAGGAAGTCATGTGGCTTTCTGTGGAAATTTCTGTGGGTTCCCTCTTTTGGGTTTTGGTGACCAGAAGCAGTAACTTCTCTGACTTCTGAGTTCTGGTTTCCTGCCCACTCCAGTGCTTCAGGCTGAAGTCATAAGTGACTGTTTCCCAGTCTTCCAGCTATAGCCTGCCAGACCTTCACTTCACTAGGTTCTTCCACATTTATGTAAACCTCAATCTATTTATTTTTCTATTCCAATGATACTTATAATAGTTCTACTTTGTCTACTTAAACACTGATACTCTAGAATACCCTTATGACAAATGCTCACTTGATGGAGTACCTCTGACCCCCATTTCAATAATCTTACAGTATCCCCAGGGAAATACATCTGCTTTCAGACAGTCTAGTTGTATTTTACCTTTAATATGTCTGCGTCTACCACAATGTTTCATAAAAATTGAGTGTTGAGGATGTTGAGGTGATAAGCTCTAAAACACACTAAAAAAGCAGTCTAGATTGAAATAAGCCTAGGGCTTCTTCCTAAAGTTGTAAGTGGAAGTATTCAAAGGATAATTGACAATGACATTTAAACAAGCTTCTAGAAACTTGATTCTACCATTTCAATCATAATTTACACTTTATTTCATCAATGTCTTATCTGGCCAATAGTTTAGAACTTTGTTTTCAAGACAGACTACAACATAAAACTTAAAATATAGAAGACGTTTCTTCCAAAATGGTGACTCCATTTTCTTTTTTTATATTTATTTTTTATTTTTATTTATTTTAATTAATTACACATGATAGTACAATGACCTTGACATATCATACATATCATACATTTGACTCCATTTTCTATCCAAAATGCTTTAAAGTTAGTCTAAGTCTCCTTCTCCTCACCAATTAGAATTATTAGTTTTGTCTTTTGCCGCTGTTAGATCTCACTGTCAGGTACATAACTCATTTTGAACCATATAATTTGTTAGAGATGCAGTACAATCATGAAATATAATCAAATTAGGTAAAAGAATTTTACTGTGGAATAACAATCATAGAAACAAGATTGATAGCTCTTGTTAGTACTATTCTGATTTTGCTTACCATTTTGATTTTAGTTTATCCTAGAAGAGACCTCATTTATAGAATGATTATAATGAACTAGAAATATTGCAAGATGATATTCACATATTAACAATTATTTAGGCATTATGATCCTCATGTTATAGATGAACAAGCTAAAGCTGAGCAAGCTTAATGAACTTGCCCAAAGTAATTAGCTAGAAAGTGGCATGGGAGGTATCCAATACCTGGTATGTTTGATTACCAAAATGCATGAACTTCATTCTCTTCCAACCTGCTTCACATTATAATTTTTATTATTTTCTAAGGAAAAATACTCCAGACAGAAGTATTTATTGCAATCTACCCAGCTTAATAAAAAATAAAATTTAGTGTTTTGTTGCTTCTCTTTTTTATCTATTTAGAAGACTTTATTAAAAATGAAGTCCTATGTGACCAGATACATGGTTCCACACACATCTTACAAAGCCAAGTCACAATAATTATTTTTTCTGCCAATCTGTAGGAAGTTTGAGCATTGCCTTCCAGCAGGCATTCTTTGTAAGTGAGGCATTAGATGATTCCTGATGTCTATGAGACATTCTTTGGTGTTTTAGCTAGACCATATTCATTTACAGAATTCCTCTTTATGCCTTAGTTTTTAGTCCATTTTAAAAAGAAAAAATATTAATTAAATAAAATATCATTAAAAGTTCTGGGTAAACTGCAAAGCTTACATTTTGCTAGGTGAGACTAATATCATACAGATATCTATGATCCAGTATCTATGAATGAGTACATTTATAGTGACAGTCTTAATTCCCATGTGGTGTGTGAAAATCTTTCTGTCTCACTAGACCTTACTTCCCTCAAGTAGAGGTGCAGAAGAAGGGGTAGTATGGTTCAAGGTCAGGAACCACAGGGTTTGTGGGTAGAGACTCAGTAGGAGAAGCAAAGCTTAAGAGTCTTTGTCTTATTGAAATGGCTTTTTACCTCTGTGAATTTCCATGTTTGAGGATCACTGTCTTTTGGTTCCATTTATGAAGTGTTTCCTACCTTGCATAGGTTTGGGATTGCAATTTACTGTTAGATCTGGAAGTTTTCCAAGTGAGTAACTTGGTTTGGTTATGGTATGCCTCTTCCTTCAACTTCAGGGGACAACAGGAGACAAGACTTGAGTAAGGGATCCCAAGAGTCCGCCTCGATCATGTTCCACTGGATATTTAACTTAAACATTACTGGGAATTCCAGGGTTAAAATATGTCTGAAAATGAAGAAAGCATATGTCAGTTTTAAACATCTACAATGTACAATAATAGCACCTTAATGCCTTTGAAGCTTTGAGGAATCTCCTTATCTTTAATACTATTTCCCAAAGTTCTTTAAGTATTGAACATTATTACTCATATTTTTCTTGGTAAGTAGTCCTATGTCCCCTTCTGGAACATTAGTTTGGAAAACCCTGGTCTGTGTGTTAGACTAGAAGTGCAACGGAAGGCCCACATGAAGGGTCTGGAGTCCCATGTAGGAATCTGGGACAAGAGTTGTGCTGTTTCTGCCCCCTCCTCTCTCTCTCTCTCTCTCTCTCTCTCTCTCTCTCTCTCTCTCTCTCACACACACACACACACACACACACACACACACCAGTTTGTAATCTTTGCCTTTCTCTGGGCCTGTTAGTGGCAAAGAAGATTCACAATACTGATTGTGGCCACACACCTTTCATTTTAAAATGGCAAATTATTTCCATTTGAATGGGTGAATTGGGCACGCAGGATTATATGGACTGCCTAAGTGCCAGGGGAATATAGCAAAATAGTGTAGCTATCTTTTAGCTGGTGATTCTGTTTTGAGGATAAATCAATTCTCACTGGATTGAATGTATTTTATGCTTTCAACCCTGTTCATTTACTGTTTTTTTTTTTTGTTACATTCAGTCACATCTTGGCAAAACATTGATTTGTTTTGTCTAGTTTTCTTGTCTCTTTCAATATTAGTCCAGAAAGAAAATTTTGAGGGTATTTTAAAGGGATTTAAGGGCAATTTCTCTTAGAATATCACTCATCTCAAGCATGCAGTGTTTGGCCAATTGCCTGTCATTGCATGAATTGTTCATCCTGGTGTAACTGATTGATCCTTTCTGACAATTGGTGAGATAGCTGTCTTAGACTGAGAATATTCTATTTTGGCTAAAGGTGAATAGATGATTAAAAATCTCATAGAGATATTAGATGTTTTGGCAGGCTCTTAACAAATTGAAGTGTCATTAATGGAGGTGACTATTAATTATGGATTTAAATATTAACATTCTTTGCAAATACATTCAGGTATGACCCAATGATGGGTCAAGCAATGATGGATGGCAATACAGAGGTGATGTAAGACTATTTCACCTGTGGATGTCATTGCTATCTTAGTTTGTTCAAGTATATGCTATAATGTTTGCACAACAATAGGACTATCCTAAGACACATTTCTCAAAATAGTATCCTCATTTTTAAGCAACGCATGACTGTAAATAATTATGTTTCTTTCAATGCACATATTAGATTTTTTTGTTTTATGGAAGGAAAATAATGTATCAATGTTTGATGCAAGTGAAAGTCAAATTATACCCCTTATTTATTGGATTACATATTGGATTACACAGTAGGTGTTTTTTCTTGCATAAAAAGAGAAAGACCATAAGTAAATATTGATAACCCTAAAGTGAAATACTTTCTAATATAAAAACATGTACTCTGAAAGTTTAACTAGTTAAGTCAATATACAGTTTTTAAGTCTGTTAAGGCTGAGGAAATGGTCACTACTCCAAAATATTGGTACTGGATCCACACCTCTGACTGTAACTAAAGCAAACTGCAATTTAATCAGACATGGGAAACAGATGATACTAGATTAATCATAGTCATCATTTTCAAAATTAATTTTTTTGTGCTGCTTTACATATAAATCTATGCTGTATATTTCCATACACTGAAGATGAAGTCTTGAAGATGCAAACTCCATTCTCTGTGTAGGGGAAGAGTCTTGATTGATGAACCACAGCACTTACCTCCTTAGTGGGTGTTCCCTATAGTGAGGAAAACAAATTCCTTCACATTGCCTCAGCTCTAAGAGACGTTTTAGGATCACCTAAATCCTTTAGTTCTGTTTTTATACTGACAAGCAAAGCTTTCTGTTTATACTGCCTATTCATATGACTTACCGACAGTGACAGTGACAGGACGTGTACCTATGACCAGGATCCTTAATTGAGAGTGAGCCAGTTTCCTTGTCAAGTCATCCTCCAATAATGAAATTGAATGCAATTCCTATATTTGGAAAATTAAGGATCCCTCTTCCTCAGCTGTGATGAGTTTAATCTAGACTTTGTCCCTAAAACCACCTTAATGAAGTTGCCATCTGTTTTGCCAAGCTCTATTTTCCAACCCTGATCGTTATGTATTTCATGTTCCAGAAAGACAACAATGATTCTCACTACAAAATAATTTTCTTTCAATGATTAGTGATTGGTCATTGTCAAGAGGTCTGATCATCAAACAAATTTTCTCTTTCATTGGGAACACTACTGTCTGTCCGTTAATAAAAGCATCACCTGCACATTATTCCCTTTTGTAGAAAATTGGTTATTAATTAACTCTTCCGAATTAATTAATGCCAACATTTCTCATGTCTTATGTTTTTTTTTTCCTATGGTGCCATAATTAATTCAATAGTTATTGATTGAACACCCTTTTTCAAGAAAAATATCTTAAAAACAAGATGAGTATATATAAATAGAAAACATAAAACACTTATATCAAATGAAAAAATAAAAGCCTTTGGAGCTTGAAGATTTTCCCTGATTTTTTTTTTTAATTTATTTTTTTTATTGGTTGTTCAAAACATTATAAAGCTCTTGACATATCATATTTCATACATTAGATTCAAGTTGGTTATGAACTTCCAATTTTACCCCAAATACAGATTGCAGAATCACATCGGTTACACATCCACATTTTTACATAATGCCCTATTAGTAACTGTTGTATTCTGCTACCTTTCCTATCCTCTACTATCCCCCCTCCCTCCCCTCCCATCTTCTCTCTCTACCCCATCCACTGTAATTCATTTCTCTCCTTGTTTATTTTCCCATTCCCCTCACAACCTCTTATATGTAATTTTGTATAACAGTGAGGGTCTCCCTCCATTACCATGCAATTTCCCTTTTCTCTCCCTTTCCCTCCCACCTCATGTATCTGTTTAATGTTAATCTTTTCTTCCTGCTCTTCCTCCCTGCTCTGTTCTTAGTTGCTCTCATTATATCAAAGAAGACATTTGGTATTTGTTTTTTAGGGATTGGCTAGCTTCACTAAGCATAATCTGCTCTAGTGCCATCCATTTCCCTGCAAATTCTATGATTTTGTCATTTTTTAGTGCTGCGTAATACTCCATGGTGTATAAATGCCACATTTTTTTTATCCATTCATCTATTGAAGGGCATCTGGGTTGGTTCCACAGTCTAGCAATTGTGAATTGTGCTGCTATGAACATCGATGTAGCAGTATCCCTGTAGTACGCTCTTTTGAGGTCTTCAGGGAACAGTCCAAGAAGGGCAATAGCTGGGTCAAATGGTGGTTCCATTCCCAGCTTTCCCAGGAATCTCCATACTGCTTTCCAGATTGGCCGCACCAGTTTGCAGTCCCACCAGCAATGTACAAGAGTACCCTTTTCCCCACATCCTCTCCAGCACTTGTTGTTATTTGACTTCATAATGGCTGCCAATCTTACTGGAGTGAGATGGTATCTTAGGGTGGTTTTGATTTGCATTTCTCTGACTGCTAGAGATGGTGAGCATTTTTTCATGTACTTGTTGATTGATTCTATGTCCTCCTCTGAGAAGTGTCTGTTCAGGTCTTTGGCCCATTTGTTGATTGGGTTATTTGTTTTCTTATTGTTTAATTTTTTGAGTTCTTTGTATACTCTGGATATTAGGGCTCTATCTGAAGTGTGAGGAGTAAAAATTTGTTCCCATGGTGTAGGCTCCCTATTTACCTCTTTTATTGTTTCTCTTGCTGAGAGAAAACTTTTCAGTTTAAGTAAGTCCCATTTGTTGATTCTTGTTATCAACTTTTCTGCTATGGGTGTCCTATTAAGGAATTTGGAGCCCGACCCTACAATATGTAGATCGGAGCCAACTTTTTCTTCTATCAGACGCAGAGTCTCTGATTTGATATCTAGCTCCTTGATCCACTTTGAGTTAACTTTTGTGCATGGCAAGAGGAGGGGATTCAGTTTCATTTTGTTGCATATGGATTTCCAGTTTTCCCAGCACCATTTGTTGAAGATGCTATCCTCCCTCCATTGCATGCTTTTAGCCCCTTTATCAAATATAAGATAGTTGTAACTTTGTGGAGTAGTCTCTGTGTCCTCTATTCTGTACCATTGGTCCACCCGCCTGTTTTGGTACCAGTACCATGCTGTTTTTGTTACTATTGCTCTGTAATATAGTTTTAAGTCTGGTATCGCTATACCGCCTGATTCACACTTCCTGCTTAGAATTGCTTTTGCTATTCTGGGTCTTTTATTTTTCCATATGAATTTCATGATTGCTTTATCCATTTCTACAAGAAATGCCGTTGGGATTTTGATTGGCATTGCATTAAACCTATAGAGAACTTTTGGTAATATCACCATTTTGATGATGTTAGTTCTGCCTATCCATGAACAGGGTATATTTTTCCATCTTCTAAGATCTTCTTCTACTTCTCTTTTTAGGGTTTTGTAGTTTTCATTATATAAATCTTTCACCTCTTTTGTTAGGTTGATTCCCAAGTATTTTATTTTTTTTGAGGCTATTGTGAATGGAGTGTTTTTCCTCATTTCCGTTTCAGAAGTTTTGTCGCTGATATACAGAAATGCCTTTGATTTATGCGTGTTGATTTTATATCCTGCCACTTTGCTGAATTAATTTATTAGTTCTAGTAGTTTTTTTGTAGACCCTTTTGGGTCTTCTAGGTATAGAATCATGTCTCTGCAAATAGTGATAATTTAAGTTCTTCCTTTACTACTTTTATGCCTTTAATTTCTTTCGTCTAATTGCTCTGGCCAGTGTTTCGAGAACTATATTGAATAGAAGTGGTGATAGAGGGCATCCCTGTCTTGTTCCAGATTTTAGGGGGAATGCCTTCAATTTTTCTCCATTGAGAATGATGCTAGCCTGAGGCTTAGCATAGATAGCTTTTACAATGTCGAGGTAAGTTCTTGTTATCCCTAGTTTTTCTAATGTTTTGAACATAAAGGGATGCTGTACTTTGTCGAATGCTTTTTCTGCGTCTATTGAGATGATCATATGGTTCTTATTTTTAAGTCTATTGATGTGGTGAATAACATTTATTGATTTCCGTATATTGAACCATCCTTGCATCCCAGGGATGAATCCTACTTGATCATGGTGCACAATTTTTTTGATGTGCCTTTGTATCCGATTCGCCAGAATTTTATTGAGGATTTTTGCATCTAGGTTCATCAGAGATATTGGTCTGTAGTTTTCTTTCTTTGAGGTGTCTTTGTCTGGTTTCGGAATCAGGGTGATGTTGGCCTCATAGAATGAATTTGGCAGAGCTCCTTCTTTTTCTATTTCCTGAAATAACTTGAAAACTATTGGTATTAATTCTTCCTTAAAGGTTTTGTAAAACTCCGCTGTATACCCATCCGGTCCTGGGCTTTTCTTGGTTGGAAGTCTTTTGATTGTTTCTTCTATTTCATCTATTATTATTGGTCTGTTTAAGTTGTGAGTATCCTCCTGACTCAGTCTGGGCAAATCATATGACTTAAGGAATTTATCGATGTCTTCACTATCTTCTATTTTATTGGAATATAGGTTTTCAAAATAATTTCTAATTGTCTTCTGTATTTCTGTAGTGTCTGTTGTGATATTGCCTTTTTCATCCCGTATGTTAGTAATTTGAGTTCTCTCTCTTCTTCTCTTTGTTAGCATGGCTAAGGGTCTGTCGATCTTATTTATTTTTTCAAAGAACCAACTTTTAGTTTTGTTAATTTTTTCAATAGTTTCTTTTGTTTCAATTTCGTTGATTTCCGCTCTGATTTTAATTATTTCTTGCCTTCTGCTACATTCGCTGTTGTTTTGCTCTTCCTTTTCTAGGGCTTTGAGATGAAGTGTGAGCTCATTTATTTGTTGGTTTTTCCTTTTTTTGAGGAATGATCTCCAAGCGATGAATTTCCCTCTTAAAACTGCTTTCATTGTGTCCCATAGATTCCGATATGTTGTGTCTGTATTTTCATTTATCTCTAAGAATTTTTTGATTTCCTCCTTTATGTCTTCTGTAACCCATTGATCATTCAGTAACATATTGTTCATTTTCCATGTGATGTAGGATTTTTCCTTCCTTCTTTTATCATTGATTTCCAGTTTCATTCCATAATGATCAGATAAAATGCATGGTATTATCTCCACCCCTGTATATTTACTGAGGGTTGCCCTATGGCATAATATATGGTCTATTTTTGAGAAGGATCCCTGTGCTGCTGAGAAAAAAGTATATCCACTTGATGATGGTTGATATATTCTATATATGTCAGTTAAGTCTAGGTTGTTGATTGTGATATTGAGTTCTATAGTTTCTTTATTCAGCTTTTGTTTGAAGGATCTGTCCAATTGTGAGAGAGGTGTGTTGAAGTCACCCATAATTATTGTGTTGTGGTCTATTTGATTCTTGAACTTGAGGAGAATTTGTTTTATGAATGTCGCAGCACCATTATTTGGTGCATAAATATTGATAATTGTTATGTCTTGTTGGTGAATGGTTCCTTTTAACAGTATATAATGTCCTTCCTTATCCCTTTTGATTAATTTAGTCTTGAAGTCAATTTTATTCGATATGAGGATGGCCACCCCTGCTTGCTTAGGAGGACCGTGTGCGTGGTATATTTTTTCCCAACCTTTCACCTTCAGCCTGTGTATGTCTTTTCCAATCAGATGTGTCTCCTGGAGGCAGCATATTGTTGGATTTGTTTTTTTAATCCATGTTACCAGCCTATGTCGCTTTATTGGAGAGTTTAAGCCATTAACGTTTAGAGTTACTATTGACATATGGTTTGTACTTCCAGCCATGTTTGATTATTTATCTTCTTTTTTTTTTTTTGTTTAATTTAGTTTGTTTCTCCATGGTTAGCTTTCCCCCAGCCCTCTGTCTTTATAGAGGCACTTCCCACTGATGGTTTTGGTTATTGTTTTTCATTTCTTCCTCGTGTAGTGTTTTGCTCAAGATGCTTTGCAATGCTGGTTTTCTGGCTGCAAATTCTTTTAGCTTTTGTTTATCATGAAAGATTCTTATTTCGTTGTCATACCTGAAGCTTAATTTTGCTGGATACAGAATTCTTGGTTGGCATCCATTGTCTTTCAGTGTTTGAAATACGTTGTTCCAGGATCTTCTCGCTTTCAGCATCTGTGATGAAAAATCCGTTGTTAACCTTATTGGTTTACCCCTGAATGTAATCTGCCTCCTTTCTCTTGTAGCTTTTAATATTTTCTCTTTGTTCTGTATATTGGATATCTTCATAACAATGTGTCTTGGCGTTGGTCTACTGTGATTTTGTGTGCTCGGTGTCCTGTATGCATCTACAATTTGTATATCCGTTTCCTTTTTTATTTCTGCAAAGTTTTCTGTAATTATTTCATTCAGCAGGTTACTCATTCCCTTGGTTTGAATCTCTGTACCTTCTTCTATCCCGATGACTCGTAGGTTTGGTTTTTTTATGTTATCCCATATCTCTTGGATGTTTTTCTCGTGGTTTTTAACCAGCCTTTCTGAGTTGGCTAGGCTCTTTTCAAGATGATATATTTTGTCTTCATTATCTGATGTTCTGGCTTCTACTTGCTCCACTCTGTTAGTGATACTCTCAATTGAGTTTTTAATTTGGTTTATCGTTTCCTTCATTTCTAGAATTATTGTTTGGTTTTTTTTTATAATCTCTATCTCCTGATAAAGATGCTTAACTTCTTCTTTTATCTGTTTATGTAATTCATTTTCAAAGTGTTCTTTCACTGTTTGGATTTGCTGTCTCGTATCTTCTTTAAGGTTCCATTCCATCTGTCTAAGGTATTCCTTGAGTTCTTTATATGACCATTTTTCTGCTGACTCTAGGTCCTCCTGAATATTTAGGCTGTCCTTCATTGTTTGTAGTCCTTTTCTTCCTTGCTTTTTTATGCTGCTCATGTTACTTCTTGTTCTGTTTGACTGCTGAGTTACTGTTCACTCTTATAAATTTATTTTATGCTTGGGAGGAAAGATATTAGAAGGGAAGGGAAGAAGTCACTAAAGAGAATGAGAGTAGGCAGGTAGCATTCAAGGAAGGGGGAATAAGAAAATTGAAAAGAAATGAAAAGACAAAAGAAACAAAAATAACAAAGATTAGATAATAAAGAAAGAAAGAAAAGAAGAAAAAAAATTTTTAACAAAAATAATAATGATAATAAAAAAATGATAATTAAAATTAAAAAAAATAATAATAATAAAATAAAAAAATTTTAAAAAAATTAGAAACATTGAAAAAAAGTTAAAGAACAACAACAAATAAAAATTGAAAATGAAAGAAAAAGAAGAAAAAAAAGAAAAAGAGAAAAAAAATGATAATAATAATAATAATAAATGCAGTCCTAGAGTTCTATTAACTTCTCTTCCAGTAGGTGGAGCTGTGCCCACTGGGCCAAGCTTCTCCTCTCAACAGGTGGGAACCATTCACTGTGCAGCAGCTCTTTCTCCTAGACTGGGCGGGTCTCCAATCCTGAGTGTCTAGGGCCTTGTCTTGTGTTTCCTCAAGCCAGGCCGTGCTCACCTGTGGCGCTCACCACAATACTGGCTACACGCCAGGTCTGCTGCTCCTGGGAGCCCTGTTTTCATGAACACCTGGGCTCACTCTCCCTGTTTGCCTCCCTCAGACCCTAAGTTTGTAGAGCTTGGGGCTGAGATCCCCCAGCGAATTTGCTTGCCCTCCTGTAGCCACGCCCCCGGTAGCTGGTGCAAGAGACCTCAGTTGTCAGCAGTGGTGGGAGTGGTAGCCGGGAGTTCCGCGCCGGGAGTTCCGCGCCGCGAGTCCCGTGCCACTCCTGATTCCCTCGGTCTGGTTATTGCATTCACAGGAGAGCTGGGAGGGGCCCTTAAGGTTTCCCCGCTGTGTGGAGAGAGATGGCTAGGGGATTACACACCTGTCGCGCTGGTTTCAATGCAGTTATCTCCTCCGCCCGTGACGCCAGTTCTCTGCCATGGTGGAATCCCATGCAAATGGTGACCGTTCGTTCCCTTTGCCGGGTGACCAATGCAACGGGTGGGTCCTGACTGTCTCTCCCAATCCCCGTTTCAGTCCTGTGGCCACTGCCTATGAAGGCTCGGTTGGCTTTTACCTCTGTAAGTTCCTAAGGGCCGACCAATTATTTCAGTGGGATCGTTAGTGCTGAGTCACACGAAGCAGGCGAACCGGAGCTTAATTGCCTCCGATTCGGGCTCTGTGTGTGTGTTCTGAGGGGCCCAGCCTGTACACCCCAGATCTACGTCAGCTCAGCATTGCCTAGTGATCCTGAGCAAACAGCATTTAGACAGTTTACAGCTCCCTATGCCTGCGCAGTTGAAGATGTCAGAGACTTGATCTCTCTGCGCCTGCCACCATGTTAGATCTCCTCAATGATATTCATGTTGCCCTTACAGCTTCCTGGCATAAGCAAGTTCTTGGGATTATACAAACTGCTGCTTCTGTTTCCAGTCCAGATTTCTAGAAATGAAACCCTGCCGCCGTCGCCTCCACCTCTGGGCTGCGCTCACGGGCACCGCGCTCGTCTGTGACCGTAGCAGAGCCGCCCTGGCCTCTGCAGCTCCTCAGCCCGGTGCCCGGCCCCTGGGGCACAAGTGGCTGCCGCCGTGGCTCTCCGTCCCCCTCCTCCGGAGCACGGGTCCCCTGGCAGGGGGTGCAGAATGACCCCAGAGCAGGCTCTGCCCGAAGGTGCAGCCGACGAATAGGCCACTGAGGCGCTCGAGGCTGCAGTCCAGTCTTCGGAGGACAGGGCTTGGCACGCAGCCCAGCTCCAACCTCTAGATGCTGCTGCCGGACAATGTATACAGAGCCATCAATACAGCAAGCAGAAAGCAAATCATGTCTTATGTTTTTATAATTTCCACAAGTATTATATATTATCATTCCAAACAATTATACATACATGTATGTTGAGAGACAGGCATTATGCTAATTCTTTTACTATTAAAGTAAAAAAAAAAAAAAAACAAGTTTTGATAGCTTGGGAGTAAGTCTTTAGAGAGAGAAAAGAAAATGACTCCCTTGACTAAGATCAAAAGCACAAGGTTAGAAGATCTCAGTTTCCCAACCAGCTTAAAATGTATCAATGTTAAAAAAAAAATACCCAAATATAGGGAAAAATAAGAAATAGATAAGGCAGAAACGGGAGCAGACCCTATCATTCTGTAAAACTTTCATATAAAATGACCGAGAGAGAGAGAGAGAGAGAGAGAGAGAACTAGATTGCAAGTATACACATTCCTCAACTAATCCTTCCCCATCCCAGTACCCTTCCTTTCATATTCACTGTTCAACACAGAGATGTGTATCAAGAAAAATCTTACTTATGAGACCCTGAGTTAAAGAAACAATGTTGGGACAGAGAGAATGGACAGGTCAGGGAGACCTTAGAAATTAGACTAAACAGGATTCTGAAGAATTAATGGACAGTGGGGAAAGTTAAAATGAGAAGTCTAGAATAACTACTATAGTACTTACTGCCTTGGGTAGTTAAGCAAACTCCTTGAAGGAGGACAGAAGAATAAGCAGATCAGAATGGAAATGATTAATTTTCAAACAGCTATGAGATATAATTTATATATACAAAACCCCTGGCTTACAATGGCTTGACCCATGATTTTTTTTATCTTATGATGCCATGAAATCAATACACATTCAGTGGAAATAGTACGTTGAATTTTGAATTTTGATCTTTTTCTGGGATAGTGTTATTTGATATAGTTCTCCTTCTTGATGCTGGGAAGCAGTGGGGAGCCTCAGCTCCCAATCAGCCACTCAGTCACCAGGGTAAACAATCAATACTCTACACATCTCTGTGCTGCTAAACTATGATGTTGGTAGGTTAGGTGTGTGAAATGTATTTTAATATACAATATTTTCAGTTTACAATGGGTTTATTTGGATGCAATCCCACCTAAGTCAAATGAGTATCTATATGGAACTGGTGGTCTAGGCACAGACCTAAGATGGATATATAGATATGGAAGCCAAATTAGTAGAAGGAATGAGAGAAAAGTAGCAGAATTAGAAGAGGGTCTAGATTAGAACTTAAAAGAATATTAGCAAAAAGATATTTAATGAAAGAACCCTAGAAGAAATGGTTAGAGAAAATCCAAGAAAGAATGTTTCTTTCGGGGAAAAAAAAACTCAGAAATTTCAAACAGGAAATCATCAAAAGTATCAGAATCAGGAAGAACAACAACAATAAAAGAGCTAAAAAGTTTTCAAGATTTCAAGAGGCAAAAACCTTCACATATTACTTTTTAAAGACTCAAGATTTTTAAAATATAAAAGAAAAATCATGACAAGACTGACACATGTCATTGGATTTGACAATTAGAAAGACACTGATGAATTTTGCCAAAGTGGTTGGTGTGCTCTGTGGGTGGTCAAGCCAGATTGCAGTGGGTGGATGTATGAAGAAGTGGTGTTGGGGATGAAAAGTGTTAAAGAGATTGGCGTGGGGCACATATGCTAATCCTACCATGTAACTCTAACCCTCCTTGATTCTGGGCAATGCTGTGCAAAAACAAAAAATATTCAGATGGAGATCACAGTATAAGCTTTATTTAGGGCTCCTTGGAAATAGTTCCGTTGGAAGATACAGTGGGCCTCTGGCTTTTCCACATATAAGCAGGTCCTTAAGCACAAAGATGAGGAAAAGAGAAGGCATATACTTGGCTGGGCTTACCAGCGGCAGGCCTTGCCTGATTAGCTTATACCTTGAGAGATGGACTGGGTCCCAGATCTTAAACCTCTATGAGAATTCTGGTGAGAAGGTTATGATGTCAATTTCTTCCTTAGGGGGCCATCATCATTACATGTACAGTAAATATGAATCCAAACAAATCTGATTAATTACTGTAGAGCATCAAATAAGGATAAGGTGAAGGTTAAATGAAGGTCCATGCATTGAGAGGATGGGTAGAGATGTCGATAATTTGTACATAGGTAATCAGGAGACCTATGACCTCTGTTTTCTCAAGAGAGAGAAAGTTAAGCTGTATACTAAAGGGGAAAGTGCACAGGTGGGCTGGAACCTGGAGGAGGGCAGTGGAGAATCATGCTTATGAATTTGAACACATACACTTTAGAGACTGACATGATAAACCAACCTGGCTCAGTGTTTCTTGGTGCCACTGATAAGACAAGAGTTCTAGGCTGTATAGACTATCAGCCTCATCTAGAATAAAATTTGTTGTATTTTATGTTTGCTTTTATTTTCCTACTGTTCTCTTTAGAAGAGGTTTTCAAATATGCTTTTGTGAAACAAGGCCTGTCCACAATGAAATTTTCAGCAATCAAATAAACGAAATAGACCATGTGATTGATATTTTACAGGGCTCTTAAAATTAAAGAATGTTCCTTCCTACTTTCGGGATACAAAATGTTCTTTCTTTAATAAAATCAGGATAATGGGTAAAAATTTTTGTTTGTTTTTACTTAGCAATAATAAAAATGGACAAATGTATATTTGTTCCTCAATTTTTAATGAGTTCTTCTGGTCTATAAAATCCCCAAATCCTATCATCAGCAGCACTCTTGAGGATATGTTCATAAACAATATGCCATCCACTGAGAGCATAATTGAAGCAAATGAAGGAGGAGGATAAAATAATTATTTAGCAGCTGGAATATTAGGACTGAATAATGAGAGGAATTAACATAAGGTAAACTTCGTTCTCACAGGCACATGCACATCAGGGTTCTGACCAGGGGGTGGCTAGAGATCTATAACAGCAACATCTCATTGTGGAACTCTGCAGGATAACTCTCAAATAGCTGCCATGGCAGGGACCATCGCTTATAATGTCATAGTCTATGTTGCCAAGGCAACAACACAGCCAGCAACAGAGACTGACATTTTGAAATGTGCATGTGATTTCATCATTTACAAGGTATAGAGAGGAGAACAGAGCTACTGTGGTAGCTTAGAAACATCTGTTCTTGTACTGTCAATTTACTTTTTGAGAAATAGACAATGTAATTTCATACATAAGCCCACTCCTAAAAGAGACACAGTTGACACTTTCACCAATTATTCACTGATTTATTCAACAAGCATTTACCTACTATGTGCCTTACACTAAGAGTAGAAGAGTGGATTATATAGACAGAACTTTTATTTTTTATTTATTTATTTTTTTTTTTACTCTCTGGCTATGATATAAGGAAACTATAATGAAAATCAATATACTGGGTCTTAATCTTAGAAGGAAAGTAATAATCAAATAAGGGAAAGGTGCTTCTCTTATCTCCATGCCCCATCATCCACATTTGGATAGTGACAGTCTGTGCTGCTGTTTGTTCTCACACTCTTTCCTCAATAGCCATTTGAATAGGGTGTGTATCCCTTAAGATATTTTGATTCAAAGCAGTTCCTACTTAATTTTGAAAAATGCAACAGAGCATATCTTGCTTCCATCAATTCACAGGAATGTTTTCTGACAGTGTTTTCAAAGAACCCTATTAAACAGTATTAGTGTTCCAAGGAATGTACTTTGGGAAAAGCTATCCGAGTCTCTATTATAATTTAAGACAGGGTGATGACATTAGCAATACATGCATTAGTTATGGACCATTGAAAGGATGTAAGCAACATGAATACCATGGCACCAACAGAAGACCGCATTTATAATTTATGAATCCCAAAGGTATTATTCAACCTTTTATTACATCCTCTTGTCAGAAGCAAGCAGCAGGATTTCTGCAGTTGGAAAATGTTTCTCACAACACGCCTCATTTATATGTCCTTTACATACCTTCCTGATGAGCTAGAATTTAGCAATATAAAAAGCTAACTCTACTGGCTATGCTTAGGAATATTTAAACAAGTGAATGCAACACTCTGTTTTAAAATTTTACTTATACTGTATTAAAGCATAATCTAAAAATTCAAGAGGCTAGCAACTACTCATATTTGCAGCACAAGAATGGCATGGCTTACTTGCTGATGGAGCAACCTAAGCTGGCTGTTAGCAGGTGGTGTCCATTCCATGCCATCACTGGTTTTAGATTTAGTGAGCAACACCAGGGTGCTTATATGGCACTGGGGCTCATGCCTCATTGAGTTCAGCTTTTGAAATAAAATCTCTCTTCCTTGAAGACAGCTGAAGACATTGGAATTCTTCTGTCTGCATTTGCTATCAATTTTATTCAGCTGGCACTGCCCCATTGCTACCTGGTAATACAATTTAATTTGTGAGGGGAAGAAAAATCATAGTTCTTACTTCCCACAGAGGGTGAGAAGATTAAAAGAGCTGTGCAGAGTCCCTGCTGTGGAGAGACTGCAAAGGTGTTGTTAGATGGAGACAGTGCATGATTCTGATGTTCCTTGCAGCATTGTGAGCACATTATTTTTGCAGGCAAGTGCTTCTGAATAGCAGAATCACCATGACTCTGTGTGGAGGACAAGGTCTGCATGATGGTTTGGCTCGAAGCCTTTTTCTGAGACAGCTTGGTGTAGGCACAGATGTCCCCAGTAGTAATTCGACAGAGCAGCCCTCATGCTGAGAAACACTGTATTGTCTGCCTCTTTCTGCACCCTCTGCATATGTTCTTGTATTTTTATATTCATCTCACTCTCACACTTCACTGATCTTTTAAATTTGTAAATTAACAAAAGAGAAGACTATTTCAAAAGAACCTAAACTGAGCTATCTACTAAGATGATAAAATTTGTATATTTGAGAAGACCACTTGTTTACCCTGGCTTTGGTTAAAGTGCCAATAGAGGACTTGGAAAATGCACATGAATTTTCTTTTCTGTGATTTTAGAAGATCCCTGAAGTCAAGTAGTTATGAGAAAGCAAAAAGGAAAGGATTTTGGATTTGTTGTCCTCTTCCAAAGTAAGGCACTACCAAATAATTTCATACATTTTAGAATTTGCCTTCTTTTAATGCGCTCCATAAGACTCTTTGTATATACAAGGTGTTAAAATGAGCAATATTAGATTATAATTTATGACATCAGATCTACGTGGGCTTGAAACAAACCTTTCAACTCCTTAATCTCTCTAAACCTCTATTTCTTCCACTATATAATGGAAATAATAAGCATTCTCTTTCTTAAGAATGTTCAAAGATCAAGAAATATGTGCAAGTGTTTCATACATTTGGCATATTAAATGTGCCCATCAAGGGGCTGGGAATGTGGCTCAAGTGGTAGCGCACTTGCCTGTATGTGCGGGGCACTGGGTTTGATCCTCAGCACCACATAAAAATAAAATAAAAGATGTTGTGTCCACCGAAAACTGAAAAATAAATATTAAAAAAATTCTCTCTCTCTCTCTCTCTCTCTCTCTCTCTCTCTCTCAAAAAATGTGCCCATCAAATAATATCTACAATTTTTATTCTCTAAAACTGTATCTTTCAATAATTTTAAAAACTGAAGCACTGGTGGTATTTTCACACACACACACACACACACACACACACACACACACACTGTATATTTTTATCTGTGTATTGTGTTTTATAATTGAATGTGAAGATCTGTAAGGACATCACCAGTATATACTTGTTTGGGCTATAATTCTACTTCTTTTGCCAATGGAGGTGATTTACAATACATGTGAACTTGGTTTTTCAATAGTGCCTGCAAGCCACTAAATAGTGTAGAAAATTGTAAGAAAATCTGAACATATAATTCTATTTTTGCCCAAGATTTTTTGAAGTGAGAATAATCTAAACAACATAGACTTTTAAAGAGATACCAGAGAATACAAGTAATCCAGAATCTCAGTGAGTAGAGCTACTCATATTAATTCATTCATGTTTCAATCACCAGATAAATAGTAATAGTGCCTCTACTACATGCGTATGAGAATTGATAGGTATAAAAAATAGATGACTAAGGGGTAAGATCTTTTCACTAAGAAACTTTCAGCCTTAAAATAGAGACACATAAATAAAGAAATAACACCAATGCAATATAAAAGGAACTTTAATAAGAACAAATTAGTCTATAATGCAATACATGCTTTTCTTTCTATTTAATTTGCAGAGAAAGTTTAGTATCTCTCCCATATTGAAAAAAGCTGTATGTCTTAATTCATAATCACATAACAATGGTCTTTATCAATTTGTACCTTGCTTTAGGTATAGCCTCTCTGTTGAGAATGTTCAACTTGGGGGCATTTCTTTGTTTTATACTAAATTTTCATATGTTTTTTTCTTTTAGAGTGACTTGCCATTCATTCTTTTAAATGCAATTACTTACATAGAAAAGGATTCACAGATTAAAAGAATCACAACCTGTTTTGAAGCAGTTATCAACAAATATTTTCTTTATGGTAGTAGGTAAAATTAATTGGATTTTAATGACAATATAAAAATAGATTTGGACCCATCAAGCCCAAATGTAGTCATCTAAATAAAAACAAATAGTTATTTTTTTCTTTTCCTTTCTTATTCATTGCTCTCTCTTGTTTTTTCTTCACTCCCTCCTTCTATCTCTCCCTCCCTCCTCCTCTCTCCTCTAAGCCAATATTATTTCAAATTTGCCAGACTAATTAACTTATCAAATAGCCAAATATTTCTGTCATTTGAACTAATATTCATATCTAAAAAACTAGACCTACACTTGGAAATTTCACCCAAATCTTTTCTTCAATAGGGCTTTAAAACCTTAAAAATGGATGAACACTTTTGAACAAGAGCTGGTTCAAATATTCCACAGAGGAAAATGACACACTTAAGTAGAAAGGACATTGGACCTGGCTCTATTAACCAACAGCCAGCCTCTTCTTGAAGTCTTGTTACATTATGGGATCCAACAGATATCACTGGACACCCTTGGACTGTGTTTACCAGCAGATATATTTTCAAATGAAAGATTCCAAGCCATATCATTAGATAAAACAGTAAATAATAGGATGGCCTAGCTGAAGAGGAAGTAGGGCACTGAGTGCACTGGCTCCTGGCATGTCTAAGAAGAATGCCTTTTGAAAACCTTTGAACTAGGAAATCCCTAAGGTTCCTTCTAGTGCTAACAGTATATGACTGTGGGTACTAAATAATTCACACTGAATTATTCTTCTCTAAATAAATGTCTGGCTTCCGTTTCCAAGGGAGAAATACCTAGGGTTCTCCTTATGCTTGTGTCATTTACATACTTTTTGATCAACAAAACTCATTAACCTAGAACGAAGCTTTCTGAAAATTATCCAGGACCAGAAAGATAATAAGGCATTAAATATACTGGTATTACTAGACTAATAGATGAAGGATGCTGAGACAATGTTTTCATATGCTATTCATAAAAAGAGACTTCTGTATTCAGTGATCTTACAAAGAAAATTTTTAACTACTTGAGTACAGTATTATTTCCTATCATGTAACTTTTTTTTTTACCTAAAGTACAGTTGACTTTACACTTAGTTACATTTTTCTTCCTATGTATGATGATGAGCATCTAAAAATCAGAAAAGATAGATAGCCTTGGAAATTTGTAATCAATATTTGGTTTTAGAATTACTTTATAAAAGCTTTGCACGTTTATTTCTATGCTAACACTATCTACAATCCATTACTCACTTTGTAAACATTTCGTGAAACTACTCACACTGAAGATGGAGAGGATTCCATATAAAGTCTATAATGCAATACATACTTTTCTTTTTGCATCTCACCCGTGGCAACAATCAGAACTGCTTCCTTGAGAAGTAGCAGCTTCTCATTGCATTTCAAGTATTAGGATGGAAGACAAATGATATATTTCAATTTCACAGGGGAGGTCCTGCCATGATATTATCAGATAAAAAATGCTTAGTGGATCTAGGAAGTGTTCCATCCTGCTACTTTGTTACAATTGTAATGTAGATGGTGTTTTTCATTTACCCATCACTTTTTCAAGAATCTGAGTGTCTGAGTCACACTAACCCTTGGTTGACATGGTGGGAGGGTTGAAAATATGTGGCAAGGTGAATCTTTGGAAATGTTCTTCAGAATGGAAGGGAAGTTGTGTCACATTTATTTCTTTTATTAAAGAAATTAAAGCTATTTAATGCTTGATGAATATTTATATCCATCATTGTGTATCTTATTTTTCTGGCAAAGTAATTCATTGTGGGGAATAAAGCAACTTCCTTCTAATTTGTCTCATATTTCCATGTTTTGACCCTTTTGACAGTGTAGCATTTTGGATGCTTAGGTATCTTAGTCATGTTTGGAAACCTCACTCCATTTTCACACATTATTTGTTCTTAGTATTGAACAGAGTGAATATATACTATCTTGTGCCCTGGGAGTAGCTTGAAGAAGCTTTGAGATCTGTGGTCCATTTAACACGAGAAGAGCCAACTATTTGTTATTCTCAACTAAAAATCATTTTTGGCAGGTATATTTTCTCATCCCAGTTGTTTGAAAATACAAATTATAACTATCCAACAGTTTTCAATTTATCTACAGTATCCAATTCTTTTCAGGGTCTGGAGTGCTGTTTTAAGAAGCTCAAGGCTGCTTCCAAGATCAGGAGGAAAGGATGCCAAAAGGAATGTCTGCCATACATACAAGAGGAAGTGGAGACATTTGCAAGACATCTGTCATACTTGTACGATGAAGAAATGTTGTTTAACATGCTAATTTATTTAGTTTACGGAGGGTGCTGTATGGAATTCTTTTCACTTACTCAAGGTTCATCAGAAAGCAGTTTTGCTCAAAAGTTATCACTATTTGAATCATATATTTTATTGAGAGTTAATCTCTGAATTATTTTTGAAGTAATGGTCATTTCTTTCATGTTCCAGTGAGTTAATATTTGAGTAAATTTGGGGGTATTCTAAACAACCCAGAGCTTCTTTTTTTTTTTGGAAATGTTCTATCATTTTAGATATTATATCTTTGGCACCAATGAAGAGCTAATATATCTACATGGAATGATTCCCTGATTTTTTAATTCTGCTACTAATTACATCATTTATTACATTATTCAGTGTCCTGTGTTTTAGAAGTATCAATATAATTTCTCCTGGAATGTAGCATCTAGAAAGCATTTACTTCTACTGATTAATCAGTTTGCTATCAGCTGGTGCTAAGAATTATGCACTTCCATAGTTTACCTTGACCACTTGGAAATTCAGATATAAAAGTTTAATTCAGTTGCTTTCATTTGATCTCAATTTGGGAACTTGGTACAAATGTATTACCATTTATAATGTAGTTTTGCCTTTGTTATTGTGCTAATACTTTTCTATTACAAGGATTCCAGAATAAACTGTCTCTAATATTCTTTTTAATATTTTAAAATAAGGTAGAAATGTATATCTCAGTAAACAAAATTTACTAGAATAAAAAATAAAAAACAGTGACAGGAGGTCACTGTTTGGGGTTAACCCACTACACTAGGCCCCATCAGATCAGACCAAACTAAAACAGAGTCATTCATGCCAAATGGCACATAATTAAACTGAAACTTTAAGGAAGCAGGTAAATCCTTAAAACCAGATAACTCTTCCCTGAAGACAGTGTTCAGAGCTGTCAATAAGAAAGAACCCTGTTTACTTAATGTTTACATAATGAGGAGCCCTCTCTGCCTTAACCCTTATAAGACAAATGGCCAGTAGTAACCTGATGTTAACCCATCCACCTTACAAAACCCAACTGTTCTCTCATGCCCAGTAGAACACCAATTCTATCTCATAGATTGAAATGTTGCCCAATTCTAGAATAAAAAATAAAAGCCAATTCTATCTTGTAGGAAGTGGTATTGTTCAATTCTATCTCTACAAACAAAAGCCAAATGAAATTTGCTATAATTTTGTGCCTTTTCATTTTATTTATGTTGTTTCATCTTTCCAACTTTCCATCTTCTCTTCTTATGTGTTAGTCAGAGAGCTATGTCATCCCTCACTAACTCCTGAAAGCAGAGACTGACACAAGGACTCTTATGCAGATAGTTATAATGTTTATTTTATGGAGAAAAGGGAGGTGATTCCTCCACCATTAGTCAACATATGCCTGTGGAGTATTGATAAGTATTCACACCCATCCTGTTGTGGTTTGGATGTGAGGTGTCTCTCAAATGCTCACACGTGAGACAATGCAAGAGGGTTCAGAGAACAACTGATTGGGTTGTGAGAGTTGCAAGAGTCTTAACCCAATCAGTAAATTACTCCCCTAATAGGGATTAACTGAGTGGTAACTGAAGTGGTAGGGTGTGGCTGGGGGAGGTGGGAATTGGGGCATGGCTTTGGAGTATATATTTGTATCTGGCAAGAGGAGATCTCTCTCTCTCTCTCTCTCTCTCTCTCTCTCTCTCTCTCTCTCTCTCTCTCTCTCTCTCTCTCTCCTTTCTGATCATCATGTGAGCTGCTTCTCTCTGCCACACTCTTCTGCCACCATGTTCAGCTTTACCTTGAGCCCTGAACAATGGAGACTGCTGTCTGTGGATTGAGACCTCTGAAACCCTGAGCCCTCAAACTTTTCCTCCTTTGCAGTTGTGCTGGTGGGGTCTTTTAGTCACAGTGGCAGAACAGCTGACTAAAACACATCCCATGCCACTGCATCCAAGAATCTCCCAGCCCAAAAACAGAGCTGCAGGCTGTCAGTTTACACCTGTGAAAATTCATTCCTTCAGCAGTTGCAAGAGAAAAAGTGAGCCAAGAAGCTCTGAGGCCAGGTACAAGAGATGTCCTGGACATCTTTCAGCTTGGTGAAACTGTATGTTCCAGTCAGTACCAGGACAGCACCCACCACCCCACAACGTTTCCATATTGAAAAGAGATAGCACCAGGCTGTTTTGTTTATTGAGCAAGGCTCTCTCTTGAAGGAATTTACTAGATGAAATGTAAAAAGATACAACTGAGGAGTCCAGAGACTGCCCTAGAAGTAGAGACTTAGAAGGATCTCAGTGGATTTATTCAGATGTATAGGATACTGAAAATATTTCTTTTTTTTTTTTCTGACCTCACATTTATCAGACACATCTGGAGTCTGTGTGATAGGAAATTCAATTTATAATAGACTTGAGAATCATAGCTGCTGCCAGTAAAGTACAAAGAAGAACATGAATCCAGATTGTTGTTTACCCTATTTTTTTCTGCTTTTCTTCACTTCCTTCCCATTTTTCAATCTCCATAACTGACCACATTCCTCCATCTGGAGAGCTCCTAGCAGATGCCAAGAAGCATCATGATAGTATCTTTTATTTTCCTTCTCACAATTCATGTTACCAAGATTCAGGGTGAAAGCCCTGGCTAAAGGGATGCTACTGAACCAAGCTCAGCCAACTTTACCAAAAAAGCCAATGGATGAAATGGCCAGTGGGAAAAGGAGCTGTTGTCACAGTGGCCGCACTGGGAAGAACAGAAAGGTCCAAAGACCTAGGATCTTTGGATTCAAGGAACTGACTACAACTTTGGGATTTTATAAAAAGTGGAAGGTAGACAAGGGTTGGGGTTTGCCTAGCTGGGGGATGGGTGGGTTGCAAAGCAGGAAAAGCAGGTAAGCTTGGTCAGCGCATGGTCTGGTTGCTCTTTACCTCAGGTTCCGGTTCTGGGAGGTTCTGCAGGCTCCAGGGAAGTCATTATCACTGGAGGGGGCAATTTGGTTCTCAACATGAGATGATTGCTCCTGTTCTGGGGGAGCAGCCTCAGATCCCATCAAGAGGTAATTGTTCCCACTTAGGGAGGCAATCTCATAATGGGGTGATCTGCCTGCAAGGCCTGCTGCTGTTCCTGGAATCTAAGCTAACTGCAGGAGAAAATGACTCAGGAGATCTCAAGAAGTGAAAAAAAATTAAAATCTGAGAGGCAAGATGAGGTCAGAGAAACAAAATGGAGTTAGGTAGGTCAGGGGACTGGGCCCTCCTTCATTTCCAAAGAAGGCGCTGGTGTAGCCAGTGGTAACTAGGTTTCACTTCAGATCTACTGTCACCCATGGGATACGATTACTGGCTCTTTCAGAGAGTGTGGAATCAAGTACAGGATCTGTTCTTTCGCCTGTGCAGAACTGATGGGTGTTTCAACATGGGAGGGTGAAGGACACTTCCTTGGCAGTAGAGTTCAGTGGTTAGAGGAAGAAGCTCCAGGTCCCTGATGAGATTTCAACACTCAGTGGCGCTTTGATCTGTGGAAAATGTATTTGGCCTTTCTATGCTACAGTTCCCTCCATCACTAGTGTGTACATAATAATGTAAATCATCCAGGGCTATTGTGAAGGTCGAATGAGGTTATGCCTGAAAATTGCTTAATATAGTCCTGGCGCAGAGACAGTGATCCGTGGTGCTGGCCAGCATCCTGTAACAGGGAAAGAGTGGAGCAGATAGAGCCAGAGATCCATGGGGTCAGCTAGTGAAGGGAATGCAATGGCGGGAGTAGTTGTGACAGAGAAACAAATAAGTGAATAAGAGAAATCACAAACTCTTCCTGCCCATCCAACTCGTTATATCCACGGTTGTCCTTTTCCACAAGGCCTAGTTTCCCCTATTCGACAGCAAAACCAACTCTCTCATTTAGTTCCAGTAGCTAAAGCATCTCAGTGACCTCAAAGGAATTTTCTCCTGAGTTGGTTCTTCTTGCCTTCTTCCTCTCTCTCGGCTGCCATCTGAACACAGATGGACCAGCAGATGCTGTTCCAGCAAGGGCAGTGCAGAGCAGGCCTGGCCACACACACTCATCAAAGCAAATAAAATATCCCATCTCTCCAAAGGGACAAGAGAAATAGCTTGACAAACAAGGTTTAGAAACCAAGAAGAGGAAAAATAAATACTACTTTGATCTCAAAAATTAAAAGCCTTTAGGTGGATACTGACTAATCGAAGATTTTTCACTTTATCCACTTTGGAATTGATTCAGACTGTTTTGCTGGATAACCTTCGTCTCTGAACCCATAAAAATACATTATTTTAGGTTAAAAATGATTTTCAAGGATTATCTTATATTATTATTAAAACCAAACCCAAAGCAGATGAGATCATCCCCTGTACAACTGTTGGTGTTTTAGAAAATTTCCTAAACAAATGGAAAGCCATGCATTTGCAGATGATGTTGTTCACAGCTATCACTAATCTCTGCCTACTTTAAAATGGCATTTTTCTTTTCAGCATTCTTCTGAATCTAGCTAACTCTCTGAGCAGTGGGTGAGGGGCCACATTGTAACAGATGTTAAAGAGCAAATATTCTTTACGTCTTTATCGAATTCTTTGATGATATTGATATTGATATTGCTGTGCTCTACTGTTGATTTAAGGAGAATCAGACCAAAGACCCAAAGTCTTCTCTGAAAATGTTGAAGAATGCCATATTCTCCTGATAAGTGGTCATTCTCTTTCCAAAATGGATAAAGCTGCAGGGTGAGCTGTTTGGTAGGACCAACCCCCCATCTCCACCCGCCCCCCACACACTCATAATTACCTTCCTTCTTAGAATTGACTTTTATGTTTCCACAGGTACTCAGATAACCACTGAAGATTCCAGAAGTCAACATTATTTGGCAAATTTTCAGATCAAGTGGACACAATTGAATCTTATAAGTAAAAAAAAAAAAATTCATACCTTGTTAGGAAGGAAGCCTCATTGTGATGAGCTGGTCTATGTGGGCAAGACCTCAACAGGTTCCATAGCAGCTAAATTGATCAACTAATATGTTCCCCACACTGAGGAGGCCCAGCACTAAAATGTATTGACTCATTTAAATGAAATTTGTATCTTTTTCAGTTATTTTTCAAATCTTATGATTATGCCAGCAGAATAGCATCAGCTTAGTGAAAATTGTCTTTCTGACACTTAGAAATTTCCATTCTTGAATATATGATGACCAGGACTGAGAATTATTGCTTTTTGTAGGCGATAATTGTTATTGAGAACAATTAATTATTATTATTGAGAACATCAATAATAACACAGTGACAATAGCTGATGGTTTTTAGAGCTTGCCGCATGCCAGGTGTCCTTATAAGAACTTCATATATGTAACCCCATTTAAAAAAAATTTTTTTTGAAGATGTTTAAGAAATTCTTGCAAAAAAAGGATATAATTCATGTTTGTGGTGATGAATTTTTTTAACTATGTATTGTTTTAGTTGTAGGTGGATATGATACCTTTATTTTATTTTTATATGGTGCTGGGGATCAAACCCAGTGCCACACGCATGCCAGGTTAGTTCTCTACTACTGAGCCATAGCCACAGCCCTGCAGTGGTGAATTTTGAAGACTGAACTCACCCTTTTAACCAACACTCACATAAAGAATCAGAATATTAAATAGCTTCCTCTGTTATCCCTTTCGGTTTCTGTCTGCCCAAGGATAACTACATTCTGACATCTAACAGCTCGTTTAAGTGCTTCACAAATAGATATATCTTATAGGTACTTTTGCTCAATGTTAGATTTGTGAGATTTTTACGTAGCTTTGTGTATAATTATGAATCATTCATTTTCATCACTGAATAATATTCCATTGTGTGAAGATGTCAACAATTATTTATCCATTTCATTACTGAAAGGGATTTGGACAGCTTTCAGTTTGGGTCTACTAGGAATGGTGCTGCTATGACTAGTTCTTTAGTCTTGATGAACACGATTTATTGTGTATATGTCTGCATCAGCTCTCTGTCATTGTGACAAAATACCTAAGGTAAACAACATATCAAGAGGAAATTTTGGCTCACAGTTTCAGTGGTTTCCATCTTTTATTGCTTGGCCCTATCTCTTTGAGCCTGTGGCAACATGGTACATCATGGCAGGCACGCAAAGTGGAGGCGGTCCATTTACCTCATGGTGGACAGGAAGCAATGAAAAAAAAGAGGCATTTCGGGGTTCCAATATCCCCTTCAAGGGCACACCCCCAATGCCCTAAATTCCTTTCACTGGGCACCACCTCTTAATGGTTCCACTACCTCCCAGTAGTGCCACAGGCCAGCAACAAGCATCTAGCATATGATCTTTTGAGCAACATTCAAGAACCAAACCATATGGATGCCATTAGTGCACCTTTGGATGTAAGTTAATTTGTTAACTTGACTGGATTAAATGATACCCAGAAAGATGGTGAACATTATTTCTGGGCATGTCTGTGAGGTGTTTTTGGAAGAGAGTAGCATTAGATCACCCTCACCAGTGCAGGGGGACATCATCCAAGCCATTGAAAGACTGAACAGAGGAAAATACAGGAGAAAGGGTGAATTGTTCTCTGCCTGAGCTAGAACATCCTTCTTCCCCTGCCCTTGGACATGAGCACTCCTGGTTCTTGGGCCTACAGACTTCTGGATTTATACTTTCAGACTCTGGTTCTCAGGTCTTCAAATTCAACCTAGCACCTACCCAATAAACAACCCACCCCATTGGTTTTATTTCTCTGAAGTCCCTTAATTAATACATACATAAGATTACAAGATCAACAATCAGCTTTAGCAAATGCATTTTCCAAAGTGATGATATCAATGGTCATTTCTACCCAAAGTCTGTGACTATTCCAGTTACTCCATATTCTATTTAATACCTGGGACTTTCCAGCATTTCATTTTAGCCATTCGCAAACAGCTGAAGAAATACACAACATGCTCTAGGCTGGGTTTCTGAGAATCATTTCTGTACTATACTGAAGAACTGGATTGCCTGAAGCTGTCTTTGCTGTGATTCATGCATTTTCAACTTTTAAAAATTTGTAAAGTATAACATAGCCTACGTTTTAAAAAGTAAACAGCATGGTGAATAATTACAAAGTGAACATCACTCAACAGCATCCAGGTTAAAAAAGAGAACATTATCTGTGTCCCCACAAAACCTTCTCTGTCCTTCTGATTTCAAAAATATCTAGTTCCAAGTAGTATTCACCATCCTGACTTTGGCCATGATAGTTCAGTATCAATTTTCATATTTTTCTTAATAGCTTTACCTTATATTATGAACATGTTTTTCTGATTTGCTTTTTAAAAAATTATGGGACATATTGTTTTATTCCATATTTCTTTATTGAGCAATAAAGTTCTTATTTGCTGCATGTAATATAGTCCATTCATTTTCATTGATTTATAGAATTCCATCACATGAATTTATCAAAATTATCTATTGTATTAATTTTAAATTGATAAATAAAATTGTTTGTAATTATTTCAGATGTGGTGTTTTGAAGCATACATACATTGTAGCCTGGCTAATAATGCTAATTAATAAATGTATTACCTCATATAGTTGTTAGTTTGTAGTAAGATCATAATATCTACTTCTCTGTGTATTTCAAGAATATAATTTTTCATCATTAACTCTCATCCCCATACTAAATAATTTTTTAAACTTATTCTTCCAGTATAACTGTAACAATATATCCTCTGGCCAATATACCTCACATCCTTCCCTCCCCACTAATCTCTTCAGCCTCTGCTGCTACTCTCTACTTCTATGAGATCAACATTATTAGATTTCATATATGAGTAAGATCATGCAGTATTTTTATTTCTACACCTGGTTTATTTCATGTAATGTAACATCCTGTGGGTTCATCCTTGTTGACACAGACAGTAGCATTTCATTCTTTTTATGACTAAATAGTAAATATGCAATTGTTCGTGTGTGTGGCATCTTCTTTATCATTTATATGTTGATGGAATCTTAGGTTGATTCTGTATTTTAGCCATTATGAAAAATACTGCTATAAAATTGAGCGTGCAGAGATCTTTTTGGACATACTTACATTATTTCCTTTGGATATATACCCAGTAGTGGGATTGCTTGATTATGTGGTAGTTGAATTTTTAGTTTTTTGAGGAATCTCATGCTATTTTCCATAAAGATGCACTAATTTACATTTCTGCCAGTAGTGTACCGTGTCCCCTTTTCTCCACATCTTTGTCAACACTTGTTACTGTTTGTCTTTTGGTAATAGTTGATCTATTGGGAATGAGGAGATATCTCATCATGGTTTTGATTTGCATTTCCCTTAAGATTAGTGATATTAGGCACTTTTTCATATTTCTGTTGGCCAACTGTATACCTTCTTTTGAGAAATCCGTATCAGGTTTTTGCCAATTTTAAAACCAGATTGTTTTCTTGCTATTGAGGGTTTAAGTTCTTCCTATGTACAGTGAATCTGAACCCCTCATCAGATACAGAGTTTTCAAATATTGTCTCCCATTTTGTAGATTCTGTTTATTATTAATCCATTCTACTTCTGGAATACATTTGGGTCTGTTTCTGAAATCGCTTTTTGTTCCTTTGATCAGTTTGTCTGTCATGGCCCAAGTATACGGATGTCTTAGTAACAAGCTTCCAAATTTGTTCCCCTTCTTCAAAAATCACCTTGGCTAGTTTCCATGTAAATTGTCTTATATGTCAACATAAACTTTAAAAGTCAATTTGTCAGTTTTCTCAAAAGGAGAAAACGTGTAGGGATTTTGATTAGAAAAATGGGTCTGGAAATCAATTTGAGGAGAGCTGGCATCTTTATTTCATTTAATTTTCACTAAAATCTTCTGTATAGAATTGCATTATCTACCTTTTATTAATGAGGTAACTGATGAAAGCACAGTTACACCGCTTGCCTAATATCATTCAGACAATTAGTACTCAACTCTGGATCTCTGTCCACAGTGTGTAGAGAAGAAAGTAGCCACAATTTAATAGCAGCACTTTGTTTTATGACATTTAATTTTATAACGACTTTCTATTTATGCCTATGATACAAGTTTCCTGACACATAGTAAACTTATTATTGAAATTTAAAATCAAACTATTTAGTGAGAAGCTTAAAAACTGTTTAGATGCTAAGCAGATGGTAGGAACTGTGCATGGGAAATATTGTATTTCATTAAACTCTGAACAATCAAAACTTCCTGCTTGGTGGTTACTCAATTAATATTAAGCTTGTTTGGAATAATGACAAAGAGTGTTTTATTCATGATATTGACATTGATGCAGGTAGTTTCTTTGATGTCATTCCTACTACATAGATGACTTACAGCTCTAAAGCCATTAGCTACACTGAAATATTTAGTAAATAAAAAAGGAAAGTAGGATGTTCCAGACTACTTAGAATTGATATCTCATCCATCAAAAACCTAATCTCAACCACTTTAATTCTGGTGATAACAATAACTATATAAAAGCAAGATTAACAGGAGATCCTCAATTAAATTACTTTGCTTGGGAAATGAGACATTCAAGTTTAAGGGAGCTGAGTGAATAATCTTTAAGTTTCCTTGAAGGCATACAATTTTAATTTTCTATGAAACAAAATAGGTGGTAAAGTTTATTGGATGCTGAAAAAAAAAGCCCTATGCTATTTTCTTAGAACAAATGAAACAGGGGTCATTTGGTCCTCAGTAGCCATTACTTTAACATGAACAGTCAATAAATAGCTATTAAGCTACAAACACAGTGCTAGGTATTATGCATTTACCAGTGAGCCAAACACCCCTTTTGCCTGCAGGAAGCAAACTAATCCAGTGAGAAGCAATTCCGTAGGTTCATAAAGACATTTAGAAAATTATGTAACCCTATCCAAGCTCAAGTGCTAATTTTTGGCAATGAGGCAATATATAAAACAAACTCACTTTGTAAGATCCAACACAGTTTGTATTGTAAGTTGGTATTAAATTTTACAATGAAGGTGAGAAGATTGATAGGCTTGCAATTTGAATATAGAAGTGGTTTCTCTCTATTGAAGACAACAGATTTTCTACTTGTCTCGATAGAGCTATGTTAATGTTTACTGATATTATCTTGGAAAATATAGTTATTTGATGCCTAATATATGTAACATTATCATTTATAAAATAAGAATAAGTTGGGGTAAATGTCTGGTCATCAAAAAAGAATTGTGCTTTTACACTTGTTTTCACTGAAGTCATGCATAGGTGACAGTTTTATATAGCCTAATCTTAATTTTATATTGACCTTTATATCAGAAACCAAGTTTTCTTTAGCTTCTAGTAAAGTCAAATTTTAAATAGAATATTTATTCTGATTTCATCTGAGATTATTTCTGAGATCTGTTTTCACAAATATACAAGTATTCTTTTTTTTCCCCCTTTTCTTTCTGTTATTCTCTCATCTCTTAGTTTACAATTTAGGCTATACTGTCAGTTGTACATACTGATATGCATTTAGGTGAAAAACTGTCTTAAAATTCCAAGCAGTATGTTGGGCATTTTTTTTAACTTCCTAAATTCATTCACACAACTGTAAAGAGCCTCATTTTATTTTGCTGTTCCTGTTATTAGATCAGGTGCAATGTTGAAGCCGGAATAAATTTCAGGTAGAAAAAGTGACCCTACCTGAATTCAAAATATCTTCTCTGAAGAATGAAAAACACAAAAAAGTGTTGATTATTCAGTGTCAAGGTTACTTTACCCTTAATCCAAACATAAGTAAAAGTTCCCTTGGGTTTAGGCAGAAGCTTAGTTAGAAGATTATGATGATACATAAGGGAAACAAGAATTTCCAGCTTTTATATTAATATAGTTAGTTCTATTATAATAGCCAGTGGGAAGCAGTTTTTCTAAATAAGATTTTCAATGTAAAATACTTTTTTCAGAATCACTGCCAGTTCTATCATACTGATCTCTCAATCTCATGATGTCAAACAAAAGACTATATTTGGTTCAAAAAATATGCACACAAATTAGCATCAGGACTCATATTTGTTAAAATATACCAGGCCAGCCTTGTCAGGAAGCTCAATACCAAAGCAGAACACATTTTTGTTATAGGAATTAAGTAACTCGGAATTCAATGTTAGTAAGTTTCCAAGATAAACGTGGTTGGCACAGTTTTTTCTCTATCAAAATTACTGTTTGGGGACAGGATAAAAAAGGAGGCCAAGATCTCATTTTTTCAAAGTCTTGTCTCTTGTATTCTTAAGAGGTCAGTGAAGCCTAGGGCAGCCAGGGGGAAATAGCACCAGAAGAAGAGCAGTGTTCAACTACCCAACTCTCATTTTGTTTTTAGTTTTTCTCTGTCTTGTTGGTGTTTTCAATGCCCAGAAGAAAGCACTACATATCACAAAAAGCCAAATCTAATGCTGGTGAAAGGAGAGTTGAATCTTAAGGCAAGTGAGCTGTTTGAAACAGTATAAAACCTTGAAATGAGCTTTTCTGTCAATAGAGTCAAATTATAAACTAGGATACCAAGAAAAACTGAAAAAATAGATTATTTATTCTCTGTTAGTAGTCTTTTTGTTTGTTTCCTTGTTTGTTAGTTTTTGTTTTTTGTACAAGGGTGATTAACTCCAGAGCCACATCCCTGGCCTTTTTTATTTTTTATTTTGAGACAGAACCTTGCTAAACTGCTGAGGATGGCTTTGAATTTGTGTTCCTCCTGCCTCAGTCTCCAAGCCCCTGCCTTTACAGATGTGCCTGGCTTATTAGTTGTCTTTGAAAAACAAAAAAAAAAAAATAAAAATGGAATCAGGAAGTGAGGCAATATGAAGGTACTGACTTTTTTTTTTTTTAAGAAGGAAAAATGTTCTGGGAAACAAGTGTAAGATTTACTTGTCTGATTCCAGAAAAGAAATGGCTTATGATGGTTTTCTTAGTCTGTTTGGACTGCTGCAACAAAAATACTGTAGATTGGCTGTCATATGATGTGTTTCTCATAGTGATGGAGGCTGGAAATCCCAAAATGTAGCTGCCAGCAGATTCCATATCTATGAGGGATCACTTTCTGGCTTTTCTTTGTGTGTTCACATGGGGAAAGGGACAGGGAAGCCCTCAGAGGATCTCTTTCATAAGTGCACTAATCCCATGACTAATCAATCATCTCCCAAAGGCCCTACTCCCAAATTTACTCACATAAACATTCATTATCTAGCAATGATCCCAAGAATGAATATAATTGTTTTCCTTTTATATGTGCTTCTTAATCTGGCAGTGAGGGAAAATATTTATACCCTTTATTTTATTTTCAGAATGGCTATTTGACCCAAGCATAAGTAAGTTTTTCTATTGTTCCATTCGTAGCAATATATTTGTATAGTAGGTTCTACAGAGATTTCAAATAATATTTTATTTAACAAATCTAAGTCTAATGTATACTTTCATAACCCACTCCTAATGAATATAAGAATCATTCAGAACAACTTTACTTTCATTTCAGAATAAGATATGTATGCAAAATCAAATCACTTAATTCTCAACCAGAATCTTAGCATTTGTTCTAAATTACTACTCTGATGTTTCCTTTAAGACGTGTAAGGGTCTCACTGACTGGATTTTGCAGGTGAGATACTGAGTTCCTCTCCGTTTCTACCTCTCAGAGATTGGAAAAACATCTCAGTTTGACCTAAAATTAAACTCTTCAACAATCACAGCTTGAGCTTTTCATTAAGCTAATTAGTACTTCTTCTTCCAATTGTATTGTTGTCACCCATATGGGAGAGGAACAGCAGATTGCCTGTCTGTTCCTTTAGATTTTCCTATGAAACTGTAAAACACAGCGTTTCCTTTCTGAGTTCTTGTCACTACTCTCTACCATCAAGAGAAATAGGGAAGAAACAAAGAAGAGTATGTCAATCCATTATAGAAATGTCTCGGTGCTCCTGACCAGACAGGTTTGGGTTTGTAGGGCTCACCTGTGCAAAACAACATTGTGAGTTAATTAAGACTCTCAGGGTAATAAAACCTAGAAAATAATCATTGCCTGGAAGTCACTGATGGCCAGAGCATCTCTAGAAGCATGTATATAAGTAGGAGTTAAAGAAATAGCCAGTAGTTTCACTTACGGTGCTAACAGTGAAAGTACCTATTTTGAAATACTAAAATTGTTTTAGGAGAGCTTCTGTTACATTGTCAACAAATTTATAGTTCTACAGATGCAACAATTTCACTATATAGCTAAGTGTATTTATCAGTCAAAATTCACGCAGGAAAGAAAAGGCTCACACACATGGATTTTGAAGAAAAGGGAGTGAAAGGGCCATCTCGAGAGGAGTGGACAGAAGTCAGGAAAACAGCCAAGGGTGTAGGGGCATTGAGGGACTCTGAGAGGTGACAGAGCTTGCCACCTCTACTCCTGAGGAGCAAGGGGAGAAAACAGTGCTTCCTGGGTCAGGTGTGAGTAGGAAGGAGCACACACAAGGGGTAAGGAGGCTGGGAGCAGAAGTACCTTGGACTTTCCATGCCTGCCCTCCAGTTTCCTACCATGGCCTTAGAGAAGAGCAGAGGTGGGTTGGGGCTGGGAGGTGGGGGTCATGGGGCAAAGGGAGAAGAAATAAACTTGCCAAATAAGAAAAAGCCATGAATGGAGTATCTTTGTCCCACACTGTTATAAAATTCAATCATAAGCTGCTTCTTCTTTTTTCTTTTAATTCTTTTTTTTTTTTTTTTTTTTTGCAATCCAATTATATCACCAATTCTATTGTTGGAGATAAAAGAGGCTATAAACCTTAAGCACCAAGGACATGGATAGCACCCATGGAAGGAACAAATGAATGAGATAGTTGATTGAATCTTCTATCTGGATTTTCTCAAATTTAGATTAGTAAATGCCTTGATTCTATTTTTACGATATAATAACTTTTATATTTCCAAAGCTATTCTTCATTCATCCATTATTCTTTTTATTCTCACTGTCACATTCTAATCCTGAAGCTTATCAAACTAATGTTCAAAATTCACTGAAAAAGATGAACATCATATTTTCTGCTCTCAAGCCTTTTAATAGAGGTTGGAGGGACCCAGATCCCCAAATAAGGAGGTGAAATGATATTAATAGTTGCTTGATACCTGGATAAAGCATTGCACCTTAGGTTTTTCTCTCTCTTTTTTTATTTCAATAAAAAGCCAAATACTTTAAATTAGAAAGTAGCTTGGGTCAAGGTAGAGAATTAACTTATGTGCCTGAAGTCTAGAGAAATGTAGAGAACAAGAGACAATTTCAGTATGGTGAGGATGAAAGTGGCCTTATTGAATAGATTTTAAGCTGCTTAATAGCCTCTTCTACAAATATCAGTATTTTAGGACCATGGTAATATAATGACTATGACAATAGTAACATCTACTTAGTTAATGGTCACTCTGTGCCAGGCAGGAGCTGAAGTGCTTTAAATAAGTCATTTCTCCCCTACCATTGAACCCCTGCAAGTGGTGACTATTTTTAATGATAAAATTAATAAAAATAATAGTCATCATCTTTTAGTAGCTTACTATGCACAAGCCTCATCTATATTCTCCAATTCAGTTCTACAAATGATTTTTATGAAGTTGGAATGAGTATAATATTTTACACATCAGATAATCTTGCCTACAGTCACACCAGCAGAGCAGAAGAGCACACGCCTGGTAAGAAGTAGAGGCAGGTGGAGCGCAGTTGTCGGAACAAAATCTTTGCTTTTAACCGATACAGTGGCAACCTTCTTTTGACTCCCATTTCATTTTAATGTTTTTGGCTGAAATTAGAAAAGCTCTTGTCTCCCACTCAGTTCTGTAAGATGCTATAAAAATTTCTCTGAAAAGGGAAAAATATCAATTTCATTTCTGCCATGTGCTGTACAGGAGAGGAAAATTTAGGTGACTTCATTGAAAGTAACTCTGATGAGAGAAGAAAGATCAAGAAAAGACACAGTGAGGAGAGTGACTTTTGGAAGGAAAAAATGTGACAGTTGAATAAAGGAGAGTGTATTGTCACTCTGCTCCATATTCTCCTTCCCCTTGGACATATTTTCCGAATGGAGCCAGAAACATTCAACACGACCTGCCACCCTCTAAACAGAGTCAGCTCTCCCAAACAAGTCCCAGCAGAAGGCTCCCTATGAGAGCAACAACAATGATACTGACGGGTCCAGTCATTCCTGCTGACCTTGACTACTGTGTTTCTAGATGGCATCCCTGTCATTCAGCTATCCGCGACTACATAGGAGAGTCAGGTTTTTGCAGAGGGCTGTGCAGTAGAGAAGCTTCTTTGAAGTAAACTAATTTCCAAAGCTGCCTAAAATAACAATTTAAATATTTTTAATAAAGGCAAAGTGAGGAAGGTCTGCAAAATAAAATCTAATCATATTATCAGAAGAATAGAAAAACAGATGTGGGACTTAACATAAGACAGGACAGCACAGTGTTTAAACGCACAGCCAAATCTCCTAGGCTCAAATCCCAGCTCTACTTCCCCAAGCGGGTATGATCTTAGACAAATTTCCTCACTTCTTTCTGCCTTAGTTTTCCTACCTTTAAAGTGGGAATATTATCATAATAGCACCTGATAATACATAAGATCTCATGATAATACACAGGATTTTAAAGCCAGGGGAGCAATTAGAACAGTATGAAGCATAGAAAGTGCTTGGTAATTGGAAACTGGCATCATAGTCAGTAACTAGCTCTGCAACCAATGCAATCCCCAGGCTTCCTCAGGAGCTCCCTGCATTCTTTCCTAAACAGCCTCGGCCTAGGATCTGAAAGTCTCTTCTCTCTTGGATAATACATTCTCTTACTGGAAATGGGTTCCCTTGACCGAATAGCAAGTGGATCTGACTATTGGCATCTCACACTTTAATTTCTTTAAGCTCCTGATTAAGTCCCCTCTCACCCCATTTCCAGTACAATATGTCAATCTAAAGAAGGAAACAGTAAGAATAGAAATCTCATCTCTCTTATTATTCTCCATGCATGATTCAAAATGTGCTACGATTTGTCTGGTATCTGCAGTAACTCCTGAGAAACCTCATTCTGTCACCAGAGATGCAGCCTGCAAGGGTTTGCCTGTGCTGTTTGTCAAGCTTTGCAGTCTTCACTTGATTCTTTCAGCCAGACTGGCTGTCTTCTGAAGAGAGGACATTCTAAACACTGCAGGTAAATTATTTTCCTCTCTTCTGCCTGCTCTTTTATGGCTGCTTCCTTGCTCGGTATTAGAAACAAGAATCATTGATGGAGTTCAACTGAAAAGCCTTGCCCTTCTCCTCCTCTCAGTGTCAGGAGAATATGGTATTTGAGTTCAGCTCTGGAGACAGACAAGCTAAACTTCCTGACGCATGTGATGCAAGGTTAATTTCTTGATATCTCAGATCCCTGCTAAGTAAGTACTGTTGTGAGAGTGAATTCAATGCAATGATGCATTTAATTGCATATAATAATATTTCAACAGTGGTATCAGTTATCGCTGTATTCCCCCTCTCTAATATTTGACCTGTTTTTCCATATTTCCTCTCTTCAACTGTGTCAAGATGTCTGTGCTTTATAATCAGTCTGATCCCCTTCTTCTCCTCCCCAAAAGCATCTCTCTTAATAATCTGCTCTGTACCCATATGCACCACCTGATCAGAATGCATCTGGCTTGATGATCTTTCACATTCCTTGCAAAATACTTATTCAAATTCCTCTGCTTAATTGTCCACAGCACCACACAATATAAAGCAATTAGCATTCCACTTTTCCACAGGTACAAAGAGTAAGGATCTTGGTAATTCCTCTCACTATCTACAAAGGCTACTTTTCTGAAACATTAGAGCACTCTGAAGGAGCCTTCCTGGAGATGCAGGTGATTACTGGGGCAGTGTGAAACTGACTGAAGTGGCCTCAGAGAGAGGCTGCTGCCTGTTCATGTGCTCCACAGCCTGAAGGTTTGGCAGCTGTAGGGAAGTGCTGGTAGCTGTGTGCAGGGGTAGAATTTACACTCATTCTCTGCATCAGGTGGCAGGTGCAGAATAGAATATGATCAAGGATACAGGCTTTAGAATCAAGACAGAAGGTCAGGTTTCAGCAACACTGTTCTTTACCTGTGTGACCTTCAGTGAGTTATTTTAACTTTTCTTACTTTTGTTTTATTGATTTAAAAACAGGAGAATATTTAATAAAGTAGTACCTACCATAAATATGTATGCATATAAAATATTCATTTATCTCTTCTAATGCCATGAGGCTTCCTTGAGTTTCTATCATATCCACCCTGAATAATACAATAGCTTTTAATTGGTCATCCTGTTCTGCTTTGGATCTCTCTGTGCCCACAAAGCTGTCAAAGGGTTTTCATTTTATTTTGGGTGGGGGAATACTGGATATTTTAACCGAGGGGCATTTTACCACTGATACACATCCCCAGTTATTTTTATCATTTATTTTGAAATAGGGTCTTGCTGAGTTGCTGAGGCTGGCCTCAAACTTGTGATCCTCCTGCCTCAGCCTCCTCAGTTGCTGAGATTATAGGCATGCACACTGTTCCCAGCTGTCAAAGGGATTTTTTTTAAAACATGAAATCTAGATCATGTCACTCTTCTATGAAAAATGCGTCTCAGGAAAAAAGAAAAACAATTCTTTAACTAGTTGGGCATGGCTCTTGTCTGCAGCTCTCTCTTCCTTCATATCCTGTAGCTCCTCCCACACTTCCAGCTGGATTTCAGCCACAGTGATTTTCCTGCAGTCCCTCAAGTGCACATATTTCTTCCCTACTCAGAGGCCTTTGCATGCAATTTCTCTCCCCAGATGCTCCGTGACTGATTATTTACCTGTTATCTCATTCTGTTTCTTCAAGTCTCAGCAATCTGTCTTAAGGGAGGTCATTCTTTATTCTCTGGTTACATTTACCCCTTTATATTTTTTCCATGGTGCTATGCATTTTCCTTTATGTTTGTATTTCTATATATTATGGTCCCAATTTCACGTCTGCCTTGTGACTAGTCTCGAAACACAATAAACACAGGTGTCACACCTGTTTTGTTTACTCCTTTATAACAGGTGCCAGCTCAGTGTTGTGTACAGTTGAAACTGCGTATGGTTATGAGTAACTGTGGAATCCGTGTTGAGTGAAGGTGACGATGGGAGGAAGGGGGCCCTTTCTGCTCTGGCCTTTAGCGTCTAGGCATCAGCATCAGCAGAATCTCCATGATGGCAGTATTTAGGATTTATCAGGTGGCCACAGTGTACAGGGCTTTGTGTTAAGCTTTCTCTGTGTCTCTTCTCATTTTGTCCTCACTATCATCCTTCTGCTTTGCAGATAAGAGGAAAGGAGCATATCCAAGGTCACACAGCTATGGAGGTGGGGAGGGCAGAACTGAACCCAGATCTATCTGACTAAAAACCCCGTAACCTTGCCATGAGAAGAGAATGAAGCATGTTATAACTTATGCAGAGGAATGGATTAGTGATTTTTGAAAAAATAAAATAAAACCATTTTTCAAAACCTTCAAATGATACAGTCCAATGCTTAAAATGTCCAAATGACCAAGAAATCAGACTTGAGTCAAAATTGCCTTCTCCCAAAGCTAAGTGGAAATGAATAATAAATTGCCTATGTCCTAAACTCCATAAATCTTCTCATGATATTTCTATACTTTTAGCTCCATTGTTTCGAAAGTAAAAAGCAGATAATTGGGAAGTAGTATTCCTTGGACTTCAGTCAACCTCTGCATTGATCCCGGAAGGGTCATTTACATGTGACTATCTCATCCCTAACACTACCCTTTTAACTAGCACTGAGTCCATTTGCTTTATGAAGAAATAAGAAATATTGAAATGTAATAGGATATTTTTATGACTTACCATAGCAGTGGTGTTATATGACCTTAAATGATCATATTCTTCTGTGATTTAATCATTCCAGAATTGAATTGGAGATCTTTAAGAACAATGACAACAAAAAAGACATTGACAAATCTTGTCCTGCATAAATGTCATGACAGAGAGATATGAATTCTTAAAAATAATTCTAGAACTTTGTGTAGACAATATATTCAGACCAAAGACAAGAAAATTTACCCCCTTCTACTGGCCTTTTAAAATGTCATATTAGTTAGCCTATGGTAATTGATGGCCAACTGGGTCCAATATTAAGTGAACCTTAAGTAACACAGTCACCAGGACTCAGAATTCTCCCTTCTCCCATTTGGCTTCCATTCAAGTGTCTGGGAGCATTATGGATAACTTTCTAGTTTGATGCTTGTGATTTTGTATACATCTGCTCCATTCAACCTCCATACCTCTGACCAAGAAAAAGTTCTTGACTATTTTGATATAGCTATCATTATTGGTTTCATTAGCTTACAGAACAAATATGGTCATTGTATTAGTTGACTCAGGCTGCCATAACAAAATATTATGCATTGTATGGCTTAAACAACAAAATTTTATTTTTCACAGTTCTGGAAGCTAAAAATCTAAGATAAGGTTCTGGCTAATTTGATTTCTGGTGAGGAACCTTTCCCTGGTTGCAGATGGCCATGTTTTCACTGTGCCTTCACATAGTGAGGAAGGGGCAGGAATCTCTGCTGTCTGTCTCTTCTTTTTTTATTCTTATTTTTGGTACCAGGGATTGAACACAGTGGCACTTAACCACTAAACCACATCCTCCACCCTCAACCCATTTTATTTTTTACTTTGAGACAGGGTCTCACTAAGTTGCTTAAGGCCTCTGTAAGTTGCTGAGGTTGGCCTTGAACTTGAAATCTTTCTACCTCATCTTCCTGAGTCTCTGGAATTATAGGCATGTGCCACTGCACCAGTTTGTATCTTCTTTTAAAGACACTAATCCTGAAACTAGAAATCCCACATTGTGATCTCATTTAACTTTAATTGCTTCCTTAGAGGCCCCATTTCCAAATACAACTAAACTAGAGGTTAAGGTTTTAAGCAATGAATTTTGGGGAGACAAACTTTCAGCCCCAAACAGTTAATTAATCCTGTATTTGTGTACTAAAAATAAACAGGAAGCTCAAAAAACTCTTCTTTTTTTGTGGGGGAGGGGTGTGTGTGCATGTGTGTGTGGTGCTAGGGATTGAACTCAGGGCCTTGTGCATGTGAGGCAAGTACACTACCAACTGAGCTATATCTTCAGTTCTAAAAAAAACCCCTTTTCTTAACGTAACTTTCGAATGCTATTATTTAAGAACTATTAAATATGGCCATGAAGGGAGCAACTTGTTACAAAAGGGTCAACTTTATTTTCAAACACTAAGCACATAAAAATTAGTAATCAGATTGGTTTGTTAGTAGAGCTCAACTTTCTACCTACATTCCTTCTATCTCTACAGCAAGGATGAAGTTGAACACTACCCCACTGATTCCAAAATTGGTCCCAGTTCTGAACAGGTCATAGCTGTGCCTGTGAACTGGATTTACTGTAATAATCCAGCAGAACATTGAACTGGATGCAGCTCTTCCCATCAACCCTGAGTCCAGGCATTAAGCCTAGGTCAGTAGTTTAGATTCTCCCCCTGCCCCCCTTAATGGCAAGTTTGCATTCAGGGCCTTGATTCTTTTCTAGCCATTAAACATTAGTGTGGTCATTCCCATCCATCAGTGTGTTACTGGAACTTTGAAAGAAAAGTGTCCTTGTCCCTATGTGCATTTATTTACCTATTTCCTAGAAACTAGAGTTGCATATCCAGGACTATGATTCACATGACATGATTTCTCATGCCCACAAATATCTTATAATAAAATTTCTCTAGGACAATGGATATCTTAAGTACCTTTTACTTGCAAAACAAGAAAGGCTCATTTAGAAAGATTTTTCTGAAAGAAGAATCACATAGATAAGATAGTGGCCAGAGAATAAATTACCTTTATTCTTTACTCACTGCCTGTTTCATTCAGATCTTCATCACTGTCACCCAAATACCTAACAAGAACAACTTAGAGGAGGAAGAGTTTATTTTGGGTTCATGGTTTCAGAGGTCTCAGTTCATGGTCACCCAACTCCATTGCTGTAGGCCTGAGATGAGGCAGAACATTATGATGGAAGGGTAGCAGCAGAGAAAAGCTGCTCCCCTCATGGCAGATGTAGAGAGAGAAATGGAAAGGGTCACAGGGAAGATGAATCCTTCCAGGCCTACCTTCTCCAGCCATGTCCCACCTGCCTATGGTTTTCACCCAGTTATTCCATTCCAACTAGGATGGACTGATTGACTTATGGCTCTCATAATCTAATCATTTCACCTTCTGCACTAATATAGGAGGGTTTTTTTGGTGGGGGGGAGGGTGAGCTCATATTTAAACTATTATATTCTGCCACTGTCCTCCAAAACCTCATGTCCACCTCAAAATGCAGAATGCATTTAGTACAAGAATTCCCATAGTCTTAATGGGAGCATTGTCCGAAAGTCCAAGTCCAAAGTCTCCTTTAAGACTCAAAGCAAACTCTGTCAGCTCCTATAAAAATCAAAAGTAAGTTACATTGATCAATATGATAACACAGAAGAAACATTTACCTTCCAAAAAGGAGACTGGGGGCATAGAAAGAAGTGAGACTAAAACCTATCTGGGCAAACAAGTCCTGTAGTTCCACATATGGCATCTGGGCATATTTGGTAATATACTTTCTCCAAAGATTTGGGCACCCTCACCTCTTTGGCCTTGCCAGTTGCAGTGTTCATGGCCCCTCTCTTAGCTTAGCTCTCTGAGCATCGAGAAGCTTTCCTTGCCAGACAATCCACATCACCAGCATCTCTTCATCCTTGGGATCTCCATTTTAGTTTCAATTTCACCTTTACAGCTTCACACATCACTGCCTTGGGGGAAGCCTGTAGGGATTCTGAATGTGCCACATTTTGCCTGGCCTTCAAGCCTTCTTTTAAAATCTCAGTGGAAGGCTCCATGACCCAATAACTCCAGCTTCCTATATCCCTGCAGGAACAGCAACATGGGGATAATACCAAAGTCTGATGCCAGCACAAGCCACAGTCAGAACTTCTTGAAATATTAGTTGCAATGAGTTCTGAATACCTAGACATCTGAACACAATAAAACATCTTCTGAGGCAAACTGTATGAGCAGAATGCCCCCTAGTTCTCTTAAGTAAATTCTCACTTCTACACCCACTTGTACACATGAGGTGTGGTATTGCTGATTCCTGAGATGTCCTCAAGCCATCTTTCTTATTGTCTCTGTGCAAACTATTTAGCATCTCTTTAGTAACTATAATCTCTTTAAAAACAATGGTTTCTTTGACCCCAGTTTTGCACAAACTTTTCTGGCCAAAATTCAAATTTTTAAAATAAATTTGCTCTACTTTCTCTTCCTGATTCTTGCAGTAAACTTGGCTAAAAGCTGCCAGCAATAAACATGCTACTGACTGAATGCTAGGCTGCCTTAAATTTCCTCTATCAGATTACACAATGTATCACCTTCAAATTCAATCTGGCTGAAGTCCCAGGACATGGGCAAAATGCAAACAACTTCTTTGCAAGAATGCAATATGATTGGTCTTTAATCCATGTTCCAGTTGAGCCTTTGTTCCCCTCTGAAACATCATGAGCACAGTTTTTACTTTCTGCATCTTATCATCTTAAGCTTTGCTTACAACACTCTACATCTTCCCTACCCTGCATCACTAAACTTTTCCAAACTCCTCCCACAAACCAGTTCCAAAAGCTTTTGAACCACATGGTTATGTTAGTCACAATAAAGAGCCCCACTTTTTTGTACCAGTTTCTCTGTCAACTTTTCATTCCTGTGACCAAAATACCCAACAAGACAGACTTAGAGGAGGAAAAGTTTATTTGGGGCTCACAGTTTCAAAGGTCTAAGTCCATGGTCAGCTAGCTCCTTCACGTTGAGCCTGAGATGAGGCAGAATAGCATGGTGAAGGGGGGCAGTGGAGGAAAGCTACTCATCTCATGGCAGATGAAAAGAGAGAGAGAGAGAGACAGCACCAATTGCCAGGTACAAAATGTAAACCCCAAAGTCATGTCCCCAGTGACTTGCTCCTCCATCCATGCCCCATCTGCCTAAAATTACCTCCCAGTTAGTCCATTCAAACTAGGATGAACTAGTTGGCTCACAGGTCTCAGAATCTAGTCATTTCACCTATTGCATTAACATAGGAACTTTGGGGGAACACATCATACCCAAGTCATAATACTGAGTTTTATCTTCATCCACCAATTCTTGGAACAACCAAAAGGATCTTCCTGAAGACCCAATTAACTGAGAAAGTGAGGGAGTTATGAATTATAAATATTTATAACTTCTTTCACTCAGTTAATCAATATTTTCTCTATGTATTTTAAAAAAAAACAAAAATTTTATGAAAGTTTGAGTCATGACAAACCAAAAAGTGTCAAATAGAAGCCACACACAGACTTAGTGTAACCGAGTTGAACAAGAAAATGAAGAGGTCAGGAAGTTTTCTTAGATAATGTGAAGGATTTGGGTGCTTGGCCAGGCTCCAGAAGAGCACAGGCAAATATTGTACATGCAAATTATTGTGCACAGCTGTGTATATGCAGGAATATAGAGGAGTTTAATTGGCTCTCGATAACAAACATAAAAAGCAGGGATTTGTCTGTAATACACTAAATTAGAATTGTTTGCCTCCTAGTTCCCAAAGCAGAAGCTCCAGTTTTCAGATCAGAGGAGAGTTTCTAAGTAATGGTATCAATTACTTAAGCGTGCTGACAAGGTAGGGATTAAGATCTTATATTTTCTACAATACTCAAAGTTCAAGGATACTCTGTGATAGACCTCATTGGTATGGCTTTATATTCACACAAAGATCTTGTTTGAAACATGCACCTAAGCACTCTTATCCATGTTTTCTTAGCTAAGGGACTTATTAAATAAACCATTCCTAAGAAACTAGTCTCATGTAATTGATGTGAAGAATGGACTGAACTATCCAGATTCAGAGAATATTTTTTATCTCCTTTCAGAGAAGTACTTTTCATCTCAGCCACTGGAAGTGCTTTCAGAGACTGCGGCCTTTTCAGAGATTGTCTTAGCTAAAGTGGGCTGCTTCATCCCAAATCAGAGAGGCTTACACCTGGTGATTTATAGAAGCAGGGACATAAAGACCCAGCTTTTTAGGCTCCAACTTGGAAATATCTTGTGGGCTATTTTAGTTTTGTAGATCCCCATGAGGTTGGGGTGGTCCAGGATGTTGTTGTCCAGCCTGCCTCATAGTATGACTTCCTCTGCCCATTCCTGATGTCTCCTCTCCCCTCAATGGGGCTGATTATGGCAGATGTAGTACTTGCTTATCAATTTTCAAAATGTATAATATACTTAATAATATAATTCCAAAATTTTAGATGTGAATATTGCAGCTCAGATAACTTATTTTCTAAACTCTCTTACAAGTAGTATAGCCAAGGAACTATTTTTGGAAAAGGAAATTCAAGAACAGTGTATTTAAAGAAGGAGGTATAGCTTTCTTCACCCTTTCTCCTCTATACTAGTTGGAATAAAGACATAATGGCTGGAAGCTAAGCATCTCTCTTGGACCATCAGGCACATGGTAAATATGACAGAGAAACAAAATAGGAACCTAGGTATTTGATATTTGTGAAGTCACAGTAGGTAGCAATCAGTTTATCTACTACTAGATTGTTTTTATAGGAAAAGAAATTTCATTATTTAAGCACCTTTTACAGGATGTAGGTTTTTACTTGTAGTTGAATGTAAACAAGAGATTCAAGGGGAAAAAGAATCAATGAAAAGTAGAAATGAAGGCAATTTTCAACATGAAATTAAACAACAATTCAAGGGGGAGGAAAATATGTTTACTCAGCTTAGAGAGCAACCTATTAATATCATAGCATGAAAAAAAAACTGTTTCCAGGAAAAACACCTAGAATGAATAACTCATTTAACACTATTTACTGTCATAAGAATTATACTAAGAGGCATTTAAAGAGCTACTGGAAATTTTTTTTAAAAAAAATAGCTAGATGTTCAAAGAAAACTAAATGAAAACAACCAAACAAAATGAGGGATTTAATAACTACCAAAAAGATAAATCATATAAATACTTAAAATTATAATATTTTTTCAGGTTCAGCAGAACAATATGTAGTCATAATAGTGAAAACACTGAATATTTTTTTAATGAAAATTGACATCAGCTGAAAGGATGTGAGGAGTATGGTAGGAGAGGAGGAATCAGAAGTTAAATCCTAATATACCAGGTTAAAATAAAAACTTTAGGAAAATTAAATTTAACCAAGTTTGAGCAAAGAATGATTCATAAATTGGGCAGAAGAGGACCAGGACCAGAGGAGGTTCAGAGAGCTCCTCCTGCAATCTGAGTAGTGAAACATGAAAGCAAAATAGAGAAATGACCTGACTGACTACAGCTATGCCCTTGACTCATTTGGTGTTCTGTGATGAGCATTTGCCTTATTTGGATTTGGATAAGGTCTAATGGGAGTCCCTAGTTGCATAAGCAATTGGCTGGTTTGCTGTAATTCATCAGGGCTTATTTTGTTGTTTTGTTTTTTAAATCAGTTACAAGAAATGTTTTCAAGTTAATTTTTAGCTTGCTTACATAAAAACTGAATATAAAAAAGCCCATGCTAATGGCTTCCAACTTATTCTTGTTTTGATAACCACAGTTAAAAATTTTTATTAATGATGGTAGAAAATATAGTAGGTGCATATTATTTAAAATCATAAATAACCTAGAAAACAAACTAAATTAGTTGAAATCTGGTGTTCCCGGGGAACCAAAAAAGGGGATCAACTGAAGGTCATGTTTATGTATTTTAACACCATTTGGTTTAATTTTTGGCACATTATTTTTTTGCAGGTGATCCTTTCATAAAGATAACATTTGATTTTCAGCAGATCAGGAGCAAAATTGAAAAGAGCTCAGAGGAAGGTCCAAAGGAATGTGAGAAATACTTCACAAGGAAGACTGAAACAGAAGCCTGAGTAACTGAGCATGCTTTAAATATCTTTGCAATCTCATTTCTTATCACAGGATCTGGGTAAAACCAGAGCTATCACAATCATAATTATTGCCCATATCCTAAAATTTCTCCAGAGAACATTAGCTTTCTGCCAATTCACATAAGCTAAATGTCCTGAACTTTTATTCTCAGAATTAATGTTCTTCCCAGAAGGAAAGATCTGTGCTACATTCATTTCTAGACTTTTCCATATTGTGAGCTACTTGGAATTTAAAAAGACATTTAAAAGGATTGCCAAAGGAAAGGTTTTTCAATATCTGTTGATTACCAGACTCCACATTAAACTGCTATACAATAAAAAGAAGAAGAAGAAGAAAAAACCACTTGGCCATTTTTAAGACAACTTGAAATTTTATAATGGTTAAAAAATTCCATTAGGGTCTCCTTTTCAGGGTTAATTTTTTTTTCTTTTACCATATGTGACCTCTTTGAAAATATCTATCCCAGAATTATGTTTCAATAAATATCTTCAGGAATCCAAGAATACCTGTTTTATTTTTCTTACATAATTTCTGCTTGATAAATTCACAAGCATTTTTACTGAATTTTGTCCAAGATATTACCATTTTTTTTAATGCAAGGTTTTCCTATTTATACCCTTGTTCATTCATTATATATCTCAATGCTACTGTATGAGGGCAAAAAAAAAAAAAGCCTAAATGTAAGATGGGTACTTTGGTAAAGCTCACCAAAATTTTATCCAGGTTTTCTATCTAAATCAATAAATTTTATGCTATATGCTAAAATATTTCAACTTTTTAAATGTTGTAATTGTGGTCAATTTTCTACTTTATTCAGCTATTCTCCTCACCAACAAAAATTATTTAGAGTGATTTCCTCCATAAATTATAAAACAAAGTGCTTTAAAATTGTCTTTGATATTTAAGAAATGTTATTATATACAGCCTTACCTGACTTCCCAACTGCTTTAGGTAGAACTTGATTAGAGGCTCTATAAATGGAAGTGTTCTGGCTAACATTATTGTCTAACAAATTACCCCCAGAGTTTAGTAGACAAAAGCTCCATGACCTTTTTCTTGAATATGACCCCCAAAGCACAGGCTATAAAAGCAAAAACAGATAAATTGGATTTTATTATTCTAAAAGCTTTTGTACAGCAGAGGAAACAACAGAAAGAAGAGACAATCTAAAGATTGGGAGAAAATATTTGCAAACCCTATGTCTACTAAGGGTCTATGATCCAAAATATATAAGGAATTCAAACTAATATCAAGAAAACAACTCAATAGACAAAGGACTGGAAGAAGACTTCCAAATGGCAAACAAGTACATATAAAATTTCTCAGCATTTACTAATTACCAGGGAAATAAAAATGAAAACCACAAGCAGCTATCACATCTGTTAGGATGACTTTTATCAAAAAGATGAAAGATAATGTTTTAGTCAGCTTTTTTTACTGCTGTGACTAAAGGATCTGACCAGAAAAATTTTAGAAAAGGAAAAGTTTATTTAAGGGCTCACAGTCTCATAGGTCTTAGTCCTTAGAAGGCTGGCTCCATTCCTTGAGGCTTAATGTGAGCCTGAACATCATGGCAGCAGAGTGTGGCAGAGGGAAGCAGCTCACATGGTGATCAGGAAACAGAAAAGACTCCACACTCCAGATACATATATATACCCCAAAGCTATGCCCAAATGAACTACTTCCTCCAGCCACACCCCACCTATCTCCATTTACCACTTGGTTAATCCCATCAGGGATCAATTCAATAATTTCTCCTCCAAACATTTCATTGCCTCAAGCTTGCAAGGTTTTGGGGGACACCACATCTAAACCATAACAGATTGTAAGTATTGGTAAGGATGTGGAGAAAAGGGAATTTTTGCACAGTATTAGTGAGAATGTAAATTTCTATAGCATTATGGAAAATAGAGAGAAATTCCTAAAAATTTAAAAATAAAACTGTAATATGTTATTTCAATCCCACTTCTGGGTATATAAACAAAGGAAATAAAATCAGTATATGGAAGAGATACCTGAATTCCCATGTTTATTGCAGCAAATTCACAATAGCTATGGCACAAAAATAACCTAAGTGTCCATCAATAGATGAATACAGAAAATGAGATATATATACACTAGAATATTACTCAGTGTGTGGGACTGTCACACTGAGTGACCAGCATTTTCCTTCCCTAATAGGTTGAGGCTCTGTCAGTCACTTCTAGTGATCTGGCCACATTCAAAATGGCCCTAGATGGCTGCCCAATCCTCAAAGTAGCAGAATGTGTCTTCATGTATAGGCATGCCTTCCTGCAGCCCCATGGATCAAGCTACTCTCACCTGTTCCTTTGTGATATTACCCCTTTGACCTATTTGGGATAGAATGTTCCATGGAAACACCCTTTGTGTGTCCCCTTGTCTTGCTCTGCCTTTGGGTGTGGCCTTCCTAGATGTCAGTCAACCTGCTGACAACTAACTGGGTGTGGCCTTCCTAGATGTCAGTCAACTTGCTGACAACAGACATCATGAAGCTAGACGCCCCCTTGCCTCATTTGAATGGCTTCTCCTCAATGAAAGGGATCAGCATATGCTTGCTCTCTCTCTTTCTGCGGACCCTTAAGGTCAGAGGAGCTATCACAGGACCCCCCAAAGAAAAAGGTATCTCTGTCTCTTGTGTGATTATTTCATGCAGCCCTGTTCCCTTGGAGTGACCCTGAGTGTTTTTGTCGTTGGGAATGTGACAACTCAGGCTTAGAAGTAGGGAAATCCTGTCATTTGCAACAAAGTAGATGAACTTGGAGGACATTATGTTATTTAAAATAAGCTAAGAACAGAACAATACTTCATAATCTTATTTACATGTGGAATATAAATAAGTTGAACTCATAGAAGCAGAGAGTAGAATGATGGTTATCAGAAGTTGAGATACAGATTTGGGTTGGGGAGATGATAGTCAAAGAATATAAAATTTTAGTTACATAGAAAAAGTTCAAGACATCTATTGTCCTTCAACAAACAATTTTATTTTGGTAAGAACTTCTACTCTCTTCATCAATTTTAAGTGTATAATACAATATTGTTATGTAGTAAATCTCTAGAAATTATCCGTCTCACATAATTGAGACTTTATGTACCTTGGTTATCAGTTCCTCATTTTCCCCTCTCTTCAGCCCCTGGACCACTAGTTTACTCTGTTTCTGTGACTTTGATGGCTTTATATACATACCTCAAATAAATGGTTCCATGCACTATTTGCCCTTCTCTAACTAGTTTATTTCACTCAGCATAACGTCCTCAAGTTCATCCATATTGTCACCTTTTGTAGTATTCAGTCTTGTTTTTTTTAATATATTTTTAGTTGTAGATGGACAAATACCTTTATTTTGTTTATTTATTTTTATGTGGTACTGAGGATGGAACCCAGGGCCCCACACATGCTAGGCAAGTGCTCTACCACTGAGCCACAATCTCAGCCCCTCAATCTTGTTTCAAGGCTGAGTAATAATCCCGTGCATGAATATACAACATTCTTTACATGCATTCATCCATCCATGGACATTTAGGTTGTATCCAGGTCTTGGCTGTTGTGAATGGTACTACAATGAAAATAGAAATGTTAAGATCTTGAGGGATCCTGATTTCATTTATTTTGCCTAGATACCCCAGAAGTGGGACTGCTGGAACATATGTATGATTATCAGTTCTAAACAGTCCCAGGAAATATACATTTTGAGGTGAAGATGCTCTAACACAAATTCATATTGTTTGTTTTATGGTGTTTTTGAGCCTTATTAATCAACCAATCTTTTGGGGGCCTCTGTGTTTACTAAAGTTAGCCCATCCTTTCATGTGTTTGAAGTTGTCTTCTACTTCTGAGTGTTTTCCTCTCTTGGAAAGATGCAACCTACTAATATGCTAACAAATATGACAATTTTGTCAAGTAGATGTTACAAGGGAGAGTTATTTAACCATCTCCCACCACATTGATTAAACTAAATTGATATTCTCCATGTGTCGATCGTGACAGTTCTTCAACTTTCCTTCCTTCTTTCTGTCTCCTCCTATCGATCTTCCTTCCTTTCTTATCAATAATCCGTGATCTCTGCTTTCACACTCTGCTAGGCACGGAGGACACTGGCAGGAATAAACCACATTCTCTGCTCTACAAGAGCCTGCATTTTGATGGGAAAGATGGGAATTGAAATGACAAACAGTGTGGCAGATGTGACTGCAGAGATATGTACCAAGGATATGGGAGCACTGAAGCAAGACTAAAGCTCCACAATGTCTAACTTATTTAAGATGGAGCAGTAAAATTTCATATTCAATTTATTTTTAAGAGAAAACAAGTTCAAGGTCTAAGATACATGACTGTGGCACCCACACATTTCTGGATTGTGCATTTCCAAATATGACTTTATAAATGAATATATCCTGAAAATAGAAAATTTTAAAGTAATATTACCCACGCTTATACAGACCTGTGAAGATATATCTTATCTTGAAATCAAAATCAGTTTCATATCATCAAACCATTAGAGGCAATGGAAATAGCAGGGAAACCCCTGGAGATTATCAGAAATGCTAACCTACTCCAGTGATTGGATTCTTACAGCTCAATTAAAAGGGAAATAGCAAGCCTATTTGATCCTGATAATTTAAAATATTTATAAGGATAAAAGGCCTATAATCGTGTCTTTCACTCTTAATTCATGGCTAGATGGAAGAATTTCTTTGGACTTTTTACCTCATTATAATTTCTATTACAGAGTGTACCAACTATTTCCCTTTTGGGGGTAGCTTGAGAATTGAATTTCTGATGACTTTCAGGTAGTTTCTTCCCACATTACCCCAAAGAACTTGCCCACTATTGTTGAGAGTGGACAAAGGAAAGGAAATTTCCCAGTTTATAAAGATATCAACATTTTTGTGATTAGAAGAGTGTCAGGTATTCAAACTGATGCAGGAGAGTCATTGAACTTAGTTCAGGAGTTGTCTGAGGTATCTATAAAGTAGAAAAGTGGGCTACAAGAGTTGTAATACATAGGAATAATTGCTTGTGCACTATAATATTGGGATTTCTCTGGCACTTTTAGGAAGACAAAAAAAGTAAGGGAAATATTTCTTCTACAAGCTAGGCTATACTACATTGGGAAATCCTGGAAAGTAGAGATATTAATCACATATGCCTCTCTCTTTGAATTCCCAGTCCCTAGCATAGTGCCTGGCCAGAGTGGATGCTTAATAAATTTTACTAAATGTATGGAGCAATAAATGTACAGACCACAACATCATTGAAATAAAAAATTTATCTACTGTAAATAACTAGGCAAAGGACAAATTAAGTTGCCTTGATTAAAAGTGAAATGTGAAATTTCATTTTCCTCGGTATTGTTCAAAGACTGTGTCTGAACATGATTATCATCCTAATCATAAGTCCTGAAGAAATTCATGAGATATTCTCATGTGTTATGACTATAAGGAGTATGTAAGACTTTAATAGATGCACCAAAATAGCAGTGAGGGCTCTGTTGGGTTAAGAGAATTTGATAATGAGCTGCATAGTGTGCCCCCACAGTGAGGGGGAGATACAGTAATATTGAAATGATCCACTTAATTTTTTCTAATTATTTCCAAAGTATTTTTGGTAGATAGATGCCATAGCTTAGCAGACATGACAGTGACATTGATTTTTCACAGTGACAGACTCTCTCATTACATATTTTACATTTTATTGTAGCATTCCCCTCCCCCAATATTTAGCCTTTATTTCTATGTTGCTTAAAGCTACTTTGTCTCAATTTTTAAAGGATTTTTATCTTGCAGGTTAAGGCATACAGTACGTTCTAATTCCCATTAAGATCAAAGAAAGAATTTTCACCATGTAAGAGCACTGGCTCTGTCTCACAGAACTAACACACTGCTATTTAGTTCTCGTTTTAGCAAAGCATCCATTCTAGTTAATTTTTGCAATTTTGTCATTTGGCCCTTTGTCAGATGACCCAACATTCCCTTTTCTCAGAAGCATTGACATCAACATGGTGCCAAGGACATAGGGAATTAGCCTTATCTTGTTCATACAGTTTACACAGAGTGAGAATTCTGATTGTAGAACTGTCCATGCTCATGATATTCAACTATGGACTTGCTCTTCTATTCTCCTGTTGTTTATTGTCTTTTTTCTAATTCTCTCATTCTGAAACTCGTTGTCCATAAAAAGCAATTATATTGTTTTTTTTAAATATTTCCTTCCTTCTGTTTAGGAACATTTAAAATTTTTTTTTCTGAAGTTCAGGGCTTGTTTTATTTTGTTTAAAACCCAAGGAATTTATTTATAGGTTTTGTTGTAGAAAAATAGGAGAACTGCATGGAATGATGAATTTTAGGTTTAAGTTTACCATTTATTAATTGATTTATACATTCATTTTATAAATAAATAACAATTGAGTCCAATAAACATAAACTAGAGTCTGTTTACTGCCTTGTTTTGTTTTATGGCTATACCTTCTACTTTTTCATGCAGGTTAACTGTGTCATAGTAGGTTTGGGGTTAAAACAGGATCTTCAAATACTTATTTTGCACCGATGACAAGATATGAAGTATGCTGAAACTGGGAGTTAGATAAATGAAACCTAGTACTATCAGGGAGTCTAATTAGATTCTATAGAAACATCCCATTTGAATGCTTTCATAGCTAGCTCAAACCTAGCTCAACCTAGTGATGTGTCAACTGAATTACCAGGCTCTCAAAGGTGGGAGAGGAACTTCTACACAGTTAAACCTTGTCTTTCATTCTGTTTCTCTGTGACTCTTCAGCCTGGCTCTTCCTCAGGTTAACTCATCTTGTGATAGAAGTGGACACTTCCTCTGTCTTCAACGATTGATCACAATTTTGAATTTTACCTTGATTGAACTATTTCTGAGCTAATCATGGCTAAGGAAGTTCCATATTTGATTTGGCTTAGAACTTTTCCCTTCCTTTCCTTGAATCAGTCAGTCACTCACTACACATGTGGAATGGCATTAGACTGATTTGTGTTTTCGAGCAGAGGGTAGGGTCCATCTTCCCCAAACCATAAAGTTGCTACATGAATGAGGAAGATGATTACCTTAAAGAAAATGCAAGTGTTGCTACAAAAGAGAACAGTGGGAAACTGATTTGGGTAAGTCAACCAATGAATATGTGACTGGATCTCCATATGTGGCATTGGTTTCCATTTGATGTTCAAACCCAGCATTCACTGTTATAGTGACTTGATGGCAAAATTGGCCCTAATTGTTCTACATCCACAGTAATCCAACTCATAGGTAATCCCACTAAAGGGAAGAATCTATTCTTCCATTCTTAGAGTCTGGGCTAGACCAGTGACTTGACAAAATAATGTTTTGGAAATAGCCATGTGTAGTTTTGAGCCTAGTCCCACGAGCGGTATGTGCACTTTCACTCACTCTCTTGGACCCCCGGGCCACCTTTGAGCCAGCCTGTTCTAGTCAACTGGAGGATGGGAGACACACAGAAGTTCAAAAAGCCATTTCCAGTTCAGGCCATCCTAGACCCGTCAGTGACCCAGCATTGGGCCACAGATATGAATTAGCCAGTCAAAACCAGAGGGACTGGTGGGAAGGTGAAAGCAGGAATTACACAGGGTCCCTATTCAGTCAGCAGTCTGAAATCCTAGAAACTCTTAAAATAAAAATGATTTTTAATCAGTTGGTAATAAATTCACTTGACAGAAAAATAAATCAGAACTTACTTAAGGTTGTTTGTACCCTTTGTTTCTTCCTATTAGTATGAATAACAGACTTTTGCTGAAAAAGATGTAGGGTGATCATAGGGCGCTGTCACGGATCCCAGTGGATGTTTTATCAAATATTTGTATATGCAAAGTGTTAACTTTCAAAATCACAGGCACACACACATACACACAGACACACACACATACAGACACACACTCACACACACACACATACACACACACAAAACCTCAAACCAAATCAAAGCAAATAAATAAATAACCTACTGGAGTGTTCATTGACAGATGAATGGATAATGAAAATCTGGTATCTATACATAAAGGACTACAATTCCACACAAAAAATGAAATTCTGTCATTTGTAATTAATAACATGGCTTAACCTGGAAGCTGTTATTAAGTGAAATATGCCAGGCACAGAAGGACACATTCTATATGATCTCAATCTTCTATGGAATCTGAGAAGTTGGATCCCATAGAAGTAGAGATTAGAAGAGTGGTTATCAGAGGCAGAGGGAGAAAAAAAGGGCAGAGATGGAGGGGTTGCTCCATGGGTACAAAGTGCAGTTAGAAGGAATGAATTCCGGTATTCTTTTGTGCTTTGGAGTGACCATGATTAACAATAGTGAAGAGCATATTCCAAAATATGCTGTTTGAATATTTGAATATTCTCACCAAAAATAAATGATAAGTGTTGCAAATAATTGATGTTAGTTGCCCCAATTTGATCATTATACCATGTGTATATGTATGTTGAACACTATGCCATACCCCATAAATATGTACAATCATGATGTCAATTTTAAAAAGTTTAATTTTTTAAAGAAAATTTACTTGACTCTTAAAATACATGTAGCTCAGAGTTTGAGGATCTGAAAATCCATTTTGCACCAAGAAGTTTTTAGTCATTCTTTTTGTCTCTTCCCAACCTACTCACAAAGAATGTTTCTTTCCTAATCTTCTTTCACTGTCTTTTTTTTTTCTCCCTCCTCCTCCAAAGTCCCTTTCTTCCAGCCTCCTTCGCACTCTGGGATTTGCCTTCCCCCGTTTCTTTCCTTATGTAGTACTATTTAAATCTTGCCCAGCTTCCCAGTTTGCATTTTTTATGTGTCACCCAGCTCAGGAGATTGAAAGAGATTTCTCATCATCTGCCCTCTTTACTCTAAGAGTGAAGGTAGGAGATGAAACGTTAAATTATTACTAAATTTCTCCCCTCTCCCACAGACAAGGATAATAAACTATTACTGGTGCTCTGATAGGAGTATAATGATTGGGTTACAGAGAAAGTAACCGAGGTACAGAGAAAGGTACAGAGAAACTAGTGGCCAATTCTATCCAGGGTGGGGAAAAATTGGTAAGAAGCTTCAAAAGTCATAGTCTATCAGGGGTGAAGCATAGGTAGATGCCCCCTGGACTGAAAAGTTGGGGGAGGGAAATTCAGACACCAGCCAGTCTATGTGGAAAAGGCAGCTTGGGGAAAGGGATATTATACATACAGGTGAGAAAATACATTGAATTTCACATAGTTTATGAGACTGGAGATTATGTTGGGAGATGAGGAAGAGGGAAGCAGAGAGTAGGTAATGCGGAACTTTCTCTGAAAGAAGAAGCTACTCTAGAAAATGTGGAACACTGTCAGTGGGACAGAAATCAAACAGAATTTCTAAACTATGGAAAGCAGATGAACTGTGATTGAAGAAATATGAAGTCCCTTCAAGGAAGCTACCAAAACAGATGGAGCAGCAAACTCAACAGAAATTTCTTGCTATGAGGATGAGCACAATGAAATATAGCCCCTTATCTGAGAAAAGACATCCCATGAAAGAAAGTCTAAATGGGAGACTCAACACCCAATAAATAGTTAACAGAGCATTGAAAGTGGATAGTGGTTATAAAATTCAGAATATTTCCAATTAATATCCACAGAGAGGAAGGGAAGGACAACACATTCATAAAATAGGAAATAGCCCAGATGGTTGTAAGGATAAAAAATAAAATGGCGAGGAAGTGAAAAACATAATTGTTGAAATCTTAAAAATTAATAGCGGTGTTAAGCAGAATAATGGAAAAAGCTGAAAAGAAATTAATAACTAAAAATAATACTATAACATATATTGGATCATTTAATGGGTGTGAGACACTTTTCTAAGTACTTTGTACATTGTTTTTAATTATTCCTCATACTGGTCTAATAAACAGTAGTAGACAGGTATCATCCCTGTCTTACAGATCAGGAAATTGAACTGCAGTACTTTATAAAACATATTCAAAGTCACAGGGTTGGTAAGTGGTAGACTTTGAATTTGACCCAATACAGTACATACTTACAACCACTGTACTCCTTATAGAAGAGTGAACCTAGAAATCCTTCTTAAATGCAATATAAGTGGATACAATGATAGATATTAAGAAAGAAGGATTAAGGATGAAGGCAATAGAACTGGAAGTTCCAGAATCCAAGAGAAGTTCTACCTGCTGAACTCAGCAATAACAGAAAGGAATCAATATTTCAATGCATAATGATTAAGAATTTCTCAGAATGGAAGAAAGGCACCCTTCTTCATTTACAAGAGGCCATGAAGCACATCAGACACAAACTCCTCAGCCTGGAAGTTCATGCTCACCATTCCCACACATACCCATCAGCTGAAGACATGGCACAGAGGTTCAGGGGGTGAATTCATGGTTAGGATATCGCGTCTTCTTTATGTTGATCCTTTTAATCTCTCTATTGGTTTTTATTTTTTGTTTTTGTGGTACTGGGAATTAAATCTGAGACTTTGTGCTTGCTAGGCACTAAATAATACCACATTTACCTTTTTGTCATATTTCTCTTTATTCCACATAATATTTTCTGTTCTGAAGCCCACTTTAACATAGTCACTTAAATCTCCTTCCAATTAAGGTTTACAGGATATATCCTTTTTCTTGTAAGTTACCTATGTCTTTATATTTAAATTTCATTTCCATTATCTCTTCCTTGGACATTTATGATAAACTCATGACACTAAGCTAGCTTACCTTCAATTTATTCCCCAGAATGATCTTTTCAAAATTCAAATATGATCTTATTATTCTGCTGCTTAAAAACCATCCTTGGTACTTTGCTGGTTTTAGAATTAAGTCCACACATCTTATCCTCACTTAAAAATCCAAAGATGATTTGTCCTCTGCTGACATTGCCACTATCATTACTTGATATTCCTTCCTTTGCTCTTTATACTGATAACACACTGAATTTTTTTTTTTCAGTTCCAAAAATTCACTTCTGAACTGTCCCCTTCTATTCATCTTACCTTATTCTTCTTGTGGCCTGTTTCTTTATATATTTGTCTCACTTAGACATTACATCATTAAGAAGTCACTTTGTCCCCCTAATTCTGAATTAGATGCTCTTCCTGTATGTTCCCCTTGCATTATCTATTTCCTTTACCATAGCATTCATGAATAGTGTTCTACTTGACTCTTACATTGGCACATCCTCCACCAGATAGTAAACTCACTGAAAGTTACGATGTGTCCATCAGTTTACCACTGAATCTCCAAGTACTTAGCAGAGAATCTGTTGACAATATTTGTTGACTGACTAGCTGAATTCTTAAACGTTGTTAAAAACCCTGCTAATGAAGTGCAGTGCTGTAATAATCCCATAAACTGGCTTATGTCTCTAGAAATGGATGCAATAAAAGGTAGAGAATTAAAAGAGTTGAAATATTTATTGAATAAGTAAAAAAGAAGTCCATAGTCATATAGTATCAGAAGTTGACCTGTTCCCCAAAATGTCATGTCAAGAGATGAACAGCAAGCAGTCATTTAAATAACTAATGGGAGGGTATTCAGCAAGTAGAGAGCAGATTTCAAAAATCCCAAGGCATAGAAAGCTGAATTTAAAAAATACCTTTTTTTTCAATCCCTTGTTATGAGTGGAATGACTCTTCTCTAGCACACACATTCCTTGCCATGATGTGCTGCCTGCCACTGGCCCAAAGGCAATAGGGCCAATCTCTTGGATGAAAACCTCCAAAACTGTGAGTCAAAACAAACCTTGTTTCTTTTTAAGTTAATTATCTCAGGTATTTGTTACAGTGACAGATAACTGACTTACTAAGAGTTTTTCTATGTATATAAGCTTTGGATTCTGTATTATAGGTAAGGAATAGATAAATGACAATTTTATTTGCTTATATAAAATATCAAAATAAAACTGCCTTCTACTCTATGAAGAAGAAAAAAAAAAACTTTGATTCTTGGACTAAAAATCTTGGAAACTCAAAGTAAATTTTTTGAATTATAAATAAATCTCTCCCAAATCAAATAATGCCAGGCATTTTTAGTACTTTGAGCCTAGAAATATCTCTAAGGTCCTGTTCCCCATTATTCCTGAAATACCTACCTCTAGAATAAATGCCTTTAGGGTTAACTAAAAATCTTTTTGCAGTTCTCTCATTATTTGTATAGTTGTTAATTAACTGTTAAGTCTTGCTCTTAGCCCAGTATTACATATTATTCGTAAACTCAAGAATATTTTTCTATACCCCACACTTTTCTTTGCAAGATTAATTCACTTTGAATGTAACTCTAGTTCATTCATTATATATTATTCCAAAGTATATATAGTCTACAATTTACTTATTTTTTTGTTGATGGACAGTTTCTTGTACATGTTTTAGTGTCAATTCATGGACATGTGTTTCTGCAGATTATCAATCTGGGAGTGAAATCCTTGGGTCACAGCTAACTTTTGTGAGTAAGGCAAAGAGTTTTCCAAAGTGATTATGCCAATTTACATTCCCATCAACAGTTTATGAGATTCCAGTTGCTTCATACTTTACCAAAAATTTGATATTGTCAATTATTTTGCCTCTTTATCCATTCCAGTGAGTGTGGTGTGGTATTTAACTGTGGTTTCAAGATGCATTTCCCTTATGACCAGTGATGATATATCCCTTTCCATACACATATTGACCTTTTAGATGCTGCTTGTACTTTTTAAATTTGAAGTACAGAACTTTTCCATGACCACAAAAGTCTCCCTCATTTACCCTTTATGATTGCACTCATTTGCTTACTATCCCTAATTCCAGCCACCATCAATTTATTATCCATATCTATAATTTTGTTACTTTTAAAATGCTTTTATATATGTATATTTACATATATAAAATGTTGCTATATAAAACATTTATATATATATATACACACACACATACACACACACACATATATATATACATATATATATATGTGTGTGTGTGTATATATATATATATATATGAACTCATGTAGTATGTGACCATTACAGAAGTAAATTTTTATGTTTTTTTTCAAATCAGTGTATTTGCAAAACTATTGGTTAAATAAGTTTGAAATGATAGCATGTTTTTTTTCAGAGACTGCTCACACTTTGTTCTGCCAGGCACCTGGTATCCTGGCATTCTGAAATCACTCTGGCTAGATTTTAGAGGCATTCACAAGTTGAGGAACGTCCCCTGCCCAGGCCTGCCTAGTGCCTAGTTCATACTTCTAGGATGAAGCCTTTCAGAATTCCAGCCCAAAGTTTAGGGAATGAGCCATATACGTATTGTGGCTTCTTCCCTCAGTGGGCTCAAGACCCCAACTCCTACTCTCCTTAGCCTCTCAGACACTTAACTGTCCCCTTATGAATCATCTAACATCTCCAAGTTAAAAGAAGCTCCAAGTTCCTGATTTGCCTCTCTGAGCCTCTCTCCTTTGGATCCTAGCCCAGTAGTGTTTCTCTATTTTGTTAACTTTGCATGTCTTCAGGGAAGTGATTTTTATATTTTTTTGTCCAGATTTTATAGTTATCCTCAACAGTGGGTGGGTCTAAATTACCTAGGCTGCTGTTACTAGAAGCAAATGTTTCTCATAGTTTTCTTTGACTCATACAGTGTTTAAGATTTTGAATTTTTGAATAAAATTTAGGATGTCTGACTTTTATTGCTATCTGAATTCATTTAAGAAAAATTCAGGTTGAGTGATAAGGAGGCAAGGTCTCCTTTTGGAAAAACACTTGCTCTCAACTTGTCTCAGTACTTCTCCCCTGTCTATATCCAGCCACTTTATTTAACATACGTACATCACCATTGTAAATGCTATTATTGAAAGCAAACCTTCTAAATTAAACATAAAATTTTTGTTACTAGAATCTTGTTAATAAACAAGATCATCATTGCTTTAAATGATGAGCATTTTCATTCATCCGTAGCTTAGAAGCACCAACTTGGGGTATGAAGTAAGTCACATTTCTTCCACTGTTCCCATTAAATGACTGGTTCTCTATCCAGCCTATCCAAAAATATCTTCCTTACTTCCCTAGGACTTATCTTTTAATAACACTCCATCCACATGGGATATTTATTTATCATTATCCCTAATTGTTATTGTAGGAGAGAGAAAACTGAAAAATATCCTCAATAAATATTATAAGAGACTGGTTGTTGAAGTCCCAATACTTCCCTTAATTTTTATGGTAAATTTATTTCTAAGGATCCATTTTCTCACCAATTAACTCCTTCAGTACTAAAGTACAAGTAAATAGAAAAATACAAGGTCTTAAAATCAATGATCAGAATCATTATGTAGCTTCTTAATATGTCCTTTTACTAGTGTTATTTAATAAATTTATATTAAGGAATTACTGTTTACCACATGTTGCATGATTTCATGCTCATAGATAGCTTCACAATAATAGAATATGTTGGTTCTCAAGGAACCTAAATTTTATCTGAGAAGAGAAATCACATAGCAAGCAATATAAAATATACATGAAATACTTTTTTGTTTATGTCAATTGACAGCTTAAAAGGAAATATATTATGCCACTATCATGCCAATTAGGAAAGTAATGAGAAGTTTAGGATGTTGGACAAGAAAAGTTCTTGAAAATAGGTCCTCGGCTTAGAATTTGACGAAAGTTACAGACATGGACCTGCAGGAGAGAGAGAGAGAGAGAGAGAGAGAGAGAGAGAGAGAGAGAGAGAGAGAGAGAGATTTTTCCAGCGAGTGGTATTTTCTGCAGAGCTTTTCTTTCCATGACCTCAGCCAGTCAACCTTTATTTATTTCTTCTGCAAAATTTTGAAGAAAATTCTTTAGTACATTGGCATAATGTTGATTTTTTTAATGCTAAAGAATATGTAGAAGCAAGTGCACTATATACAGAAGCAGGAAGTGAAACAGAATGATAGATCATCTAAAGCTTCATTCAGTCTAGACATTTTCCCTTACTGTATTCAGTGTAAATATTGGACTTTCTGCTGGAGGTAATAAGATGTTTAACAAGTATATGTTGACCTTAAAGAGCTTACAATTACATTAGATGTTTAACTACTTAAGTGAGAAGTTAAACAACACTTAATAGTTACCTAGCTATTTAAGAAATGTCTCAAGACACTGGTTATAAACATAAAAAAAATTCAGTGCTGACAAGTCCTAGTAAAAATCATAGGAGGTAGAATCATTGAAGTTAAGAGATGTAAATTAAAATTAGTGCAGCAGAGAGGTCCTCTAACTAAACAAAATGAGTTCCTTCTAGAATCTCCTAATAAATGCCTCTCTTTTTGTTTTTGTTTTCAATTCTCTCCAGTGATAGAGAATTCACTTTTATGAGGTATTCCATGTTAAATTCTCAGAAATAATGTAATTCCTTATAATAAGTTCAAAATCACCCTCCATATTAAACAGATGGTGCTATCCAGAGCTTCTCAGACCCTGTGTCCCAACATCCTCAGGTGCTCCAGTGTATTGTAGATATTCTGCCTTAAATACCTTCTCAGCTTCCAATCTGTCCTGTAGGGCCTGAGGAAGCCACAGCTCTGGCACAATGGATAGGAGAAACCTTTTATGCTTTTCCCAGTGCTATAAACCTATTTCCTCTTACATGTGCTCTGCTGTGAAAGATTTTGGAGCACCGCTCAGTACAGTGTGGTGGCAAAGAAGCAAAGAAACCCAGGTTCTGGAACCAGGCAGATCCAACTTGGAATCTTGTCTCTGACAGTTACTAATACTCAATTTCTATATTGTAAAATGAATACAATTATATTGTCTTCTTTACAAAGATAATGTTAAGAATCCAAGATGATAACATAATAGTAGTAATAAATAACATTAATATTATTGGGTTTGCTTTTGCTTTTTAAATCGCAATGTAAAACTCCTTTTATATTTTGTTAACTTTAAGTTATATGAAACTAGTTTTTGTTTTCTCTAAGTCTCCTCCTTTGGATATATACTTCAAGTTCCTCCAGCATATCTTTGTACAACATAAATTCAAGTTTTTTCAGCATCTTAGTTGCACTCTTCTGGATGTCCTACAGTGTCTTTATGTCCTTTTTGAATACGTAGTACTAAGAATAGAATGTACCCCTGTAAATGAGTCTCTACAAGCTAGTCATTGAAGGGGAAATGGAATAGAGAACCAGAAAAAAAGATATTCTCACTGAAGAACAGTGTACCAAGCAAAAGAAACCATAATACACATGTCATGAACAAACAAGCATAACTGACTAAAAAGAGAATCATGGGGAAAAAAAGACTTTTAAAGTGTTGGATTATAAAGTCCTTGGAGTCATGAGACTGTGACTTCTATCCAGCATAAAGGCAAAGGAACAAAACTTGTCATTACCGGAATCTAGTCTATCTCTTGAAAGCAAGCAGCCATGGCTACTCACAAGCAACAAAATGTCTTCAGTATTGTAATCCATCTGTGCTCCCCTTAACTGAAAACAATAAATGACCCTGGAATCACCCCAAAAGAGATGCCAAAAAAATTGGAGAGGACTCTCAAACTACAAATGTCCTGGGTCTTTAGTTTTGGCTGCTGCACTCCACTCTGGGTGAAAGAGTTATAATTCAAAGAAACTGCCTTTCCCTAGCCTAGGAACCACAGCTCAGAGGCTTCCACCTACAGTTTTTCCTTACTCCTTACCCCTACTCTTGCCTTCAGGTCTTTCTTCTATTTTTTCAATATAACATAAATACTTAGAGTCTGTTTGGGTTTAGAGTCTGTAGAATAGCAGTTGCGTGACCTGGACAAATTACTTCTTTTTAACTCAGTTTTCTCTTCTTAATTTTTATAGTACCTTACAAATTAATTGTGAGCATTAAATGAGTTATGAGAACACAGAAGAAAGCCTGGCAATAATGAAAACTATGCTAATTGTGGTTTTGAGTCATTATTATCCACAAATTCAACAGATACCAGATACTGCACTAAGCAGAGGTAATAAACTGATGAACAAGACAATCCTGTACCCTCGATAGTCACATTTCTCTTGATTTTTTGAGAAAGGTTATGACTTTGGAACCGCACTCCTGGATGCTATTTTAGAAGCTACTATTTATTGTCTTTGTAACCTCGTATGACGCACTGCATCTCTCAGAGCCCGCTTCCTCATCTGCAAAATGAGGATTAATAAAAATCAATTTCAAAGATTTGTTCTGACCATTAAATAAGACAAAATAAGCAAATTACTTGGCACACAGTTGGAACTAAACATAGACTTCTTTCCTCCTATGCCATCCTCACAATCCTTGAGGCTGGAAGAGCCCATTCTTAGCTTAAAAGCCAGCACTTCTTTTGGAGTGCCAGGCAGGAGTATAGAGGCAGACAGCAACCGGTTAGTCTTCAGGAAGAGGCAAAACAGAGGCGGTGGAAGAGAAACGGAGACCAGAGGCATGCAGGGGCCGCCTCCGAACTACAACTCCCAGGATGCTCAGCAAGAGGGAGCGCCCCGCCCCGCCCCGCCCCGCCCCACCCGGCTCGGCGGGTGCTGCCCACCCGGCGGAGCCGAGCGGCGCGCAGAGGCTACAAGTGCCGCGGCTGAGGAGTGGGGGACTTTCTCCTAGAGTCGTGCACCGGCGTGCGCGCGGTGCTGGAGCCGCACCGGGTGGCCAAGGCGGAAGGTGAGTGGCGGAGAGCGGGATGGGGAGAAGGCGCCGGGCATGAAGGAGAGAGCCGGCAGCATAGTGGAGCAGGGGCGCGTGTCCCCACTCCCAGCACTAGGTTCCTGCTTCCCCTACCGGACCTAGGCGGACGCAGCCCGACTCAGGGTGCCTTAGGTGGGCGCAGACTTCACCCGGAATGGATTGATTGATCCCGCGGCGCCGGCGGGGGACTCTGCTGCTTGCGGCTGGTTCTTCCCGCACAGAGCGCTCAGGACGCATCCCGAGGTCGTTTCCCCCAGAACAGCCTCACCCCAGTCAGTTTCTAAGCAAATTTTATGCCTTTAATTGACGGCAAAGAGATGAGGGAAAGTGCTGTCTCCTCGCTTTAAGGTGCAGTCTTCTTATCTGTGTTTTAAAACATACCAGAGAAAAAAGGAGAGGACAGAAGAAAAGACCTTTTGCTGGCCCCCTGGGATTATCCATTCTCCCCAGAGAATGGAAGCCCCGGATTCCGGGTTTCAAGGAAATCGAAGTACAGCTAGTGTATCTCTCATAGAACCAACAGAGTCCCCCTTTTAAGAGGCATAGAGGCAAGAGTGGATATTCCTCTCCCTCTTTGTTACATATTGGAAGGAACCCTGGCGATTTTATCCAAAGTAGTATAATGTGATTAGTTAATTGTGCCAAAGGTTAATCAGAGTGCCTAATGCCTGAGGGATCTGCAAGATGAGTCCTCATTTTCAGTAATTGATGAAAGCTTTTACCAGCACTTTCCTCATTGAGGGATCTTTCAGTAGAGGAAAGCTTTGGTTCACTTGTGGTTTCCTTGCACTTAGTGGTTTTTTTGTTTCTGTTTTAGGTGCAGAGAAACTCTAATAGGAGACACGTTTTTGTTTGAAAACAAAAACAAATCTCTAATGGGTATTAGGAACTGTGTGCTTATACCTTAAGTTGCCAGGTTGACCTTAGGTGCCCAGTGTCTGAGCCTCTTAAGAACTGTTGGGGCTGTGGATTTTGAAGAATAATAAGTCTTAGCCTTCTAGTTAAAATCAGTTGGCACCCAGGGTTTGGAATCAAAATAAAAGGAGCCCTTGGTTAAAACTCCTATATTTAGTGATTGTGAAAAGTGAATTATTATGCGTCAGAAAGGTGATAGAGACAAGAGAAAGATGGACAGGTGGCTTTCTGCCCAATCCAAAGTTCTGTCCCTCAGAGGTTCTATGCTGCAGCAGAGGTGAGGGAATGTCATGGATGTAAACTTCCAGATACTCTTGGAAATAGCTTCTCACCTATTTGCCGGACAGAACTTTGTGGGTTTACCATTTGTCATTTATTTTACTTCTAGATTGGGTTTGTAAAAATTTCTGGTTGATCAGTTTCTTGTGCTTGTCTGTTAGCAAATTGTAGGGGAGGGAGAAGAAATTCTCCCACTGAGGGGCAGTATCTAGGAAGAGCAGACATGCAGGCTGTGTGTGTGTGTGTGTGTGTGTGTGTGTAGGAGTGGGCTAGCTCATGGCATTTTTTGCAAGGATCACAGTGCAGTGTGTGATCTACACACTTTGGGGACCAGCACATATTACCCGCAAGGGGATGGGGCAGAGTGGAAGTACATGAACAAGCACCATGTGACCTTATAAATATAGGGCCTGGGGCCGTGTGACTTGCTTATTGGATATATGAAGTGTAAGGTTGGAAGAGGTGGCAAAGTAAGCCAGTCTTTTCACCCACTTAAGAGTTAACTGAGTCAAACATGCTGAGCCCCTTCTACAATGGAACCCAACAGATAGGAATATATATTCTTAAAGCTAATCTGTACCAGATACCAGAATGTGTTCTGAACTAGAGTGTAAACATGCAATCTAATTGAATTGTTAATAAATCTGTGCTTCCCCAAGTCCTCCAGAAATTCAGCAGCTCTTAAAAAGGGCCCCTGTCTTTCTCATTTGTGTCTTTCTGCAGGAAACCTGACTCCTCATTTGAGGGATCCTGTCACAGGAATGTGTGAGTCCTTGGATAAATTTGGCTTGGTGACAGCAGTATGCTTTTTCCAGAGACACTGCCACTTCCTCAGTGCTCCTTTTCTACCCTGACCTAAGTTTCTCAGTGTTAACCTCTGTAGCAAGTGAGAAGATTTGCCCTTTTCATACTTCTCTGCTACTTGCAACTCTCTTTCCCTTCTTTTGCCCCTTTTAGGAGGAACTGGGGCTGAGGTGCTGACAGCCAGGGCTGCAAAGAAAATGGGGACTTTAGAAGCAGCACTCCTGGCAGTACAATCTTAATTCCTTTTGGGTTCTTACCTAAATTTGTTGCTGTTGGCAGAATTTCTAGAAGCTGCTGGGGGATTTAACTAGCTCCCATGGAGCTCCATTACCTTTCTAAGAAGAGCAGCCAGGCAGACCTGTGCGATGCCATGGACCATAGTTCAGGAGGGCTTCCTGGTGACCCTATAGATGTAGCAGCCATCAGGGCTGCTCTTTGCTGTCAAAAACACTGTACGTCTACACCAAGATTATCTGGGATGGAAGGGTCTAGACATAGCCCTTCTCCAGCATCCTCTTCCTCCTGTCTGCAAGACAGTGTTATTCAGCCAAACTTCTTCCCACCAGGACCCCTTGACTCAGGGAACAACCAAATAACAGCAGAACGGAAAGTCTGCAACTGCTGCAGCCAAGAATTAGAAACATCTTTTACTTATGTGGATGAGAATGTCAACTTGGAGCAGCGGAACCGGAGGTCCCCTTCAGCAAAAGGCAGTAATCATCCTGAAGACCTTGGCTGGGGAAATCCAAGTGAATGGTCTCATGAGGCTGCCATATCCTTGATCTCCGAAGATGAAGATGACACCAGTTCAGAAGTCACATCTTCAGGGAAATCAATTGACTATGGTTTCATCAGCGCCATCTTGTTCTTGGTCACTGGCATTTTGCTGGTGATCATTTCTTACATTGTCCCACGAGAGGTGACAGTGGATCCCAACAGCGTGGCAGCCAGGGAGATGGAACGTCTAGAGAAGGAGAGTGCAAGGCTGGGGGCTCATCTGGACCGCTGTGTGATTGCTGGGCTCTGCCTCCTCACACTTGGGGGGGTTGTTCTGTCTTGTTTGTTAATGATGTCTATGTGGAAGGGGGAGCTCTATCGTCGAAACAGATTTGCATCTTCCAAAGAATCTGCAAAACTCTATGGTTCTTTCAACTTCAGGATGAAAACCAGCACTAATGAAAACACCCTGGAGCTGTCCTTGGTAGAAGAAGATGCTCTCACTGTGCAGAGTTAATTGTGATTATGAATTTCTTGGAGATTGCCTTGGCATTTTATAAGAAAAAAAGGTGTTTTTTTTCCTCCTCAAAATTAACAGTGCAGTTTATTTGCCAGCCAGAAAAGTTTATTTCTCAAACCAATAGTCAGTGAGTGTTTTGCATTGCTTCTATTTAGAAGAAAAACCATGTAAATTGCTTAAGAAATCACAACCAGCTACACCTATCTTTCTGAGAGCTGTAAACTAATCTTTAATGGCTATGAACTTCTATAGCAAAATGCTTCTAATGACCCAATATACAAATGATTTCTTTTACACAAATATGGGATATTATTCTTTGGGTACTTGGAGGTCCCTCATATCATGGGATCAGTTGGCAACTGATTTTGTTAAAAATTACCACTAATCACATAAGAAGGCTAACATTTAATTCTCAAAGATGCTTATTTTCTTGCTGAAGTTTTCTTACTGTAATTTGTCTAGACAGTAAAAATACAGATTTGGGGATGTGAATATTATTAAGCTTGAGGATGTTGGTTATTTCAAAAATATATAAAAATGTCAAATTTAAAATTATTCCTGTATTCAGAAATGGCAACTACATACATCATTGGGATAAACTTTCTAATAAAAACTATATAAATCATCATAAGACTAAGGGGAAGTTAACCCACAGAGTTAATGCCAGATATTCACCAGTGTCACATGCCATTTTCCTTGAAATAAAATTAGTTATTATATATTTTATTTTCTGTTTCTAGTGTTGCCATCATCCTAATACCTGTGCTTTTGAAGTCTTTGCTTGTTCTCACACTAGAGAGGCAGAACATGAAACTTTTTAAATGTATCTCCAGACACCTAACTTCTAGACAGGTCTGGGTCACCATTGGCTCTGACATGCTCCCAGGTGATACACTGTTGTTATCTGGAGCAAACTTCCAGTACAATTCCAGCTGGATCCTTGGGTACTGTGCCTGGCAGGCTGTATGACTTAGAACAAGTCATCATCACCTCAGGAGTCATTAAACCCACAGCCAAAAAAATCACAATGGAAAGAGAATCAACAAAACACCCATTCAATGGAAATTATTCTCATCACCAGAATTTGTCTCCTAGCAAAGGTCTAGCCATCATTCTGAGCACGTTATATTTGAGGCCCCCAGTAATTGTGCTGGGGGTCTCAAAATGCAAGGTACCTGGTCTGTGAGAGGCATGATGGACAGTGTGGCTACAACTTTGCAAAACACACACCCAGTCTCCACATTGACACTCTGCCTCTGTATGGCAATTGTTCAGGAAGGTGATGGAGTGTGCAGCCTCAGGTATATCTTGCATTGCATGATTGTTCCTTGAGTGTTCCCCTCCTCTTGCTGTAGAAGTTGTAATTTTTATTTGAGTGTTAGGAGGATCATTGGAGTCATCTTAAAGAGGACTGGAGCTGGGAATGCCTGTGAGAATACAGGACTGAGGGAATGAGGAAGTGATTTCTTGTTAGCTTCTGAAGTCCAGCTAATTTTAACACCTGAAATTTGTGTTGTTGAAGACTGTAAGACACGGATAACTTCAGGGGCAAAGTGTGAGAGTCAGGATGTTTATGTGGAAGAGCTCTTGTTGATGTCAGATTGATGAGTGAAGTACATTGTGTATTATAAAGGGTTAAGGTGAAATGGGAAAAGAGGATAGAGAAAACAGGTAGGTAAAAGAATTGGGTGAAAATTATTGGTTCTTTGTGCTCTTTGAGAAAATTTTTTGTTTTCCTGTCATGGTTTGTGTTGAGGTCACCTTACCAGCTGTATCAATTTTACATTCTGGAGTTTTATAAATTGTCCTGTTCTATCCCACTTGAGCCATTTTCAATGATGTTTAGGCAAGAAGGGAATAATCTGCTTGGATGCGTGAGTTGGTCTGAGCTGTGTTTAAGAAAGCACTTAAAATACCTTTTAAAATCTCCTTGTTTATTCATAGAAGCTAAGTGAGATCAACTGAGTTTTGTTTTTATTTGTTGGTGAGAGGATTAATTTGACAAATGGTAAATTAAACTGAATTAATTTGTGGCCCAGTTTTCAGTTTTTGATGGAGGATGAGTTTGAGAATCAAGTGTGAAGAAGTCTTTTCAATTCTATAAAATCGATGATAAAGGAAAAAAAGTGAAAGCTGACTTGGAACTATTTAATGAATCTTGCCATGCTACTAAATTATATAAATGTGGTCTAAAGGCAATTTTTTTTTTTTAAAAAAAAGGCTATTTGGGAAAAGAATATACTCAAGGGGAAGAGGTAAAAAGACTAACCAGTTATATTTCTTTGTTTCTGAGAAGTTTAATTTTCCTTCAAACTTAAAATTGGAAATTAGTAAGTAAATGCTTATTTCAACATTATTTATATCTGCTCATGTATTGAGAACACATCACTTTTAAGATTCTACTTTTATGAAGGCAGACTTTTTCATCAAAATGGACCAATACAGAAAATCATCTGGATGACTCCTTTAGACTGTGTGGACATAATTCAGATAATTGCCTCCTCAGCTTTCCCCAGGTATTCTCTTTGTGTTGCCCTCTTCCATCTTGTCAGTGCTTACATTCCAGAAGAAGATTACTTGAATTTAAAATGAAGGTCACACAAGCAAAGAAAAGCCCGTAACTAAATAGACAGTTGGTTCCAACCTGACAGAGTGTTTTTGGTGCTAGAAGTACTTAAGCTAGACTAGGTGAGAAATGTTGCAGACATTGAACTGACAAGAGTTATAGTATTAGTCTCGGATTCTTCATGAAGATTTATGACCTTATATCTATCTCTTCAACATGGTGCTGGTTGTTATCGATGAAAGTTTTTATTGCTAGACCTGAAAAAACAAAACTTTCATAGGTCCTAGGCCTTGAATTTATTTACCTGGGTTTAGAAGTCTTAACTCAGTCATCGTCCTTATCTTAATATGACAGTTTCTCCTTTAGCAGTATGTTCCAACAGTGTGAGGACCAGAAAGAAAGCTGCCTTTCTCTTTACTATTGGAATCTGTATGCTGCTTATGGACAGTTTAAGCTTCATGATATTTTTAATAAACCATTAAAATAGGACACCTTAAGCTGTTTGTGGTAGAGTTTACAAAGAGTTTTCTTTGCAACTGGGAGTCAGCCATTGGGAGCTCCTAAAGCAAACTGTATACTGGTCTTCTGTATGAAGAATGTCGTCTTTCCACGGGACTGGGGTTGTGGTTCAGTGGTAACGCGCTTGCCTAGCATGTGTGAGGCACTGGGTTCAATTCTCAGCACCACATACAAATAAATAAAATAAAGGTCCATTAACAACTGAAAAATATTTAAAAAAAAAAAGAATGTCTTCTTTCCAGGTTCCTTACTGCATAATTGATTTGTGGTTTAGAGGTTTGCAGAATGGCTGTGAACCATAAAGTTTTTGGTGGCCAGAGGTACTTTTACTCACATGCCTGCTGTGTCCCCTAATTCTATGCTACTTAGGTATACTTGGCCTTTTCATCATAAGCTTTTCTGTCAGATTAAAATATGAGTCCACCCTACTTATACTTATCTGTTTTAGGAACTCAATTGGAACTCAACTCATATCTTTCAAGGCATAACTATAGACAGAGAGACTCTCCCACCCAGATTATTTGAGCCTTCTCTTTGCACCATAGGGTGATATCAAATGAGTGAGCCCCATAACTATTGAAAATCGAAAAGTAAGAGTCTAACTGGGCTTGGTGGTGCATGCCTGTAATCCCAATGATGTGGAAGGCTGAGGAAGGAGGATCACAAATTTGAAGCCAGTCTGAGCAACTTAGCAAGGCCCTAAGCAATTTAGTGAAACCCTTTCTCAAAATTTAAAACATTAAAAAAAATAAGGCTGGGGATGTGGTTTAGTGGTTAAGCACTCCTGGGTTCCTCTGGTACAAAAAATAAAAAGAATCAAGGTCTATAGAAGAAAAGCCCAAGTGGCTCTATTTTTTGTTTGTTTTGTTTTACTTTGTTACAGGCAGAAATTCTAAGCAGTTACATTTGAACATTTTGGGCTTCATCTTTCACGTGATCAATGGTAAGTAATACAAAAACCTGGATTCATCATCTAACATTTTTTAAAAAAGCATTCTATTTATCTGTTAGGAGAAGATTTCTCAGCCTGAAAGTCAGATTCCATTGTAGTAATTAATGCTGCCACCAGAAAATATGGTCTGACAAGAGATTAACAATCTTAGCCAATGGTTTACCTGCTACAGCAAGATTTAATACATTAACTAGATTCCACAGCAGCAAAGGGATAAGACAGATTCTTACAGTTCTCTGTAATAGGTTTAACCTTTCCTGGAATTGGACATAAAGAATGACTATGATGAGAAGAATTAAATGAAATCTCACTGGCTTTTCCCAGTGTATAAAGGTTCATAAGACAGAGAATTAACACATCGTCATTCAACTGATTTTTAGCTGTATCATTTTACGGTCCACATAATATTCTATAATGTTCTCTTCTAACGCATGAAAATGAACATATATCTTGGGAAGTCATTTGTCTGACTATGGCATCGACACAGTAAAAAGATGTTATTTGAAACATGTAAAACTGATTTTAAAAAAATCTGTGGCTTACATGTAAGAGTATACTTGTGGTTTATGTTTGCTAGTGTGCAAGTTTGTGTGCACATGTCTATGTATGTAGGATATATTTTATAGTCATGGAACTTTAATATCCCAAAGCAATTGTTAGAGTAATTTTCTTATAGGAATTGGATATGCCTTAATGTTAACTATAAGAACAAAAGTCCTGGGCTGGGGATGTGGCTCAAGCGGTAATGCGCTCGCCTGGCATGCGTGTGGCCCGGTATCTATCCTCAGCACCACATACAAACAAAGATGTTGTGTCCGCCGAACACTAAAAAATAAATATTAAAAAATTCTTTCTCTCTCTCTCTCTTTAAAAAAAAAAAAGAACAAGAGTCCTTTCACAGGTCATGAATGAAGAATTTGGAATCAACCTCAGAATGAGATGTCATAATTATATAAATCTATTTTGGTTGTACAGCATCCCAGAAATGTTTACTGAGGTTTTGGGTTTTTTTTTTTTTTAATTTCAAAGTCATGTAACTGTGGCATATTCAAATGTATTTTAACATGAATTATGATTTTATTATAGGGAAATATGGGCAGCATATTCCCTTGCTCCAAGTTTTACTAACTCTTCTGTTTCAGGAACAGCCAGCCTTGTTTCCCCACTGCCATCTTTATGGTTTCTACCCAGGCTTCAAACAAATGTCATGTAAGAAAGCAAAGATGGGTAATTCCTTTAGATTGTATTTAGAGTTCTTACTCTGTGGTTCTTGTTGTGTTTTTAATTCTCCTTTTCTTGCGAAACAAAAATAATTTGGTGTTGCTTGTTTGCTTTTTGATATTATAAGCAGCGATTATCAAGGTTTTAAGCTTTTTCTTATGGCATCTGATGCTTTATATATTAATAGCAAGTGCATCATGTCATTTTAAAATAAAACTATTTATTAAGATGTTTTTATTGTGTTTGTTATCCTTTATTAAAATCTGAATCTGATGCAAATTTGGTATTTTTCAAATTAGGTATGAAATTATCTGTGTGAAAAGCATTAAAACTAACACCCTCAATTCTACTATATCATTCTTTTTGCTACCATATTATGAAACAATGTAAACTGTGCCTTGTTTATGTATTTATTGCTTTTATGTATGATACAGTCAAAGCTGTTTGGATTTCTCTAAATTATTCAGTACTGAACATAGAGTGTGAATTCCAAGATATGGATAAAAATATGTGAATAGGTACTTTTAAAGAAATCACTTGTCTAAAAATCTAGAATGCCTTTAGGTGAGAAACAAATATTGAATGAGTGTATGCCCATGCTCTTAGTCTTCTCTTAATCCAATTTTGATCTCCATTTTTATTTGAGGAATGCACACAATTTATACTATTATGTGGAATTTTATCCTTATATGTAAGTGCTGTCACAGTCAAGAATTCTGTAAAAAGACAATTGGAAGTGAGAGACTTCATATATTATTCCACCTTATAAAACAAAAATTGAATCAAGATTCTTATATATTACAAGGGAAGAAAACCTAGTTATGTCTTTATATAGTTTTGGTTTGAAGTCCTTTGGTTTTTTTAAAAAAACTATCTCTGATAATTCAGGTGAAATAATAATTCCATGATGTCCCTATATGACTCTTGTAGGTCAACAAGAATGCTTTCAGGACCAAGTACCTTTTAAAATTGTTGCTGGTTGCTAAGCTACAGGGAGAAGAGAATCTGAAAGGTCTCAAACAGGCACTGCACTGACTCAAAATTAAGTAGCCAAGACAAATTAGATAGCCCCATGCAAGAAATCGGAAGTTGGAACTGTTTGCCAGATGACACTTAATGACTACCATAATTTCTAAGGTCTTTGTTTTGTTCAAGCATCTTATACTTATGTTCTATAATGAGCACTTGATCAATGTAATAATTTTATACTGGGGGCAAAACAGTTCTAACCATTTTTACAAGAAAGGCATAATTTCCTAGTTCTTCATTTAAAATAGAGAAGTTATTACAACTCACCTTAAGATTACCTATATGATTTTATTATATAGTTTTAATCATAAAAAATAGGAGATTGAGCTAACACCTATGCTTTTAGCTCAGGGACAAGAGGAAGTACTTATTTTTTTTTTAGTCCTTAATATGTATTTTTCCATTTATACCTTGCCTCATTTAATTCTCAACACATTCGTGAAAAGCAAGTGTATAATCTGCATGCTAACAGTAAAAGTTTGAAGCTGACAAATATTACATGACTGCCCATAGGTATATAAATAAAGCAGTGGATAAAGAAAGCCTAGGACTCTCTTATTGAAAACCCACATTTAATCAAAATTAGAGGGAGTATTATCTTTATATGAAAATCAATTTATATTGGCTATTTTATTTTGTATTTATGTTTTACAAAATTAGGTAACAGTCACGTGATTTAAGAAATAAGAAAACCTTTCTATAATCATACTGAATTTTAATTTTAGATAATATGGTGTTTTCTCAAAATATGAAACCAAATTCAAACTATAAAACCTTCCAGCCATCTCATTTTCTACCACTACTGAGGTAAGCCTATACTGATGGATCTTGGATCCATCTTGGATCTTAAAAGAAAGTATATTTTTTCTTCTTATGTGCACAGTGTATGTGGTGTATGGGAAATTTAGGGAGTTTCCATCAAGAGTCCAGGAGGGGAGAGAAAGCTATACTATCTGCCAGACATTCTGCTTTCATGACGGTGTCTTGTGGAATCTTTATAGTACATGGCACCATAAAGGCTTCAGAACCAGGAAAACCAATGACTCCCAAGTTTGAATGCTGCCTGAGCCACAGTGTCTTCATCCATAACACAAGGATAATACCGTCTGTATTGCAGAATGCTGAAGAAACTTAAGAAATAAAAATGACAGGAAGCCTGAGACAGAATCCCATCTAATGTTCCATCAGTAGAGCTACCATTATCTCTGTGGGATGCTTTGTAATGGCAGAATTGTGGATTTGGAATGTACTTGGGATCCTCAGTCCATGTTGATTACTGTTTAACCAAAATCAGATTTGGGAAATTGTAAGTAGTTATTCATCACCATCCCCAAAAAAAAAATATATTTTCCTTTTCCCTATTCCTCCTCCCATTCTGCTTTCCCATCTTACTTATTCTTCCTTTCCTTCTGTCCTCCTCCTTTTCCCTTTCCTCCCTCTCCTTTTCTGTGCCTTCCTCTCTCCCTTTCCTTCTTTGTCATTATTATAATCACCTTCTTTATCCTCCTCATCATGTTGCATATCCTGTAATTCCACCATCATGGACAAATCCCTCCAAGAAAGAAATTTACATTTGCCTTTATAGGACAGAAAACAATGTGGAAAACTGTCTTTTGCTTAATTGTGGAATACAGTTCACATATAATTTGTACCATAATCCTCCAGACCTTGATTTATCATAGTTCTAGTCATTAACATGCTCAGTTATATTTTGAATGGGAAGAGCTTTTAACATAGAAAATTCCAACAAAGTCCTTTTATTTGATTAAAATAATAATTCTTCTCCTTTTCCTTCCCTTTTACATTTATAGTGTTAAAACTTACACAGATTTTATTTAGTGATCACTCTGGCAAAAGATGAATCATCTTCCATTTATGCAGACAGTAGAGTTCACATGCTTAAATTGAGTTTATCTTTGAATTTTGTTTAACCTTGCCCATATTCTGCCAAATTAGCAAAAACTGCTCTGGAATCCAAATGACATCAAGAACAATTGCTAAAAAATCGAACTCATTTTATAATTAAATGGCATATTCAGCAATGCCCTCTGCTGCCAAGTGGATCCATAGCAGAGAAACCAGAGTACCAGATCAAGAAAAGGGTAGAGCCAGGACCTACCTTGAGCTGTACCTTACACAAATGATGAGCTCAGGAAAGAATGTCCTGGTTGCTAATAGATGAAACACAGCTGGGAAAAGACAGGTGGTGGACCCTAAACAGTTGAGAGATGAGGCTGAGAAAAACTTGAAGCCAGATATCAAAAATCATCCTAAAGACAGCTGTTTTGGATAACTCAAAAGAGCACTAATCTAAGAGGTGCCACGCAGGGGTCAGGAAGCAAAGGAATTCAGGATAGAAGTGGGAAAATTTAAGCCTGGTTATTGACACATGGAACTAATGGAAAACAAGTGTGCAAAAGCCAGTTTCTTCATTGCCAAAGAAGCTGTGAGCCTTTGACTATTTGAGCCCTTCAAAACAAAACCCACCATAAACTTCAAAATTTATACTAGTAGGAAGCAGTCTGAAAAATTTGTACAGCCCCCAAAGAAGTCGTGCTCCTGAATATCCATTTTAGATGTGTCCATAGGGAATAAAAGACAAGGATGATTATTCTAGAGGCTTAAATGGTCCTGTGGGGAGGCAGGGTTCAGAGAACACAGACAAAAGAGTGCCTTCCTAAAAGCAGAATAGGGCCTAATTGAGGAATTTACCTATCTCCTAGGTAGAAGGACTAATAATGCCTGCCTGGCAAAGTCTTAGCATTTTTATAGACCAATAATTACTGGCACCAGGTTTCCTGTGGCCACCAAATCCCTGTTCCATCAATGTATATTTTACATGAAATATAACTATGTTGTTGTTATTGTTTACAGTTTTCCAGATCACAAGAAGAAACATTGCAAATGCACGGATGTATTTTGGAGGTCTTGTATTTATAATTGAAAGCACTGTCTGGATGTATCTTTGAGTCATCCTCCTTGGGGGTTGAGTCTACTCCTTCTGTAAGAATGGATAGACCAGGGAAGATCCACCAAAAATCCATGTCCCATCTTCTTTGTAGAGTTGTTGATGGAGAGCAGCAGCCTAACCCAGGGCTGCATAACCAGATCATTTCATTTAGATGGATCCAAATGACTTTTCTGCACCAATGGAATGTAGATAGTGATGTGTGCACCTTCCTGGCCGAACTGGGTTAAGAAACCAGCATGACTTTATTCACTTTTCTCTCTAGTAGATGGGTGAAGCTATATAAGAATTTAGAAGCCATGTTAATGATGGTAAATCCTCAATCACTGGTTATCGAGCTGTCTGTCCCACAATTATTCAGAAATTTGGGTTGATTTCATCAACATGTGGCTTTCAAGGTCACCCTGGTTGTCAATATCTATCTAGCAGACAGATAAAGAGCATGGAATATTTCGTAGGAAATTTTCACATTCAGTTGATTACCACTCAATATTATTGTCACATTGAACTACAAAGGAGTCTTGGAAACAGCATTATAACCAGGAAACAGAAGAAATGGGTTTAGTGAATAGCTAGCCATTCTCTGCTGCAAGGTATGAACTGCTTATCGCTAATTACCTGTTTAATGTTTGCTTTTTCTAATTATTTTATTCATTTCTGCTTATCAAAATCTCTAGTTTTTTTTTTTTATCAGAAGAACTGGATTAAGTATCTCACGGTAAGAATCTCAATTTCTATCAACATCCCAAAATTTAGTGTCTTAAAAATAACTTTAATCATCCCACACAATTCTGTTGGTCAGATATTTGAGATCAGCTTAGCTGTGTGGTTTTTAGCTCAGTGTTTACTCGTGAGGTTTCAGTCAAGATATTAGCTAGAGTTTCAATCCTTTTACTGGGACTGAGGGATTCTATTCCAAAGTGGCTCACTCTCACATGGCTGATTTGATTCTTCACTACATGGATTTTTCCATAGGACCTACTGAGTTTCTTCACAATATGGCTGCTGAGTTCCCCTCAAAAAAGGAATCCAAGAGGGAAAGGAGGAAATTTCACTGTGTTTTATGGCCAGGTTTTTGAAGTCATGCACTGTCAGATCTATCACATTCTAATCATTAAAATAGTTGCTTAATCTACTTCACAGTTCAGGACTGTGAGACTCAAATCTCCCCCCCTTTTGAAGAGAGGAATATAAAAAAAAAGAGTCTGTATAGAAACCTTCCTATTAGTATTCTGATTTTTCTAAATTATTTTATCCTCTTTAATTCTATTAATATGGTACTTTTTAATTTAATGATATTTTAACATTTGTATTTTAATTCCAATTTCTAGGAATGTTAATTGCATCTTTTATTTAGGCTATATTAATGATAGTATTGAATTTGGTCCTTAAAAAAATTAGAGCTGACTCTGGACCTTGCAGAGAAAAACCAAGCTCTCACCTTCAAACTGAGGGAGACAAAGGTCTGTGACTGTGGGCTGTACAATGATCAATTAACTGACCCAAAGGAAAAGCTGAGCACTCCCCTTCAAAATAAAAGTTGTGTATCATGATTTAGGGGGAACTTGCAGTTCCTGTCTCTTTCTCTCCTTTTCATTGCCAAATCTGCCAGGTCTCAAACACCCATAGTTTTCTATTAAGGTAGATAATCATTGGTATGTCATATTAATAGCTAACTTACTAAATTTATTAAATTGGTGCTTAAATAGATTAATAATAAAATCTAACACTCATGAGCAATTATAATTTGCCAGGCCCCAGTTTTCACATCTGCAGTTCCCACGACAGTCCTGTGAGGTAAGTAGGTACATTTGTGATCCTAATGAAATGAACAAAATCAAAGTTACTATAGGAATGATTATCTTGCTCAAGGTCATACAGCTTATAAGCAACAGAGTGTGTGATTCCAACCCCGAAAGCTTGACTAGTTGATGTGCTTATTCAGGTAAGCTGGTAAGTAGCAGAGCTGAGGCTTCCTATTCAGGTCTCCCACAAAAACCCATGCTCTGACCATCTGTAGTAGGCTGTAATTTACTTCTCTAAGTCTTTTCACCTGAACTGTCTGCCCTTCCTTCTGCCAAGGTCCCCCTCATGATGATTACTTACATCATCATTGATCTCCTTCTTTAAATGACCATAGCACTTAGTACCTGAATCCACAATCCACTTACTGCAGGCTGCCTTTTATTGATCACTAATTGTTTTTTGCAATAGTCTTTTTTTTTTCTTAACTAGATTTTAAACTCTGGGAGGACAGAAACACACCTCCCTCCCCTTAGCTTCACATTACCTAAATCAGTACTAACTCATAAGAGCCTCATGATGATTGCTTGTGACTAGCATAGAAATATAAAATTCTCCCACGGTATCAAACCTACAGCATCTGGTCTTAATGCTAATGCAACCTCTTACCCTGGTTTTCAGTATAAGAAAATAACCCAAGAAAGCAAAAACATGGGCAAAATTAGATAACATGACCCAAAAGAAAAAAAAAAAACATGAAAGAACTATGAATTCTACTCACAGAGCCAAGAACTAATTCATGACCTGATAAAAATATTAGTTTCTAATATTCAATATATAGAAACATTCACTCTAATGAGGAATCAAAAAATTAAAATATTCAACTGATTTTTTTTTTTTTTGGTACTAGGGATTGAATTCAGGGGCACTCAACTCCTGAGCCACATCCCCATTTTTTGTATTTTTTATTTACAGACAGGGTTTCACTGAGTTGTTTAGCACCTCACCATTGCTGAGCCTGGTTTTGAACTCATGATCCTCCTGTCTCAACCTTCCGAACTGCTGGTATTATAAGAGTACAACACTGCGCCCAACCCAACTTATGTACTTTGTAACCATCAAATTCAGAACATTTTGTTCAACATTCTTAGCAATCAGGGAAATGTAAGTCAAAACTACGCTGAGATTTCATCTCACTCCAGTCAGAATGGCAAATATGAAGAATACCAATAACAGTAAATGTTGGCAAGGATGACGGAAAAATGATATATTCCTACTTTGTTGGTCAGACTGCAAATTCATACAACTACTCTGGAAAACAGTATAAGATTTAAAAAAAAAACTGAAAAATAGAATCATATGATCCAACTATCACATTCTTTGTTATTTATCCAAAAGGACTAAAATTATAGTGATACAGCCACATCAATGTTCACAATGAAGATAGCCACAATATCTCACAATAGCCAAGTTATGGAACCAAAGTACACATAAGTAAATGAATGGATTAAGAAAATGTGTATATATAAACACACACACACACACAGAGAGAGAGAGAGAGATTTTACTCAGCCATAAAGAAGAATGAAATATGGCATTTGCCAGTGGATGGATGGAACCGGAGGATGCCAATCTAAGTGAAACAGACTTAGAAAATCAAGGATTAATGGAATAATTTTCTCTCATATACAGAGGCTAGAGCAAAGTGAGGAGGGAAAGGGGTAGGGATCAGACATCATAAAGATAGAGGGAAGATCAGTGGAGTAAAAAGAGATTAAGGGGGAGGGAGATGGAACAGGAAAGGGAAGGAATGCAGAATGAATTCAAAATCACACTGTGTGTTTATATAAATATACCACAGTGAATTTTATGTATATCTATAGAGAACCAATTAAAAATAAAAGGGAAACCAGTAGAGTAGAGGAAGGAGAACAGGGGGAGGAAGAAGGAGGAGGAAGAGGAGTCACCTAGGACTGAAATAGATTCAATTAAATTCCACGTATTTATGATTGTGTCAAAATGAACTCAACTATTATATGTAACTATAATGCACTAGTAAAAGCACAAACATTTTATAACATTTTTCCTGTTTAAAGTAATATTTAATGTTGTTATAAAAGGTGCTATCTCATATATTACCTCATAGGAGCATTTCTTTCTGGAATATAATTCAATAAAATGCACCTAGAATCCAGAATACCCTTTCTCCCAAGTATCCTACTTCAAGAAAATGTAGAATAGAAATATTCAAAGAGATGAATAGATTATTTATGAAGACATTTATTACTACATCAGATAAAAGACTGAAAACAACTTCATAGCTCAACAATAGACCCATAAAATGGATTGCTATAAAAATCACTAAACATAGTTTTCAAAGATTTTTAAGGATATGGAGAAATCCTCATAAACTAGCAGTAAGTGAAGAAATCAATGATGCAGAGCTTTTCTTCAAATATAGTATCCTTCCAATTACAAGCTACATATGTGATTTATACATGCATAAGATTAGAAACATTAAAATATAAAGTATTATCTCTTGAGATTTTTGTTAGTTTTTTCTTTTGTATTTTTAAGTGTCTTTCCTTTTTATTTACTAAATGTGTTTTAAATTCCTTAATAAACATTTATAAAATTCTTCAGATATGTCAGCAGTAATTCAAGGGATTTATAAATACTAACTCATGTTTAATGTGATCATTATAAGAACTCTGTGAGGTAGTTGCTGTTATTACCTCAGCTTTATTGATAATAAAACTGAAGCACAAAGCTTAAAAAATTTCTCCGAGGTCATACAGAGAGTGTTGAAAACAAGATTGGAACCCTGCATTTAAGTATCCTGTGATTGTAAAAAAGATCTTTAAATTGGGAAACAAAGTAATTTTAATAAAAATCATAAATTAATTATTTTGTCCTCACTAAGGAAATAGAAAATGATTTTAAAAAATGCAACATGAAGAAGTCATTTATCCATTAAGAAAGCTATTCTGACTTGCAGGATTCTTACTGTGTAATGAGTTACAAGGGAAGATATGGATACTTCTCAGTGAGGCCATAAAAATGGCAATGGCTCTCTCCTGTCTCAGCCATGTCTTCATGCTGGGAAAGAAGGTGGCTCTCAAGGTCCCTGCTAGGCCTAGGAATCAGTGATGGATGGAGTCATAAAACAGGGTTGGATGACTCAGTTTGTCCCCTAATTACATTTATAAGCTCATCCTCTAAAGGAGCCACACAGAGAAGACTGCTTCCTGTAATTATTTTTTGTCCTCAACTTAAAATACCAAACGTAATCTAAATACTTTCTAAGAAGAAAGCATCCCCTGCCTGCTTGCCTTTTTCTGAGACTTGAATAAGCCTACCAAGTAAAATATAGTAGGAGGAACTTGTCAGCATATTGTCAGGTAAGTATAGGAATTACACCATGTAAATAGCTGCCATGAATAATTTAGTTGGAAGTGAGATGCCATTGTTTGTGCTGAACTGTACTTCATCAGTTTTCCTTCCTCTTCTTTTGGGGCTTTTTATGAGTTTAGATTTTGTGTCATAATATGTGTCATAGGAAAACAAAGTGTCTGTTTAACAAACAAAAATTGTTCCAATTTGCCCAGAGATCTACAGTTACTGGGAGAAGTTGGTTTTATTGTTGGCCTCTATCTAGTTATAGTAGGAAGCAGGCTAGTTGAATAATTATTACCTTTTTCTCACTGTGCTAAGCCATTCTAGTTTAAAAACTGTTGTTCTTTTCATTTTTAATAGTGGCCTCACTGAAGCTTTTTACTCACAGATCAGACATCTACATCCTTCCTGTATTCCAGCAATTGCAGAGAATCTTGTCTATGGGCCATTTCGTTGGTAGAAACATTTCTGACAAGATCTATCTACAGGTAAAGTCTAATAAAGAAAAAAAAAAAAAAACTGAGTACATCATGAAGAATTTTACCTTGAAAACAAAACTTTCCAGCTATGATATTATGTGATAAATCTCCATAAAAGATATTTCTAGGGCACAGTTATACCGAGTTAAGAAAAGATGCCAAAAGGAAAATTGGAAATTAACCCCAGAAATAATGTAGATAACCAATAAATACTCTTGAAACTTATAATGGAATTTACACAATTTTTAAGTTGATAAAAAATTGTAAATGTCATGTACAGTGTGATATTTTTTTAAAAATTATATATATATATATATATATAAAAGTGGAGTGACTAAAAGTGATTAATGTGCGTTACCTCACAGAGTTATAATTTTTATGGTGAAAACACTTAAAATCTATTTTAGCCTTTTCAAGAGTACAATATATTGTTATTAGCTATAGTCAACATGTTGTACAATTTATCTCTTGAATTTATTCCTAATGAAAATTCTGTATCCTTTGCCTAACATCTCCCCAACTCCACCCCACCCCACCCATCCCTTAGTAATCAACATTGTACTCTTTTTTTAAGTTGAACTTCTTTTAGCTTCTTCAGGTGAGATCATGCAGCACTTGTCTCTCTGTTCCTCACTTCTTTCATCTAATATAGTGTCCTCTAGATTTATTCATGTTGTCATAAATGACAAGATTTTCTTCTTTTTATAATGGAGTAGTATCTTATGACATATGTGTACCACATTTTCTTTGCCCATTCATCCATTGTTGGACACTTAGTTTGATTTCATATCTTGGCTACTGTGAATATGCTGCAATAAATATGGAAATGCAGGCATCTCTTCAACATGCTGATTTAATTTTTTTTGGCTATATACCCACTAGTAGAACTGCTATATTGTATGGCAGTTCTACTTTTAATTTTTTGAGGAAACTTAATACTGTTTTCCATAATGACTGTACTGATTTTTAGTCCCACCAATAAGGGTTCAAATGTAAGATTTCCTTTTTTCTCCAAATTTTTGACCACACTTGTTATCTTTCATGTTTTTGATAATGATTATTCCGACAGGTATTGGAATTCACATATACATATATTTCTTCCCTTTTTCCTTACAGAAAAGAGAAGCACAGGCTAAGAATATAATCTATAATGTTAATGTCTGTATTCTTTTATTTAGTAATAAAATTAAGTTAAAATTTCAAAAATAAAATAAACCTAGAGCCTACTTTGAGGTCAGGGGTCAGAAAAAGTGAGTGGAAAATAAAACCACTCTCTATAATAAATAAGGAGGAATTTGACGGTTGTGCCTAGGCAGCTAAGGTGAAAAGACAGAGAGAAAAGGACAGAGTAAGAGCCCCAAAAAGTGGTTAGAGGATTAAGAGGAAATTCTGCTTGTTGAGATATTCTCACTTGGCCAAAGGATTTTGCAGATCAGTGATGTTATATACTTAATATGAAGCTGTTCCCTGTCCCAATTATTCTGTATGCTCTCTCTCAATACCTTCAAATCTTCCATACAGTTTAGCAACCTTGTGTTAGTGAAGCCATGGGGGCATAAGAATGAAATATGGAGAAGAAAGGCAGGCCAACTGGAATGTCTCCTCTGCTGAGGCTAACTTGGTAGAAACCCCAGCAGTCCAGGGGACCATTAATTCAGAATTCCATGGTTTTAGGAAAGCAGATGACAGTGTGACCCAGACCTGAGAACAGCAGTTCGAAGCTGGCAGCAGCAGAAAAGCAGGCCCTGGTCTGCACTGACTCACCTTTAGTCCTCCCACACCTACTACAGGAATGCGGGCCTTCAAATGAGCTTTGAGGAGACTGTAGAGGGTAGCAGAGAATGACAGGAAAATCCTGCAGATGCTCCTGTTACAGAAGGAGATGGGGAGAATGGGGGCAGAGACAACAGCTATGTGCTGTGGTTATGCAAAGTGACCTAAATTCTGTAGACAGTGGAGAATCTACTGAAATTTTATTAAAAAGTAAAGTGGCCTAATTAGGTTTGAGTTTTAGAAAGAGTTCAGATTGAAAAGATAGATTATGGCAGTTGGGAAGCAACAGAAAAAGTCGAAGGAAAAAAATGAACTAGGAGAGTGAAGGAAACTTTGGGCATTTCAAAGATTAAGTTGATTAATTTGAAGGGGGAGTTGGTACGTAAAATTGCTTAGAAAATTTGTCATTAAAGTATGAAAAATATTAGGCTTGGTGGGAAAGATATGCTGAATTCGAGGTACTTGGGACACATTCAAATAAAGATGTTTAATGGTCAGTAGAAACATGGGTTTAAAATATTGGAATGAGTTTGGGCTTATTTATGTCATAACAGCTATGTGACAGTGTTCTCTAAATTCAAAATTCAAATCGCCAATGAAATGATTTTTATCTCATGAAATATTTACAAATGTATGTGGAAGCATATTGCTAGATTTTAATAATCACCTTTAATTAAAGGAAAACCCCTCTTAAAAATTGTCCCTGGAAAATCTGTGATATATGGTAATTTATATTTGCATCTCATTTATTTTAAAAAGGATCAATGGAATTTATGATGTTAAACCAAAGTTTAATAAAAAAGACAAATTAGAAATCAATCAGAAGAAAAAAGAAGAGAATATAAATAACTAGATTCCTTAAATTAGTCAATATCCCCATAAACATTTAAGCGAACTTGAAGTTTCTATTAAAAAGGTAATGAAATTAAGAATATTGAATCATGGCTACTAAACATTAGGTGAAAAGAAAGGCCAATATTAATTTAGAAAAAGAGAAGTATTTCCTGACGTGAAATTCTATGGGGAATTTATCATGCAGGAGGATATTGACTACCAATGGAAAAGGGTTTAACCAAGGCTACAGAAATGTTCTTGAAATGGGTGCTTCCTATATTGACCCTGTTTAAAAGCCAAGGACATTTAACACTTAGTCCAATGGGAAGGTATTTTTTGAAGACTAAGGTACCATAGTCCAAGTGAGTTGCTTTTTGATGATAACCTAGTTAAAGACTGGAATCAAAATTCTTTTGAAGGTAGGATAGTATCTAGCTCCATTTTCCATTTCTGTAACAGGACAGCTGAGGCTAGGTAATTTATAAAGAAAGAGGCTTACTTAGTTCTTGGTTTAGGATTCAAGATTGGGCCACATACTGCTTCATAATATGGTGAAAAAGTAGAAAAGAGTGTCTGCAAGAGGAGTTTGTGTGCCAGAGACTGAGGGAAGGTGCCAGATTCACTTTTTAACAAACTGCTCTCAAGTAGTTAATCCAGTCCCAGAGAGAAAGAGAGAATTCACTTCAACCAGGCCAGATGTCATTAATCCATTCATGAGGGCTCTGCCCCCATGATTCAAACACCTTCCTCTAGGCTCCACCGCCCAACACTGCCTCATTGAGGAATTTATTCTCAACATGAGTTGTGGTGATGACAAACCATATTGGAACTAGAGCAGATGACTAACAGGCTTCTGGAACTCTTTAAATATTTGATTTTTTTTTTCAAGCAAACTTATGACAAAATTACTGAATCCCTATTTTTTTTTTATTGTTGAATTCCCTAATGAATACCTAGATTGTTGATAGTTTGTGTGTAGATGAAAGTAAATTCCCAATGCTTCAGGTATCAGACATCTAGGACAAGACAATAGGTATAATGTGAAAGTTTCAGAGGCTTCTTTCTGGCCCATATGGAAGATCTTCTATGTTTCCCTGAACAGAGACCACCAGGAGCTTTGCAAAAATCTCTTTAACTTGGAAAATTGCTTCAAATTTATACAGTCACTTATAGAATTTTCATACCATTAAGTGTAGAAAATATAGTTTTGGCTTAGAAACTTTGAAGGCTGTGTTGATAATTTGTTATTTCAGCCAAAAAATAAGCTCTTCATTGCCCCAATAGAGAACATTTTGATAAATCTACAAGATCCAACTTAAATAACTTAGTAATAATATAATAATATTATCCTTCATTGTTGGTTTCACTGGACACTTTCAGATATTATCTTTTAAAACATCTGTTGGATGAGGTCATTTAGTGATGCCTATTTAAATATTAGAGAATGCCAGTAAATGCAAATGTTTTCAGTGTTAACTGGATTATGCTAATGTTAGTGAAAATAATCTGTTAATGTGCTTGCTACATTTCCTAATGCTCTCATATGAAACAAAGAGGCTGGTTCTTAAAGATTTTTCCATCTTTAAAGAGAAAGCATCTTCCCCCCAAAAGCATTGATCAGAGTGTTTGAAGCGTTTTAGATGAGGACACCTCTTTCTAATTACTATATGTCAAGGGTCAGAATTTAGGATAGAAATATGGAAGATCAAGCAAAGATCAATCAAAGTCCTATCTTTGGGGATTTTTAGCTATGTAAGAAATCTTGAATTCTTATTACTAATAAAAGTAACTAAAGATTATCACAACAGTAAATGAGTTTGATAAGGTATTTTTTGTTTTCATGCAAGAGACTATATCTATGAATACATGCCTAACAAAAAAACCAATATTTTTCAATTCAGGTTTTCTATACCTGATATATTATAGTAGACCATTGCTAGTCATGGAGTTATGGTTCTCTCTGAGATAGCTTGTAAATGGATCCTATTGAGCTCAGAAGCTGTCAAACAGATGGACAGCAAGTATAACCATTCTGTATCTCAATTTATAGGACTCTTCTGGGTGAATCTTAACCCCAGCTGGGCTACAGTTCTAAATATGTTCTTACATCAGGTTAAAAGCCAAACCTCAAGGTGGAATGGAGTTGTCTACCATTTACTTACCAAAATTTTTCAGCCAATTAGCTAAGAAAGAATATTTTGACCTTAGACATGGAGAAATTAATTCTCTAAAACTTTGTGTTCCCTCTATACATCTTTCTATTTCATGCCTTCATCTTCTGAAAATAAAGTAATTCCAAATTGGCAACACTATAACTAGGCCGTAATGCCTATGGGTCAGCCCAGCTCATCACTATCTCTTGAACCTCTTGATCATGAAGGCCTTTGGAAGACTTGATTGAAAACTGTTGAAAAAGAGTTAAATAAGGTAGATTTGTCAGGCCTTGTCTCAGGAATGGCTAAGTTCTAACCAATATTTCAAACCTAGAGCTGAATGTCAAGGTCATTAATGTAGGAACATAATTTTCAGCTCTTACGCTTAATTACGAACACAGGTAAAAATCAAGCGCCAGAGATTGTGTTGAGGTTGTGTGCCAAAAACAATAACCACATTGACTTGATAATGATGAAAACCAAATAAGAAGACACTGGAAGTCCTAGACACGTCAGAGTCCTAAAAATATGATATGGTAGGTGGATGAAGGCTGATAAACCCAGCTTCATTGAGTTCTTAGGCATTTTCTGCAGATGGAGAACACGGGGGAGTGAGTCTATCTCTGACAAACTGGGGCTAATCTTACTCTTCAGAGTGCCAAGAAAGAGAAGAATTTGTTTAAAGACCAGATACAAGCATTTTTAGTGGCTAGTCAATTGGAAGCAGAGTGAATGAGCTGTAAATAGGGAAACTTCCTTCCTTGAATAGTAGTTCAAGATGATATTCCCTTTCTGACACGACCTCCCCAGAGCCTAATGAAGAAGCACAACAAGTAAAGCTCTCTTTGAATGTCATCCAGCAGGATGTGGTTCCCACATGACCTTCTGTCTTAAGCCAACTTTATCATGCATTCAGAAGGGATCATAAATTTTTCTCATCTTAAACTCAAAGCAATCCCTATTTCAGAATAGGTAAAAATGTATATGGTACCTAGGAATTCACTTTTTTAAAAATCCAGTCTTCATTGTGCTCATCAGACTTAACTAGAATTTTTTTTTCTCTCCTTTTTAACTGTTGTTTTCCCTTTATCCCTCTAGGAAAGGAGTGATCTTTTTTTTTATTAGTTCCCAATGTTTGAGTGTTTTGGCTTTGTTTTTCTTGTTTAGTATTGATTATAGAAAATGTCAAGTGTATTGAAATTCCCCCAAAGCTCTCCGGCTTATAGATGCCACCTGCACTGTTAAATTAGTCTTTCTTCTCCACTGCTTGCAGTTGGTATGCCATCTTGTTGTCACCTAGCCTTAATCTGCTATTTAAACATCTTCTTTTATTTTGGAGACAAGAGAGAAACTGAATATCCCATAAGATGCTATCATGCTTTCCTTCTGTGTATAGAAATAGCAGTTTCTGAATACTCACCTATTCTCAAAACTTCCACCTTCCAGAGCTGATATAAAGGGGAAAAAAGGAGAAAAAAAGTTCATGTCTTACCAGTTGTTTTTCCCCAGTCACCTTTTCAAAAACTCTTTTGCTTTATTGCCAAGGTAGTGTCATGTCAAATTGTGTGCATGAAAGAAAAACTAAAAAAATCAGAAACCCATAATTTTAATAGGCAGAATTATTCTTTAATTCTGAGACTAGGTAAATAGCTAGTAGACCTTCATTTGCTTGGGGAATAACTTTGGAGATTATTATAATTTCCGAAGTCAAGAAAGCTATTAACTCAATGCAGATATCATTAATTGAAATAAAGATTTGGGTAAATGATTTAAATGTTTTACTATAGAAGTGTCTTCCACATATGCTTTGAGTGTGAAGAGTTGATGTATAGTTACTTACTGTTCAAAATACAGTAAGGATAAACATCTTTACCCATGCTATAAATAAATACCTTCTCATGATCTTCACGGTCATCCCAAATAATCTAAGCTATAGATTCCAAATTCAAATGCAAATAGCCACTTATTTCTTTTGTATTTTTTTATAAAATCTCCAAAATGAATAAATAGTAAATGTTTTATTTAAAACATTCTAATGCTAGAAAAACCATCTCATGGCCCCTATTTGTGTTTCTGTGGCTAAATTTCAGGAATGAATTTTTAGTGCTTAGAAGGTACAGTTAACCTTTTTCAGAATTCTTTAAAATGCATCTCTTTGCCTTTAACTACTTAGAGTTTATATTCCATTGTGTCCGACTTCACAACGTCTTATTTATGTGGGCTGATTTGAGGCATAAAAGATGATAGTGTTACTATGAGGAAAAGGGTTGGTTTTCTAGCTTTATCAATAGAAAGATAATAGGCTTAATAGCTATTCAGCTAGATGCATGGAATAATTAATTCCATGAGAAATATGAGTTAGGTGGTGGTGAATGCTATTGTTTAGATGTCAAATGTTCCCCCAAAGCTCCCATGTTAGAGGCTTAGTCCTCAGGGTAATACTATTTGGGAGGTGGTAGAAATGTTAGGAGGTAGCACTTAGAAGAGGGAGATCTTCAGGTGATTGGAGGTATGCCCTTGAAGAAATTTGTGGCACACTTGTCTCTTCTTCTCCCCCTCTCTTTCTTTATCTCTTTCCCTCTTCCATAGTGCCTGGGGTGGAACAAAGGGCATCATTCATGCTAACAAGTGCTCTACACTTAGCTATATACCTAGATCTTCTCTTTGCTTCTTGGCTATGAGGTAACAATTTGCTCTCCTATGTATACCCCACCATTACCATATGGTGCTCACACAAGAGGCTCAAATCAGTGGATCCACCAGATCTTAGAATGGAACATCACCCCTATAGCTAAATAATGTTTTCTCTTATAAGTTAATTATCTCAGATGTTTTGCTAAAGCAAACAAAAGCTGACTAATCCAGTGAGAGAATATGGGAAGGACTATGGCAAATAAAAATAGAAGAAACCAATTTGGAGGAATTTTGTTCTTATGGGTTCTTTAATTCATTTAATAAACTTTATTGACTGCTATATTCTAAGGATTTTGCAAGGCAATAGAATATGAAGCTAAGAAAACAGAACCAGAAGCTATTATCCTTCAGGAATTTTCCTCTAGTAGAGGAGACAGGTATGAATTAAATAATCACATAGAGAAATTTTGATAAATGGTATTAAATACAACAAAGGAAAGGATGTGAAAATATGAGAGAATATCATAGGAAAGAAGTATATATAAGGAATTGATGATGGAGCTGAGACCTAAAGGTTAGCTACAGTGGCTCACAGACATTGAAGGTGTTATCAAAGGTAGGTTCTGCCCATAAGACTGAGTTCAAAATTCCTGAAATCTCATGGAAGCCAAACAGAAAAGAAGAAGAGATTGAGAAATTAGAGAAAAAAGAGAAGTCTACATTAAGTACTAAGCCTTCATATTACTAAGTGTACTTTGAAGTGTTTTCACCATGTTCATGAGAATCAGCTGTTGGTTCTTAGAGAAATGTATGAAATGATTTGAGATATTTTCTTTCATGTTGGAGGAAACCCAGCTTGTTGGAGGTTTGAATATATCATGTCAGGGTATATTCTGTACTTTCATTCTTTGAATCTCTGAAGTTTTAGTTGGGTATAATTAGAGAGATGACAGAGAGTGTAGTCCATGCCAAGTTTATTTTATTTGTGTGCGGAAAGGCTTTCCTTCATGAAGTACAGCTAGTTCCTTCCTCAAAACCTTATTGAAGATGAGGCCCATTCTGACAACTTTGGTCTTCGCTGTTAATAGCAGGAAGAATGAAACACTGGTGAATTGTTTCCAAACTTTACTGAAATCAATTCCAAACAGCTTAGAAGTACAGGAGGGATGGCACTGGGTAGAAAAAGATCTTCTAAGGGCCTTTCTTCAAAGGGCCTCAAAGAAAGACTCCACACCCCATGGCGAGACCTGCTTTGTGTGGTGAAGTGATAGCAAATAATAGTGATAGACTAATTTCTTTGGAAGAGAGTGTTGTTAGTACATTTTTATAATAAGCCCTTGAAATATATTTCAAAAAGAAATTTCCTAACTTTTGGAAAGTTTTTGATGTTTTAAAATGTGCTCATGGAAGGACTAAATGGAAATGAAAACTCAGTTACCACTTGGAAGAGCTTTAGAACTGAATGTAATTTGGATAGATTGGGGAACAGGAAGAGGGGAACATATTTTTGCCTCTGACTTCTCTGAACAAAGATCTTGGACATAAAACTATCAGCTTCCAGGTCTAGATGATTTTTCCTGGACAGAAATAAAAGGGTCAGTTTAGAGGCTATTAGATCCCTTTCAATAAGATGAAAAAGGCATGTTTGTTTTGGGCTTGCCTAGATGAAGAACCATACCTATGGCTCTGATTTTAAAGAAAAAAGTCATTTTTTCAATGATCATTATTAGTAAGAGTTCACATATATTGGAAGCTTACTGTGATCCAGCTCCTGTGCAGATCTCTATATATCAATTTATCTCATTTAATCCTCATAACAACTCTACAAGGTAGAGTCTCCTTAAATGATGGGGAAATTGAGCTATAGAGATATTAGAAAACCCAATGTAAGATCAAGTAAGTAGGTCATCCTGAACAGGAGCCCAGTTCTCTGACTCCTGAAACCATTTTCTTTACCACTATACCATAGTGCTTTTCATCTTCAGAGTCCAATATTATAGCAGTTATGCTGTGGATATTTATTGAATTAATGAAGGAATGGGTTAAAAAATGAGAGAAAACAAAATTAGGTAAATAAATTCAACTGGGTTCTCTTGCAAAGAAAAAAGATTTCAGTGAAGACAAAATAGTAAATTTTCACACACATGTGTGCACACACCCCACTCACAAAGGATGCCATAGAAGATTGGTTAGAAAGCTTCTAGGGAAAGATGTTCTTCAGATGGATTTTTTCTCAAAGAAGAGTCTCACAATATTCAGAGAGAGAAGGAAAGAGAGAGCATGCCATGGGGACTCATTTAATCCAGGAATGGAGGAGCAGTTGTGTCAGAACTTCAGAGAATACCACAATAGAAGGAGGCTCCTCTAATAGACATTGTCAGCCAGCTATAAACCAATCCCAAAGCAAACAAATCATCTCCCTTCCCTTCTCCTAGCAGCTTGGCTTGAATGTTGAACCAGTAAAAGCTTTGGGGTGGGGGTGGGAAGGGGAGGTGTAGCACTCAAAGGATAGGTCACTATAGATCATGGTGTACAGTTACATTACTGAACCCTCTCCAGGTAATGCCACCCTCCGTTAGGGCTTGCATCAGACACCAGCCATTGGGTATGACATTGCTGCAGCCAGACTACAAAGTGACATGGAGAAAATTTTGAGAAAGGGTAAAGGGATAATTGCATCTTTTCTAATGAGAGCTTCAGGCACTCAGCCAAATGGAGGTTAAGATAAGTTAATGTTGCAGTCAGAGCAAGAACAAGCCACAAGCATTTGCTGCCTCTCACACTCCTGCCAACAGATGCATTCTATCAAACCACACTCAGAATGGGCTTGCTAATAATTGTCTAGCTATGCTATTGGCAACTCATTTCCTCAGATAGCATCTGTGACCAGCACAGCTTTTGTCAGCATTGCTTCCCTGGTACCTTTGGCTTTTCAACCCACATCACCCATTCTAAGAGGCTGGCTGACCCTGGTTCTGTGCCATCTGAATTCCTTGGGGGTTCTGCTTGAAATTGAGTAAAGGACTGTCAGACCTATTGTGGGGTCTATATATCAATATTCTTTGAATGTGAATAGTAGAAATTTTCTAAGCCGTGCTTTACATCATGCATATTAAATGATTAAGCCACATAAAATTGTTTTTGTTGTAGAAAATATACAATTAAAATATATAACAATTCAACCAAAAATATTTATCTCACCTAACTTTGATTGTGCAAAGCATATACAATGAAAATGAAATCTCATTTCATCTCAGTCTCCCAGTTCACCTCCAGGGAATCATCTGTCTTTAACAATTTAAAATATAATTTGGATCTTGAATGGGCCCCAAACTTCCATATGTTGAAAGCTTCATCTCAGCCTTTAGTGCTATTGGAAGGTGGTAGAAACTTTAGGAGGTGAGGGATAGTGTAAGGAAGTTAGGTCACTGGGGAATGCACTCATGGGGGATATTGGGAACCCAACCCTTTATGTCTCTCTTTTTGCATTCTGATTGCCATGAGATGAGTAACCCTTCACTACATGGTCCTGCTATGTTGTGCTATGCCACCAAGTCCAAGGCAAGTGGGCCAAACACTCATGGACCAAAACACAGACACCATGATCCAAAATAAACCATTTTCCCTTATTAAGCAAATTACCTCAGGCATTTTGTCACAGTGAGAGAAAGCTGACTAACACAACTTTTAAATGCACACATGTGTTTCTAAGCATGTATGTTTCTAGCAACCATGGGCTCACATATACATATAGTTTTACTCTTCTGTGCCTGGATTTTTCCACTCAATTTATACTTGAGATCTTTCCATTTTATCCCATAGAAAGTTGCCTCATTTATTTAATAGTTGTAGTCTTTCCATTGTATGGATCTCATAATTTATTAACCAGCCCTCTTTATGTTGTTTCAAAAATTTTGCTATTACAAACATTGCTGCAATAAATATCCCTTTTCTGTGAGTTTTCACATATGTCAAATATATCTATGGAAAAGTCCTAGAAATTTAATATTGAATAACAAACATGTATTTTAAATTCTGATATATATTGTCAAATTACTCTCCAAAAACTTTGCAACTTAATAAAATAAACAGAAAATTTTAAGTGGAAAAAAACACTTTGCAACTTACCCTTTCACCAATGGCATATAAAACTATTCACTTTTTTTGATGCTTAATCTAACTCTATCCCTAATTTTCATGCAAATTTTTAAATAAACAAGACATTAAAGAACAGAATATAGCTCCCACTTACCTCTCCCACATCTCACATAAACTTATTATTCTCATTAAGATGACAGCTATCTTAAATTTGGTGTTTGTCATTCCCACAATTGTTTTGACACTTTAATATCTAATATATGAATTTTATGTATATATTTTAAATATTACAAGTATTTTATACATTTATCATAAATAAAAACCGTATGTATGATTTGTGCACATTTTATAAGCTATATATAAATGATGTGGTATAGTGAAGTTGTCATTGGAAGTCAACTTTCTTAAAATCACATTTTAGTTTTGTGGATTTATCCACATTTACTAGATGACTTTGATTCATTTTATATTTTTCACTGTTATATAACACCTAGCACCTGTTATACTTGAGACATTTTTTTCTTCTTTTGTCTGGGATTTTCTACAAATAGGAATTTTGGGTCAAATTTTGCATCCGTAAGTTTACTAAATACTACCACTTTGTGCGCATTTATTTTTCCACCAGCAGTGGATTGGCACTGCAATTATTCAAGATCTTCCACTTAATATTTTCCAGCTAAAAATGTTTGATAATATAAAGGGGGTTGAAATTTGATTTCTTACTCCATTTGCTTTTCCTTTATTACTAAGATGATTGCACATATTTCTACACATTTATTGGCCGTTTGCCTTTTTTATGCCTCGTCTTTACATAATCTGTCCTTGAACCCTACTCAGGTCAAGAGAGATAAGCTTCCTGTTCATCTCTGATGCTAGTGGGTGGGGTTTTTCTTGATATAATTTTCCATTGCGGATGTAAACATGCTCACTTACTGTTTTTCAGCATTACCTTTATTTCTGAAATTTATTTAAACATACATTTATTTTGTCTTGTTATACTTTGTGGATTTTTTTTGTAAAGATGTTTTAAGAGTAATTTGTCTAAGCTAGTCCAAGAACTAAAAGTCTATTAAACTTACAAGTATATTATTATACAAATTCTTATAGAATTAATTAGATGGAGCCTAGTTACTGATATCTAGAAAAGCAGCTGCAAAACTGTCTAAAAGATATTCTGCTTTTTTAAAATTTCATTTTAAAATTTTTATAAAGACCAAAGAGTTCAACTCCTTTCTTGATAGCACAAGGGGAGGGGAAGCATAATTCAACAGAAAAATGAAATATGCAGCCTTCAATTCATAAGTGACTGAGTGCTAAAGGAGCAAAAGAGTACATTTGAAAGTAAGTTGCAACATGTTTACTAAGGGGAAATTTCTCCTGATTTGACATGAAGTGGGGTGGAGGGTATGGGGAAGACTTGACCAGGGAAGTCATGGGGAAATTCAGCACTTAGATGTAGTATTAATTCTGGCTTCATTATGCTCATTTTCTCTATTAAAAACTACATAAATTATAAAAGTAAACACATTTTAGAGGCATTAAAAGCAATTTATTTGCTTTAAAAATCATAAAGAGGTGATTTATAACAGCAAGCACTTAAAAGACTTTGTTAAAGTCCTTACTTTGGTAAAAGTAACTAATTCGCCCTATACGTAAGTATGATTATCCTAAAAATTAAAAGAAAAGAATGTTCAGAATATTATAGTACTTAAAGATAAAGCATCATTTATTTTGTTAATAACTGTGTTGAGATCAATATTTATGTATAGGATCAGATGAAATACACTAATATAAAGAAAGTTACATCTTTAAAAAGGTATTGTGGTTTAGATGTGAGGTGTCCCCCAAAAGCTTACATGTGAGACAATGAAAAAAAGTTCAGAGGAGAAATGATTGGGTTTGTGAGACTCTTAACCCAATAAGTGAATTAATGCTCTTATAGGGACTAACTGAAATGGTAACTGAAGTGATAGGGTATGGCTGGAGGAGGTGGATAATTGGGGGTGTGCCACTGGGTTCTGGCGCCATGTCTGAACTGCTTTCTTCCACCACACTTTTCCACCGTGATACCCTGCCTTACCTCAGGCTCTGAGCAATGGAGTTGGCCATCTATGGACTGATTCCCTCTGAAACCATGAGCCCCCCAAAACTTTTCCTCCTCTAGAATTGTTCTTGTCAGGTCTTTTGATCACAGTGGTGGAAAAGCTGACTAAAACAATCATAATCACTTGTATAGTGCTAATCAGGCATCACTGTCTCTTATTGCAAAAGAGGTCCCAAATTAGGAAATGTAAGAACAAAATATAGTCTTATCTTTTTGTGATGTTTCTCCTTTGGATATGGTTCCCTATCCTCAAGAAAGAAATATGAGTAATGGATTGATTGTGCTCTGTGATCACAGCGGGTATCTATGGAAATAACAACTAGTATTGGCAACATAACATCAGAATGTGCACTATTAGCTGGAGGATGGACCTTCTCCAATTGGACTATATTCCTATAGTTCAGTGGCATCATGTATGGACCCAGTCTTCATAAACATAGCAACATGATGGCAAGTCTATTCTCATCAGGAAAATGTTGACTTCATTTTAATCAGTGTTCTTCTAAATTTGCAGATATGTAACTTAGGTCATAAGGAATGAGCAGGTTGATTTAGCATAAGGTGAGATAAGATTTAGAAGCATAACAGACACTGATGTTATCTATATCAAGAATGTACTGGAGCAGATTCAGAATGTTAGTACCTGCCACCTGTTTCTAAGTTCAAAAGGAAAACAAATAACCCGAATTCCCATGTGGTAGTTACTGAAATAGATTGGTGGGGTGTTGGGGCTGGGGGCAGGTGCTGTGATTTGTCCAAGAATTCTGTAGAGTCAGATAAATTGTATCATATGTGAAAAGAATTCCCTGATTTATAAGTATAGTAAAACTATATTTAATCATCAGACGAATCTAGAATGCTAACTTCCATTTAGTTAGAAGTAGATAAAAACTGAGTAGTTTGAAATTTCAGTGATAGAATTAAACAACTGTAAACGTTTAGAAATAATTTTCCAAACAAACTCTCTAATTTTCAATTGTACTTTGCCTTCTTGTTACTTAGTTATTTGTTGTTGCCTTCATGTGATTAGGATATAATTCTTGATATCAGGACTCCTTCTAAGCATTGAATGAATGACAAACACAAATTATTGTTAAGGGGCTTTTTAATTCTTTTCATTCCATTATTCTTTAACCCCTGGTAATGTGATTTTTCTTTCCCCAGTTTTCTCTCTGTTTTTGCTAATACTCCCTCATCTACTTCTTAAGTTTGTTTTAATTTGGTAATAAGCTTATGTTGCTATTAATGAAAACTTCCCCTTTGACCTTTTATCTAGTATGACTTTTAAGTCAATATAATCCTTTTTTTGATAAATCTTCTAGCTTAAGAAATTTATTTGCTAATTAAGCCAATAATTAAGCCAATAATTTGCAGAATTCACAATGATTTCATAAACTTCTATTTAAAATAAATTGTTAGGTACAGAAGAAAAAGTAGACCCAAATCTTCAACATGTTGGCTTTGAACTGACTTCCATAACAAGACTCCTAAAGCACAACAAGTAAAATCAAGAATCAATAAATATGAGGAGATCAAACTAAAATCTTCTTCACAGCAAGGGAAATAATCAATAACATGAAGAGAGAGCCTACAGAATGGGAGAAAATCTTTACCATATCAACCTCAGATATAGCATTAATCTCTAAGGTATATAAAGAACTCAAAAAACTTAACATAAAAAAATAACCTAATCAATAAATGGGCTAAGGAACTGAACAGACACTTTACAGAAGAAATACAATTGGTCAACAAATATATGAAAAAATGTTCAACATCTTTAGCAATTAGAGAAATGCAAATCAAATATACTGAGATTTCATCTCACTCCAATCATAATGGTAATTATCAAGAATAGAAGCAATAATAAGTGTTGGTGAGGATGTGGGGGAAAAGTCATACTCATACATTGCTGGTGGGACTGCAAATTGGTGCAACTACTCTGGAAAGCAGTATGGAGATTTCTCAGAAAACTTGGAATGGAAGAACCATTTGACCCAGCTATCCCACTCCTAAGTCTATACCCAAAGGACTTAAAATCAGCATACTACAGTGATGCAGCTACATCAATGTTTATAGCAATTCAATTCACAATAGCTAAACTGTGGAACCAATCTAGATGCCCTTCAACAGATGAATGGATAAAGAAAATGTGGTACATATACACAATGGAATATTACTCAGCCTTAAAGAAGAATAAAATTATGGCATTTGCAGGTAAATGAAGCTCCAGAGTATTATGCTAAGTGAAATAAGCCAATCCCAAAGAACCAAAGGCTTAATGTTTTCTCTGATATGCAGATGTGGGGTGGGGTTACTAGGGAAGAATAGAAGTACTTTGGATTAGACAGGAGTGAAAGGAGGGAAGGGGATGTTGGGGAAGTAATGATAGTAGAATGAGTCAGATATTATCACCCTATGTGCATATATAACTACAGGACAAGTGCAATTCTACATCATGTACAACCAGAAGTATGAGACGTTTTCTACTGTCAAGTATAACTAATTAGAACAAATTTTAAAAAGTGAAATTGATCTGTATTGGTTAGTTTAATTCAAAAATCTTGTTAGCCTTGGATCCTTAAGAAATCAAGTCAATGATGCCAATAGCCATTTTAATACAGTGTAAGATGTTTTTAGATTTAAATTTTGAAATACATAGTTTTAATTGGAATTTTAGCTTTATTCTTGTATACTATATTTTTAAAATAGAGCAAAGTCTATTCTTCATCATTCCCAAAGATATCTTTATAAAAATTCCATAGTACCTTTAAAATAATTGGAGATAAAATCAGACTTAAAAATATAAAAAAGTTCTGACCTTCACTTCTGGCCATGATGGAGTCATGTATACAAGACTCATCATTGCTCTTTAAACAGTTATAAAGAAGGATAAAACATTCAATGCCTAAAAAACAGATGCAACTCTTTTGGGGGCATTGAATAACACACACAATTCGATCTTTGATAGAAGTCAAACCCACAGGATTAGATTTACTTTTGCCCAGCAGTTGGCCTGAGGACAGTTTTCCTAAACCTTAGTATAAAAAGATGGAATGCAAGCAGAGCAGTAGTCTCACTAATCTGAAAAGGCCAAATTGGGGTTCTGTGCTGCTAAGGTGTTAGAACAACATAATCCACACTTTCTTCCAGGTGTCAGTCATAATGTCTAGCATATAATCTAAAATAGTTAGATATGTGAGAAGCATATGGGTAAAATGTGAACCATAATTTACAGAACAAGCAGTCAGTAGAAACAATCGTGGAATTAGTAGCTTAGACATTGGAATCAGCAGTCCAGACACTGAATTAGCAGCCAATGATTTAAAAACAGAATATAAAGCTGTTCATTTAAATATAGATTTAAATGAAAAGAAACAGATGTACTGAGAAAACAGGAAATCTCAGCAGAGTAATTGAAAGCATAAAAGAGAACCAAATGAAAATTGCCAGCTAAAAAGTACATCATTTTAAATGAAAACTTCCATGAACAGATTTAAGAGTAGATGCAACTCTGAAAAGGTTAATGAATTGTAGGAAAAATCAATCACAATTATCCACCCTGAAAATTGGAGGGTAAAAAAAAGATAATCAAACACCCAGGAAGTTTTGAAATAATATCCTAATAATTACTTAGATATATATATATGAAATGGAAGAGAAATATTTCAAAAATGGATGGAAAGTGCTGAGATCCTGAGCCCTGTTGAGGCAAAAGTTCTCATTCTCTCCTCAAAACATTTGAGATCTGTGGTGATTTGCATGTAACTGATGATGCAAATCAGTGTAGAACCAACTCAGATAAAGGTTAGATTTTCTCAATATTCGCCTTCCCCCACCAAATAGTGACCTGTTGAGAGAGAGAGAGAATATGCTTTTATGGGTGTAAATACTATATATTTCACTTCTTCTTGTTCTTGTATACAATTGTATAGTATGCCATAAAAAAATTGGGCTGGGGCTAGGGCTCAGTGGTAGCGCACTTGCCTGGCATGTGTGAGGCACTGGGTTTATATATGAATAAATAAAATAAAGGTCTATCAACAACTAAAAAAACTAGTTAAAAGACTTGCAAAGAAATAAGAAAATGCAACAAGAAGGGAAAACTAGGAATTGAGGCTGACCCAAAAATGATGCAGATATTAGGATTATCATAAATGGTCTTTAAAAAGCTAGAAAAATATGAAAATGGACAACATGCATGAAGAGATGCATGTTGGTAATTTCATCAGAGCAATACAAACAAAAAAAGAACCCAGTGGTAATGCTAGAGATGGAAATATGATGTCTAGAATATATAAAATATCTCAAAAAAGGCTTTATTTCTATGGCCTTTAACAGAAGACTAGATAAAAAGAAAGGGATAACTGAGTTTAAAGACAGGTCAGTAGAATTTATTCAAACTTAAGCAAAATGGATTTTTAAAGAGTAAAAAATTAAAATAGAACAAAGGATCCAAGATGTGTGAGACAACAGTAATAGCAATTGATCTAAAATATTTATAATTGTGACTCTAAAGTGAGGTCACAGGGAGCTAGATGAAGACGTATTTGAAGAGATAATGGCTGAGAATTTTTTAAGATCATTGAAAATCATCAACCACCAACTCAAAAATTAGCAGAACCCAAGCAGTGTAATAGAAAGATAGCCATACTTTATCACCTCTTATTTAGCAAACCTTAAAATCAGCCAGGGGAAAAATCTATATTATATATGGGGATAAAATAATAAAAAATGAGACCTCATTTCTTCTTAAGAAACAGTGAAGGATAGAAGACAATGAATGTCCTTACAGTGCTGGAGGAAAAACATTGTTAACTGGAAGTCTATAACCAAAGAAAATCTCCTTCAAAAGGAAGATCTCAATAACATTTTCAAAATGATGGTGGTCAAAGATTTTTTTCCTCCAGCCATCCTGCATTACAAGAAATGTTAAAGGAAGTTCTTTAGGCAGAAGAAAAGTGATGTTAGAGGGAAGCCTGGATCTGCAGAAAGGAAAAAAGAGCATCAGAAATGTCTAAGTGTGTAGGTTAAACTATGGAGGAAGTGTGGTTCTCTATGCTGTGGAACAGATTACCACAAACTGGGTAGTTTGCAACAACCCATATTTATTATCTCTGTTTCTATGGGTTTTGGGTTGGACACAGTCTGTATCCTCTGCTCTGGGTTTCAAAAGACTGCAATGAAGATATCTGCCCAGCTGTTTTCTCATTTTTAGGGCCCACTGGTGAGGAATCTGCCCCCAGGCTCATTCAAGTTATTAGCAGAATTCATTCCCTTCATGTTGTAAGATTAAAGCTGACAGTTGATTGGAGGCTTTTTACAATTCCCAGAGGCAGCCACCAAATTCCTGCTCCATTGCTATTTTGATGGATAGTTTTATGTCAACTTGACCAGATCACAAGTTACCCAGATATGTGGCTAAGAACTTTATTTCTGCCAGGCATGGTGGTGCACACCTATAATCCTAGAGGCTCAGGAGGCTGATGCAGGAGAATTATAAATTCAAAGCCTGCCTCAGCAATTTAGTGAAGCTCTAAGCAATTTAGCAAGACCCTATCTCAAAATAAAACATAAAAATGGCTGGGGATATGACTCAGTGATTGAATTCTGGGTTCAATCCTTTGTACCCTTGTACCAAAAAAAAAAAAAAAAAAACCGATATTTCTGTTTGCATCTGTGGGGTGTTTCCTGATAAGATTAGCATTTGATAAAGTGCTCATAGTAAAGAAGATGGCCCTCCGCAGTATAGGTGAACATCATCCAGTCTATTGAAGGCCTGAGTAGATCAAAAAGCCAAAGAACAAGAGCATTCGCCTGATTGCTAATTGGGGTATCTGTCTTCTCTGCAACTGGAAGCTAACACCATTCACCATTGGCTTCCCTGGTTCAGGCCTTTGGATTTGTACTGGATACCACTGACTTTCCTGGGTCTCCAGCTTGCAGACAGCAGATTGTGATACTTAGCTTCCATAAGCATATAAGTCAATCCTCATAATAAATTTCTCCAAACATCTATTCATCCACCCATCCATCCATCCATCCATCCTTCTATCCATCCATCTGTCCATCCTTTTGGTTCTGTTTCTGAATAATATAATTACTAACCTTATGACTGGGGCAAGGGGAGTAGCTAAAATAGTCTTCTAAGAAGATAGAATCTTAGATAATGTAATATAAGCACAGGAATGACAATACAATATCATATTCTATTGCTTGGAGAAGGTGGAAGTTATTACATAAGGGCATTGAAAACCAAGAGTAAGAGGTCATGGTAAGGGGCATGCTAGGGCCTGTTTATTACAGAGGCAAATGTAAAAAAAAATGTTTTCGTGATCTTTATTTTGAATATTTTAAAAATTTATTTAAAAATCTATCGACAGTACAAAATAAAAACAATAGCTATAGTATAGAATTTTAGCAAATGTAGAAGTAAAATACATGTCAACATGAGCAAAGTGGGGAGTAGAAATAAAATGGTTTACTTTTTGTTGCATTGTTCATGAGGTAGAATAAGATTATTTGATAGTAGACTCTGATAAGTTAAAGATAAATATCGTATTCTCTAGAGATGTGGTTTTCAAAGTATGAGCTTTTGAACTTTTTAGATATACAAATTCTCATCTCCTACCTCCTACCTTTTCAATCAGAAATTCTGGATTTGGGTTTAGCAATATATGTTCTAACAAGCCTTCCTGGTAATACTTATGCATCCTGATGTTTGAGGAGGAACTCTAACAGGAATATGATGAGGTATAGCTAGTAGAGAAGATAAGGTAGAACACTAAAATATAATTGATCCACATAAATGAATGCAGTGAAAGAGAAATAGAGGAACCAAGAGCAGATGGAATACATAACAAATCCCAAGAAGCCCAATGCACACATACATTTAAAGCAGTACAAAACAGAATGGACCTGTCTGCAAATGGAAAGACTAATACAGATAAAGTTTTGGAAAAACCTCTGTAAATGGAAAAGAGAAGGGCAAAAAAATTAAAGGAGTCAGGGTAAAGTTGATAGCTCTGGAAGCAGACTGGGTTCCCAGTACACATAACTGGTAACCCCAAAGTAAAGAACAAATGGCACAAAAAATATCAAAAGACAAATTGAGAAAACTGCCTCCAATAAAGAGTTTTGCCATCCAAAGAACACATAGGCTCCAAGAAAATTTGATTCTAAACAGTCAACACTAAGTATAGCAGGAAAATCTAAAGACAAATGCTCAACACCAAAGCATATCATTAAGTTACTTGATTTCAATCATGCAGACCTATTAAGAAAGACATCTTCAAGGGGGAAAATTAGGCTGGCATCAAATTTCTGTACACAAACATTCAATGCCAGAAATTAGTGAATTTATATGCCCTAAGGTCTGAAGACAAGAACATATAAGCTAACAATATCATATCCAGCCAAGATAATTTTTATATAGAAACATTCTTAAACATAAAAGAATTTAAAATATACAATACCTATAAATCCTTCTTGAAAAACTGCTTGACTACAAACTACAGCAAACTGAGATGAATCGAGATGTTTCAGAAGTTCTCAGAAATGAAGAAGCTTAGGAAACTGAACATAAACTACAATCAGTGGGGGAAGTGAAGAGGGAATGATGTGTTAAAAGTATGACTGTCTCTTGCCAAAAGGCAAACTAAGGGTGTAAGCTGATAAATTTGTGGTGACACTCAGAGTTCCTCCTGACAGCTGCCCACTTATAGGATTTTCATGACAAGTACAAGAGAAATAAAGGATCAAGTCAATCTGGTGGACTCGGAAAAAGACATAGTATCTAAGCCCACAGGAAGCAATTCATGAGGAAGTGATGAACGGAGAGAGGAAGAGATTTGGGTGCTTAGAAATGTGCAGGGACAGTTGGAGTGGGGATAAAAGAGGGAACATGGTGAAAGAATATAAGATTATATAATATAGATCAATAGATATGAGTAGACAGAAATTGTTACATAAGATTTCAGAGAAGGACTAAGTTGAAGAGACAATAATGTTTGGCTGATACCATGCAGGTAGGTGGAGAGCTTATGGGTGCCTCTTTGGGATAAAAGGAGGTAAAAGCCCTTTGAGTCTGGCTTGTAAGTTAGTTCATCTGTGTGGCCGAGAAGCTGCCTGAGAGCAGACATTTGGATGTAAGATGCCATGCCATTGACCTTTGTTCATGTGCTACATTTATAAGTTTCTGCTCTTTACTTTCTCATTAAATAAGTGTTTCCTGAGAGCTCATTCTGTGCTAGACACTCTTCCCGGGCTTTAGACATAAGGTTATGATTTTAGATCTAGAATGTCCCCCCAAAAGCCCATGTGTTGGAAGCATGGTCCCTAATGCACAAAGGGTCAGGGGAGACTTTAAGGCAATGATTATTAGATCAGGAAGGCTCTGATATCATCAGTGGATTAATCTATTCATTGTTGGATGGGTTATTGAGAGGTGAGAAGCAGGTCACTGAGGGCCATTCTGTCTATATCCCCCTATCCCATTCCCCTCTGTCCTCCCAGGCTGGCATAAGCTGAGCAGTTTTCCTCTGTCATGCTATTCCACCATGATGTTCTGCTTCACCCCAAGTCAAAAGCAATGGATCTGAATCCTCTGAAACTGGGAGCCAAAATAAATCTTCCCTCTGCTAAGTTGTTCTTGTCAGATATTTTGGTCACAGCAACAGAAAACTGACCAACACAGATGGATATGCATTTACTCTCAATAGCTGCACTCAACCTATTTTAGAGATGAGCAAACTGAGGCACCAGAAGGTTGAGAAATTCAACCAAGACCACTACACTGGCAAGTAATGGGACCAGGATTCAAACACAGAGAATCTAGCTCTAAAGCGATCCAGTGTGGCTACCCTGCTTCTTCAATCTTGTCCCATCCTTTATATTATTTTAAAATGAGGCATGATCCGCATTTTCATATGAGCTACACTTTGTCATTCATTCAGCAACATTAACTGACTGCCAGGCACTGTTCTGCAGACTTGGGGTTCATGGCAGACACTGCAAATGAGCTACACCCATGCAGCTTCTCTTTTGTCTGCTAATTAAGGAGGTCTTCCCTGTAGTAGCTGGCAGGGCAAGTCTCCCCTCTGCCCTCTTTCTTTTCAAAATTGCCCTTGCTGTTTTTGCTTGTTTATCCATTCTGATGAATTTTAGAATACTTCTGTATGTTCTCTACAATCCTGTTGCAGTTTTAATTGGCAGTCTATCATATCTAGAAATGAATTTGGAGAAAATTCATAGTGCTTGTTTCTGAAGAGCAAAGTATTTCATTCCATTTAATCTGAGTTTATTGTGTTTGTTGTTCACTAGTGCTCAATAGGAAGCTGGGTTGTTTTTTTCCACTTTCTTATTTTGGTTCTGAACATTGCATTTGCTTTTTACTTTTAGAGCTATTTTATGTTTTTGTTTGTTTGTTTCTGTTATAAAGAATAAATTTCCCCAATCAAATTTTCTACCCATTTAATGTCAGTCCATACTAGAATTATTGGTTTTTACATATAAATTTTGTAACCACTGATCATGCTGGATTCTTTTATGGTTTCTGGCAGTTGTGAGTATATACTTTTGTGTTTTCTAAATATATAATCATGACAGTGTTTTGCTCAAGGACAGAAAAGAATGTGTGATGGAGGCAGGATTCAAATTCATATCTTCTGATCCAAGATACTATTTCATCTTTGTTCAGTCACTAATACACACAGAGCTCCTGAATTTTCCAAATGAAAAGTCTCCTTTTGTATGCTAGTGAGATGATTGTGGGTAGGGCTCCTAGGTGGCCTCATGGTGGGGGCTGGTTGCTCTGTGATTAGAGGGTGGAAATTTTAGCTCCCCACCCAAACTTCTTCTCTTCTATATACTGCTGGACTGCAAATTATACACACACACACACACACACACACACACACACACACACACACACACATCTCCATAATGTATGATTTAGTTTAAGAGACACTGGACCTGGATATCTCCCTAAAAACATCTGTTCTTCCTTGCTGCTTGTCATAGCATCTAAAATATTTGAACACTATGGAATCATTCCCCTGAGTAGAGGAAAGAGTTTAGTCCTCAAAATCAATTGTATTAAAGTTCACATACTGCAAGGAATATTATAAGGCATCTGTCCCCAAAGTGGGTCATTCCTTTCCAGAACCTAAGATTCACTGCTCTCACGTATGAAGCCCTCAATGCACCAATGTATAAATGTATTTGTTTGACTGAACTGAATCGAAATACATAGAAAATGACCCCATACAATATTAATAGGTATTATTTGAAACAAGTCTCTGTAACCAAATGCATTTAAACATTTGTTAGGTGAGACACTGATTCATAAGTCAATTTAGGGTGGAAGTCTCTGAGGATTTGTAAATCACAGGTATCTCGTGTGATTCTCATTAACAGGATCCACTCAGAATTTTCAAACTTGGTTTGCCTTGGAGCCTTTTCATTTCCCTTAGAGCATTTTAGGACTTTGAACTGACTGCTGAAAAGGGTCATAAGTTAACAGATATCAATGGTCATTAGCTAACATAGAGCTAGGAGGAAAGGCCTGTGGGGTATGGCAGAGGGTAAAAAGCTAAGCAGAGAGGGCTGAAGGAAGGAGAAGCAGGGAGATTCTACACAAAGCTTGCCTCCCTCTCAGCTCTGGCCCCAAGGTGTAATCTTGCAAAGCCAGAGACAATGATATATGGTTACTAATTTGGCATCATTTCCCAAATGCTTTGACTACTTCATCTTTAATAACGTTTGGAGACCAGTCAATGTAGCAAGTCCATCTTCAGATCATGGGTCTGTGTGGAGCAACTCTGCACTGAAAATTGTGGCCTGCTTCTGGAAATCCTAGGGCCAAGCTGGCTGCCACATATAGAACCGAGAGTACAACTCTTCTTTGTGATACTTTTACCCCAGCTTTCTAATTTTAACTCCCATATTTCAAACTTTGCCCTGGTCCCCCATCTATTTTGCTTATCTTTTATTTCTGTTTTTTTCCCCACCACTATAAATTCTTTGTTAGATGGAAGTAACATTGCATTGAAATTTTCTATTTTTATCTCTATTCTGTCACACAGAACACTTTTGGTACCAGATTATGGTTTTGCCACCCACATGGACCAGTTCTCTGACATCAGCTAGGTGTCCTACAATTTAACACCATTCTGATAAATCTACTTGGAGAGAGCATCAGATCCCACAGGTTGCCAATCTCAAGTCCCTATTGTCACCTATGCTTCTGACTTATCAGACTATAAATCAGAAGTTCCCTTGATGCCATCCTGGACTCAATAATTTGCTGGAATTGCTCATAGAACTCAAGTAAATAGTTTACCTATTAGATGATCAGTTTATTATAAAAAGATATAATTTCAGAACAACCAGATGGAAGAGAAACATAAGGCAAAGTATGGGGAAGGGACTCTGTACCTCCATGCCCTCTCAAGGCATACCACCCTCTGACACCTCTGTGGTTCAATACCCCAGAAGTTCACTAAATCCTGTCCTTTGGGGTTATCTGGGAGGCTTCATTCATTGGCATAACTGATCAAATCATTGACAATTAATGATCAACTCAACCTCCAGTCACTCTCTCCTTCTTGGAGGTGGTAGGAAGAGGGGTTTGGGTGGAGAGCTAAAATTTCCACCCTCTAATCACAGAGCAACCAGCCCCCACCCTGAGGCCACCTAGGAGCCCTACCCACCACTCATCTCACTAGTATACAAAAGGACACTTTTCCTTTGGGAAATTCAGGAGCTCTGTGTGTACTAGTGACTGGACAAAGATGAAATACATATTTCTTTTATAAATTACAATGTCATAGACATAAACCATAAATAATGTTGGCAGATATTCTAAGAGGTACTGTGACAGGGACTTGAAGGAGCTGGCTTTGCTCAAAGCACTAACTCTTTTCTTAGGCCAGCAGGTGCCCAATGGGTAACTGAAAGCAGGATACAGCCTGGTGTCTCTGCCTTTGCTCTATTTGTCTTCAGGTTCCTGCTAAGCTCTGCATGTAGGGTGGTCATCATTTAAGAAGTGTTTGTCTCAAAACTGGTACTACAAGGTTTATTGGCCCTAAATTTACATAACCTATCTTCCTTCAAGACTAAGGTAAATTTGCAGCATTCTGTTTCTGACCCCTATAGAGGTGCATAGAAGTCTCCAGTTGTCCTACACCTTCTAGGAAAAGCAGGAGCAATAATCTTGCAGGAATGGAACTGCCCCCTTCCAGGATCACAGGAGGATAAATAAATAAATATCTGCATTCTGCGAAGCCCTCTGACAGAGATTTATCCATGGCTACCAGAGCTGAAATAAGGATTGACCAGACCATAGTTTGAACAGACTGCTTAATTATGCATACCACTGGCTCCCCTGCCCCAATTTTCCCAGTGTTTAAAACTGCAGCTGATGTTAGCATCTCAAAGGCAGGGCTGAGAAAGTGAATCTCATGTTACCTTCCCAACCTGGCCATGTTGATGAAAGTTTCCTTTCCTGCTTTTCACTTTTGCCTTTTCTGCTTGGTTTTTGAGATGAGTGGCTGCACCTGGTTTGTTGGGAGCACAGAGGCCTCTGGCTGAGGGATAATTTCTACCTGTTTGAGCCCCTAATATAAGAAGAGACAAGTATTTAAGGAGACACTCAGAAAGTGGACTGAGAGGGTCTGTAATGGAACACACACATGATGAATAGGGAATGTCTATACCATCCAGAATGCAGGTTGCTTCACTTCAAGACAATTCAATAGTTAATCTAATTTCAAATGCCTAGTAACTACAAGCATTTTTGTCTGGATGGGAAATGCATCTGGAACTCCTTTCAGTCAAAAGTTCCTCCCCTTTAAATGATTTTCCTTGGGACATATTGAAATGTCACACAGATGGCAAGCAGGAAACCAACCAAATTTGGGGGTGACAAAGGAAACTCTGGAATAAAAATGTACCTCAGATATTTCACCATGATCTGACACAATTTAGTAACTGCTTGCACACAGGTAAGTACATTAGTGCTTTAATATACACCATGATAGTAAATGACATTTGTGAGCTATATCCAGCTCAGCTCTTGTTTTTGTATGGCCAAGAGCTAAAACTGAGTGTGGTTTGTTTTTGTTTTGTTTTGTTTTGTTTGGATAATTGGGAATTGAACCCAAGGGCACACCACCACTGAGCTATATCCCCCGTCCTTTTATTTATTTATTTATTTTTTGAGACAGGGTCTAGCTAAATAGCCCAAGCTGTCCTCAAATTTGCCATTCTCCTGCCTCAGTTTCTCTAGTAGTTAAGAATACAGGCATGCACCACCTTTCAAACTTCTAAAAATGCTTTTTACATAATTAAATGTTTGGGGTGAGGATCAAAAGAATAGCATTTTCTGAAATGTAAAATTTATACAAAATAGAAATGTTAGTGCTCACAAATAAAGTTTTATTGGAACATAGACACACCTGTCTGTATTCTTTATGGCTGCCAAATTTGGGGGTGACAAATCTGGATTGGTTGCAACAGGAATCATGACAACCCTCAATCCTAATTCTGGTCCTTTATGGAAAAAAGTTGTTGACCCCCAAGATCATCATTACTTAGACTGCTCAGAAGCCAGTAGGATAGTTGGGTGGGTGGTCTCTCCAACTGAATAGATGAAGGAAGAGGCTGAGAGTAAGACCACATTGTTTGACAGTGCTTTACTAGAAAACAAATGCAAATTTCCTGACTTCATTTGGAGCCTCTTTCCATTGCAGTCAACATGCATTTTAGCCATTTTTGCCCTAAGTGTTTTTACAATTATTATTTGAATTTTTGTCTTATATTATTGTTTAATGCAAAGGGTAAAATTCTGGTCTCTTCTGCTAAGGCAGTCAAATACCTGGCCTAAAAATACTTGAGGAATCTGAAGTGAAGTCAGGTTGACTCCAAAATCTACACTCAGAATTTGCTGCCCAGCAAGCTCTCTTGCTATTGATGCTGTGAGCTCTGAATAGAGGATAACAGTAAAATCATCAACCATGAAATAAGAGGAAATGTCCAATTCCTTCCAGGGGGCAGGTGTACTAAACAGTCGCCACCTCCTTCTTTATTCTGTCACTTCTAGTAAGAAAATAGGATTGAGCGCCTTGGTTGGCATTTTTTTTTAATCTTTGGATTAAAAACTATCTAAATAAAGATTTCCATGTGGGTTGCAGTTCACATCTTCCCCCACATTTTCAAACATTCTTTCTCCCCTTGGAAAGCAGCTCAGCAGAGTGCCACTGAAGGGAGGTGAAGGACGCTGCAGGAGGGGGAGGAGGGAACACTACTGAGAGAAAAATAAAACACCATGCAAAAAATAAACAGAATTGAGCCCATTGGCATTGTGAATTGATTTCTTTTCATCTTTTTTTAGTTGTTGATAGATATTGTATTTTATTTATTTTTATGTGGTGCTGAGGATCGAACCCAGTACCTCACACATGCTAGGAAAGCGCTCTACCACCAGCCACAACCCCAACCCCATGAATTGATTTTTTTAAATCACCAATTAAATAAAGCTCTCTAGAAGATTTTCTTGGGTTTCAGCTACTATAAGAGCCAAGAAATACTAAAATAAACCAATCTCTAGGCAAGTCTGCCAGGTAAATTCACAAGGCTTTAAAAACAAGAAAGCTACATTATTTTGCCTGTCCCCTCATTTCCTCCATGTTTCAGCAGTATAGATAATGACATTTTGAAGGATTCTTGGATTGGTAAGCCTGCTAGAACTCTGTATGTATATTTTACAGATGCTATTTTTTTCTAATCAATAAAATAAAATTCTTTCCTGTTTCTATTTAATTTTTGGTCAAGCCTTTCATTGTTATTGGGCAGTATTTTCTGTAGATGTTTTTCATTAAAGAAGCAGCAGAAGCAAGCTTCCAAATTATCCAAAAGAAGAGTGAAGGTAAATAAATTCTGTGCCAATATTGCCAGAATACTCTCTTAAGAAAAAAAGGCACAAATTCTGTTCCATTTTATCACCAAATGTTAAATTTATTCATGTACAGTAAACAACACAAAGTCATTTGCTTTCTTTTCAACTGAGAAAACCAACCCCCGAATTAATCGAGGCTTAACCCATCACAGCAGATATAGATCATTTAACATTTCCTGTTCAAAGTATGTTCATTATGTCCCTGCTGATCGGTTCCAAGGCTGTTGCTATGCATGAAACGATCGACTATATAAAGCAACAAGCAGTGAGGAAATGCTACTTGTGCTGCAAGCAAAATCGGTCTTCAAATTGTTTTCAATTTCATCTCAATTGATTTATGGCTTTCCTGATTGACCTGTTTCACTAGGCCATTAATAATAGTAGCTCATGTTTGTATGGTGCATTCTGGTCCCAATCTACTTCCACTGTAATCCTTCATTTGATCCACACAGAATCCTATAAAATCAAAGAGCATATTGTTTCCATGTTTTACTAAGAAATCCAGGCTTTGTCGGAGAGGCAGAGCATCTTGCTCAGGTTTGCATTGGTGATAAAGTAACTGAACAAGAAAATATGCTCTTCTAACCCAGAACCCTTTCAGCTAAAACTTCTGACTTAGCAATGTTTAACAGTTATCATCTGTGACATGGCAGAATGAGCAGGAAGAAGAATGGCACAATAGGATAGTTTAAGAATAGTTTGGCAGAAGAAATAACTTTTCAGTCACACAAGTAGTAGTAGTGCTACTTACCTCTTAGATTTGCTGGGAGAATTTAATGTGTAGTGTTTACGATAGTGCCTTGAAACTAGTATGAATCCTTTACAGTCATGCCTATCATGGCATGGATTGCACTGTATTGAAAATGAATTGTGTTGTTTTCAATTGCTATTTCAAATAGGGAATGCTTATATAAGGAAGAAAACTCTACTAGACCCCAGGGTTTATAGAAAGTGCTCCCACCCTACCTTCCAACACCCAATTTCCACTCCATAGACATCCACTATTTTTCTCCATTTGTGAAGTATCTTTTTGTGTCAAGTATTTTGTTTCCAAACATCCTCTTCTTTTGCAAAATGTTGGCTATAACTCTTTTTTGCTTTAAATTTAAATCTGTGTTTTTGAATAGGTCTTATTATAAGAGCTGAAGCATAATATAAACATTATTCAGCATCATGGGATTTTTTTAACATAACAATAGGAAAGGTGTAATTTATTATTTTAACTGGGATAACTTTAAGGTGAAAAATGCTGAAATTAGCAGTTATGCCAGGACCACAAGTATAACCCATGACTGTCCAATACAAACCAAGATAGCTACCTTGCTTAATCATCTTAGACATTATTCCATACCAGCACATAAAGTGTGCCTTCATTTAAAAAAAAAAAAAAAAACTGTACTATTAGGTAATACTTGATACATACAAAAGAGCTGCAATGTATATGTGAGTTTAAAGCATAGAAACCTAAGCTTTTTTTTTTCCTTTTTGTTGTGCTGGGGATTGAAACGGGGCCCTTAGCACATGCGAGGCAAGCACTCTGACCACTGAGATATACTCCCAATTCTCTGAAGCTGAAAACTAAATCACTCTACTTAAGAGCCTGAATGTTACTTCTATATTAAAGTTACCTGTATGCTCCTGCCTACTTCTATTCCTTTCATCTCTTTTATACATTAACAGCCACCTGAACTTTGTGTATTATTAATATAACACATAATACATTTATGTATCATTGTTTTGTTAAAAAATAGTTTATCACATAGGTACATATACCAGCATCAAAGAGTATAAGATATGCAGGGTTATTTTCTTCTTAACATTTTCTCTTATAAGGTGTATGTGTATTGCTTTTGCATAGCTGTAGTTCATTGACTTTTAGTGATGGGTAATTTTGTAAGTGTTCCATGATTCACAAAATTTATATATTTACTCATGATGAGGTTTGGGTTGTTTCCGGTTCTTATTCCATTATAAACAATGATGCTGTGAACTTTCTTGTACATATTTCCAAGAGTGTGTGTATATCAGTTTCTCCAAATGACAGAAATAAAGTTGCTAGGTTTTAAGGTACACACATGTTCAGCTATGCCAAATTATCTATCAGCCAATGAGAGTATCCATAGCTCCACGAAAAAATAGCAGGCTCACAAAGATATAGGAAACAATGAATGTAGGGTAGGCAATCAGTGATGGCTACCATAGTATCCACCCCAGAAACCTCTTTTTCCCATTCAGAGATCACCTTCCACGCTTTCATCAGGGTAGCAATATCAAAAGTTTTCATCAGTTATTACATCCAGCAGGAATCCAAGTCCCCCAAGCTAATGTGAAGTCTTTCCTCCATCAGGTTCACTCCATTTGGCTGTGGTCCAGCCACTCATACTATAAAAATGAGCTTTCTGTCCCAAGTAAAGAATGGGTAGAATGATGAAGATTAAAACAAGATAAAACAAATAAAAAACAAAAATCAGTTTTCTATTTAGGAAGTAAGAAAATAGAAAACTATAGCAATCACTGGTCCATAAATTGTGGGTTAAATGCTTATGCTGAGAGCTGCCAAGGATGGCCTTAGGTGTTGAACAACCATGGCTTGTATTTATTAGGCCTAGGGTTTCTTTGGCAAATTGGTTTCCTCAAAAAATGTGCAGGCTGAAGTCAATTGACTCCATCTATGTGAAAAAGAGCCCCTTCACTAGCTGATCTCTCTGCTGTTACATCCAGACAGGTCCTACTTTATTGATGCTGTCTTGAATCAATTTGAAACAAGTCTTTAAATGATAACAAAATCAATCCCATCTTTCCTTAAAACTCAAATAAAACCTTTGTTTGATAGAGAACTCAGGAAAAGTTGCCTCAGTCTCTGCTCTTGCCCAAGCTGCCACATCCATGACTTCCGTTAAGAATAAAAAAGCAATTGTCTATTGCAACCCTTCATGCTCCAAATTATGGAATACCTAAGTCAACTCAGATTTCAGGATTATGGGTTTAAAGCAATTCTGTTGGCAAGTTTGTATTCTCTTTCCAAAAATAGCATTCTGTTTTATTCAGCTTTTTTTGCTGCTGAGAGTAAAAGACCCAACCAGAACAGTTGTAGAGGAGGAAACATTTATTTAAAGGCTCACAGTTTCAGAGGTCTTAGTTCATAGAAGGCTGGCTCCATTCTTTAGGTGAGGCAGAACATCCTGGCTTGAGGCAAGGCAGAATATCATGGCAGAAGAGTGTGACAGAGGGAAGCAGCTCACACAATGATCAGGCAGCAGAGAGAGAGAGGTCTCTACTTTCCAGATACAAATATATACCCCAAAGACCCACCCCCAATGAACCACTTCCTCCAGCCACACTCCACCTGCCTCCAGTTACCACCCAGTTAATCCCATCAGGGATTAATTTACTGATTAGGTTAAGGCTATACCCCTAATAGTTTCTCTTCCAAACCTTCTTGCATTGTCTCACACATGAACTTTTGGGGGACAACACATCAAAACCATAATACATACCAAACCCTTACAAATTAAACATGCCAGTGTTTGTGAACTTGTGTAGTTCCTGCTTTTTGAATCTCATTTAATCCTAACTTAACTTACTTATGACCATAGAATGTGATAGAAGTGATATTGCATTTTTTTCTGAGGCTTGAACCTTAGAAGGCTAGTAGCTCCCAGCTGAATCTTTTACATACTTGTCTGTGGAAGCCAACAACTGTGTAAAAAGCATGAGTAACCTGAGATATCATTCTGAAAGGAACCCTACTTTAGCCAGGAGGAGAAAATTTCCCAGTTATCCTAGCTAAATCACTAGGCATGAAAGGTAAGAAGCCCTCTTGGATCAGTCAGAACTTCAGCTCCATACATCATCTGACAAGAAATCATATGAGATCCTATGAGAAAATCAGCCAGCCAAAACCGCCCAACCCATAAGAACCATGATAGATAATAATTGCTGGTTTGAATCACTTAGCATTGGAGTGGCTTATTACAGAATAATGGATACTAAAATAATTCTTCATCTTTGCTTGTAGAATGGCCTGGTGAGAATGGCAATACACCCCAATGTCTGGATTACCCTACTATTTCTTCTAATACTGTAGCCCAGGGAACCATAAATTCTTATCTCTGTAAATGCCCCACTACAGTTAAGACAACAATTTTACCTAGTTCTACAGAAAAATCACCACCAGTTGCCCCAAATGCAACACAATCCTTTGGTCAAATCACTCATTCAAGTACAAGTTTAACCTTGTTACTTTTAGTACCCTCCTGTTGTATTCAAATTATGAATTAATTAGGGATTTCATTTGGATATATGTAACCAAATCCTAATTTAAAAGGTTTAGTGAAATGGGGAATTCTTTTTTTAATGTATCAAGAAGTCAAAGATGACCAGTGGGACAGAAGCAACTGTTACTGCCCCCAATTTCCATTGCCTTCTTTCTTCACGCTAACATTCATTATTTTTAGCTGAACACATGGCTATCTTGAAGCTAAGTATGATGTATGACTAATTTTGTCTGAGGGATGTAAATAGAAGTATCCTATGTGATTTCTGGAAAGTGTTTTTAAAGGAAACCGTTATGTCTTTCTTTTGTCCTTCTTTCTTGGTCATGAATTAAATGTGGATATAATGGCTGGATTATATGGTATACCAAGGAATCGGATGCCTAATGACAGAAGTTGCTATTCATCCCTAAATTAAATTTACATAAGAAAAAGTGAATTTCTGTATTGTCATACCACCTGTATTTTGAGATTTTATTGTTCTCACAACAGAAATTAATTCTAATATAATAGTTTAAGTCTGGTGCAACAATGGGCCAGGCTGCTTCTGTCTTTCTGGTCTACCACCCTTATCATGTGGCTCCCATCCTTTATGGCAACTTCATTATAGCAAGATGACTGTTAATCCTTCAGCTTTCATTAAAGGTAGAAAGAAACAGAAGGAAGAAATGAGAAGGAAGAAGCGATTCCTATTAGAAAAATAAAGCATTTTAGAATCCATAGAAGATTCCACTTATGTCATATTGGCCAAGTTTTGATATTTAGTTTAGTAGCTGGGCACACTGGCACCCCAAATAAAGTGAAAGTTCTATTAGTAAGATATAAAAAGAAATGGAGATCAAGGAGACAACCAGCAGGGTCTGCCACAACAGTGTGTCAGGAGTAGTGCTTATGTCAGGAGTAGGAAATACTGCGTTCTGAACTTGGCAGAAACTTCACATGGTATCCACTGCAGGTCTCTATCTAAGGTCCTAAGTGGAGATGCATGATTAAGATCCATTGACAAATATTTATTAAACTTAGCAGAGAGATAAGACTGAATATATCAATAAAGTAGTATAAGAGACCACAATTAAGATAGGAATCCTCTTAAGAGAGAACACCCATAATTCAAAGAATAATGGGCTGAAGATGAAACCTTGTGGAAAACTAGTGAAAAGAAACAAAGTATATAGAGAGAACTCTTAACCCATCATGAAAAACCAGTGAAGCAGCAGTAAAAAATGGTGAGAGTAGTTTATGAACTTATGAAAATTTCAAGTATTACAGATAATGTGAAATGCAGCAGGTGGCTGTACAACAATTGGGACTGAAAGGTGTTCTTAGTATTTAACAATTACCATGTGCTAGTTTTTAAGGATTTTAATAAGCAGAGATGTCAGAATCAGTGTCTGATGAATTGATGACTGCTATGATTTGGTTGTAGTTTGAATGCATTCCTCAGATGTTCACATGCTGAAAGCTTGGTTCCCAGAGTGGCAATCTTAAAGTGGTGGACCTTTTAAGAGATGGGGCCTAGTAGAAAGTGATTATGTCATTAGGGATGATGGCCTTAGAAGGGATGATGTACTATTTCCAAAAGCCTGGTTGGTTCCTGCAAGAGCAGCTTATTTTTAAGAGTAAGCTAGGTCCCTGAATCCTCGGGCTTCCTTTCTCACCATGTGACACCTTTGGCATGCAGTCATTTCCTATTTCACATCTATGAGATGTTGCGAGCAGCCAGGGGTTCCCACAAATAGAGAGGGCCCACCCAATCTTGGACTTTCAACTTCTAAAACTGTGAGCCAAATAAATGTCTTATTTATGAAGTATCTAGCTTTGGGCTTTTTAAAAAATAATAACAGAAAATAGAATGATAGAAGAACCAAAGGGAAAACAAGAAAGTAGATGTGAATGGACTATACTCTATCAGCCATTTCTACCCAATTTTAGCTTCTATATAAATTCATATCTTCTTATATACATAAAGAGCAAGTTTTAAGTACTTAGTAGAAAGGAAAAATAAATGGAAAACAAATATATTGCTTTGAGTAAATACTTTTCAGAACAATCTTCCTCTACTAAATTTGCACTGTATTGTGTTGTACTGTATGGAAGTTGCTTTGACTTATAGCTGCAGAGATCTCTGCCCTTACTGGTGTCAAAAGGGTAAGCATGGGTTAGTTTCTCTTTGTTAATACTAGAAGACAATTTCAAAGTCAAATACCTTTGATAAATTGGAGAATTTGAATATGTTTTAATATTTAGACTTTACACATTTAACCTCATCAGCAAATTATTTTTGCTCTTTAAATAATTCATAAACCAGATCCAAAAGACAAATATTCCAAGTGATATTGTGTCTAGAGGATATGAAAATTCTACCAAAGAGATTTGATTGTTAACTCATGGGGAAATCATGTTAAGCCAGTCAAGAAAAATATAGGGTAGAGCCAAAGGAAATAAAAGAACACAAAGAAGCTATATGCCAGGTATCTTAAATATATTATCTATTCATCAGTACCCTTGAGACTGAGGAAAAAAATAGGCTTAGAAGGGTCAGAGTTTATTCAGGAATTCATATATAGTAGGCAGCTGAGTCAGGTATGAATACAAGTTTAGTGTGTGTTTTCTACTATATGTCTATTTTCTAGAGTGAACACCTCAAAGAAAACAAGCTGGACAAAGGGGCTCTTAATAAATTGCTGAAGTTCCTATTTTATTTTTATAAAATTAAGCATTTATGTTTAGAGGAAAACTTTTAAATCATATGACCAAAATACGTCAGTAGGGAAGCATAATATTAACTTGTAACTTCAGTATGCATTATAATGGGGACACCTAAAAATTATATGTTTGTTTACAGTGAATATGATATAATAGATTTATTTCATCTGTTAAATAACTCAATATAATATTCACAGAGCCCAATTGGGTGATATACAGCCCAATTGGCTGCATAACAAACTGTATATATAGGAACAAAGGACTAGTGGAAGTTTTACAAGGCTTAAAATGTCAACTTTATTTAATTGGTAAGTATTTAAAATAATTAAAGCATTTGTACCACATCAATATATCAAGATCTCTTCTGAGAGCCACTCAAATCTTTTTTGTTCTTTTTCTTAGATCCAAGATTTCATATGTATACATGTATATTTATGTGTTTGACATTTCTCTGGAATTGAGAATTGCAGCTCCTATTGTGCTAGTTTTTGTCACTATGATCAAAAAACCTGACAAGAACAACTTGGAAGAAGAAAAGTTTACTTGGGCTCATGGTTTCAGAGGTATCAGTCCATAGTTGGTTGACTCCATAGCTCTGGGCCTGAAAGCTACAACACATCATGGCAGGAGGGCACAGCAGAGCAAAGCTGTGCATGCAGCTCATGTGGCCAGGAAGCAGAGAGAGGGGGTGAGGTGCTAGGAAAGAAATACAAACCCAAAGATGTGCCCCTGATGACCTACTTCCTCCAGCTAGCGCCCACCCCTGCCCCCGTCACAGTTACCACCCAGATAGTCCCTTCAAATTATCAATCCATTTGATGGATCAATCAGCTGATTAGGTTACAACTTTCATAATCTAATCATTTCACCCTGAACACTTCTACATTGCCTCACACATGAGTTTATTGGAGGACATCTCAAATCCAAAACATAACATCTAAAATACTCTTGAAAAAGGAAAAATAATATTTTAAAAGTGGCATGCAGAATAATAATATCTAATTATCACCTGAGTTGTCATATCCACAAATTTGTGTAGGAGTACCATCAGGAAGAATAGGCTTTTATAACATCAATTCCAAAAGTTATGCAATTTCCCATTTTTAAAATAATTTACAAACCACACTTCAAGTAAAAAAGAACACCAAAAAAACCCTGTATAATTTAAGGTATGCAAGTTGCTATAAAAAGTAAGCCTCAAATATAACACAGCTTAAACACAACACAAGTTACTATCTTATGTTAACAGTCCCTGGTGCTGCCAGGTTAGTGGTAGAGATTAGAACTGGATGAGAAAAGGCTGAGAGTCTTTCCATGAAGTCTTTTAGAAGTAATCAACTCCCATAATCCATCTGAGGTGAGAGGCTAGGATTGTTTTCTATTCCATATTTTTTATTGCTGCATTATAATTGTACATAGTGACGGGATTCATTATGACATAGCCATTCATGCCTATAATATGACAATATACATTGGCCACTTTTAATGATGCCAAACCAGGAAATTATTTGAAAGAACAGAAAACACTTAGATTAATCCAAATCTAGAGCTTTATATTATGGTATGACAAAAAGAAAAGAATGCAAGACATTTGAGAATTGTTTCAAGTGAATGATTCAAATACCAGGCCATGGGATCTACAGGCAAAAGAATAAAGTTAGAAAGGATCACATAGTTTGGAAAAAAAAATTAAATCAGATCTTATATGGCCAAACAGTAGGTGTATAAGGAACAGAAGTTGAGTGTACCCAACTTGTATCTAGAAAGCAAGATATAGGATATTAAGAAATGGGCAATATATAAAGATAACACATGACATGGAAATTCTATTCATAAGTAAATACCCAAGAGAAATTAAAGCATATGTTCATTTAGAAATTTGTATGTGAATATAATATCCGAAAGGTGGAAACAACCCAAATGTCTATCAAGGATGAGTTGGTAAACGAACAAGGTTAATCTATATGATGGAATATTAGTTGGCCATAAAATGAAATGGAGTACTTACACACTCTACAACATTCATGTATCAGCCTCAAAAAAACATTATGAAAAGTCAAAGAAACCAGTCTCAAAAGACCACATCCTACATGATTCCATTCATAGAAAGCTCAGAATAGGGAAATCTGTAGACACAGAAACTAGCTTAGCAGTTGCTTAGAGCTGAGCAGTAGGAAAATGTGGAGATGGAAATATGATAACTAAAGAATATGGGGTTATTTTTAAGGTGATAATAATGCTCCCAAACTGACTGTGGTGATGATTTACACAGACCTATAAATATACTAAAATTTACTGAATTTTAAAGTTAAAATAGGTGAATTTCTGGTCTGTGGATTATATCTTAATAAAGCCGTTTATAGAGAAAGAAATGAAAGCCAGGCATGGAGGTGCACACCTATAATCCCAGCAACTCAGGAGGATGAGGCAGTAGGATGACAAGTTCAAGATCAGCTTCAACAACTTAGAGAAACCCTCAGCAACTAAAAGAGACCCTGTCTCAAAATAAAAAAATAAAAAGGCAAGGACCAGAAATGTAGCTCAGTGGTAAAGCACCCCTGGGTTCAATCACCAATACCAAAAAAGGAAAAGAAAGGATAGTGACTTGGTTCATGATGAAGACATGGCAATGGGACAATAAATAGAATGGAAATGGAAACTAATATATTAAATAGGATGTCTACATGGACATTGATGTAGGATGACTGTGAGATTAGAGGTAGACATACTAAATCAGATGCCCAAGTCTTTGGTGAACACAGGGGGTCACAAGGATATAATCAGATAACACTGATATAGAGAAAGGATGGTGGCTAACTGAACTACAAGTAGGTGGTGATTGTTGTCTGTGTTAAAATTAAATATATGCATATAAACATATTATGACATATGTATATACTGCATATCTGTATATGTGTATTTTAGATAGATAATTAATAGATAAGATGGATGGATAGATATATGATTGATTGATTGATAAGAAGTACTAATAATGCCTAGTGCCCTGCACAGGACTTGGAGTATAATATTTACTCTTGAGAGACCTGTAAAATTTCAAGTGTCTGTGGTTCAAAGGAAGCATTTTATGAAGAAATTCAGGGTCTTTGGGGAGAGATTTTCTTTCCTTTCCTTAATATTTTTCTTTCTTTCTGAACAACAATAAAAGTTCCAGAAAGTTATTTTTAAAACTTAGCAGAGAGGAAAACCATACCAGTCTGTGTTAAAGTAGGGGAAGGAACATAATAAAGACAACAATTTAGAGAAGAAAGATCATTGAAGTAATTTATGTTTTAAATGGTGTCCAATGATAAGATGAATGACAGGAGTGAAGGGATCCATTGGCCTTGAAGTAGCTTGGAATTGTGGGATTAGCAGACTCATTAATGCTAGGTGTTTGCAGAACCACTGGGAGAGAGCTATGTTTCAGCAACTGGCTTGGACTTGAACTTCCAGTGAGGACACAAAACATATTTCTAGTACGTCTTCTTATTCATTCCACAGAAGTCACCACTCATCTGAGTTCCATTGTCATATAGAGTATTTTTGTGTATTCTAAACTTCTTATCAATGAAAGAATAAATCATATACTCCTTTGTATCTAATTCTTTTAGCTCAATGTTTTTGAAACTTATCCCTGTTATTATGTGTTATCAGCAGCTCATTTTTTATTGCTATTCTACTGCATGGATACATCATAGTTTATATATATATATATATATAAACTATTTTATACACACACACACACACACACACATATATAATATATATATATATATATATATATATATATATATATATATTCACACACACATAATATCTAAAGCTCAATAATAATGAGCTTTAAAAAGCTGACTTTTTATATACAAAATGTCTGTATATAAAGCCCTTTGTCAAAAGAATTAATTATGAATATTTTCTCCAAACATTGTTTAGTTAATTATTTTCTTAGTGTCTTTTGATTAGAAGATTTTTATTTTGATAAAGTCAAATTTGTGGTTTCTTTGTTCTTATTAAAAAAATCTTTGCCTACTGCAATTTCATAAAATATTTTCCTATGCTTAATCCTAGAAGCTTTATAATTTTAGCATTTATTTATAGGCTCATGATCCATTCCAGATTAATTTTTGAGCATAAAGTAAGATAAATGTTGAAGTGCTTTTTAAATTTGGATATACAGTTTCTCTGGTACCATTTGTCAAAAGACTTTTGTCAGTGAATTGCTTTGCTGCTTTGTTGAAATATTTGGTCACATAAATGTGAGTCTATTTCTGTATGCTATATTTTAATCTATTTGTCTTTTACTAATACCACACTATACTGAGTACTACAGCTTTATAATACATCTTGAAATTAAGCATCTTTAAGTTTATTCAAATATTTTCTGCCATTCTAGGTCTTTTGTATTTCAAAATATATTTTATTTATTTTTATCAATGCATTAAAACTATACATAATAGTGGGATTCATTATGTCACTTTCATACATGCACATAATATAATTCGATCAATATCATTCCCTTATTCCTTCCATTCCAAATACATTTTAGAAACCACTTGTCTATACTCTTGAAACTTTCACAGGGAATTTATAGCATTATTATATTGGATGCATACATACACTTATTTGTAAAATTTGGGGGGAAATGAACATCTTAACAGTCTTCCAACTATTAAATACAGTATTTATTTCTATTTACTTCAGTCTTGAAATTTCCCTTAGCCCTGTTAGAGAAATTTTCAGTATGGTGATATTGTGTATCTTTTGATAAATTAATTCCTTAAGATTTTATAGTTTTGATACTATTGGGTACAGTACTATTGAATTTTAAATGTCCAGTTGTTCATTGTGCAGGAATTTTGAAAGGATGCATTGGTGGAGCTAAGAAGTGCTGTGTCAGGAGTTGGGGATAGGAGTGAAGGCGGCTGGGAGAAGAGGACCCAATACTGAGCTGAAGGCTGCATGTCTGTGGATCAGAAAAATCGGCTATTACTTTCTGAGAAAAGATGTTGGATTAAGAAAAATAATGTTAGCCAAGCATGGTGGCGCACGCCTGTCATCCCAGCGGCATGGGATGAGATGGGAGGGTGGCAAGTTCAAAGCAGCCTCAGCCTTGGTGAGGCACTAAGCAACTCAGTGACACCCTGTTTCTAAATAAAATATGAAATAGGGCTGGGGATGTGGATCAGTGGTTGAGTGCCCCTGAGTTCAATCCCCAGTACACCCTCTCATGAAAAAAAAAGAAAAAAATGTTAGGCCTTTCCCACCCCTACTTCCCTTCATCTGTTTTTTGCCTGGTGTTGATTCTCAGGAATGGATCTTTTTGCAATTTAAAAAGAGCAATTCCTCTTGTAAGCAATGATGATTAAATTTAAATCCTTCTACAAAATGACACTTTAAAATCAAGAAAATATTAAGACATGACATGCCTAAGAACATTTTTTGTTTGTTTGTTTCTGTGTGTCAGACCAAGCGGAGCAGGTTGCTCCAAGTATCCAGGTAGCTCCATGGCCACCTGTGTTAAGGGTATTGGTAATGTTGAGGAGGCTTCGCCTTAGGGTAAAAAATTAGCAATCTGATTCTGACAGATGCCTTGTCCTATTTTGAGCATTTATTTGTGCTGTCACCTAATCCTCCCAGTGATTTAGCATGTCCTCTAGAAGAATGTTTTTTTTTTTTTTTTTAATTTGAAAACTCAATTCCATCCTTATTATAAACAACTGGAGCTGCATTAAATGCTTTGGCAGGCAGAAAAAGCATAGAGAATTTATGCTCCCCACTGTGATGAGTAATTTTTTCTAAATATAAATTGCTATGTTAAATCAATATGCTGAGTTTCCAACTATTGAGAACATGTATTCTATTAATTGATCATAAGCTTAAACTTTTTCCCAGAAAATTCTGATCGGCTTCTTTGAGAACTCTGCTCTCTACAATTTTAATGACCTTTTGCTATCCATTTTCTTTGGATAGCAGTGCATCCAACCTTCTAACTCTGGGTAAAAGAGCAGGCCTTAACATCAGGACACACAAAGGTTTATAATATAGCTATGTTTAAAGGAGGAATGAAAAAAAAAAAAAACATGAAGATAAAAAAGAATGAAGAAAGCAAAGTAAGATGTTCTCAGAGTGAAGAGAGATTTGTATGCTGTAAAATTCCACTATTAATTGGGGCCAAAATACCAAGTGTGACCATGCTGGTCAAGCAAAGACCTTTATAATCATAACACCTGATAATGTTATTATCTATATGCATGCTCCCTTGAAAATTAGTTCTGACTCTTGATGAACAAAACAATCACATTAGAATACATTTTGAAGTTCAGATTCCCAAACCAACATAGATCTATGAAATCAGATTCTAGCATGGGGGATCTGGAAAACTGTATATTTCTTTAAGTTCCTACACTAAATAAATAATATCTAAAATTATATAAAATTATAGATTAAAAAAAACTATTGTATTTAGTTATGAAGGCACCCACAAGGCAGAACTAAATACCGAATACTACTGAAATATAATTAACCACTACTGAAATAGTTAAAACTTAGTTCTTCCCTGGTATGATTCTATAGATAGAAGACATGTATGGCAAGAGACTTAACTTTTCATCTCCTAGTTCACTGTATAGCCTGAATTTTTGTTATCATATATACATAGTATATTTTAAATATACTTTTAAAACCAATACAATTAAAAATAAACCTCGTCAGGTGATTCTAAAGAAGAGGGAGAATTGGGAAAAACTACTCTAGGGTGCAGTTTTAGAGTCTAAATAAATCCAAAGACTTTACAAGTGGCCAACTGAACAACTAATTCACAGACTCCTTTAGGACTAATGTTTAGCTCATGGGAAGTATGGCCATATTGTTTAAACATCTAAATATTTTTCCTACCAATTGATAATATTTTCTCCCTGGACTCCTAGGACCCCCTGAATTTACTTAATTTTCAAAACCTAAAGAGTTAATCCCATAACAGGCACAGCAAGAGGTCTCCAAGACCCTGCCCAAGGCCAATAGGCCGATGTCTGTATGGATGGATGCTCAAAAATTTCAAAAGAACCTAACTGAGCAGAAGAAACCATATTTTCTCTGAAATATTGGTATCCAAAAGTGCAACAAAAGGACATACAGCAGTGTAGCCAGTTCTTTTCTTTGTGTTGATAGAAGACTGCATCTTTTTTTGGTCTATGAAGGACAGTGCCAAGGGTCTATATAACAAATTGCTACTGTTTAAATAATCAGGACCCTGCCAATGAATACAGTATCCTTTTACAATACTCAGCAAGAGCATTTGCCAGAGGGTCAGAGAGGATCCCAGGCAGATTTAAACATCCACGTTCCACAGCCTGCCCTGGCAGCCGGCTCCTCACTCCCACTCTATTGATCATGATGAGGAGTCTTGATTTCTATACGCTTTTATTTGACCTTGTAAGGTTAAGTTATAGAAAGACAAGCAGGATCACGCTAGCTCTGATTTTTTTTTTCCTTTTTAGTTACAAGACAACACCCCAAAAGGTTTTTTTTTTTTTCAGACAGTTGAAGTTAAAGTGAAGGAGAAAATTATTTTTTAAAGACTGATGGAGCTCTTGGAAAATCATTTTACTTTGGAAGAATTCCTATAGTCCAGTACAGCAGAGAGGATTATAGGGTATACCAGGTAACTTCAAGCATTTTATTTCAATTTATTTTCCTACTAATGTTGATTCACACACAGTGCATTGGTACAAATTATGTTTGTGAGGTTTTTCCAGCTAAACCATGAGTTCCTTATGATTTAAGAAGATGGCTTCCGTTTTCATATCCATTGCACCTATGGTAGAGCCTAGCACACAGTTGTTCAGCTAGAGTTTCTGACATGAAATAGAATGGGTTGGGAATATGAAGAGAAGGGATGATATTTAGGAAATCCTTTAAATTTAGTGCATTACAATAAATTTTTGCCTCTCTTCTTGATTCTCTAAATGGGGTAGTTATATCTATAATATTATTAATATCTGTAATAAAGTCCTATCAGAATGCACTAAGGATAATTTCACAGGAATATCTTTTGAAAAATGCCTTGAATCTTTTAGATGAAATGTGTTGGTAGGTAGAATGGCCTCCCTAAAGATTTCTATGCACTAATCACTAGAATTTGTAAAACAAAAATTACAAGGCAAAAGAACAGTACAGATGCAATTAATGTTTTAAGAAGACTATCCTGGATTATCTACATTGGACAAATCTAATCACATGAGGCTTTAAGAATAAAGGATTTGGGGAGGGGTGGGGGGATAGTAGAGGATAGGAAAGGCAGCAGAATACAACAGACACTAGTATGGCAATATGTAAATCAATGGATGTGTAACTGATGTGATTCTGCAATTTGTATATGGGGTAAAAATGGGAGTTCATAACCCACTTGAATCAAAGTGTGAAATATGATATATCAAGAACTATGTAATGTTTTGAACAACCAACAATAAAAAAAAATTTTTTAAAAAGAATAAAGGATTTTACTTGACCAAAGTTAGATTCAGAGAATGAGACGGACTTGACCCACCAGCAATGGAGGGGAGCACAGGAAAGCATCATGAAGGGATGTGGGTAGCCTCGGGGAGCAAAAGCCAGTCAAGTACAACCACCAAGAACCAAATAAAGCCCACAATCAGAACCAACTCCAATGGTTTCTCCCAAAGATCCTCCAGTAAGAAAATTGTTAACAACTTGATTTTAGCCCAGTGAGATGTGTGTCAAACTTTTCATCCTAACAAACTACGAGATAATAAATAGGTGCTATTTTATGGTATTAAAGTCTTAGTAACTCCTTAGAGCAGCAAGAGGAAATTAACACAACAATGAAGTGACTTTATAATTCTCACATGTCTAAACAATTTGAAACTTAAAAGTCTAATTGTCCTTAATATAATAAGTGAAAAGAAGTGGTTTGCTATATTTTTGCCTTCAGCTTTATTTAGAAAAATATATGGCTTGTTAATCCACTCATTCAATAAATATTTACTGAGAGTCTATATACATCAGGGACTGAGGAATGACCTGTGAATTTTGACATACCTTCAGTGTGTCCACCAGGCCACCACAATTCCACCTGGCTTACTTCCTACTTACTGGACACTCTCCAGTCTCCTTTGAAGGTTTCCCCCCTTCTTACTAGTCCCTTCAATGATGGGAGCCACAAGGCTCATTTCCACACTCATTTCTATTTCCACAATCTTGCTGATCTCCTCAAGTTTCACATCTTTAAATATAATTAATACATTCAGTACTTCCAAATTTGCATCTCCAACTCAGACCTCCCTCCTGAATTTCTGACTCATATAGCAAATTGCCTTTCCAGTATCTCTGCTTGTATGTTGATCAAAGATTAGAATCTCAAAACTGAATTCTTGATCTTTCTCCCACAAAAACTAGCTTGGCACACAGCTTTCGCTACCTCAGCTGATGACAACTCCAGCCTTTCAGTTCCCCAGCTTCAAAGCTTGAAAGATATCCTTGACATCTCTCTTTCTCTAGTACCTAATATCTTATCTGCAAATTCTGTTGACTCTATATACAAAAATTCTCCCATTTCACCATCTCCATCTGGTCAAGATCAGACTTCTCTCACATTTGGATGCACTAGCCTTGGAGATCTAATAGGTCTCCCTGCTTTGTCCTTGCTACTGTGTGGTCTGTCCTCAACATAGCAGCTGAAATGATCTTTCTGGAACTCAAATAAAAATTATTATTTCTCTATTCAAAACCTTTCAGTTGTATCCCATTTCACTCAGAGAAATAGTCAAAAGCCTCACATGCTCCCACCCGCCCCTGGAAGTTTGGTGAAGTATCCTAACCTCCTCTTCTGCACTGGTCATTCTGGTCCATATGCTGCAGCCACAGTAGTCCTCTTGCTTTGACTTAAACATCAGGCCTGCTGTCACCTTAGCATTGGCTGTTCCCTCTGCCTGAAGTGCTACCTCTAAGTATATACTGGTATAATTCCCTTCTCTCCTTCAAATCTTTGTTTAAACGCCATGGTGTTATGGTATAGAAATTAAGTGTCTGCAAAAGCTCATGGGTGAAATAATGCAAGAACATTCAGAGGTGAAACAATTGGATTATGAGAGCCTTAACCCAGTCAGTGGATTAATCCCTTGGTGGGATTAATTGAGTGGTGAATAAAGACAGGTAGGGTGTGGCTGGAGGAGGTGGGCATTGGGGGTGTGCCTTTGGGGTAAATATTGTGTATTTAAGGAGTGACATCTCTCTCTTTCTGCTTCTTGCTCACCCTGTGAGCTGCTTCTCTCCACCACACTCTTCTGCCATGTTGTTCTCCCTCATTTCAAGCCCCAAGGAATGGAGCCAGCCTTCTATGGGCTGAGACCTCTGGAATCATGAGTCCCCAGATAAACTTTTCCTCCTCTAAAATTGTTCATGTCAGGTCTTTTAGTCACCTCAGCCAAAAAAGGTAACTAAAATACATGGTATGTCTTCACTACCCACCTTATACCATACTGAATTCAGCCTGTTCCCACAAACTCTCCCTACTCCTCATTTATCATTTTTATCATATTTTACAAATTATTTATTTTTTATGTTATTGTTAACTCTTCATTTCAATCCTTCAGCATCTAAACCTTACAACTGCAAGGTCCTTTATCTATTTTGGCACTATTTAACTCTGACATATCCCAAACAGAGCCCAGCACATAGTGGGAATTAATAAATATCTGTTGAATAAATAAAATGTAGGTTCAAAAATCAATTGAGTTTGTTAGTAATAAGATTGGAGGAATCTCTGAGTGAAATATAGTGTGTAATGTTTTCTACACTTATTTGATCACAGAACTCATTTGTTATATCAAATTTATTAACATTTCATAAAACTTCCATTTCACAGTTTAAAAAATGCTACAGCAAATCATTTTTTAATTCCCTTCCATCTACAAAGGGTATAATTTCACCAGGAAAAAAAATTGCAATCTTACATTGCTAGCCATGGCCTATCAGTGTGATTTTCTAATTGAATCACTCTGTTTTGAAAGAGGTAAGGCCATCCAGGCAGTAGTTTGAGGATGAACCCTCACTGATCTCATATGCTGCTGTTTTCAATTCATTCTGCTTATGAAACCTGCAGCATTCCCATTAGTTACGAGTTTTCAGACCTGTTAGAGGTACTTTATATACAGAGTTACAAAAAATTGTGCTGTATATGTGAATAATGAGTATAATGCATTCCACTATTGACATGTATTTTAAAAATAAATAAAAAACAGTCTTATCCTTTAAAAAATAAAAAAAAAAATCTAAGCAGCAAAGGGATAATTAGAGCTTCATTAAGCAGGCCAAATCAATGTGGTCCAATGTGTCCACAGCAGATACAGCACTGTATCATGTATTATACTTCATACTACCGAGGAGCACTTTTTCACTTATTAAATTCTGACATGGTATACCAAAATCCTCTTCTAAACCTCAAATATTCAACAACCTCATCAATTTATAACACGGATTTTATGGTTGTATCTATTGCTGGAGATTTTTTTCTGACTAATTTATAGGACCATAGATTTGAAGAATAAATCTCTAATGTCTGCGGTAATACGAATCCTGATTAGTTAATGTTATCCTTGCCCTATAACATTTCTTAGAGACATGTAATTATTTCTCACATTTGAAAAAAAAAAAAAACAAAGAACTTCTCTTGATGCTGCTTCCTTCTCACTTTTTCTTTGATCCCATCTTCAGCAAAATACATTGAGATGGTTGCAATTCGTTAGATGCATACCTGGTTCTAGTGGAATCTTAACACGTAGATTATATGGTCATATGGCTTCTTTGTGGTCTATTATATGGTCTCAAGCTTCTGTGAGGAGTCTAGATAGTAAGTGAAAGGGGGATAAAAAGGAGCTTTAACCACTAGAGTCTGACCAGTTCATCTCAAAATATACCATGAAAGTATATTTTCTCTCTGTGCTTTCCTGTATATGATGTATTAGTCAGTTTTTCTTTGCTATAACAAAATATCAGGGGCAGGAGCTGGGGTGGTGGCTCAGTGGTACCGCATTTTTTGCCTAGCACTTGTGAGGGACTAGGTTCAGTCTTCAGTACCACATAAAAATAAAGAAATAAAAGTATTATGTCCATCTACAACTAAAACATATTCAAAAACAAATATCAGGAATGGAGTACTAAACAAAAACAAAAAGAAGTTGTTTTTTTTTGTTGTTGTTGTTGTTGTTTTTGGCTCATGGTTTGGGGGACTGAATGTCCAAACAGCATGATGTAGCCTCTGGTAAGGTCCCTGTGACAGAGAGCCAGAGAAAGAGACCACATCTCCAAACAGGAAGTCAAAGAGGAAGAAGGTGGGGCCAGGTTCTAGTCTTTGTAGTAATCCTCTCCAGAGAACTAAAGGAGAAATTCCTTAGTCCCTATGAAGGGTACATCCAAAGTGACCTAAGCATCTACCATTGGGCTCCATCAACTTCCAGTTCCAACACTCTGGGGATCACACTCCCGACACAAGAAACTTTATGGGAAAAAGCAAGAACCAAACCATAGCAATGTCTGATGAGGAGCTTGAGTCTACATATAAATGATCAATTTTAACTTGTTCTGCTTTTTCCTAAAACACTAATACATTCGTTTTTAAAGAAAATGTATTAATTTTCATGAATACAATAATATCTTTGTTTCTAGAAAGAAAGGAAAGAATATAATGGCCTCTTAATTTTGTTTATGAGGTTTCATATGTTTTTTAGTCACCATCTTATCATCACTGGCTTCATCTCACAGACTTAAAAATGAGTGTGGATACAAAATCTAACTTAATTTCATAACATTTATATCATATCTGTATTGTTCTGTGCCCTGGGAGGTTCTGAGTATACGAAGCACATTCAGAAGAATCACTGTTTACACACAAGCTAAGAATTCAGTCATGAAGACAAGATTATAAGCCAACAACTAGAATAAAACATGTGTTTTGGGAACATATGAGGGAATAATATGGAGTGGGAAAAAGGAAGAAAGAGTAGAGAATATTTCTGAACAAACAGGATCTGTTTGAACTCTGCCCAAAGCCTAAGTGGAGGTTTGGCAGAAAACACTGGTAGAAAGAATGGAATCTTCACTGAAAGCAATCATCAAGCAAACCAGGGAGACTTTCAAAGCCCATACGTGGCACATTAGGAAAATGGCAAGTGGTACTGTGAAGCTGAAACTCAGGACCAGGCTTCATCGTAGTGAAGAGAATTAATTAATTCAGTGCAAATGTAAGTTCACAGAGAAAGTTCTACTATGCCCAAAGTAGGAAAGTACTTCCTTCCTTTGCTTTAGAAAATAGTACATACATAATTACTTTAAACATTGGATTTAATAATTCCTTAGGAGAAATGTTTTTCAACTATGTATTTTTTTCTTTGTATGTGAAGAATAAATTTCACATGCATCTCCCCCTTTAATGTGTTTCAATAAGCTGAAAATAAACTTAGGGCAGCTCTGGGTTATCCAGAACATTGATGTTAATTGTAACTCTCTTCTATTTGGATTTGTTTCTGTAAAATCCATTTATAGCTTACTGCCTCAGCAGTCTTTGTGCAGGAAGAATTAATTTCTTTGAAAGGTTAGGGTTCAAAAGATTCAAAATGATTACTGCCTCACCTATTTTAGGGTATTCACACACACACACACACACACACACACACACACACACACACTTATACATACACCAAAAACCCATTTCATAAATTACAAGATTTACAAACTTTGTCAGTCACTGAAGGTTACTGTGGTATGTGAGATCATTTGAATTTTCTGATCTCACCAAGGACATTAAGAGCATTTTGTGAAGTCATTCAAATTATTGATAACCCAGAATGACTCTGAATTAATGTTCTGCTTCAAAATTCAACAAATGCAATATAATGTCACATGGCAGTGAATCTGCGATGTAAATCACCCTTTAATCAGTTTTGCTAAAAACAGAATCCAAGGGAAGAAACACCAGCTATTTATTTCATCGGCTTCTCAGGATTCTCACTCGTATGGAGCGCCCTCTAATGGTCTAATGGCCTTACTGCACCAATGAGTCAACAACCGGAAAGGAAGCTTCTGTTCTCTGCAGGTAGCAAACACTTTACTTGCTTTTCTGCCATCTTCAGAACATCAAGAGCTAGACACGTCCTGTTACTCTCCTCGTTTAGAAGATCAGAATACTGAGGAGTAGACAAATGGCCTGATTTCACCCAGCTGGAACATAGTGACATGAAGATTTAGACCTAGGGCTCCACAACTCTTAACCCTCATTCCAGTGTGACCTGAGCCATGACATCACTATGATGAATGATTTCAGCATGGATGAACCAATAACATAAGCATCAGGAATAAATAAAGCATATATTTCGTATGTAAAAATACAGCCTAATAGAGGCAGAGGTTTCTGGGAGATATGTAAATTACCGTCACAGTTTTTATGTGCCAACTGTTGTCTAGGCATTTTAATTCACATTCTCTCTTTAGTCCTCAAAATAGCCCACAAGGTGTGCATTGTGACCTTATTATTGAAATAGAAACCTGAAGGTAGAAAGTGAATGAATGTGTCCAAAGTTATGAGGCCAAAATTGAAAATCTTGAGATTTAATCCCAAATCCCACTGATTCCTAGGCCTATGCTCTTTCTGCCATAAATCGAGTGAACTGTTAATGGTAATGCTTTGTTCAGTATTCATTCTTCCCACTACTGTCCTCAAGTTGTTCACCATATTAAAGCATTTTAGAGCAACATGAAGGTCACTGTATAATATGGAAAACCCAAGAATATTTATAGGCAATATAATGCGCCCCCTGCCAAACTAGCCACCTCCAAATCCCCAGAACCTGTAAATATGATATCTTAAAAGGCAAAAGAGACTTTGAAAATGCAATTAAGTTAAGGATGTTGAAAGGGGGAGAGTGTTACGGATCAGATGGGACCAGTATAATCACAAAGGTACCCTATAACTCATTTGATCATAGACCTAAATGTAAGATCTAAAACTATATAATATCTAGATTCATATATAGTAGAAGACATTGTTGAACTTGAGTTATACAAAAATTTCTTAGATCCAACACCAAAACCATGATCCATAAAACAACACATTTTTGCATACTATACTTCAAAGAATTCCAAGATGATTTTGCTGAGGGAAAGATACGAGACAAAGAGGAGCTATACAATCTGTTTCCATTTTTCTAAAATTCTAGGAAGTATAAACTAATAGAAGGTAATAGAAAACAGACCATGGTTTACTGGGGATCAGGACGGAGATGAGGAAGGACATGGACTTGAATATCCTATTTATATACTAAGTTTGGTGGTGAACAAGACCGATTCGCCTTCATGGAAAGTCCTAGTTTTCATGGAATTTATATTCTGTGGGGAGAAAGCCACTAAAAAACAGACAAATAGGCAAAACAATTTCAAAACATTATTGTGCTATGAAATGATAAGAAAATGAAACAGTTTGCTGTCCTGAAGTAACAGGTGTAGGAGGGGATTTTAATCAAAATCCCAAACAAGTGGATTCCCATGGTAGAACATTCCAGATAAAATGAACAGCAAAGACATAGTCCCTATGACTAGAAAGTGTTTAGAAAGATGAAACAGTATCATCAGAGCAAAGGAAGGAAGAGAAAAGAGGCGGTTGTAATCACTAAGTTTTAGTATAATGTGCAAGTGTGTCCCAGCTGAGATTTGGGGAAATTCTAGTGAGGCCGACTTCCTATATTGATAGAGAATATGAGGTGAGATTTGGGGAACATGATCATTTCATTAGTAACGCAATGACTGAATTTCTTGGATATAGAGACTGGGGACTCTGGATTATTCAATACTGTATCTCCAGCACTTCACTCATAATAGGCTTTCAATTACTACTGATTAAAGAGCACATTTGAAAATCATCTCTGAAATAGATATTTTAATTTTATACCTTAATTTAAGGGCTCTATTTTTCAAGAATGTTATACTGGGTTTCTTCTTGGTGACAAACCTGTGCTGAGCACTAAAGACATAAAAATATGTCTGTCCTACTTTCTGGGATCTTAGAGAGTTTACTTAGTTTATTAGAGCTTACATGATAATTGTAGCTTCAAAAGATTTGTGCAATGACTAGAGATACCATTAGAACAATTATTCATGAAATTTAAAAAGTCATTCTAATGTAAGAAAGGCACTAGAGTGACTTACAGAATGGGAGGTGGGGGATCCCAATAGGTTTAATGCCCATGTCTCCTCTATTCCAGGGTTGAATTGGGCCACTATCTAACCATTTCCTACAGTATGGCCCACTCAACAGTTCTCACTGTTATACTCATGAATCAGTGCTCACTTCCAGCTGTAGATGGTCTGACAGCTGTCTGAAAAGCTGGGTGTTTAATGCAAGTCACTGCAGAATGTGATGACTTTATTTTAAAATAGATTTGGACATCTTTAAATGCTTTTACAAAATTTGGATGCAGCTGGTCTGACCAACCTTGTGGAGTCATTTTGAAATTTAACTTTTATCTATTTATGTCAGAAATTTAAGAACAAAATTATTTTTGTTGAAAATTAACTCAGGTTCTGAAAAGGTTGCTTGTATAAAGAATATCTTAAGATGATGAAATAAATAGCTTGAAAAGAAAGAAAAATGGAGACTTCAACCTATAAAGACTTGTACATATGATATTTTCTATTTAAAATATGCACTTAAATATTCTAGTCAATAAAAGATTATACCACATCTAAAAAACTTAAACATTTTTACAGATCTGAGGCAAAAGGATATAAACTGTCTAGAGGAAAATTTTACAAAATGGATCAAAATATAGATGCCATTCACTCTACAAATTCTACTGTTAGAGCAGTGTCCTAAAAACTTCTCAAATTTGTCCATCAGAAAAAATTTTGATGTAAATAAATGTGATTTCCCCACAAACCCATATACCCATACAGTGTCCTCACTCTCAAAGAAGCTGATGCCTTGAAATTTCTTGGAAATTCTAGTTTTCTATTTAAAATGTATGTACATTTTGCATTCTATTCAGTTACTGTGTTAATCAGCTTTCTATCACTGTAACATATACTTGAGAAATCCAGCTTAGAAAGAGAAAAGGTTTATTTTGGCTCACAGTTTTAGAGGTTCCAGTCCATGATCTATCGACCCCATTCTTTTGAGCCTGAGAAAGTACATCGTGCCAGAAGCACATGGCAGAGCAAAACTGCTCAGCTCATGCCTGGGACTTACAGAAAAAGAGAGAGAGATGGGGCTCCTGCAATTGCCTGCAAGGGAACACCCCCAATGACCTCTAGACCTCCCACTAGGCCCACCTACAGGCTCTACCACCTCCCAGGAGTAGACCTTTGCGGGGCACTTAGGATCCAAATTATAGCAATTACTAAACCATATAGTAAACAAATACAAAGTTATTTTGTGACTTCTGTGGAACAAGGACACCTGGGAAAATGTAGCCTCATTGATTCAGAGGGGTGCCAACAAGGATGGCAATGGTGGTATTTTTTAAAAGAGATCAGCCAAAACAGAAATTTGGTCGAATAAATGATCATATTTTTAAACACTACCTTATTTCTTTTTCATTAATTTTTAAATTTATATGTGACAGTGGGATGTATTACAATTCTTATTACACATATAGAGCACAATTTTTCATATCTCTGATTGTATACAGAGTATATTCACACCAATTTGTGTCTTCATACATGTACTTTAGATAATAATGTCCATCACATTCCACCATCATTTCTAACCAAAACTTTTGTGAGAATGTATATTAACAAAAATAATTTTTTTGAAATAATTAAAATATTAACTAAAAAATAGGTAGATGACATGGTATCTAAATCAAAAATTTGCTAAGTGAAATAAGCCAGGCATACCAACACAAATGAAGCATGATTTCACCTTTTTATGTGATCTTAAAGCTCAGAAATATAGAGTAGAATGGTGGTGACCAGAAGCCAGGATGGAGGGTAGATGGGAAAAGAGGAGATATGGTGAAAAGGCACAAAGTTTCAGTTAGACATGAGGATAGGTTCTGGTGATCTATAGCACATCATGGTATGACTTTAGTCAGCAATAATGTATATTTCAACATACCTAAGACAGTGAGTGGACTTTAAATCCTCTCACCACAATGAAAAGTATTTAAGGTAATGGATACTTTAGCCTAATTTGAACATTTCAGAATGTATACATTTATTAAAATATCACGTCATACTCCATAAATATAAGCAATTGTTATCTGTCAATTTAAAAAGAGATAAAGTTTTAAAACTAAAACAATGAAAAAGAAATGGTTCCATTTTAAATGGATAGATGAGAGATAGATAGATAGATAGATAGATATCTTCGTCAGAATGTCAATAGGAACAATGTCAAGGGAATCAAAATAGAAGTGTTGCAAAGTAATGAACCATACTATGTGTGAGGACGAACTTACATTGAGCAAACTAAGAACTGCTTATCCATAATCTATTTTCAAAATGTTCATTGATGATTTGTGTATTTTTTTTATTTGGGGGATAACACTACATATATGACTGCAAGGATACAAGTGTATATGTATATATAGATATAAGTGTATAAATGAATATGTAGATGTACATATATATGTATATATTGTGTATGTAAGTGTATATAGGGAGATATGTGTACATTTGTGCATATGTATGTATATAAGTGTGTATATATATGTGTACATACACATGTACTGCAAGGATATAAGAGCATATGCACACACAAACGACTACAAGGAAAAGTGTTTAATATTTTCTGTGTTCTGGAGCTATGCTCTTCTTATGACTTTTGGGCTATATTTCTTTATTGAGCAAATTTTATTGAGCAAAGTATTTAACCTTTCCCCTATCTCTACTCATATATTTTCTGACCATCAATTTTGTAAACTTGTGGTGTTCTGTTTTTTATTAAATTTCCTAAGTGTTTTATCTTCTTTCCTCTTAAAGAATCACCCCTTTGATTTTTTTTAAAATCAGTGTTACTTTATTTCTTAAAAAAAGGTGAGAAGGAAGTAGCATTTTTATTTTCTTATTAAGTGATTTCTGATTGTATTTTTGGTAGGTCTTCAGGCCTGTGCAATTTTTTTCTTTTTTTATTTTGTCTAAATGTCTTGAATTAAATACCTATTTCATGGGTGCCCATGCTTCTTGTTAAATAGTGAAATCATGTAACGTTGTAGATTTTCCTGTCAGTATAGCTTTGGATGCATTGAATAACTGATGTGCAGTGCTCTAATTTTAAATTTTCTAATAATAAATAATTTCAGAATTAATTTTCTATTTTACTCAAAGAGTCAGAAATAGAGAACAGAATTCTCATTTGCTCTGTTAACCAGTTCAAAACAGGCTACCTATTTGGTAGAACTCAGAGATAATTATTGAATTGGTTAATTAATTAGTCATTGAATGATTTCAATTTATTGCATATTTATAATTAGAATGTAATATTATTTTATTTTTATCATAAATATATCCTTGACAATTTTTTACTTTTTGGAATTCATTGCATGTTTTCATTTAGTATTTAGTGATGCTTAGAAATAAGGCATATTCTCTAACCACAGGAGAAATATTTGATACATTTATAAGTTTGTTGTCAGCAATTATTTTAGCATTCAGGTTTTTAAAAATTGGTTTCAAAACAGAATACACCATAAGGAAATGAACTTCTGTCATTTTATTTGGTTTTTCTTTATTGTGTTCTTTATCAATTTGAGGCTATGTAATTTATCATCTAAATGTATTTGATGGCTTATTATTTTCATTATGGATTATGACTTCTCTAAAATAAAGTTGTATTAGTATGCAATAAATATTGCCCCCAAATTTATCTTATTAATAGTTCCCAATTTATTCAGTTTCAAGTTCTCTGTCATTGAACTTTCTTTTTATGTTTTCTTTGTAGTATGCAGTTAGATATTTTTATTTAACTTAAAGATGTTTAACCCCATCTATCTTATATTGCCTGTATAATACATTTTCCATACTTTTAAATTATATTTGATGCTTTCTATTTTAACATTTGTCATAATTTAGAATTGTATCCTCCATTTTTAGCAAACTAGCAGTTATTATTTTTACACTTCAAAAATAATTCAAACTACCTTTCTCTCATTATTTCATCATCTGACTATAAATTATTGCATCACATTCTTTTCTTCTCGGAGTTCTTTAGAAGATGATCCCTTGTTTTCCAAATTTTCCCATTGCAGCAATGTTTGAAGGCAGCACATTTTATTTCTTTCTTAGTCATACATTTGTCCTAGACACTTGAAGAATTCTTTTCTTTATTTTTGGAACTTAACAGTTTTTGCCAAAGGGTATTTGTGTCTTTTCTTGATAAGTGTGCCTAGAATTTTATCTAAGTCTACCATTTTATCTTAGTCTAGTATTTTGAATTCCATGTGATTATATCTCATTGTGGAAGATTATCTGTTCTGTTCCCCTTATCCCAGAGTCTCCCACAGGAATGCTTACAATGTTGACATCGTAATGTCCCCTTCAACCAGATAAGTCTTAACATGTTATCATACTCAAGAGCACACATAGATCCCCTTCGTACCTATTAGCACACTTTTGATTGTTTTTTGTGACTATTCATTAAGTCCCTTATTAGAGTCAAATGCCATTATAGCTGAAATAATATGTTATGTGCTGGCAGAAGCTCTGAGTTCAATCCATTCCCACCTGTCTACTTTTTTAAAACATTTTTTTATTTTTTTTTATTTTTCTACTTAGTTATACAGGACAGTAGAATGCATTTTGACACATTGTACACAAATGGAGCACAACTTTTCATTCCTGTGGTTGTACATGATGCAGAATCACACCAGTAGTGTAATCATACATATACAGAGAGTTATAATGTCCATCTTATTCCATCATCCTTACCATCTCCTCCTCTCCCCTCACTCTCCCCTGCACAATCCAAGATCCTCCATTCTTCCTTTCCCCACCCCATTATGGATCAGCATGTGCTTATCACAGAAAACATTCATCCATTGGTTTTTTGGGGTTTGGCTTATTTCACTTAGCATGATATTCTCAAGCTCCATCCATTTACTTGCAAATGCCATAATTTCATTATTCTTTAAGGCTGAGTAATATTCCATTGTGTATATGTACCACATTTTATTTATCCATTCATCAGTTGAAGGGCATCTAGATTGGTTCCATAGTTTAGCTATTGTGAATTGAGCTGCTTTAAACATTGATGTAGCTGCATCACTGGAGTATGCTGGTTCTAAGTCCTTTGGGTATATACTGAGGAATGGGATAGCTGGGTCAAATGGTGGTTCCTTTCCAAGTTTTCTAAGGAATCTCTGTTCTGCTTTCCATATTGGCTGCATCAATCTGCAGTCCCACTAGCAAAGTATGAGTGTGCTTTCCCCCCACATCCTCACCAACACTTATCATTGTTTGTATTCTTAATAGCTGCCATTCTGAATGGAGTGAGATGAAATCTTAGAGTAGTTTTGATTTGCATTTCTCTAATTGCTAGAGATGATGAACATTTTTTTATATATTTGTTGATCAATTGTATTTCTTCTTCTGTGCTAAATTGTCTGTTCAGTTCCTTAGACCATTTATTGATTGGGTTATTTTGTTTTGTTTTTTTGTTTGGTGTTAAGTTTTTTTTGAGTTCCTTATATATCCTGGAGATTAGTGCTCTATCTGAGGTGTGTGTGGTAAAGATTTTCTCCCATTCTGTAGGCTCTCCCTTCACATTATTGATTATTTCCCTTGTTAAGAAGATTTTAATTTAAATTCATCCCATTTATTGATTCTTGATTTTACTTCTTGTGCTTTAGGACTTTTGTTAAGAAAGTCAGGTCCTAAGCTGACATAATGAAGATTGGGGCCTACTTTTTCTTCTATTAGGCACAGGGTCTCTGCTCTAGTGCCTAAGTCTTTGATCCACTTTGAGTTGATTTTTGTGCAGGGTGAGAGATAGAAGTTTAATTTCATTTTGTTACACATGGATTTCCGATTTTCCCACCACCTGTCTACTTTTTCTTTCACTTCCTGTGCTGTTGGTGCCTCCTCTGAGAAATTATTCCCAAAACCAATGTTAAGAAGCTTTTGCCCTATGTTTTCTTCTAAGTGTTTTACAGTTTCCAGTCTTAGTTCTAACTCTTTAACACAATTTATTTTTGCATATAGTGTAACATAGGGGTTCCCTTTCATTCTTTTGCAAATCACTACGTTGTTTCCCTAGCACAAATTGTTGAAAAGTCTATCCATTCCCCATGTCTAGTCTTTGAAATATTTCAAAGATCAGTTGACCTGTACACCTATATAGGTGGGTTTATTTAAAAATGTAGACACTGTGGATTGTAGCTACAGCCTTTGAAACCATATCATGGTCTACTGAAGGCAGGAGAGATTATTATCTATGTAAACTTTAACCCCAGTACCAAAATTTTGTATGTCTGCTTTGTTTATTTTTAATCAGCACATAGTAATAGTGCATATTTATGGGTCAAAGTATGACATTTCAATACACATGTTTACTTTTTTAAAATGTGATTTCTACCATGAGTTTGTGAGTCACAGGAATTTTGAAGATTTATTCGGAAAGGGTTGGGTTCAGGAGTTAATTGGTAGGAAAGCAGTATGTCAAGGCTACCAGAGAAATGGTGGCCCAAACCGCTCAAGGTCATGATCATCCTCAATTCATGTACTGCCTCATGTGCCATTTTCATTTTACATCTTTATCCGAGAGCCTTGATGTTAAAAATCTCAGGTATTCTTGCACATACATGTGAGTGTATAAGTGTACACAGACACACACTCGTGTGTGCACGCGCGTGCGTGCGCACACACACACACACACACACACACACCAGGTAACTCCAGAAGTTAATGCCAAGCAAAGGAGTTGGCTTGTTCACCAGTTTATTGGTGAGCACAAAAACTTGGAAAAAATGATAATTCTATTTAAAGGCACTTATGAATAATGGAATAAACATCAGTCTTAAATAAAAGTCTTAATTAGAGAAAGGACTTATAATTTTAAAAATAGGTCCAAAATAATCATAAGGATCAATGGCTCCCACCACTTTAATGTTCAATTAAATGCAATAAATATTTATTTCACATAAACACCATTAAACCAAACCACAAAATCTTAAAGGAAGTGGGGGTCTCACATGCAGATCTGCAGAGAAGAGCATTCCAGGTAGATGAGCCATGAGTTCAAAGATCCTAACATAGGAGCACATGTCAGTGGGGCGGTGTGGGGGGTGGGGGCATGTAAAATCAGGCCTTCTTTTAAGAGGGGAAAATGTAACTGCTTTTCTTCAATACTTTTAATTTTCCTAAATTAAACTGAACAATGAAACTTAACCTCCAGTTATTAGAAATATTTTTGAATCACATACATATTGAGTTAATTCTTCTCTAAGAAACTTAAGTATTTTGGAAGGGAAGGAATACTAACAGGGGACAAGAGCCCTGGCTTAGCTGATGTCTCTGATGTGCTCAACACAACAGTGGTAGCTCTCAGCATCTGCTGCTGTATGCTTCCAGTATGGTCCTCTCCCACAGCCACCTTGGAATTTAGGCCACAGGATTCAGAATTCTTGGAAGAGACTGTGACTTTGCTATTGGGAAGTTTGGTACAAATAAAAGACAGCTTCCAAGAAATCAATGTTGCTGAGCTCAATGGAGCATGGACATCCTGAGGCCATTCTGAATGACATTCATAGCAGATACATCAGCAAAGACACGTTTTCTTGAGAGCAACTCTTAGTAGGGTAGCTCTGTTGATAAAACACTCTCTCCGCACCTTGCCTTCCAAACATAGAGCATTAGGTTTCATATAATGCAGCTCATGTGTGCATGTGGTTATATATATAATTTTTATCTTCCCTTGAGATCCCCACAGGCACCTGGTGAGGCATATAAGCTCCTCTTTATTTTTACAGTATTTGGTCAGGGTTTCTGCATATAGTGGGGCAGGTTACCCACTACACAAGAAGAACAGAACAAAGAGAGAAAGGGCTAAGACCTATCCCCATATTCTGCTCACCAAGCCTAAAGGCTGAGGGGCTGCACCCACACAGCTATTTGCTCATAGGAACTCTGTGGGCTTGATATAGCCCAGCATCTGAGTTTAGGGATTAAACAACTGGCCCAAGATTCATCCAGGAATCAACCAATTATTTTTCTCTCCTAACCAAATTTTTCTCTGAATTAAATTTTCATTCTATTACAATACACTAAAACAGACTTCAGGGCATTGTCAACACAAGTCAGTTACCTTTGTTCTCATGACCTTTTGCTAGAGTTCAATTTCCATGGCCATTTCAATCTTTTTCTAGTTTTATTTTGGCTTTTTCTTTATTAGATACCCTACAGAGTTTACTAATCAGAAATTAACACAGATCCTCAGTTTTGCAGTTTAAATATGAGATGTCCCTCAAAAGCTCATGTGTGAGACAATACAAGAATGTTCAGAGAGGTGAAATGTTAGATTATGTGAGCTATAACTTAATTGGTGGATTAATTCACTTAAATGGGTTAACTGGGTGTATAGGTACTGGATAGTAGGTCAGTGGCGGCATGTCTTTGGGGGTTTATATTTTGTCCCTGGTGAGCATAATGTGCTCAGGCGCTCTCTCTCTCTCTCTCTCTCTCTCTCTCTCTCTCTCTCTCTCTCTCTCTCTCTCTCTCTCTCTCTCTCTCCCCTTCCTGGCTTTCATGTCCTGAGCTGCTTTCCTCTGTCTCACCTTTCTGCAGTGATGTTCTGCCTTATCTCAGTCCCAGAACTACAGAGACCACAACCATGGACTGAAGCCTCTGACACTGTGAGCTAAACCAGACCTCCTCCTCTACGTTGTTCTTGTCAGGTGTATTAGTCACAGTGACACAAAGTTAACTAAAACACTCAGTACAGCAAAGGGCTACATAAACAATGGGACTGACTTAAGCTATATAAATGTCGGAATATCAATTACAGAAATAGATGGAAAGAATACTAGATACTATCACAATTTTATTAAAAATGAGGTTTCCAGATTGTTTATTTGACATGTAAGATTTGGCCTCAGATATTATATCAGATGTTTATATCCTTCGATTTCCATGATCACTGAGATGGTATTTTTGGTTTGAGATTTGCAAATCTCCTTCAAGGATGTCCAAGGGGTGAAGAGTTGAATAGAAATGTTATGAAACTCTTGACATTTGTGCTCCCCTTTATTTTACAAGTAATCCTCAAAACCCTGGCAGCCTCCTTTCTCCTCAGCCTGCATTAGATGTCTCCCTCCACGCTCTGAAGGTCCCTCTTAGACGGCCCACATCATGCTGCTGGCTTTGATCATTTGTTTACTTTTCTGTCTCTTTCAACTAAATAATAACCTCTGGAGAACTGAGACCTTGTCTCCTCTATTTTTGCATTCCAAGCTCTAAACACATGATAAGGTGGTCCAAATGATTGTGTGAATGGAAGAGAAGATTATGTTAAGTCTGTTTCTCCAGATCTAAATCCATGAATGAAGTGTTTTCTTAAACTTTCTGACACAGAAATCTATAGATTTTTATCAGATACCCAAATAGACAAAAATTTAGAAGATATCCAGGTATACAACCAGAGACACTGCTTGAGACAGCTTATAGCTTGCTTTGGGTCTACAAAGAGAGCTTGTTCATCACTGTACAATGGAACAAGCAATCAAAGTCTGAATACAATGAGAAAATGAGGGTAATTTCATGTATAAGAACTATCAAACATTTATAATCATGTCCCCACTCTAGTCAATTTGAAAAGAAGTATAGATTTCTGTCTCCTCCTTCATTCCCTCTCGTTACCATCTTCTCTTCTAAGATTCCCAAGCATCAGATCCCCATTGATAAAAACAATGAAATTTAACTAAAGTCCTTTCTAACCCTAACTTTCCAGGAATCATAGGAACTTTTGCAGTCAGTTTCTGATGCTTCTGCCAATGCTCCAGAAGGGGGCAGCATTTCTTCACAGTAGAGAAACCAAGAAAAAGACTTCTTTCACTAGGCTTCAAAACAGTAAAAGTTGGGAAGTTGGATGAAAGAGACATTTGAACACTTTCTTGAATTTGGTGTGAGTACATGGGATATAAAGAAAAGGAAAATGTGTGGAAATCCTGGCATCCACTCTGCCATGTAGGCATTTAGTGAGGAAATACATTTAGAGAGGCATTCCATGAGGGAGAGAGGTTCAAGTCCCTCACCACTAAATCCCTAATGGTGGACACAGTTTCTGGCGGGTACTAGGTGCTCAATAAATTAATGACTGACAAATAATAGAAGTGTAATGGGTTTCCAGGACTAACAACAGGAGAGTCCTGGAAATGGGTAAATCTATCTTTGGAGATTCTTTCTTTAAACCCTCCTCTTGAGCTCATCACTGCTTTCTTGACCCTAACCCAGCTCTGAACTACTGCAGCTCTCCTTACCCCCATGCTTTTCTTCTTCACAGTTATGGATTCAACCATCCATTTACTTAACAATAATACATTGAACCCGGATAAACACCAGATTCTGCTCAGATTCTTCCATCCTAGACAAAATACACACTAATTAACCTTCTGCCTTAAAATATAATATTTTCTAAGATAATTGTATTAGGGATCAGTGCTAGGGCTAGGAGTGATCTGAATTTTAATATGGGCCAGGGACACACTTTATATATAGAGAACCAAACAATGGGTCTCTACTACTGGACACATCAGGTAGTTTAGGCAATCTTTGGAACGAAAGGACATATCTGTTCAGCTCCCCAGGAACCCCTGACCTATGTGAGCTTCCTCAAGGGTAACGTTGATTGCTTTGTTCAAAAACTGAGCAAATCAGAGAGGAAAAGAAGCTTTAGAGATCGCTACTGCATTTGCTTTGTCTTGTATGTGCAGAATGAGGCATAGAGAGACTGCTGCTTTTCCAAGGCACACTGATGGCCATTTCACAGGATCCAGGTCCAGTTTTCTCCAGAGGTCACTACTCTTAATATCATCCCCACCCACTCACTCCATTCACTGTTCATTACTGTTTTTATTAAAAGGATTTGTTTTTAAAATAGCTTTAGGCTCATTGTATTTATTTACAGTAGTTCCTTCATGGATCATGTCTTTGGTGTTATACCTACAAACCCATCACTTAACCAAGATCATTTAGATTTTTCTCCTATACTATTTTAGAGGGGTTTTATAGTCTTGTATTTAACATTTATGTCTAATGTATATCTAAGATCAATTTTGAGTTAATTTTGTAAAGAACATAAGGTTTGGGACCAGATGCCCTTCTTTTTAGTTTGTTTTTTAAACATGTGGCTGTCTGGTTGTTCCAGCACCATTTTTCAACAACAACAAAACAAAACAAACAAACACACAAATAAAAAAAACTTTCCTCTATTTTATTGCCTTTTGCTCCCTTGTTATACACCAATTCACTATATTATTTGAGGTGGTCAGTTTTAAAGCCCTTTATTCTGTTTCATTGATCTACTTGCCTATTCTTTAGCCAGTAAGACTCTCCAGATTACTGTAGTTTTCACAAGTCTTAAATTTGGGTGATGTCAATAGTCCAACTTTATTTTTCTTTTTCAATATGGTGTTGGTTATTCTTGGTCTCTTTCCTCTCCATATAAATTTTACAATCAGATAGTCAATATCCACAAAATAACTTCCTGGGATTTGGATTGGAATTGCATTGAACCTACAAATTAAATTGGGAAGAATGGACACATTGAACCTTCTCATCAATGATCATGGAATATCTATTTAGTTCTTTTTCTGTTTCCTTCATCAGAATTTCAGTTTTCCAATTAAGTTCTCTATTTCTAGTTTGCTAAGAGTTTTCATCATGGGTAGATGTTGGATTTTGCCATGTGCTCTTTCTGCATTTGTTATGATTATGTGATTTCTTTGATGTGATGGATTACATTAGTTGATTTTCAAATGTTGGACCAGGCTTTCATACCCAGAATAAACTCCATTTGACTGAGGTGTGTGATTCTATATATTATTAAATTTGACTTTCTGATTTTTGTGTAGAGAGATTACTAGGCTTCTCAATGCATCTGTTTCTCTTTCTCCAAACCTAAAATAATATGCTTTGTTCCTGTATTCCTCAAAATAAGTTCTATGCCATGCATTTGCAAGGATGGTGGAAGACCATTAGCTTGGAAGTTAAGCTTGATTTTGAATCTGGCTCTGTCCCTCCCCAGCTATATACAACTAGACCAATCATTCACCCTCCTGAATAAAGTCACTCATTTATCTTTCATTTAAAATAAGAAAAAAATCATTTAGAATAAGCAACTTCACAAAATTCTGATTTCATACTAATTCACTTTATTTCAGTTAAAATGGTTAAATACACTTTGTATATGACAGCACTTAATGTTTCTCTTTTTCTGCTACCCTGAGATTGTACTCTGTTCCTAGAAAACTTGAACCATCACATTCATTTAAAATAGTATCATTATGAGGAATAGCATCACAGCAAGTTTTCTTTTCTTTCACATTTTCTTTCAAGTTGCTTGATGGAAAATAGAATAGTCTCATCAAGCCCATCCTCTAGAACAATTTTATTCAAATGAAACTTAAAAGGACACCAAGAGAAACTCAGAACAAAATATATTCATCCCATAAAGGCAATGTGGGGGTTCAAGATTTGTCTGTAAGTGTGGAACAGTTTCCCACTGTGTTTCAGGAACTCCGAGGGAATATCTATTTAGTTCTTTTTTTTTTTTTTTCATCATAGTTTCACAGTTTTCCTTGAAAGTTCTCTATTTCTAGTTTGCTAAGAGTTTTCATCATGGGTAGATGTTGCATTTTGCCATGTGCTCTCTAGCAATCATCTGACCATACTGACACTCACCAACAAGTCCCTCACTAGAAGGGTTTTCATGCCTGCCTCAATTCCTTCATAGAAAAGAAAGTAGAGGGTGGAAGGAAAGGAGGGAGGAATGGAGGAAGAAACCATCTGACTAGTGCTAATGCTCCCCACTAAGTCCTTCACTACAAGCCTCCTTTAGGGGCTATCTATTCACATGGCTTCTTGAGGTGGGCCCCTGGACATAAGCACATTCACATAATCACATGTGCACACACACCACACACACACACACACAAACACACACACACAGAGCAATTGTGACCTAGAACAGTTTATATGTTTCTCGTGTCCCAAAGCTTGAGACTCTTGAGTCCTTGAGTTGCTTCGTGTGTATCCTTTCATAAAAGAAAGGCTTCTTTGTCACAAAAATATAAGAATTACATAATCTCAAAATAAATGGCCTTCCTTTCAATTAAGCAAATTTAGCCCTAAGAAAAAGTCCCTACATTATCCTTATTTTTCTCATTTTACCTCATACCAGTGAAGTTTTGTCACAGACCTGTGTTTGGAAACCACTGGCAGAGGGACAGCTCAGTTAATGAGCTATACAGAGAGCTGGGAAAGGCTGAATCACCTCATTAAGGTGAGCAATGTTCCAGAGTAGACAAACACCAGGAAATACTCAAATCTGAAAAAGACAGCTTAGGATCAACCTCAATATTTCAAGCAGGTAAGACCACTGTGCATCTAATAGGCATCGCAGAACAAGCAGACAGGAGAGTGCTGGCTAGGGATACCGGGGCTTCCTTCCCCATTCACAGAGATCATTTCTATGAGCTAAAGAGAAGGCCTAATGTTTCATTACCTTTATAAGTTATTATATTTTCTTTAAATAGATCTGAAGAACTTCATGAGATTAACACTTACAATGTTTGTTTCTCTGTTTTAAAAAGAGAACCCATTTCAGTCACTCTGTGGCCTTGGCACAGACTGTGACGGCTCAGTGTTTTAGGCATTGTCCAGAGCAGGACCACATGCAACCCCTGCCCTTGAGACCCTAACATTCCAAGTTTATATACATACACAGAGCACTTACTGTTAAAAATACTGTACACACACAGGGTCAGTTTTATAATTTAATTTTCATTGTGTGCTTAATTCCTTAAAAGAAGGAGAGAAAGAAAGAGAGATAATAGAGATGAGAGAGAGAGAGGAACTAAGTAGGGAAGGGAAGGAGGGAGGGAGGGAAGGGGGGAGAAACAGAGGGAGAGAAGGATGAATGGATGAAAGGGGAAAATGGCAATGGTGTTGGTTACGAGAATAAAATGCAACGGCTGGTCAGAGATTTATGGGAAGTGAGAGTCCTCATCCTGGCCAGCTTGTCCGGGAATTTTTTCTGTTTGTGGGTGATTTGTTAACTACTGTCTGGTCAGCCTTTCCAGGGAGTCAGTTTTGGACTCTAATCCTCACATTTAGAGACACCAAAGCCAAGCCAAGATTGTTTTCCAGGAATAGGGTTTTATAGGAGAGAGTACTTCATGCATTGTGTAGTACTTGATTTCCACTTCATATTTAAGAACATAATCACTGTAGGGGGGGAAAAAGAAGTGGTAACATTACCATGGCTTTAAAGCACCAATTTTCAAAAAAATGCTCTTTCCTGTCCATCATAGATATGGCCCCACATGACAGTGAGTATGAACTGGTTCACCACTCATACCTCTAGACTCTAGCAGGCATTGAAGGACTTTCATGGACATTTGGAGTAAACACCACAACACTCAGGTTTCTTTGTTAATAGAAGACCACTTTTCAGTTAAGAAATAACAATGATAGCAATAGTAATAGTAATTGAACTCTTCCTAGGTGCCAGCCACTGTCCCAAGCACACTGCATGTGATACTGCATTTAGTCCTCACAATTTCACGGAGAGGTAGTTAATGAACTTATACCTAGTCGATAGATCAGGAAACTGTCTCAAAGAGTTCAGGTAACCTATTGGAAGCTGATTAGAGAGTAAAGATGGAGCCAGGGTTTGAACTCACTTACAGATCAGCTCTTTGTTGCTGTTGCCAGAATACCTGACAAAATTAACTTAGAGGAGGAAAAGTTCATTTGAGCTCATGGTTTCAAAGGTCTCAGCCATGGTCAGCCATTTCCACTGCTCTGGACCTGAGGTGAGGCAGAACTGCATGATGGAAGGGCATGGAGGAGGAACATTGCTCAGCTCACGGCAACTGGGAAGCAGAGAGAATGCCTGCAGGAGGAGCCAGGGACAAGATCTAACCCCCAAGGACACTCCCCCAGTGGCCTACTTCCTCCAGTCATACCCCACCCGACTACAGTTACCACCAAGTAGTCAATTCAAATGGATTAATCTCACAATCTAATCATTTCACCTCTAATATTCCTGCACAACACATTGCCACATGAATTTTTTGGGGAGACATTAAAGATCCAAGCCATGATGCCTTACAACCATTATACATTTCCTTCCACCATGATGGTTACTTTTCTCTATAAAATGGGAAGTAAATAAGGCATCCTTTCCTGGGCTTTAAAAACAGATAAAGATTTAAATCCTGATTTTTGTGGTCTCATAAGTAAACTGAACTTCTCTGAGCCTTGGTTTTTATCCATCAAATAAAAAATAACCACACCACTGTGAAACTATGAAAGTGAGAGGTAATTCAAAGTAACCACTCAATATATGGAAACTATTCCCAAATCACAGGTAGGGACACAGACTGTCCTGATTAAAGAGGGAAAACAAGCACCCAAACCAGAGGCACAGCCCAGGCATGTAGGACAAGATCGCCAGGGTAAAGGGAAAATGATAGTAGATCCTCTTTAGAAAAGTTGAAAGAAGAAATTTCTCCTTAAGCCTCATTTAATAAAATAAACTTGCAAAATAAGAGATTATACAGTAAACACTCTCTACAAAAAAAAAAAAACAAAAAAACTAACCATTACAAAGATAACTGTCTGAGCCACACCCAGTCCAATTGATTCACATAGTAAGGAGGGATTGAAGTTTATATCAGAACCCCAACCCTCGGTCATCTATAACTCAATATCCACAATGGTAGCTTAAGTAAACTCCATGTTAATGCAGACATTGTTCTCATCTTATGTTACAAGGGGTTGTCTTAGACATGAAGCCCTACCAAGAGATTTCTCCTAAAAACTCTGGGCCAAGTGGAGATACACTAACTCTTGCAATCATGAATCCAGTGTGCACTGTAGGAAAGCTAGGAGACAGATGACCTTCCAGGGGATCATCTTGGTCACTCTCCTGCTTTCTTGTGCTCTCCATTTTCTAAGAAATGCAATTTACCAGTCCGCTCAAATTTCCCAGCCTTTCCACTGTAGAAACACTGAAGGGCAAAGATGAAATGAAAAGAAAAACTAGGAATGGTACAAGTAGCAAAAGAAAAATCTGAAATAGCCTGAAAGGGGATTTGCTGTAGGAGCAGCAGAAACCTCCACAGGACACAGTTAGCATATGCTGGATTCATTCATTCTATAGTGCACAGCAATGACAAAATAAAATGATGACTAGTCTTTACTACTTTGTTTTATGTTCATAAATTGTTCAGACAAAATCTGGAATTTAAGAAATTTCAATTAGATTTGCAGTTGTGAAATATACTTAATTGCTGTCTACTAAAACAAAATCAGTAATTTTGATGTCTGTGTGGAGGATTACTGTACAGTCAGTCATTTGGGGGAAAACCCTCAATGACTGTGCCTGCATCTGTCAAATATTCATACATCTTTCAGAAACTTGCTTTAAATAGTTATTACAACACAAAAAAATATGATTATGATTGTATTCCTCATTTTATCCTGTGCCATGGTGTTCTAACTTGCCCTCATTATTTGAATGCCTAATAGTCACTCAGTGGATATTTGTTAAACAATAGAAATATTTGTCAATGAATTTTAAATATCTTATGATAATTAAGATCAAGGGCTTTGAGATTAAACAGATCTGATTATTTCCCTACCTCTTTGACCAAGTTTTTTAGCTTCTCTAAACTTCAAACTTTTCACTTGAAAAATAGCAATATTTTATTACTTGTTCCTAAGTGGTCATTTAGATTAATGAGATAATTTGTATAAAGCTCTTAGTTCAGATGCATGTACACAGTAAATGCTAAAAATGTTACCTGTTATATTAAAGTATGCAACTATTATGCATCTTATTATGCATCTTAAAGTATGCAACTATTTAATCTGCCTCTTTGTATATGTAAGTTATGTATTGAAACTTTTGTGGTGAAATCAAACATTTTGTGGCACACTTTTGATGGGTATTCATGAGACTTACCAACAAACAGCTGAACAAAAAATGTTTCTGAATTGCACTTGTCCGTGGCTTCAAGGTAGATTATTGGTAGCAGGTGATGAAAATAGATTTAACAGCAGAGGGCAGAGCACAGTAATCAGGAGAAAGAATAATTTACTCCTGAGAGAAAAAAGAGGTGGTCTCATTTCCTGGTACTGAGCTTCATATAATCTCTGATAGGCACCGCCGAAAAAAGTACAAATTTCAGAACTGAGCCATCTATACAAGCAGTCACATGGGGAAAAAAAAGAAAGAAAAATATATCCCTACACTTCCCCACCCCCTTGGAAAAGGAAGAAGATGGAGAGAGAAGTAGAAAACTTTCCCATACATGGAGAATATGAAGTGGGGCTGTGGGGGGCAGTGTGGTACAGTGGATAGAGCATGGACTTTGTAATGGGATAGGTCTAAATTCAGTTTTAAATTTGGTTTTCTAGCTCAGCTATTTGCTACCCTGGCTGCTTAACAATCTGTGCCTCTGCTTCATCTTTGAACGGTAATAAAAATTGTAACTATGTCATAGAGTTGTTGTGAAGGCATAATAAAATAACAATCTTGACAAAACGCCCAATGCATTTTCTGGTCTATATAAGGTACTTGTAAAATACTTTTTGTACACTCTGTAAGCAAGAGGAGTACTAAAATGCTTGCCAAAACATTGTTTCATGCACTTGCTTACTCATTTCTTCTATAAGCATCCCTGGTGGTTGAGAAAGATTTATATTGCATCAGTTTAGCTAAACTGGGATTGCATTTCCCAGATTCAGGTTTCCTTCATTCCATCAGCTGGCTTTCTTTTTTCTGGTGCTGCAAACGTCCCACCAAACAGGCTGTGGAACTGTTGCAGCCCACGCCAGTTGGTATTGACCTTCTGGCTTCCTAGCTGTAGAGTGTCAACTGCCAAGCCCCTGACCACTCCAGATGCTTCTGTATCTCCTGTTCTTGGGTCTCTGACTCCAGGCCCAGGTATAAGGTTTGCTCTGTCACAAAGGGTACACATTCCTCCTACAGAAAACCCTCATCATCAAGGTTAGAAACTTGGAGGTGATAAGGAACCCCTGTGGGTTCCAGTTCATATTTTGGGAGGCTCCATCTCAGATTCACAGGTTCCTACTTGTCCTTGCTTCCCCTGCTCCACAATCACCTTCTATTCCTGGCCACTTGCCTGTGGGCATTAGGTTTCAGCACTTAACTTAGAAACTTAACTTTGCGTATTCTGCTCTCCTGCTTCCATAGTTGTATAAAGTTAAGTCCTTATGATAAATCCATATAAATATATATGCATATGCTTATGTATTTATGTTTATATCTGTGTGTATAAATAAGTGTTGTTGGATGTTTCATATAAATGGAAACAAACAACATGTGATCTTTTGTGCCTTGTATTTTTTGCTTACAATACTTTCAAAGCTCATCCATTTGATAGCATATATCAGTATTTGCTTCTTTTATAGTTAAATAATATTCAATTCCATAGCTATATCACATTCTTTTGTTCATTCATTCACGCACATTTGAGTTGTTTTCACTTTTTTTTTTAAAAAAAGGTTTATTTATTTCTGCTATCAAAGAACAGAATTATGACAGTGTAATTTAACAATCCTAATTGGCTTCATTTTTAATTTTAAAATCAGGGAACACTTCATTCCATAAAACAGAATCAGTTTTCCTATGAGCCAAGCACTCCTCAAAAATAATTTGATGAGTTAACATCAGATTATTTATTTTGCTTACACAAAATAAGGACAAGGGAACTTCACTATTTCGCCAGTTGAGAATGGCTGTTCTCCCCCCAGTCTAGATTTCTCTGGGAGGACCAGATGTGTCAACTTGGTTTGATTGACTCCATGTAGTTGGTTCCCCCCCCCCCCCCGGAATATTGTCTCTGTTGAAAAACTAGCTTCACAAAGAAGGTGGCAGCAGGAAAATTTCAGAATCCAAAGCTTAAAAATAAGTCTTGGGCAGTGTGGTGTTATTTTCTGTCTCTGGGAGGGATCATCTGGTGTCTGAGGCCTGGGGACAGAAGCAAAGTCCCCAGCCACCCATCCAGGAGATGTCACTCTCAGTAGCATCTGGTGTCCTGAACTTTGCTCGCCCAGGATGACGGTGAATAAGGAGCATAAGGTCACAGAGGCCCCCTGACCCTCTGGGAGACAGAGCTCTCCCTGAGTAGACCCTGGGGCTGCAACGGCCAGGGGAGAATCATGTCAATGACTCCCTGCCTGCGGTCCCTGAGGTCCTGGGGCAGGGATGTAGGAAGTAGCTAGTGTCATAAGACGTCCCCATCCCCAGCCAGGCTGGGTGCCTGGCTAAGAGAGGAGAAAGACAGTGTCCCTCTTCAGGGCCTGGCCCCTGTGCCTGGTCTCACTTCCTCCCCAGCACTGCCTGGAAGGGGAGGAAGTGACACCCAGGGGAAGGCCGGGCAGTGAGGCCACCGTCACATTCAAGTTCAGGGTGCGACAGCTCTGTCTGCCCCCCAACAGGACCCATACTCAGCTCCCCTTTATGGGCCATGTCCCTTCTGAGAGTCACGCCCTGCCATTTATAGGCACAAGGGACCCAGAAGTTCCAGGGACACGTCCAGGTTTAGGCCCTCAGATCCGGAAGTGCCTCAAGCGTCCATGTTTAGGCCCCCGGATCCAGAAGTTCCTCAGACATCCATGTTTAGGCCCCCGGATCCCGATCCAGAAGTTTCAAAGATGCACGTCCATGTTTAGGTGCCCGGATCCAGAAGTTCCTCTGGCACACATCCATGTTTAGGCTGTAGCACCCAGAAGTGCCTCAGGTGCACATCCATGTTTAGGCTCTACGATCCAGAAGTTTCTCAGGTGTCCATGTTTAAGCTCCCGGATCCAGAAGTTCCTCAGGCGTCCATATTTAGGCCCACAGATCCGGTGGTTCCCCAGGTGCATGTCCATGTTTTAGCCCCCAGGTCCAGAAGTTCCTCAGCATCCATGTTTAGGTTCTAGGATCCGGAAGTGCCTCAGCATCCATGTTTAGGCCGCAGCATCTGGAAGTTCCTCAGGTGCACACCCATGTTTAAGCCCCCGGGTCCGGAAGTTCCTCAGGCATCCATGGTTAGGCTCTAGGATCCGGAAGTGCCTCAGGTGTCCATGTTTAGGCCCCTGGATCCTGCTTTCACTTTTTGAAATTAGATACTGGTGACAATTGTACTACATTTGAATGTACTAAATGGCACTAATCATGCACTTTAAAATAATTAATTTGGATTACATGAGTTTCACTTCAATAGAAAATTTTGAAGATTATGAAATTATAAAGTATGCATTCTTGAAAAAAAAAACATGCTTCCATAATTGTTTCTAGTTAAATTGAAGAGATACCATTGAAGTTCATAGGTGCCAAACTGGTGAAAAGAACAGCTGTGTGATCACTGTGCTGGACATTTCTAGTGATAAGATCAGAGGCTTTCCATATTTGACTAGGATCTGCTTCGTATATTATTCTTTGCTCTGCTATTTTGCTACAAGTCTGCCATTGATTGACTTCTTGACATGCACATAAAATTAATTAGCATCCAACCTCTGAGAATAATTCTCTTAATAGGTTGCTGCTTTCACCATTTAGCCAAGAAAGACATTTTTTTTTCATCATTTAGCCAACCGAGACACATTTCTTTCCACACCATTCCATACTTATTTGGGAAGGCATTTGGTAACACTTATCAGATTGCACATGCCAACAATTAGATGTCAATAGAATTTCTATTCACAATCTTGTATACAAGGAACACATTAGCCAAAATTTCCAGTCCTCTCACAATTTTCTGAACTCATATTTTTTTTACCAGGGGGTGACTTGAGACACATCAGATAGGCTCACTGCATCTTATGTCCTACTTTCTCCTAAAAAGAGGCAATTATAAAAGCAGAATCAAGATGGAGTGTATTCCCAGCCGACTCTCTTTTCCAATATTTGTTTAACTTTTCTCATAAGGGATACTATTCCTTCAATCACTAACTCAACTTTCTTTCCTTGTTGTTTCACTTCTTTCTTACTCCTAAGATCTGAAGTGAATATCCTTATCTTACAGAACTGACTCAATCTCCCTCCACCATCTTGCACTATACTCCCATCTGATATTGAACTCCTAGAACACATAAAAATCATTTCCATCTTGGAAACTTTACAATTGCTGTTTCTTCCATTTGGAATATTCTTTCTCAACAATGTCCTTCTTTTTCATCATTCATATCTCAATTATTTGTTAGCTCCCCATGGTAGGCATTCCCAGCTAAAGTGTTCTTCTCAGTCACACTTTACCACTTGACTAACTATTTTTGCTGTCTGTATCTCCTCACTAGATTTCATGGTCTGGACACAAAAGGATTCTGCCTGTCTAGTTCACAGCTATTTTCACTCTGTTTTGAACAATTAGGAGATACACAATTAATATCTTGGCTAAGTGACTAACAGGCACCAATCATGCAATAATGTAAAATTGCAAATGTGTCATTTCTTACAATAGTAGATACTGGAAAAGATCAGGTATTTATGTGTCTATATACTTATTTGTTTATTTATTTTGGCTAGTTTTTTTTGGTAGGGGTGGAACTTATAGTTCAGTTTTAAAACTTTACTTTTGAGGGCTGGGGATGTGGCTCAAGTGGTAGTGCGCTCGCCTGGCATGCATGGGGTGCTGGGTTCGATCCTCAGAACCACATAAAAATAAAAAATAAAGATGTTGTGTCCACCAAAAACTAAACAAAAATAAATTCTAAAAAACACTTTACTTTTGAAATAGTGATATCCCAAGAAGTGATATCAAATAAGTCATTCTGTCGATTAAAGTGAACTAAAAAAATAGAGGTCTGGTCTAGAAAGACAGTTATACTATATCTGCTTCTCAGTGGTTATTAAATGTGGGCCTAAAAGAAGTTCCTTGGAAATAGCAAGAAAATCCAGAAGAGTAGAGTCCAGGCAAGAATGGCTCACACTGAAAGGAGACCAAGACAAAAGGGTTTAGTGAAGAAGGATAAGCACAAGTGTGTGGCAACATGCAGAGAAAATTGTACCAGGAATGAGATGCTGCTGAGCCTAAGTAGGAGGAGGACCTAAAGGGATGGGGCCAGAAGTCAGACTGGTGTGAGAGATGTGGATGACCAGAGTGTGACTAAATGTGATTCTTTTACATGCACAGTCACACAAAATTGGTTCTTGCTCTATGTGACCTTGGGCAAAGCTCATATATTTCTTTGAACCTTGGATTTATCATCTATAACTGGAGTATCTCAGATCTACCTTGAAGGTCTGTTTTGAAAACTGAGTGATATGTCATGGGAAAATGCCTAGAACAACCTGAAAATACAATAAATATAGGTCTTATTTCTCCCAGTTGAGAGTTCTTGAAACCAATCTATAGCCCAAAATTAAACATACTGCTCTGAACCAGGACCACATGGCAGAAACAAATTAAAATATCTTAATAATTTCTTAAAATGCTATGTTAAAATAAATAATTTCCATATTTGTATAGAAATTATGTATTTATCTCCTAAAAGCATTGGGTGATATGCCTTACTACAACAACTGTACATCACTGTGAATTTATGACCTATTTGTATTTCATCCTAACTTTGAGGGCTTTTCTTTGGAGAGTGTACTTCCTACCTAGCTAATTCACCTACCATCTTGTTTCCTGTTTATTATGCCTCCTAAAAGAACCAATTCACATGCTTTATTTATTTTATTTACATGTGTGTAGGTATGCATGCACATATGTGTGTTTTAGAAGAGTAAAAGTCATTTTTGACTCACAGTTTCAGAGCTTTGGTTCATGGTCAGTGGATTCCATTGCTGTGGCCTGAATTGATGCAGAACAGAATGGCAGAAGGGCATGGTGGCAAAAAGCAGCTCAACATATGGCAATAGTGATCTCAGAGAGAACTCTGCCACCAGGACAAAATATAAACCCCAAAGCACATCCCCAGTGACCTATCTCCTCTAGCCACACCCTACCTTTCTACAGTTACCACCAAGTTAATCCATATTAGTGGATGAATCCAGTGATTAGGTTACAATTCATAATCTAATCATTTCACCTCTGAAGCTCATGCCCATTTCACAAAATACATTTAGTCCATTTTCAAGAGTCCCCATTGTCTTAACAGTTCCAGCATTATCTTAAAATCCAAGTTCAAAGTTTCTTGAGACTCAAGGCAAACCCTCTAATGAGCCCCTATAAAAATCAAAAGCAAGTTACATATATCTGATATATAATGGCACACAGTAAACATTTCCATCCACATGGAAGAAAATAGAGGCATAGAAAAAGGTATGGAAACAAATCCAGACCAAAATTCAGATGGGCAAACAAGTTCTGTAGCTCCACGTCCAGCACCTGGAGCACGTGGCATCATAATGTTCTCTTCAAAGGGCTTGTGTCGTTCTTCCCCCAATGGCTTTGGGGGTTGTATCCCACATGACCTCTCTCTTGGTTTGTTTTAGCTGAATTGCTCCAGCTTTCCTCAGCTGATGTCCCATAGCACTGGCATCTCTTAATCTCAGGGGTCTCCACTGCAGCTGCAGGTTCCTTCTTAACATCTTCACACATTGCCCTTTCAAGGGACTGCAATCCTCTTACACTTACTGACCTCCCAGGCCTTCCTTTGAAATCTTGGTGGAAGGCTCTTTTTATGACCCCCTAATTCCAGCATCTTGCAAAACCAGCACCACTTGGTTGATACCAAAGTCTGTGGCCATCTCAAGCAATAGCCAAGCATTCAGGGACCCCACTTCAATAGTCTCTGAGTGCCTGGTGGCTGAGCATGGTGGTACAACTTCCTAGGCCCCCTGTATAAGCATCGTGCATCCGTTGCCTCTTTTCATTGTCTCTGTTACTTTTATACCCTTGAGCCTGAGATACTTGTAGTCTTGCCAATTCCTGAGATGCCCTCAAGCCATCTTTCCTATTATCTCTGAGTAAAATATTTTGTAATCTCATTAATAACCACACCTTTCTTAGTCCCAGTTTTACTTGCATTTTTCTGGCAAAACTCCAGTTTTTCAAATCTTTCTGCTCTGCTTTTATCACAGTAAATTTGTCTAAAAGCCACCAGCAATATCCATGCCACCACCCGAATCCTATGCTGCCTTGAAATTTCCTCTGCCTGATTAATTTGTCCATCATCTTTAAATTCAGTCTCACAGAAAGTCTCAGGACATAGGCAAATGTAGACAACTGCTCAACGTCTTCATGTGTTTGTGAACATAACACAAATGGCCTCTGATTCAATTTCCAATAGAGTCTTTCTTCTCTAAAATCTCAAGAGCCAGGCCTTTACTGTTTATGGTTGTGAGCACCCACCAGAATTGACCTTTAACTCTGCTTACAACATTCTAAAGATTTTCCGGTCTGCATCTCTAAACTTATCAAAATTTTGGCCACAAATTCCAAAAAGCAAAGCTCCAGAAGTTTCTGAACCACATATTCAGGTTAGTGACAACAACAACCCCACTTCTTGGTACCAATTTCTGTTTTAGTCAGCTTTTGCATTGCTGTGACTAAAAGACCTAACAATAACAACAGAGAGGAGGAAAGGTTTATTTTGATTCATGGTCTGAGACTTACTTAGCCCATGGTCATCCACGGCTCTGGTTTATAATTCTTGGTTCAAGCCTGTGATAGTCACAGCAAATGTTAGATATTCATTTTACATTTTAATTCTTTAGGAACGCTGAACACAAATTTACAGTGTCTTTTGACCACAATTTCTAGGCACCCCAGACATGTTGAACACTTCAGAAACTGTAGGCTCCCTGGCAGTTTTCATTAATGACCTCCTAGCTTAGGTGCTTTACCTCAGTCTGTAGATGACATTTGTCTTATGGGGCAGTTCCCCCATGACTTCCCTTTCCTCAGGTATAGGGGGAGAAACCAAAGAGAGTGCATCCTTTTTCTTTGGAGACTGTCAGCTGGAGCAGAATCAAACATCCCAGGCCCAGTCAACATGGGACTGGGACTTTTTAGCCTGAAACACACACAAGAAGCCATTCAAAATCCTTCATAGCAGCTGCAGCTCTCTATCAGCCTTTTAGAGTTTAAAGATCTTGACTTCCTGTCACTTGGCATAGCAATGCCTGAGTTCATACCCAGTCTCTGAATCTGGTTCTCTATCCTCTTATTGATGATTCTATGAGTTCCTGGTATCCTTGAAAAGGAATGTCTTCCCCTATTGAAGCTAGTAGGAACCCAGTAACGATGCTCCCTGGCTGAGCTGGCACTTCCTGACAGAATTATTTGTGACTCCTGGCAAATTTCAGGAGGGAAATTTAAAATAAAAAAAAAAAAAAAGTCTCACCAGAGTTTCTGTTGTCAATGACTATCATTCCGAGAACATTCTCCAGGGAAAGGGAACACTGCAGGGAAAAAAAATTGCATTGCAATTTAGGTTGCCACTCCATGTAATAATGGGGAAATGGTATTACTTTACTGGTAATTAACTTTTTTTAAAAAACAAAGCCCCATGTAAAATGTCAACTGGACTCTGTTTATTGAAACGTATCAACACATTAGACAACTCAGCCTTGTTGATTTACCCAAGACAGTGAAACTGACGAATTTCAATTGAGCCTGTTACAAATCTGGCTCCAACTTGTAACGACAACTATTTTGAGTCAAGACTGAGGAGGACTCTATATGTATATATATATTTTCCTGCCCCTGATGAGAGACACAGACATATGAGAAAGTTGTTTATTCTTTGAAGACCAAACATCATACTGAGTCCCTTTGAAATGTTAAAATTTGATGCCTTAGGCCTGTTATCTGCACGTGAGAAAAAGGATACTGTGGCTTCAAGAGAAGTGGAGAGGAGGGAGTGAAATGAGAAGAAAACACACGGAGAGGAATGATAAACCGGATTTTAATGACAAAGTCACTTTGCCAACTGTAACGCGGGTGCTGGGTAAGCTGATCTGACTTCATTAGGTGATAGCCGGCCTCCCAAAGCCATCATCAGCCTGGAAGAGAGCCATACGTGTTGGTCGCACAAATGGACATTGATTTTTCAATAAACTGGAACCCAAAGCCAACATCGCTCCAGTGATATCTTTTCTCAGGAGACAGTATTTCTCGCTCATGCCTGGCACCATGTCTCAGCTCTTATATTACAAGAATTACATGGGTGAAGCAGAGTAGAAAACATCAGCTCACTTAAGTCATGTGATAAATGAGGCAATTAAGTCAATTAGATGCACAGTTACTGAGTTATATCTGTTTTGCTTTGCAAAATATCATTTTAAACAGGATCATCTGTCTTACCATATTTGACAGCATTAGAATTCTGTGGGGCAGAAAAACTGTGGTTCATTACTCTATGAAAACAAGTGTGTACTTTCCTAACCAGGTAAAGTAACCTTGGTCTTTAAGTTGGAGATTGTGATTCCTTAACCCTTTCTCTATTAGAAGATAGAACACATTTTTTTTTTATTTGCTGTTTGCTTACACTTCTTCAAATATGTAGCTTTTCTACTGGTAGTGATGTGATTGGGAGATTAATAGACAGAACTTAAACTTTTTCCAACATGTGATTGACCAAAGGATGACCTGACATTCTTACCTAAGAGAAGAGTGCCAGGGCCTGGTGGCTTAATGCAGTCCACCAACAATCCCATTCCCTTGGTAGGCAGAATTTGTTACTCCATGTAATAATGGGAAAATGGTATTACTTTGTTACTGGGGAAGAGGTTTGTCATCTGCAAAGGAGCTAAGGAGACTTCTGGGAAAGGAAAACATGATATGACCCTTTGATTTTGGAGATTCAATGCCTTTAGAGTTTGCAGTGTGCTTAGTAGTCCTATATGAGGCATACGGGCAGATCAACACACCAGGAACTGTTAGGGGAAACTAACTATGAGGAAGGTAATACTGGACTAGTGGCCAAAGTGAGAATACTATTTAGAAATAGCCCATAAGCAATTTGTCCCTGTACAAATTGTGTTCTCTTTGTTTTAATAACAAGCATCAGAATTTAAAAGTCATGATATTTCACATATAAATATAGATTCACATATAAATGGGATGCACAGGGCACATGCTCCACAGCTTCAAAGCAACTGTGTAGGAGGATACACTCACCTACACATCCCTGTTTCTTTCATTTCAATTACTTTTGAACCCAGCAGATGGTTGACCTCTTGACTTTTTGCCTGGATGATTTGGGGGGAAAGTGCCAATACTCTTATGGAATGGAGCAGAGATGGAAGGCCGCAGCTGACTCAGCCTCCTGGAGTTATAACTAAGAAACTTTGGCTGAACACCTGAGGAAAGCCTAAGAGGTCTAACCCCAGAAACAGTGTTGGCTGGATTGAACATAAACATGAGTTATGACTTCACACTCTAAAAGGTGGGATCCAGGTGGCAAAAGACAAGGATATCAAAGGTGGGTGTTTTAGTCATAGAATGTGTAAATCTTAAATTTGAAATAAATCATCAAATTGACTTTAGAGTAACCAGGTTAAATGCCAATCAAGAGTTCATGAGGGGGTCTATGTGTCCTTCCTGTGTTTCCCAGCCTGTGACTTTCAGGTGGCTTCCCAGCCTGTAACTTTTCTCCATCCCTAACCCTGAGAATCCTTTCTCTTTGTCTCCAAAACAATCAATTCAAAATTTGAAACTGCATATGGTTTTCAGGGAGGCTGCCTGGAGAGAGACAGGGTCTCCACCAGCCACCCTGCCTTACCTATAGACTCTACCTCCACCAGCAGGAGTTCCTAAAAACACCAAGAGTATTCATACAAGTCAGCACTGATCATTACTGATCTTTTTAAGTTTTGCTAATTTGATAGAGAAAAATAGCTCATTGACACATAGAGTTGAATTCTTGTGAGCACTAGTGATTTTAAGCACATTTTCAGATGTATGTAGTCATTTGTATTTTTTAAAAAAACTTCCAGTTTATTATTGCCCAATTTTCTTATTAGGTTATTTGCTTTTCCTTATTGAACTACGTGAACCTTAAGATGGTTTTCCTTTTCTGATGTATTTTTTGCACACATTTTCTCCCAGTCTGTTATTTACCTTCTAAGTTTGCTGATAATCTTTTCTGAATTTTTATTTAGATAAATCCATTCATTTTTAAATGGTTTTTAGACTTGATGCTTCTCACTATTCCCCTCCATTTAATTATTCTTAAAATAATCTTAAAATAATCTCCTGTTCTTTTATTCAAAAAGTGTGTAGCTTTTTGCGTTGGTATTTGATTAATTATTATTTGGAAGCTATTTTTTACAGTTTGGGGAAGAAGAGATATAATTTTTAAAAAACAAATGAAGGGGTGATTATCTCAGTGCCATATTCTAATTATTCTGAAATTTAAATTGAATATGAATTTTAATTAAAAATATTTTTGAAAATGAATTCAAACTTGAAATTTAAATATTTGGAATTGAAATATAAATTTAAACTTGTATCTTAAGTTGATAGGTGTCTTTTTTATTTTTGGCTTGTTTGGAAATATCATAAGTAATTTCTTTACTTAGAATAATTGGTTTTAACTTTTTAATGTTCAACTTAACATATATGTACTTGTGTTTATATATGAGACTGATCTATTCCCCCCACCCCACTTTTTTAATGAATTTTGTAATAGGACTACAGAACTTAATGGAATGAACTTTAAAGTTTTTCAACATTTTTAATACTTTTGAAAGTTTATTTAAAAGAGGAATGACCACCAAAAGACACAAGGAGGAGAGGGCTATCTACAGCCAAGTATAAAGGCTTCAGAAGAAATCAGCCCTGATGACATTTTAATCTTGATATTCATGCTTCCAGAACCATGAGAAAACATATTTCTGTTTTTCAAGCCACCTAGTCTATAGTACTTGGTTATGGCAGCCCTAAAAAACTAATACATTTCTCCCTACCCCACTTCCCTGCCTGTAGAAAGTACTAATTTACTTCTGTCTCGATAGATTTTGCTATTCTAAATATTTCTTACAATATATGATTGCCATATCTTGCCATTTTGTCTTTCTTAACTCAACAATTTCAAGGTGTACTCATGATGTAGCACTTATTAGTACTTTATTTCTTTTATGGCTGAATAATATTCCATAATATGTAGACACCATATTTTATTCAGTATTCATTAGTTGATACTTGGTGATGACTTTGATATAAGGGATGAGTGAGGCAACTACGTCAAGGATGGCTTCTACATTTCTAGTTAGAGAAATAAACTGAATGGACGCCATTTATTGAGGTGGTAAGGAGCAGAAGAAGAGTATATTAGAGAGTAGTTTGGGGTAGTGACTAATTATCTGGTCTAGGCAGAACTGTGTTCTTCTTACTCTATTATCTGTCTCCAATAAATCAGGATGGTGATAAAATCTAAGTCGTTTAATGGTTTCTTCCTTTTTCCTTTCTCCATATGTTATGATTTGGATGTTAAGTGTCCCCCAAAAGCTCATGTGTGAGACAATGCAAAAAAGTTTGAAATTATTGGGTTATAAAAGGTTTAACCTAATCAGTGCATTAGGCTCTGAAAGAGATTAACTTGGTAGTAACTGTAGGCAGATAAGTTGTGGTTGAAGAAGGTGGGTCTCTGAGGGCACACATTCGGGGTTTATATTTTATCATGGTGAGGAGTTCCCTCACCCCTGCTTCTTGGTGCCATGTACCCAGCTGCTTTCCTCCACCACACATCTCAGGCCCTAAGTAATGAAGTTGGCCATCTATGGACTGAGACCTATGAAACCATGAGCCCCAAATAACTTTTCCTCCTAAAATTGTTCTTGTCAGGTCTCTTGGTCACAGCAGTGAAAAAGTTAACTAAAAGGCCATTTCCAAAAGGAAATTATTTTTGGCCACTTCTAGCCCAAGGATGTGCCCTATGGTCATGTGAGAAATTCCTGAAACACACAGGAACTACAGGCAAAGACTCTTTATATATATAAATATATAACTGAGTTTTAGTACTAAGCCATCCACAGTATTAAAATTCTATCAACAAGCCAAGTGATCTTTCCTCTTAGACTCTCAGAACATTCCCAGTATTTTTGAATATGATTATGAAAATGGGTGTGCATTTTAGATAATTAAGAATAAGTAGAAAAGGATATAAAGGAAAATTCAAACTATTTATGATCTCCCCACCCATAGATAAAGAGTTATTAACATTTGAAATATTTTTTATATATTAATTTTACAAAAATATCTCTTAAACTCAGGGGTTATATTCCTAAAAGAATTGTGGTTGGCAAAAAGTGATTGTCATGCTCAAAGTTCCATGAAAAATACAGATTTAAGGATAAAATATTAAATTGCATTGGATTAGTTTTAAAAACAAATAAAATAGAAATTTAGAACACATATACTTATAAATCTTAAAAACTTGCTTTGTTGGCCATTTTCAGTCCGGCACGGTGGTGCACACCTATAATCCCAGCAACCTGGGAGGCTGAGACAAGAGGATCATAAGTTCAAAGCCAACCCTAGTAAGTTAGCAAGGCCCTCAGTAACTTAGCAAGATCCTATCTGAAAATAAAAAATAAAAAGACTGATGATATGGCTCAGTGGTGAAGTGCTCCTAGGTGCAATCCCTTGTAAACACACACACACACACACACACACACACAAAAATTCTAAGTCACCTTCTATAATTATACCAAAAAATACCAAAAAAAAATTGCTCCAATATCATGATCTGCTAGAGTTTTACATTATGCAGATTATCACATTTTTTTAAAGAAGGTTTTACTGTGTTAAATGTCTTTTGCATTCATGGTCTCCACCATTTGTTTTTGCAATTAGCGGCAAAATGCTGGAGTATTCTTCACCTTCACCTCTTGCTTTGTCCCCACCCTTCACAATTTTCATTGGGCTTAAGTATCCATTACTTTGGGTATGGCCTTCAATTCCTCCAGTAAAAGGGTAAGTTCTCATTTTCACTGTAGTTGTCCATAGACTAGTTTAAATGGACTGCAGGAAGAGTTCATGATAATTCTGATCTTTTGTTTAAGAGAACCTCACAAAACTGGGGATGATGACGATGATGGTAATGGCATAGGACAACACTGTTCAGACTGTTAAATTAAGACATTCTAATACAAACTAAACCATCAAAGTCAGAATTTTATATATTTTCGTATGATTGGAATTTATTATTTCTGTCATCTGTACTTTTCACTTTAGTCTATAAGAACTTCTGTATGCTTAAAAGTTATAGAATGATATAGTCCATTGAAAAATGAAAATAAGCATGAACATATTTTATGGTAGAGTGTTTTGTTTCGTGAGGAAAATAGATTTCACTGTTCTGTGACATTCCCTCCAGGAGAAAGAAGCCATAAACATCTTCCTGCTTGAAATTTTCATGTGGTCATGTTCCAAGTATAATCTACCTGGCTGTCTCTCAAGGCTATCATGAATTTTGTGTCTCTTCAGGCTGGTGCTAGAAAGAATAAAAATAAAATGTCAAAATTGGGTGATTGTAGCTCATCAAACCTCATCTATATGAATATACTGGTACATAATAGTCTTGTGCAATAGAACCTAGGATGATCCAATCTCATGGCTCAAAAGCCAATTAGCAACTGTCAGTCTGATGATGCAAATGAAAATAAAATACTGATCAGCATAAAAAGATGAATTTTGTGGGGGGAAAAAAAAGTTAGTGTAACTGTCATTACTTGTTAACATCCCTTTTTGCCACGAGGTAATGGTGGAAACATGGCTAGAGTTTGAGCCACCTCTGGAAAAAATTCATCCATTCAGATTGCGCATGATTCATTTGTTTCAGAGAAGGTCAAAATACCAAGACTGTTTTTGAAACTTACTTCAGCCAAAAATCTTTTTTTTTCACATTGAATTTAAGCTACTATATTTTCAAATATCTTTTAGAATATTTAACATAGTTCTAGCTCACTGTTATACATAATGAATTTTATATATTAATTTTTAACTTGAAATAATGTTTTATTTAAGAAGATTAATATTTTTATGTTCATAGTATTCATATACTTTGTTTAATTACTTAACATTTTGTGAAAATATGGATTTGAGAGACTGTTTATAATTACTAAACTAGAAAGAAGTTAGATTTTATTCCCTAGAACATACAGGCTAGACCAGAAATTACCTCCCAGAATCATATTCATATCACAAATTTTGTTTAAATAAAACTCTAATCTTCTAGCCTAGGAAAGAGAGATACTACATTCAAGAGATTTATGACGACATATCTGACAGCTGGAGACTGAATTGTAAGCACCAGTGCCTAGAAATAATAATATATCATCCTTTGAATAAAGTTTTGATTTACATTTTCATGTCTGTGATTATAATCAAAGTTATGTTGAAAATTTACCTCAACCTCTGCAAGACTTTTCTAGTTCAACCTATAAAGTTGCATTGATTCATTCATTTAGTTATTCAACAACTATTTCATGTGGACACTGATGACAGAAATGGAATCAGGAAAATTTCATTCATTCATTCTATAAATATTCACTAGGCACCTACTATGTGTCAGGCATTGTTCTAGATGATTGAGAAACATCTGTGAAAATTCCAGACAAAATTCCAGCCTTCAAGGTACCTATGTTTCATTTGGGAAATTTAGGTAGGGTAGATTTTTAAATAACTGATAGATAATATATATTATGCATTTTGTTGGAAAGTGAAAAACATTGTTTGAAAACAAATAGGGCAAGGTGGGCAGGGATTGACCATTTAAATAGGATGTTGATAGCTGTCATCATTGGAAAGTTGACATGTGAGCAAAGACAGAGACTGTGTGAGCCATGCACATATCCCTAGGGTAAAGGCAACAGCTATGCAAAGACTCTGAGGTGGAATTGTGTTTGCTATATTTGAGGCCCAGAAAAGAGACCCAGTGGATCTAGAAATAAGTGAGTAAGAAAGAAAATCATATGAGATGAGGATAGAGAGAGATGAGAAAAGAGCAAGTCAGGTCCTAATGGAGGGATGTGGGCTTTTATTCTGAGGGAAACAGGCAGCCATTCATGAGTGAAGGAGTGACATGAGCTGGCAAAGACCCCACAAGTATTCCCACAAAGGGTTTTGGTAGCTTTCTATCTTGTGAATTTACTGATTTTGCTACTTTTGCTTTCTGCCCATCAATCCTCTTTGATATTTCCCCTTACAGTATTTCACATTCATTGATCTTCCATCATTTAAGTCTTTTATAATTTGCATCCCTTTATAAAGAACTAGTTTATCATTTTTATTTTTGTTTTTCATTCTCCTTTCAATTATTTTGCTACTACAATAGAATGAATATGAATAACATTATCTAATTCTCAGAATTCTCCAATTAAACTGTATCATTTTGATTGATTCCCACCAGTCTCCAAGTGAATGATATTCTCTGAAATGACTATCTTTTAGCAACTGGATAGCATAGGCCTACATATGCCCCACTTGTCAACTGTAGGCAGACTCACCATTTCCTAATATATTTTTAACCGGTGTCTCACATCCTTTGAGTTGCTTTGTCATCTCTTCTAAATTTAAGTTTTTCTGCCATTTAGCTCCATGAGAGACTAATAGAAATAATTTTTTAAAAAATTTTTATTTCCATGTACTGTGAAACTAGAATAAGGCAATGAAAAGAATTGGTTCAATGAGCCTTTAATATTCAATAAAAACAGAAGCAACATTCATTTCAACGCTTTATGACTCATTGAGTCCTCTAATTGGGATTTTAAATTGCTTATTTAAAGGGCATAGATGGCAGCGGAGAGGGTTTCCTGTCACATTTTACAAGAATGTCCATTGTATTATGACCGCTGTTCAAGACCACTATGCCAACCTGAGTGACAAGGAAAAGAACTTCTCCTTCAGACGAATCAGATCACAACCACATTCAAGAAATTTCTAAGCAGACCTGGACTGCATATTGTTTTAGTATCAGATCTCTGAAAAGAAGATCCTGGGATAAGGATTCTAACTCAAATGCTTTGTTTAGCAAATACAGGCAATGCTGAAAAAGTGGGAAAGTGACACAGTAAACAGAAGGTGGTCAATAAAGGATATGCTCCTGAGCCAACTACTGCAGCAGATAGCTAGAAGTTATTCTTACAGGGGAATGCTGATAATGGTATATGTTATGGTTTGGATATGAGGTGTCCCCCAAAGCTCCTGTGTTAATTCAAGAGGTGAATGATTATGTTATGAGAGGCATAACCTAATCAATAGATTAATCAATCAAATTATGGATTAGTAATTTGAATGGACTATCTGGTAGATGAAAGCAGGTGGGGTATGACTGGAGGAAGTTAGGTCACTAGGTGCTTGCCTTTGGGGTTTGTATTTTATCCATGGCCCATTAGCTTGCTCGCTTCCTGGCTACCTTGGGGTGAGCAGCTTCCCTCCGTTATCCCTTTTTGAAGTTCTGCTAGGGCAATGAAATCAACTGATCATGGACAGAACTTCTGAAACTGTGGGCTCCAAGATAGACTTTTCCTTCTCTAAGTTGTTCTTATCAGGTATCTCAGTCACAGTGATAAAAGCCTGACAACCCAGTGTAAAATATATGCCTTAGAATCATCCCAACATTAATTTCTTGAATGTGGTAGAAAGAGCTAATCCATGAGTTAACTGGCAGTCGAAAGTCAGAACAAATGGAGACACCTGAGTGGTATGGGTTGGTCCTGAGAGCATCTGCTTCACATCTAGAGCACCCTCCAGGTGTTTGCTGCACAATTAACAAAAAACGATAGTGTGAGGGGTCCCTCTGTGGAGTTGTGTGGTTTGACCCTTCTAATCTAGGGTCCAGCTTAGTGTACATAACTACTAGTCTTTTGGTCCATGTGACATATGAATCCATCAAATTATCTGATAAATAAAGTTCTACAATTAGCTATCCCAAAAATCTACAGTAAAGGCCTGACATTCATACCTCCCTTTACTGGTGACAAGTCCTGCTTTCTCACATGTTGAAGTATAATATTAGAGAAGCACGGAGAGGCAAGCTTATAAAGCAGGGTTTATTTTAAAAAGGGAGGGAGAAGAGGGCTATAGCTGGTACCCCAAGAAGTGAGGTGTTCTGCCTTTTTGTATATCCTAGGCTTCCTTTGTTCTGCTCTCTTCCCCTTATCCATTCCCTTGCTGCTTATGTGACTAGGCTCAGGAAATGCCTGGTGGGATGGCCAAAAGGTGGGAAACAGGTGGGCTGAAGGGGCAGTGGGGAGTGATCCAGGGAGGACTAATTAACAACTCCCTGGAGGGAGGGACAATCCCTGAGACAGGTTACCTTAGCAACAGGTTGGAGCAGGGGCAGGTTATATTGATAAGGGTGGAGGAAGGGCTCTGAAGGAATTGACATTTCAATTTCTCCATTCTCCAGATCCAACCCTTGCGTGTATCTGCTTGTCTAATTCTGGCTTCAACATTAGCCACCATGCTTCAATTACAGAAATTTCCAAGTAGTTCCCATGGAGCAATAAACCCAGATGACCCACATGAGACTGAATCTTTAAGCTTATTGTCCTTTATTTCTATAGTGTTATTTTTACTAATTGGTCTCATCAGTCCTACATAGAGTATCTAAATCTGTACCAATTAGTATGATTTCCTAGACCAAAGTGAAGACTGATTAGTTACAGGCAAGGTGAAAAGCCAAGGATATTTGTTCCCAGTAAACGCACTTTGTATTTTAGGTCATATTCTCTTTTCTGTACTAAAATGCAGAGAAATACACACACCACCCACATCCACCCACCCCCTGCCCACACACACACAACCATTATTTAACAAACGCCTGAACCAAGAAGGATACCCTATGTCTGATGCTAGGTATAATCATATGAGTAACACCTAGTAGTAGCAGCTCACATGAAGCTCATGCATAAGATGAAATCAGACCATTACACTACAATGTGTGGGTTTCTGAGAAAATTACGCATTCTATCAATAGTCTTGACAGATTAGTGCTTATCTAATTTTTCTAACTCTGGGAATTATTATTTAACTATAAAAGTCAAGGTGGATTTATCTAGTCTAGGCATCCACATCCAATGAAATAGCTCATTTCATTTCACTAGCTTGGGATCTTATAAAAACAAGAGAAAATTTTGAACATGTGTGAACCTCTCCATTGACATAAGAACTGTATAAATTTGCCATATTTAAACTTAAAGCCAGATTGAAAGGACACTCGCAAAGTCTATGTAAAGTTCAAGGACCACACTACACACCAGAATCCCACTCAAGAGATTTATTGTCAGAGCATGGAGCAAACTGACAAGGCTGTCCCTCCAAGGAGAGCATCAGTCTATAGGCACTCACAGAACAGCTTTATAGTTCACAAGAGGAATGTCACAAGCATGCTTAGGGATTATGTCAATGGCTGAGTAGGTCAACCCTTTAGCAGGCACACATTCTTACAGGAGGCTAAGCAGCATTGCCTCTCTAGATACAATGGCTCCTAAATTGAAACTTAGGAGTACCTAGATAAAAGTGGCTCCCGACCTAAAATGACAGATCTGATGCCAATATTCCTCCTTCTTTGTTTTTATAGATATGGGGTATGAGGGTATGAGTATGATGGTCTTTCTTCTGTAGCTTCTTTCTGCTGGTTAGGGGTGAAGAATCTCATTCCTATAAAGGGAATCATGAAGGGTTTTAGGTGGGGGTGATACTACCAGTTATTGGTGACAAGTTCTGCTTCCTCATATGTTGAAGTTTGAACATTAGAGAATCACACCAAGGCAAGCCTAGGACATATTAAAAAGGGGTAACATAGACTTCTCCTTGGAGGGAGAAGGGGGCCATAGCTGATATCCTGGTATCCCAAGAAGCAAGATGTTCTGCCCTTTTTATATGTCCTAGGCTTCCTTTGTTCTCCTGCCCTCTTCCCTACTGACTAGGCATTTGAGTAGACCTGGGATGGCCAAAGGTGGGAAATAGGTGGGCTGAAGGGAGAAGGGCATGATGGAGCAGCCAAGCACACGTTAATTAACAACTTTATAGCTTCCTATAAAGAGGGGCAATTCCTAGGACAGGTTTAGCAACCTCTTGGAGCAGGGGGAAATTCTTGATAAGGGTGGAGAAAGGGCTCTGAAGGAATTAACATTTTAATCCCTCAGAGGACAGTCTCCATCTTGCCCGACTCACTCAAAATTGATTTCCTTGATCCTACCTGAATCGATTTACCTATCTTTATTGACTGTCTGTCTAATTCTGGCTTCAGGGGCAGAGTCTCTGGAGTCAGAGGAATTCACCATGAGTTGTAGGTCTCTGTCTTGGGTGCCAGGGGCTGGTGGTCTTGAAGGAGAAATAGTTGATTGACTGGTTTTTGAATTTGTGTATATGATCTTGCAGGAACTTCTGTAGGCAATTTAACAGGCATGATCCTATTAGGAGAAACATAAAGAGAACTAACAGGAGTCCTGTGAGGGGTTGGTTCCAAGGCCATACTTGACTGAAAATTCCCCAAGGGGAATGTTCAGTTGGCCTAGTCATTGTTTCCTCTTTTCTAGCTGCTCTTATAGTTGTTTGATTTTGTCCTTCACTACCCCTGACAGGTTGACATAAAAACAATACTCCTCTCGTAAGTATAGGTGGAGGCCTCCTTTCTCTGCTATTAATAGGTCCAGTCCACGGTGGTTTTGTAGGACCACAGAGGCTAAGGAGTCCAGTTGATTCTGGAGGTATAGTGTAAATTCTGCTACCTGTTGGATAATCCCTATCAGCTGATTGGAGAGCTGATGAAAATAGGTAATGGGTGTGGCTCTTCCTGCCATTCCTGTGGCTAGGTCTGCAGTAACTGTAGGGCAGCTACTAGGGAAACAAATTTAGTAGCCCATTTGTGTTGAGGGCTCATATGAGTAGGGTCTTACCAATGAGCTGTTTAACCTAGAAGACCTGCTATTAAATGAGAGAAACCAATAATCTCTCTCCATGAGATGTGAGGATGGAGAAGTTGTCACCATAACAAGGTTGGAGAGGACGAGGCCTCTATTTGGGAATATAAATCTTTAACATAACCAGAATTATCAGGAATATAAACACAATATTTAACTTTTAATGTCACAGAACTTCATCCCCATAAGATTCAGTTAAGCTAATTAATGTCATCTGATTTTGTGAAATCTTTCTAGTGGTATGACCTCTGTGTCTAGATACAAATAGATAGGGTTCTGCTACCAGTATTCAGCTATCCTTCACTTAAGACCTGACCAGAAGAATGAACAGGACAAAAAAAATGTCATTTTGGATCTCACTGGGCTTATTCTTCTTCTAAATATGCTGATTTTCTCTTTCTTCTACAATATTTTTTTTCTCCTATATAATCATTTCTGGCATTGTGACATCCATCCTGAGAGCTTGCTTGAAGGCTGTTCTTAGCCTTTATCACTTAATTGCTTTTGAGTTTTGCTTTCCTTTTTCTTGGGGGGGGGGATTGATTATTAAACTCAGGGGCACTTAACCACTGAGCCATATCCCCAGCCCTCTTTATTTTATTTTGAGACAGGGTCTTACTAAGTTGTTTTGGGCCTTGATAAGTTGCTGAAGCTGGCTCTGAACTCGTGATCCTCCTGCTTCAGCCTCCCAAATTGCTGAGATTACAGGTGTATACCATCATGCATAGCAAGTTTTGCTTTCCTTTAATGATCTCTCTAAAGTGCCTATTCCTATTACTTGGCTCCCTTAGGAAGCCAATTACTCTAAACTATGGTCTCTCTGCTGGTCACATTCCTTGCCATAGTGAAGGATGGTCACATTGAGCTCTAGGTGTTCTGGAGATTGACTTCCTAACTGGATCTTGTGCTCAAAGTAAGCACCTCGTTTCACAAGTGCCAAGAGACATCCATTGCACACAATTAATTGCACATCACCTTTCCACTCTAGGCCTAGTGTTCTGAGATCATGCTGTAATAGAGGAGAGACTAGTATTTCCAGTAGGTACTGAGGACTCCAAGTGTGTACTGATTATACCATGTAAGTACAGAGTGTAGCAGAAGAATCTTTTCCAGGAATAAACTTTTTTTAAAAAAAATTCTCTATGTTAGAACAATAAAGACAGTTTCATAGGATTTTTAATAAACCAGTTAATTCTCAAAATGCCATAGTATCTTGAGTTAGTTGTACCATTATTTTCTCTAGCATTTCTTTCATGGAATAAAGTAGATCCCATTATGGAACATTTAAAAAAAAAAGGACAACTTCATAGATCTCATAACACTGTGCAAACATTCCATGAGTTTCGAAGAACTTGTTAAAGTCACCATAAAATATACTCATAACTATGAATTAGTCAGTTATGCCAGTATTCCTCTGAACCATTATTCATAGGCATGTAAACATCCAGTGACATGGGTGTAGCTCTTTATAAGCATTTGATTTTATAAAATCTTTGATAGTTTTTGTTTGTTTAGTACCATAGATTGACCCCAGAGTCACATAACTCCTAAGCCACATCCTAAGCCTTTTTATTATTATATTTTATTATTTCTTTTTAATTTTTGAGACAAGATCTTGCTAAGTTTCACAGAACCTTACTAAGTTGCTGAGGCTGACTTTGAATTTGGCATCCTCCTACCTCATCCTCCTGAGCTATTGGGATTACAGGAGTAGGCCAACACACCTGGCTCTTGCAAGTTTTTTTTTTTTTTAAATTCTTATTAGTTATATATGACCACAGAATGCAATTCAGTTCATATTACACAAACAGGGCACAAATTTTCATGTCTCTGGTCAAACACAAAGTAGAGTCATACCATTTGTGTTTTCATATATGTATTAGGGTAATGATGTCCATCTCATTCCAGTCTTTCCTACCACCATAATCCTCCTTCCCCTCCCTCGCCTTTCCATATCTGAAGTTTGTCTAATCCTCCTATGCTTCCCGCCCCATCCCTATTATAAATCAGCATCCTTATATCAGAGAAGACATTCAGCATTTAGTTTTGGGGGATTGGCTTACTTCACTTAGCATTATATTCTCCAGCTCCATTCATTTACCTACAAATGCCATGATTTTATTCTCTTTTATTGCTGAATAATATTCCATTGTGTATATATGCCACATTTTCTTTATCCATTCATCTACTGAAGGGTATCTAGGTTGGATCCACAATTTAGCTATTGTGAATTGTGCTGCTATGTGCATTGATGTGGCTGTGTCCCTGTAGTATGCTATTTTAAGTCCTTTGGGAATAAACCGAGGAGTGGGATAGCTGAGTCAAATGGTGGTTCAATTCCCAGTTTTCCAAGGAATCACCATACTGCTTTCCATATTGGCTTCACCAATACATAAGAGTGTGCCCTTTTCCCCACATCCTCGCCAACACTTATTGTTGTTTATATTCTTAATAGCTGTCATTCTAACTGGAGTGAGATAAAATCTTACAGTAGTTTTGATTTGCATTTCTCTAAGTGATAGAGCTGTTGAATATTTTTTTCATATATTTGTTGATTGATTGTATATTGTCTTCTGAGAAGTGTTTGTTCAGTTCCTTGGCCCTTTTATTAATTGGATTATTTATTTATTTTGGTGTTAATATTTTTGAGTTCTTTGTATATCCTAGAGATTAGTGCTCTATCTGATATCCGTGTCATAAAAATTTGTTCCCATTCTGTAGGTTCTTTATTCACCTCACTGATTGTTTCTTTTGCTGAGAAGAAGCTTTTGAGTTTGAATCCATCACATTTATTGATTCTTGATTTTAATTTTTGCACTATAGAAGTTTTATTATGAAAGTGGGGGCCTAATCCAACATAATGGAGATTTAGGCCTACTTTTTCTTCTATTAGACACAGGGTCTCTGGTTTAATTCCTAGGCCCTTAATCCACTTTGAGTTGAGTTTTGTGCATGGTGAGAGGTAAAGGCTTAATTTCATTTTGTTGCATATGTATTTCCAGTTTTACCAGCACCATTTGTTGAAGAGGCTATCTTTTCTCCAACATATGTTTTTGGTGCCTTTGTCTAATACAAGATAACTGTATTTATGTGAGTTTGTCTCTGTGTCCTCTATTCTGAACCATTGATCTACAAGTCTATTTTGGTGTCAATAGCATGCTGTTTTTGTTACTATTGCTCTGTAGTATAGTTTAATATCTGTAATAGTAATGCCACCAGCTTCATTTTCTTGCTAAGGATTGCTTTGGCTATTCTGGGTCTCTTATTTTCCAGATAAATTTCATTTCTATGAGGAATGTCATTGGGATTTTGATTGGGAATGCATTGAATCTATATAGTGCTTTTGGTAGTGTGGTCATTTTGACAATATTAATTCTGCCTATCCAAGAACAAGGTAGATCTTTCCATCTCCTAAGGTTTTCTTTAATTTCTTTCTTTAGTGTTCTGTAGTTTTCATTGTAGAGGTCTTTCACCTCTTTTTGTTAAGTTGATTCTCAACTTAGCATAGATAGCTTCTAGGATGTTGAGATATGTTCCTGTTATCCCTAGTTTTTCTAGTGTTTTGAAATAAAATAGAAAATATCAAAGGCATTGACAAATTTCTAGAGTCATATGATTTGCTCAAATTGAATCAGGAATGATATACACAATTTAAACAGATCAATTTCAAGTGATGAAATAGAAGATGCTGCCAACCAAGAAAAGCACAGGACCAGATGGATACACAACTGAGTTCTTCAAGACTTTTAAAAAAGAACTAATACTAATATAATAGTCTTCAATTTATTTCAGGAAATAGAAAAAGAGGGAGCACTTCCAAACTCATTCTATGAGGCCAATATCACCCTGATTCCAAAATCAGTCAAAGACACATCAAAGAAAGAAAACTTCAGACCAATATCTATAATGAACATAGATGCAAAAATTCTCAATAAAATTCTGGCAAATCAAATATAAAAACATGTCAGAAAGATAGTGCACCACAATCAAGTGGGATTCATCCCAGGGATACAAGTTTGGTTCAACATACGGAAGTCAATAAATGTAATTCATCACATTAATAGACTTAATGATGAGAATCATGATTGTATCAATTGATGCAGAGAAAGTATTTAACAAAATACAGCACCCTTTCATGTTCAAAACACTAGAAACACTAAGGATAGTAGGAATATACCTCAACATTATAAAAGCTATCTATGCTAAACCCAAGGCCAACATCATTCTAAATGGAGAAAAATTGGAAGCATTCCCTCTAAAAACTGGAACAAGACAAGGATGCCCTCTTTCACCACTTCTATTTAACATGGTCCTTAAAACTAGCCAGAGCAATAGACAGATGAAAGAAATTAAAGGGACACAGATAGGAAAAGAAGAACTCAAATTAGCACTATTTGCTGATGATATGATTCTATACATAGAAGACCCAAAACATTCCACCAGAAAACTTCTAGAACTAGTCAATGAATTCAGCAAGGTAGCAGGATATAAAATCAACACCCATAAATCAAAGGCATTTCTGTATATCAGTGACAAATTCTCTGAAAGAGAAACGAGGAAAACTACCCCATTTACAATGCCTAAAAAAAAAATAAAAATAAAATAAAATAAAAATCTTGGGAATCAATTTAATGAAAGAAGTGCAAGTTTTAAATGTTCTTTTTGCAGTTGAGAAAGATATTTTGAAGAAAATAAATGATTTTCTTAGGATTTGAATTTATGCCCTATGGACTATTGAGGTCGTGCTTTTCCATGTACATTTCTGTTACACAAGATAAATGAAGTTAAAAATTGTGTTTGATTTTCTTGATCTTTAAGCCACTGCCATTTCTTTGTGAAATATTCCAATTCATTCCCTCAAAATTCAACATCTAGAACCCCTGCTTTGTGGAACGTTTTGTACTAAACCCATTCTTCATCCTACTCATTCTCTGTGTTCTTGTCCTGACCAAAGATCTGATCTTGCTAATCTTCCCAGATCCTAAAGGACAGGATATTGTTGAAAATTTGAAGTGAGACATAACACATTTGAATCCTTGTTCATTGATCTTTTTCAGATAGAATTGCTTAGTAGGTGTATAAATGCCACATTTTTTTTATCCATTCATCTATTGAAGGGCATCTGGGTTGGTTCCACAGTCTAGCAATTGTGAATTGTGCTGCTATGAACATCGATGTGGCAGTATCCCTGTAGTACGCTCTTTTAAGGTCTTCAGGGAAAAGTCCAAGAAGGGCAATAGCTGGGTCAAATGGTGGTCCCATTCCCAGCTTTCCCAGGAATCTCCATACTGCTTTACAGATTGGCCGCACCAGTTTGCAGTCCCACCAGCAATGTACAAGAGTACCCTTTTCCCCACATCCTCTCCAGCACTTGTTGTTGTTTGACTTCATAATGGCTGCCAATCTTACTGGAGTGAGATGGTATCTTAGGGTGGTTTTGATTTGCATTTCTCTGACTGCTAGAGATGCTGAGCATTTTTTCATGTACTTGTTGATTGATTGTATGTCCTCCTCTGAGAAGTGTCTGTTCAGGTCTTTGGCCCATTTGTTGATTGTGTTATTTGTTTTCTTATTGTTTAATTTTTTGAGTTCTTTGTATACTCTGGATATTAGGGCTCTATCTGAAGTGTGAGGAGTAAAAATTTGTTCCCATGATGTAGGCTCCCTATTTACCTCTTTTATTGTTTCTCTTGCTGAGAGAAAACTTTTCAGTTTAAGTAAGTCCCATTTGTTGATTTTTGTTATCAACTTTTGTGCTATGGGTGTCCTATTAAGGAATTTGGAGCCCGACCCTACAATATGTAGATCGGAGCCAACTTTTTCTTCTATCAGACGCAGAGTCTCTGATTTGATATCTAGCTCCTTGATCCACTTTGAGTTAACTTTTGTGCATGGCAAGAGGAGGGGATTCAGTTTCATTTTGTTGCATATGGATTTCCAGTTTTCCCAGCACCATTTGTTGAAGATGCTATCCTCCCTCCATTGCATGCTTTTAGCTCCTTTATCAAATATAAGATAGTTGTAGCTTTGTGGATTAGTCTCTGTGTCCTCTATTCTGTACCATTGGTCCACCCTCCTGTTTTGGTACCAGTACCATGCTGTTTTTGTTACTATTGCTCTGTAATATAGTTTTAAGTCTGGTATCGCTATACCGCCTGATTCGCACTTCCTGCTTAGAATTGCTTTTGCTATTCTGGGTCTTTTATTTTTCCATATGAATTTCATGATTGCTTTATCCATTTCTACAAGAAATGCCGTTGGGATTTTGATTGGCATTGCATTAAACCTATAGAGAACTTTTGGTAATATCGCCATTTTGATGATGTTAGATGCCCTTCAATAGATGAATGGATAAAAAAAAATGTGGCATTTATACACCATGGAGTATTATGCAGCACTAAAAAATGACAAAATCATAGAATTTGCAGGGAAATGGATGGCACTAGAGCAGATTATGCTTAGTGAAGCTAGCCAATCCCTAAAAAACAAATACCAAATGTCTTCTTTGATATAATGAGAGCAACTAAGAACAGAGCAGGGAGGAAGAGCAGGAAGAAAAGATTAACATTAAACAGATACATGAGGTGGGATGGAAAGGGAGAGAAAAGGGAAATTGCATGGTAATGGAGGGAGACCCTCATTGTTATACAAAATTACATATAAGAGGTTGTGAGGGGAATGGGAAAATAAACAAGGAGAGATATGAATTACAGTGGATGGGGTAGAGAGAGAAGATGGGAGGGGAGGGAGGGGGGATGGTAGAGGATAGGAAAGGTAGCAGAATACAACAGTTACTAATAGGGCATTATGTAAAAATGTGGATGTGTAACCGATGTGATTCTGCAATCTGTATTTGGGGTAAAATTGGGAGTTCATAACCAACTTGAATCTAATGTATGAAATATGATATGTCAAGAGCTTTATAATGTTTTGAACAACCAATAAAAAAAAAAAGTCACAGCCACACAGAGCCACTGTGCAAGGGTCAGATGAGCTAAATCAAGATTCAGGTGTTTCCCGTTTGCCTAGAGTTTGAAATCAAATTCTTATAAATTACGTTATTAAAGTCTCATAGAGCTCTCTGTGTTATAGAGATTGCCCTCACTCTGCGATGAGAAATCTGAGTCAGAGAGTGACTTGGTAACTTGCCCCACAACCCATGATTAGTATGGCATAAAATGAGAATTGCAATACTATCCAGCAAATGTCCCCTCGATTTAAACCATGTTACTCAATACATATAAACAAAAAAAAAAAGAAGAATTGCTTAGTAGGGCTGGGGATGTGGTTCAAGCGGTAGCACACTCGCCTGGCATGCGCGGGGTGCTGGGTTCTATCGTCAGCACCATATAAAAATAACATAAAGATGTTGTGTCCACCGAAAACTAAAAAATAAATATTAAAAAATTCTTTCTCTCTCTCTCTCTAAAAAAAAAAAAAAGAATTGTTTTGTATTTTTTAATCCTTTGACTTGAAGCCACCAGAATGCTGATCTCAGCTGGCTCATATCAATTAACCCAGTATCAAAGTAGGCTCCATTCTTATGTGAGCTTCACACAGAACAAGCAGCCCTTCATAAATTGCAGAGTGACTCCAGCAGGGGATTAATATCCCGGAAAGCATCTGGGCAGGTACAGCATGGATCCACCATAGAGTCAGCCATAAAGATACTGAGAATATCTCACAATGCCAGAAAGATATCTAATCTGCCCCTGATTTTATTCACATGAAAACGAAAGATTGCATTTCTAAAAATATCTGGACAACTGAGTAAATTCTCTCCTGCAGTTTTATTTAAATATTCAGTAACATTGAGACATACCCTAAAGCCATTCTCTACTGGTAAGAACAATTTTTACTTCTCCTCCCTCACCAACCCCCTATGAAAATGGGCTCACTGTTCTTTTTATAGCCTAACAGAAAGATCCATGTACCAGCACTGCCTTAGCTTTGCTTGGCTTCAATTATACAAACTAACCACACTCAGTTGGATGGCAACTGCCTTAGCAATGTGCCTGTCGTCTCCAACTTCATGAGTGGAGTTTTTCCACCCACCGTGTCAGGTACAGGAACTGAAATAAGAATCAAAATTCTCTAATGCCAATAGAGGGAAAACTACAATGAAATAATACAGCTGCTAAGGTTAAGTTGTGCTGACCTTTTCCCTCATGCACAGCAATAACAAAAGCTGAAGGTTTTAATTGATAATCTTGGTATATGTAATCTTTGCATATATTATCTCACTTAAAACTTTACCTTTTAGGGTATGCAATGTGAAATTTATAATTTATCAAACTCCTAACTACTTGGATATATTTCTCATAGTTTTTTTTTTAATCATAGTTGGTTTTAATTCAGTTGAGTTGTTGGTCTTCTGTTGCAGTCCCTGGGGACTGTCAGCTCCACGCTACCATTCAATTCTAGTTACATATTTTCAGACCACTAATCTCTCTCCACCCCACCAGCTTTCCTGCTGCTTGACCACAAAGTGACAACATCGACTATACCATGCCACGGAAAACAAGACTCAACATTTCAGGAGAACCAGCCCAGCTAAGAGAGTTTCCTTTTGAAAATTCTCCTAACACTTCAATATTGCATTAACCTCAGCTTCACCTGCTTCTTTTCAGGTAACAGAGGTCATTAACTTTGTGAACATCTTCAGTCCAACCACAAACAGAAGCAGGATGGTTGCTTTTGACCCAAGGGAACTTCTAACCCTGGCAAGAAAGTAGAACAGCTCCCTGAGCAGTGTGACAGAGTAGAAGCCCTGTTTTCAGACCATTTGGAGACTCAAGATATTGTGTGACCTTGAGTTTGTATTTAACCTTTGGCCCTTCTCAGAGCCCAGTTAGGTGGGCCTTTTTTTAAATAGTTGAATAATGCCTAGTAGAATGTAAAAGAAAACTTTTTCACTGGCCATTACCTGTTTCTGCCAACAGTTAAGATCATATATTTTGTAACCACATTCAACCAAGTCTTCTGTAAACCATTAGCAGGTCTTGAGGTCTTTCTGTTTCAAAAAACACTGCTTTGGCAGGATGAATGATATTACTTTATTTTTCCAACCATACACTCATCTTAGAAAGATCATATCACTAGGCATAGGTATGATATTTTCTTAACTCTTTCTGTAATGTACTTCTTTGTTATCACAAGCACTAGTGGTCATTCTCTGGTACTAGGATCCAGGTCTTATGGAAATTTTGAAATACAAAATAGCACTTTAAGGTTTACAAGTCACTTACATCCTGAATATTTCATTTCTTTTAATTTCCCCACATTTTTTAAACCTAAAATGAATTTATTTTTCTGGGATTGTTTTTTTCTAAATTAATAAGTCTTAATGCTAGGATGAACATTGGATGAAAAAGAAAATTCCTTGGTAACATCTTACAAATCACAAAATTCATTGACCCTTGACGTATTTCTGTATAGACCTTCCATAAAAGTATAACCAGTCAGACCTTCCCCTTCATTGGAAGTAACTACTTCCAAGGCTGCTTAACTCTTTCTGAATTATTAAACTAGCTTTATTAAAGGTCTTGTGAGGTACTAAGAAAATAAGTTGGGTCAAGTATAAAACAAACACTACTATCTTCACTTGGTATTAAAAATAGGGAAGTGATATCACAGGGAGCATTGAAACTCAGCCACAACCACACGAAATAGCAGGGCACGAGACACTCAAAATCTAGATCTGCTCATGGTTGAAAGCTCTTGCATATTGTGCTGCACAACACATGATACTGTGCTAAACTAAAGCAATTCCTTTCATCCAAAAACCTTGCAGGATAAATCATTGCCTAAGCAGTTGATACTCCTGATGCGACATCTACTCGAGTATGCTGAAGGGAATGTTGATTGCAGTACAGAATGGCCATAGTTGTTGGCCATTTGTTCGTAGCGAAGCTAAAACTGGAATAAACTAAGGTATAAGGGCTTTTTATTTTTTAATCACAGAGGAAAAAAAACAAGAACTTTTGATAATCAATCAAATGCTTTATCCAAACTCAGAATGAATGTTTATACTTTTGTTGTCAACATTTTCCTGAGTACAAGAAAAATGAATGTGAGGAAAGAAGACGAGTCTATTTACTACCACTGGAAATACTCTGCTCTTTCATTTTGGAGAGAATTGACACCTCTACCTGATTTATGAATATTAATGTCAAGCTGACAACAACAACAAAAAAGTATGAGCATGTACGTGTTTCTCTACTTTTAGAAATCTTACTTTGAATCTTATTAAAGTTAGAAAAAAATAATAAACTTTTGTTCTATTTCAGTACCCAGAGGCACCAGTTATTTCCACATACAACCAAGAATTGGAGGACAGATGATTTCCTTCTATTCCTTCTCAGGGCAAATACAAATACCCTCAGCCAAAATTTCTCTGCCTTTCAGCCCAGAATAGAAGGGGAAAGTTTTAAGGCTTGGTAACTTTTTCAAATAACTAAAAGAGCCAATGATGATTAACTTTCCATAGTAATGTGTTTGGCAGGATCTCTTGTGTGTGTCCTTCTTATATTCACTCCTTCTCAAGCAGAATGACGCCCTTTTGTAAAACCAAATTCAAGTCTTTAACAAAGTGAGAAGCAGAAAGATTCTTTGAGCTTCACAAAGTCCAGACAGAAAAAAGAAGTAAAGAAGTGATACTTTGGATAAGCAAAGGGAGTAAGATATATAAGTGCCCTGAGCAATGCCCCCACTTACTCTGTTACAGCAACCTAAACATAGCAAGACCACAGAGGGGAACAGATGTGTAGTATGTATAAGGAGACAAGATCACAGACTCATTGTTCCTTGGTCATTGCAGTCTTCTCTGCCCAAGGACAGTATGTAAATAGCAGAGTTCCAGGCCTGAGGTGACTGTACAAACTGGATTAGCATGACTGCTGTCCAACCATAGCAGACTATTGACTGAGAACCAAACAAGCTCCTCCAATGCTTCAGCACCAAGTAGAATCACAAAGTTATGAAAGATTGGGAAAGCCGGTCACACTAACCAAGAAATTTGGACTGTCAGAATTGATAAATCTTTTTTAAAGAGGTTTTTTGCATGAAAATGTTTATTTTATTTTGACGAGAAGCAAATTTTCTTGATGTATCAAAACCTTGATGTAACAAAATACTACATATTTACATATGCATTCTTCAAAATTAGAAAATCTTGTGTCTTGCCCTGCTTCTAGCTTTGTTATGTCCTTTGACCATGAATAAATTATTAAAATGTAGTTAGCTTCAGGTACCTCATCTTTAAACTGGGAGTGAGTATAACCATCAGGCTTACCTCACAGAGCCAGTAGACACAGAATTACCAAAAGTAGTATGGGAGTTGATAGAGTTGATACTACTATTGGCTTATTTTGCTGTTCATGACATGTCTTTAAAATGGTTTAGCTTCTCTGAGCTCTACCAAGTGACTACTTTATTTTTTTTTAGACATTGATGGACCTTTGTTTTATTCATTTATTTATATGCGATGCTGAGAATCAAACCCTGTGCCTCACACATGCTAGGCAAGTGCTCTACAACTGAGCCACAACCCCAGCCCCTAAATGACTACTTTTAATACAATATTGATAGATACTGTAATTCCTCAAGCTGGAAAGTATAAATGTTTCAAATAATACAAATATGATTTTTTATATTTGCACATGCTTTGATAAATGCATTACACAATGTTCAGAAATCAGCTTAGAGATTATATTTCCAAAAAAAAAGTAAAATAACAACTAGGTCTTTTAAAACTCACTTAGTAAAATCAACTCAATAAGAAGATACCTGGTTCATTTTTGGTCATGTGACTAATATTCAAACATGAGTTGTTTGTCTTTTAAATGATGTTGCAATAATTGAAATTTGGTGGCAAACTGCTTTTAAGTAAAGAATGATGTCTTAACAAAGCAATATTTTTGCTATAAGTCAAGGAAATAGAGTTTTAGAGCCAGGAAATGTGAAGAGAATAGAAACTATTTAATCAACAGGCCTCCACAGGGAAATTTCTAATGTCAGAAAATGGATCAGATGATGGTGTTATTCTTCTTAGCATTATGGGAGGAGACTCTGGGTGGGTAATATCTTTCAATTTAAAAACGAGAAAATATAATACTATAACAAAGTAAGTGAGAAGAGGCATGGAATCTATGTTACACTTTCCAAAGATGAATGAGAAGTAGAAATGGTACTTTTATAATTATGTATGCAAAGGGAGAATGAATTAAAGCTCCAGAAGCATCTTAGGGATCTGAATATTATCTGTCAGTACATTTTAAAAATCTTGATATCCCCTTTATAATCACTAGATTATTTTGAAAATAATTTAAGTCAATAAGTTAAATACTGGTCGACTAAGTTACGTAGCCTAGAAATAATCTAGAAACCTATATTTAAATATAGCAATGAGATATTTCCATTATCATCTTCTTTGGGAAAATACCAAATGGTGGATTATATAGGTGCAGAAAAGAGGTACTGAGACCCCAAGCTTAAGGCCAGGATCTTTATACCAAGCAGACTACTTGGTCAAGGACATGAATATCAAGTCCGTGGAGGTCTATTTCTACTCTCTGCCCATCCAGGAATCTGAGATCACTGACCTTTTCCTTCAAGGAAAAAAAATCCTTCAAAGATGAGCTTTTAAATATTATACTTGTAAAAAAATTAGATATATGCTGCCCAGAGGACCAGATTCAAGATGCTTGTCACAATTAGGGACTACAATGGCCTTATTGATCTGGATGATAAGAATTTGAAGGAGGTAGCCTTCACCATCCATGGGGCCATCATCCTGGCCAAGCTCTCCATTGTCCCTGTACAGGTAGGTTACTGGGGGAGCAAGAGGGCAAACCCCACATTGTCCCTAGCAAGGAAATAGGCCACTAAGATTCTATACTGGTGCACCTCATCCCTCCACCTACAAAGATAGAGCATTGCCTGAGCCCCTGTACCTAAGGAGTGATTGCTGATTGCCAGTATTGAGGACTACTACATCTACATCTCAAGCAGAACCAGCACTGCCACCCCATGAATCTTTGCAAAGACTACCTTTGAGCCCATCTCCAAGACCTACAGCTATCTGACTCCCAACCTCTGGAAAGAGACCATACTCATCAAGTCACCCTATAAGGAGTCAGTGCCCAACTCCTAAAAACCCACACCGGAGTCTCTATGTAGAAGTCTCGGGCCCCAGCTGTGGCTATGAGCTTAGGTTTTTATACAAGGAAAATGAACTAATTAAGCCTGTTTAAAAAAAATCTTTGGACTTTTTATTTCCCATTAGCTAAAAAAGAGTGACTTGTCAAAAATTTCTTAGTAAATCAGTGGTCAATCTAATTAAAATCTAAAGGTAAGGATTTTTTCCTTGCTTACTTGTTACATTAAATGAAAGGCTGCTTTTATAAAACTATATTTCTTAAGAGAAAGATGAGCTATGGTAACTTAGTGTTAACATATTATATTTTCCTCTCTTCTCTTGGCTTTGGCCCCCTTTCCACCAAGATTATAACGGAGTTGAGGCTGAATCGAGATTGACCATACCCCACCCCAGACAATAGAGATTGAGAAGCAAAATACAGTTTTCTTACACCTTATGGTTTAACACTGATAGAGTCATTCTGGTAGAATGTTGCTTTTTAAAATAGAAATATGAGGTTATGAGGTCAAATTATGTATGAAAACTGTCCTTCTTGTTTTTCTGCTCAAAAGAAAAGATGCATGCAGATGACATAGATACAGTATATAGAGTCCTGGAAAAAAAGACACTGGGATGCACAGGAGGTTCAGCTTTGGGGTCAACTTATGTTGCTGTAAGTTAAGAACATAAGGGTCAGAATGGGACCACAGAGTAGTGACAAAATAGGCCTTTTTTGTGTGGGTGCCAGTAATCACAGTGGAGAACACTAACCATGAAAGCCTAACTATTTCAGGAAGACCCCAAGTGGTGCTTTTATTTGTTCTCTTGTCCATCCTGTGGTCTCCTATTTTCTCTTGTCCTGATTCAGCAACTCCTATTGCCCCCTTTAAGTGTGAAATCCCCTGCTTTCTTTCATTTTTGTGGTATGTGTTATTTTTGCCACCAATCTTCATCTTCCCCATCTTCTAGCAAATAGCAAACACATTTTTACGATGTAGGAATCATCCTCCTCTGTCCTCAGCTGTGTTGTTTAAGTAAGAAGGTTCCCATCCTGACACATATAGCCAAGTTGTCCAGCTAATCCATCACTCTGGTTACAATGACCCAACCAGAGATGGATAATGGGGCAGGAAGACATGTTTGTGCCGTCTTCTATGGCAGCAATCATCAGGGACCAGGTTTCAGCCCCTGATGGTTCCCTTGGGAAGTCTGCCTATTCTTACCATGTTGTAACCCTAAAACCAACCTACCAGGTCTCTAGCTCTGCTCTACCACCTCCTAGCTGTGTGGTCTTGAACAAGTTACTTAACCTCCGTGTGCCTGTTTCCTTACCACAATGGGTTGTTACGAGAATTAAATCAGTTAATGTGTGGAAATTACTTGGAACAGTTCCGAGAATGTCATGTTTGTTTGGTTTTTTAAAACATTCCTTTAATCACTTGTATTTTAAATCCTTCAACTGTCTTTGACTCTTCTTCTTTCACCATATCTACCATTCACTGAAAATCCTCTCTCTTCTATATCACCATCCCTCTGCCTTTTTCCCCCCAAATTAAGTTATAGTACACTGGCTAGGTTCTTGTTTCTATCCATTTAGACTCTTGCCTACCTCAAAAGCACTTCTAAAGGACATCTGTGGAATCTCCTGCTTTAAGACCCCCTCCTCTAGGAGCTGGCAGACAATCCTAGTCCTTCCTAAATGGATCTGTACCAGCTGCCTCCTTAGTAAAGCATGAGTCACACCCACTACCTCTAGCCACAGATTAACGGTCAGAAATTGGGCAGCAAAGACCTTTATCTGGGATAAAGAACAATAGGAAGGTAGCACAAACCCCAGAGAGTTGAAATCATAAAACGTAAAATTGCAGTGGTAGCCACGTTTACTGCCATATTGAAAGAATAAATTAACAATTTCTTTTCTATTGAGACGTCTTAGAAACTTTAAGATGTTAATGTGCTAAGCTGGGAATCCAGGGTCATTGTGATGAGAAATATCTACTTACTCCATATACTTCTACTGAAGATTAATGCTGTCTTCCATGATTCTGTCTGCAAACTACATTTCGCCACATCCACTAGAAGTACTGGGAAAGTACTAATCCTTTAGCCTGGAACTTGTCCACATGGCTAAAGGATTAGTTGCACCCTCTTAACACAGCAAACCCCATTTCAGGAGGCTGGATTTGTCAGTGCTTAATTTAATCAGCTCTGTTTATAGACTTGAGATCTTCTTGAGGCCATGGTGGATAGAACAGGATTCTCTAGCTTTGAAGGGCATCTTCCTATCTCCATTTTATAGATGCGGAAATAGAGGCTCAGTTAAACATCTCACCTAGATCACAAACAGAATAAGAGCCAGGATTTGAACTGATATGTTCTGTCTGAACAAGGATCTCTAATTATAAAGCTTGCTATTCCCACATACTCTGTTCAACCCCTATCTATTATTAAATATGAACATTTATTATTTTCTTGTACTCTATATCAGTAAGGATTCAGTCAGAAAATGGAAAACAACTGTAGATATTCAGCAGGAGAAATTTAATACTGGAAATTGGTTATATGAGCAATGGAAGAGCTATAAAGCCAAGTAGGGGATAATTAAGTGACAGTTGAGCAATAATAAGAAGTTTCTGTAGCTCTAGCGTAGGAGAGCAAAAGGGGATGGGAAGTTATCCTCAAATCCAAAAACCAGGGTCACAGAATGAAAGCTAGAAGCACAGAAGGACTACCTGTCCTGCCAGAAATCTGAACTTTTAAACACAGTTAATTTGGGCCTAAATTTATCTCTATAATTTGGTGGTAAATATTGGCCTAAAGCAACGTTTGTACATTGCAAACTATAACCTAGCTTGGCATGTAACCTAAGGATATACTCCACAACCATGCAACTAAATCTAAGCTAATCATAACAGCTGAACTTCCAGCCAATCAGAGGGTGAAAGCTGCCAAAATATGACTCTGTAAAGAAATACCAACTACAGCCAATTTTGTGTGTCATTTTTCTCTCCTCTGCTATCAATATAACCTCCACATGTAGCAGGGTTGAATATTCTGAACCATATTTGTTCTGGGCTGCTATCTAATTTCAGAATTGCAATTAAAGACAATTGTGAACAATGTAACTAAATTTATTATAATGTTGTCTTATAAGAAATAAGAGAATGGAGCAGTCCTGTGGGAACCAGAACCAATGAGGAGAGACTGAAGAACCATCCATAGTAGATGACTTCCTCCTACTATTTGTCCTTCAGTCTACTTGAAACTAATTGGCAAAGAACTCTGGGAAATGTAGTTCGTTGCCATGTAAAATAAAGGAAGAAAAGGCAGGGAAATTATTTAGGAGCAAATAGGAAAGCAACTAACACACTTATACTCCCTTGTATAAAAGGTTACAGCACAGGGCTGGGGTTGTGGCACAGTGGTAGAGCACTTGCCTAGCATGTGCGAGGCCCTGGGTTTGCTCCTCAGCACCACATAAAAATAAATAAAATAAAGGTATTGTGTTCAACTACAACTAAAAAATAAGTATTACAAAAAACAAAAGTATTACAAAAAAACCTGAGTTTGTGTCTTTTTGATGGTGAGGGGTGGGTGAGAGAAATTGAAGTACAAGAGCCTAGAACTACAGAATAGGAGATCCTTGGTCTATTGCTATTCTGTTTTAAAATCTGGGAGCAGTTTTTTCACCTTCCTACTTAGTAGAGCAAAAAGTGACTCCAACTTAAGACCCATTTTTCAGAACTTGCCTGCTTAAAACCTCCATTTATTTTTATTCTTATTGCCATAAGGACAAAGACTAACTTGATCGTTTTAAGTAACGGTGCTTTGTCCTATGGAAATAGGGAGCAGGCACTATCACATAAAGAGTCTTCCCAGAAGCCAATGAACGCTGAAGAACCAGCTATCTAGAAGGGTAGAAAACAGAATATAGCTCATAGAAGTTGGAATCAAATGGTTATTCAGAGTCTAAGCAACCCTGACAGCAATAGCTCGTGGATTTCCAGTTCATATTTAGACCTTTCAACTAACTCCGCCAGTCTCAGCATAGCTCTTGTTCTGTGTCTTCTTCCTTTTCAGAATTCTCTATTTTTTTCTTTACATACATGGCAATGCAGATTCATAAGACATATAATCTAAAGGACACTTCACTTTTTAGGAATAAAAGTTTTGCAAAAGATCATATCATCAGCAATTGCCCATGCTATGAATTAATTAACCTCATCTCAGTTGTCATCTAGTCTGGTCATTTGGAAAGAGGGCATCATGGCACAGGTTCACATGGTATATTTGCCTGGAAGTACCTTCTCAGCAAGAAAATGTTCCTTAGAAGCTCCGTGGTTGGATTGCATTCTTCACCTTGGAGGCAGAAAATAGAAAAAACAAATAAGCAAAAAATTAGATTAAAATAAAGTGAAAGAAAGATCTTCTTCCAAAATAAGCAGATTGTGCAAATTGCTACAAAATGGGCAACTGAAAAAAAACTGAATTTTTTAATCCACATGCATCATCACACATCATGAAAAGTAATGTAATAATGTAATAATGAAAAGTAATGTTATAATATTCTACCTTGATAAAAAATGCTGAACAATTACATATTAATTCACCTTTTCTGCACCCCTGAGAAATTGGTCAATTTTAGTTGCCTAGTAAAAAAAAAGAATAACAGACAATTGTCACCTAATTAGGCTCTCTACTCAGCATTCCAGGATATGAGTCTGTTTTTAATCTAGAGCAATTTGATTCCAGCCACTGCGACACTGCCCATTTTGAAAAACACACAGATCCTTTTCATGGCACACACACACAAAATCAATTAGACTCTCTCTCTCTCTCTGCAACTCTCAATTTGAGAAATAGGCATTGTTTCTGTGGGAGTGCAGGATGAACCTGACTATTTTAAATAAATGACCTAAGAAATCCATTATGGGTAAACCAAGGCTGCATTAGAAAATAAATAAGAAAAAAAAAAAAAAAAAGAAAATAAATAAGAAAAAAATCATCAGAGTTAATGCTGCAAAATGACCCAGGTTCATTTGTACTGAGAAGTGCCACTGGGGCTGAATTATTTATAGGCCTACATTCTCTCATGCAGTAAATATAATGTAGTGTTTTGAGTTGGATTCTGTTTAGTTGGTTGGTTAATTTTAAGCCATAGGATCTTTAAAACTCTAATGCTCTTAAATCTTGTTCAAGGGACAGGATGTGACCACAGAATGTCTTGTACAGTCTGTATTGAATCTCCTTCTTGTGTTGTCTAGTCTCTCATCTTTCAAAATTGACATGATGAAGAATAGACATAGTCATGGTTTAAGACCAGACAGAGGTACTTTAGCATAATTTTATGTAGTAGAAGAGATAAGTAAAAGGAAGCCCTCCTTTCATTCCCTTCTGTGGCCGTAAAGCTGTATTTCAATTTCACCATAGCCCTAAAAGGGATCCCAGTGTAAGGTAGAGATGACTAACATTCAAACTCAAAAAAAAAAAAAAAAAAAAAACATCACCACCAACAACATTGTCAGTTCCCTCAAATCTAAATCAAGATTGGGATGCTGGGATACAGAACACTGCCCACATATGAATTGGCTCAACTTGTAACAAACCCATGGTTCCTGTGTCTACCAGGCTAACCCTAGGTAAATTCCTATATTGCCAACTGATTATTGGATAATACATGAAAACTGTTTCTGAAGATGATGGTTCATTGGAGGAATGTATCATCAGAGCTGCTCATTGGAAAGTTTGAATTTATTTGATCCAAATAAATAAAATCTGTGCAAAAATTTGATTTCTTCTATCATTTGAATGCTTCATCATAAAGAGAGTTGCTTTTTTGTTTTCCCCTTCTAGAGTCTTCTGTTTAAAAACAAATGTTTTGGGTGTTTTGTTGTTTTGTAAATACCACTGAACAAAAGTACTCACTTATTCCTTATGCATAATCTATTTGAATGACATATTCTTAGAATTACTCCTAGATATTTTATCTTTTAACAGATGTTTTAGTGCTGCAAGCACATTGCTTTTAATAAAAAAGTCTCCATATCTTTATACTTTTCTGCATGAGCAGCTGAGTCAGATGCCCCCAAACAGTACTACTCTCTATTCAAAATACAAGTATTGAGCCTTTGTTGTGTCTTAGGGGCTGCAGCTCTTCTCTCTATATGTTGGCTCCAGTCTGCACACTTGGAAAATCACACTGTTAGGACCAATCCTGAGTTTAGGTACAGGGGCTTTAAGCATCTCCATTTACCATTCTTTGACTTGATATCTTTACTCTTCTGCAGTCCAGCCATTACTTTTTTCCTGTACACATAGTATCTGGTTACCTAGGCTATTATTCAGGAATCTGTTTTGTACTGTTGTAGTCTTCTATTTCCCTCTTGGTCCACAGTGTCTTACTACATAACAAAATGAGGCCTCTGCTTCCTGCACCTGTTTTCCCCTGATGTCCACTTTCCATATCCAGTAATCTAGAATACTACCAGGCATAATGGTGTATGACTGTGATCCCTGGTATTGCACTTAGGAGGCTGAAGAAGGAGTATCTCAAGTTTGGTGCCAGCCTCAGCAATTTAGCAAGATCCTCAGCAACTTTGGAACCCTGTTTCCAAATAAAAGATAAAAATAAAATAAGACTTGGGATGTAGCTCAATGGCAGAGCACCCTGGGATTCAATCCCCAGTACCAGAAGCAAAAAGTGGATAGATTAACAGGATTCCAGAGTACCACATGTTTTCACCCTCCCTGTTATAGTGCTGTTTTCTCAGTTGAAACAATTCCCCATTAAAGAATCCTCACCCATCCCTGACTGTCCCCCTAGCTAATGCTTATTATATAATAACTCACTCACTTCCACATTTCACTTGTCAAATTGAAATTATTCTTTTCATCTATAAATGGATCTGTTCCTACTACAGCACATGCCCATCACAGTGGGGAAGGCCAGTTCCAAGACCTGGAACGGTCTAAGATGGCCTGTCCCACTTTAATTCACTATCTATAGTTAGTTGTGCCTACTATGTGGGGGGGAAAAGAATATCAAGGTATTTGATCATTGGCAATAGAGATAATCAGGATAATTTGTCAGAAAAAAAATATAACATTGTCAGATCCAACCATCTATATTTGCCACTTGGCCTCCTTACAGTCTCGAGATGGCATAAATATGTGGAATGGGCTTACTCAGGCATCTGCAGCTACTTCTAATTCACTGAACTCCTTTGAAGTGAAAAGCAATAGAGTGGAAATAGTTGTATGTTAGATGACTTTGACTGCCATTTATTACTCTCATGTTGATCAACTCTGTTAAATCTTATAAGCCCTTTCTTCTAGATAATGTGAGAACAATAACATTCATTAATGCCTATAAACTACTGGATTTGACTTTTGATGAATTAGAAAAGCAAGGAAATGATTTGTCCCACTTTGGCCAGTTGGGAGAAATAACTGGAGGTTTCTCTCCATTTGAGCAAGTCTCTAGGATCCACTCATGTAAAGGCATAGCACAAACCAGTAAGCTAATTTCCCATATGTATTCTGTGCCTTTCACTATAAAACCAAGAATTCAGTATCCCTACTAATACAAGTTCTCATGGTGTCTATTAGTAACAATAAAGATATATGGCCCCTAGTGAATAAAGTACACCTGTCTTACCTGTGGGAAAGGAAGTGAGGCAGGGTGCTGTGGGAACATAAAGGAGAAGCACGCATAACTGTGTCTGCAGGAACAAGGAGGATTTCCCAGGCCAGGTGATGCCCAACTTGCTCTTCCTGAGATTCAGAGATTCCAAGGGCTCTTTGCACATCAGTCCTGGTTTTGTTGTTATTGTTTCAGTTGTAGATGGACACAATACCTTTATTTTATTTATTTATTTTTATGCGGTGCTGAGGATTGAACCCAGTGCCTCACGCATGCTAGATGAGCACTCTATCACTGAGCCACAACCCCAGGCCCCAGTCCTGATTTTTGTTTGTTTTGTTTTGTTTTTGGTACTCAGGGGCTCTTGGCCACATCCCCACATCCCCACCCCTGTTTTGTATTTTATTTAGAGACAGGGTCTCACTGAGTTGTTTAGCACCTTGCTTTTACTGAGGCTGGCTTTGAACTCTAGATCTTCCTGTCTCAGCTTCCCAAGCTGCTGGGATTACAGGTGTGCCCCACCATTCCTGGTTTTAAATAGAGAAAAGTCACCCTTTTCAGGTGAAAAGAAGCCTGATCAACTTGAGTTGACCTCTGGTGAACCCCAACTTGTATTGGGACACATGGGATTTCTCTGTTCTTATCCTGGCTCACCCACTATGGTATATAACTGGGCATCTGTGGGGCAAGTCTGCCCATGTGGATCTGCAAAACACTAATTCTAACAGCGCTAAAAAGCAGGATAGTTTTATTGAACTTTTTGTCAACAAAGGAAATTATATAAAACAGTACAGGCAATTTTTCTTTTAAAATAGCAGTTCTCCTTCCTGAAAGTTCTAATCTTTGTGGTAGCCTTTTAATGTCTGTCTTTCTATGTATCTCTATCTCTGCCTCTGTTCTCTCACTGCCTATCTCTGAGTTTTTCCCTATAGGCATCACTACCTGTTTTGTTCTGGGTCTCTCACTATCTCTCGGTGTGTGTTTGCATGTGTGTGAGTCTTTTTCTGTCTCTCACACCACCTCCTCCTGAAGTCTCTCTCCACTACCATCTCCTCAAGCTTTCCGCCTGCTTCTTTCTCCATCCAGACCATCTAAGGTCCTATTGTGCAAATGTTTTGCCCTCCCTTGGGTCTATCCATCTTTTTTAGATAAGTAGTGAAATCTCCAGCTACTTTGGTTTTGCATTACAGTATGTTGCCCCACTCAGAAAAAAGAAATGCTAGAATGTCTAGAACTCACATTTCCACAATACTGGAAGCAAAATTATAAATGTTCACAATTTCATCATTTTTTTTCTGCCTCTTTGCATTCTTCTTGTAAGACAGAATTTCTTACAATTTCACAAACTCCTGACTCCTCAGAAGGCCCTTTCTATCTTGTCCATTCCACAACCTCCTCCTCTTCCCCAACTACTTCCACTCTTTCTCTAAGGTCTGGGTGTTGCCCACTCAGAAAGGAAAGCAACACCTGGTCAATGTAGAATCAAACACCTCTTCAGTGCTTCTGAAGCCCCAGTACAATCCCTATTCCTAATGGTCACAATGATTAGGAATCACTACAGGTTTTAATGTCTCCTATCAGACATGGCTCCTTAGATATGTGGACAAATATGCACTTTTAATGCTGGCTCACAGCCAGCACTCCACAATTGTTTGTTGAAGGAAATTTGAAATCCTAAGTAAACAATGATCCATGCCAATTTCTCTTTCTTTTGAAACTTTCCAGTCTTAAACTGCAAACAAAAAGACCAATGCACAATTAATTATAAGCCTCTCCATTTTTCTCAGATGACCTCAGGAAAGAGAAAAGGCAAGAGCTGAGGGAGAAAGGGAAAAGACTAGGTTCAGTGGCAAAAATCACAGAACAGTTCTTGCACAATCATATACTGAAAACATCTTGGCCACATAAAACCACTTTTAAGTGGGAGTCATATAATTAAAAAAGACCATTTGTATAAGGTAGGCAATAACTTTGGCCAACAGTTCTCTTGCCACTGACTTAAGCATATTGGAATAGGTAATTCCAAAAGAAAGGTTTAGAGTAAATAAAAATGTATCCAAATCATAATCAAACAAAAATGCTACAGAAGAGATCCTTGGGTGGAGTTTTTTTTCAGGGCCCTAACCATGTGGGATTCTTTTCCCAAGCATCATCCTAATCAGTCTTTGGAAATGAAGGATTTGCTTTTGAACATGAAACCACATTCATTATGAAGATGGACCCCTAATTTTTATGTACTTATTCCATGCTCTGTATGGAGCATGGAAAACTGAAAGTCAAAGGTAACTTTTTCAAACAGCAAACTGAAACTACAAATGTGAAAAATAAGCAATAGCTAAAATCTGTTCTCTTCTCTGAGTGAACTGAATTACCTTACCTACACTAAATACTCTCAGTGGGGATATCACAGCTAAATTTCCCCCCATGAAATATAGCTAAAGGATGAAAAGGGGGCAGCTTTATGATGTGTGAATGATGTGCTTAAGTTGTTTTATAAATAAGCAATCTGTAGGGCAAAACTATTTAACTATATTTTTAAATAATACCATATTAAGCATTGTTTAAACCTTATGTACCTGGGTAATATTGATTCATTAAATACTCAAACATTTACAGAGTTTCTCTAAGTGTCAGACACCCAGTGAGGTTTCTGCCACAGAGTTGAGGGGTAAGTGAAGTTTGGGGAGATTGTATACTAAGGTGAATTAGACTTGGCTTCTAGCCTGGAAGAGCACACAGTTAAATGAGAGACTTGTATAAACTCGCAGTTCTGCAAGCAGAAGAACAACGACCCTTCTGGGTCCATTTGACAGTTGAAACTTTAACCTTCATGTTTATTAAGACAGGATTGCCTAGGATGTGAAACCTGAGCTAAAGCATTGGCAGCAAATAGGGAGTAGCAGAAAAAGTAACTAGAAAATGGGAAAAGATTTAGGAGAAAGAATTTCTGGGATTTTAATGGCAGGTATACGAAGGAGGTGAGGAAGATAGAATACCTAGATTTCTGGTTTGGAATGCAGGTAGGTACTGGTGTGTTGCAGTTTGTGTTTTCTGGAAGCAGATGCTGAGGCAGAGATTGGCATGGTGAGTGTCTATTAGAGATCGAATGCTGTGGAAGGAAGGTTGTAAAAGTAGGGTAAAGCAGAAAGATTGATCAACTGTGCAATAAGTCTAACAATGCTTCAGCCAATCTCTCAAGAGGTCTAGAGAGTATATCACCCATTAGAGATGACCTCAGTGAGGTCAAAATTGCTCCACTTTTGTGCTTTCATGGTGTTCAGCCATTGGGCATAAAAGAGCCCAGGAAAGGCACAATCTCACTTGAGTGGCTCTCTGAAGCCTTCCCTATCTTAGAGCAGTGACAGACAGGGTGGTAAAAATAAGGATAGCTTGATGCCATCTTTAAGTTATCATCTGATTTCTCTATTTTCTTTCACTGGCTATTTTTCTTGTGTCAAAGGTATATTCCTATTATCTTTTATTTTCTCTGTGTTACTTTTTGGCTTCCATTTCTTACCACTGAATATATATTCTCTTGAAAGATGTTAATAAGAATTAACTATGTGCCAGAAAAGTTCTCTCATCTCATAGTCAAGGTATGCATCATAATTTTGTCTTTACCACTGAGGCTCAGAGAAATTACTTAATTTTCCAGAGATTACAAAATTACTAGGTGGCTAAACCAGGATTCCAATCGGTACCTGCCTGGTTCAAAGTTTTCCTTTAAGAGTCTGAAGACTTTTTCACCTTTGAGATTATGGACAAATTCAGATGTGTTTTTCTTTCTCAACATCATTTTCTTTGCCTGCATTTAATAAATTGACTTTTGTATTTTTTCCCCTCCTTTTGTCTTTACCAGCCTGGATTCAGTTTCTTGCAAATCTGGAAACAGTTTTCCAGTTTTACCTAGTAGATTCACCTATCCTTCTAGACATATATATGTCTAGAAGACCTGGTCTTAACCACAGATCTAGAAATAAATGCATGACATAAAAGAAAGCAAATACACTAAGTCCAAAATATATGTCAATGATCCTGCTTATTTTAGTTATTCCATCTCTATAATTCTGCTGCTCTGGGAGAACTCCCATCCACCAGTTTAAAAATTGAACTTGCTGAAAATAACAACTAACTTATATGATTTGTTGAAATCACTGTCCTCTTACCACTGCCCCATGATGATATAGTACTTGGCTGGTGTCCTCCTAACTCAGGCCTTTAGCTCACAATTTACATGGCCAGCAGCCACAAGAAATGAGTCATAAGCTGGCCGGCTGTTCTCTGCAATGGTTTTGAGTCTTCTCATTTTCCTTCTGCCTTCTTCTCATTGTCTACCTGGTCCTACTGTCTACCAGACTCTTGGTGCCTTGGATTTTAATTTATGAGGATTAGATTCCACTCCCCCAAATGTTAGATCTTGGAATTCTCCAAGGAAATTTTGTTGCTTCGTTTGCATCATGGTTTTTACTTACCAAATAATTCTGCCCACCCCTGGACAGTTCAGAGCATTTACCAGCCCAAGATCCAGTATTCAGAAACCCCAACTTAGCATTAATCCATTTGGTATTTAGCCAAAAAATACCTGGCCACCCTGGTATTGAAAAAGAGAATCTTACACCTCTGAAAAAGAGAATCTTACAGTTGATTTATTTGATTCACATTTCTCTCTCTCCCTTTTCTGAAAAAAAAAAAAAAAAAAATTTCAGGGACATGGACCAGGTCTGGTAAAGTATTGGATTCCCCAGATTCTAACACCATGTTTCATGCATGGTAGTTACTCAGTAAATCTTTGTTAAATTAATCTGGCTGAGCCTCAAATTGCTCAGGGTTAGAATTTTGGAATTTCAGTGTTTAACTATGCCAGGCATTCTCCACCTAAACTAGAATGACTCAACATTTCCCTTACATATATATTGGGGATGCTGATTGGAATTGTCTATAAAAACTGTAATGTTTTAATATCCTCAAGTGAATACTGTAAAATGCATTTTATTACTATTATATAGTCCTAAAGCCCCAAAGAAAAAGGTTTGCATTTGTTATGAATTCTGATCCTAATTTTTAATTTATCATTTTAAAAAATTGTGAAAAAATTCTGAAACATGGAGAAAGTTTTCATTCAAAGTGAATGTTATGAGCTAGATGTAGCAGCATATGCCTGTAATTACAGCAACTCAGAAGGCTGAAGCAGGAGGACTCAAGTTCAAGGTCAGCCTTGGCAACTTAGTAAGACCCTGTTTCAAAATGAAAAATAAAAAGGGCTTGGGTTGTAGCTCAGTGATAGAGCTTCCCTGGGTTCAATCCTCAGTATCATATTTTTTAAAAAAGTAAATATATGAAAATACTAGAACAGTAGAGAACCAGAGGATATTAGAATTTTGTTATCTACATTACAAAATATAGGAAACAAAATTATGTGAATTCTAGCCAAATTCAGAACCTCCAACCTAGCATTGCATCCTCCTGAGGTGCTGGAATTACAGGCACATCCCTGAGTCTATTTGCTCTGAAGAATAGGGTTTGGGGGCTTGTTAGGGAGTCAGAATGAATTTTCATGCAGGTTTTTCTTTCTTTCTTTTTGTTTTTGTACTGGGGATTGCACTCAGTGAGGTTCTAGTTCTACCACCAAGCTAGGCGCCCCACATTTTTTATTTTTTGAGAGAGGGTTTCACTAAGTTGCAAAGTTTAGTCTAGAACTTGCAGTCCTCCTACCTAATTGCTCCCAAATTGTTGGGATTACAAGTGTGTGCCATCACACCCAGCCTACAGGTGGGTTTTCTAAGAACTGCATTTAAAACATTTTTCCCAGCAATGGTTTTAGTTTTGTAAGCTCACTTTCTAAGAGTTTCTTTTTAATTGTATTACTGAACACTGAAAAAATATCCAATTTTAACGTTTTCACAGAAACTTATTTTTTTTCATAATCCTGGATACTCAAAACTGCTATTGTCTCTATAACGGTTATTTCCTTAGAAAGTGTTGTTTGTTACATTTTGCATAATGTTTCAGTTCTTAAGAGCATTTTCATTAAATTTGATAATGCTGTTCACAATGATTGGTGTGTTAGATCTAAGATTACAAAAGATCTTAGATATGGATGCATATGCAGAAGACTTAGAAGGAGTGGTCACAGGTGGAAAGCAAGCTAGGGGGGAGTTTTCCTGGAATCCAACAGAAAGGGTTCAAGAGAAAAAATCAACAAGTTAGTTATCAAGATGTTGATGTTGAACAGTTTAGTAAAATAAAGGCTTAAATATATATTTGCCTCTGACTAAATAGGAATGGTTTCAGCAGAGTGAAGAGGTTAAAGGAGTTTATAAAGTGCAAGGAGTAAACATGCTGTAGAAGTGGAAACTGCACTGCTATGTATTATAAATTTTTACACTTAAGGTTTGGTTTTGAAAAGAAGGAATAATAAAGTACAAGATTATAGGAAATGTGGGGTCAAGGTAAAAATCAATATTTTTCATAAAAATGCTACCAAACCATAAACATCCTGAAAACCTGTGTAATTGGTAAAATATACTCTACAGAATGGTATCATACAATAAAGTACTAATTCCTGTGGTCCCAGTGTTTAGACCACATGATATAAATAAGGCCAAAGGTGATAAAACGTAATATAAGGCAAGAGAATTCAGAGTGGGCCAGAGGCTTCACCAAAAGTTTCCTAGAGAGAATCAGGATTGAATGTTCCTTAAAATTAAAAAAGAACAGGAAAAAAAATGTCTTCAAGGCCTTTCAGAATGGTAGTAGCAGGGGGAAAAGAAGATATTGATTAAGACAAAACAATTAGAATACAAGTTGCATTTTTAAAAACATTCAGCTAAATTCAATTTCCTCTCATGGTGTTCTTCCTTCAGGGATTCTAAACAACTGCTCAGATTCAACCTTTATTCTTCTCCCTGAAAACCCTCTCAAACCTGGAATTAGTTCAAACCTGGAATTATTAATGAAAGTAGACATGGATCAAGTTGGAGGAAATATATAGTTTGAATTGGTTCAGGGCATATGTCCTTTCTTCTTGCCTAAGTACACATATATAATAAATTAGATGCAGAGCACGCTATGCACAAGATGTGAGTTTAAGCACTTCATCTCTATTAACTTGCTTCATCCTCACAACAATCCCATAGGAAGGGCACTTCTGTTGTTCATTTTACAATTGGATAAACCAAGGCACAGATAGACTGGTTAGTTGTTACTCAAGTTGTATTAAATTAGTAAGTAGCAGACATGGGATTCAAGCTGAGGCTCTCAGGTACTGCTCTACTCTGCCTTTCCCTCTGCTGCCATTGATTCTATATCCCATCTTTATTTTGGTTAAATCTAAGTAAAAGTAATATAAGTTCACGATCTAAAAATTGAAAAATGTACTATCCTTTACTGTATATCCTATAATGAAAACCAATGATCTTAAGCCATTAATCACAGGCATCAAAATTACCACTGTTTACTTTGTAATATAGTATTTATTTTTGTAAATATGTCTTAATACAAATTTTATGAATAATATATTTTGATGTACATTATATATACCTGTATTTTGCAAAATGAACACAAACACTGAAAACTTGCTTCCTACCCAACATTACAAATATTATAGAAAATTGACAGCAAAAGCCACCCTGCTTCCCACCTATTCCAGAGCTAATTACTGTTCCCAATTTCTGTAATTCATTGTAAGAAAAAAGACATTAGCACATGAGAAAAATGCATGCACCTATTAATATATTTTCTTTAAACACACATGTACACATACAAACACACATGAACACATACAAACACACGCAAAGTAAAGGAATCAACTTTATAAACTGCTGAGTCTTTCTTTTTTTCAATTGAAAGTATGCCTCTTAACATTTTTCTGCCTTAAAGCATACACATCTACTTCTTTTCCTTTTAAAGGTTGTGCGTCATTCCATAGTAACATCACATTGTAATTTCCTTACCCAATATTTTTATATATTGGTGAGCACTTTCATTATTTCTGGTTGTTTTCATTTTTCTAACCAACTATCAGATTTGTCATAAAATTAAATATGTCAATGTATATACAGTATATGTTTCTTTTCTCAAGCAGAAAAAAAGTCAACTATAAAATCTAGGAATAACCGAATATGAAATAGGCTGAAATGCAGTGTGATTTTAAGTAATTAGTAAAGTGTGAGCAAATACATTTGACTTTTACACTAGAATATCTTCTTTTTTGAGTGACACCTAGTTGTAACATTGGTTCTGTAATGAAATCATCCTGTTCTTGACATACTCTACCTCTGCAGTGAACATTTCTGTGTATAATGATGGGAAAGGACATGGGTAACCAATAGATGTAGCTCTCCATAAACACAGCTTATGGCTTTATTTCTCATTTCTATCCTTTTCCCTTGTCAACCAGGGAACCAAGTGTCAGCTAAGCATGACCCGGAAGATCAGGGTGCATGATGCACCCACCACATACACAAGCGTGAGCAAGGCAGACATACAACGGACACACACATGACCTCAAACACTCTCCACAGACCTCCCTCCTCCACGGGTCCTGGGTTACAGCTGCTTCTGCTCTGTTTCATCCTTCATCATGTTCCCATCCTCTTTCCAATTTCCAGACTTTTTTCCCCAGACATTTTTTATCTCAGTTTTTACCTCCATCCTCCCATCTTTTATATGTGTTCATTTCTTTTTGTGTTTATCATAATTTTTATGAAATCTCAGTCTGAACTAAAAACCACAGGGGAATTTCTTAAAAATTAATAATATTTCACTACATTTATAGACTAAAAACACTGACTCAAATGGTAGGGAAAATGCCAGAAAAAATGGAATAAAATAAATCATTCTAAAGAGGACAATGAGGTTAGATTGAATTCAATGTATAAACTAAAGTTCTTAACAAGAATTTGTTCTTGCTAAGAATATTTATCCATTTTAAAAAATTATTTTCTAAAGCTCTACTGATCCCAGCAATGCTATCAGCACTGGGATATAAAGTAGGAAATAATACAAACAAAAAGTCCTTTCTTGGAGTTTACACATTCTAGTTGGAAGAGGCAGAAAATGAATAAAAGAAATAAACGGTATTAGATGGCAGTAAACACTATGGAGAGAAATACAACATGAAAGGGAGATCTAGAAGTCACTGGATTCAGGCAATTTTAAATAAAGTGATCTGAAATAATCAATGAAAAGAAAACATTTGAACCTAAAATAAATAGAAAAAAAAGCCAGGCAAATATCACGAGAAGACTGTTCCAGGAAGCAAGAACAACAGATGTAAGAGGCCAAGGCCAAACAAGGCTACCATACTCAACTGACAACAAGGAGACAGATGAGTGAGAATAGTGGGCCATGAGGTCAAAGGGTCAATGGCGAGCCCACAGTTATAGAGCTTTTTAGGCCACTACAAAGGCTTTTGCTTTCATATGGCATGAAATGAGAAGACAATGGAAAGTTTGGGGCATAATCCAACTTCACATTTTTCATAGAATGACTTCTAGATATTATGTTGAAAACAGATCATAGGTCCACAGTCGTGGAAGAAAGAGAGTACATTCAAAGGCAAATTCAAATAATCCACAAAAGAAATGACAGACTTGACTGGTAAGGGTGACTCTAAAGTTTAGGATCTAAAATAACTGGAAGAATGGAGTTTCCATTAATTGGCAAAGGGAAGGAGATGAGATTTTGGTAAAGAAGATCATGAGTGTTCTTTTTTTTTTTCAAATATGACAGATTTGTGATGCTCACTGGATATCTTATGAAAGATTGTTTAATACTTAACAAGAAGTATGAACATGAACTCAGGGGAGAGGTTAGTCTGAAGATGGAAATCATGTGATTGATAAATATTGACTCACTTTCTCTTATACCAAAAGAAGGATGGGTGCTGCTACAGGATGCTTTCATGATTTAGAGTAGGGACATGATTGCATCTGGTGACCTCTATTTTACCTGTCAAGATGGAGGCAAAGTTATCTAGAAAGAGGAGGAGTTGAGGCTGTTAGTCAGCATTAAATGAGAAGATTGCCACGTAGTATAGAGGGCCTACCTAAACTTGAAAATTCTAAATTTATTGTAGTTCTAATTCGTGGTTACAGGGTCTTATTTTTACAATGTTCAGTAACCTGTATGCTAAAACAAGGAAGGTTGTTCTTGAATTCAGGCTTGGGAATTTACTGGAGCATAGGTATGGAGGCAGGAAATAGCAGTAGAAAGTAATGATTCTGGTGAGGGTGTTATAGAACTGATAGTGACAGAACTCAAACTGAGCAAGAAGCATAGCTACTAAGCGTTGTTTAAAAAATTCATATATAATACAGGAAATTGATATATATAGTAATAGAACTCAAATGAACTCAATACCACATAGCAGAAATTATGTTTTACAGCAAGCACCAAAGTCTTTATTCACCCTAACAAGAGCACCACTTACATAAAATATAGGATGTACACTATGTAGGACATTTGAGGAAGGCAAAAACTTAAAAACCAATCTTTTTTCATAATTGAGACATTTATTTCACTGTTCAGACAAGTTATCTTTGCATTGTCATTCCAAACTGGTTTCATTTGATTCAAGCCAAAATCCCATGTGATTCTTTCTAACTTTCCCTGGGATTTTTCAACAGACATAGGCACAATAATATAATTGTGGTCAGTCAAGTCTCTTAACAAAGGATAGAATGTCTTCTCATGACATTCCAAAGAGATGAGTTAGTCCAAGCTGAGGAGAGCAGAAGAGGAGTGATGGCCTCAGAGGTGGAGGCTTCTGTTGACTTATTTCAAGGAAATAATAATCATTTAGGAAGTTTTCTTTTAAAAACCTGAAAAACACCTACATTTAAAAAGATAAATATAGAGATTAGTGACTGCCTTTTTCATCATGCTTCCAAAACATCAGGGTGTCTACAGGTGAGTAATAAGAAGGAATTCCCAAATGACATTCACAGAGCTCACAGTCTAGCAGTGATGGAGACTAGTCTGGTTAGTTTAAGAAGAAAGGGGCCTATATTGAAAGGATACTAAAGAAAAACAGAAATTCAAAGAAGTGGCGAAGAACCAAGGTTGAGGAGGGTAGGGACCAGGCACAGTACAGACTCAGTGACAGAAGTTTCTGAATTCTTGCTTTAGAGAACTGCTGTTAACATGATTCAGCCCGACCCCTTTCAGTCTCCACACCTCTTTATTCAAAATTCAAAATTTAGGGCAAAATGAAGCTGAATGGCCAACTCTGGATCCATGGGCAGGGTAGAAGGGTAGGAGAAGGTAATAAAGTTTAGAAATAGATACATAGTTCATTCTAAGAGATCATTCCTGTGGACCAGAACCATTTTCAGGAAAGAGGAACTCTCAAATCAAACAGGCACCAGAAGTTTCTGCTGAAGGGAAAGAGAGGGAATTTCAAAGATGAAGAATAAGAAAGGAAAGAAGAAAGTGTTAAAAGATGAAACAAAAGCAATCTAAATATCAGGAAAGAGAAAACAATTCCAAAATAGGGGAGAATGAGTGAGAGTTACTCTATCCAAGAAGAGAGAAAGTGCTTACAGGTAGGTGAGAGACCAGCCATCGTGAGGAGACCAGAAGTGGCAGATCATGATGTGTCCCCACCTTAGTGGATGCCAGTGCAGTGTAACCAAAGCCAAGGGAAGTGATGTGAAACAGGAAAGGTGGTAGTAAAAAGATGCATAGTCCACATTAAGATTTTGAACATGATTCTAGAGTTGCTGATGGAATCAGGTTTGCCTGGCTGCAGCTAGTTTAGTCACAAACACCCATGGGCCACCTGGTACAGAAAGATAAAGGACTTCAGAATCAGAGAGAGCATGGTGTTACTGGCTGCTTATGTAATGTCAAAATGCACTTAATCTTCAAAATCTCAGCATCTGCATCTGCACAATGGAAATAACAATCCCTACTATGTAGGGTTATTATCACTATTAATAACATAAATATACATTTTCTGGAACAATGTTAGAGTCTGTAAACAAGTCAGGATAGCACCTGGCATTTTGCCAGAGAAATGTTAGGGTCTGTAAACAAGTCTGGATGGCGCCTGGCAAAATGCCAGAGGGAGTGGTTTGTGAAGTAACTCTAGCAAGCCATTAAGTGTGGAGATTCCTTATTGGTTGACTGATGTATCTAGTTTATGCTAATTAAGATAAGCTGTGTGGAATGTATAAATACCACTCCTGTCCTACAATAAACGGCTCCTACTCCTGCTGTATCAATCTACACAAGTTGTTCGTCACCCCCCCCCCTCGGCTATTTTGCTGCAGCCGGACTGCGGCAGATGGTGGCCCGTACAGGGAGCCCCGGGACACTCGGGGGTAAGTGACGAAAAAAAAAAAAAGCTGCCCATCCATAGATAGGACGGGAGCAAATCTGCTCGTCCCTAGGCAGATAGGGTGAGAGGAAAAATGGCCATTTCGAGAAAATGGAGAAGATTGATACAGTATGTTTATGTCTTGTTTTGTCTTGAAATGTTGTATTGTCTTTGTAATGAATATATGGAAGGGGTGAGAAGTAAATTACTAAGGGAAGGAGGCACCCCAGTGGAACCAAGAATAGTTAGGGCATGTGTTGATGGAAGCCCAGGAACTCTAGTCAGAAAGAAAAAGAAAGTTCAGAAGAAGAAAGATTATCAGGAAAAAAGTTGTAGCAAAAGGCTATTACTAAATACTTTTCGTTACCGGAGGGTGCGTGAAGCAGTGAGGCGGATGCTGAGTGTGCGAGCCAGTCATGGCGCAGCAAGGAGTTTCCAAGCAGCAGCAGCCAGCTCTTCCCCACCCTGACGTGGAGGCACAGTCTCGCAGGCTCTTTGAGTCCAGGACACTCTCCCAGGGCCATCTGGGGCTACCCGGGATGTCCCTGATGTTTGGTTATTTTCAATGCCAATAACTAAACTACAATGGTTCTCCCACACCTGGAAGCTAATGAGTAATGAGCACTATTAAGGCTTATTTCAAATGTAAAAAACCTTGAGATAATGTACTAAATTGTTCAGAAGGTTGTTTTCTTAGTGGAATGCTACAGGATTTTCTTTAGCCAGCATTGCCGGAGTTCTTGCCTTCGTCCCAGTGCCGATGAAAACGAGGATGGAAGAATTTCCAGTGTTGCTGAGAACCGGACGAAACTTCAGCTGAGAAACGGAGGAGACTTCGGAGCTGTTGCTGTTTCTGCTGCTACAGCTTAGGCTAGCTGCCTGCAGAACTTACCTGGACTGTGATTTACCTGAACTGTGATTTAATCTATTGAGACACTGCTTTACCTGGACTGAGACAACAAACTGTAATCTACAACAAATTGTAACTTGGTATCTTTGCTAACGGTGTCATTGCTGGTATAATTTTTCCAAGGGCTTCTTGCATGGAGCCATCAATTGGCTTGGTATTGTGGCATTTTGTACCCTCCCCTTCTGCTTATAGCAGATTATTTATGGTGTTTGTGTAAAAACCACTATGGTCGTTATTTAAATTAAACAAAAGGGGGAATTGTTAGAGTCTGTAAACAAGTCAGGATGGCACCTGGCATTTTGCCAGAGAAATGTTAGGGTCTGTAAACAAGTCTGGATGGCGCCTGGCAAAATGCCAGAGGGAGTGGTTTGTGAAGTAACTCCAGCAAGCCATTAAGTGTGGAGATTCCTTATTGGTTGACTGATGTATCTAGTTTATGCTAATTAAGATAAGCTGTGTGGAATGTATAAATACCGCTCCTGTCCTACAATAAATGGCTCCTACTCCTGCTGTATCAATCTACACAAGTTGTTCGTCACCCCCCGGCTATTTTGCTGCAGCGGACTGCGGCAGAACAACATAAACAATAAAAGGTAGTGATTACTACTTCTCATGTTATTTTCTTTCTTACTTTTTGTATGGCTATCTGACTTTCCTTCTTCTTTCAAGTTGGTTGATGTTTGTTGAATACTTATTGAATGTCATGAAAGCTGAGTGTTTTACAAGCATTTTCTCATCTTAGCCTTTAAAAAAAATCCTCTAAACTAAGTACGTCTTTTATCTCTTTTTTGAAGATATTGGCTCTGAACTTTGGAGACTTGATTGACATGTTCAAGATCAGACTTCCAGGATATGAACTGTAGGCTTCCTGGAAGCAGAACCAGTCCAAACTTCTACTGCAGGGCCTCGCTCATTACTCTAAAGGCAGTGTTAATTGGGTTGCATTAGATAAAGCGATAGATATAACTCCCATTTATAATTCCAAATGAGGAATTTACATAAAATTTCTATAGGAGTATTAAAAAATAATTATTATTAAGTAATTAAATATGAATACTACTTTGCTTTTGAACTTCCAGATCAGTGTATCACTTAGCTGTTCCTTGTGTAAGAAATCACCCCAGAATGTAATGACTTAAAACAAAGAAAAGGTGTTTATTATTACAGTTCACGTTTCCTGTAGATGGTCTGGGTGGTCCTGTGGTCTGTGCCAGATTGACTGATCTCTGTTGGCTTCTAACATATATATGGAAGTGGTCAAATGGTGGGTTGGCTGGCAGCTAGATGATCTAGCATTGTGTCCTAGTTTCATATCGCTGCTATAACACGTTACCACCAACGTAGTGCCTTAAAAAGGCACAAATTTATTATCTTACAGTTCTGGAGATCAGAAGTCTGAGTGCACTAAAGTCAAGGTATCACAGGACCATGTCCCTTCTGAAGGCTCTAGAGGAGAAGCTGCTTTCTTGGCTTTTGGAGCTTCCAAAGGTAGTGGCAGAGCATTCCTTGTCTCATGACCCCTCCCTCCCTCTTCAGAGCCAGCAGTATAGCATCTTCAATCCCTTCTCTGACTTCCCTTGCTTCTACTATCACATCTTCTGTGACTCTGACCTGCCAGCCTCTTTTTTGTTGTTGTTGTTGTTTTGTTATTTTATTTATTTATTTTTATGTGGTGCCGATGATCGAACCCAGCGCCTCCCACATGCTAGGCAAGCACTCTACCACAGAGCCACAATCCCAGCCTCCTCCAGCCTCCCTTTTAAAAGAACCCTTGCTATTACAATAAACTCATCAAAATAATCTTGGATAATATCCTCATCTCAAAATCCTTAATTTAATGAAAACTTTAAAGTCCCTTTAGCCATGTAAGCTAAGATATCCACAGGTTCTGGAGATAAACTGTGGGCATCTCTAGGGGACTGTGGGAGCTTATTGGTCTCACATGGATGGCTTCCTCACATAGCTGGTATCTCCTCCTGAAGGCTGCCTCAGCCCCCCAAAACACCAGGTCAGGCTCCAATGTGCAAGTACTTGTCTGCTCTCTGCTACTATCACTTTTGGTCCCTGTAACCAAAGCAAGTCACATACATGGTCAACCCAGATTCAAGAGAAAGAAATCTAGTCCAGCCTTTGTGGGAGGATCAATAAAGTCGCATTGTAAGGGCTTGGATGCAAGGACAGGAGACATTTGTGGCCATTTTTTACAATCTACATGGCAAGCACAGAATGTGAGTAAAGACAGTAAGACAGGTTCCACCCTGGTTGGAATAATTGAGGTCTTTGTACAGGCTATTTTCTCCACCTAAAATGCTCAAAACCCATTTCTTTCTTCCAGGATAAATTATTTACTTCCCTCTTATCACAGATTTGATATGACCTCCTCCAGGAAGCCTCCTCTAACCACAAGCCCCATAATGTTCCTGACACCATTATCTTAACACTGTCATTATTTGATACTGACCCCTAATATAACACTTAACACACACTATTGAACTCACCTGTTTATTTTTTTTCTGCCTTTCATCTTAGACTGCAAGCTTTTTATGGAAGAAAATGAACCTTAGTTGTCCTCTCTTTCCTGTGACTTAGCAATATAACCTGTATATAGTAGGTAAATAAGAATTTATCAAATAAACATATTGATGAATGTTTTAGGAACTCCATCCTTCAATTACTGCTAGTTTAATATATACTTCTTAATGAATCCTTGTTCTATAACTATTTTTTTTCTACTTTGGAACCCAGCATTCCACTGATAAGCTAATTAGGAAAGAAAGAAATTACCAGTACTAAACATTAATCACAGAAAAAGTTTTCCTTGGAATAAAAAGTTAAATTGTGACTTTGGAAACTCGACAGCAAAAATTGACTGTAAATTTTCAGAAATCGACGGATTTCTGCCCAAAGTGTTAACTAGGGATCTCTGAGGCTGTCTTCAGCTGGGTGGTCAGTCAAAATTAAGAACCCAAGGCTAACTTGACTGGAATTCCTTCAAGCTAAAACCAAAATAAAAGCTGAGGTATTTTGGGATGTTTCCAGGAAGGTCTTAAGGGGCTGCCTGATTGCTGCTAATACATAAGGCAGAAGGCAAAGATTTCTGAAATTACATGACTCAAGGGCTAAGATTCCAAAACTGCAGACACAACATGAGTAAGCAAGCCGCTCCAAATTGCCAGTGGAATTAAGGAATCAAAACGGAGATGGTGAGTTACAAGAAACAGAGCTTGTTTGGGGGGAAAAGATACTCTGTATGCCTGTAACTAAGAAAGCCAGCTATAATATAAGCTAAAATGAAATGCACAGATGTTTAATATGATGAAATAGCCAGGGAGGAACCCACCCCTGTGTTATTCTCCAGGGTCTTATTCTATGGATCACACATGGAATAGGGGTGGGTCTTATACATTTTTTCAACTTAGGTAATGATATTTTTATAGCCTGAGTCATCAAGGACAAAAATGAAAAAAGACAGCACTGAAGCCCAAAACAGTCACCTTAGCTAATGTTTAAAATCTTCGGTGTTTCTATTCTAATGTTAAAACTGTCACCATTAATGCACTGAATATTTCACAGAATTTCAGTTAATCTTACCTTAAAACAGATCATGGTCTAATAACAACAATTACAGGTCCTTCTAGGTCTTTTGAAGAAATTTCTGGATTCTAAGACTCCAAGGAGAATATTCCCTACAAGCCCCATTCTTTTCTATTTGAAATGTAGTCTTGTAATTCCCATTTGTATAAATTGGCTGCAGTCTATAGTCATTAATGTTGAATTCTTGTATTTTAAAATTTGAAGCCATAATTCATTTAATCTTCACAACAACCCTGAGAAGTAGGCATAACATTACACTCATTTTTCAAATGCAGAACTAGACACAAAACATTTAGCCAATTGTCCAGGGTCATGTAACTATCACATGACACACTCCAATCTAAGCAGGTGATTCCTGAACCTAGACCACCAATCATAGCACTACACTGCCTATCGGATACACTGTGTCCCTCATCCTAAAGCCACTGTTGACCATGGATATATTTGGGTGATTTGGAAACATCCTAATAGAGTCATTTCAATTTAACAAAGGCCGAACACATTCAAGGCAAGAGCTCTACATTCCCAACATAATAAATATCCCTTGATGGATGTTCAATATGAAAATCTTTATTAGTCTTTCCCCCCAAGACTCATGCAAAATATATATGAATTGGTGGCTTACTATTTTTAAATTTCTCTTAAGATACTTTTATAATTGCCTTATTAATTGAGAGATGAATACAAATCTGAGCCTACAAAGAGATGTGTGAGAAATAATATTTATTTATTATAATTAAACCTACATATTTAACATTTAAATCTATATATTTAACATTTGACAAAATTTTATTTTTTAAGATGAATATAGTTTACATAATGCTATCAAAATCTGTTGGAATGAAGTATATCATCAGCATGAGTGTCTAGTCACATGTTTTACAGTTTTATCAAAGAACTGATTTGACTAAAAAATTAAAACATTACAAAATATTTTTTGGTGGTGCTGGGGATCACATAGGCAAGGGCTCTGTTACTGGGCTAGATCCCCAGTTCTTAAACATTTTTTTTTTGTAAGAAATGAGCTGGGGTAGGGGATCTTGCTATATTGCCCAGGCTGACCTTGAACTTGAGATTCTCCTGACTCAGCCTCCCAAATAATTAGGACTACAGGCTTATACCACCACACTCAGCTCCCAAATGACAATCTTAATATATAAACTTATTATAAAAACAAGTATTAAAAATTGTCATTTTTCCCTAATAGTGATTATCCAAAAGCAATAGCTTAATTTGAAATGAATAGTGTTAAACATTTAAGAGCTTTTTATCTAGTCATGTTTGACCAAAAAGATCTTAAAGCAGTCCTTTATCAAAGATTTTGCTGCTTGACCTTTTAATCTTTTACTATCCTTATTCATCCATTCAAAAGTTTGAAGCTTTTGAGGATTTTTTTTGAGGATTTTGCCATCTTTTAATCTAAAAGCTATATATAGAGAAAAATGCAAAGCCAACCATTGAAGTAAAAGACAATATTGGTATAAGAATGTGTAAATTCTCTCAGCAGCTTTAAGTCAACCTCTTTCAAGCCAATAAAAATTAATTTCCAAATCACTTACTAGATTTTATTGTAGTTTTCTAATTACGACTTGAATATTATCTCTGATATCTCTATTCAACAAAAGCATAAGTTTAAACATTTCTATATATTTATATTTGTTGCAACTCAAATTTGATTTGCTATTTATTCTACCTCTATTTCTCTCATTTAGCAGTGGTTAGCCTCTGCTATATACAATAAGTCCATTTACAATTCTGATTTGAGTTTTCTTTTTTTAACTCTTTTTTTATTTATATATGACAGCAAAATGCATTACAATTCTTATTACATATATAGAGCACAATTTTTCATATCTCTGGTTGTATATACAGTATATTCACACCAATTCATGTCTTCATACATGTACTTTGTATAATAATCATCATCACATTCCACCATCATAAATTACCCTATGCCCCCTCTCTTCCCCTCCAGCCCCTCTGCCCTATCTATTCCTCCCATGCTTCCTCTCCCTATCCCACTATGAATTAGCCTCCTTATATCAAAGAAAATATTCAGCATTTGGTTTTTTGGGAATTGGCTAACTTCACTTATCATTATCTTCCCTAACTCCATCCATTTACCTGAAAATGCCATGATTTTATTCTCTTTTATTGCTGAGTAATACTCCATTGTGTATATATGCCACATTTTTTTATCCATTCATCTATAGAAGGGCATCTAACAGCCACATCAATTGTTTATAGCAATTCACAATAGCTAAACTGATTTGAGTTTTCAATAAGAAACTAGTTTCCACATGAATTAATAAATATAAAGGATGACACAGCATATTCTTTAAATCATTAAGATTGTTAGATAAACTTTGGTAAATAGACGGAGAGACTTCAGAAAAACATACTGAAATGATTTCATTTAAGAAGGTTATTATGTGCTGGATGAAAAAGAGTGTTAACATTAATACAACTGAAATTAATGTAACTATAACAATGTTTAAAATTTTTAAAAATTCAACTTCTTTTTTATCCTTATCAGGCCAGGAACATAGCATTCTTTTTGAAGAAATTTTCATTTCAGGAATGAGAGCTTTCTTAATTTGTCCAATTTCTGTTCTGCTTCATTCTTCTTTTAATATTTTGCTTACTTGAGGACAAATTTCAACAGGCTGGACTTCAGGAAATGGTCTTTGTTTCAAGATCTGCACACATGGGAGGGCATCATCAATTTTTTCAAGAAATTTAAGTGGAGACACATAACAATGTTGACACTGTCATTAATTCAAGTTGCTGCTCTCTCATTTCTTTCATTCTTTCAATTTGTGAAATATATTCTTGATTAATCAGATTGCCAACATCACAGAGAGCTGTTGGGAAAACTGTTTTTTTTTTTTTTTCTGTTCCAATGTATCCATAAGCTCCTTAAAATACTGGAGAAGAACTTCCTTATCACCGTGGACCATTTTCTCAGAAAAAGATTTTTGTTCTAGCTTTTCAATAAGGTGAGAAAGATCTGTCCACTGTGGATCAGTAAACTATTTAAGCAGTTTTTGAGGTGTGTCCTTTTCTTTCAGATGAGCACTTTGAAGGTCATCTATAGAATAACCATGATGTTGAACTATAGTGAGGCAATGACTACACACTAATGTTCAGGGTAGGTGACAATATCTGGATAGTCTTCTTGCTGGTACTTTTCAATAATAGCCCTTAATGCAAAATTAACAGGTAATGATTCAATACCAGTTGGAGCAATTTCAATAACACTTCTGCAATTAGGGTACTTGAGTGGAATTCATAAAAGTTACCAGATGCCTGAAGAACATTTTCCAAACAATTTCTACAAAATGTATGAGAGCATGGTAGTACATGAGAATCTTCAAATATACTGTAACAAATGGGTCACATTAACTCATCCTCAGAATTTTGCATTTCTTTATTGATCTCCTGATTCAGATACTATATATGCTTTATCTTCTCCAACTTTTCCAGATTCTTTGTTATTCACAAAGAGCTGGGCAAGTCCACCATGAGGACACAGAATTCCTCAGCAGCCACCAGATGAGAGGTGCCAGGTGTCCCATTATAATTAAATCTATTTAAATCCCTATCCTCACCTCTCTATTTAGCTAGCAAGAAATCCCTGCTGTTATTAGGGCCCTATCTTATACAGTATCAGTTTATTGAGAATGGGGGCATGTTTATCCCTTGATCATCACTTAGAATCTCCAAATGTCCTTTGCTATTGCTTGCATGGTTCCTGCTCATCTGACTATTGTGTTTCTTTGGGACTCCATGTCAGGGGCTGAATATGGGAGTCGTAGGAAGCACTGGGAGGTTCCATACCCAGAACCATTCTCTTGTGATGCTCCATTTTTTGAGATTTCACTATGTCTCTAGGACATAATCATACCAGGGACACACTTACCCTCATAGATCTTGGCTTTCTTTTCTAGCTTAAACAAAATATCTTCTTTCTGATGAAACACAAGACTCTTTCCCCATATACATGGCCAAAAACATTGCTAAAGATCAAACTCTCTTCTTGAAAAGGCAGGCAGAAAGAAATATATCTATACAAATTAATATTGCATGTTTGTTCTAATGTCTTGTTATAATTAAAATAATGTCTTGTTATAATTAATTGTTATAACATGTCTTGTTATAATTAAAATAATGAGGTTACAAAATTTAGTTCAGCCTGACCAATGGTTCCTTTGATCTAAGCAATGGTTCTCAAAGTGTGATCCCTGGACCAGCAGGACCAATGCAATTTTTGGGCCCCATCCCAAATGCTGAATCTGACCTCTTAGGATGGTGCCAGTAATCTGTTTTAAAAAATCTTCCAGGGGGCTGGGGGTGTGGCTCAAGCGGTAGCACGATCACCTGGCATTCGTGGGGCCCGGGTTCGATCCTCAAGCACCACATGCAGACAGGGATGTTGTGGGCGCCGAAAACTAAAGAAAATAAATAAATAAATAAATAAAAAACTAAAAAATCCTCCAAATGATTCTGATGCTCTCTGAGTGTTGAAGACCACTAGCTTAGGTTATGTATTTATGTATCATAACATAGACTGTAAACTCTTGAAATGAACTATGTACTTATCTCCTCCCTTAGCCTACAAAGTCCATAAGAGCCAGAATCATGCCAGTCTTTTACATGTTTATATAGTTATATCCTCTTAGCCTAACATTAAGAGTGGAGGGGAAATATAGCAAGTGCTCATAAGTATTTGTTGCATGTATCAATAAATAAATGATAATAAATGCTTTATTTGTCTTCAGGATTATCATTCTTTCTTTCCTAGGTGATCATTCAGCTTACAATTATGAACTTGTAACAATACCTAAAATTAATTCAATAACTTTTGATAATGTAATAACCTGTTGAGCCCAAAACTTTTCTTAGGGGAACTGAAAGCAGATATACCTTGGGGTATTCTGCAGTATGGCTGTGTAAATGTATGGGTTTCTTCATTCACTACCTATTTATTGAAAATCTACCTCTTTTAGGTCTTAAGCTTTGGGAGCTAGCTAAGTAAAGCGCATACTTAGCTCAAAAAATATATCTCAGTATCAAAATTTAATTAATTCTATACCACTATACAAATATGTTAATCACCATGGATGATTGGAGAATGAGCAGATATAGTCATGTGTGTGTTCTGAGTAAAAAGAAAAGTATACAGGACACTGCAGTTTCCCAGCCTTGTCAAAGGATATCAAGAATAATGCAACCTACTACCAATGGATAGGCAACATATCATTCAAATAATTAAATACATATATTTTATTAAATCTGTTTTTATATTACTAATCATATTCATTTGGATGATTGTCCAACTTAAAATTTTAAATCATTGTATTTACTAACAATCATTGAATTTCTACTGTGCCATGTAGTACCAAAAGCAAACTTCATTTTTATCATACTACACTGAGATTATTCCCTAAGAGCACTTGAGTGCTCCCTCAGAAAACTGGGAATCTAAGAGAGTACATGAAACAAAGGTAGAGTAAAGTTAAAGAAATCCGTTAATAATCATTCAGATATTTTTCAACCTGGGTGGAAGAAGAGGGATTGTGTGAGAGGAAGGAAAAGGGTTGATCTGAGATTTACATTAATGGGCTTTGTATTATTTTGCTTGCCAGTTGACTCTCCAGACTGGTATGGCCATGAGTCTGCTCACTTAGTAAGAATGCTCAATGTAGTCCAAAGGTCTCGGGAAGAGAGAGAGGCTGTGCAATAAGAGAGAGTCCAAAGCAGGACTATAGACTAAAGTACATGGTGGATGAGTTCACCTGGTGGGGACTTTTTACAGAGGAGTATATTGGCCCTTGGAATCATAGCAAAAGAGAAGAAAACCCACAATACAGATGGGAAGGCAACATTGGCATAGAACTAACAGAACAGCATTGGGAGGTGGCCACAGGGTGCTGTCCCTGAAAGCAATAAGTAAATGCATGTTCTTGAAAGAAAAAGGTGAAGGAACTCTGTCAATAAGGCATTCATTCTGTAGTTTTTACTATTTTTTTCTACTTTTGTATTTTTCCCAAAGGTTTTCTGGAATGAATATGTATTGCTATTATAATCAAAAAACAAATGTTGTTAGCTTTGAATATCTCTCACATATCCAACCAATCAACTTACCTGCCAACTTCAAAAGGATAAACAGCTTTTATCTTCCCTATTGTACTGTAAGTGGATATTCTAAAGTCATTCTGACGTAAAGTAGAGAATTAAGAGGGAATAAAAAGGAGCCTCAAAAGGAACATCATGATCCCACATAAAGACCAAGATTTTTTTTTTTTCTAATTTGAAAGGAAAGTGTTATGAAAAGCAATTGGGTAAAGAGAAAGGGCTGAAGCAAAAGCCACTTTCTGTGTCATTCCTGATTTAAAAAGTGACATATAAATGGTTAAAAGGATGATGTAATTCTTGAACAAATATGGACTGAAAAGAACCACTGTTAATAGCTTCCCTGGAAGCCAATCAAGGCCTGTAGTTTGAGAAATAATTATTAATCTCACTGTTTAACATAATGTGTTTCTTGGCCCTGAAGTTAATTGAAGAAAGCCAAGGATCATCATCCCAAGACACAAACTAGGCCAAAATGACAATATTTTCTAAATCAATGCACAGTAGTGACAGCCTCTGAATAAACTCTGCATAGGTTGATTATATAAATGATATAACCATAATTTTTTTCTAAACTTAAAATATGCTCTGGACCTGAAATAAGTAAACATTTAAAATTGTTTGACAGATCAATTGAAAAAAATGGATGATGAAAATAATCAAAGATTTTAAAAGGCTGATGTAGCATATTTTAAAAGTATGATCATAAGAAAAATATAGTGAGTAGGGATACACATATACATTGTGAAGCTATAAGAGGAATTCAAAAAGTGATTACCACAAAAGTCAGGATAGTAGCTACTACTAAGGAAATGGAGAGTTTTGCAATGGAGACAGAGGACAAAGGAAGAATATCAGGGCTAGTGGAAAAAGAACTATAGTTTTACCTGGTATTCTTGTTTAAAATAATTTATTAATCCTTAAAAATTAAGTTAAATTATTTTTCAGATTAGCATATATATGCTCACAAAAAAAAATCACATGTATTTGGTATTGAATCTAGTACTTTAAAAATTCCAACAGTACTTCTCAACAGGAAATGATCTCTCTCCCCACAACACCCACAACTATTCCTTATCCAGAAAGGTTTAGAAATTTAGGATAATTCATAGGGACAAAAATTAATTATAAAAATTACTGTAGGGGCATTTAGTGGTCATTATGATGAGAGAACATCAGCAACATTATAAGGAATAACTCCATAAGCATCCTGTAGCATAAAGAATGGCCCCATACAACAGGAAAATTATGCCACCAAAAATGTCTACTGTCATCAAAGTAAAACTAACCAATCAATGATTATCACCTAAAGTCCCATGATATCACATCTATATATTTTATAATGCTTGTTTCTGTCCATGAAGAACAGAAATAGCACCTTACACACACATACATATGCATGCATGTTTTATATGTTTATACATATGTATATATACATCTGCATTATGTGATAAATGTGTGTGTGTATATATATATCTTTATATCTATATAGATATATAGATATATAACTATAATATCTTTTTCTAGGCTGAACAGTTTGCTTCTTAGTTTGTCAAGTTATATTGTGATTTTTATATTTGTTAAGTTCATGCATTTCAGAGGCAAACCATTTGGAAGCAAAATAGGAAGAAAGATATTCAATCCTTCTAAAGTTCGGTTCATTCATATATAAAATAAGAACAATATTATTAGCTATTTGTACCAGTTAACTATTACTTAATATTCAACAACCTCAAAACTTAGCCTTTCAAGCAATTAACTACTCATTATAGCTCCTAATCCATGCTGCACTGATCTTAGCTGGGGATTACTTAGGTCTCTGTAGTCTCCCAGAAGGAAAACTGGGACTGGCTAGTTCAGGATGAGCTTCCTTAGAATGCCTTAGCTCTTCTCCATACATGTCAAATGTATCAACATAAAGTTAGTCTAGGCCTGTCTACTGGTAGTGACAGAGGTTCAAAAAACAGAAGGGAAATGTACATGCACTTTTTCAAGTCTCTGATTGCATCAAATTTCTACTGTTTCACAGATCAGAGCAAGTCAGAGGGTTAAGCCCTAAGTTTGTATTGAAAGAAATTATTATAAGGATTCAGGGACATGTGAAAAATTGAAGCCATCAATACAATCAACCCCCCATACTAAGTTACAGAGCTATTGTGAGAATCACACATGTCATGAATGTAAACTACATTGTACTGTGTCTAGCATACAGTAAGTGCTCAATAATTATGAGTGACTAAAAAGAATAATATTTCAGACTTAGTGTAGTATAGCTAAATGTAAGTATAGCTAAATATAAGTTAAAAATTACAGCAATTTCCGAATTTAAGACTTTATTTCTAGACAAAAAAGTTAGATGATGAAGACCAAAAATTTCAACATTACTGACAGTTTATTATTTAGATCTGAGTTGATTTCATTTTAACCTCTTGGAAGAAAAAAAAACAAGTAATCAGGAAATGAACTCTCCTAGAATCTCATTAGCAATGAGATAGACTGATAGTAGAAATGAATGTATGATGTAAAGAAAAAATTTTGTTTCTGGTGTGAAGTTTATTTATGTCCAATGAATTTCACAGACAGCCTTGAAAATATCGAACTTGAACCCCAAGAAGGTAAAAAGTATGTTGAAATTTCTGAGAAGAGTTCTTCATAGGGTCACAAAAGTAAGTTTTCATTCTTAATTAATTATTGTGAACTGATGTGGTATTATTGGACCTTGAAAATAGCTTTAAAAAAAGCTTTAGGCAAACAAAGTTTTTCACTGACCCTTCAGAATATGCACTGGCCCTACCCACAGTTCCACTTTCAGGCCCAGCATGAAATGTTCATGTAACCTGCATTAGCTTGGTGTATCTGCAAAGAGAGAGGTTGGTGATGCATGGAAAATGAACATATGCAATGAGCCAATCAAGTAGGGGGCACCGAATTATTTCTTCCAATCCATTATCTTACTGACTTTTGCTTTCTACCCAGAAATACACAGGCACAAAGTATCTTACATAATCACCTTTTTTTTTTTTTTGGTTAAAGACATGTAACTGTTTCTTACCCTGCTGTTTCAGATCCCCCATTGCTGCTGTGACAAATTTAGGGACTTAAACCAATATACACACCGGAGGTATCAGGAGGCTCTAGAAGAGAAACCATTTCCTTGACTTTTCAGCTTTTAGAAACCACCTGCATGTCTTGGTTCAAGGACCCTTCCTCCCATTTCCTATCCAGCAACGTGGCATTTTCAAATCTCTCTCCCTTTAGTTCTTGCTCTTATACCCCTCCTCCTGCTGCTCCATATTCTCTTCCTGCTTCATATTCTCCTCCTCCTCTTCTTCCTCCTCCATTTCTGTTGCTGCTTCTTCTTCATCTTCTTTTTCTTCATCTTTCTAGCTGAAAAAAGAGGCCAATAGAAGTTCAAATTCATAAAAAAAAATCAGTCAAGGTTGTGGGCTGAGGTGATCAGAGAGAAAAAAAGACATGAGCTGAGATTGGATTTTAATGGAAAGGATCCAGATAAACTAAAATATTTTTAAAATCTAAGGAAGAGAGATAGGAAAGTTAAAAAAAGTCACTGTTGGCGAGGTTAATGAGGATTGTCTTGTCTGAACTAGAAATGTGTTGAAGGGAAATGAGATTTGGTGAATTTTAAAATTTGTTACACTTTCCAAATTAGCAAAGAATTTAGGGCTGATTCTGCAGATCCTGGATCCTACTTCAGGCTCCTGAACAGTTGAGAAACTGAAGGAAAATATTGTCTTGAAAAAAGCACAACTATGTGATTGCAGAAAGAATCAGAGGGAGAAAAGACAGGCAGTGGTGCCAGTTAGGACATGATTAGTCTCTGGAGGGGAAAAGCTGGCAGAGCAACAGTAGCAGAAGAAAATAACTGAGACCACACATACTCACTCTCAAGGAAAAGCAATCACCTGGGGGTTTCAATGTTGTTCTTCTTGCTGTTGTTTTCTGAATTGAGCTGATATTGAAGAGAGAGAAGCAAAGAGGAATTTGAGGGAGGAGTCAAAGATTACTTTTGAAACAGACACAGGAGAGATTAAAAGAGTGGCCAGGTATGTGGAGAAGGTGAAGAACTTGGTTTGGATCAGATACATTTGAAATGGTAAGGAGTCATAGTAAGGACTGGCAATGAGAGATCCAACAGCCAAACAATTAGGTTTGGAGGAAATGATCAATGTATACAAAGGACAGGCTACAAGTGAGCGAGAACCAAGCAGAAGAGAATCTTCTTGATTGCCGCTTGTGCAGGCTGAGAAGACCTGAGGGCAGGCAGACACTCTGAGATCATCCAGGGATGTCTCACTTCTGTGAATATAATCTACAGATTCACTGCCATTTCTCAGATTCTAGAGCCTGCCCTAGGTGTGGTGTCAAGTTAAGGGAAACTCTTTCCCCACATGCCTAATGAGGAACAGTGGTCTTGGATTTCTTAAAATAGAGAATCCTCTGAAAAATCTGCCATGCTACCAAAATAAATCAGAGAGTGCAAAGGCTGGCTATAAGCAAAGGACCAGGCTTGTGGATCCGTGAATGTTGAAGCTCTCAGCTCATGTGGGTTGCCTTTCCTATAGAACTTCTTGATAGGCCCACAAGATGACTGCTTCTTTCCAAAACAATTAACAGATTTTAAGGTAATGGGCAATGTTGGGAGAGGAGACTATCTATGGGGGAAAATAAGAGTAGTATTCTGTTGAAAATAAATTAAACAATGCTAGAGCATGCCTAGCAACTCCTTATACAAATGTCAAACATGATTTTCTCTTCTTGTTTTTAGCCTTGTTTCATCAGCTGTCATTCATTAAGTACCATTTTGCTGGGGTTGGGGTAAAAAAGAAGTTTATTATTGTGGCTTCTCCGGTAATTCCATTTCTGTTTCAATTCCTCCCCTAGATTGTTAAGTCATATGGCCATAAAGATGCTCCAGTGATTGTTTTGTGTTCAGGGTCCATATGCTTCCTCTTCTCTCTTTTATCATATGAAAGGTCAATGAGGACCCTCAACTCAGCAGTGATTTTTGTTATCTTTTACTTGGTAAATTCCTTTTCTGCCTTTGACTTATATTTACTTCCTATAGAGAAAGATACTTGTCATCAAAATTTTTGCAAAATAATTGTCCCATTAAAACCAATAGAAATTTTAAAAAATCAACATTTGCGCCTTCCAACTAATGCATAATTGCTTTAAAATGCACATATTGGAAGATTTATGCCTCATATTATGGCAGAAAGAAGAGGTTTCAGTTCCATAAATTTTTACATGAAAGTGGTCACCATGAAATTGGCTGAAGAGCATGGCCAGGCTCAATTAGACAGCAAGAACTAATGACTGTTTGGAAATCAGTATTGATGTCTACAGCTCCACAAGTATGTTAATTAGGGAACCAAAGAAACATTCCCCAGAAAGATAGAGAAAAAGAGGAGAGAAAAGTAAAATGGATAAAACAAAGGCTGAATGACAAAGCAGACCAGTTCCAATCCCAGTTCTGGCATTTACTAACTATATGGTCTTGGGAAAGTTACTGTATAAGTCAGAGTCTCAATTTCCTTACTTATGAAAAGGAGATGATGGTAACTTCATCATGGATTTTTGTGAGGAGTAGAGAAAATTATTTTCTTAGTTCATCATGATGGATAAGTCTCATCTATTACCCAATGAGAAGACAGGCCGAGGCTGAGGTTCAGAGAGAAAAAGAAAGGAGTGGGTGCTGGGCATGATGAGGAAAGGAGGGAACACCAGCACAGATTTTACTTGCTTAAGAAATTTCCCCAGGGTTAGCTGTGTTTTTTGCCCTTCAACACTTTAATGTTTTTGCAATTGAGTCATAATGGCTCATAAAGAAAGATGCAAAAATCCCATTGTTTCTTGGGGGGAAAGAATAAGTATAAAATGGCATTTAAAAGTCTACGATTATTACAGTAACCCTCTCAGTGATAAAAAACAGTTTTCACAGAGAGATGACAGATTTTTCACAGAAACAACCAAAGCTCACAGTTTTTATTTCATGCAGGTCATAAACGTGTGATGTTTTTATGACTCTGGGAGAAGAGAGTCGCTGCCTAGTGGAACTGTTCCTTCTTCCTAGCATGGAATCATTAATTCTTCGGTATGCTCTGGGCCTATGGTGGTTTGAGTTAGAATGAAGTTGGGGGATGAGGACTGGTGAAGGAGGAGAAGAATGATCCATCCCAAATTCTATCCATACAAACTAGAACATGGTTTTGTTGTTGTTGTTGCTGTTTTTATTTTTTTCTGGGGATGGAACTTGGGGCCTCTCACATGATATGCAAGCAAGTATTCTAGCCTCGAGCCATACCTTCTTACCCTGAATATGTTCTTCTTAATATTCACCACAGAGTCATTTTAGAAGAATAATTCTGGTCCAGCTCTCCCATTTTGTCAGTGGGATAAATTAAGACACAAAGATCCAGTGATTCTTGCAGCAAGGAAATGAGAGAAAAGAGGTCACACTAGGCCATGATTATCTATGAGGTCAAAATTGGCCAGTCTATCTCCTAATGAACTATTAGCATCAAAGCACATCTAAACTGGAAAGACCCCTGACAGTCCCCTCCTGGAGGGGCACCGGGACTGGGTATTACCAACCCAAGGAGGCCTAGATTCTTTCTCATGCCACTTCCTCCATTACTGATACCCTAACTTCACTCCAGGGTACTTTTTATTAAGTGTCTGTATTGGGGGGACTGGAGCTCCCATAATCAAGCACTACAAAATTGTGGCAGAAATTCATTGTCTTGCATTCCAAAATCCAAGACATTGACCAGTGGGTTTCTTCTAAAGAATACAAGGAAAAATCTGTTCCAAGCCTCTCTTCTTGGCTTATAGATAGCTGAGTTCACTTCATGTCTCTTAATGTGGGGTTTGTCCTGTATGCATGTCTCTGTCCAAATCTCTCCCTTTTTTACTTGTTCTTGTTTTTGTTTTTTGGTACTGGGGATTGAATTCAGGGGCACTTGACCACTTAGCCACATTCCCAGCCCTTCTCCCCTTTTTTGATAAGGACAACAGTCACACTGGATTAGGGCCTACCAGAGTAACCTCATTTTAACTGAATTACTCCTATAAAAGTATTATCTCTAATAAGGTCTAATTCTGAGTTACTGTGGGTGAGGCCTTTAACATACATGTTGGAGGACAAAATGCAACCTATAACAGTATTCAAAGTACTGGACAAATGGGTTCTGCTGGGCTGAAAGACAATTTCTCATCAGCCTACTTAGCACACAAGGAGTCTACACACTAAATTCAATTTGTCAGGTTTTTTTTAAAGATGAACTCACCCTTCCCAGCCCAAATTTATAGCGAGGGCAGCCCTTCCTATATTCTTAGATCCCTGATTCCCTAAGGAGCCCATCACTACTATAGTCAATGCAAAGAAAATTTCATCTCATTAGATCAAATTTCTAATATAGATCAAACAGTGCCCTCCATATATTAACAACAAAAAATTCTAATTTATTGACCATTTAAAACATTCCAGTAAATGTGCTAAGTGCTTTACATTCATTATCTGATTTTATCCACAACAGCAACTGTGAGGCAGATCCTATTTTTACCTCACTTTAGTGATGGAGATATTAGGGTTAAGAGGCTAAAACATTTCACAGAGTCACCAGGCTTAAACACGGATGAGTTAGATTTTTGAATCCAGGAAGTCTGACATCAGATGGAGCAAACTCAATGACCTCATCAGGTTATACTATTTCCCTCCCCTCTGATTTGTAGCTAAGTCGGACAGAAGTTGTGAATAATGTGGGGACCTACAATTTCCAATTGGTGTCAAAAGAGGGGACAGTCTTATCAAAATAAGCCCTTAATTTGTGGGGTCTGAATAAACTTCAGGTAGATAGTATAAGAACTGAATTAAATTATGAGACACTAAGTACACATCTGCAGTACACATCTGCAGAGAATTGGAGGGCTGAGTTGTTGTGGGAAAATTCTACAAATTTGGTCAAAGAAGTTCTTGTGCTGAATGTAAATACAGATAAAAGTAGTTCATTTTTCCTACACATTCAAAAATATGATAGACTGGTTTGAAATAGCTCCACAGCCTCTGAACAGGAGTGTTACAGCTTTGGTCAACTACTTTTGGCCAAATTTTCTGTGGATTGACAAATTAAGTGATGACACTAGATGTATACTCAAAGAAGAAAATTTCAGGTCATTCTATGAGCCATTATTTATGAAAATTATTTTGACTTTCAATAATGCCCAATAAATAGTACCATTCTCCAACCTGTAAGCCTCAAGAAAATTTTGTCTCTCATTTTGGAGATATGTTCTTAATTCCCTTGTATTCTTTTAATGACTACATTGCAGAGTGTAAGCAGTTTGTCTCAATATGCTTTCTTGGGCTTGGAAGCAGAAGTAAGAGTAATGATTAAGCTGTTTTGAGTGCTTACTGAATGGTGAGCACTGTGCTAGCAATTTATTGTCTCATGTATTCTTTATAATAACCATAGGACGTCATTACTAGCATTATCCCTACTTTACAGGTGACTTGCCCAAAGGACACAATTTGAATATGGTGGAAACAAGACTTGAACACCATCTGCATTACTCTAAATTTCACATATCACTACATCCACTATATACCACATCACTCAAGATCATTTCTCACATGCACTGGTGCCCACAGGAGCTGAAAACTAAATGCAATATTACTAAATCCTTTGTCTAACCTGATTTATTTAAAGGACCTACCAGAAGGGAAGGGAGAGCAGTTAGAAGAATTCTTCCCTCTCTTTGTAAACTAGAGAAGCTTGGCAACTTCTTCTTTTCTCTAAGTCCAACTACAAATGGAAAGTGAGGGTGAAATTCACACATTTATTATACTGGTAAACATTTCGAATTATTTTTACACACTCAAAAGAGAGATTATAGTATTAACAAAAAGGGGATAATTTGCATATTAAAGATTGATTTAAGCTCTCCATACAATGATCTCCAGTCCAAGATTGCTGGATACTGATTAGTAATGACCATTAAGAAATCATTTATGGATTTTTTGTGAGTGTTCAGAGATACTAATGGGTTTTAGAATTACTTGGGAATCTTCCTGAGGTCAAAGGAAGAAAATAAAGTATGAAGTGATAATAAAATGTATGAGGTGACTAATGGACAGGTTGTATATATATATATATATAGATTCCAGAAAAAAAAAAAACACTGAATTTTTACAGCGTACATTTTGAGCAAATAGAAATCTCACTGCCATAACCTCTTGTCTTTATTTAAGAACCAGGAAGATGATAACACTGTGAACAGTCATCTCCCATATCAGATAGTCAGCGATTTTTCAGTCATCAGGTCACTGGCCCAGACCACCTCCACAGCCACTGCCCCTCTCTGCTGTAAAACTTTATGGAAAACAGTGGAGAGAGAATGTCTCATTTGATAAGACATCAATTAATGACTTGCTCTTACATAGCACAAATAAATAATTCAAATGTGGTTTTACATGGCAAATATTAATACTGAAAACAGTTCATGTAGAGCTCAAGTAATTCTCCAGGCCTTTACTACATGTGTGAGCAAAAAAAAAAAAAAAATGATAACAATAAACTAAATGAAATAAAAAGATAAATGACATCATACAATTTTTTATTGTAAGAGGGAAATTGAAAGCAGAATTTACTTTGAGGACTTTTAGTCACATAGTAGCACTCTTGATTTCCTCAACACACAAACAGAATAATGTTTTAGAGAAAATAAATGTATTAGAACTAATTTAATAATTTAAGTAATGTAAAAAAACAGGTGTCATGCAAATAATGCAATGGTAGATGAGCATCATTTAAAAAAAATTTATTTGGACCATCAGTTAAGCCAATGAAAGTCTGAATGAGATGCTGGATTATTGTTAAAAGGAGCAATCCCAATTCTATCCTCAGGACATCAAGTCTTAATATCTCAGGTCATCAAGTCAATCAACCACATTATTGAGTGATTCAATTATACACTGATTACTCTTGTGTGCCTTAGAGTGTATATAAAGTTTATGTGAAATATGCTTGACCTACCATGTACCTCTTACATACTGTTCCTATATTTGAGGAATGCCTTTGTTTGAGATAAAATGTAACTGGTATTTTCCAAATATAAAATCACTTCTTAAGTGTATCAAACTCCATCCCTGTAGTAGAATTAATGTGTAGTAGAGATCTTAAAAATGAATAGATCTTCTCAAGAGCAAAATAATTCTGGTTGAATTATTTTGCATAGTGGGCAACAGTGTAAGCACATTGGGGATATTAAATAATATGTATTTGTAAAGTATACTCTGCAAACATTTTGACTGCTAAACCTTATCTTCAAACCTTAAACTCTGATCCTATTTTTAATCTAAGGAATTCACATCTGCAATATATAATTTTGTGTTTTGTTTGGAAAAGAAAATTTGAACAGTCCAGGAGAATTTTTAGTACTGAGAAGGGAAGAGTAAAGCTACTTGTGAACTGGAAAGCGATAGTTGAAAACGCTTTCAAGGGAATACTGGGAAGAAATATGTTAGTATTTAACTGTGATCTCATCGCCTGACTGTATAGAATGTTTACCTCATTGTGTTTTGATTTGTTCTCTATGGTATGAACATAGTTAGAGAAAGTTTAAAACAAAACAAATGCAGAATTGCAAAACTTGGTGCGTTGCTTTCATGTTTCATTGCTACCCTCTCACATGTGTGGTTTGTACTTCAGTTAACGGTTTAAAATCTGTGAGTTCTCTCTTCCACATGATTAACTAATACGTGAGATAAGCTCTAGAGGTCTAGGGCAAAGCCTCCCACCACTTGCTGCTCTGTGAGAAACACATCCAAATTCTTATCTTTCCTCACCTCTCGCCCCCCCATCTCTCTCCCTCCATAGTTCTCATTAACAGATGGAACATTCTGTGGGAAAGCTATGTAGAAAATCTAAATGCTTCAAAATATACCAAACTAAATAGGTTAATTCAAATAAGCATGGATGTCCTTCTACAGTAAGCTAATAAATTATCTTTTCCTGGAACTGTCGGCCCTCTGTACCAATGGACTCTGCATCCTCAGATTCAACCAACTATGGATCAAAAATGGTTAAGAAGATTGCATTTTGTATTGAACATGTATGAACATTTTTCTTGCCATTATTTTCTAAGTACTCAGTATAACAACTATCTATATAGTATTTACAGGGTATATGGTATTGTAAAAGTCATTTAGAGACGATTTAAAGTATAAGGGAGATATATATAGGTTATATGCAAATACTATACCATTTTATTTTATATCTGTGCCTTGAGTATGCACAGATGCTGGTATCCATGTAGGTCCTGAAACCAAGCCCTTGCCAAGATCAAGTGACAACTTTAAGACATAATAAAATAATCTAAAAGAGAGTGCTTAGATTACTTTAGAGGGATGGAAAAATATAGAAAAACAATGAATAATTCCATTCATAATGTTATAGACACATATTTCCTATACAATAAAAGAATGAAATATAGTAAAATGAAATACAGTAAAACATTCACATACTTTTATTTTTACTATGGTATTCAATTCCATGGTAAAGAAAAACCTGCAAATATCTACCAATCAGCCCAAATCTATTGGGTACCTATTAAGTGCATGTTCTAGGTGTTGTGAAAAAAATGAAATATATAAGATAGAGTATCTAGCCTAGATGTTTAAATTTAATTGGAAACATCATGTATATTTTAAATAGATAAGAGTGTGTGTATAAATACATTTGCATATCTTTTTTTAAATGACAGAAGAGCACAAAATTATGGAATCCACAAAATTCATTCAAGAAAGAAGCAATCACTTTTTCATGGGCTGATCTACAGACAACTACACCTTAAGTCAAGGAAAGAATTTTAATCATTGGGGAAGAGTAGGGTAGTATGAGCAACTTAAAGTGAGAAAACCTTAAGATGATTCAAGTTCTAACCCTTTTACAAGTAGAAACTGCATTCCCTACTTTGCTACCTTTCCACCTGATGACTGACCAGGCCACATTAAATCCTCAGAGATCTTAAATAATGAAAAGATTATGGTATTGTTGCCATCTATGCTCAGACAATAGTTAAAATAAAGGCAAGAGTGTCTATGAGATCTGTAAAAAAAAAAAAAAAAAAAAAAAACAGGCCCAAACTGATTTGTTCATTTGGGAACACTAAAATTCATTTGTGGGTTGTCATTGGTTCCCCTACTTTGTTCATACACTAAATAAATATGTAAGATTGTGCTTAATCTGACACTAAGAGACCCAAGACTATGGTTGACATACTTTCTAACTATTAAAAAATGTAATTATGCCTCCCCAAGTTTTCAGATTCCAGAATAAGGTTAGACTCAGAGCGTCTCTCAAACTTGGCACTATGGATACTTTGGGTCAGATACTTCTTTGTTGTAGGGGTTACCCAGTGCTTTGCAGGGTAGGGAGGCACATCATCCATGGAGCAGCTAAAAAGCAACAGCAGTTGTAATAACAACAACAACAAAGTCTATAGATAGGGCCATGCAGCCAGGGGCTAAATTGCCCTTTGAGAATCACTGGGTTAGTGGGAAGCATCAACAGGAAACCCCCCACGACTTTCCCCTGAACATACTGCCTGCTTATTCAGGAGTGAAAAGACAATTATCATTGTATTTTAAGGACAATTTGGGGATAAGAGATGGGTAGGTAAAGAACTATTTGCAAGTGAAAAGTTAACATAAATCGGAAGATCATTAAAGGTTATTCAAGGCGAAAGTTGAAGCCTTATGTCATCTACACCTGGGAGAAACCCTAGAAACAAAACAAAAGCAATGAAACCCATTGTGGGAGTTCTTAGGATAGGGGAGAAGCAGTTTTTCAGATTTCTAAGTTCCCTGAGCTTCAAAGCCAGCAAGGGCAGCAGAGCTACTGCCGACTTGGAAAGGGTTTGTTTATTCTTCTTATCTACAGCCAAAGCTAAAAGTCTTCAACAGTCTTAATGGTTTTGAAGACTTAAATGTTTCACAGCTTTGGGGAAGGACCTAATTTGTAGATAGAGGTGTCTACCTATAAATGAGCATATGTCCTTATGACAGTCTGGACATACAGTCAAAACTAATTTAAAAACATTTACACTTAGTTCTTTTAAAATAATGAGAGCAAAGAAAATTGTGAATTGGTTTAATCTTTCTTTTTTCCTTTCCCTCTATGAAAGTTGAAAATATATTAAAATGGAAAGGTGGGCAAAACCAAACCTCCTCATCATGACTTTTCTGCCACTATTTTGAGAAAAACTTCTGAGACACTGTTTATAATCCTGTTTTTTTTTTAATGAAACATGAATGTGGATACCATTTTACTTTCATTTTTTTATTTCCAGATGTAAAACATGACTGGTAGACAGTAAGTATTTAATACATGTTTACATTGACTTGATAAGAAAATGAAAAGGGCAAACAATTTCAATTAGAAACTCTGAAATGTGTAAGCATAAAGTAAGTGATGAAAGAATTTAAAAGCTGAACTTCCCTGTGATTCTTTCATTCACACAGATTCCCAGCCTCTCATTTCAAAACTTTTATCCTTTTAGATAATCAAATTTACATAGTTCTATGCTATACAGTACTAAGATAATTTCACAGAATCCTCAAAACAACCCTCTGGGGTGGAGATCATTAGTCCTCTTACAGAAAACCTACAACTGTAATGAGCTCAGAGGGATTCAGTGATACCCAATGCCACAAACAGTAAAGCAAGGACTCAACACAAGCTTCAATTGTGCAGCCACCCTGAGTTTACAGTACCTCAAGTGATGTCACTGCAAGACAACATTTAGCTTGTTGCAGTTTTTCAACTGCATATTGTGGTTTAAAAAACATTCGTTGGTGTCAGACTTCCAGCCCCACAAATTACCAGTTGCAGAATCTTGAGAAAGTTCTTGCAGCTGTTTGAATCTGCCTCTTCCATCTGAAGACCTGAGCTGGTAATATCTACCTTATACATTTTATAGAGGGCCTAAATGAGATAATGTATAGGGCACCCTGCACATGCCCCATTGGTAGTGATCACTATCGTGTTTCATCTCCATTATAATGGAAACTATGTCACAATGGGTGCTCTTTATGTGAAGGTCTGAGGGTGTCCAGACTGCTTATGGCCCCATCAGTACTTTCTGGTTCTCAAAACCTCTTCTTGCTACACCTTTTCATAAACTTAACTCCCTTACACGTTGAATTCAAAATTAGGATAGATCACATGTTAAGATATATGTGAAGTTATAGACCTGAAAGAGTAGACTTTTACTGTAGTATATAAATGGGAAAGAATTCACTAGGAAGATATTTTTAAGTTTAGTTTAATATTATTTAAAAGGAAACACAGGTCGCTTTCATGATCACAAATAAGGAGTGCTTAAGTGCTTTCTTGGTGCTTGGCTCTTTTGTAGGTGAGCTCCTCACAATTTGACAGCAACTCACTGGAGATAGGCTTTATCACACCATCTTCATATCACACAGATGGGGGCCAGGCACTAAGAAGCTAAGTAACTTGGTCAAGTTCATCCAGGTAATAAGTATCAGGGATGATTTGAACCCAGAGCTGCTGTCAAAATTCATGCTTATAACTAGTGTATCATACTGCCTCTGCCCAGAGCCGGCTTGTTGCTAATCATTCACACATAGACATGGAGTCTACAGAATGGTCCAGAGACCCATTAGTCCCATCAAGACTCCTATCAGTTCACAAGTCCTCTACAGGAGAAGCTGTGGATACCCTATACCAACTCCCTTGGCTTTCCAGTCCACTTCTAATACAGTAAACATCACCTTACATGAATGACTTTTCGACTGGACCTCTCTGGACTTGCCTGAGGGCTTGTCAGGGACTATGGGAGCAGGACATTTGAAAGACATGTACGACCTAGAACTGCAGAATTAAAGGCCCTTGGCACAACCTTTCAGTAAATATAATCAGTACAAAATAGAAGTTATTAAAGAAATGCAATCTCTGAGGAATGTAACTGTGAAGTTCACCTGCAAAGAATGCCCATATTTCTACGACTCCTTCACCTCCCCATGCTAATAATACTCCCAATACAAAACCTGGGAGAATGTGTGAGGGCTGGGGAGGTTATGGCAGGGTTTAGGAAAACTACGTGAGAAATAGCACAGTCCTACACTGTTAAATTTTCCTTGCAATTATGGGAGTTCTGAGACTGAACACCCAAGCAGGTTCTTCTTCTTTTGTCCCTTTTCATTCTTTTCAAAGATCATCTAGGAGGCCTTGGTTCCCCGCTTCCTTTCCCTCCCACCCCAGTGTTTCTTATATACTGTTATTCCATTTTCATGAGGTCTGTGTTCTTTCTGTTAGATGTTCTATAGGAAAATTAAGTTCCTGCTTAATTATTATGCCCCTCAAATATATTTTCTTGTTGAATACTGACTCCCTATAAAACCAAAAGGCCTTCAAAAGCCCATCAAACAAGGTTTGAGTATAGACTTTCTAGAAACTCTGCTAAGGGACAGGGGGTTCCTTCAGACATTATGAAGTAGGGAACTTCCATATACTCACTAACCAAAACCACATGCAGTAGCAGTTGCTTCTGAGCTGGGTTCCAAATTTTTAAGACTGAATCTAAAACAAAAGGTTATTAATATATTATCACTGACTTCATAAAAATCCAAAACTACTAGAAGCAACCCATAGGCCATGGTACAATTTATGTTTCAAATTAACTTCATGAGATGAAGGATTAGAAGTAAATGAACCTCACACTCATCTGTTCCTTCCTACTTCAGGGACTTTGCTCATGTGCTTATCTTCATGGATTGTTCTTTCTGAGGGCTATTCTGTAGACACCACTTTCTCTGGTTAACTTTCAGTACTCAGGTGACAATGAGTCAGGGAAGGGTTCCTAGATGCCCAGAATACATCATCTCTTCCTTCAACTCAAATTGCTCTGCTCTACTACTACATATAAATATTTACAGTATATGAATATTTACATGAAATTGATCAATCCCAGGTATCTTTCTTTATAATAGTTATCTGCCAGGGTTATTAACTCAGACTTGTATAAAAACAATACCGTCTGTTGGAAACTATAGCACCTGCACCATAGAAGCTTACAAGAAATCAGTTTAAGCACAAATCTATACAACTCCAAGTTCTAAATATCTGATTAGCAACAAGCTTGGAACATAGTCACTTGTAAGGTGGTATGCATTGTTATATCTTCCTATGTTGGTATGCAAACATTTTACCCAAAGATCTTATACTGTAAAAACCTAGAAATGAAAGCCATCTCTAAGAACAGATGTCTACCATAAATGCTATATTCTAATATGGTAAGGCAGATGTAAAATTTTTTTTAAAATCACGTATTTTATGGATCTGACTTAAAAATAAAACTCTCACAAACTTTCCACTTAGTACTTATCAAGATTTTGGACAAAAATCATCTAATGTGTTAAATGACAGCAGTTAAATGTTCAATTGGGAGTATACAATGGATATTCCAGTTATGCAGAGTATTCTACCTGATTAATATCATCTTTTGAAATAAAGTTACTTTTACAGTTCTTTATTCATTTGCTTTGACATTCAAAAGGAAACCACAACAAATACACAGGAAGTACCTTTGTAGGATGCCATGGTGCTGCCCGGATTCCCTTCCAGAAACAAGGGATTCATTTCCCCAGCTACTGGTAGTGTTGCCAGGGGAACTGTCTCAGCTAAGGAAAACTGCTTGCCTAAAATCATTTCTACTTTGAGGAGATGCTCCTATTCAATGAACTCCTCCAGTTCCAATCATCATGGGGTTATAAAGACTAAGACCCATCTTGCCCCAACTATGATGTGTCAGCCCAGTTCTGGAGCTCCCCAAGAAACAGGAATGAGGTCTTCAGTGGAGATCAGCTTCTCTCCCTGCCCAATTCTGCTTCCTTTCCTACCTTCTACTTCCCCAGAGTGCTCCCAAATAAATGCCTTGCACATTAAACTCTATCTCAACATCTGCTTCCAGGGGAACCCAACCTACAACAAGGGTAGGAATAAGGGCCTTCAAAAATCATAACTGAGTTGTTAATCAAGGCATGGATGAAAAGTGAGACCCTATCTTCAGCTGCAGCTTCCTGTTCAAGGGCTTTAAGTAGTTGAAAGGTTTAGGTGAATGAATTTTGGGGGGGGGGAAACTTTCTAGAAGGCCTCCCTAGTACAAAAATGCATTTTTTAAAATAATAATCTAGGTGCTAACCATTTCCTAAGTAGAAACTTCTATCATGAGATATGGCCTATATTTAGATCTTTAAGGCATCATCCCAAACTGGTCTTTTGCTCCTGCTTTTTTGGAGCTGTCTAGGGTAGGTAGAAATGATTTATTGCCAGGTGTCTCATTTTCTCACAATCTGATAGTGAAAATGAGTAATCCATTTGGTATATATTTCCTCTCATTCGGGAGGGTCTAAGATATTGACCTATCCATATAAAATGCTTTAGTTTCTTATACTATTCCAAGAAGACAGTTTTTACTAGAATAGTATAGATCTCAGAATACTCTATGAATTACAATTCTAAACTTGGAATACAAAAAATAAACTTAATTACATTTTACTGCTGAACCCTATTTGACTGTAATGATTCATTTGTTTCTTCATTCACTTGACATATATCTATTCAGGGTCTTCGATGAACTACATACTTTCATATTCCTGAAAATACAGTAGTAAGTGCTGCTTTGCTGGTCCTATCCCCAACACAGGGCCCCCACAAAAGCCAGTTACATTTTGAGTCCCACCTTTGAGTTTCTCACAAAAGCCTCCATCCCTACATAGCTCATCTATCATCAGGATCTAAGTGACTTCAACCTCAACTTTTCCACCAAATTTACTAACACTCAGATATTCTTATGACTCGCCTCTCCTGACTTGGACATTTTCATTGGAATTCTAGCTCATTTTGTCTGGTATCTCTGGTCCTATTCCTCCTTCTTTCCTCTTGCCTTTCTGTCTTTGCAAGTTCCATGTCTCATCCCTTTTAATCTCTCACCACTATTAGTGAATTGCCTGCAGAAAATAATTCACAGTATCAAATTAAAATAATGTTCGCTACACTTGAGATACACTCAGAGTTATAAGAACTAGGGAAAATATTGATTGGGTTTAGTAAAATTGTGGGGAAAAAACTTTAGTAAAAGAAAAGAAAAGATGGTAGTATTACTATAGATTGAGCAGAAGTTGCTGCATAAGTAATATTCATTCAAGATTTTTAAAATTGTTTTCTAAATTGTAACATTATATATTTGCTTCTTTTGTGTCCTATATTAGTAAAGATCATTTCTCTTCATTATTATAAAAAATGCCCAAAGCAAATAAACCTTACAAAAAGGGAAGTTCTTCCCATCTTCTCATAATTTTGTAATTGTGTCAGTATTACAAGGAAATTTGTACTTTTACTATCCCATTGGAAGATGAGTCCAAGTAGAATAAGAAAATTTGTTCCAAATTTCAGCTAAGGGATTTGAATTCAGGTGATCTGTTCTGCAAAGTATACTCCTCATTATGACGTGCTACTGTCACATTTGATGCAAGGTCTGGAGCCCTGCAGAATGTGTCTGGCCAAGTCTAGAAGCCAATCAGAGTTTGTGGCTTTGGACTTTCAAAGTGAACCAAGACCTCTTGGCATTCACATTCTCTTTGTGGTAGACAAAATGCAAACTTGTACTTGAAAAGGGGGGGAAAGAAAGTAGTATAAATGGCTTCAAGGTTTTTGAACATCAAACAGTTCTTACCAAAGAACAGTACAATCACTGAAGTGTATCCAAATTAAAAAAAAAAAAAAAAAAAACATGGATTTGACAGCAATCTGATTCACAAAATACCCAGAGTCATTTCGTGGTTATCATAGTTCCAAGTAAAATAGAATACTCTGCCTTGTGTTCATCTGCCCCATTAACTGATTCCTGATTGGGTATTCCTGGTCTTCCAAGGGCATGCCAGTGGACACACATGGGGAGCTTCACCATTCAGGAAATGATGTTGGTGAGATCAAGAGGTTTAGCAGGGTGGGTGGCTTGGGGGCAGCCCAGCCTGGAGCTGCCTCCTCTCATATGGTCCAAGTCAGCAGCAGCAATAACTGTAGGCACTTTCAGTCTGGAAATTTCACAATGGCTGAATTTTTTTCCATGTCCTTCAAAGTTTGTGGATGGAGGGATGGGCAAGTAATTTGTGCCTGCAGCTTGGTAGTGTGGGCAGCCAAGATCAAAGCAAAGGAAATTGTACAAATTGTCCACTTGAATACTAAAGAAGCAAAGGAAGCCCAGCCAACTCAACCAAATATTGCTGTTTCTTTGAAATCTTTATTTTTCTAATCCTAAAGTTTATGTTCTAAATGGATACTTGGCAGAAGTGGCTCATGGGATTTTGAGATTTCTACTAGGAAACCTAACTTATGGGGAAAAAATAATAGAAAACCTGGACTTTTTATTTTAATGCCAATGAAGATAGCAAGCTGGAATGATTCAAATAATCAAGTGATCTAGGCTATAAAAATTTAGAGGAGCATTGAGTTAGAAAGTAGCATCAGCTCTAAAAAAGAAACTAATTAGAGTCAGGAAGCAGCTGAAGCACAAAAAACACACAAAATACATTTCTTATCTAAAATGAGAGTTGGACCACCTTCTCCACAGCTCCTTCCCCTTCTAACATTCCATGACCCTGTTTAATATTAAATGCATGTGTGGAGCTGGTAGGTCACTTTATCTTTAGTCTAAGGGGCTTTCGATAATGAATCATAGCATCGACCAATTTTCAGACAATTCTTGTTAAAGCTCTGATCTTGTAGAACATTCCAGTGCTTGATGCTGAAAGTGAGATAAACTGGACTTGACCCAGATCTGGTATTTGTTAGCTATACAGGATTGGCAAGCCAGCTAGCTTCATTTCTTCATCTGGAAAATTGGACTAATCCTTTCACTTCTACTATTTGGCCCCAAATAATCACTATGTGTTATTCTTCTGCCCTTTTGTAAAATTGTGTAAGATGCTATTTTAATTTATTTTAATATTTCTTGAGCTAAAACAATATTAAGTAGGTTTCAATATCTTTAACATACAGAAGCCTAGGAAATATGATCAGTCTTTTAAATATCATTTTCTTTAACATAGAAATAATGTGGTATTAAAGAATCTAAGAGTCAATGCCTAGGGAAAAAAATACGTTGTCAGGAACAAATATTTAAAGTTATACCTTTCCAAAGATAGATGACGCATCAGTTCGTTGACAGAAAAAAATTAGTCACACTGGTTACTTGGCTTTGTTAATTAGTTTGAAGGAAAATGGAACAAGGATGTTGCTGAGGAGGACAACAACATTCACATGAACTCCTATTCACCCTCTGCCCCAGGTTTTCCTTGTATATTGAGTCCCACTCAAACAAGGTGCACTGTTGATGTGAAGCACTATCATGTTTTCTATGAGCCAAAATGTGTCTTAGTGAACTAAAAAATAAGCACCCCATGGTTTTATAATCAACTGTAATTTATGATGACTGAAGAATCAGTATGTTGGAAAGGTTAAGAACATTTTTTATTCTTATATATTTTACCTGACTTATTTGCATATTCTTGGGTATCCTAACTTAGGAAAGTGATTCTGATTTAATGTTTTTAAATATCACCTATCAGGTATTAATGTATGTTTATTGAAAACTCTAAATCTTTGGAAATAAAAATGGTAGACTTCACTAACCACAGATGTGGTTATACTCTGTGGTTATACTCTGCTTTAATTCATGGATCTTAAATACCTTTCAAATGTGACCAAATTCTTATTTTCTTAAAGTCTTAATAAAAACCCTCCATATGGACCTGCTTCAAAAATTGTAAAAATTGGCTACTTTCAACTATAGCTGTTCAGGGGTTAAGTCAATTATATAATCCCCACGTGGATTTCCATTTATTTTGAAGACAGGCTTTTCCTGTTTTGTCCAGCCCTTTTCTACTCTCTGAACACCGTGCTCCCCAAATCCTCCAACACCAATATTGTACACAGCTAACTCTGTGAATGCAGTAGAGTGAATCACAGAATTGGTGTTTTCATTTACATTTCCTGCAGTGTAGAACATTCTGTGTAAATTTCATCTCTGCTCAAGACCCTTAATGGCCTCCCATACCACTAACTCAAAGTAGAAGCCAAAGTCTGTGATCATCTAAGATTTACTCCTGTTCAGCTCTCTCACCTAACTGTTTTCCCTCCCCTTTTGACCCACTCCATCTCAGCAACCAGCTGTGCCTCCCCTTCAAATTATTTACAACTATTGTCCCCTCAGCCTGGATACTTCTTCTCTGAGGTACACCTGTTGTTATTCCCTCTTCCCTTGACTTCTTAAAGTTTTTACTCTAAAAGTAAACTAGGCTGTCTTCATTCTTTCTAAAATTTTTTCTCTTTCCGCACTTTTTAAATTCTCCTTGACAATTAACAACTAATTGACATATAAGCTATTTTGTCTTTTTATTTTTTTTTATTGAGTGTGTCCTTCAAATAGAATATAAGGTACAGGAGAGCATGAATTTATGCTTTTATTTTTCTCAAAGTATATCTAACACTGAAATATGTATTAACCAATAGATGTATTTCTGGAAATCCTCAATTATAATCTAAAACTAGCATCTGTACAACTGGTGCTGTATATGCAGAGCACTGTACTTGTTTCACTGTACTTGATTCAGGTCAAACTCTCCAGGTAAGGAAGGAGATATTTTCAGCCTATACTTTTAGTAACTTTTTCAGGTAATACTTACACAACCTAATGGGTGAAATCCACTGACAGAAAAGTTCTGTGGCCCATTAATTTTCTTAACATCTTTCTTCTGTGTTCTGAGCTCTGCACTAGGGCATACAGAGCCAATGTGCCTATCTAATTAGCACAGCCATGTCCTTTCAATTTTCCTTAGATTGTTCAGGGTACAGGGACATACCTGTTTAACCAGCCATTTGATGTTTTTTGTTGTTATTATTTTTGTTTTTTAGTTTAGAGGGCAAGAAGAATGATAACCATTACAATGAAGTTTATTTTGACCTTTATATATTCTCTTTTCACTGAGTAAAAGGTGTTTGGAAAACTAAATTACTTTCAAGTTGGTTTGAATGATAAAGTAATTTACTCCTCTTACATATGTAGATCATATTCAATCTTTTGAATTTTTTATGAATAGTTTAACTTGAAAAGTCAACAACATTCTTATGAAGGAATTATTATAGATGAAAATTTCAGGTAACATTCAGAAATCAAATCTTACAAATACATCCTACATCACTCAATCCATCTTTAATCCATTGAAAAACATCAGCATTACTTACATGCATCCTCAGAGGTATTTATCTGCATAGCTATTTGTCTCCGATAATGAGACAGACAATGAGACAAAGAAGGACACTACAAACATAATTTTTATAAAATCTGGCTCAAACTGACCTGAGATTTGTACAGTGAGTGTGAGGTCTTACAAGGCAAAAGGGGAACAAAACCTGTTTATGTTTTTTATTTGTTTATCTAACTAGCACACATTTTCAAACCATTTGGGTTTGGCATCACCTATGATGCATTGGGCCAAACAAATTTTCCTTAATTTTCATAACCAAAGAAATTTTCAGGGAAATTTAATCCACATGTTTCTGATTCATTCCATATCCAATAACATTTCAGTGAAGGGTATTTGATTTCAAGAACTTTGGGAAAGATTTTTTATGTGCAGTTTCTAAAGCTGCAGGTAAAAGGGTGGAAAGAACAGGGAAGCTCAAGGTGCCTAACTTAGGCATAGCAGAATTCACCCAAAATACAGTGGGCCAAACAATAATAAGGGACCAAAAGTTTTTCTTGGGGTTCTGAGAAGGAAAAGTAGCCTGTTTTGACTCCAAATCATCAATGTGATCAAACAAGTATTAGTTTATCAGGAGTAGTTCCATTTGCTTAGAAACTCTACTAATGAGGGTTGAGTACTCAATATTTGTTAGAGACATGAAAAGTACCAGGTATTCTTGTTATAGTCCAAGTGGAAAAAAAGAGATGAATAAGGCTTACTCCTGAGATTAAGAATGAATGAATTTAGTAGGTAGGTATAATACCCAAGGAGATGCTGCAATGTTCTACTTTAAAATGTTAAGGTAGTCTGGCTTAAAGTAGCCTACAGTAACAGCCTCACTGAAATCTTAATATATATAAACATACACTCACACACTCATACACACACACACACACACACACAATTTTAATGTTTATCTTAGATTTAAGGAACTAGAGCCTTATTTTAGTTGATTTAAACAAAATTTATCTTTGTATTGTGCATAGCACTTAAAGCATTTTTAAGCATAGTACATATGTAAAATAGACTTTTAAAGGTTTTTTATGTTTTTATGAGTGATTATAGTTGAACATAACATTGGGGTTCATTTTGACATAATCATACAAGCACAGAATATAATTTGTTTTGGCTGAGTCTCCAGTTCTTCCCCTTTCCTCCCCTCCATAATAAAAAGTAAGTGAATAAATAAACAAAATACCATTTATTTTCTTGATTGTTTTGTAGGTTAATTTAGAAAATGAAAACTAATAGTCTAAAATTGGGATTGGTGGCATTTGAGACTGGAGAGTTAAACTGGAAGTCATGAGTGACTTTTTAATAAGGTAGACTTTAAGCTTAATTCTAAACTACTGCAAAGAGATGATCATGGTACATGGTGTCATCATTACATTTGGCATAGAAAAGAGCTTCTGCAACCAAATTAGTGATAAGTGCATTCAACCTAATCAAAGAACAGTCAAGACACCGCCAATGGCACATCATTTCATGGTCATCAAGAAGACCACAGGCCAGAACCCAAGTGTACAGATTGTCTTAATAAAATGTTGGTCTGTACATTTGAGTGCACTGACCTTGAGTGCACTATTAGTTGGTTGGTCTACGTTGGCATTCATTTGTACATTCTAATGTATGACTTTTCAACTCATACATTGTATATTTTACTCAAGTGCACTTTCAAATAAAACCATGGAATTTCTTCTGCAAATTTAGTCATTTATTTATCTTTCAAAGGTGACCTGTACAACTCCTATCCTGACATATGTGACCTTGTCATTTTCTCATCAAGGATTGGAATCTATTTCTCCTCTCCTTTGAATCTGAGAAGACTTGTGACTGTGAAGAAGAGTGATTTATTCCCCCAAGATGACCACACTGTAAGAAGCCCAAGCCTTGTGGAGAGGCCATGCTGACAGAAACAGGTCATGAAACATCAAGGTGCCTGACAGTGGATGAAAACATCATCTTGGAAATACATCCTCCAGCTCCAGCTGCCCAGTTCACACCATAGGAGTGAAAGACAAGAGTCAAGTTATTCCTGAGTTTCTTGCCTCTAAAACCATGAATAAAATAGTTGTTTTAATCACTGAGCTTTGAGATGATTTATTATGATGAATCAATAGATGACTGTAACAAAACCTATTAGGAAACTTCCTTTTCTCCTTCCAAACCTATATTAATATGTGAAAAGAAAGGTTTCAGAGATACAGAAGGCAAAGTCAGTACCCTCAAGAAGCTTGCAATCCAGTGAGCACCACAAATCAAGAACTACAAGTGATAAAGTATTAATGGTAGCAAACAGATCACCAGAAACTTCTAGAATGAATTAAAAAAATAGTGTTCTGATTTGAGTGTAGTAGTCAATGAGGCTCCTCATAGGTAAATTTTACATCTTTAAACAGTAATGGGTGAGATTTGCCAGAAAGAAGGAAGGGAGACTTTTTATGAGGAAGATAGTATAAATGGAGGAAAGGCAGAAAGACAGAGCAAGGAAGAGAAGAAAGGAAGAAAAGTAGAGAGGAAGGTAAGGAGGGAGGAAAGAGGGAAAAATTTCACTAAAAATAAAAGGAAGCTGGGTATGGTGGCACAGGCCTATAATCCCAGCGACTCAGGAGGCCATGGCAGGAGGATTGCAATTTCAAAGCCAGCCTCAGCAAAAGTGAGGCACTAAGCAACTCAGTGAGACCCTGTCTCTAAATAAAATACAAAATAGGGCTGGGGATGTGGCTCAGTGGTCGACTGCCCCTCAGTTCAATCCTGGGTACCTCCCTAAAAATAAATAAATAAAGGAGAAATTAAAAGGAACCATAAAACAATTGGCTTGGCTGAAATAAAACACCAATGACAAAAGTATATTTTTAGGCAAAATTACTGTATTTGAGGCAGAGGAATACTGCAAATACAAATACTTGAACAAGTCGATATACACAGTGAGTCCTAACTTAAGGAGCTAACACAAACCATATGAGGGCTGAATGTAAACCCTAAGGCATTATACCACTAATGTGGATGTGGGTTTGATTTAACAAAGCAAAGACAAAGACATAAAATAAATAAATAAATAGATAGATAGATATCACTCTCCGTTTTACCCAAATAACCACATTTGCGTATATCCCCAGTTAGGGTGCCAAATAATACCAGTTAGCAACTGGGAAACTTTGTCCCACTTAACAAGATGACTATATCTGGCTGCTCAGTAATCCAAGAAGTAGATTAGCATATTTGGTAGGCTTCCTTGAACTGCTGATATTCCCAAATGACACTTTTGTCATTTATGATGATATTGAAGACTTGAGAAATATTTGGGTAACGTCACTGGATTTTCTTTGGCTCAACAATTAACCCTGGGGATTATTTTAGCCCAAACATCTTTTGCAAGTGAGAAATTTATGGTACTTAGATTCTGCCTGCACAAGGGCAGAATCATGATGTGAAGTCAGACTTCTATCAGTCAACACAACATCCTTCCTCAAGAAAATCTTGGTATTCACCTTGAAGATTCTGTCAACATGTCTAGGAGGCACCATGAAACAGTAAAAAGAACATCAGAGTGGAGTTCAAAGACCTTAGCAAAATTCTGACACTCCCCATAAGATATTTGGAAAGTGAGCTACTTTCTATAAGTATAAGCACATTCTTCTAAGAATTAATTAGTTCAGTCATACACCAGATGCTATTCTAGGAACAAAACTGATGATGATCAATGTCCTTTACAGAGCTTATGAAAATATAATAAATAATAATAACAAATTAAAAATAATGAGATTTGATTCCTATGTCAAAGGATTACTGTGGCCACCATGTTGACAATTGATTCAAAGAGGTGAGAATAACAGTAATAAAATAAGTTGGTGGCTGCTGCAATTATCCAAGTGAGTGTGGCCTGGATTAGGGTAGTTACAAAAGAAGAATAGGAAAGTGCTTAAATTCTGAAAACACTGTAAATGTATATATAATAAAGTTTCCTGATGGATTGAATATAACATGAAAAGTAAAGAAGAATTAGAGACTCCAAACTTTGGAATCTGAGTAACTGAAAAGATGCAATTATTATCAACTGAGAGGAAGGTTTTTCATGAAAAAGTAAAGGGGGTAAGACCTGGAGATCATTCATAGACACTTTGAAATCAGAATGTTTAAAAGAACCTAGTGGAGATGTTAAAGATGTTAAGTGGGAATTTGAATATACAAACTTAGAGTCAAAGATACTATATGGTAATTGTCAGCAAATAGATGGTTGTGCCAATTCTTTCATTTCTGTGACCAAAATACCTGAGAACAACTTAAATGATGAGAAGTTTGTTTTGGGCTCACAATTTCAGAGGTTCAGTCTATGGTTGGCTGACTCCAGTACTCTGGACCTAAGGTGTAGCAAAAAACATGGTGGTAGAAAGGTGTGGTAGAAGAAAGCTGCTCAGCTCATGGCAGCTGGGAAGGAGAGAGAGAGAGAGAGAGAGAGAGAGAGAGAGAGAGAGAGAGAGAGAAGCCAGTGACAAGATGTAGTCCCTAAGGGCACACCCCCAGTGACCTACTTCCTCCAGCTATGCCCATTGCCTACTATTACAACCCAGTAGACCAGTAAAATGATTAATCCATCCAATGAATTAATTCAGAAATAAGCTTACAGCTCTCATCATTGCCTGTAAGTCCCACCTCTGAACCTTCCTTCACTGGGAATCATGCTTGCAAAACACGAGCTCTTCAGGGGACATTTCTGGATCCAAATTGTAACAATGACCAAATCTGTTTGTTGTAATTGTATCACATATCACCTTCAGAGGGAGAGGAAAACTGTGTAAAAACTCTTTCTAAAGAATGTAAACTGTGATAATAGCTGTAAGGATCCTCCCATTTTTTTTACTTACTGAAAGATAACAACAAAAAAGCAATTTTTAAATACTGAGAACATAGTATATATTGACTACTATACACATTTTACTAAAATATTGATTCAAGCATATATTTCAAAGTTAATTTCAATTTTTTATGGTGGGTTTTGATTTCAGCTTCTAGTTCCTCCTTACAAAGCTTATAAAAACTGTAACCCAGTCATGCCTTAAAACGTGGGCAAACAGTTTTCATTTCTTCTGGTGTTTTCAATTTTCTGAAAACCTGCTATTCTTTATGTCCTACTAATTGACTTGGAACTGTCTTTGTCATATCATGGCCCTGAAAATTCAAATATTTCTTATTGGGCATTGGACTCAAATTCACTCTTACCCAGAACTCATAGGACTGGGTGCAGGACCACCCTTCCCCATCAGCAGACTACCTCAGGAGCCAAGATCCATCCCAGTCCGCCCACACCAGCCCTCAGAGGACCCATGCTTTCAGTAAGCCCAGTTCACTGCTCCTTGGGTCACCCTTCCCCTGGTTCACCCCTCCCCCAGCAGGACACACACCACCAGACCCTAGCCTCTGGCAAGGACCCCCCCCCCTTCTGACCAGCAGACTACCACAGGAGGTCAAGCCCACCGCCCAGATCCACCCACACCAGCCTGTGTGGGTCCCAGGCACACAGCAGGCCCTGTCCACCCCTCTCCCAGCAGGGCAGACACCCACCAGAGCCTAGCTTCTGGCCAAGGACTGCCCCTTCCGACCAGCAGACCACCTAGGGAGTTCAAGACCCAAATCCAGGATGCAGTAGCATTCATTGAGGGACACCAGCAGGGTCTGGAAGCCAAACATCAAGGTGAGATACAGACAATCTGCACAGGTATTACAAGAATATAGGGAAGAAACTGTAATAGCTCAGATACACATTGCAAGAAAGGAAGACACATAGACAACATGAAAAACCAAAGGAAGAAAGTGCCCCAAACAAACCAGGACACTATAATAACAGAACTCATGGACAACAAAGTTGATGACCTGTCATAGAAGGAGTTCAGAAGGTTCATAATTAAAATGATTTTTGAATTAAAGAATTACCTAAATAAGCAAATACAGGCAAAAATTGATCACTCCAACAATGAGATAAGAGAGCAAATACAGGTAGCAAAAGATGACTTCAAGAGACAGAGAGACTCTGAAAAAAAAAAAAAACAGAAATCCTTGAAATGAAGGATACAATAAATCAAATTAAAAATTCAATAGAAAGCATAACCAACAGGCTAGATCACTTGGAAGAAAGAAGGTCAGATAATGAAGACAAAGTAGACTATCTGAAAAATAAAGTTGATCACACAGTGAAGATAGTAAGAAACAATGAACAGAACATCCAAGAATTATGGGACAGCATCAAAAGACCAAATCTAAGAGTTATTGGGCTAGAGGAAGGCACAGAGTTTCAAATCAAAGGAATGTGCAATCTCTTCAATGAGATAATATCAGAAAATTTCTCAAGCATGAAGAATGAATTAGAAAACCAAATACAAGAGACTTACAGGACACCAAATGTACAAAATTACAACAGATCTACACCAAGGCACATTATAATGAAAATGCCTAGCATACAGAATAAGGATAGAATCTAAAAAGCCACAAGAGAGAGGAATCAGATCATATATCGGGAGAGACTGGTTTGTATCTCAGCAGATTTTTTAACCCAGACCCTCAAAGCCAAGAGATCGTGGAACAACATACATCAAGCTCTGAAAGAAAATGGATGCCAACCAAGAATCTTATATCCAGAAAAACTAAGCTTTAGATTTGATGATGAAATAAAAACCATCCATGATAAACAAAAGTTAAAAAAATTTACAACTAGAAAGCCTGCACTAAAGAACATCCTCAGCAAAATATTCCAAGGAGAGGAAATTAAAAAAAATGATGACAATCAGCAGAGGGGGGATTACACTAAAGGAAAATCTAATCAGAGGAGAAACCAAGTCACGTTAAATACCAAAAATAAACAAAAATGGGTGGGAATACAAATCATGTCTCAATAATAACCCTGAATGTTAATGACCTAAATTCATCAATCAAAAGACATAGACTAGCAGATTGGATCAAAAAAAAAAAAAAGACCAACAATATGATGCTTGCAAGAGATTCATCTCATAGAAAAAGACATCGATAGACTGAAGGTGAAGGATTGGGAAAAATCATGTTAAATACTAAAAGATAAGAATCACATGATCATCTCAATAGACACAGAAAAAACATTCAACAAAATACAGCACCCCTTTAAAAATTAAAAAGGATAAAAATTAAAGGGATATACATAAGAAAAGAAGAACACAAATTGGCACTATTTGCTGATGATATGATTCTATAAGACCCTAAAAGTTCCACCAGAAAGCTTCTAGAACTAGTAAATGAATTCATCAAAGTAGCAGGATATAAAATCAACACCCATAAAGGCATTTCTTTATATCAGTGACAAATCCTCAGAAAGGGAAATGAGGAAAACTACCCCATTTTCAATAGCCTCAAAAAAAAAAAGAACCTTGGGAATCAACTTAATGAAAGATATGAAAGATCTATATAATGAAAATTTCAGAATCCTAAAGAAAAAAATCAAAGAATACCTTAGAAGATGGAAAGATCTATCTTGCTCTTGGATAGGCAGAATTAATATTATCAAAATGACCATCCTTCCAAAAGCACTATACAGATTTAATGCAATTCCAATCAAAATTCCAATGACATTCCTCATAGAAATAGAAAAAGCAATCATGAAATTCATCTGGAAAAACAAGAGACCTAGAATAGCTTAAGCAATCCTTAGCAGGAAGAGTAAAACAGGTGGCATCATTATACCAGAACTTAAACTATACTACAGACCAATAGTAACAAAAACAGCATGGTATTGTCATCAAAACAGACTGGTAAACCAATGGTACAGAATAGAAGACACAGAGACTAACCCACAAAATTACAAGTATCTTATATTAGATAAAGGTGCCAAGAACATGCATTGGAGAATATAGCCTCTTCAATAAATGGTGCTGGGAAAACTGGAAATACATATGCAACAAAATGAAATTAACCCCTATCTCTCACCATGCACAAAATTCAACTCAAAATGGATCAAGGACCTAGAAATTAAGTCAGAGACTCTGTGTCTAATAGAAGAAAAAGTAGGCCCTAATCTTCATCATGTGGGATTAGGCCCCAACTTCCTTAATAAGACTCCTGTGGTGCAAGAATTAAAATCAAGAATCAATAAATGGAATAGACTCAAACTAAAAAGTTTCTTCTCAGCAAAAGAAACAATCTGTGAGGTGAATAGACACAGCCTACATCTTGGGAGCAAATCTTTACCCCTCACACATCAGATAGAGCACTAATCTCTAGGGTATATGAAGAAAAAACTAAGCACCAAAAAAACAAATAACCCAATCAATAAATGGGTCAAGGTCCTGAAGAGACACTTCTCAGAAGATGATATACAATCAATCAACAAATATATGAAAAAGTGTTCATCATCGCTAGCAATTAGAGAAATTCAAATCAAAACCACTCTTAAGATTTCATCTCACTGCAGTCAGAATGGCAGCTATTATGAAGACAAGCAATAATAAGTGTTGGCAAGGTTATGGGGGAAAAGGTACTCTCATACACTGCTGGTAGGACTGCAAATTGGTGCAGCCAATTTGGGAAGCAGTATGAAGATTTCTTGGAAAATTGGGAATGGAACCATCATCTGACCCAGCTACCCCTCTCCTTGGTCTATAACCAAAGGACATCAATGTTTATAGCAGCACAATTCACAATAGCTAAACTGTGGAAATAACCTAGATGCCCTTTAATAGATGAATGGATTAAAAAAAAAAGTGGCATATATACACAATGCAATATTAATCAGCAATAAAAGAGAATAAAATCATGGGCATTTGCAAGTAAATGGATGGAGTTAGAGAAGATAATGCTAAGTGAAGTCAGCCAATCCCCAAAAAAACCAAACGCCAAATGTTTTCTTTGATATAGGAGGCTGATTCATAGTGGGATAGGGAGAGGGATCATGGGAGGAATAGACAGCCTACTGAGACACCATTTAATAAAATTAGTTTTATAATGACTACAAAGAATAGAGTATTAATGCTCCACTCCTGCTAGATAGGGAAAAGGGTTGGAGGGAAACGGAGGGGACAGGGGGTTATTAATCATGGTGGAATGTGATGATCATTATTATCCAAAGTACAGATATGAAGACACGAATTGGTGAATATATTTTGTATACAACCAGAGATATAAAAAATTGTGTTCTATATGTGTAATAAGAATTGTAATGCATTCTGCTGTCATATGTAAATAAAAAATAAAAAGAATAAAAAAAGAAAGTCACAGGACTACTGAGGAATTTTCCTTGTCTTTAGAGGTTGCTGCAAAATGCTGGTTCTCTGTAAAATGCTGGTGGTCTGGCTACTGCTGAAGCTCTGTTTTGCATTTCTATAATTTTGGCATTCTACTTTCCACCAATTACTTGATTATATTTTTTTTATTTCTTGCTTCATTCTACAAAGATTATAATGATGGTGTCAATCCTGTGAACAATTTTAAAGAATATCATATTAACATATGCCATAGAGCAGAGCTTTCCAAAGGTACGTACCATGAATGGTTTTTAGGTATACAAACATTGATCTCTTGCCTGTCTCAGAAGGAAGGAAAGAGGGAAAGAAGGAAGGACAGACAAACCTTATAAGGTGCTAAAATTACAAGATTCCTACTGGCTAAAGCAAAAAAGAAACCAAAATAAGGATTTTTTAAATTTGTTTTAATGAATGGGAGAACCAAAATTTTCTCTGAGAATAATTTCTCTAGTGTTCTCCTCTATGTAGTGAATAATGAATGTCTTCCATAGAGCCCTTACACTGGATACAGTGGTAAATTTTGAATAAATATATTACAGTGTCTTTCAATAGTAGCCAATGGCATAATACTGAGACACCATTTAATAAAATTAGTTTTATAATGACTACAAAGAATAGAGTATTAGTGCTCCACTCCTGCTAGTGTTGCTTGATCAAAGAGGAAATGTGGAAGTATCTTAAAGACTTTAAAGTTCTTTACAAAATTTTCCATAAATATTAGCACAAATGAGACTTGAATCAATGTGTGAAATATGATATACCAAGAAATTTGTAATGTTTTGAACAACCAACAATAAAAAATTTAAAAAATTAAAAAAAAAAGAAAGAAAAACAATTAGTCATCAAAAAGTTTAAAGAACATTCCCCCAGTAAAGTATTCAGTTCAAATATTCTGTACTACATATTTAAAAACCAATTAGGAAGAAAGTAAGGTAAACATGTTTACATGAAAAATCTAATCAGGACACAGGTATGTATGATGGGCTGCCTCACATAAATGGACAAGAGATTACTTACATACAGTGCCAACATCTGTCTTTGATAAACAGCCTGGTACAGCCACAGATAGATGAACAGTCAATCAAAGCTTCAAACATGTAGATCTATGTGCATGTCATATGAAGTTTAGCTTGGAAATTTTTTAGGCAGGAATTGCCAATCATCTCTCATGATAGTGGAAATGTGATCATAATGACTTTTGATAAGGATGATGTCTCATATATTAAGGTAAGTTTTCAAAGTAAATGAGGGATTTGTCTTGCTGTACCAAATTGTTGGATATAGACTAATTAAATATCACCTGACATCTGCAAAGTAGATAATTTGGATATCAGAGTGCTAATTTTAAACTATCCTTTCTGGAAATAACATACAGCAAGACTGAATATGGATGGTTATTGATGACAATAAAACTTAATCATTAGACATTGCTCAAAGTAACGGGCATTGTTGAGTGTTTACAACATGTCAAACTCTGCTCCAATTGCTTTCCATGTATTAACTCATTCAATCCTCACAGTTCTTTGAAGTAAATGAGATAATTTATTATCTTCATGTTACACATATGACAGCTTAGATGCTAGAAGATTATTTCCTTTAAGATCACATAACTAGAAAGCTAGGGAGCAGGGATTCCAACCATAGCAGTCTTGTCCTCAAGTTCACATTTTTACCATGAAGAAGTATCTTTCTACTTTCACTACCAGGACATACCTGTTCATCTCAGCTAAGTACCATCATATCATTAACATAAAATTTCAAAGGCAGAGAAAGTAAAAATGACATCACTGCAAATTACCATCATCTCTGCCTTCTCTGTAGACTACCCTTATGTTTTCTGCAAACTATGACGCCTAACTGCCTTCTCTCCCCTGCTCTCTTCTTCATTCTTTTATACCATAAGTGGTATATTTGTTGCTGGATTTAAGTTTTAATAGATGTTCCACCTCAGGAAGGATGGGACAAAATGGGTTAAAGTGTCCTCAAATTTCATGCTCAAAATCATGCAAGAAAGTTTTGAAAACAAACTTAAGCAATAATCATGCAAGAAATAAATTCTGAAAGAAATTTTTTAGTAAGCCCATGCCATGCTTTGGAAACAAGAGTGACAGCCTAGGAAAGTCCTTCTCATATTTGGGTGAAAAGCAAAGATTGTCATTGAATTAACCACCCTTGTTGTCAATGAAGTCTTAGTGTTTTCTAAAACTTGCACTTGGAGTTAAAACACTTTCAGTGGGAAATTTTTACTTCACAAGGTATTTTGTCAAGGTTGAAGGAGACTTCTGTCCCCTGCCTCCTTGTTTCCAATCTAACAAAAAAGAGATAACAGATAAGGTGAAAGAAAAATCACTAATAACTGGCACAGGGGGGAAAAAATGCCTTCCTGGCATGTGAAAAAGAGTTCAATTGAATGTCTAACAACATCCAGGAAAGTTTCATTAGCAAGTAAAACCTGCTTCTTATTGTTAATGGAAAAATTATGTTGCAGTAGAAGCACATTTTTATGAGATTCTTTATGGCAAAGAATTGCAGTTGTAGATGGACAGAATGCCTTTATTTATTTGTTTATTTATTTATTTATTTGTATGTGGTGCTGAGGATCGAATCCAGTGCCTCATGCATACTGAGAAAGTGCTCTGCCACTGAACTACAGCTCAGTCCTTTAAGTAGTGGCATTTTTATTTACTAAGATAGGGGACAGCTAACCAATGCACGAATCAGATTTATTTATGTTATAATAACTTACACAATATCAGTTGCCTCAATTTTTATCTATTTTGAGGTATTTTATTAGATCTGAGGCATGAAATAGTCTATGAAATTTGGGCTTTGCTCTCAAGTTGCTCACATTTACAGGGCAAGTGCACTAAATAAATAATGAATTCCAATTTCACAGTCATAGACCCTTTTGTGCAAAATTAGAATTTTCACCTCAATACCCTGGTCTGGAATATTCTTCAATGAATTTTGCCCAAAAGAGAAGGGAAAAGAGAGAAGGAAAGAGTACAGGGAAAAAGGAAAGCACTAGTAAGTGAATTAGAGCGAATTATATTTCATGCCTAATGTAATAATGTCAAAATGGACCCTAACATCATTTATAACTAAAATGAACTAGAAAAAGAAGAGGAAAATTTTTAAAAAGTCACCTTACAATTGTTGGAAGACCAACACTGAGAGTCGATGTGGAGGTGACACATTACCTGTGTCAGGGAACTGTAGGGGAGAGATCAGCAGTGAAGGGGCAGTATCTGAGAACTCTGAACATGAGGGTCACTTTAAACTTCTAGCAAAGCCAGAGCAGTGTCAGCTCAAAACATTGCCTGTCTAGTAAGTCTTTTCCTGTCCCTCTGCTGTCCTCCCCATTTCCAACCCTACCCCTTCAGTTCTAGGAAAGCCGACTAGTGGCTGGTGAGTGGAGGAGAAAAAGAGAAGTGCTAATGGCAAAATGGATATAAGGACATCTCTCACCTATAAAACCTGGTCTATAGCAGCTCCAGAGGAGAAGCTTTAAAAGGAGGGCAGATCTCAGGAAGATCAAATTTTCAGATCTAGTGCACATCAAGTTGACTATAGTCAATAAGACTATATGGCATATTTCAAGATAGCTAAGTATAACTTTCAGAGGTCTCACTACAGAAAATGATAAGTAACCAAAGTGCTAGATAATGCTAATTAGCTTGATTTAATCATTTCATATCGTAAACATGAACCAAAACATCAAATTAAATCCATAAATATATGTATGATTTACCTCTTAAAAATAAAATTATTAATAAAAAAAGAAAAATAGCAGTTAAGAACAAAAATTCTGTTTTAAAAATATATGTATGTGCATATTAATATAAGAATCATATAACATGTATACTTTGTGAAAATTGTAGATATTCATGTTGTAAGTTACAAATATGTACAATTTTTATTTATCAATTAAAAATAAAATAAAAAAGAAAAGAAGGCTTACATTTGATTAATATAGGATGTAGAACTGCAATGATTTGCTGTAATATGACTAAAGGACATTTCTTTTTAATCTGAGCATGATCATATCAGTGATGAGAACTACCCAAGATTTGGTTGAAAAGCAAGGATAGTATTAACCACCAAAGAGTGTCTATCTGGGTATAAGTGGTGAGAAAGTGAAGCTCTTTTTAGCCTACACCTTGTAAGTCTCACTTGCCTTAAATATTGAGATACCTCAAAGTGGACAAGGTCCCACTTTCTCAATAAGTGCCTACATAAGAAGAACTGCAAAGGGAAAAAAAAAATTGTTCCCAAAGCACTTTTTATATTCTCAGGGTTAAAATATTTTCTCATGACAAAACACACACACACACACACACACACAAATTATCTTAAAAATTGTAAAGGACTCTGTTTCCAGGTAAGATGGAGAAAGCACATTTCATCCTGTCTTTCCCATTAAATGCAGCTAAAATACCCTAGAGCAGACATATAGAGTAGTTGTTTGAGAACTGAAAACTGTTAGCAGCCAGTGGATTGGGGTGGGGGGAAATACCAGAATGCAAAGTGCCATCTAGCTAGCAGTGAGTTTACAATTTCCTTCTCCTCTGCTATCACCCAGTTGATACCTGGAAGTGATATCAGTCCAGAAATTGAGAGTAGAGGAGAAGCCATCTAGTTGTTACTCAAGAAGAAAGAGGTTTTCACATCAGCATAGAGAAAATTTCCCTATAAGATTGTGAACAAATTTCACCACTCTCATTCAAAATTACATTGCAGGGGCTGGGTTGTGGCTCAGCAGTAGAGCGTTTGCCTAGCACTTGCAAGGCTCTGGGTTGGATCCTCAGCACCACATAAAAATAAATAAATAAAATAAAGGTACTGTGTCCAACTACAACTAAAAAATAAAATATTTTTTAAAACTTACACTGCAAATTGTAATAAAGCAAGACAAAATAAAGTTACACAACTGCACACATATGTACAAAAAGACCAATTCCAGGGGTTGGGGGTGTGGCTCAAGTGGTAGTGCGCTCACCTGGCATGCGCGGGGCGCTGGGTTCGATCCTCAGCACTACATAAAAAATAAAAATAAAAGATCTTGTGTCCACCGAAAACTAAAAAATAAATATTAAAAAGTTCTAAAAAAAAATTCTCTCTCTCTCTCTCAAAAAAAAAAAAAGACCAATTCCACTCCATTGTTTCAAAAAAGGAAATAAGAGGATGGAGGAAGTTGTTGGGAATTTCTTATTCACTCCCTTTACCTTCTGGTAATAGACAATAGCTTGCCAATATTAACTTTTAGCCAGGCTGGATTATCCTACCAGACATGCATTAAATTGTCTAGCCGCGATGTGTCTCTTAATCATATGAGCACATTACTGAAGGTGTACTCCAAGAATTACAGAAGAACTTCCAAAAAATTTGCCAGAATCAGAACTGCCAAAAAAAAAAGGAAGAAAAAGACACTCAGGGAAACCAGACTCTGTTATTCTTGGAAAACATAATTGCCAAACCAAACCCGGCAATTATGAGATAACATGGGGTTGGGACGATTTCCTTTCATACCAAGGGAATGCAGCACTTACCTATTGCTCATTTAAATACGTCAAACTGAATGTCATTTCTCTTAAAAAATAAAGATCTCAATTTCACTTGCTCAATTCTTATTTCAAAGTTAACTTTACCATTATAAAATTGCAAAACTGGGCCTCTTTTTAAGTACAACACAATCACGTAAAGAACAGATTTGGTTTAAAAAAACAAAGCTCAGGAAAATCTATTATTTGGTCATACTTGTGGGTTGGTAAAAACATACATTGATACAATTTCTTTCCTAGAATAGCACTTAAAATTTCAATGAAGATATAAATGTATATATGTATCTATTAATTTGTTCTTAAAATGAAAAACAGCCCTAGGAAAAGTATGTTGTCTTTTAGAAAAAATCAAAGAAGATTGGAGTTTGGGTTATTATAGTGATCTATATCATAATAAAATAAATGCAATGAATTGAAATAAAATGCAAGAGTATTTCTTAACAGTAGTTAGGAAACATCTATTCTCACAAGAGTAGGGCTTTTAGGAATGGTTTAGCTTTAAGAAGAAACAGCAGTGAGAGTATAGTAGTGTCAATAGTTCAATGATCACAGCTCCTCACCCAGCTGATATGGTTCTTTCAAAAAAAATGTATATAATTATTTCAGTAATTATTTGAATGCAGGTTTATCTCCTAATGCCATTAAACCATTTCAGGTCTTGGTCTCCTCTGCTTTTCTGATACAGATACAATGAAGGTGAACACATAGCCCAGTAGTAAGTGGATAACCACATGTGACAAAATATTCAGAAGTCCCCTGTTATTTTTACAACCAAGTTTCAGGATCATAGTGTTGGTCTATTAACATTTATATTGAGCAGGTAGTTGGATACACATTAAAGGCATTGCAATGTGGGTAAACATTGGTATGTTTCTTTCCCTTTTTTTTTTTTTTTCCTTGTGGGGATTGAGCCCAGGAGTGCTTTCATATTGAGCTATATCCCCAGCCCTTTTTATTTTTTGAGTTTGAGACAGGGTCTCCCTAAGTTGCTGAGGCTGGCCTTAAACTTGTGATCCTCCTGCCTCAGCCTCTGGAGTCCCAGATCCACTACACAGGGCTAGCATAGGTATATTTGTTAAAGTTCTGCCCTGACTTGGTGGTTGGAAGGAATACATGAATGTAAGTATTTGTCATGTAGAGAGTAGCAAGGTGGTGGGGGGAAATACTAGAATTCAAAATGTCACCTAACTAGTGAGTTCACACCACTAGTGTGAAACAAACATGCACATCAGGCACTGGTGTCTTTATTTGTAAATGGAGATTTACTTTCCTATGTGTTGGAGAGATGGGCAAAGGAAGGGATTGCTGCACTCTCTCTTGACAGATGACTCCACCTCTGGCATGTCACTTATACTATTTAGTCCCAACCCTTTGCAAATGATCTCTCCCAATCTGGGAGAACTCACTGCCAACACTCCACCTTCAATAATAATTCTTTCTTGAACACACCTCTGGATGTCTGGTTTCATCACATTTTTTAGATTAAAATGTAATTTATTAGATTAAAAATCATAGTCAAATATGTTTTATCTGACAAAATCCTTAATAGCAAAATATAAAATTAACAATTAGCAAAATCTTCCTATAAATTCCATTTCTGTCCTAATTGCCCAACATTCAATGTTTTATAAAAATGAAGACAGATTAGAAATGATGATGGAATGTGATGGTCATTATTATCCAAAGTACATGTATGAAGACACAAATTGGTGTGAACATACTTTGTATACAGAGATATGTAAAATTGTGCTCTATATGTGTAATAAGAATTGTAATGCATTCTGCTGTCATATATAAATAAAAATAAATTTAAAAAAAAAAATGAAGACAGAAATGGGAGGGGATTCTTTTGCTTTAGGATATTCTCAGTCCCTTCCCAGGCAGGCTTTCCCTCTGCCATATGTATCTAAAGCAACTTCCATTTACTTACACCAACTTGCACAAAGTCCTGTGCATTATTTTTTTGATCCTGAGAACAGGCCAGAGGCATAGCCCTCATTGATTCTCTTCCGCTAAAAGAGAAGTTGAGCCTCATGGAGACTGCATAGTGAGGGTGGTGTGTCCAGCTGGCCCTTAGGAGCCCTGTGGGGATTCTGGCCAAGGTCTGAACAACACCACATTACCTGATGGACTCCTATAGCCGTGACTGATAACTCTAAGTCCTGGTTCATGTATGTTAGAGTTTTATTCTAGAGCTGAGACACGCCCACTGAGAGATCTCACAGTTGAAGTGCTGCTATTGCTGGGTGTAGGGGTGGGGGGAAGGTTAGTTAATAAGTACTTCCAAAGGCATGTTTCCACTGGGTTTGGGTTGTTTTTGTTGTTGTTGTTGTTTTGAGGGTTTATTTGTTCATATTCCTTTGTTTTTACAAAACAAGGAAGGAAAATTTGAAAAAATAAGAAGGAAAATTGGACTAACATTTTCTGAATACCCATAATGCCAGCCAGTGCTATGCAAAGACTTTTATGTGAATGAATTTCTCATCTTACCAATGAGAAAATTCAGGTTCAAAAGGATTAAAGAAACTTCCTGGGACCTGAGTAAGGACCCTGGCCTCCATGAGACTGATCCTTGTTTTACTTTCCTTCTCACACGTGGTCCCTCCCACTTAATTACAAATAGAACACATTTATGCATTACTATAAAAATGTTGTTGACTGGATCAAAAGCTACATATTCTTTATTTAAAGAATTTGTATTTTTCTGAGGCATTCTTTATCTGTGTGATGTTTACTGTATCACAAAACCATGAATTGACATCCCACAGCATGGAGACAACCTGGTTTTCATTTATTTCTCCTTTGTTTTGTGTATGGTTAACCAGTGGTGTGTGTGCTCTTGTGATCAGTTTCAGTTGTTTGAGTTTTGGAATGGGGCTCCTTACTTAGCAGAGAATTATATTTTTTTAATAAAATAATTAAAAAGTAACAAAGTAAAGCTTCCTTATAAAATATAAAAATACCAGTATTTACTCAGCATTCACTATTGTATTAGCTTACAATCACAGTTTGGGGATATTTAAAATAAGTTCTTTAATGATTTCTTTCAGATACGTATTCTACCTGAAGCATCCGTGGACTGAGAAGATCTCAACCTGTTGTATATACTAAGAATCTGCAGGGGACCCTGAGCTACAGTAGAGAAGGACAAGCACATAGGTCATTGCTAACAGAGTAGATCTTAGAAGATTTTAAATGTTTACATTGCACACACACAAAAATGATAAGTATGTGAGTAATGCACATGATAATTAGCTTGATTTAGCCATCCCACAATGCATTTATGCATCAAAACATCATGTCATATGTCATAAATATACACAACTTATTTGACAATCAAAAACAGTAAGTAATTAAAAACAGACAAACAAACCAGAAAGGTCATATTTCCACCAGTTTCCCAAGTTGTTCAATGCCAGCTAACATGCAGGCTGGGCTACTTTTCTCCACCGTTTTCTGTCACCAGCCTTGAAACTGATTGTGGTCTCCTGTCAAAAGCAAAAGGCATTTCTGTCTTTGTACACTGTGTTTGAGAACCCAATTCCCATGTGAATTTGGTGGTAGCCCTTGGTACAACCCCCTCCATTCTTCCCAACCCTCTATTTATACAAAGGTTCTGCTTCAGGGTCCCTGCGGCACTTTTGTGAATCCAAGACACTCCAAGTGAGTGACTCAGAATGTTTCAGCAGCTGAAATCAGGGCACCAAGCTTCTCTTCTCGGGCCCAGCTGCTGAAGCAGACTGCCATCAGCCAGGTTTCCCTGGAGTCTATCCTTTGACCTTGAATTCATGAAAAGGAAGCACAAAGCTTTCAATCTGGGGTGGTGACCCCAGGGAAACTGTGAAGTAGATACTAAAGTCCAAGGTCTCCCCTGCAACCCCTTCCACAGCAGGATTCCATTCTTCCTTATCCCAGGTGTAAAGAGAGCTTTGGAAGAAGTGCAATGGAGCAGGAAGAATACTGGTCAGGAGACTGGGCTATAGTTTTAGTTCTGCCACCAACTTGCTCCATGACCTTGGGCAAACTGCTGCAATTGTCAGATGCTTAGCAGCTTTGTTATCAAACAAGGGTGAACTCTACTTTCTGAGTTTCCTCCAGCTCAGGAATTGCAGGATTCTCTGATTAACTGATCTTTATTAATATACTATTAACAACCTCTCTCCCATTCCCAACTACATATAAGCACCAAGCATAGCCATTTTGGTGTGTCTGTCTCCCATGAGATGGAGAGCTCCTGGAGGATCCTGTCTGCCTGATCTACCTACACGCCCTCAAATCAGGCATGCTCTCTGATATAATAGATAATCAGGAAAAGGACCCAGCTATTTCTTGGTTAACTAATGTCTGTATCTGAAGGCTATTTAAGAAGGCAACATGACACAACTCATCATTAGCAGGAGAGTAACTACACAATAGGAAGTACCCTGCATTGCCTTTCAAATCTTATATCAATGACACTCACTCTGCCACTCTAAGGCAGCCTTAATTCATCACCTAACAGTCTTATTAGTGTACCATATGGCTATTTTCTCTGTTTTATTTTTTATTTCTTCAACATATGACATGTATATGTATACATGAGTATGAGGGGTAAGGAGGAGAGATAAGGGAAGGAGACCAAGAGAGGACACCTCTCATTTGCTATTATTTCAATTTGGAACTCCTTTCTTACTGTGTCTCACCTGTCCAAAAGTAAAACCTGGACAGTGATGCTATTCTCTATAGCCAAACCCATGTCTATCACCTAGTAGTACTGTAATATATTCATTTGGTTCATTAATTAATTTTTTAATCAGAAAACTTAATGGAAGAACTAAAATGACAAAGGAAAAGACTTGGGAAAGTAAGAAAAAACATTAAGTCAATAACTCATATGGGTCACTAAATAATATTCTGTTTGAATTTAATTACCACTGCCCAGGCTTCTGATGAGTAAACTGTGACAGCTGACATACCAGAGTCCCCAAATTAAACATACTTCTCCATAATTAAATATCACAGCTTCATTGTTCCGATAACAGAATTGAAATATTTTCCACCATCATAATATCCTTAGCAGATAATGTCATTGGAATAGAATGATGTTACCACATGATAATAGGCTCTCAACGCCAAAGTCAAGTTATACTGTTTATTTTCAAAGCAGATCATTACATTGACTTTTTTTCCATTACCAAGTGATTGATGCAGCTTTAAAGGTAACCAACAAAAATTTCATAAAAAAATGATCTAACGATGGGGTTATATGCTGAATGATTCAAATACCAGGGGAGATGCTGCATATAGCAGCAGAGAATCCATTTAAAAATTAACCTTTGCCAAACCTTAAACTGCAGTTTGCTCTGCAAAATGAGAGCAGTTAGTTGTCAGAGGCTCCAAAGTGCTTCAACACACAATAAAAGCCTGTGTTGACATAGTCCACTTCTTGATAACTATGGAATTCTGGATTGGAACAACTGCCAACAAAGGAACCTGGTATATAGCTAACAGACATGAGCCAACATATCTTGACAAGCAGCCTGAAGAAAGGTGGTGCTGCAAATACTAGGTCTTATAAAACAGGCTCTCATCACAGACCAAAAAGCCTTCCCACAGGTCTCCCAGACCACAGCCCTTCCAGCCTCTTAGAGATAAAACCTTATCGGTGAGGTCATCTTCAAATACAAAAGACTAGCAATAAATACCTTTCTCTGAGACAATAAAGCCCTTTCAGCTGGAACATGCTCAGTACAAATGACTAAATTATCACATCTGTCTCTTTCCCCCAGAGGAAGGCAAAGGGACAGGGCACTATCTTGAAAATAAAAATGCTGGGCCATTAGACTTGAACTAGTTGGCTTTCAAAATCAGATGTGGCATTAGAAAAATACACCAAGTTCTGTATACTTTTCATTTCAAAAATATTTCATGGGTAAGGAACTGTGCAAAAGAGTGCTGGAGGCAGGGGTGGCAGGGGGGAAGCCTACTCTACCCAGATCACGCTGCCTGCTCACTGTTATTTATTTTCTCTGCATGAAGTCATTTGGGCTGGGAGAATTCCAGTTGAGAGTACTTTGTACAGTCAGTGCTTGCTCCCTGTGTGAGATGTGTGCCATGCACAATATTTTTGATGAAGATGTTAATTGGTGTTGAATACAACTTATTTATAACTCTCAAGAATTATACATGGGTTATGGATGCCTGCAGTTCCAAAGGCCTAGGTTGCATGTTAAAGATTGAAAGTGACATATTTCTGAGCTGGACCTTCCAGTAAGCTGACACTAACTGATCATTGCATGTATGAAAGTCACGGTATCTGAGAGGAAGTATTACCAAAAGAGAAAAATTTTAAATGATTTCTCATTCATGAAGGAATGCACAGTAACACAGAGAAGTATCTCTCATTGTCATATATTGCCCTAGAAAAAAAAGTCTTGCCCATGAGGAGCTAACCTAGAGCAATTTAGCCCTGCTGATGCACTAGTACCACAAATCCATAGTGATATTCCCATGCCAAGCCCCTGTCCAGCTCTCCAGCAGCTTCTGCTGCAGGGTCCCCTGCCAACTGAATATTCTCCTGTCAATAAAGTTCCTAGTTCTGGGCATGCTTTCTCTGCTTTTGATTTCTCTGTAACTTCTGTCTGGGTCTCTTATTCCTATAATTTTTACGCTACCTTCTTAGCACCTTATACTTCTCTTCAGTGGCATGTATACCACTTGTTATTGTCTTAATGTCTGTCTTCTCTCATGCAGTGAGCACCATGGCCCAGGAGTTAACATCTGAACTGGTATTCAATAAGAAGAGGTAAATTGAGGTATCTGATTATTTGCTATTATGTTCATAATTCTCAGCACAGTCCCCAGCACTTCCCCTTAGTGTGTGCTTACTAAATATTTTCTGACTGTCTTGAGCCCTATATAGAAACATTTTCCAAGGATCTGAGACCTGTTTGTGGACATGGAGGAAATAGTTCTATCTTAAAACTCATGGGAATCACAAATAGGTCAAACTTGCTACCACAGTAATTTTTATCTTGTATTATCTTGTAGAAATTCAACATCTGACATTCCTGAAAAAAAAATTAAAATGGACCTGACCTCAGAACCTAGTTTTGGTGGTTGCTATTGTTAGTTTCTGTCTTGGTGGAGGTAAGCTCAATATACCTACCTGCTGACAACCCCTGGCGGAAGACTGCCTAGTCTCACTCTCTAGATTCCACCCATTAGTTGGACTTCCTGGCACTTTATCTTGGACTTCACTGGTGTTGTTTGAAAAGACATCTTCCGCTGTTTATCCTCACACTCCGATTCATTCAAAGTCTGGTTTTAGGCTCAGCCAACTTTACTATTTGAGATACCATGTATTACTGTATCAAATATATATATATATATATATGTTAAAACCCTATGTCCCTTGTTCCTGGTGAATAATACAATATGTTAATATAAAAATTTTGAAAGAGCTTCATAATTTTGTTTAAGAAATTATGTAGTACACTTAATTCATTTAATTTGAAATTAGCAACCAGTTCCCTATAGTCATCCCTCATTCTTTATGATTTGGGCAAGGGAAGCATCTGGTCTACAAATTGTTTTCAAATTTTATAAGCTATTTAACAGGTAATAGAATAAAATGATGTTATACAATGTTTAATGTTTAGTAATTTCGATTTTACTATCATCTTTTCATATTTGGAAGCAATGCTTTTGTTTCTTTTTTTCTAGCCTTTAATATGTTTATAGGTACCTGGAGAACACACAATCCCTCAGTGATATTCTTATACTGACAAAGGCACAAAACAGCCTTGACCTAAAAAATCTATCCCCCATCCTCAGGAACCAAGAAAAAGTTCCATGGCCTGGCCTTTGTCAGTCTTCTAAGACCTGCAAAGCTGAACCCTTCAATGAATATTTGTGTCACGGGTAATAGGTTACTGAAATCTCCACACTGTCCTATGCCCCTGATTCTCATAAAGAATTGGACCTTAGCCAATGATTGCCTATAGAAGCATTTCACCACACAAGTGTTTCCTGAGGCCATGTCATGTGGATCCAGAATTCTGCCCCAAGTATAGCTACTAAAAATCTAGAAATAAGTTTGTTTTACCTCATGCAGTACACAATTTATTCCCTCACCAGAGTCTGTGCTGAGTGTGATTAAGTCACTTTCGAATATACTGTTTCCAAACAGTATCAACGTTTTCATCCAAGCATTGCTGTTCTGCTGACCTCCTTAGGATGGGGTTGAGTGACTCTTTTTCTAAGAAGTGTGCTTATTTTTTTCATTCATCCAACCAAGAAGCACCTTCTATGAATTAATAAGTAGACAGTTAGTTATAAGTTGGGAAGTCACAGATGTGCTGTGACTAACTAGAAGTCCCTCAATCAATCAGTAATGCCAGCTTCCAACAGGCTCGGACAAAGGACTGTCTCCTGCATAACACAGAGCCTAGCACAGACTTTCTCCTGGTAACCAGGCAGGCACACAAGAACAAACATGCCAAACCAAGTGTAATTGAACTTGGGTCTCAAAATAGACATTTCTGGTTATAATATTAATTTACTTCAAATTACATATGCATCTCTCAAGTATTACTAAATAATATGTTTCACAGATATTGGAGATGAGAAAACCTCATTAGATCATGCAGTTCTCTCTCTCTTTTTTTCCTGATGTCCAAATGATTTCTCCAGTACCCTATGATTAGTGGGATTTGGTCATGACCAAACTGTCAACTGTTTGGAAGCACTTACTTAATCATGTTAGCAAGGGACAGGTAAAAATGTGCTAAAACTAAGACTATGCTTGCTCTGCTTAGAGATTTATTTCTATCTACTGGGTTATCCCTACAAATACAGATTATATCATATGGTTACAACAATATGCTGTTAACGAGTCTTTCTAATCCATTTGAAAAGTATCATTTATTTTAAATCACAAGAAAGTTCTTCCTCATCCCTCCAAAGATCTATCTGCTCATTTACAGCTATGTCAATGAAACACAAGTAAGTGAATTGGCCCACTAAAGGCTGACAGTCCCTTTGGACCAAACCCACTGAATTTCCATGTGGCTAGCTTCAATCTTCTTTGGGCAGATGATTGGTTAATGGGAACAAATTGTTGAATCCATAAACCACAGAGATTGAGAATATGGCATCTCCACTTTGACTAAGTGAATTAAAGTCTGGGATCTACTATTTACTATATATGAGATATTGGAAATTTTATGCAATCTTTCTCTCCTTCACATCTTCATCTGGAAAATAGTACTGATAATAATACCAAACCACAGGCTTACAGGCAAATATTAGATGAATCAGAATAATAAGATAGCATCAAATAAGTGTTCAATAAATGAAGTGCGATGATTAATTTTATGTGTCACCTTGATTGGGCCACAGGTGCCCAAATATTTGGTCAAATATTGTTTTGGGTGATTCTGTAAAGGTGTTTTTGGACAAAATCAACATCTCAATCAGTAGGCAGAATTAAACTGATTGGCCTGCCTAAATAGATGGACCTCATCCAAAGATATGAATAAAACAAAAAGGCTGACTTCACCCTAAGGATGAGAGAATTCTTCTTGTCTAACTGCCTTCAAGCTGGGATGTTGGTTTTTCTGGGTCTTAAGTCTGCCAGCCTTTGGAGAGAACTGTACACCATCTGCTTTCCCGGTTCTCAGGATTCCATTCTGGGACTGGAACTAAAGCGTGGGTTCTTCTGGGTCTCTAGCTTACTGACTCACCATGCAGGTCTTGGGACTTGCTCACCCTCCATAATCATGAGTCAATTTCTTATAATAAATCCCTTTATGTGTGCTTGTGCTTGCTACAAAAGGCATCCCATGCTTCCCTCCAAACCCACTAAATCAGAATCTGTTTTTTTAACAAGATCCTCTCATTAACTTCTGAGTCTATAATCATCATTTTTTGGTCATAATATTATTATTCATTCTAGCCACAGCTACTCTGGAGGTTGTCTTGAGGTGTCCTAATACTGATGTTATAATGATTCTCGTGTTCCTCTCCTTTCAAACTTCTTTCTACAGAACTTTAAGAGTCCTTAAAAATGTCCCAGTACATACCTCAGAAATGAGGGACACCTAATGCACGTGAACCTGCTCCTTCTTGATACATCCTTTCAACCAGGATAGCTATTGTAGGTTGAATTTTGTCCCCCTAAAAATCACGTTCAATTTTGAAGCCCTAGAAGCTATGAATGTGACTTCATTTGAAGACAGGATTCTTTGTAGAGGTAAGCAAGTTAAGATAAGGTCATAGTAGATAATGGTAGATATTCAAATAAGAGGGAGATCTGTGTAGTGCCACAGAGGAAACATACTAGGGAGAGCAGCATGGAAAGGTGGAGACAGAGATTAGGATGATAGGATGTGTCTAAAAGTCAAGAAATGCCAAAGACCACTGGCAACCACCAGGAGCTAGGAGTGATGCAGGATCCTCACTCAGGTCCTCACTCAGAGCCTTCAGAAGAGACAGCTCTGTTGACTCCTGAAATTCATACCTCCAGCCTCTATAGTTTTGAGAAAATACATTTCAGTTGTCTTCAGTCACTCAGTTGGTAGCACTGTTAGGGCAGCCCAGAAAATGAGTACAGTAACTATCCTTTCAAATGTCTTTTATCTTTATAAAATGCTCTTTGAAGACAGAAGTGACTCACTTGTGAAATGTTTGTAGACCATGGCTCTCCTCCATGGATGGTGATAATAGGTGAAGGGAAGCAGTAAGAAAAAAATTACTTCTTCCCTTTAAGTAAAACTCTATTAAAGTAGCAGTGTGTTATGGCTTAGATGTGAGGAGTCCTCCAAAAGCTCATGTGTGAGACAATGCAAGAAGGTTTAGAGGAGAAATGATTGGGCTATGAGAACCTTAACTCAACCAGTGAATTAACCCTCTGATGAGATTAATTGAGTGGTAACTGAAGGTGGGTAGGGCGTGGCTAGAGGAGGTGGGCATTGGGAGCGTGACTTTAAGGTATATATTTTGTATCTGGCAAGTAGAGATCGCTCTCTCTCTCTCTGCTTTCTGATCATCATGTGAGCCACTTCCCTCCACCACACTCTTCCACCATGATGTTCTGCTTCACCTCAAGCCCCAAGGAATGGAGCCTACTGTCTATGTGTTGAGACCTCTGAAATCATGAGCCCCCAAATAAACGTTCCCTCCTCTAAAATTGTTCTTGTCAGGCCTTTTTGTCACAGTAGCCAAAAAGCTGACTAAAACACAGTGTGTCTTAGGTGTTCTAGAGCACTTCTAGTAATATGCTTTTTCATTTAATAAAAACTTCAACTGCTGTTCCCACTCTTCCTTCCTTGGCCCATAATCTTTGTGCTGATAGAAAAAAATGCAGTTTCAGTGATACATTATACTGCACCTTCATAAACATTCTGGCTAATGGACTAAGTGCCTTGACTCTCCTTCCCTTCATATGAGTTTCATTTCAAGCACTGTATTGCCTGGGAACTCAGTAGGAACCATTACTCCCAAACTGTTCTGGGGCCACTCCTCAATCCCAAAAAGCCCACCCATGTAATTTACCAGAAGGGTATGATGCATAAATTTAATTTTAGATAAAATGAAGAAAGATTAATTGCTATTACATTTGAAAGAAAAAATAAGCAACATTACTATATAAGTTAATTAAGGAGTGTATATCTATCAAAATCTAGGAAGTCATAGTTTTCTATGGGAACTTAACTAAAAAGCAGAAGACAAAAGAAATAATGGAGTTAATTAGGATATTTAAATTATTTTTTTTATTCCTTTCAGTTAAGAATATTTTTTCATAGTAGTATTTCAACATTGCAGTTACGGTTTAAACACATGAAAGAATGTAGAGAATTATTCAAAGGACATATCATAATATTGTTTTATATTTTTAAAATTTATATCTACATTCAGTGGATTTCTGTGGGATTTAGTCAGTTTATTTCTTTTTGGTTTTAATTAGGAAACCCTACTGGAATTGTGGATAGATGTATAAGCTAGAGGAATGACTATGTTTTTATTTGATGTTAGTGATTTTTCATTTAATAAAATTTCAGAGATGTTATGGTGTTGGTTGGATTTATTTTAAGAATGGAGGAAATGAAACCAAATATTTACTCAAAGTCATTTTGAATGTTGCAAAAGTATGTGCTTATTGAGAAAGTTGAATTTTCTCTAAGGAAAAACCTCTACAATTTTTATGGTTTTATTGCCTATCCATTTGAGACCAGGGTCTTGTGAAACCCCAAGTAAACAAAATAAGTATTCAGAAAAACATTCTTTTATTTGTGGTGATGAGCAGAGGCAAGATAGAGGAGAAGGAACTTGGAATAGATGGAATTATCCCCTCAGATTTTCTAGAAGGGCCTACTAAGAATTGTCTTTGTGTTTTTTAAGCATAAAAATATATCTAGGCACTCTATCAGCTCATCATCCAAAGCTGAGGACCAAAAAACCCATCAGCAGTATTCAGTGAGCAAAGAAAATGAGGTCTTCAGTGATCAGTGGCCGTACCAGAGTTCCAACACAAACTTTGACCCTAAACAGTTCTCTCTCCAGCAGTTGTTAACTCAGGACTTCATCCCTACCAACTTCTTATTAGATGACATTATATCCCACAGCTTACCTCCTTCATCCTGAAGTGCACAATGACTGCCCCAAACAAGAATACTTCATGAGCTTTCTTCTCATGAAATCATATTTTTATCCTGCTTATCAGAGTTGACTACCCATGTCCTCTACCTGTCCACAACCTGGCTTCACTTTTAGACCTTATTCTACTCTTTTGAGTTCACAGTTCAAATACAAATAGCATACTCAAATACTGACCTTTTTCTTCTCCTCCTTTATTTCACTGTTCTTACCTAAACCTGAAATCCTTAAATTTGGGGAGTATAAGGGATCTTATAGACCAATTTGCCTCACCCTTTTCTTTTATAGATGATTCTAATGAAGCCCAGAGAAATTAACTGTTTGAGGTTACTCAATACTTAGAAACACCACTAGAAGTGTTTATACTATATATGCCCCTCAAATTTGTTAATATTATGATAATAAAGTAAGTTATATTTTATATTATTTTTATTAAAGCATCATATAAAACAGTGAAAATAAATCTGATGGTGATGTGATTAAATTAATTCATTTAATGAACACTTTTTTTTTTCTTTTGACAGTACTGGGAACCAATCTTGGGCCTTTGAACATGTATACAGGCACTCTACCACTGAACTATACATATCATTACCCCAACACATTTATTTTACCATCCACTATATATCAGTAATTATTCTACATACTGGGGATTTGGTTGTTAATAAAGTAGAAAAAAATCCCAATATTTAAGAACTTTTGTTCTGACGGTGGAAGAAAGATTCTAAACTGACAAAGAAGTAAAATAAAAAATGATTCTGATAATGCTGAAAACTGAAGTAGGGAAGGAGTAAAATTTAGGTAGAAGGTTATGTGGTTTCATGTCTGCAGTGGGGTTGGTGAGGGGTAAAGTCAAGGCTTTGGATGTGAGGAAGCTGAATATGCTAGGACCAAATCCAAAAAAGGAGAGACCCTTCTTGATTTCATTTTTCTAATGAAGAAGGATTATGAGATATGATCCTTCCAAAGTTTTGTTTTCTTCCTCCTGATATGAGTAGTGTGAAGTTATGATCAGAAGTAATATAATGAAAGGTGGTTTTGTCCTGGTTGCCACCATCATCACTACCTGCATTTGTCTCTGAGAATCTCATTTATCAAAAAGACATGATTTACCCATTGGTAGAGAAAGAACTAGCTAAATTAATTGAAATCTAGAGGATGCCTTTCTTCATTTTTAAGAACTGAACTCCTTACTTAGAAGTAAAAAATGTTCAATCAACTCTGCCCGTAAGAGAAAAAAATAAAAAGGAACAGGAAGGACCTGCAATTGCCAGAACCTTAGCTCAAATATTCATGGAGAGGGGTATAGCTTGGAAATTTTTGTACAGGACAAAGCTGGAGAGGAAATTGGTTCTAGAGAGCTGGAAAATAGAGAAATAAAAACTGTCCAGTTTTCTCTGCTTTTCCTAATCTAGTAAGGGGTATACCCTTTTAAAACTAGATGAAAATCCATTCATTTATGTAGGAACAGTTGGAAAGGGAAATATTGATTCCACTTACAATACCACTTATGGGAAGATGATTATTCTACATTATGAAAACCAATTGATGGGAGGCTGGCACACATCTTAATATTATTCAAAACTACAAGGCTTGTGGGAACCATGAGGAAGACACACACACACACACACACACACACACACTTACTGTACACCACAATCTCTGAGCTGAAAGTGAGAATTTGTAGAATTGCTAGACTGCTCTCCCATCATTTACAGAACAGAAAGTTGAGGAGAAAATGGGAAAAGGAAACTAAGCAAGAGACAGCTTAGAATGTAGGTACAAAATAAGGAGAAAATTGTTGGAGTATTCCAAGGAAGAGGATTATTCAAGTTTATCAAGTGTTTCTTACAGGTTAAGTAACATGAAGACACAGAAATGAACATATAAATAAAATTAACTCCATCTACAAAAGGCTACATATAATGTAAGAAAAAAAGAAACAAGTATCCAAAATTTTCTCTAAAAATAAAATCATTGAATCATTGCTAGTAATGTCAATCAACAAGTTGGTGTATGATATCTTAGTAAATAATATAGTAAATTTTTGTAACTAATATAATATATTTTTCTGCCACCCAAATAGGCTTAAATAAATATTTCATAGACCAGATCTGATGAGTACCACAAAAATATAAAATCTCAAGTCAGCAGGTAGATTAGACTACAAGTATCCTGAAGCATTTTCTGGTGGGAGATAGCAACACCCAGAAAAGTAATTCTTGTGTCCAGTTTCAGAATAAGTGCACAAAAATAATGCAGTGAAACTGTTTGCACCAAACACTTGCACCTGTTGAGAAAAGATTTGTTGCCAGAATTATGTCCAAGTAGGAGAGTCTGATAGATGTAATTTTTTAAAAGAAAAAAAAAGTAGAAAAATTCTAAAGTTGATATGCTTAGCAAAATTTTTATTCTCTGAATGATACTATATATATATATATACACATATATATACACCATATATATATACCATATATATAATATATGGTAACTGATGTGTGTTATCATATCTGTATATATTTTATCATTACAAGAATGCCTTTTGAAGGACAGCAGAATAAAATATTATTATTGCTGTATGTATATACATGACTGCATGATCAATGTGATTCTGCAACCTGTACACTCAGAAAAATGAGAAATTATACCCCATCTGATTCAAATGTATGATATATCAAGATCATTGTATTGTCATGTGTAATTAATTAAAACAAATAAAAAAGGAATGCCTTTTGACCCTTACACACATACAAAAAAACATTATATACTGTTAAAAAGAGACTGAGATCATGAAAATATAATTATCATGAATATATATGTACCTAACAAAACAGTCTCAAAATAAATAAAAGAATATTTTTGAAAAACTATAGAGAAATTTGTAGTTGGAGATGTTAATCTGATCTTTTACACATATAAGCAAAAATAAGAATATATAAAATATTTGAAGGTATAGTCATCTATTTTGAACAAATAGACATATAGAGCCATTTATACCCCATGAAAATATAAAACACATTTTTAGCAATACATGGGTCATTCATAAAAACTACTTAGTACCAGTGTAACTAAGACACAAAAGAAATCTCAGTAAGACCAAGTAATCAATTGCATAGAAATAGTCTTCTCTACTTCCATAATATGATAAAATTAAAATCAATTTCAATTGATAGCTTTAAAATAATTTATAGATGTATCTATTTGTATGGAATTTGAAAATACAAAACTAAGTAAACTAGAAACTAAAAAAAATAATGTGGAAATTACAATACATTTCAGACCAAATGTCAATTATAACAATTCATGTCAAAATAGGGGAGAAAGCTGAAGTTGAGCTTAGAAGAATATTTTGATCTAAATATAAATGTATGTAAAAATAAAATAATTTAGTTAAGCATCCAACCATACATTTTTAAAAATGACAACATAAGCTGGGTGCAATGGTGCACGTCTGTGATCCAGCAGCTCAGGAGGCTGAAGCAGGAGGATCTCAAGTCCAAAGCCAGTCTCAGCAACTGTGAAGCACTAAGCAACTCAATGAGACCCTGTCTCTAAATAAAATACAAATAGGGCTGGGGATGTGTCTCAGTGGTTGAGTGCCCCTGAGTTCAATACCCAGTAGATAGATATAGACATCTAGATATATATAAATATATATAGCAACATAGTAAATCCAGATAAAAAGGAAAGGCGGGGGGGAAGGCCAGAAATCAACTGCATAAATTTTATTTTTAATAAAGATAGTTAACAAAACTAACTGGTAATTCCTTGCATAGATGAATAAAACAGAAAGACCCTTAAAATATTTTTAAATGTAAGAGAAAACAACTAGCAATCAATTACAGATTCAATGGAGATTTTTAAAATAATAGAATATTATTAAAAATGCATGCCAAGATAGTTGAAAATCAGGCTTAAATAGATATAATTCTGGGAAAAATATAAGACGCCAAAATAAACCTAACAAGAAATACAATATTTGAATGGATGAATCATCATTAAAGACCTGGATACGTGAATCAAGGATTTCTCCTCCAAAAATGACCAAATGTTGGCCCCACATGGCTTTGCAGTTGAGCGCTACCAAACTTTCAAGAACAGATAATCCCTTTCTCATAGAATTGTGCCAGAAAAGTAAAAGAAAAAAGAAAGTGTCCCAACTCATTTCATAAAGCTAGTATAGCCTTAATTCCAAAAATAGATGAAAAACAGAGGAAAAGAAAAATTATAAATATGCTCAATTTATTAATATTTTAAGCATGCCAAAATTTATGAACAAGTGATTATACATCTGAGTCTACATTTGATAAAAATTATTCTATCATGATCCAGTATGATGTATTCAAACCATTCAATAAAGCTTAAAATCAGCAAACCTACTAATGCCATTAAAGCACTAATAAACTGAATGAAAAAAACATCATGTGATCAACTTAGACTGTTATCCTTGATAACAGTCAATACATATTCATGATTAACTTCACAGAAAACTGAACAAAAAGATCTTCCTTAACTTGATAAAATTCAGTTACTAAAAACCTACAGTTAACTACATTTCCTTTAAGAGGTAGAACAAAATAAGAATTCCCCATGTTCTTTGTTACTATTTGCCACAGAACTGAACATCCAAATGTAGTATGAAAGTTAAGTGGTATAGTTGGAAGGGAAGGTTCTGACATTATGTCTCCATGATATCATCATTTAAAGAGGGGGGGATGGGGATGGGGGGTGGGAGGTGGAAAGGAAACCACAAACTACTGGAATCAATAAAAGAATTCCTCAAGATAATAAACATCCCATCACATTACAGAATTCAAAAAACAAGGTGAGGTTAATCTAATGAAGAAGGGACAAAGCATTTGTGATGAGGAAAATGTTCAAGCACTTAAAAAAAAAGAATTGGATCAATATATTATCTTTAAATTCTATATAGTAATAGTTATAAAATTCTGCAGAATTTTATAGGAGAGCTTCAGAAACATTTTAATGTTTATATGGGAGAATAAAAATCTCCAAATAGCTATGATTCACCCCTCACCCTATCAGGTATTGAAACAAGAAGATGTGGCAATAAAAAAGAATGGAGCAGTTCTTAAAAAAGAAAAAAAAAAAAAACAATGGAACAAAATAAATGGACCAGAAGCAAGCCTATGGATTTTACCTTTATATTAGATATAAAATACAAATTCTACTTTTTCCTCACTATATTTTTTCAAAACATCTACAAAATGCCTTGCCTTTTCTACAAATGTGTATTGAGGGAGATTTATTGGAAAAATAAAATGTTTTTATATCCATGGCTGACTCAATACATGGGTTATACTTGACACAATGAAGATTAGGAACATCTTGCCACTTGGGCAATTAACATAATAGTGAAGCCAAAGACTCTTAAAGTCTGAATAGATGTCTAGGAAAAGCACACACAGGATTTGTAAGAGAATTCAAATAGGTTCATGATGAAAAGAAAAGGAAATGACTGCTTTGGGGTCATCAGTATTAGTGAAGAGATCACCTAAGATATTTTTCTGAGACAAAATAGTTTCTTCAACATTACAGTGAGTACTGAACTTCATGCTGATAGTATTCATTCATTACTAAGTATCATGGGATTTCTGGTGTGCAGGGTCCCATGTCATTTCAGAGAATGGCTAAAAAGTTTTCAAAGGGTCATGCACTTCTAGAGTAGATAGAGTTTTTGTCCATTTTTGTTTCTATTTCCTATTAGTAAGTAAAGTAAAGACTTTTGACATTACATAGAATAATCAGAGATAGATGGAAAGAAGGTAGCAGACATGATAGGGTCAACAAAACCCAAGAAACAATATGGTGGTGAGTACCCTGGATTTTCTTTTTTGCCTCATAGATATCATATTTCCAAGCAAGGAATCCAGCAACCCAGAAACACCAATAAGCATAAACAAAAAACGAACAAATCAAAGCAAAGCTTACTGTGTGTAGGTAAAGGATAAGGAAAAGGCAGTTTATTAAGCAAGAAAACTTCTACAAAATAACCATCTATTCCAGGAAAACTCAACAGAAATAAATTGTGACACTATGCCCACACATAATAACAGAGGCCCCATGGGAACTCTAGTCTTTGACCCTCACAGGCTGTAACGAGTTAGCACAAGCCTGCTATATACAGTGTGGTGGCAGAGAAGGCTGAGTATAGAGCTGGGACTTTCATCCCCACTAGGTAGCAATAAGACTCTTCATCCCTCCCAGTATCAGTACCCACCCATAAGTAACGAGGTACATCTTTCTCTCCCTGATGGAGCGGCATCAGAGGAGACCTCGTACAGAGTCAATATTTTTTCATCTCCCAGTAATAATGAGGTAACCCCTCCACCATGGTGTCAATGAAGGATTTATGGAGAGCTAAGCTAGTCTTCCCACCCTTCACCCAGTAGTAAAAAATAAAGCCCCACTCAGGTGACCAAAAAAAGGGCCACAGGAAGCAAGGTACAAGAGGTTTAAACAAGATCCAGGTTTTCATTATATAATGCCCAAATGTTCAGGTTTTGTTCCAAGAGTCAGGGAGATTTCCTATTAAATGAAAAAAAGACAATGGTAAGTGCTAGCACTGAGATAACAGAGATGTCAAAACTATCTGACATTGATTTTAAAGTAACCATCAGGGCTGGGGTTGTGGCTCAGAGGTAGAGTGCTTACCTAGCACGTGTGAGGCACTGAATTCCATCCTCAGTACCACATAAAAATTAACTTAATTAATGAATTAATTAATTAGCCTTCATAAAAATTCTTCAGCAGACTATTACAAACATGCTTGAAACAAATGAAAATAATAGAGAATCTGAGCATGTAAACAGAGATACAAAGAATAGGCAAGTGAAAATTTTAGATCTGAAAAATGTAATAACTGAAATTCTAAAAAATCAATGATCTGCTCAACAGCAGAATGGAAAACAGAGGAAAAAAATCAGTGAACTAACTGTATGATAAACAATAAAAATTACCCCATATAAGCAATGAAAAGGAAAAATATGACTTTAAAAAAACCCTGTGGTATTACAACAGAAACAAAAAATCTAATATTCATATCATTGGAATTCCAGATAAGGGATAAAGAACAGAGAGATAGAAAATAACTCAGGGAAGTAATGACTAAAAACATACTGAATTTGGCAAAATACAGAAACTTACAATTTTGAGAACCTAAGTGAACTAGAAATCCACTCCGAGATACATAGTTAGACTTGTTTAATCTCAAGACAAAGAAAATTACTGAAATAGAAAAAGATAAACAACACCTTAGAGGCTGGGGAAAAGCAATTCATATAGTGGCAGATTTCTCATTAGAATAATGAGAGCCAGAGAGAAGTGGAACAATATTTTTCAAGTGCACAAAAAACTGTCAACTCAGAATCTACAACCAGTTAAAATATCATTCAGGACTGAAATATAAATGGCACATTCACCAATAAAAGAAATCTAAGGGAATTTGTTACCAGAAGACCGACCCTAAAAGAACGGCTAAAAGAAGTGCTCTAACAGAGAGTAAATAATTTTTTGTTGTTGTTGTTTGGGGAAAAAAAAAGGAACCTTAAAATGTCAAGAAAGAAAAGAGCATATAGAATATAAGCAAAAATATGGTTAAATATGATATGCTTTTCTTTCTCTCTTGATATTTGTACATTATGTTCAAAAGTTGAAAGAAAACTTTTAATACTCTCTGATATGTTTCTAAATTATTCAGAGAAAATATTTAAGAAGGCTATATTAAAATGGAGGAAAGGAGAGGAGAGTAAAGGGACATAAAGACAGAGAAGTTTTCTAAATTTCACTCTGTCAAATGATGACACTAGGAGATTATGCTAAGTTGGTAAATATAATGTGACACCTAGGGTAACCACTAAAAATGTTATACAAAGACACACTCAAAAATACTAGAGAGGGGCTGGGGTTGTGGCTCAGCGGTAAAATGCTTGCGTAGCATGGATTGATTCTCAGCATCACATACAAATAAATAAAAATAAAGGCCCATCAACAACTAAAAAATATTTTAAAAATACTAGTGAGACATCAAAATGAAAATCTATATATTGTGTCAGTAACCAAAATGGAAACCTACATATTGTGTCAGTAAGCAGCACCCCCATAAAGGAAACAGAGAGATGAAAAAGAGAAGAAAGAAAACAAAAGGATGTTGTTTCCATGCTCATGAGAGTACATATGAGAGCATCTAACATTCAGCAGATTCTGGAACTGACCTCCAAGGTCAATTTCAGGTCATGTGACATTGCATGGCTCCTTCTAGAATCCAGGTGCTTAAAACAGCTCATTACAGTATTCTCATTAAAAAAGAAAAATTAAAAAAAAAACTTAAGTGAAAAATATTGTTAGCATTAACGTTGTAATTTGGTTGATAGAAAACATGAGTAAAATAACTCCTAGTGACATTCCTGCGGTTCCCTAAGATTTGCAGTGATGACAGGCATAAACGTTTGGTTTTGTCAAGGAAGTTGGTAGATGAGATTTGGCAGATTTACAGAAAGCACTTACTATATATGTAGTAACAAGATAATAGTTCAGGGCTCCTCTAAAACTCAAGAACATATTCAAAAATCACACTCTTCAGCATGGGTGGTCTGTGCCTTAAGACTCCTCAAAACCAGAGACTACTTACTCTCTGGGTCACCTCTGATTTGGTGAGGGTATTTAATATTTGTTATTTATATCACTTTTAATGATATAGATTTAATACTGATAATGTTAAATGGAACTCAGATTCTGTTCTTCAAAACTGTGATAACAAAGTTAAGCAGACATTGGTTTGTTTGTTACCAAAGATTGAACCCAGGGGCTCTGAACCACTGAGCCATGTCCCCAGCCCTTTTCATTTATTTATTTATTTTGAGACAAGGTCTTGCTAACTTGCTGTGGCAGATTGAAATTCACCAATATTCTTCCCCACAGTTGCAAGATAAGGACAGGAGATTTGAAATTGGGTAGTTAAACAATACTTGAATTAGAGTAGGGAAAGGAGACGGGCTTGGGGAAAGAAGGGAAGTCAAGAGCAGGTAGAAGGGAGAGTAGAAATGATCACACTATGATATATGCGTATATCAAAATATAACAGAAAAACACATAAATTTGTAAGATTAATATGCATTTAATAGTATAATAAAAAGTAAACAGATAAAATAGAACTTGAATTAAATTGTAATCAGGCGTACCAATCATACAATTGATCCAAATTTTTAAACAAATCTTTTCTAGTTTTTTTCTGCAATTCTGTTGAAATTCATTAAAATCAATATGAAAATCCTTCACAAATAAAAACATGAGGTGAGTGCGGCTTGGGAACAGACATTTTCTTCCATATAATTGTATTCTCAGTTTCTTATTTCTCAGTATGGGATGGTATATCCTCAAATAGGATAAAGAGACCAGAAAGTACATGTAAGATCTCAAAAACGGGCTGTGGTCCAGGGTTGGTATTTTCTAGGAGGTCAATTTTTTATAAAATCAAAAGCATTTAGGTTTTTTGTTTTTATTTTTTTAAGGCATTTACTAATGTTTCTACAATCTGCTTTTACTACCTCTTCTTTGCTGATTTTTATCTAGGAAGGAGGGTGACAGAACTGAGGTGAACTGAGGGGGAAACATGAACACATGATGTGCCCATGTCACTAACATACATGTTCACAGCCTCCCACACATGCTTCTTCCACTGATTCCTTCTCTGTCTTCTCTCCAACACCATACATTGAAAAATATGTGTGAGTGGGTTAATATTCCATTCCTGGGGACTCTGGTGAGGAGAGAGAAGACATAGTGTCAGGAGCAAGATATTCATGACCTCACATTGTTCAGGATACAATAGCACAGCCCACAGCTGCTTGTAACAGATAATGGCAAGGATCCCAGAAGTTTGGGGATAACAAATATTAGAGAAGATAAGAGACTTTAATGATAATTATGTTGGGTTTATGTCCTTCGACTGCCATAAATATTTGTAAGAGATGGAAGAAATGGCTGAATTTCCTGTCTGCAGTCTGCTTATTTATGCTCCAGCCTTGCCCTTGAGGTTTGGAGAAAGGTTAAATAGAAGGTACTGGGCAAGTCAACTGACTGAATTGAAAAGAGATGAGAAAGTGTTGAAGTCCCAGAGAGTTTAGCTGTGTTAAGAGGGATGATTTTTTTTTCTTTCCACATTTTTATTGGTGCATTATAGTTGTACATAATGATGTTGTTTTACATTCATAAATGCACAAAATAAAACAATATAATTTAACCAATATCACTCCCCAATACTTCTCCCCTCCCTCCCCACCTCCTACCCCCAGATCCCTTTCCTTTATAGATCTTCTTTTGATTTTCACTAGATCCATATCCCCCACGCATAACTTTCTTTTCCTTTTTTCTCTCCAGCTTCCACATATGAGAGAAAATATACAATCTTTGACCTTTTAAGTTTGGCTTATTTCACTTAACATAATGGTCTCAAGTTCCAGCCATTTTCCTGAAAATGTCATAATTTATTTTTCTTTGTGGATGAATAAAACTCCATTGTGTATATAAACCACATTTTCTTTATTCATCCATCTGTTGATGGACATCTAGCCTGGTTCTGTAGTTTGGCTATTGTGAATTATGCTTCTATAAACATAGGTATACATGTATCACTATAGTATAATGACTTTAATTCATTAAGATAAATACTGAGGAGTGGTAAACCTAGGTCATATAGTGGTTCCCTGCCTAGTCTTTGAGGAACACCCATGCTTATTTCCATAGTCATTGTACTAATTTATAGTCCCACCAAGAATATAAAAGTGTTCCTTTTTCTTTACATCCCCTCTAGTATTTGTTATTGGTATTCTTGATGACTGCCATACTGACTGGTGTGAGATGAAATCTCAGTGACTTAGTTTTGATTTGCATTTCTCTAATTGCTAATGATGTTGAACGTTTTTCATATATTTGTTAGCCATTTGTATTTCTTCATTTGAGAAGTGTTTGTTTAATTCACTTGCCCATTTATTCATTAATTGGGTTATTTGGGTTTTGGTGTTAAGTTTTTTGAGATATTTATATATTCTAGATATTAACATCTATCAGAAGAGTAACTAGCAATGATTTTCTCCCTTTCTATAGGTTCTCTCTTCACATTCCTAATTGTTTCCTTTGCTATTCAAAAAGCTTTCTAATTTTATGTCATCCAATTTATTAATTCTTGGCATAATTTCTTGAGCTTTATGTGTCCTATTAAGAAAGTCATTTCTTGTCCCTGTATATTAGAATGTTGATCCTACATTTTCTTCTAGCAGTTGCGTAGTTTCTGGTCTAATTCCTTAGGTCTTTGATCTATTTTGAGTTGATTTTTGTGTAGGGTGAAAGGTAAGTTTCAAGTTTCATTCTTCTACACAGGGATAACCAGTTTTCTCAGTGCCATGTGTTTAAAAGGTGTACAGTTTGGGCATCTTTTTCAAGGATCAGATAATTGTAGATGTGTGGGTTCTCTGGGTCTCCTATTCTGTGCCATTGGTCTATGTGCCTATTTTTATGCTAGCACCATGAAGTTTTTGTTACTATAGCTCTGCAGTATAATTTGAACTCAGGTATTGTGATGCCACCAGCATTGCTTTTTCAGCTTAGGATTACTTGTACTATTCTGGATCCTTTATTCTTCCAAATGAATCTTAGTACATTTTTTTCCTAGTTCTGTAAAGAGTATCATTGTTATTTTGTTGGGGATTACACTGGATCTGTATATTGCTTTTCATAGTATGGGCCTTTTAACAATATGAATTCTTCCTATTCATGAACATGAACACAAAACATTTTTGTGTTTTTCAGTTTCCTTCTTCAGTATTCTATAGTTTTTATTGTAAAGGTCTTTCACCTTCTTAGTTAGATTTATTCCTAGGTTTTTTGTTTGTTTGTTTTGAGGCAGTTATGAATGGATTCCTGATAATTTTCTCAGCGGATTAATTGTTGACATATAGAAAAGTTCTTGTTTTTTTTTTTGTTGTTGTTGTTGTTGTTGATAATATAACCTGCTATATGCTGAATTTGTTTATTAGCTCTCACAATCATTTGGTGGAGTTTTTTTTGTTTTTTGTTTGTTTGTTTGTTTTTGATCTTCTAAATATAGGATTATGTCATCTGCAAACATTGATAATTTGACCTTTTCTTTTCCTATTTTTATTCCTTTTATTTCCTTCTCTTACCTAATTTCTCTGGATAGAATTCCGAGCACTATATTAAATACAGGTGGTGAAAGTGAACATCCTTATCTTGTTCTAGATATATAAAAATTTCATTGGTTTTTTGAAAAGATAAACTAGATTGATAAGCCCTTAGCCAAACTAATCAAAAGAAAAAAAGAGAAGACTGAAATTAATAAATTTAGAGATAAAAAAGGAGAGAATGCTTTCAGTTTTTCCCCTTTTACTATGAGTTTGGATTTGGGTTTTTCATATTAGCCTTTGTGATGTTAAGGTAGGTTTCTTCAGTGTTTTTATCATGATTGGGTGCTGAATTTTGTCAAAGGCCTTCTCTGCATCTATTGAGATGACTGATTTTTATCCTTAATTCTATTTATATGGTTAATTACATTTATTGATTTGTGTTTATTAAATCATCTTGCATCTCTGGGATAAAGCCAACTTGGTCATGATGTGCAATCTTTTTACTATATTGTTGAACATGATTTGCTAATATTTTATTAATAACTTCTGGATTTAAGGGATATCAAGCTGTAGTTTTCTCTCCTTGATGTGCCTTATCCAATTTTGGTAAAAGTGTGATACTCATGAATGAATTTGGAAATGATCCACCCCTTTCTATTTCATGGAATAATTTGAGGAGTATTAGTATTGGCTCTTCTTTAAAGGTCGAGTAGAATTCAGCTGAGAAATCCTTTTGATCCTGGGCTTTTCTTTGTTGGAAGACCTTTTATTATTGCTTGTATCTCATTACAAGTTATTGATCTGTTTAGGTTTTCTGTATCTTTTTGATTCAGTTTTAGCAGATTGTATGTGTCTATAAATGTATCCATTTTTTCTAGGCTTTCCAATTTATTGGAATATAAGTTTTCAAAAGAGTCCTTACTGATATGCTTGATTTCTGTGATGTCTGCGGTGATTTCTCCCTTTTCATCTCTAAATTTATTAATTTAAATCTTCTCTTTTTTTCTTTTGATTAGTTTGGCTAAGGGCTTATCAATCTAGTTTATCTTTTCAAAAAACCAGCTCTTTGTTTCATTTATCCTTTGTATGGTTTTTTAAAAATCTAAATTTCATTGATTTCAGCTGTGATCTTAATTATTTCCCTCTTTCCACTGGTTTGGAAATTGGTTTACTCTTCTCTTTTCAGGCCTTGAGATACATCATTAGGTCGCTAAGTTGCTTAAGGTCTTGCTAAGTTGCTGAGGCTGATATCAAATTTGTGATTCTCCTGCCTCAGCCTGCCAAGTTGCTTGGATTATAGGCATATGTCACCATGCCTAGCTTGTATCAGTTTTTTGTATTTTCTATGAGTTGCTTTGTGGCCTAGAATATGGTCTATTTTGGAAAAGTTTCCATGAACTGCTGAGAAGAAAGTATATTTAGCTATTGTGGGATAAAATATTCTATAATGTCTGTGAAGCCCATTTGATTTATAATATTTTCAGGCCCATAGAGTCTTTATTGAGTCAATGTCTAGATGACCTGTCCAATGGTGAGAGAGCTGTGTTGAAATTACTCAGTATTATTGTACTTGAATTCAATAATACAACAGTATTTTTGAGGCTTCACTTTGAGTAGTCTCCTTCATGTAATAATTTGTGCCCAAATAAATATTTATTATTGTTATATCTTCTTGGAATTTTCCCTTTGCCGGTATGAAGTGACCTTCTTTGTCTCTTCTGATTAATCTTTGTCAGATAAAAGAATAACTACTTCTGCTTCTTTGGGGACTCAATTTTTATGGCATATCAACTTCCATCCTTTAACTTTCAGCCTATGGCTGTCTTTGCCTATAAGGTGACTCTCTTACAGAGAACATATAGTTGGGTCTTGTTTTTAAATCCATTCTGCAAGCCTATGTCTTTTAACTGCAGAGTTGATATCATTTATATTCAGTGTTAATATAGAGAAATGTGTATTAATTCCTGACATTTTAATTAGTGGATATTGTTTAATTTCATCCTGTTTCTCACTTGCTTGGCTACTCTTCAAGTAATATTTGTTCTTTTGTGAGCTCTGGGGTTTGTCTTTTATTTCTTCTGTATGAAGTAATTCTTTAAGTTCTGTAGTGCCAGCTAAGAAGTCCTGAATTCTTTCAGTTTCTGCTTATCTTGGAAGGTTTTTCTTTTATTACCTTTTTTATTTTGAAAGATAGTTTTGTGGGATATAGCAATCTTGATTGACAGGCCTTGAAACACATCATTTCTAGTCCTCTTGGCTTTTAGAGTTTCTATTGAGAAATTAGAAGGGATACTTATTGGCCTACCTCTAAATGTAATTGGATATTCTTCTCTTAAGGATTTAAAAATCTTTTTTGATCTTTTTTGATCTTGTTTTTTGGGAGTCCTAAATGCCTCCTGTATCTGGATGTCCATTTCATTCTCAAGGTTAGGAAATATTTCTGTTATTTTTTCCCTGTTGAGGTTATCTATTCCATTGGTCTGCATCTAACAACCCTCCTCTATTCTGGTGATTCTTAAAGTTGGTCCCTTAATGTTGTCCCAGAGTTCTTGTACGTTCAGATCATGGTTACTTATATTTTCTTTTTTTAAAATACTGTCTGAATGTTCAAGACTGCTTACTTCATCTTCCAGCTCTGAGACTTTTATCTTCAATATGGCCTACTCTATAAAGAGACTTTTCAACTGAACATCTTATTTGATTTATTATGTCTTTAATTTCCAAATTTCTATTTTCTTTTTCAATATCTCTATATCCTTATTACATTTCTCATTCATATCCTATACTGACTTCCTAACTCATTCAGTTATTTTCTGTGTTTTCTTGAAAATCATTGATCATTTTTATAATAATTCTTTTGAATTCTTTATCTGGCACTCATATACTTCAGTACCTTTGAGGTCAGTTACTGATGGTTTATGAAGTTTAGGAGGAGTCATGTTACCTTGTTTTTTCATATTTCTTGTATTCTTGTGTTGAGTTTTATGCATCTGTTAGAATGGATGTCTCTTCCACTCTTTTAGGGCATATCCTTCACTTCCTAAAGTGTTCTAGAATGGTCTAGATAAAGACACTCCTTGTAGGTATCATATCCACTCCCTTTGAGTTAGTTCTCTCTGATTTTGCTCTTGCGTGGGACCTGAGTGCCTACCCCAACTATTTTTACTTGGGGCCTGATTGTTAGTTTATGTCTTTGTATCTTTCTATTCTCTGTATTAAAGTATAGCTAGAGATTGAGTGTTGTTAATTTGTATATAGAGCAAGGTGCACTATCTTTTGGTTGAGTTCAGCAGCAGAATCTCTACCCTGTGAACTTATAGGGTCTGTGCAGTTTCCTAGCACCTCGCAGAATAGAGGTAAAAAAACAATAGCAACAGCCAATACAAGCAATATATACAGAATTAAAATAAATACCTGGTTCCTACTATGACATTTGCAATGTTAATTACCACAGAAAATGGGAATTCTGAGATCAGTAATTGCTAACAGTAAAAAACAATAAGTAACCATGAACCAGATCTGACATTAAAGCAAATAACAGGTATCAGCTATAGTCATCCACATCAGTAATAAGAGAAATTGCATCAATGGAAGGGGCAAAAGTTATATAAACCAATTAGATCTAAAAGTTGGTAAAAATACAGTTCATTAAAAGAAAATGTGATAGAAAGGTAAAAGTAAGTTTACAATTACAAAAGTAAACAGAAAATGAAGAAGAGATAAAAACAGATGATGGGATATAGAAGATGGCCGCTGCGTACGGGGGTTGCTGAAGTGCTGAGCGTGGTGCTCAAAGCAGCGGCTTTAATAGAGATTTCGCACAGTCTGTTAAAGCTCCTTTCACCATTAATCTGTAGTGGACCACTTTGCCAAGGAGCAGGAAGAACAAAGAAATCGAAAAAGAGACGCTTGGCTGCTCAGAGCCGCGGGCGCTTTGCTCCCATCTGCTTCCTCTTTCGCTTCGCTCCGGGCGGAGAAGCTGAATGTGCAATCAGCAGTGGATTGTAAGTACCCGAGGCAAAGAAAGCTCAGTGCGCCCCGCCCTTTTTTTTTTTCTTTTTTTTTTGAATATTTTTTATACAGGGAGAGTTTGTGGATTGGGATTGCTGGCGGGGCTGCGGTTTCTGTGCCGAAAATCCACTCCGCGGGAGCCGCCATTTGCTTTCTGCTTGCTGTCTTGATGGCTCCGTATACACTGTCCGGCAGCCGCACCTAGAGGTTGCAGCTGGGCTGCGTGCCGAGCCCTGTCCTCCGAAGGCTGGACTGCAGCCTCGAGCGTCTCTGTGGCCTGTTCGCCGCTGCACCTTCGGGCAGAGCCTGCTCTGGGGTCGTTCTGCACCCCCCTGCCAGGGGACCCGTGCTCCGGAGGAGGGGGACGGAGAGCCGCGGCGGCAGCCGCTTGGGCCCCTGGGGCCTGGCACCGGGCTGAAGAGCTGCGGAGGCCAGGGCGGCTCTGCTACGGGCGCAGACAAGCGCGGACGCTTGCCAGGGCGGCTCTGCTACGGTCGCAGACAAGCGCGGACGCTCGTCAGCGCGGCCCAGAGTTTCATTTCTAGAAATCTGGACTGGAAACAGAAGCAGCAGTTTGTATAATCCCAAGAACTTGCTTATACCAGGAAGCTGTAAGGGCAACATGAATATTACTGAGGAGATGTAACATGGTGGCAGGCGCAGAGAGATCAAGTCTCTGACATCTTCAACTGTGAGGGCATAGGGAGCCGTAACTGTCTAAATGCTGTTTGCTCAGGATCACTAGGCAATGCTGAGCTGACGTGGATCTGGGGTGTACAGGCTGGGCCCCTCAGAACACACACACAGAGCCCGAATCGGAGGCAATTAAGCTCCGGTTCGCCTGCTTCGTGTGACTCAGCACTAACGATCCCGCTGAAATAATTGGCCGGCCCTTAGGAACTTACAGAGGTAAAAGCCAACCGAGCCTTCATAGGCAGTGGCCACAGGACTGAAACGGGGATTGGGAGAGACAGTCAGGACCCACCCGTTGCATTGGTCATCCGGCAAAGGGAACAAACGGTCACCATTTGCATGGGATATCACCATGGCAGAGAAATGGCGTCACGGGCGGAGGAGATAACTGCATTGAAACCAGCGCGACAGGTGTGTAATCCCCTAGCCATCTCTCTCCACACAGCAGGGAAACCTTAAGGGCCACTCCCAGCTCTCCTGTGAACGCAATAACCAGACCGAGGGAACCAGGAGTGGCGCAGGACTCGCGGCGCGGAACTCCCGGCTACCGCTCCCACCAGTGCTGACAACTGAGGTCTCTTGCACCAGCTACCGGGGGCGTGGCTACAGGAGGGCAAGCAAATTCGCTGGGGGATCTCAGCCCCAAGCTCTACAAACTTAGGGTCTGAGGGAGGCAAACAGGGAGAGTGAGCCCAGGTGTTCATGAAAACAGGGCTCCCAGGAGCAGCAGACCTGGCGTGTAGACAGTATTGTGGTGAGCGCCACAGGTGAGCACGGCCTGGCTTGAGGAAACACAAGACAAGGCCCTAGACACTCAGGATTGGAGACCCGCCCAGTCTAGGAGAAAGAGCTGCTGCACAGTGAATGGTTCCCACCTATTGAGAGGAGAAGCTTGGCCCAGTGGGCACAGCTCCACCTACTGGAAGAGAAGTTAATAGAACTCTAGGACTGCATTTATTATTATTATTATTATCATTTTTTTTTCTTTTCTTTTTCTTTTTTTTTTCTTTCTTCTTTTTCTTTCATTTTCAATTTTTATTTGTTGTTGTTCTTTAATTTTTTTTCAATGTTTCTATTTTTTTTAATTTTTTTTATTTTATTATTATTTTTTTTTAATTTTAATTTTCATTTTTTATTATCACTATTATTTTTGTTAAAATTTTTTTTTCCGTCTTTTCTTTCTTTCTTTATTATCTAATCTTTATTATTCTTGTTTCTTTTGTCTTTTCATTTCTTTTCAATCTTCTTATTCCCCCTTCCTTGAATTCTACCTGCCTACTCTCATTCTCTTTAGTGACTTCTTCCCTTCCCTTCTAATATCTTTCCTCTCAAGCATCAAATAAATCTATAAGAGTAAACAGTAACTCAGCAGTCAAACAGAACAAGAAGTAACATGAGCAGCATAAAAAAGCAAGGAAGAAAAGGAGTACAAACAATGAAGGACAGCCTAAATATTCAGGAGGACCTAGAGTCAGCAGAAAAATGGTCATATAAAGAACTCAAGGAACACCTTAGACAGATGGAATGGAACCTTAAAGAAGATACGAGACAGCAAATCCAAACAGTGAAAGAACACTTTGAAAATGAATTACATAGACAGATAAAAGAAGAAGTTAAGCATCTTTATCAGGAGATTGAGATTATTAAAAAAAACCAAACAATAATTCTAGAAATGAAGGAAACGATAAACCAAATTAAAAACTCAATTGAGAGTATCACTAACAGAGTGGAGCAAGTAGAAGCCAGAACATCAGATAATGAAGACAAAATATATCATCTTGAAAAGAGCCTAGCCAACTCAGAAAGGCTGGTTAAAAACCACGAGAAAAACATCCAAGAGATATGGGATAACATAAAGAAACCAAACCTACGAGTCATCGGGATAGAAGAAGGTACAGAGATTCAAACCAAGGGAATGAGTAACCTGCTGAAAGAAATAATTACAGAAAACTTTCCAGAAATAAAAAAGGAAACGGATATACAAATTGTAGATGCATACAGGACACCGAGCACACAAAATCACAGTAGACCAACGCCAAGACACATTGTTATGAAGATATCCAATATACAGAACAAAGAGAAAATACTAAAAGCTACAAGAGAAAGGAGGCAGATTACATTCAGGGGTAAACCAATAAGGTTAACAACGGATTTTTCATCACAGACGCTGAAAGCGAGAAGATCCTGGAACAACGTATTTCAAACACTGAAAGACAATGGATGCCAACCAAGAATTCTGTATCCAGCAAAATTAAGCTTCAGGTACGATAACGAAATAAAAATCTTTCATGATAAACAAAAGCTAAAAGAATTTGCAGCCAGAAAACCAGCATTGCAAAGCATCTTGAGCAAAACACTACACGAGGAAGAAATGAAAAACAATAACCAAAACCATCAGTGGGAAGTGCCTCTATAAAGACAGAGGGTGGGGGGAAAGCTAACCATGGAGAAACAAACTAAATTAAAAAAAAAAAAAAGAAGATAAATAATCAAACATGGCTGGAAGTACAAACCATATATCAATAGTAACTCTAAACATTAATGGCTTAAACTCTCCAATAAAGCGACATAGGCTGGTAACATGGATTAAAAAAACAAATCCAACAATATGCTGCCTCCAGGAGACACATCTGATTGGAAAAGACATACACAGGCTGAAGGTGAAAGGTTGGGAAAAAATATACCATGCACACGGTCCTCGTAAGCAAGCAGGGGTGGCCATCCTCATATCGAATAAAATTGACTTCAAGACTAAATTAATCAAAAGGGATAAGGAAGGACATTATATACTGTTAAAAGGAACCATTTACCAACAAGACATAACAATTATCAATATTTATGCACCAAATAATGGTGCTGCGACGTTCATAAAACAAATTCTCCTCAAGTTCAAGAATCAAATAGACCACAACACAATAATTATGGGTGACTTCAACACACCTCTCTCACAATTGGACAGATCCTCCAAACAAAAGCTGAATAAAGAAACTATAGAACTCAATATCACAATCAACAACCTAGACTTAACTGACATATATAGAATATATCAACCATCATCAAGTGGATATACTTTTTTCTCAGCAGCACATGGATCCTCCTCAAAAATAGACCATATATTATGCCATAGGGCAACCCTCAGTAAATATACAGGGGTGGAGATAATACCATGCATTTTATCTGATCATAATGGAATGAAACTGGAAATCAATGATAAAAGAAGGAAGGAAAAATCCTACATCACATGGAAAATGAACAATATGTTACTGAATGATCAATGGGTTACAGAAGACATAAAGGAAGAAATCAAAAAATTCTTAGAGATAAATGAAAATACAGACACAACATATCGGAATCTATGGGACACAATGAAAGCAGTTTTAAGAGGGAAATTCATCGCTTGGAGGTCATTCCTCAAAAAAAGGAAAAACCAACAAATAAATGAGCTCACACTTCATCTCAAAGCCCTAGAAAAGGAAGAGCAAAACAACAGCAAATGTAGCAGAAGGCAAGAAATAATTAAAATCAGAGCGGAAATCAATGAAATTGAAACAAAAGAAACTATTGAAAAAATTAACAAAACTAAAAGTTGGTTCTTTGAAAAAATAAATAAGATCGACAGACCCTTAGCCATGCTAACGAAGAGAAGAAGAGAGAGAACTCAAATCACTAACATACGGGATGAAAAAGGCAATATCACAACAGACACTACAGAAATACAGAAGACAATTAGAAATTATTTTGAAAACCTATATTCCAATAAAATAGAAGATAGTGAAGACATTGATAAATTCCTTAAGTCATATGATTTGCCCAGACTGAGTCAGGAGGATACTCACAACTTAAACAGACCAATAACAATAGATGAAATAGAAGAAGCAATCAAAAGACTTCCAACCAAGAAAAGCCCAGGACCGGATGGGTATACAGCGGAGTTTTACAAAACCTTTAAGGAAGAATTAATACCAATACTTTTCAAGTTATTTCAGGAAATAGAAAAAGAAGGAGCTCTGCCAAATTCATTCTATGAGGCCAACATCACCCTGATTCCGAAACCAGACAAAGACACCTCAAAGAAAGAAAACTACAGACCAATATCTCTGATGAACATAGATGCAAAAATCCTCAATAAAATTCTGGCGAACCGGATACAAAGGCACATCAAAAAAATTGTGCACCATGATCAAGTAGGATTCATCCCTGGGATGCAAGGATGGTTCAATATACGGAAATCAATAAATGTTATTCACCACATCAATAGACTTAAAAATAAGAACCATATGATCATCTCAATAGACGCAGAAAAAGCATTCGACAAAGTACAGCATCCCTTTATGTTCAAAACATTAGAAAAACTAGGGATAACAGGAACTTACCTCGACATTGTAAAAGCTATCTATGCTAAGCCTCAGGCTAGCATCATTCTCAATGGAGAAAAATTGAAGGCATTCCCCCTAAAATCTGGAACAAGACAGGGATGCCCTCTATCACCACTTCTATTCAATATAGTTCTCGAAACACTGGCCAGAGCAATTAGACAGACGAAAGAAATTAAAGGCATAAAAATAGGAAAGGAAGAACTTAAATTATCACTATTTGCAGATGACATGATTCTATACCTAGAAGACCCAAAAGGGTCTACAAAAAAACTACTAGAACTAATAAATGAATTCAGCAAAGTGGCAGGATATAAAATCAACACGCATAAATCAAAGGCATTTCTGTATATCAGCGACAAAACTTCTGAAACGGAAATGAGGAAAAACACTCCATTCACAATATCCTCAAAAAAAATAAAATACTTGGGAATCAACCTAACAAGAGAGGTGAAAGATTTATATAATGAAAACTACAAAACCCTAAAAAGAGAAGTAGAAGAAGATCTTAGAAGATGGAAAAATATACCCTGTTCATGGATAGGCAGAACTAACATCATCAAAATGGCGATATTACCAAAAGTTCTCTATAGGTTTAATGCAATGCCAATCAAAATCCCAACGGCATTTCTTGTAGAAATGGATAAAGCAATCATGAAATTCATATGGAAAAATAAAAGACCCAGAATAGCAAAAGCAATTCTAAGCAGGAAGTGTGAATCAGGCGGTATAGCGATACCAGACTTAAAACTATATTACAGAGCAATAGTAACAAAAACAGCATGGTACTGGTACCAAAACAGGAGGGTGGACCAATGGTACAGAATAGAGGACACAGAGACTAATCCACAAAGCTACAACTATCTTATATTTGATAAAGGAGCTAAAAGCATGCAATGGAGGGAGGATAGCATCTTCAACAAATGGTGCTGGGAAAACTGGAAATCCATATGCAACAAAATGAAACTGAATCCCCTCCTCTCGCCATGCACAAAAGTTAACTCAAAGTGGATCAAGGAGCTAGATATCAAATCAGAGACTCTGCGTCTGATAGAAGAAAAAGTTGGCTCCGATCTACATATTGTAGGGTCGGGCTCCAAATTCCTTAATAGGACACCCATAGCACAAAAGTTGATAACAAAAATCAACAAATGGGACTTACTTAAACTGAAAAGTTTTCTCTCAGCAAGAGAAACAATAAAAGAGGTAAATAGGGAGCCTACATCATGGGAACAAATTTTTACTCCTCACACTTCAGATAGAGCCCTAATATCCAGAGTATACAAAGAACTCAAAAAATTAAACAATAAGAAAACAAATAACCCAATCAACAAATGGGCCAAAGACCTGAACAGACACTTCTCAGAGGAGGACATACAATCAATCAACAAGTACATGAAAAAATGCTCACCATCTCTAGCAGTCAGAGAAATGCAAATCAAAACCACCCTAAGATACCATCTCACTCCAGTAAGATTGGCAGCCATTATGAAGACAAACAACAACAAGTGCTGGAGAGGATGTGGGGAAAAGGGTACTCTTGTACATTGCTGGTGGGACTGCAAACTGGTGCGGCCAATCTGGAAAACAGTATGGAGACTCCTGGGAAAGCTGGGAATGGAACCACCATTTGACCCAGCTATTGCCCTTCTTGGACTTTTCCCTGAAGACCTTAAAAGAGCATACTACAGGGATACTGCTACATCGATGTTCATAGCAGCACAATTCACAATTGCTAGACTGTGGAACCAACCCAGATGCCCTTCAATGGATGAATGGATAAAAAAAAATGTGGCATTTATACACCATGGAGTATTACGCAGCACTAAAAAATGACAAAATCATAGAATTTGCAGGGAAATGGATGGCACTAGAGCAGATTATGCTTAGTGAAGCTAGCCAATCCCTAAAAAACAAATACCAAATGTCTTCTTTGATATAATGAGAGCAACTAAGAACAGAGCAGGGAGGAAGAGCAGGAAGAAAAGATTAACATTAAACAGATACATGAGGTGGGATGGAAAGGGAGAGAAAAGGGAAATTGCATGGTAATGGAGGGAGACCCTCATTGTTATACAAAATTACATATAAGAGGTTGTGAGGGGAATGGGAAAATAAACAAGGAGAGATATGAATTACAGTGGATGGGGCAGAGAGAGAAGATGGGAGGGGAGGGAGGGGGGATGGTAGAGGATAGGAAAGGTAGCAGAATACAACAGTTACTAATAGGGCATTATGTAAAAATGTGGATGTGTAACCGATGTGATTCTGCAATCTGTATTTGGGGTAAAATTGGGAGTTCATAACCAACTTGAATCTAATGTATGAAATATGATATGTGAAGAGCTTTATAATGTTTTGAACAACCAATAAAAAAAAATTAAAAAAAAAAAAAAAAAAAAAAAACAGATGATGGTTTAAGGAAGAAGGAGAAAATAGGAGAAACAAAGTAAAGGGAAAGAGAATAAGTTGGTTATTAGCAGGAGAAGGAAAGAGAGAAATAGAAACAGGAGTAACAAGCAAAAGAAAACAAAACAATACAAAAATAAACAAACCCCAAACCCTAACCCTCAAAAGATAAGACAAAGAAAAATAACGACACCTTTAAAAAATGCTAAAGGGCTGGGGATATTGTTGGAATAACATGCGGTTCACAGCTAGTAGCTATGAGCAGCTCAGAGTGCTAGGAAAACCTACACTTGTACAGGCCTGACAGGAACACCTGCAGGACGGAGTGCTCTTCTCTAGTGAGCTGTCTGTGAAACCACATCCTCAGCACTTGTGGTCAGTGTTGCCAAGCTACTAGACTACCAGGTCAGGAAAGGGAGAGTCAAGTGCTTCAGGGCATGTAACCCCCCCAACTCATAAAGTCCCCCTCCCTTAGGGACAAAGACCCTTCCATACTGCCTTCCATGGACAGCAATATTTAGTGCTTCCTCATAGTGCAGTTACATTAGGCATAATATGATTGGCTTATAGATGTTAAGGTGCTTATGTGTGATTGGCAGTCTCGCCCTACCTGAACCCTATAACAGCTGTACGCATTCCAAAAATAAATGAGCTTCAGCTTGCTGAACATTAACTGAGCTTGTTGAACATTGCCTCCAGTTTCTCGTCAGCCAGCTTTCTCACCAGCTCCCAGTGTCCGTGTGTTGCTTTGACATCGCATCTCCACCCCCTACAACTGAGGTAGCCCAGTGACCAAAGTCCACACCAGTGACTAGGAACACTTACAGGATATAGCTCGGTGGGTAGAGTGCTTGTCTTCCATGCACAAGACCTTGGGTTCAATCCCCAGCACCACAGAACAATAGCAACAACAAAAACCCTTTGGGGCTGGGGTTGTGGCTCAGTGGCAAAGCGCTTGCCTCGCACATGTTAGGCACTTGGTTCGATCCTCAGCACCACATAAAAATAAATAAACAAAATAAAGATACTGAGTCTATTAAAAAAAAAAAGTTAAAAAAATTCCTTTAAAAAATGCTAAAAATGAGATGAAAAAAAAACACCCAAATATATCCATGTGTATATGTCCATGAGCCAATTAGCAAGGCGAGAACACCAAAACAACAACAAACAAACAAACAAACAAATAAGGAAAAGAGTCTTAATGAAAAATGAATAAATTGTCTCCAACGAGGTGTTCAGAATAGTTGATGAGAATGGTCACTGCCTATGCCCATCTGTCCTTCTTTCCATTTCTTCTTGGGCTACTACAGAGAGGTAGAAAAAGTGGCGGGTGGGTGGGTGGGGAGTTGTTAATCCCTTCCTCTTTTTGTGTTGCTCACCATGCTGCCAGCAGGAGTGGCCTAAAACAGAAGCTGTTTGAAACAGTGTAAGGTAGGTTGGGATGCGAAGTCCATTTAATTGGAGCTTTGTCTGCACAGACCAGGTTAAACCGGTACTCCCAAGGTGGGGCTGTTGTGGCCACTGGGGCTTAGATCTAATCAGGCCTCAGGGGCTTTGTTGGGTGGTGTCTGCTTTGAAGAGAATAAATCAACTTATACCCCTAGGGCCCAGCAGTTTTTGATTTCAGTCAGGAGTCTGGATCTCAGAAGACTCCCAGGAGTTCTACTAGCAGTGCAGGGGAACCAGTTCTCCACACACTCTGCTACCTAGGAACACAACCTTCCCACCCTTAGTCCCTGGGTATATTCACAGCCACCTGCTCAGATCCTGACCCACTTCAGCTGGTCACGTGAGCCACCAGACTCAAAGGGAAAGTGAGTTGGGCTCTTCGGGTACAATCTTCCATGTGCCTATTTCACTCATGTCCTGCTAGATACACCCCAGGCCCCAAGGTGGGCACTTGTTGTGATGGTGTGGCAGTGTTTGCTACAATCTCCCAGTTCCCATACCAACAGCTACAGCATGGCTGCTTCAAGATGCTTCCCAACTCAGCTGTCCCTGGCCAATTGTGAAACAGAACCTCTCCAAGCATCAGTTCACAATGCAGCCTCTGGAATAGCTAAATTCAGAATGCTTTTCTGGTCTCAGGTTTTTCCATATTAAATCTGTCAGTCCATGAGTTTCTCTCTGTGTTCTTCCTCTCTCTGTGATAAACCAGTGCTGCTATAGTTGCCGCTGCCACAACTAGCTTGGCTCAGCTCCAATGTACTCTTTCTTCTTTATTCAATAAACTAAAATTTCTGAGTTTCTAAGATGTTCTGACTGAATTTTAGTGAAATCCATCTTTTACCCACCTCGCTGAGAAGCAGTACTCCTGCTGTTTGAATCCTAAGTAATGGAGCAACTAGAAATGCAGCCTTCCTCTAATCTGCCATCTTGAATCTCCTTTCATGGAGCTATTTTTAATATAAAAGTTATTATAATGTAAACAAAATTGTAAATTTTACATATTTTTATTCACCAAAACTGTATCATCCTAATTCTAGGATGATACATTTTATTTCACATGGTTGAGATGTAGAGATGAATTTATGGATTTCTAGGTAAATTCCCTTATCTTTAAAGTCCACATCATTAGAAATCATGTACTTTTTTGCTTCCTTCCCAAAGCAATATTCAGGAAGCATCTCGACATTCAGCTAACATACCCCAAGAACTTCCATGAGTGTTCAGCTCAATATGTGTCCAAAATTCCCCATTTAAACAGTCCTTCTTACATTTTCCCAAAAGTATACAGTGGTCCTAGACTGAGATTAGACATGGTTCATCACTTCTTTATTTTCTTTCTGTAATAATTAACAATGGTCAGAAAAATTAATTTTTACTTCTTTAGAGATTGAACAGAGAAAATATGAAAACTAAAATTAAAAATTAGCATCCAGGTGTCAACAGGTGATTGGAGTTTTTAGATTTATATTGTGAGGTGAGCTAGTCACCACTCCCACCATATATCAGTGACAAGAAATATTAGAATAAATCATAGGCTTTAAAACAGGGTTATAATTTATTCCATTTGTGTGTGTGTGTAGTTTAGAGTAAGGACCTAATTTTATTTTATTTTATTTTTTTGTCTTACAATGAGCCAACATAGCTCTGAAATTGTCATTGAGAATAGCAGTGGTGGGCTGGGATGTAGCTCAGTGGCACAGCATTTGCTTAGCACGTGCTAAGCCTTGGGTTCAAACATCCCCCTCTCCAAAAAAAAAATTACAGAGAGAATAGTAGTGGCTAAGCTTATGGACACTGAACACAAACTGCCTGGGATGAAATTCCTGCTTGGAAATCTCCCATGTTATCCAATCTTTCTGTCTGTACTTCATTGATCATATGTAAAACAGTACTAAAAATATTCATATGTTGTGATGAGACCAAGTCAATCTATGTTCCAAATGGAGTAGTGCTGGGACATACTGAGTATTCAATAAGTATTAGCTATCATTTTTGTTCTTGTTATTATTATATGTCAACATAATTTTTAAGCATCTTCTAAGACATAAATTATTAAAATAGCTCATATATCCTTAACAATTTCCTATATGTACCTAGGCATGGTTTTGGAACTATTGTATTCGAATAGTCCATTTGTCCATTCTTGTGCCAGTGCTGGAGTAATTAATTACATATTTGTTATATACTTTTACAACTTAAGGGTTGATTTCATGTCTTTTCTCCCCTTTTCCAAATTGTTTTAGATATTCATGGATTTTATTCAAATTGCATTACATTTATAGATAGAGAAATAAATAGTATCTTTACTGCATTTCCTTTCCATTCAGAGACATATTGTTATATGACATATTGTTAGAAGAGGTGTCCCCCAAAAGCTCACGTGTGAGACAATGTAAGACAGTTTGGAGGATAAATGGTTGTGTTATAGCCTTAAACTAATTAGCAAATTGATCCCTGATGGGATTAATTGAGTGGTAACTGGAGGCACGTGGGGTATGGCTGAAGGAAGTGGTTCATTGGGGGCGTTGCTATGGGGTATATATTTTGTATCCAGAGGGTGGAGACTATTTCTCCTCTTTCTCTCTGCCACACTCTTCCACTCACCTTGAGCCCCGAGGAATGGAGCCTGCTGTCTATGGATTAAGACCTCTGAAACCATGAGCCCCTAAATAAATTTTTCCTCCTCTAACATTGTTCTAATAGGATATTTTAGTCACAGCAGCGAAAAAGATGACCAAACCCATATATTCTCCCATTCATTCAGATCTTTTGTGTTCTCCAGTGATATATTAAAGTATGTCTCTGTAATAAAACTCATTCACTTTTGTTAGTTTGTTGTCATTACATATGGTATTATATTTTCTTGTTAATAGCAACTGGTAAAGATAAACACAATTGTTCTTAGGGTATAATGTGCCACTATTTCAAATGGATTTGGGGGGCTTTATTATAAATATATTTATTATTAAATGTTGAATTTAATAATGAATTTTCTACATTGGTCAAGATGATCATATGATTGGTTGGGTTTTTTTTATTCTGTTAATATGCTAAATTAGATTTGTGTCCTAATGTTAAATCTATTTTTTTCTGCTTGTTGATTTTATGTCTAACCATGTTATTAAATTGTTTGTAGTTTGAACAATGTCTTGCTGATTCTTACAAATATTCTACATAAATATTTATATCAATTTTCTTTAAAATCCTCAAATTTATTTTGTAGTCTCTTTATTGCATTGTATGATCTCTGGTGTAATATTAAATACAGAAGTAGAAAAATTTAGAAATATAAAACACTATCTTTACAACATCTGGAAGCATCTTAAATAAGATAAAAATTCACAAACTTATAAAAGGAAAGTTTGATGGATTTGATTATATATGATAACAGATTCCAGAGAAGATATTTGCATCTGACAAAGAATATATATCCTGTACAAAGACCTCCTACAAATAAGCAAGAAAAAAATGGAAAACCCAATAGTAAAATTGGCAGATAATATAAATATACAATCTACAGAGAGGAAAATGATGGCTCTAACTCTAAACCAGAGAATGGATTGTGTGAAGTAAACTTAAAATATCCAAAGAAACTATCCCCAAAAGATCTAAAGAACTGGCAAAAAAAATTAGGGTAAGAAATACTTGATACCCTGCAACTTCCATCCTCCAGCTGCTCCCCTTCCATCCCACCACCCCACCTAAACCATCTTACCAACCCTGAACATATGTAGATCTTTTCTACCTGAGTAAAATATTTAAGACTCTTTCAGGAGCCTTAAAAAATGGGCAAATGGTGTGTGTAGTGCTATATTTTAGGCAATAATTCAAGTTTGCTGTTTTGTGGTGACTTGAAATGATGAGGGTTTTCTAATTTTGGTCATTGGTAGCCTTGTTTAGGGGAAACTGTACTAGTGTGACTGATATTTTCCCAGGAGGACATTAAGCTTCCCTTAATCCTCTCTACTCCTCAAAAGAAAATCTAGTTCACTGAATCATCTTATTTTTCTTACAGTCAATTTTAAGCTTATAATAGGAAAAAAATAGTTGTACAATTATGATCAAACTTCTGGAAAACACACATATGTGCAAAAGAAAAGAAGAGATGACTGGTGAAAACAGCTAGAGTCATAGGAAAGAGCTGGGTTGGCTTAAGTAGGCATCATGAAGAGACCAGATGCAGAGATAAGCAATAGCTTAGCAACTTGACAATGCAGTCCTAAGAAATTAAAAGTTTTCAAGCCAGCAAGAGTGGCAATCTCCCAAAGGAGGGACATTCATAAGTCCTTGTTTGATCTTTCTGAAAAATGCAATTATCACCTTTAAATGAACAAGATTGAACAAAACCATAAAGTGTTTCCTTTCTTAACTTGTATGATGTTCTAACTGGGAGTACTCACAGGATCAAGAATCTGAATCTCTCCTGAGATGGCACAATGCAAAACACATCTTTCATTCACTAGCATTTATCTCAAAGTCCAGTTCCAAAGCCAAGGCCTTGACTTAAAGACTCCAGGACTCTCCTCCCCTTACTTTCACCTGCTCATGTACATATACACTAGCAGTCAAATGTAAAAATCAAGGTTATATAACGCCCATCTTGGTCCATTTGGTGTTTTCCATCTCAAGTGCCAAGTGCCCTATGCATCTAAAAGCAGCAGAAAAAGGACTTAAGAAGAAAGGACTGAAATTTGAGAGAGCCTCCCAACTTAGTCATTTCCTACCCTCTGCATTATCTTAGCAACTCCCCACAACTACAGTAAAACTATGCAGTATGGATTATCCCATCATAACAGATGAGGAACCAAAGCTCAGAGATGGAATGTCGTGCCTATTATCACAAAGCAAGAAGCCAGGGGTACCTTCATCCACTCTCTTTGTCATTCCACCTGCTGTGCTCTTCATCCTGTAGGATGCTCAAGAGATTCGATGGAACAGGAGACACAAAAATAAAATCATTTCTCCAGCAACAGTAAATTGCAACACAGATTTCAAGTCAACCATCCTTGGCTCTTCCTTTTTTGGTGAACAATAAATGGCATAAATGTCCCTTAGGCAGTAGCAAGCTTTCATTGACATTTTGCTCACCAATAAAATGAGAAAGTTGGCCTAGACAATGTCTAAAGATGTTCTAGATTTAAGCTGTTTTGTGGTATTCCCTTCGCAGAGGACATCCTCCTTTCCTACTGTCCACTAGGACTTCCCATCCTGTGTGGCTTCCCAGCACAAGCTTTCATAGGGTGGCTTGTGCACTAACACAGACCTTGCCTTGTTCTAACACCAAATAAAACAGCTGCCCACTGATTTACCCCCACCCCCTACCCCCAGTCTTCCTTAAACTGACTGGTTCCGTTCACTTCAAGGCTTCTGAAAGAAACATTTCCAACTGTTGATTCCTTAGGGTAATAAGAATCTCTTAAAATGCAAACATTCTGGGAGTAATAAAAATCTATCAATTATTAAAGTGTGAATTAGTTCAGCCAAAAGGCTGTTGCTCTCTTAAAAGCCACTGGAAATCTCTGTGTGAGGAAAGTAGAGGTAGCATTCATAGAGGGAAGAGATGCTATTTGGTAATACCATGAAGGTGGAGCCATCATAACTGAGATTTTATATATCTGGAAAGCAATTAAAAGCACCCTCTAGATGGAGTGGAGAGGAGAGCAGTAGAAGAAAAACCAGAGTGATAGACAGGTAGATGGGGAGGAGCAAAGGCAGAGGTATACTTCACCTCCACGCCCATTCTGCCCATCCAACCCTCCACCAGACTCTGTGGAGACCTTCAGTGAGACTGATGCCCTGCTTTCCAGGAGTTAGTGCTTTTTAAAGTCCACAAACCAGGACATGATTCCTAGTGCCTTCCTTCCCAGCCTCAGCACTCTGTCATGAAGTCACAGTTCCACAGAACTGTGTCTCTTGTTTCCCCATGGAACAATCAATCAAAAGAAATTGCAATCAATATAAACAGTATATCCAAAGTGGGATAGATAAAAGAAGAAATTTCTGATCAATGTATCTTCACTTCTATAGCCCATATAGTTTTGTGTATGGATGGAGAGATCTATACATCATATATCTTACACGAAGCATATTATGAATGGGGTCTTTATGATTGTGGTTTCAGAATTGAGTTTCTGTTGTTAATTGTGTGTGTGTATGTGTGTGTGTATGTATGTATGTACGTATGTGTAAGAGAAAGAAATAATCAAAATACTTGCAATATAACCTCAGGCAATATTTTTAATCCAGAAAAGAAAAATAGGGGGAAATAAGTGGAGTGGCAGGTGTCTCCCCACCCTACTTTAGTCTGAAAATCCTCCCAGAATCTAAGCAAATAGGCAATTTTAATTCTTCCCTTTTCTCCTCTCTTTGGTTACTACAAAGTAACATGTCACATCCACCTATTCCAGTGCTTCCTGTAAGCCGGTGCAGGGTTGTGTGTCAGCACTTCCCAACAAGTTTCTAATAAATGCATGTGGATTACAGAGATGATAGAAACAGTTTGTAGGGAGATCTGCTCTGCATGCACGTAGCTGGCTGCCACCCAGCACTGTGCTCCCTTACCTCTATGAAGAATCAGACTTCAAATAGCCTTGGGATTTTTAACTCTAGTGAGTTTGTTGGCATAAAGAAAAAGTACAGGACTTTACCACAGAATGGTTTGTTTGGGGGAGTTGGGGGAAGTTGTTTTGTTTTTGCTACCATTTATTCCCTAGCACATAGAATGATATTGGTGAAAACAATATCCTAGGAATTTTTAATTTCAAAGTTAAATAAATGAGGTTATTTTAGAGGGATAGAAAGAATGCTTCCTGTATTGGGGAAGAAAATTATACAAAAGGCCTTGATCTTTATGATAGCCAGAGGCAATATAATTTTATATTTAAAGCAAGCTAAAGAATTTGCCTTCCATCTACAGAGACCAAATAAAAGTAAAATTTTATTACAAAACAAAAAGTTCAGGACATGTCTGTACCAGGGTTTGCAAATACTTTATCACAACAGTTTAAGTCTGAATCCTCTTTAGAATCTAGTACTTCATGCGTTTGCTGGAATGTCAAAACTCCATCATTATACCCATTTTGCTTCTGCCTACCTTTCAGTGATCCATGCAGGACTTCTGTTTGTTTGCAGGCTCTGTAAATGAGGGAATTAGCAAGAAACCAATAATTTGTGGGAAGGACCATAGGAACAATCTGCTGGATGGAGTCCAAACAGCATCTCCACTTTTTGTTTCAGATACACTTATGTGGCTTGTACGGAGCCAAAACAATAGGAGGCACTCTTCCAGGAAATCTGGGTTTCACACACAAGAATAAAACCTTGGGACACTGTCATCATTGCTGAAAATCTCCACCTGGGTGAACTTTTCTTGCTTTGCTAGGGTTGTCTTCACGGCCTCATTTATTCTCTTTTTTAACTCCACTTTTGAGGAAGCTGTTCTCTCCATCCTATTATTACATTCACTGAGTCCTAGATTTCTGAGATGTAAATTCTTCCAACTTGTACTGAACTTCAGAACATTGAAACATAGTTGTGATTCCCATAAAAGAATACAGAGGGAAGAGACACAACATGTTAATTATGGAAAACAAAGCCCAAAGAACCTCTCATGGCCCTTTAGATGACGTAGAAAAAAATTTTTCTTTTAAATCATAGACTAAGCCCTGTGTTTCAGAGGTAATGAAATAAGTAGTATTTCTGCTCCTCTTTCCAACACTCTGGTAACAGTTTCAGATACAAACCAAACTCCTGTGGGGCCTTAAGCTATTCATGTGGAAGCTTGGCAACACCAGATAGAATAAAAATAGTACAAGAACTTCTTTGTAACTACCTCAAAGCATATCATACCATACCTGTCCAGAGGAAGTCATGGATACTACAAAAAGGGAAAAGTCAACACTGTTGCAACTTTCCCATAAAAGAGCTAAGCCTTAAAGGATAAACAGAGAGAAACCTGTCTTATTCTAAGGGGAAACAAAGGAAAGTGCAAGCAAATATGAATAGGATTAAATCATTAAGAAAATATATGTTGAGCACCTTATCTCAAGCTTCCTGAGAGTATACAGCAGGGGTACCAACCTAACCTTAGCCCCGAGAATTTATCAGAGGAAACCAATGTTCAATCCTTTCCTGATGGAACTCATTTAAATATTGCTTTCTTCCCCACCATCCTGGTATACATAAGAGAATAGTGATAAATAGCTGAAATGCTAATGACCATATTCAATGGAAAAAAATAGAAAGTTAATTCAAAGAGATTTTCAAGTCTTCCATCTGAGACATAGTCTTAGGAGGTAAGATAAATATCCTGATTGGCAGCCAAATAGATCGATACTAAATATTCTACATGACTTTCTACTTATGTACAGGGAAAAGGAGTTAGAGTTGACTCAAGATTTTCAAATTGAGTTCTTAAGATATCCAAGAGTCCATGGGCACATTTACCATTTTCTATAAATGTTTTAATAGAATTTAATTTTATTAATATAATTTGAACAGTTTCTAAAATTGTAGTTAAATTATATTGGTTATATACCAGATTTTAAAACATTGGAAGCCAGTAATTCCAAACTTGCTGGACTAAATTATATCCAAGGTAGAATTCTTTTATAGCATAATGTTTTTCAGGAAAAAGGGCTTTCACTGAATAATATGATTTTTTTCCTGGAATTTTTGCATCATAAAAATTAACATTTATTGATGTTAACTAAGTACCAGATAACTGAGCTAAAGCTTTTCATATAAGATAATTTAATGCTCACAATACCCTATGAGATAAAAACTAGCAACCCAATTTTGTGTTGGGATAAATACATTTTAAGAAAGAATAAACAATGGGCCTAATGTGAATAGTGAAGCCAGGATCAGTACCTAGAGAGTGTGACAATGGAAGCGCAGCTTAACATTAGCAAATACCCCATACTACCCAAAAGATATAGCAAAAAGATTCAGCAAGTTAGACATAGGCCAAGTGAATATCATAAATTTTTACCATCAGTGGTAACAGAACAATGTCTTTGTTCCCTTAACCAATTATCTACCCCAAAATTAGATTAGTTAAAAAGCTTCAGTACTTTCCACAGAACAAATCCCTTTTTTGTCCTCAAAGATGTATGGAGTACTTAGTCTCTCTTGCATATTGATATTGAAGAAAGTAAGGGAATTTTTTTAAGATGTAAACTTTGTAATTCTTCATTCTTTATATTAAAATTATGTATTTTCATGTTGTTTATGCTCAAGGTTATTTTTTCTCATTGCTGAAAAAAAAGAGCCATTTTTAGTTTGTATCCAACTTCAAGATCTTTAATAAGAAAGATTTTTGATTAATCATAGTGTAGAAGTCATATACATTTGTATTTATTTGTTTGTTTGTTTGGATGCTGGGGATTGAATCCAGACCCTCATGCATGCTAAGCGAATTCTCTACCACTGAACTACATCCCCCACCCCAGGAAATTTTTTAAAATAAAACAAAATATCCCATATCTTCTCAACTAGTGAAAGTGCCTTGGTTTCAGTCCAGCCAGGATATGTCACTAGCAGCTCCAAAGTTAGTTTACCTTTTTCCTCAGAAGCTTTAACTTATCACCTTCTGAAATCTATTGAGTCGAGAATGCAAACTACATTTCATATCCCTTACACCTCAAGTTTATCTCCCCCATTTATATGATGTAATATTCTGCCAAATTGCAGGATTTAAATGCATTCAACAGCCCAGGTTCAAGTAGCTAACTTTTTCTAACAGTTTTTGCTTTTTTTTTTTTTAATCAGACATCAGCAGGATATAAACATAAACTGTTAAAGAGAGTTTTCAGATTTCAGTGACATAACTTTTATGCACCATTTAGGAGGTTTCGTTTATTTTTAAAAATCATTTTACATTTATTCTGATAACTATTCACATGGTTTTAAGTATCCAGTTCAGAGTGTAAAATGGACAATACCTATTAAATGTTTTATTCACATAAAATTAGGACTTTAAAGGGTTTATCTATGAATAGGATTCTTTTGTATCCTTGCACTGGAAAAGTGATAAGAGTATGGTTGGAAGTCTTAGTTTTCACTTAGTTTGAGTTCCGAAGACCTCCCAGAAACCAGAAACATCAAATGTGATCTTTGAATTGTTAGCCTACAAAAGGTTTTGTTTTGTTTTGTTTTGTTTAGTTTTTTAATAAATGTAAGGCCTAAAAAAGTGAAGCCATTGTAAGACTTGGAATTTATAACTGTTAAAGATTTAACAGAATTCAAAATTATGTGAACCTCGCTCTGTTTAGGTGGTATTTTAACTCCAACATCATGTCACCACCCCAGGGCTAATACCCTTTAGGTACATTAACTATTTCTTCCTTGTTCTCTTATCTTTGACCTTCTGTTTTCTGATCCTTCATCTAAAAGTTGATTTCAGATAACTTATCCTGCAAAGAACTCCCTCAGTACATAGTACTTACTCAAGACAACTAGACCCAACATTTGTTTTCTGTACTTGGTACCAGATAATGTATAATCCTTCAATTAAATAAGGTAAAATCTTTTAGCAAAATGACTTTCCCTTTTAAACTTATTCCAAAAAAAATTGAGAAACTAATCATACTTTAAAAAAAGTGTGCTTTAATTCTCAGTAAGGAAACTCAGTTCCACTTAGGACAGGGCAAAACCCCCTTGTTGTTTTCTCTATCTCTTCTCCCAAACCATTGTATTCCTAATGTAGGTACATTCATGAGAAGTGGCAGCGAATCAGGCTAAAGTTTAAATAAAGCTCCAGATTTTTAGCCAAAAGACTTATAATAGGAATATCACACAATGAAAACAACCTTTAGGAATGAAGATGAAATATGTTATTATAAGAAGAAAAATTAAAAGAATACATTGTCAGCAGATCTGCTCTGAAATAATTGATAAAAGATGCGTTTTTGTCAAAAGAAAAAATGATAGCAGAAAGAAATTTGGAACATCACTAACAAGGAAGAGCAATAGAAATAACAAATATCTATGTCAGTTTATTATTCGTTATACATATTATTCTTTTCTCTCATGCTTTTTAAATTATCATAGTAAGTAGCCTTCTCAAATGGTTCCAAATGTGATCCCTTTCCTGATATTCAGGCGGTAGGTTTAATTCCCTCTCCTGGAGTGTGAACAAGGGCTCCAATTACTCCATACCCTTGAAACTATCAGGGCGTTAAATGTTAGTCATTCTAGTGAGTATGTGTCTCATTTTGGTTTTAAAACAAAGATATAGTTAAAAAAAAAAAAAAAAAAACAACACACACTTGCTCCAGAAAAGTCTGGCATTGTTCTAGCAAGTTAGGTAGATACTTAAAATATGATCCAATACTTGCAATCATGGCTATTTACTTTAAAGAAAAGAAACATTTTCACACAAAAACTTGTAAAGGAACTTTTATAGTATCTCTATTCAAAATTGCCAAAAATTGAAAAATATTATTGTCTTTGAACAGGTAAATAGATAAACTTTTGCAAATTTACATATTAGTACATTATTCTACAATTAAAAGGAATGAATTATTGGTGTATGGAATAACCTGGATGAATTTCAAAGGTGCTATTTTCAGAAAAGGAAGCCAACCTCAGAAAGTTTCATACTCTGTGATTCTATTTATAGAACAGTCTCAAAAGAAAAAGATATAGAGACAGAAAACTGATCAATTGTGCCAAAGAGTTAGCGGGGAAGAAGGTAAATCTAGTAGGAACAAGATTTGGTGGGTAATAGAATGGTTCTGCATTCTGATTGCAGTAGTATTTAAAGAATCCACATTTGATAAAATTAATAGAATTGCATGCTGAAAGAAAACCAATATCATAGTTTATTAATTTCCAAAATACAGTTTAAAATTTTTTTTAAAAAAATGGTCTCTGCCTCAAAAATACTTAAAGCAGTAAGATGTGATGGAATACCTAAAACACTGAGACTAATGACAGAGAATCCCATTATTCATTGCCTTTAACAGAAACAAAATAATGTATTCTCACTCTAAAAAAGAGTTTTATACTGCCTTTCTTGTACCAAGGATCTTCTTCCTCTTTAAATTAGGCCATATTCTTTAAACACACACTCTTTAAACTAGGTCTTTAGCTCCATTGCCACCCCATTGCCACCCCTACAAAAGAAATCCCATCAGAAATATAAAGAAAGGTGTTATTAGTTTGGGAACATCAAGGACTCAAGCTCCAACAATAAAGAAATTTCTGAGATAATTTAGCTAAATTAGATTTTCATCTTACCCAACTAAAGTACCCACCACCATCATAACTACACTCCTGTTCCCTCCCCGCCCTTTCCCAAGTAAGATGATACCTCCCATATTGGTCTAGAATAGTTCCACACTCTACATTCTAATTCACAATCTCTGTGTGGAAGAATCAGGCTATCTTTAAATTAATTGTGATAGGATTTCATTGTATATGTGGGTGGAAATCCAAGCGGAAGATCTACATGAGTAAGTTTGAGAATGTGTCAGATTGTATACCCCTAATCATGTATCACTATCCTCACCATCCCCAAATTTTTAGGCTTATTCACCATTTAAAATCACTTGTGTCTTTTCACAGGAATTGTCAAGTTACCTGTGTGGTTGAAATCTCCATTACTTTCTATTTCTTTATGCTCCATTACTTTCTGCTATTCTTTTTATAGTACACAAAAATCATGAATTTCAGAGGACTCTGGTCTTGGAGAAGCAGCATGGTAGAGCAAGGAGAGCTTGGCTTATGGAGTCAAACAGATGTGGATTGAAATCACAGCTCTGCAATTTATTTTTATTATATTTTAGCCTCAATTTCCTTTTTTAAATATAAAAATATAGATTTCTTTTGAGAATTTAATCAATTCTATGTAAAACTCTAGAATATCATTTGATATGCAGGAGGTGTCCAATGAATGTTTTGTCCTTTCTAGCTGGATGGGTAGTATCAAACTTATCTAAATCAACAACAACAAAAAAAAACTCTAGATCAATTGTAAATTTCTCCACAACTTAAGTTTGCCTCATAGAAGTGTTGAGATGAAATTTTATTTTCATTGCATCTTTTATCTTGAGCACTTTCTATGAGCTAGGATCCATGCTATACAATTTACATTCATTACATTATCATGACAAATTCTCTGTAATTGATACTATCCCATTTTATAGCTAAAAAATGCCAGAGCTTGAATTTTGAAAACAAGCCAATTATTCCAGAGTTTGCAATTTTATCTATAGGATTCTGACCTTTCTCATTAAGAGACCCAATCCTGAAAAGCTGGAGGAGACATTAGGGACCTACAGAACACTTCACTACTCTTTGCTAAAATCCAGATCTGGGGAGCTTGATCACATAAATTTCTTTGCATGAAGCAATATCACTTCACTACATTCTAAACTTAAGAGACTTAAAATTTCCTTAAAATGTAGTGTTTAATACCTTCAGAAAGAGGTATTAAATGCTGTAATCTCAGAAACATTATTTGGGTAATATCAAAAATGGAAAAATAAACACTAATACCCTAAAGGATTATTTACACAGTGTTAAAGATAGGAATTTGGCAGGAAGAAAAAAAAACAATTGTAGTCTTTACAAAATCAAGGTTCATTTAAGGACCTGATTTCGACAGCCCTTACATATGTAAGCCTCTGTCTTTGACAGTATTAAATAGATTTTTAAACAAGTTATCTCTTACAGTTTGAACCCCAGAGAATATTCAACATGTTCAGGGACTATGCACCAAGAATAGTTATGCAACATGATATGGACTAAGTTCATATATAGGGAAACATTTATTTTTCCCCAAGGCTGACTAAGGATTGAAATCTATCCCATAAGGGAGCTCATGGCAGAATGCAAAGAAAAACACATGTCCATCTGAAAACCCACAAAGAAATCCATAGGAAAATATGAAAGATGTGTCTGGAACATTAATTCACAAATATGACTGCATTTCATAGTATTGGTAAGTTTGGATTTAAGAACCAAGATGAAAAAAGCTACAGGGTACCTATGGCTAAATAATGACATTGTTTAGCTTTGTTGGTTCTTGCTAACCCTGAACAGCAGTTCTGTGGAATCTAATAAATATAGTTGGAATCTAGTTATGTTTTGTGTAAGTGTATCCTTGCTAGAGTAATCTGAGGGCAATGATTTTTCTGGCTGATTAGTCTCAACTCTTCTTCAACCACACCACTGTATCGTTTGAAATTGGTGAATATGAAGTAAAGGACACTTGATAAGCTGGTACAATGCTGAATATATACATGGTAGATGCACGATGGAATTTAATTTATTGATCAATATCTTTTGGGGTACTAATAATGTTTTTAAGAGGGCAGAGTTTAGTTAATAAACTTCTGTTTCTCTGCTTTATACTTTCAAATGATCAACTTTTATCCACAAAATAACTTGCAGGCAATGCACCATCAAATCTATTTTTAAAAAAGCAACTAAATGCACAATTAAACATCCACTGATGGACTTTTAAAAAAAGAACCATTTCTGAGTTTAAAAATTTCATGGAAATTCTGAAACTTTGAATAAAATACTTTTGCAGATAACTTTGAAATACAAGAGACTGTGACAAAAAAATTAGAGTTGTTCAAGCCCATTCCTACATAATAAAGGGGCCCATTTTTATAGGAAAATAAATATAACCTTGCATCAATGTGCAGACAATCCTAAAACAATCCCCAGAGAGTCATTCTCTTGCAAGATCCTTTTCCCTTCAAGTCCAAGGAAACCTCTGATTTGCTTCTAGCCAACAGAATATAGCAAATGTGATAAGATGACACCTCCTTGATTGGGTTATGGTTATTTGTCCAACTGAATGGAATGTTATTCTCATGATGACATTATGATTTATTGTTTCCATTCCCTAAGGCTTCTACTGCAAAGTATCACAAATTTGGTTACTTTCAAGAACAGAAATTTATTTTCTCATAATGCTGGAGGATAGAAGTCCTGAATCAAGTGCTTTACAGCTGCTCTCTCTGAAAACTTTAGGAAAATAATTCTTCCCTCTCCTGGCTTCTAGTAGTTGCCAGCAATCCTTGGTGTTTCTTGGCTTGTAAAGCAGCCTAACTCCACTCCATCCTTCATCGCCGTATGTCATAGTCCTTCTGTGTGTCTATGTATCTGTTTCCTCTTCTCGTAACATCACAAGTCATTGGATTAGGACCTACCCTACCTAAGTATGAGTCCCTCTTAACTAATTACATCTGCAAAGATTCTATTCCTAAATATGGGCACACTGTGAGATTTTAAGTGTAAATGAATTGGGGGGGGGTATTTAACTCAGTATATATGAGGTGCTGTTTTTGCAAACAAAAGGAAAGAGTATCCTTACTGAGTTTGAAAAAGTAAATTCCCAGCCTTTGAGTGGGCTTATGAAGGGACCAAATAGCAAGAAGTTTGCAGGTAAGCTTCAAGAGCTAGGAGATGCCTGCTGCTGGCTATTACTAAAAGAAAATGGGGATCTCTATTGTACAACCACAAGAAAATAAATTCTACCAACAACCCAAACTTGGAAAAGCTCCAAATATGAATGCACACCCCCCCACACACAGACATTAAACATTTATTTCAGCCTTGTGAACTCAGAGTAGAGGACCCAAGTAAATGATGACCAAGATAACTGAGCCATGGAATACCATGAGATAATACATATATGATTGTTCATGCATCAAAATCTGTGGTAATTTGTTATACAGCAAGAGAAAACTAATATAAACGATTAGTGTTTTAAAGGCTCCATTCACTGTGCCACATTTCTATTTCCCAAACTCAAACCCAAAACTTATAACTTCAGCTCTGAGTTATAGATAACTCACCACCATCTTTTCAAGTGTATTCTCATGGATCATTGGGAAAAACCTATAAAACAGGACAATGCTTAGAAAAATCTTAGGGTCTTAATACTCAAAAAAAAAAAAAAACTCAGAGGTCAGATATACCTTCCTTTTATTGTACAAATAAAGAAATTGGTCCATGGATATAGCAACTGGCTCTCTTGATCACAGAGAGAGCAAGTGAAGAAGTAAATGCAGGTCTCCTGGGACCCAATCCAATATTTTTTAGTGTTTTAGGTCCTCACACTAACTCACTAGGATTCTTTGATATCACTAATGCAAAACAACAGAAGACCTGAAAACAAATCACTTTTAGAAAAATGCATGTAAATTATATAGCTTGATGAATGTCTAATATTCACAATTAGTACTAATTAACTCCTGGAAAAGTTCTGGTCCCAGTTTATTTACCAGCTAAATATTTGATGAGTAAAAATACTTAAAATCATGTTTTCATATGCAATCACCATTATGAAACGTGTGAGAAAGAATCCTTTCCCCACCTGTATCTAGATCCAAAGGCAGCACAAGTCTATGGGCAAAGCCGTCACTATGAAGTCAGACCCAGGAGTTTGAATGTGAGTATTCAACAGTTGTTCACTTATAAACTTGGAAGATTTTTCTCAAATTCTCAGCCATGAGTTTCTCCATCTGTAAAATGAAGATGATAACAATGACCTCTCATTGTTTAGATTCAGACAAAATGATACATGTAAAATGCCTGACATTTAGAGGGTGCTCTATAAAGATTAGTCTGTTTCCATCCACCAATGAATTGGTTTTTAAGTAGAAAATAGTTTTTCTACTGATCAGATTTTTTTTCTGAACTATAATCTGCTTTAAGGATGTTTAATATAAATGTGCTTTTAATCCAGAAATGTCAGTGACATTTTCTATGAGAACAGTTTTCCTTTTGTAAAAATTTACTCTCTTTGGTCACAACTACTCATCCTTCATCTCCTCTCATTATCCATGAGATAATATACACATCATGAATGTATTATCTCATGGTTTCCCATGGCTCAGTTGTCTTGGTCATCATTTTCTTGGGTCCTCTACTCTGAGTTCACAAGGCTGAAATCAATGTTTCAAAATTATCCTGAATTTTTAATATGTTAAAAATTCAGGATAAAATAAAGTCCTCAAAGTCTAGTAAAGAAAAAAAATTCACTAGGCCTGGATTAATGGACACTTAGGAAACACATACAAGCAAATACACACACTCTCACACACACACACACACACACACATACACATACACACGTGGCTCGAAGATTCCTAAATTAATCATTGATTAGGAGTTTACATAATTTAGAGGTAGTAATCTAAGACCTGTTTCAAATTAGATGAGAGCAGAAAAGCGATGTGGAAGTAGTTACTGTTAAGCTGGAATTCTTCTGATTGCACTATTTATCAGGTAGTATTTCAGATAATTAAATAGAGCTATGAGTAACATGAAAGATTATAGTTATGGTTCATTTTTGCATGGGTCTGTTGAGATTTAGAAATTTATGTGCAGGAAGAGTTGGAAAAATTCCAACCTGAACCATACTGAATTAGGCAACAGCTGGTGAAGAAGGTTCAGTTTATAGGGACTGTCCTGACAGCTAGAGAAAAATGATATGTGGTTCTTACTAAATGTCACATTAAAAATTAGCAGTAAAATAATTACAAGTTAATTTGAAATTTACTGTCTTGATTTCAAAGCTTAAACAGTCTTTCTTGGGGCCATTTTAAGGCCATTGTAAAGTTCTTTAATCTCTACTCAAGAAAATTTATCTTCTACCAGGTGTGCCTTAAAGCTAAAAAAGTAGACATGACTTAAAATCATTTCCATGAGTTTCAAGCACTTCCACATGTTTTTAAAAAATAGTCATTTCAATGTTGCTTGAAATCCAGGAAAGTTCATGGGGAGAGGAAGCTGTGAAAACCTTAATCCTGCAAATCTCATGACACATGGCATGATGCAATGGGGTTTGGAGCCAGGAGGTTTGGGTTCAGGCCTCTAATCTGCTAATTACTGGGAGGTTTAGGGTAGACTTTATGCCCCTCTTCAAACTTTAGTTTCCTTATACAACTAGAGGATCATAACATCTACCTTCCAGACTATTGTAAGCAAATGCAGCACCTAGGCCAATAGGCTCTAGGTCCCCAAACGGTTTAATAAGGTAGCCCAGGACACTGTAGTACACTTACAGAGGTGTCGGGGGATATCTTAAAGTATTAGGAGAAATAAAGCAATACTTGAAATCTATCAGCCACTGTGTGAACTACTAGCTCAAGGTAGACCACAGATTCAGCATTAGATCATTCTACATTCCTTTTGGTGATGTCATATCTTTTCCATGCGGAGTTTTGGTGGTTGCTGAATAAAAAGCAAGTGAGCACTGAAAATTGATGTGGAACAGGAAATGAAGGTGGTGGTATTCAATCTGATTCCAAAGTCTGAGAGCTACACAGAGTCCAAAAAGTCCACACATGTTATTAGTAACTGTGGTTAAGACTAAAATAAAAACATTTTTCTATTTCAACCTATGTGTTTTCTTGTTTCCAAATAGCTACTAAGTTGTTTGAATATAAAAACATTTTAAATTTCTTGGACCTAACCACTCAGTGTGTAGTACTGTTTGTTATGTATTTGAGCCTAGAAGTTCTGTACGATTTCCACAGAAGGTACTCAATATAAGTTAGCTTCCTCTCATACAATTTTGAAACTAAGAATACTCAACAATGCAGTATTTGTGGTATTTGCTATGTTCATAAAAATTTAGCCTTATATCATAAATGGGAAAGCAATTCCAATATGCACACATTTCCACAGTCAGGATATTTCTGACTGGGTAGAGATATAGAGAAACCCATGTCTTTCAGTAGTTAAAAGATGAGACTAGAAGGAGAATGACAAAAAGAAGTAGATATGCCTTGAAAGGAAAACATATTAAAAATCCTCAACATTCAAGATATTAGAAAGATGAGGCTGACTAGGAGGGAATCAGGAAAAGAAGGACAATTGCATTCATTGATTCCTCAATGTTTATTGAATATTTTAGTATGTGTTCCATAAATGCCATCAGGTAACGTAACCTGATATCTTTTGAGCAAGTAGCATCTATTGCCTATTTAAAAGAGTAACTCACTGCATCTTGGCAATGGAGTCACCAAAAAACACAATGTTTAAATCAAGCAGTGGATGAACAAGGCTTTCCTCACATAGAAGACAGAGGAAGATCAACTTCAGTAGGGGGTGGCCCCCATGGATAGCTGTTGGTCCCTTCCAGCAGTGGATGCAGGGCAATTGGCTCACAAACAGCCCTCTCACATTGCAACAAAGAGATCTCATCCTTTCCCTACACGAGACAGATACAATAGTGTGGTGGTCCAGGTGCTATGTGACACACATGCTTAGGCAGAACAAAAGAGCATACATTAAGTCTGAAATAGAAACAATATTCCCACATAAGGTGACAAGGCCATCACAGGCAATTAATACTTTATCTCTTGGTAAGGAAGCATTCCAGGTCCAAGTTCCATTTGTTATGTAGTAAGAGGGAATTGAAAGACAGCACACATGAGATTAACTTCCCCAACAGCACAGTTATTCCTCAATGTCTTTGAGGGATTGAGTCCAGGAACGCCAGCTGCCTAGGCAGATATCAAAATTCATAGATGCTCAAGTTCCTTATCTAAAAAAAAAATGGTGTAGTATTTGCATATAATTAAATCACACACTCTTATATATTTTAAATCATCTCTAGATTACTTATAATAACTAATGCAATGTAAATGCTATGTAAATGGTTATTATACTATATAGTTTAGTGAATAGTGACAAGAAGAAGTCTATATATGTTCAGTATAGACACAATTTTTCCCTGAATATTTTTAATCCATGGTTGGTTGAATCTGCAGATACAGAAGCCACAATGTAGACAGCTGACTATCTGACTCTAAAGGGTTATTAATCTAGTAAAGAGATAGACTTGCAAAGACAATTACAACAATGTGTGTCAATCACCATAAAAAGCAAATCTCTGCAAGATCACAGATCCATAAGAATAAGGTTTGTCCATAAGAATCAGTGATATCTTCATCAAAAAAGGAAACATTAAGCTGGATTTTGAAAGACAGTGCAAAACCCTAAAGATCTGGAAGTTTACCTTATTAGCAAGCTAACTTGTTAGCCTACAATAGTTACAGGAATGCTTCATTGAACAGAAAGATATTACTCACAACCATAGTTATAACAGCAGTATCAAAACTTTCTCGAACTTGTTGCCTAAGTCTGAATTCCCAAGAGTAATGTAACAAGGCTCAGATAACGCTTGGTACAGAGTGACTTTCATTGCAGATTTAAAAACAAAACAAAACAATCCTGAGCTTAAGGAATCAAACTATTTTATAATGTTTTTCACTCTAGAGAGAGACACTACCTCCATTTTTCAAGGCTGTTCACCATAGTAGCATCCTGGAAAAGATAATTCAGATCAAGGGTAGTGAGTCACAGACATACAGAAAGGTAAGAGATCCATAGAGAACTTTCTCTGAACAAGAAGGAGTCAGACCATACACAAGCTTAAGCAGGAGTCAAACCATTTACATGCTTAAGTAAAAAAAGGGAGTATAAATGAATTCTGAACAGGAAAGATTCTTGTACAAGGTGACAAGACCAGTATGGGCTGTGAAGACCCCTTATCTCTTGTTAAGAAAGTGTTCTACACGCAAGGTCCATTCTTGTGTTGCCAAAGGAAGTTTAAAACTTTCCATCAGTATTGTAGAACATGATCTGTTAGCAGAATATGTATTATATCTAAACAGCTAAAGTAAAGAGTATCTTTCAACAAATTAAGCAGTGGAAGGTATAGGCAATGAGGAAAGGTCCTGGGAAAGAGAAAATAAACCCGAAGAATTAAATTGGAATTAGATCATTAAGTACAGAAAAAAAATCCTTTTTTAAAAATCCATTGTCAGTCTTATAGTAGGTATTCATTGGAATTTTGAAATGAAGGAAGGATGTGTTTTGTCTTGTGAACACAAAAAGACACCATGATATTAATTGAAGAGGAATTTAGTGATTTTTCTAGGAGCAGTGTGACAGAAACATTACTATAGAAAGAGAACACTAGATATTTTGCCTATAATGAGTAAACTTGTAATTAAACAGGGGAGGTGAAGGTCTAGCTTGAAGGAGAAGCACTGAGTATTAAGAGAAGCTGTTGAAGGACCAACAAAAGAACCTGGTGGTCAATTGGATGTAGATGTGAGAGTTCAAGGATACATATTAATTAGCTAGCAATGTGGAAAGGAGAGTTGTTGAATAAATGTTGCTGTCACTAATTGGGACAGAATGCAAGAAAATATGCAAATGTAGTATACTGAGGTTGATGATGTGGTAGTGTCATTTATATTTAAAAAATATATAAATAACAATGTCCAGAAGGCTTTCTGAATCTCCAGAGAGGAGGTGAACTGTTAGGGAATAACAGGCATTGAGATAATAGCTAAAGACTAAAGAGTGAAAAGAAAGCACACACGGAGAAACTCTAGGACCAAAAGAAAAGAGATTTGCTTATACATTGATTTATCAACATATTTACTACATAGTACCAAAATTACTGTGTGGGAAGGAGGGAAAAAAAAGGTTGATGAGAATGTTTGGGGAAAATATTTGAAGAGATGAAAAGGGAACTAAGAGAATGATATGTTGAAACCAAAGCAAGATAGTTTTGAGAAATTATCATTTCCAAGGAGTCATCAAATTGGATGGCAGCTGAAAAGTGCCCATTGTGTTTTCCCTTTGGGTAATCACAAATTTCAAGAAAACAGTAGAGGACAGGAGCCAGATTGCAGAACAAAAGACAACTCTTTAATTCAGGAGAGAAAGGAGAGACAACTTTAATCAATTTGGCATCAGTTTACTGGGTAGCACATGAGAAATGCTGTGAAGGACCTTTCCAAATATACACTTTAGGAAGAACTTTCCAAATGAGTCCATAAGTCATTGTCCAAAATCCACTTTATTGTACACAGCTACTTTGAGTCATAAAGGTTTCTTCCTTTTCAAAGTTCTCTCTAATTCAGTTACTCCTAAAAATAGTAAGACTTTAAACTCTCCTTCTAAAATTGTGATAGTTTTTTGTCCTTGTGACAAAATACCGGAAAGGGGGGACTTAAAAGAGAAAACATTTATTTTGGCTCCAAGTTTCAGAGGTTTCAGTCCATGGTTGGCTGGCCCCATTTCTCGGCCTATGATGAGGCTGTATATCATGGTGGAAGGACATCACAGAGGAAGGACATCATGACAGAAAAAAGCTTCTCACCTGGTGGTAGCTGGGAAGGGAAGGGAGAGAAAGGAAGAGATATGAACAAGATATATTTCCTAAGGGAATACCACCAAGAATCCACTGCCTTCAATTAGTTCCCACCTCCCAATAATACCATCAGATTATGAATCTGACAATGGATTAGTCCATTTACGAGATCAGAGCCCTCATAATCCAAAGCCCCACCTCTGAACATTGCTACCTTAGGGACAAGCCTAATGCACTTGACACTTTGGGGATATTCCAGATCCAAACCATAACAAAAGTGTTAGCTGACGAAGATTTAACAGAGAAAATGTTCTTGCCTAATGAGACACCATAGTGGGGTTGGTGTTCTGCAAGTAGAATATTAGAGAGGATCTATTAAATGGAGACCTGAATGGCCTCAAGATAACCCTCCTATTTGACAATATGGTTGGTTAAAGTCTTGCTAGTTTTTTTGTTGGCTGGCTCTGCCAACAAATAAAAAAATAAGCACTGGATATTGAACCCAATGGCACTCTGCCATTGAAATAAACCTCCAATCCCCCAACCATACCCTTTCTTTAAAAACAGGGTTTTCTAAATTCCCCAAACTGCCCTCAAACTTGGTCCCCTAAATCCCTGGGATTATGGACATGGGATACCATACCTGGCTTCATCTAATTTTTCAATGATTTTTTTAAAAGTCTGTCATCTAATTTCATTTAGCTTCACCATGATTTCTTCAAGATTCAGAAGCAGATGAAAAACACTTAAAATTGAAGCTTGTACAAAATGACAAATCTTCCTTGTAAGAAGTTCCAATCATTAACCAATTATAATATCTCTCTGTAAAATATTTAGAGGAGATAATTTCTTTCCTTCAAAAGCACATACATATCTATTTATGCCCCTAATTTTTTCTTTTTTCCTTCTTTTCTTTTTCTTCTTCTTTGTAATTATAAATATTTAATGCTATAAGCCCAAAATAGCTAAAAATAATCTATTTAAAATTATTTGTAATAGTTAAGGGCAAGGATTATACTTCTTCATTTCTAGTGAATGTATTTTTTGAACAGATGGATAGATAGGTGCATGCATGTACGCATTATTATCTATTCTATCATATTATGAATAAATTAGGGAATCTGATGAATCTAGATTATAAGATGAATTCTCAATTCAAATTTCACAAGTCCTTCCAATTTCAAATTTTAACTCTAATATCTAGAACAAAGAAGTAATGGTGCATTGATTGCTTATAAGGCACTTTATACCATAAGAAAGAATCAAACTAAAAGCCTGGGAAGAGCAGTCATACAGTGTGGAGATATTTCATACAATATTCCTACAGTTCCTTGGATATCAGCTATTCTGGGAAAGAAATTTGAATTGCTGCCATATTCAAAATTTAAGATTTTCAATTATCCTTTGATCCAAGAATACTAGTTCTAGGAAGTTATCCTATGAAATAGTCATGGGTGTGGCCAAAGATATATTTGCAAAAACAGTAAGGTAGTAGCTACTGGAATATCAAAACTCAAATGTCCACACATATAGGATAATTCAATAAACTATAATATGTCATAGTTTATGTAATACATATAATATGTACTAGGGAATAGTACATAGCCATTAAAATTAATATAGAAAAACATTATATGATTTGAAATTTTTACAATAATTGTGAAGCTAAAAAAATCAAAGTATTTAAAAGGAGTATATGATATAATGGAGTTTCTTAAAGTTATGTAGCCATAGATATAGGTAGATATAAATATGAGTAGAATAAAACTTGGGAGGATGATTCTAGTTAAAGTTCATTCATTTTGCCTATTGAAGTAATCTACTCCTGGTCTTCATCTATTCTTGACTTCCAAAAATTCTTCTTCCAGACCATTTCAAAATATAAATCCTATCATGCCATTCCCAGTTAAAATACTTAAAAGAGCTTTTTCCACTTTTAGAATAAAAAAAATCTCCTCACAACTTAAAATGATCATTCTCTGCCTACTTTGTGCTTTGTTCCCACCTCCACCACCCCCCTGTCTTCTTTTGTAACTCTCCTTCAGGTTTTTTTTTAACCATACAATTTATTTTTATTTTTTTTAGTCATACATGACAGCAGAATGTATTTTGACATATAATACATACATGGAATGTACGTACATCAATCATAATGTCTATTCTATTCTGCTGCCCTTCCTATCCCCCCTACTCCTCCCCTCCTCTCCCACCCTTTCTCTCTATCCAATCTAATGTGACACACTTTTTTTTTCTTTTTTTCATCACAACATCATATATGTATTCTGTATAACAATGAGGTTCTCCTTCCATCTTCCGTGCAACTCCCCTTCTCCCTCTTTTTCCCTCCCACCTCTCTTCCCTATTTAGTGGTAGTCTTCTTCTCATGCTCTTCCACCCTATCCCATTCCTTCAGGTTTCTTTTTGACTCTATCATCTGCATTCCTGACTACTGCACCCCTAAACTCAGTTCAAGTAGACACAGTGAGGTATTCTTATCCACCTGGAATTAAAGACTAGTTTGATTCTAACTCTGTATATTACAGAAGGCTCCAAAAATCCATAACTAAAAATGAGTTTATATTTCCTACCACACAAGAAACATGAAAAAGTTTTCTCAATCATACTTGCATCAAGGTCTTAGAGAACACACGAAAGTGCACAAAAAACAATTGACCCTTCTCTGAAAAGTTTCTTTGGCAGGCTGTATGGATAATGAGGGCAGGGCTGCCACCATTTGTACCTCAATAGATTCCTTTCTGTATCTATCTCTGAATCACAGTCATAAAGGAATGTTGATAGGGGGCTGGGGTTTGGCCCAGTGGTAGAGCTCTTGACTAGCATGTGTGAGGTACTGGGTTCGATTCTCAGTACCACATATAAATAATTGAAATAAAGGTCCATTGACAACTAAAGAATGTTAAAAACAAAAAAAGAATGTTGATAGATTAACAACACCTACATTCACCTCTACCATCCACAACAAGCATGTGTCTTTGAAAAAAATCCTTTATCAGTAATTCAGTTTTCTATGTTGTAAAACAGAAGTTGAACTTAGTTTGTGTTTATTTCAACATTTCATTTTGATAGCTGTATCTTTAAGTCTTGCTGGCCTTAGTGTTTATCTTAACTTGATTTTATTTTTGCACAAGATTGATTTATCCTGGTACTATAAAACCCTGGGAATGAATTTGACCAATAGATGCCAGAAAGAAATAATTGTTACCCATTATGCAACTCGCCTTTATTTACAACTCGAACATCTAGTTTATACTATTCTGCATTCAACTCAACTATTTTTTATTTTCCATGTACAAGAAACATGTGATATTTGTCTATTTCTGGCTTATCTTACTTAACACAATATCCTCTAGTTCCATCCATTTTGCTGCAAATGACAGGATTTCATTCTTTTTATGGCTGAATAATATTCCACCATGCATGTCCCTTCATACATGAGCACATAAATTGATTCCATATCTTAGCAAATGTGAATTGTTTTACAGGTAGACAGAAGGACTAAGTTCTGGTATTCCATAGCACAGCGTAGTTAAGAATAGTCTATTATCTATTTTGGTGAAGACCTAGAAGAGAGATACTTGAAGATTTCAAACAAACAAACAAAAAATAAAGTGACGGAGATGCTAACTTGATCAGTGCATATTGTATGCAGGTGTTGAAACAGCATACTGAAACCTTTTAATGTGTACAATTAATACATGGTCATCAAAATGTATATAAATAAATAAGATTATTAAAAGTAGACAGCACGTAGAATAGACAGGCAGGCAAAGCATTTGACCAAATACATTCAGATTCACAGGTCAAATCTAGGCAGCTCAAATGTTTCATAATTTTCAGCGACTGGGTGAAACTCCAAACTTATACCATGTGTGTGTATTTGTGTGTGTTTGTATGTGCACCACAGACACACACACAGATATAAATTTCTTGCAAAGGAAATTCCCTGAAAGTGTGAACAATCCCCCTTGTTTGCCCAAGGCCTAGACTGATCATAGCTACAGAGAGATAAATTCAACACATTGTGGAATGGGCCAGGAGCGCCTCTGGAGACTGATGGGCTAATAGATCCTAATCCTCCCAATACCCCACATTAACATTCCATTGAAAGAGGAACTCACAAAAGGGAAATAACACATCCTGTAGAGAGAGACCAATGTAGACAATGAACTCTTTCCCTCATAATTTCTCTTACTAGTCTTTCTGATTTTACAGTATGATATGTTCTGAACCTTTTAGTAAAATGAAGGTTTCTCGTTTCAGCCTAACTGCTGTTAATCTGTTCCAAATGTTAATTTTTCAAGTAAGGTCTGGTAACCATCGCTGTATTGAGTTGATAATAGGAATAGAGCTGATCAGCATCTGGTTTGGTTCAGAGTACAACTTGCTGCCTAATATTGCAGAATTTGAGTTGGAAGTCCCCTGCATTTCATGAATGCCACAAAAAAAAAAAAAAAAGAATTTAAACAAACATCACTCTCCAATAGGCATGTGTCATTATTTATTGCTCTATAGGTTTGCTAAATATGCAATATCACATTACTAATTTTGGCAAATTCCAGGGCACATAAACAGGCCAAAACCTTTTAACATAAATTATGCCAGAGCTGCCTAATGATAATTTACAAAATTCAGGGTGTTGGTTTTCCAGATTTTTGACAGAAAACCATTTTAGAAATAAGAAAAAATTGAAATGGGTTTCTTATTGCATGCCTCTTTTACCAGTGTTGCTGTTGCAGATCTAAAAAAAAAAAAATTTAGTCTATCCTACAACATTATAAATAAATTGGAAAATCTTATTTATCTAGAACAACTAGTGATTTTTTAAATGGATACTTGACTCAAAAAAGAATTGTTTACAAGTCTTTTCCAATTCCAAAATCTGTATTGTAAGTATTAAAAAATTCTGGCAATAATCTAGCTTTATACAAAAGAATCATTTTTCTTACTATATTAAATTATTACTGGATATAATATTGTCTACAGAATTTGGGAGTCCAGGCAAAAAATATTTAATGATGAGGACCTTGTCCATAATATCCTCATCATATTGTCAGTGATTTGAATCATACCTGGTACATAGTAGGTATATGTTTCATAAATGAAGCCCAAGAGACCTATATGGGAAGTAACAAGGCTTTGGATAGTAATTCTCTATTTGTTTTGCAAGTTCTGCTCTTTGACCACGGACATGTGTAAAAGGTAATCAGAGTATGTAAAGATTCCATAAACATTGCAGTAGTATGCAATGCTTTTTCAAGTACAACCTCTGTATTGACAGAATACATCAATTTCCTGAAAATTAGTTGCCCATTCATTTAGGGATGTATGCCCAAAATACAAAAGCAAGGCAAAGGCATAATAAGGGAGATTGCTCTCCTTGACTTTTTCTTTTTATGTTGGTTTAAGTATAGAATATCTCAAGGCTCCCCACTTCTCTGGTGCTGCAGGAAGCAAGATTTATATATATATATATATATATATATATATATATATATATATATATATATATATATATATATCTTTTTTTTTCTCAATTAACAAAGGCTTCAATAATTCTTTCTGAAATGTCTGTCCCAGGACTTCTGTTTTTTTTTTTTTTTTAAACCCAGGACCACATGCATGCTAGGCAAGCACTCTACCATTGAGCCACATCTCCAGTTCCTTCATTTTTTTTTCAAATTATATTACTAATTGGGAAATTTTACTTTCCTACAATAGATTTTCCTAATGTGTCTTTGGTTAAATATTCATATGTACCTAAAGGCCAGTTCCTTTGTGTTAAATGACTTGAATTTAAGCATAAATTTGCTAGGCTAGAATAGAAGTCATTGAATCCAGCTCTCTGCATCCATATGTAGGCAGATTCACATTTAAAAAAAAATGTTTAAAAAGATGAAAATTTATCAGTTCTATTTTTAAAGACCTCCCAACTAGATTTGTAAGGGCATCCTCTGAACAACCTTCCAAGAATACTCTTAGATCATGCAGTTCTTTAAACCTCATTTTCCTTCTACACTGTCTGGCCCGTCTGCTAAAAGATCCGTTCTCATCTCTTAGCCAAAATGTCTGTGAACAATGAGCTGCTTTCTTTCTTTCTTTCTTTCTGTTTTAATAGCAAGAGTTCCACAAGAAGAGCAAGGATGAGATCAAAGAGCAAACTTACTTTCCTGCTCCCTACTTCTCTCTTCCTTTTTAGTCATCACACTCCTTTCTTTTCATATTCTGTACTTCATCTCTCAGAAGACTACTGTGCATTTGTTTTATCACCTATTGGACATAATTCTCCAGAGAGAAGTAGTGCCTCTGTGACACATTGTAACTCATGCCAATAAATCCCCACAGTATCAAGAAAAATTCCTTTACACAGTGATGAAGGTGCCTTCAAACAGCCAAGAAAGGAAACACCGCTCCACCACATGTGCACTGTAAAAGAAACTTCATGAACTTTGTTTTTTTCTTGCTATCTGACAGCCCTGCACTCTTGGAAGCTAAGCAGAATGGGGTCTGCTTAATATGTGAAAAGGAGACAGTCAGAGGATATCCAGTACTGTAGAGTTTCCCTCCTCCTACCCCCATTCCCCCATTCCCCTCACTTCACCTGTTCAGAGCAGCTTAAAGGTAGAAAAAGCATTTTGAATTCCAGATGGGCAATGGAGTGATTCAAGAATTTTCTATGAATTACAAACCTTCACTGTGCCCACATTCTTAAGACAGATTTTTAAAGGTCTATTCCAACTCTTAAAAATCTAAAATAAATTTTTATAATAAAAGTCTATTTGTCTGTAATGGTTGGAAATAGGATATGATGACAGGTTACTTTATTCTACTTGAAGAAGTCAAGTTAAATGTAGGCAACATTGGAAGTACTCTGAATTTGCATTCGGCCTTTTTTTCCTGCATTATTTTTCCTTGCTACTCTCAAATCTTGTTGTGTTCTTTCTCTACTCTGCCTATACAAGTTTTATTTTCATCCCCCAAATGTAACTCAAGTCTAATATTCTGACAATGCTAAGATTTCTGGTTGTTGGCACACCATATAAAAATTTGTTGATGTATTATTATTCCTTAATTATTTAAAAAGAGGTTTTTTAAAAAGTATTTCAGGATCATCATTACAAAAATCAGTTTCCAGGGCTGGGGTTGTAGCTCAATGGTAGAGCGCTTGCCTAGCATGTGTGAGGCACTGGGTTCGATTCTTAGCACCACATATAAATAAAATGAAGGTACATTGACAACTAAAAAATATATTCTAAAAAAAGTCAGTTTCTACTGGGCAGCATTTCAGACTAAGGATGGGCCAGTCCTTAAATCACTTTAAAGTGACTTGATATTTGAACTTAGCATTGACCTTATTTTAGATGTTGATGTTAAAAAGAAAAATCCCTCTTAATATCTATTCTTGATTTTTCTCTGCTTTTCTGAAATAAAAGAAGGCCAAATATGTTTGAGTTTGTTTATAGTTTCTATTAAAAATAAGGTAGAATTTACCATATTCCAATTTTTTAAATTTATCATATCTGCTAAAAATTCTTAAGCAACAAAGAAGGCAGCTTTCAATGTTTGCCACGTGATGAGTACTTTAACTAGCAAGTGATGAGTACTTTAAATAGATATAGTACTCTTTTAATCCTCACAAAATTCTAAGAGATGAAATTACTATTGTTCTTATCATTATAACATTTTGTGGATATGGAAGTTCTTAGTAAATTAAGAATCCCGCCTGATAAAGTCAAATGAAAGTGGTGAAAACAGTATTTGCATCTATTTTCGTGACAATCTAAAGCCCTCCAACTTGACCACCAATAATAACAACACTGAGGTTCTATGGAATCTTAATGGCTCTATTAATAAAAGTAGGAATTAACTCCATAATCAATATGAAATAATGAAATTTATCAAAAGGTTCGCTGGCAGTCTAAAGAGATTGAAAGACTAATTGGGAACAGAATGCAATGCCTCAGTAAAGCTCTGAATTAAAAAAAAAAAGAAAAGAATAAAAAGTGAAGGGAGAAGAAAAATGCCACAGGCATTTCAGAGGGAGAACTTCAAAACTTAATGATCATGAAAGAGAGAAAGTCCAAGATTTACACTTTGGTGATTAAAAGGATAGAAAGTCAATTATCCAAGAGGAAGCATAGGTATAAGGGAAAAGCAGATCACTTACTTTGTTTGGGGCAACTGTATGGTGTCAGCAGTACATTTCATGAATATGTTCAATGGGTGTTTGTGACATCATCAAGGTGGCAAAACAGAAAGCGGAAGTGCTTACATACACTCTCTGCAGAACACCAGTTTAACAATGATACTCGGACCAACTACCTTTGTGAGAAATCTAGGATCTAGTTAAGAAACTGTAGTACCCAAAGTAAGCACAAAGCCAAGAAAAGCTACATTGATATGAGTAACGAGACCAATTTTACTTTACCTGCCTCCCTCCATATCTTACTCAAACTAGCACAGTCCAGTACCAAAAGAGGACACCTGAGTCTGCAATATTTCACTTAAGGGAATTATATCAAATTTTAAAATGTATGCCAATATGTGATCAATTAAAAATTTATCTGCACATATTTCTCCAACCATATCTGAAATTTAAACAAAAATGAGCTCTACTAGGAAAGAGATTTAGTTTTACTCCATGTATGATGCTGGTCATATTTCCCCAAAGCCTAAAGTAATAAAACAATATCTTTAACCTGACATCTTTAAATGCCTCTGTGTACTTCAAGGAAATAAATTTGCCAAACAATCCATCAAAATTCTCTGTATATAGGCACAACTAATGTTAAGAGCTGCTTCGCTGGAAGTTGTTAATTTGGGACTCCAACTATGCTGTTAAAGGTTTTTGTTTATTTATTTATTTATTTTTACTGTTGTTTTTTTCCTTATCCTGGTACCCGTGAATCAATAATGTAATTTAATACATTATTTCAAAAACCAACATCAGACAGAAGTTCTAAAAGACTTCTTGGAGAAAATATCCTGAGGAGGGATGAAGGAATGAATAGGAAAATATCAGGATAAGCCAGCCATTGACCATTTAAGAATCAAATCTGCATGTTCTTTGAAATTTTATTGACAACTAAGAGATTTTCTTTTTATCCTTATGTAGTCACTTAACACCTAGGCAAATTAATATCATATTGTCATTTAAGCATCTATAATTCACGGTGTTGATTTAAGCCATGGTGATAAACATGATTAAAAAACTATTCAGAAAAAAAGAACAAAAGATGTAAAGCAATTACTTCAGATGACATTTTAAATGGCTGTGAATGCATTGAATTGAGAAGAATAAAATATTCAGTAATAAAGTCCTATAGTTATATGCTTTGATATAAAGTATTTCTAACACCAATGAGATCAAGAAAGCTGAAATATACAATGATATTTAATATGATTGAAGAAATAAAAACTTGAATACATGGATAACTTACACTTTCCCTGAGGCAGAATATTTAGAGAAGAGAAAGGCATCCCAGACCCTTCAAATAGGGCAAGAAAAATAGTGGTGGGAATTCGCATGAAAGATTTTGAAACAGAATATTCATCACCACCACCCCTCACACACACTCCTGGACCTCTCTATTATGAGAAGTTACTAGAAATCTTTAAGGAAATTCCTGATAAGAACACAAACGGTTGCAACAGCAGCAATAGAAATAGTAGTTAAGTTTGCCCATTTCTTCACTGGGTAGTTTTTCCTGTTCATTCATAAGAAAAAGAAAAAAATGTGTATGTATGTACACACACAATTATATATACTATATTCAATCTTCTATTATTATATATAGTTATATATTTATGTGTAAGCATATAGAATAATATCTATATTAATATATTCTGGTTACTAGAACTATTAATCCCATGTATGTGTGTATGTATTGCAAGGATCTTCCAATGGTTTACCTTTCTACTTTCTTTCTTTTTTTTTTTCTTTAAAGAGAGAGAGACAGAGAGAGAGAGAGAGAGAGAATTTTAATATTTATTTTTTAGTTTTCGGCAGACACAACATCTTTGTTTGTATGTGGTGCTGAGGATCGAACCCGGGCCGCACGCACGCCAGGCGAGCGCGCTACCGCTTGAGCCACATCCCCAGCTCCCCTTTCTACTTTCTTTATGATGATTTTGATGAAGGTAAGTTCTTAATATAACTTTAAATTTATTCAGCTTTCTTGATCTAAGGATTGTATTAAAAAAATCCTGGAGAACTTTTTTTTTTAAATACTATCTTTCCCATTGATTCTAGAATTTCCTTCCAGAACGCTAATTAAAAATACTTTAGACTCTCCCCAACCCTGCATTCTCCACAACTATTAGCTTTTCTATCAGTCTTCTTTCATCTCTCTGGACTGTACTTTTGAATAATTTCTTAATAAATGACTTCACAAGTTTTATCTTCTGCTATGTCCAAGTCTACTGGTTGATCTTACCACTGAGTTTTAAATTTTATTACTTTACTGATTTCTGTTTACTTTAAAAATGCACTTGTTACCTATATATTCAAGGTTTTATTTCTTCAAACATATTAAATGTCATTGTATATTCTGTTTGATAACTCTGATGTTTATATGGTTTTAGGGGTCTACTTTTGGGACCTAGAGTTTTGGTTGATTCTTATGATGTCTCCTTGGGTGGTTTATGATTTTTTTTGATTATAGTGTTTATCTTCCTTACAACTCTCTATATGTAGAATGTGGTTGAGGCCTCATTTGAAGTGAATTCCTTCAAATTATTTTTATTTGTTTTTACCAGGCACCTGAGTGGTCTTACTAGCCAAGAACATTCAAGGTTAAATTCACTTGAGGTTCTTTTCAGACTCTTTGAGGACTAACCTATACTTATTTTCAAGTAAGTTCTTACCCCCTCCACCCACTTACCTCATACTAGTGTTAATACAGCCAAGTTTCCTTGGCATATTTTTCTTCTTCTCAGATTTACACATCTTATCTTTGTATAGGGGTATCCCATTAGGTTCTCTACCAAAGGTGGACCCTACATTTTAATTAGTATCCTCCATGTCCCAAGAAGCTACCAATATAGAAAACTAGCATTCAGGATTTAGCTGAAATCCTCAGAACAAAAATTAGATGTGATACTTATCTTTTATGGCTTCTGGTTTACTTTATTTTTAGACATGAGGGTTCCCCCCCCCCAACTCACCAATACATTTAAAAATAATAGAGATGTTTTATTTTATACAGTTTTTTTAAAATAAGTTCAAAAAGCAGTTGTGGATATCCAATCTTCAGAGTCATATACAGATATACATCTTCTTTTAGTGATCAACTCAACTTTCTTGCTTCCCATGTTGTGATATGCCTCCTGTCTCATCTTTGTTCTAGTGCTATGCATCTTGGATGTAAGATCTATAGTTCTGTACTATAGCATATGGGCTTCTTCCCTATGGCAAAAGGCTAAACTGATTTGATTAACACATGTGGCTAAATCAGGCCTATCAGGCTAGTCTGGCTTTAGGTGGGTCCAGAGATACAGTTTTGAGTTTCTGGAAAAAGACACAGGGTTTTAGTAAACTTTTTCACTGCTGTGACTAAAAGACCTGACAAGAAAAATTTTAGAAGAGAAAAAGTTTATTTGGGGGCTCACAGTTTCAATGGTCTCAGTCCATACACAGCTGACTCCATTCCTCAGGCTCAAGGTGAGGCAGGACATCATGGCAGAAGAGTGTGGTGGAAGGAAGTGGCTCATATGATGATCAGAAAGAAAACAGAGACTGAGCTCGGGTCACCCAATATATACCCCAAAGGTACGCTCCCAAGGCCTATCTCCTTCAGCCACACCCTACCTATCTACAGTCATCACTTAGTTTATCCTCATCAGGGGATTAATTTACTAATTGGGTTAAGACTCTCATAACCCAATCATTTCACCTCTGAATGTTGTTCTTGCATTGTTTCACAATGCGTTTTTGTGGGACACTTAATATCTAAAGCAACACATGGTAGGTCAATTCAAATAAACCAAGGTTGTTATATCTAGAGTGGAAAAAGGACTTTCATGGATCTCTGAGGATATAGTGTTTTTCTTTTTTTAAAAAAAATCTATACTTTATTCTGATGCTCAATGTTGTTGAAAGGCTGATTTTTGGATTAAAAACATTATCATACAATTTCATAAACTAGGATACTGCATACAGTTATCATAAAAGGCTTATTTATTTGAAATCAGAGTTATTGGTTTAATCATGATAACAAATGCTTCTCTGTAAATACTCATCGTCCAAAAGTATATGTGATTTTCTGATGATACTTATTTCACTGAAGGAACCAAGTTCATCAACAGATGGTTGATTCTTGTAATCAAGGCAAGGTTAGAGATTAGGAGAGATAAGTAGGTGGGAGGGGACTAACATCAGAAACAGGAAAGTGAGGATACATTTGCCACCTGAGAAATATGATATGGTCTATGTCACCAAAAGCATTATTTATTTATTTACTTATTGCCATACTGGAGAGATTTAACCCAAGACCTCATACATGTTAGGCAAGTGCTCTACCAATGAGTTATATCTTCATCCCTAAAAGCAGCAAACATTTCAATATGTATATGAAAACTCTATCAACTTGGATTTAGAGAAGTTTTATTTTTCTGTAGAGAAATTTGGATGATTTTCCCAGATATGGAATATTATAATAAATAAAGTATTACACTAAATAAAAATGTCTCTAGATTCAAAAAATCAAAGCAGGACAATAATTTGCATGTCTACCCTGAAATTTCATGTTAGAAAAAATGTTTTGTTCTTAATCCAGCTCTCTAATAGATATGTCTCTTATATATTTTGGCATGAATAAAACAGTCAGATGGAATTATAAAATAATTTTAAAGCTCAATTGATAGAATTGTGCACAAACAGCTCTAATTATCTAAGAAGTGAAAGAATACATTAGATCACACTCTACAAAAATTATTGCTTAGCATTTAAAGTGAAGTTAGAATGTACAAGCTAGTAGAATCATGTAAGTTTTTAAAATGAAGCAGAAATACAACTGAGGGAAGAATTCAACTTCTACTCAAAAGATGAGATTGATGGGGTTGAGTATATTACAATATATCTACTTTCTGAGCATAATTAGATACTGTTATTTTGCTCATTATAAATCCACACAATACACAGACCTGAGCATTAGTGTCACTAAACTTTGTCTTTGGTACAAACTTTAGATTGGGTCATAGCTTTAGTCCTCTTAAATCAATTTTTCTCCATTAGTTAATCATAAGAATCTGTAGAACTAACCAGATACTTCAACAGTGAAGAAAATTGTTTTGGTGTGATCCAAAAAGAAGGGGGGGAGGACTTGGAAAGCTCAGGTCATTTTAGACCAAATCCAGGCTACTGCACATAGGCTGTAACTCTTCTTTGGCAGCTTCCAAAACAGCTATATGCACCATGAAGGTTCAGCAGTTAAGTCTTAAAAATGTGTGGCCTGAGTTGGCATTCACCAGCTGACTATCTTATTTCCTGCAATCCAAATCAGCCACAATGTTAAACATCTTCTCCTTAAATCATACTCAGTGCAAAGCTTCCAGGCAGGCAAATGGCAGCACAGGTCTGTTAGCTTTCAAGATGCAAGAACTAGTGATTTATTCAAATCAAAGAAAAACTTGATTTTCGTTCAATCCCTTCATTTGATGAAAAAGAAGCTGAGTAATCCTAAGAATTCAGAAAATACCATAGCATATCAGAGTTGTACTTAGTGATTTAGTAAGAGAAAAATAATTGGTGACCCTTAATAAGCTAAGGAGGTCATCTTTCACCATGGGTAGAAATTAGATTCCATTTCTTAGGTTCAAAGGATTTGATACTGTTGAATTATCTTCCTACTAGTATCTTTGTTGGAAATTAAAATTATTAAAAATATAGTGTTTTATGGTATAGAATGTTTTGTATAAAACTTATAATTTATGTTACAGAACAGTTTATTTTATTTTTATCACTTGGGTGAGTAAAGTTGTCCATGATTTGAGTTTTTGACTCTTTGTCCTAATCTCAAAAGCTTTCTGCCTAGTTGCTTTTGTAAGAAAAACATGAGCCTTTGGGTCTATGTAAAAGACCCCACATCTACTTAAGATTGGTATTTTCAAGCACATACTACGTTAACTCAGGTCCTAAAAGACATTTATCTGTTCCAGATTCCCTTTGATGTAATTTTTTTTCCTTTATATGGGTCTTCCTAACTTTTAATGCAAAAGAAACAATCCAACATTAAAGTATTAAGACAGACATATCCTTATATACAACAGAAAGAGAACACCAGCTCCTACTCCCACCCTATAAAAATCTGGATCTTATTTTATCATTTGCTCTTAAGAAAATAAAGGTCTAGTAAGTATAAGGTAACATTTTATATGGTAATATACTGACTCCTTTTACTCATTTTCAAAAGTAAGGCTGTGATGGAACATTTGTGTTTCTGATTTCTTCCCTCATTTGGCATGTAACTGGCTTGCTATTTACCAAGTGATATTTTATTTCAGGGTTTTGTTGCAATGCTAATAATCTTATTCATTTCCTTGTTACCAAGATTCAATAATTTACTGTGAGCCAGTGTTTTAAGTGTTGCATAAAAAACTAAAATTAAATGAAATGGTATATTAATCTTGAAATATAGTGTCATCATTAACAGATGTGCCACAAATTGGTATCTTATGTTTTCTTTTATTTGGTGTGAATCTATTTGATAGCATTCTAAATTGAGTCAAATTTGAATGTTCACAAGTAGAATTTCTATGAATTGACTATCTAGGTGAGCGACAGTCCCTAAGTAGAAGACATCAGTTATCTTTCTGCATATATTTTCATGATACTGAACAGATTTTTCAAACTATTTTGCATACCTTCCTGAAAGAGCATTTCCATTACTTACAGGACTAAGTCTAAAACCTGAGTGCTAGAATTAAAAATATATCTTTATAACTGAAACTATATTTTTATCAGAATCTCTAAATAAAAAATTATGTTTACTGATAAAAAAAGAGAAAATGTTAGATGAGACTTGCACCAGGGGGTTTCTAAGTTCTTAAAGTAAAATTAATATACATATCTTATTTTAAATTCTATCCAGAACTGAATCTAATGGCCAGAACTGAATCTAACATTATTTTCAATCACATTGAAGGGAAATACTTTTTCAATGTCTATTCTTTGTTATAGATATATTAATAAACATTTTCTCTTCCAAGCTATTTTTTAAAAATTATGTGAATTTTATCTTAGTTCTGATTTTAGTATGGAGGATGGATGGTGTCTCCTATATAACTAATTGACTAATATAAAACTTTAGAACTCCTGGTAGCTTCAATTTAAAAAGACAAGTGCATTTAGAATTTGTTAAAGTAGACTTCAAGCATGATTTTGAAATCTTATAATAAATGCACGTATTATTTATCTATTTCCTATCAAACATTACATCATTGAGACAGTCTGATAAACAGATTTTTTACTAGATTTCGTGCTCTTTCTCACCTACCACATCTAGTTCATCAACAAATCTTATGTTTTAAGTTTTAATGATTCTCAAATCTGCCCATTTCTCTCTTTTGATCCCTACCACAGTTCCAGTGTTTTCTCATGTGGACTCTCTGCCTATAAACTTTCTCTGCCAGCTCAAGTCTGTTTTCAGTACACCAACTACAGGGCTAATAAGATAATGTTACTTCAATGTGGACAATGCTTTAGTAGATTTCCATCACTTACAGGACTGAGTCCAAGCTCTATAGTATGACATACAAGGCTATTGATAATCTGGCTACTTCCCATTTCTTCTTTCAAATTCCTACCACAACCTGCTTTTTATTCAATGAATATTTATTAAATTGAGTTTGGCTAAGTACCTTCTTCTATGAGTTATGTATCCATATACTTTGCTCATTTTTATTGATTTTTTTAAAAATTCATAAATATGCATTGAATTATACTGCTTTTTCTTCATCATATTAAAAATACTAGCATTAGTACATTTTTATATAAGAAATTCTTTAAAGTTTTAAGTTGTCATCAATTTAAGATAGAAAAAATAATATTTAAATTAGTATTTTTCACTGGTCTTGACTCACAGTGGCTATAATAGGAAAGGCTAGAATATGGGAGAAGTGGGAAGTACAATCTTAGACTCTAGACTCTAGAGGCAGATCCAGATGACCTATTTGCCATGCATCTTTGTTTTTCGTCTTTTTTCATCTTTTTTTTTTTTTAGTCTGGAAGGTCATTCTGTTTTTTATTTATTCTTTTTAAATATACATGACAGGAGAATGTATTTTGGCATATTATGCATACGTGAAGTATAACTTATTCTAATTAGGATCCTATTCTTGCGATTGTACATGATGCAGTTACCTTGGTTGTGTATATCATATATGAACATAGGAAATTATGTCAGATTCATTTTAATGTCCTTCCTGTTCCTCTCTCCCTCCCTTCCCTTCAGTCCCCTTTGTCTAATCCAATGGACTTCTATTCTTCCCTTCCCAACCAACCCTTGTTGTGAATTACATCTACATATCAGAGAGAACATTTGGCCTTTGATTTTGGGGGACTGGCTTATTTCACTTAGCATGATATTCTCCAGTTCCATTCATTTACCGGCAAATGCCATAATTTTATTCTTCTTTATGGCTAATATTCCATTGTGTATACATATTACTTTTTAAAATCCATTCATCTGTTGAAAACACCTATATTGCCTTAATTTAATACAATTTTCAAATCATAAGTCCTGTGGATCACCCCTCAGAGTGCCTTCATCTTAGGTCTTTATTCATTAAGGCCTAAACTGATTATTTCAAGACCATTTTAATCTGTAATCAATATCAGTCATGTACTATCAAGATCAGAGTCTGGTGCCTCTTCTAGGCAAAACCCTGTGCTAAGCCTTCGCACACACTTGAAGCATAAGGCACAATTCCAATGTGAAAGACAAACGTGTCTTCTGAATGTCACAGAATGTGGCTTTGCATCTTCTGTATGATGAAACCTGTCCTCCAAAAACTCTGGCAATTCTGGCCATCTTTTCTGAGGTCTTATTTTATTTGTTCTCCCTGACAGATTTAATGTAGACTCAGTAATTAGTATGTATCTTTAGTTCTTCTTACTTCACAGCTGTTTTCTTCCATTCTAACAAGCCCTTACCTTTCTTCTCTCCTTTCCATATTCTCTTTTCCTTAAGAATTATATGGAAGTTTATGCCTTCCTTAGCTCCCCTATTTCGTCATTTCACAAATAGTAATCCTCAAGGTTTACAAAGTTCTTCTTAAAGATGATGTTAAATTTGCTAATTGTATCTATTTCGGTACCTTTTTAAAAAATGTAAATAAGTTTTTAAAAAATATATTCATTTCAAATGGAACATTTGGAGAGTCTGAGAGTGTAAGCAGAGTAAGAATGACGATGATTATTAGAAATCAGCCTAAAGTGCTCCAGGTGCAGTTACTGTCTGTTTAAAGCTCAACAGAGAACAGCTGGTCATCACTGCAAGCAAGGTATTAATCATTACTTAGTTTTAGATCATCCATTTTGGGTTTCTTAATACCTAATTTATACGGATAATCAGTCAATGGTTGATGAAAGATAACAAAAAAGTTAAAATATATGTTAGTGAGGAGTACAAATGTAAGTATGTAAATTTATTTTAAATGATATTCCTTAGACCCATTCGTTTGTCTCTTCATAATTCCTTAAAAATGCACCAATATTTCTTAGACCTCAAGAAATAATAAAATAAACTACAATGACAATTATACCCAACTTGATTTGAACTGGGAGTAAAAGCCACATTTACAACACATTTGTGGAGCTAAACTAACAATTAACAGCATTGTCTCTTATGTTGTCATCTGAGAATAAAATATAATAATTCTGAAAACATTTTTGCTAAAATTTCCTTATTAATATGCCATAGAAACATTGGAAAATAATCTTCTAAATTCCTGAGTTGGCAAGACCATGCATTGTTGTGAAAGAGATCAGTCATCCAAAAGGTTGGGAAATAAAGACCTGCATCAGTGGTTCCCAAAATACATTATTCCTCAGAACAGCAGCTGCATGAAATTTTTCAACTTAAAGAATCATGTCTGGGGCTGGAGTTGTGGCTCAGCAGTCTAATGCTTGCCTAGCACATGTGGGGCCCTGGGTTTGATCCTCAGCACCACATAAAAATAAATAAATAAAATTAAAGGTATTGTGTCCAACTTAAAAAAAAATCATGTCTTTATTTTTTTTAGAAAAAAATGCATGTTGAGTTTAGAAAGTATATCAAAGTGCAAGGAAGAAACCTAAAATTCTGTCATTTCACCATCAAAAAGTAGCCATTTCCAACTTAGATTGAGCAGCTCTATGCATATGTAGTTTAGAAAAGCACATTCCATATGAACAGACAGAATTTAAGAAAAATTGGATTAACATGATGATTTTTAACAGATTTCTTAAAACTTAGAAAGCAACACTCAAATTTAGACAAATATTCACCTCCACAGAAAATATGGGTTGCTAAATAAAACATCTTTTTAAAGGTAAGAAGAAAATTTTAAGAATCTTTAATATAACTTTGAAACTATTAAATGGAAGATTAAATAAATTATCACTCTTCTTGTAGCCATTATCCACCCTGCCTTAACTTTTGTTTTTCTCCTGATCATCAATGCTTAAATGTATGCTTTGTCCATTTATAGTTTGTAAAAATAATTCCTAGTTCCATATTTTTAAAATAGGAATAATAATGATATTGTGTACCAGGTATTTAAATTAAATTAAAATTACATAGACATCCTTTATAACTTATAATGTGCTTTACAATATTTGTTCTAATATGCAAATACAATGGCAGTGCAAATATGTACAAAACAACAGGCAATGTGGAGCTGGAGATATAGTACTTAGGTCTTGCCCTCAAGGAGATCCATTTAGTTTGAAAGACAAAGTGTAAGAATAAAAATTTCTTCGGTATCTATCATCAGTCAACAATTTTCCAGTAGGTAAATATAAGGTTGCAATCACTGAATGCCCTACTCTTTTATTTGCTTTTAAAAATTCTCTATCCTAGTGAGACAGAACAATTCACTGTGCTTCCAAAAGATGTTATTTCTCCCCTTTATGAATTGTTCCTCCTACCTAGAATGTCAGTCCTAATCTAAAACTATCCAGCTTTCAATACCAAGCCCAAGCATCTTCTCCACAAGTCTTTTTGTTTATTAATTTTTTAACTTTATATATGACAGCAGAATGCATTACAATTCTTATTACACTTATAGAGCACAATTTTTCATATCTCTGGTTTTATATAAAGTATATTCATACCGAATCGTGTCTTCATACATGTACTTTGAATAATAATGTCCATCACATTCCACCATCATTTCTAACCCCATGCCCCCTCCCTTCCTTTCCCACTCCTCTTCCCTATCTAGAGTTTGTCTATTCCTCCCATGCTCCCCCTCCTTACCCCACTATGAATCAGCCTCCTTATATCAGCATTTGGATTTTGGGGATTGGCAACTTCACTTAGCATTATCTTCTCTTCTCCACAAGTCTTTACAAAACCCTCCAGCTTTCAATTGCATCTTCATTTGAGATACATATCATAAACATATTAATTTACTAAACAATGAAGATTCACTCCTATTGACCTACTGGAAAATTGTTGGCTGATTACAAACTAAGAATTTTTATTCTTCTATGGTGTGGTACAGTGGTAGAGTGTCTGCCAGGAATGCACAAGGACCCAGGTTCAATTCCTGGCACCACAAAAAAAAAAAAAAAGAACTAAAAAAAAAAAAAGTGGCATGTCAACTGATGAGGCATACTATTTAGTTTTTAATTTGGGGTTCTTAATATTGTTATAAAAGCTTATTACACTACAAACCAGTTACATATGGAATAACTAGTGAACACACTGCAGTTGCATTTGGTGTTCTTGGAATATATGGATGCAAGTAACAAGAAGCTACTGCTTCATTGCCAAGAAGTCAAGTTTAATTTGCTTTCTTTTCCCCTCTCTCTTCAACTGGCCGAAATACAAATTCCACTGCAAATGCAACAACCAGCAAACACAGATGCCATCATAAATACATGGTGTTGCCAAGTAGGAAACCCTACATTGACGAATAACAGAACTCCCCATAGCAACTAGAAGATATTCTGGGTCACATATTTTAAAGCTTGAGACAATCTTATAACTAAAGAGTATACATTCCTTGTAATTGAAAATAAGTTTTTGGTTTTTTAGCACTGACATTTACTGTAACTCAAAGGGTAAGTTTTCTGTCTGGTTCATATTCATAGTAGATTGGGAAATTTCATAAATCTTTCATTCTGAACTTCTGCAATATGTAACTGCTATCAAGGAGTTCCTGCTGAGCCTTAAATAAAATTTGCCATATTCGATTTAAAGAAATCTACAAACAACTTTCAAACTTTGCTAATCAAATTCATATTCTGATAATTTGAGTGTTAAAGTTTAGCAGCTCCATGACACTTCTCACTGACATCAGTTGGCATGGAGACAAAATATGAAATCAACAAATATTCATAAACATCCACTGTGGGGCTAATATATGTTAGATACTGTAGAGGAAAAGAAAATCTCCAGGATTTTTTTTCCTCTACTCTGTAGAAATCATTAATACAGGACACTAACAAGTCAAAGCAGTATTTCATTAAAGAATTGCTCTTGTGGACCAAGTTGTAAGAAACATCATTTGTCTCCAATTGCTCCTAAATCTGAACATCTTAAAATAAAAATTCCAAGTATTATATTTCAATGGATACAAAAATCAGGAAAGAAAATAATCATTTAAAGCAAAGTTAATATTGAAGATCTTGATCTCTAAAACCAACTCTGCTTTTAAATTCAGAAATGTTTGTATTAATTTTTATGAAATTTTCCCTATCACAAGCATTATGACATGGTAATGCTTTTTAGCATCGCCCAGTTGAAGAAGCCTGGGAAGGCCTCAACATTTTACTTATTCTCAGTAAAGATATTTAGGTCAGTGGATAAATTTGAAAACCAGTTCTCCCTATTTTTTCCTCCAAAGTAAATGTATGTACCTGAAAATGCCTACTTGAAAAGCCATGAGGCCAAATAAAAGATTTTTTATTTACATTTTATAAGCATTTGAAAAATATTACATGCTGTGTATACAAATATAGTACTAGTATGCAAATCTCTAGATGGCTTACTAGATGGCTATGTCATCTACTATTAAAATGTAAAAATCCATTGAGCATGCCAAGGTTAATGGGCACTGTGTGTTTGTGTGTGTGTGTGTGTGTGTGCATAAAATATCTTTCCCTAATTTTTGAAGTTGGTAATAACATTAAAATTTGTCCTAATGCTACTGAATCAATCAGGCTTTAAAAAATTATAACTTGTGAACTTGATTTGTTATCTCAAGTGGGCATACTGGCTGAAGTACTTAAATTGAAACAATTAACAAAAATAGAATATTTCTTTTATAGTGATATTAAGAAAGCTACCTCTAAAAACAAAGATTACATATATAACAAATTCAATAATTATTCTAACATTTGGCATGATTTTGATTAAAATGTGGCTTTTTAAAAATTTTTAAATAACATCTACACAGCCTGAAGTTTTTAATCATTAAAAATTTTTAAAACTCTAGGTGGCGTACTTCTACAAGTTTGTAGAAGGAAACAAAATTGATCAAGCTTTTTATTATTTCTAATCAACAACTGTTGAAACTATAAATCGTGCAAGCAGTCCACTGACATCTGAGATTTGTTAATAGAAAATTATTTGTAAGTTTAAATCTATTTATCTAAATAAAAGCCACAAAAGATTGTGAGTCTGTTTACATTAGTGAATATTTATGTGTGGGAAATGAGTTGCATGCAGAAGAAACATTTTAACAGTGCCTACCTCAAAATGAAAAGAAACAGCATTGTATTCAACTCATCTTTAACTTTCATATATTAAAAAATTCCCTCTAACATTTGTAAGACTACATTTGTGTAGGCATTGGTGTCATTTCCAAATATACATCTCATTACTATTTGAAAATTATCCTGTTTACATATAAAGACAACAGTATATCTGTCAGATGACTCTCTCGTACACTAACCAGTTTCTGACACCATGGGGGCTGTTTGCAAGGGCAGCTCTGGCTCTTGATTGTCACTGGGGATGCAACTATTTGTTTGACACCATGTCTATTTCCCAGTGATATTACAATTCATTTATATGGTGCCATGTGAAGTTCTTTTTAGTAAGACGATTTTATATAGTGTTTCTTCAAATGTTTTATTTGGAATCACTCAACTTTGGTTCCCCTCACAAGAATGATGGCCATATTTATATGCAAGCACGACTTTTTTTTTTTTTTCCCAGTCATTTGGGAATTACCAACCTATGGGGCTGTATTGTCTCTGATCCTCTCTGACCTACTGAGTATGACAGGTAGACCAGTATCATGAAACTAGATCTAAAATCAATTGTCATTTGAGCCCCACTCTGGAAACCATTGGCTATAGTTACCATTCTGGAAACTTTCAATGATTTTAAATGGATGTCATGTTGACAGCACACATTATTTCCTAACGTTTTCAAAAGATGCGATAAACTCATCATTTCACATAATTCTTACCCATGTTTTCATGTAATATTTGTTGACTAGAAAAAGAACTGAATTCATACGGAAATTCTTAGTAATGTATCTCTTAAGTCAGTTGAGCATGAGTTCAGATTTATTTTCATTTCTAATCCATTCTGTCTTTGAAAGGTTGATCATTACTTAGATTTCTGCAGAGAGACGTTGTTCCAATAGTGACTTACTTGCAAGATTAATGTCCTAAACTTATTGCTGTTGGCAGTAGTTTGTTGAGGTAGAATAGTTTTGGGGGATCTAAAGTCTTCAAATTGAGTTGTATAATCTTATTTTTTAATTTTATTATATTGAATAGTAGGTATGTACTTTACCCTATTGGAATTCACTCACTTGTAAACAAAAGTGGTTATTTCAATGTGTTAATTTAATTTGGGGGGCACCTAAATTTAATTATTAATCAGTTTTTTTAATATTAAGAAACAATGAGTATAGAAATCAATATTAATTCTTGCTTTGCAATGATATAATATAAAGCTTATATATCTTCTATCACCCATTATGGCTATTACAATTGGGTACAAAATAAACACAAATTTGCATGTATACTATGTATATATACAACCACAGGTACACACAGATATGTGTAGTGCACATATGAACATATATGTATACATATATATACATACTTTTTCTCTTTTTAAAGATCACTTACTCATCTTTATTCTCTTCTTTTAAAAATATAGTTTTTAAAAAAGCTATTGATGGCTACTCATATAAATCAAAAGAATTAAGCTTGACTTATGAGAAGTGAAATAGTAATAATTCAACTCATATGCTAATTTTAAAATTACATCGACAAAAATATCCTATTAAAAACACAAAAGAAGTATACCTCAGTTCTTTATTATGGCATTCAGGAAGAATGGGATTGTAGAAATAAATTGAATGGGACAAAGTGGGGGAAACATACAAAGCAGAAGAGGGCATAATATAAAGAATGAAATATACAAACACAATACAAGGAACAAAGGTACTTTCTGATCTCTATGGAATCATTTGCTTCTTTCAATCTGTTTTCCAAAACTGAGTCTTAGTGTACACCAATAGTTCTCCAATTTTGGTGAGCCTTAGGAATACCCATTTAAAACAAATTGCTGGACCCCATCCTCATTCCATGGTCCTAGGGTGGGGCCTCCCAAAATTTGTAATTCTAAGTTTCCAAGTGGCCATACTTTGAGAATCACTTATTAGATCTTTCTAGGTCCTGATAGTTGGGGGGAATATTCTGAGGCTACTATGAATTCCTCTAGCTTATATTTCTGAAAGTAGTCAAATTGTTAGGTAGGGTTTTTTTTCCTATCATTTTTGTGGCATATAGATGATTTTCATGGCAGCATTACAGTATTGTTCATGATATGCAGACTAGATTTTTGCAATGACTTTCCAATTTCTTTTATCAAGAAACTAAGTGAGGAAGTGGAGTTAAATTATTTCTGAAAGTATAGTTTGTTAAATAAATTATAACTAAGTGTGCATAGTATTTCTAATTTACTCAAACATGGGGGTAATCATTTATAGTTTTTGGCAATTAGATCCTGTGTTTTGTTAAATTTATACAAAGTATAATTTTTTTGAGTGATTATAAAATTTTCTGTACATTGCTAGCACACAGAAATTAAGTTTGGGGTATTAATCTTGTATTCTATGATTTTATTAAATCTACTTATTACAGTACATTCTTGGAGATTTCTTGAGACTTCCCATGTAGATAATATTATCTGCAAATAAGGACATTTTATTTTTCAATCTGTATGTTTTTCATTTCCTTAGGCTACTTAACTGGTTAAAAGGTAAAGTGCCACGTTGAATAGAAGTAGAACAGAAGCAATGACAACACATGCCCTTCCCTTATTCCCAGTCTTAGGGAGAATGCATTCAGTTTTTTATCATTAAAAAAAAATTGCAGATGCTATTTACTAAGCTGAAGATGTTTTCTTTTGTTTCTGAGGTTTGGTTTTGAATCATAAATGGGTATTGTTTTGCAAAATGTTTATTCTGTATTTTTCTGATTTTCTTCCTAATGTGATGAAATACATCCAATTTCTAGTATTTAATCAGACCTGAATTCCTGTCTTTCATAAATTCGACCTGCTGATATTTTGTGTCTATTTCATGAAAGCACTGGTCTCTACTTCTCTTTTCTTATAATCACTTTTCCTTATTTTCTTATTTTGATATCAGAATAATGTTGGTTTCAACTAGTCAGGTGGGAGGTATCCCCTTTTCCTGTATTTCTGAAAGAGATAATGTAAAATTGCTGTTATTTATTCTTAAATATTTGGCAGTTTCTAATAAAGGTAATTATGCGTTTACCATACAACCCAATCATATTTCAAGTATTTACTGATCCTACAGAAATGAAAATTTCATGTTCATCCAAGACTCAGTAAACAAATCTTCACAGAAACTTTATTTGCAATAAGCAAAAATTGGAAATAACTCAAATGTCCTTCCATGGTAACTGGATTAAGAGATTGTGGTACATTGGTAAAATGGAATATTAATTAGTGATAAAAAGGAACAAACTGCTGACAAATAACACTGAGGATTTAAAAGGGTAATATGATGGATGAAAAAAGTCTTAAAAGGTTACATACTTTATAAGGTTCCATTTATATAACATTATTCAAGTGACAAAATTATAGTTATGAAGCATTAGGGTTAGATGAGGGCATAACCATTTAGAATTAGTTTGTAGAGATGAAGAGTTCTATGTCCTGATTGTAACATGAATCTACACATGAGAATAGTTCATAAACAGAAAAAAAAGCATGTAAAAATTGTAAAATCTCAATAAGCTCTGTACCTGAGTTAGTAGTATTGCTGCAATGTCAATTTCCCAGTTTGACAATGTACTATCGTTATATAAGATATTATAAAAGGGAAAAGCTGTACTAATCATATAGAAGAATCTCTAACATTTTTGCAACTTCTTGTTAAGTCCTAAAGTATTCCAAAATGTAACATTATAAACAAATTACTAGTAGGCACACACACACAAAAAGGGCACGTGACAGAGAAGCCTGACCTTAATATTCTGGATGAAGAGTCAAGAAAGACTTTATTATATAAGGAAAGACTACAAATTTTGTAGGAACACAATTCAGCTCATAACAGAGGTTTTTACCTGCCAAAAGAGTGGGGACAAAGATAAGGGCACAACAGAGATTCAAAGTCAAAGAGGTTGAAAACAGTTCTAAGTATTTTGTAATAGTTCTCATAATGACTATTTATAATAAAATATTTTAAATAGGTAATTTAAATAACTATCTGCTTGCTTTAAATGATTATATTCTGAAACAGCATTCCTGATATGTCTAAAATAAGAGCTTTGTGTGTTAAAAAAAAATTGAATGGTGGATGTATTAGAAACATATACAGTTAAAAAAATGTGGAACCCCAAACACAGTGTCTTAAACAACCAGGAGTTATTTTCTCTCAAATAAAAAAGTGCACAGGTTGGCAATTGCTCAGGTGTTCAACAATGTCATCAGGGAGCCAGGTTCTCCCTAATCTATGAGCTAAACCTTTCAAATGTAACTTTCAATTCTCACATTTGCCATTTCACGGTTGTAAAATGGTTGTTACAATTTTCTTACTGGCAGTCAGTCAGAAGGAGAAAGAGGCACAAAGTTCTGACTTCTTCATTTGAAAGGAGAGCCCTCCCAGAAGGCTTCTATGCATTTCATTAGCTGAACTGTTGCATCCCACACCTGAGATTTGTCCAGTAAGATAGTCAAAAGTAATGTGACTATTCAAATTTTAAAAATTAGAAACTGAATATCACAGTTGCACTAAGAGTCCAGGAGCATTTCTAGTGCTCAAAAGCCACTAATGGCTAGTAGCTACCACAGCAGATGGCATGAATACAATTTCCTTCACTGCAAAAAGTTCTGCCTTGGTCTAATCACTGACCACAAGAAAACTACCACTTCTCTATTAAATCAATTAAGATATATCCTCTGGGATATTATAATCTCTTTGAGGAGAAGGATCTTTGGCACTATCCAGGCAAAATGGTATTGTCAATGAAAAGAAATAGAAGTAATAGGAATATGTTGAGTATTGTCTGCCACGATGGGATTATCAGTACATTTAGGTTGAAGTTTATAAATATTACCATTGACAAAGTACTTAATAAGTAAAAACTCTTGGCAAGAAGTTATCTAAAAAATAACTTTATTTTTTATGAGTAAAAATGAAGTAAAGCTAAGACTGACAGCTATAGAAGGCAAGAAATTAACTATTACACAAATAACAATTGGTAAAGTAAATACTAATCTAGTGATGATGGGTGGTCAGAAGGAGAAAAGGTAGCAGGACAATGAGCAGGCACTAGTTTCTTTATAGAAAATGTAAATTTGAAATTGTTGATCACGGTGAAAATACATTTACCAGTTTCGTGTACACAAAGAGTACATCTCTGTGAAAACAAAGATTAGTAGGGAAGAATTTTCTGCATACGGGAGAAATTATTTCACATAAGATATTTAATCAGCTGCTTATTACTCACTACAGAATAAGATGAAAAAGACTGTAACATGGAATATTAGACTAAATATGAAGAGTGATTTACTAATAGTAAGAATCATTCAAAAGTTAAAAGAAGTGGATATTGGCAATAGTTTTCTTCCTAAAGACTTACAGGTTATTAAAATTCCCCACAGTCCCTACTTGCCCAAATCCAGCAATGACAAGTTTGAAAGACTTGTACATTGTTAGCAAAAATGAGTTTAATTTAAATATACATACATAAATTACAAACTAATACTAACAATAAATATTTGTCCTCATGAGCCACTACCTGTTTTAAAAACTGATTTGTGTCTAAATAAAATGTTCAACTTTCAAAGTCCTTTCTTTTCCATTGAAACATGTAAAATACTGTTAAAGACAGGATAAAGATTGTTTTTCATGAAAATAAGAAAATGTAATTATAACTAGGAAGTTAATAGAATATGAGAATTGTAATAATTCTATTTCTAAAGATAGTTTAAATTTTATCACTTGCCAAAACTGAAGGGAACTCAACCACTGCAACCTCTTTAACCCCTATTCTCTATGGTACTTAAATATACCTTTATATAATTTACAGTTATATTTTAATAAATATAATTTGTTAAAAGGCTAAATTGAAGTGTTACAGCACAGACTAACCTTAAGGCATTTTATAAGTAGAAATATCTACATCAAAACAAAAATTTCACAGATATTGCAGAACTTTGGAGAATCACATACTTTAAAAGCAAGATTTCAGAACATAGCAGACAAAGTAATTTAAACATCCCAAAGGAATGCAAAGCAAAATCAACCTAATACTATAAACAAAGTTAAAATAATTTGCTTCTGTAAGTTAGGTATGCTGTGTATTTCCAATCATCAGTGAGGAGTTAACTAGAAATTGAGCTCGACAATAATATGATTACAACAAAAAAGAAGCTAGGATCTTCATATGCAAGTTTAACAAATCATCATGGTTTATTTAACAAGGTTATTTCTACATCAGATTGTGGATTAAAAGCAGTTATATATGTGATATGAAAAGACCGATGTACAATCAATAGGTCTTATTTCTTTCTTCCATGGATTTCCCCCATCTCCCTGCTTAGTAGTAAAAGGCATTTTTAGGCTTATATAAACACATTCTTTAGAACTGCCTTCTTCACAGAAAATTAGAATATAAATAGCACTGGGCATTTAGTTAAATAAGTCACAGGTCAATAATTTCAACTGTGCAGTTGTGAAATCTAATGTCAAAGAGTTTTTGAAGCCTTAAGACTGGGTGATCTGCAATGTTTCCAGCATGTCTTCAACTGCCTTTAGAGAGTATTTGGTTTCCTTCTTACTTCGGCCTGCAAACTAATTAAACAACAACAAAAGAAAGCTCTATTAGGCTCAATTTCAATCGCAGGTTAAAAAAAAAAAAAAAAATCACAACATCACCTTCATATTGCTAATGAAACTTTACATTAACTATTTTTTCACTAGCATGGAATCAAACATCTTCATAAGAACAAAAGTTAAGGTTTAAGAACCTTTTTATTAAGGTTTCATCCTCAGTTGAGGTGTACAAAGGTTTCACTCCATACTTGGTTGGTTTTAAGTAGTATGATAACATCATAGATTTGATTTTAAAACTATCTCATATTCAGACCCCAAACATGCATAAAATAACAAGCATAAATTTTAGAAGTTTAACATATTTATTAAGGCACACAATAATAATTTCCACTTATCTTACCTCTAAATAGATTCTTACAGTTTCAAACAAAGATATAATGTAAATTAAAGTACTTTTTATTAAATATTTTCAAGTTGCAAGTAATCAAAAAAGTCAAAGTTGGATATATTTTAAGTTTACAGATTTATCAGTTGACTAATGATATGTTTTTGTAGCAAAAAGCCTGTCAACACTCCACACAACATATTAAAATGATGCAACATATTTTTAAATATCCATCTTCTAGTTTATGAAATTGTAATTAACTTTATAAAACTAAACTGGGGTTGTATTTTATAATGAAAACCAAAAATAATACATCAAGTACTATCTATATATAAAAGCAAACTCATGGCATCTTAAATTCAATATAGTACGCATAATCTGTGGGGTTGAACACTGTTGAATACCCCATGCTGTTTTCAAAATGAGTTTTCTAACTGGACTGACAATCTCCATCATTTATCAGTCTGATTTAACACAACAGATTTAACTGATAAATAAGTGTTATGAGGATGGAGGAAAGTTTAATTATATTATCTGTTTTCCCTTGGTCAAAGTATTAATTAAAATGTGGTATTAGTAACATCTAGCATCTAGATAACATATTTTAAAGTGACTGATCCTGCCTTCAAATAGCAATGCTATCTTAAGTACTTAGTACTTGATTTATGATGTGTTTCTTCTCTTTCATAATTAACTAAGCAAACTTCTCATGACCTGTTCAGAAAGATTAAATAATCAAGTACAGGTAACATTATAGAGGCATAGGCTTCACAAATTGGTAACCTGTCTCTGACCCTTCTGGCTACACCATAACATTACAACTCCCCTAGTTCCTAAAACATTAGCTTCTGTAGTTGAATCTTTATTTAATAGAGTAAATAAAAAGTTGTTTTTTGCTTTTTGTTTTTTTTTAAGGGAAATGTTATGGAAAGAGAAAAGCTCATAAAAATCAAGATCACTTTTATTTTTCCCTGAGTTAAAGTATCACTAAGAACTGAAATGTTAAAAATACAAGTTGTAATTATAAAATATGGCAACAGTAACACCACATTTAAAACATTTTTTTTTCTTCATTTCCCTTGGCAAATAAAGGATGTGAGGCATGGTTATTACTTATATTATTCACCTTCACAAGGATCTACAAAGAACAGAAAGTCTTTTCTTTTACCACTGCCTACCCAATGTAAACAGGAATGGTCCTAATCAGATACTTAAAGGTCTAATTCTGAGAAGAGAAGCTTTGATGGGTTGGGGGAGGGGTACAAAAATAGGATACCACGTGGTAACATTGACTCTTAATTTAAAGCAGCAAAGTAAAAATATAAAAATTGTAGAAAGCTAATGTTCTAATATGAATTTTAAGCTATAGTATTTTTCTTGATTTGTACCTAACAAATATAATAGAAAGTGTGATTTTTTTTTAATTAGTAATTTTAAAACATCATCTAAGATGGTGTCAAACACTACTGACAACACTGCAATTTACAATAAACCAACCTAAATTGTGTCAGAACAAACAAAAACAAAATTGGGAATATAAATCTATCACTTCAAATTTTGCCTGACATGTAATTATTCTGTCTATCCCAGAATTACATAGCAATTTAACTGATTATGCTGGAATTACATTTTTTTCTTCAAATCATGATTTAATTTTCTGTTTCCCAAGGATAATAACAGAATCACCCCTGAATCACAGATAACATAGGTGCATTTAACAGTATACCAAAGAGCATTTATCTGGAGAATTGTTAATAGGTTCACGTTAAAGTTTTTCATGAGCATTAATCGAATGTGCTTGCTTCTATTGAACATGCTAAACCAATTATTTAACTGAAAAGCAAGCAGTAGCTATATTATTTCATTATTCAGTGGAGATGAAGAAAAATCATCTTTAAAAATTCATTTTCTTTCATTCATAAATATCTAGAAAAACATTACTATAAGGAATATTTATTTTATACTTAATTCTAATTTACATGCCTAGATGAGAGTCACAAAGTTCTCAAACAGATCCCAGAATTTACCTAATCACAAAAATGTCAATCTCTGGAGGATGTACTTTTCCACATTATTCACAAATTTTGTGTTTTTCTTTTCATACAGTTATATGTAATTAAGTAAACTCTTCTTTCATACTTCTTTTTAGGATCTATAAGAAAACTCATCAAAAAAACAATAAAACAATCAAATAATCTTGCATATCAAAACCAGAAATCAATGATTTGTCCATTTTAACAACTGGGACACACTGAACAAAAATTAGCTCACACAATTTGTGGAAAATAGTATGGGCTGACAAAGTAATAGGATAAATAGAACAGAATGGCAGATGGATGAATCTCAGAAACATGCTGAGTGAAAGAAGCCAGACACTAGAGAGCCCATAACCTATGATCTCATTTACATAAAGTTTTGGTGCAGGCAAAATTAATTTGGGGTGATAAATATCAAATGACTGCTTGCCTGCTATGTGTGGGTGGGGAGGACTGACTACAAAGTGATAGATGGAAACTTTTGGGGGTGATGAAAATGCGGTGTATCTTCACAAAACACTTTAAATGTGTGCAGTGTACATAATTCTATTGTAACAAAGTGGATAAAAAGGCAAAATAAACTAAAACAAAAGGATGTGACTTAAAGATTTATAGAACTTGTGTCCCTTGAATCTGGGTTAACCAAGTGAGTTGTTTTATCCAATGAAATACTAGCAAAATATGATACAATTAGAGGCTTTTTAAGCCTGTGCATATTGTAGTTTGCCTATTAGCTCCTCTTGGAATCCTGAAACTATCATGTGAATAAGCCCAAGTTAGCCTGCCAAATGAGAGAAAAGATCCAGCATCTCCAGCTGATGGAGTCAACTGTCAGCTATTTAAGTGATATTTTCTATTTAAGTGATATTTCTGCATACTAGCAGAAATATGAATGAACTCAGCCAAAACTACCACGATTACTCAGATCTCACACCAAACTGCCTACCTACAGAATCATAAGCAAATAAGGTATTTTAAATCACTAAGTATGCAAAAGTTAATGGATACAAATATTTAAGAATTTGGTTTACAGAAAGAATACGGAGAAACTTCCTAGAGAAAGTATAGAATATGAAAGCTTCAAAAACACCAAAAGATTTTAAAACCTGTTCCTTTTCTGGTGTTGAAATAAAAATAAATTTTGTATGAGAGGTCATTCCTAATTCAGGAGTATTATACATTGCTATACAGAAACCTGACAGGACCCAACTGAGAGGTGTGTTATCTTCCTACGGTGATATTCAAAATGAATTGAGAAATTGACAAGAAAATTTCCATGCCTTGTCTTTCCTATAGAATGAAGAAAAGACAAATCACACCTTCAGTAAGAAGTCTAAGATATCTCTGAGTAACTATGGAGTTTATGGTGTAATACTCAATGCCTGAGGAGCACCAGTAGTGCTTTCATAGCTTTTCCAAAGAACACTCAGAATTTATAAGACTTTATGAAAAGAAAATGGATCTTACAACATAATGAGAGAGTGTACAAGGAGAGAAGGAGGGCGGGCAAATGGAACTAAAAACAGGATTTGGTTCTATAAACAAACACATCTCATAAAGCAGGAAGGGTGTGTTTGTCTAGAGACTTGATCAACCAGGCTTTCCATCACTGAAAAGAGTTCTTGAGTTATAGTAATTATAGTAATTTTATACTATTGAGAGCTGTATATCCTAAATGAAGAGAGAAATAAGCACAGGTAGAATGTCAATTGTTCACAAGAAAATAGAACTGAGGAAAGAATTAGAAACTACATTAACATCTTCAGATACATTTATACCTGACACATCTTATAGAGGCAGTATATTATTACCCTTAAGAATATCAACTCTGGAGTTTGCCTTTCTGCGTTTGAAAACAACTGTCATTAACCAGGTATGTCACTTTGGGAGCATTATTTAATCTTTCTGTGCTTTAATTTCCTCATTTGTAAAACAGGTGGGCTGGGGATATAGCTCAGTGTTAGAATGCTTGCTTAGCAAGCAGGAGGACCTGAGTTCAATCCTCAGCAATGTAAAAAAAAAATAAAAAGCCCTGTAAAATAGGAAAAATATGTAATTCATAATACAGCCTCTATAAATGTTTGTTATTTTTAATTATTATTTTAATTGCAATGATCAGAATAGGCATAAGAACGTGAATTTGAAATGATTCATAATGTAATTTGGTAATGTAATTCCAATGTAATTCATAATGTAATAAAGCTTAACTCCTCAGAATACTTTCATTTTTTAAATTAGTGCATTGTAGTTATATATAATATATGGGTTCATTTTGACATAATTATACAAGCATAATATATCACTGATCCAATTCAACCCCCATTACTTCCCATTTCCTTCCCCCTGTTCCCTTTCCTTTATTCTACTGCTCAGAATACTTTTAAAAGAAAATCCAGGTCCAGAGATATTATGCAATTTATCCAATGTTGCATAGTTAATAAATATCAGAGCTAAATTTTGAACCCAGACAATACAGATCTACCATCTGTGTCTTCTTTAATACACGGAACTAGTTCCATGGAATGGGATTCATAGTAGAATACAGAGAAGGACAGAAAACAATGGATATCCACATGGGATGAAATGGCTGCTATGTCATATCGTAAATAAAAATCTTTTCCAAGTAAACTATGGATTTACATATGAAAGTAAAAAACTAGAATTCCTGAAGACACACAAGACTCTTTTGACCATTGAGTAGCAAAAAATTTATTAACAAAAAATAAAAAGTACAAACCATGATATATCCATGAAGGATATCACTGATAAATTTGATCACATTTAACTTTAGAACTTCTATTTGTCAAACTCATTTGAGAAGGAGAGTACGAAAAGAGAGGTATTTGCTACATACATAACCAGAAAAGGGCTCATAATCAGAAAACCAAAAAAAAAAAAAAAGAAAGAAAAAGTCATACAAACCAATAAGAAAAAGATAAGACTTTATAAAAGAGGATATCCAAATGGCCAATAAACACGACAGAATTCTCACTGGAAGATGCAAAATAAAATAAACGAAATACCACCATACACATACCAGAACAGATATAATAACAAAGACTAACAGAACCAAGTGTTAGTGAAGATATAAGTGATGAGAATTCTTCAAGTTACTTGTAGGAGTAAATCAACTAACTTGTAAAACTGTCTACATCTACTACAGTTCAATATACACATACTCTATGACCCAAAATTTTCACTGAAAAGTGTATATGCATCAGAAATTTATGTTAATGTTGACCAAACAAAAAATTCAGTGCAGCGCTATTCAAAACAGTCTCAAACAGAAAATAATCCAACTGCTCATCAACAATTGAGTAGATATATTGTAATATATTCATTCAATATACTACAGTATAATAAAAATGAATAAACTATAGTCATATACAAGGGTAAATCTCATAAACCTAATAGTGAGTGAAATAGATCAGGAGAAAATGAATACAACTGTATGATGCCATAAATTATAAAGTTATAAGTCAGTACTCTTGAAAAGTAGATATTGCAAGGACCTATCAGGAGGTGATGTTTATATTTATGTGCCTAGATGCATATTTATGACTTGTGTTCTTTTTTCTATGTTACAATTTAATAAAAATGGATTTAAAAAATATAGTTATGTCAAAAAAAGAACCTAGTAGTTAGTTATTTCTCAAAGATAAGTTAAAACAATGATGAAGTGTGCATGCTATTAGTTTTGTATTATACAAGTCTTATTTTTAAATCAATCATTCACACAAACACACACAGCAGGCCTACTTATTGTGTAACCCTATCATTACAGATCTGAGATATCTCAAACTGTGTTTTTAAGAAGCACAATCTAGCTGGTATCTATAAATATTTTGACTTACAAAACACTAACATTCTCTGCAACATACAACTACACAAAGGTGATTTTAAATGCCATGATTAAGATGACAGTAAACTTTTAAATTAAATCTCTCCTATCTTCTCCAACCAGGAATATGAAAATAAAGAATCAAACAGCACCAAAAACAAAACCAACACAGAAGAAAACAAGCCCACATTACATCTTCTTTCTAAAACCCTAGAATGTGATTTTGTCACCAATAGCAGAAAGACCTATAAAAGATCAACAAGTCTGCAACAGGAGCAACACAAAGTAACAGAACAACCCACTTATTCTTTTTAAGAAACCAAAAATAAAATCATGAGCAAGCATTAATCCCTTCAACAAGGAAACCTAAGTTGATGAATTATAAATGGTCTACAAAACTTGGAAAGTCTTCACAAGCTCCAAATCAAAAGCAAGTGTAATAAACTGTGCAAATGAGAAATTAAGTTTACATCTAAGGCCTCAAAATCTCTCAAATAGTCAGCCAACACTCTCTTACAGAAGCACAAAACCTCATACCAGGAGGAATAACTGAAGCCAAATTTAAAAACCTCATACTAGGAGAAAAAACTGAAGCAGAAAACATATACTAAGAGGAAGACTGTTCAGATGCTAAGAGGAAGACTGTTCAGATAAGGAACATAAGAAGGGAGTAATGCCCAGAGGCACCTATCAAAAAAACAAAACAGGGCTGGGGATGAGGCTCAAGCAGTAGCATGCTCACTTGGCATGCCTGCGGCCCGGGTTCGATCCTCAGCACCACATACAAACAAAGATGTTGTGCCCGCCGAAAACTAAAAAATAAAATATTAATAAAAAAAAAACTGGCACAGCACTATATAACATTTAAAGTTGAGAGTAATATTTCAGAATCCAAGATCTTTAGAATTTTTTAGGGTAGAACAGAGAACTACCATGAAGTAAATATTCTATGTTAGTTCTGACAAGCACTGGATATACAGAAAGGTCTTAATTAAGTTGTCCGTAACGAAAAGGAGGAAGCCGTAGAATAGTCAAGTTGGGAAAGCTACCCTATCCTATCTTCCACTCCCCACATTCCATGTTTCCTCCTAACAGCCCAGTAAAACTGTCTTATTATAAGTGAAAAACAAGAAAAAAAAATGAAACTGTATAAAAAATTATTATGAAGAGAAAAAGAATAAAATACAAAAAATGACAGAAAAAATCTGAGAGAAAATGAATAGGAGGTAAGGAAAGGAAATCCAATATACTTATAATTGGAGCCCTGAAAAAAAAAAAAAACTAAAGCAAGTGGAAAAAAATCTATAACTGTAATTCTAAAAGTATCTTTTCTCAAAAAAAATTACTGAATCTACATATTAAATAACTGTCTTGTGTACTTAGGAAAACTTATACAAGAATAACCAACAATATATATCATAGTGAGATTGTTAGATTTTAAAGAAAAAGAGCAAATTCTTTTGAGTACCAGATAAAAGTCTAAATCACTTATGAGAGAAACTCAGGATGGCATTAGGCTTCTTGACAGCAAAATTTTATCCTAAATAACAATGAAACTACATGATTAAGATACATAATTAAAGTAAATGTAAGCCAAGAGTACATAAACAGTCAAATATCCTTTAAATATAAAGGCTGCTAGTTATAAACAATGGAAGATGTGAAAAAATATTTTTTCCCATGAGCAAATTTTCCTTGAAAAATATTTCCTGAAAAATCTCTTAGAGATGAACTTCAGAGAACTAAGAAATGAATGGAGAAGTTTTAATATAAGATTTAAAGTGTAAGCAGACTGCAGAAACTTTAATAGTTTGGTTCATTTATTTTTAGGTTTTCCCTTCCTTCTTTATTTCTTGGGATACCTCTGATTAATAATACACTCACATACCAAATATGCTTTTGAAATGGATCATGCTATTTATCTTACATGAAGTTTTAAAATTACTTCACATTTACCAAAGTTTGAAGAGACAAAAATCACTATGAAATACATTAACTGATCTACATAAAAACAAAATTATTAATACTAACCTGATAAGCTCTGTTTATTTGGCTAGCTGCCCAACTAGCATATTTCATGTTGTCCTTTTTCATTTTTGCACTTGCTTTTGGATTAGAAGCGATATGACTTGCAGACTAAAAAAAAGAAACATCAAAAGCAAAATTTCTTTTATTCTAGCCAATCAAAAACATGTAAGGGTAACAGTTGCAGTGAATTGATAACAAAAAAATTTTAAAACTATCAAAAACTTTAAAAAATAAAGTTGAATGAAATTGGTGTTGAAAAATGAAAACATTTTAAAATACAGCATAATCCAAAGTAATGAAGACAAAAGGGTATTTTAAATAATACCTGAAGTTATTTAATTGTATATCTACCACAAATCTGAAAGGTAAAAGCCCCTATCACTTAAATAAAGAAGCCATGGAAACATACTTCTGTAAACCAAAAAGTACTTTCTCATTAGAATTTTAGTAATGCATATTCTTGTTACTTAATAGAATCAGCTTTCCAATGTCAGAAGCACTGAGTATTAATAGAAATCTCAAAAATAATTTATACTATACTAACAAGTGAAAAAAATTCAGTCCAATAGGAGTGATCTGACTTGACAAAAACAACTTCAATAGAAGACTTCTGAAAGAACATCCTTTTAACTAACCTATTTCTCTTTTCGCTAAAGAGCTTTTAAGTTTTGTTCTACAGAATTAATAACTACAATTTGTTATACCTTCTCCTTTTTAAAAACGTATTTAAATAAGAAATTCTTAATCTGGACCCATGAAGAATCTATAAATCCCTCAAATCATATCCTAATTTTTAAATGTATGTTGTATTTCTGGGGAAGAGTAAGGTATAAATTCTGTTTTGTTCTTAAATATATCTTATTCTTAAAAGGATCTGTCACCCAGTGATTCATAAAAAGGTTAAGCCTTTCTTTTATACCTAAGTGGGTGTTATAGGTTAACCTCCACTGTCAATGATGTATCTGTATGTTAATAACAAAATTTCTGTGTCTCATCACTTGTTGGATATGAATTTTTGTAAATGCAGTGGTTAAAAGACTGGATTAAAATGCCTGAACTGAAATCCCAGCTTAAACACTTGGGGGCTCTGTGTACATATTTGGGTAAATTAATTAAGCCTGTATATCAGTTTTACCATCTATGAAATGACAGAAATATCTATTCAAATACTTCAAATGAAGATTTAAGGATTTAAAACAAAAAAAAAAAAAATGCAAACACGATGCCTGGTGCATAAATTTCAATGTAAATGTATTATTAATAATGACGTATTGTCACACAATTTTCAAAATAAGTATTTATTTAGTAACATATGTTACTGTTAACTATATCTCTAACCACTTGAAATTTGGAATTTTTAAAAAATTCCTTTGAACAATATTCTAGCCATATTTTGTCATTCCTTTCTAAAAATTATTTATATTTCTTCCCATCACTTTTTAAATCAAGTCTTTTTTTTACTGAGCTATAACAAGAAGATACTTATTAGAAAATTCATAGAAAGAGTAAAATAAAACAAAATTTCAAAGAACTGACCTATTAAAGTTTATTTTCTTAGTCTCTTTGATTGCAGAGGTGTTCATTTTATATATGAAGCTCAGCAAATTCTTTTATTTTCATAGCTCTTATTAAATGGCTTTTCTAAGCTCTTCATTTGGCATAAAGCATAGATAACTACATACTCCCAACAATTTCTAAACTTTTTTCTATGCCATAAAAATAATTAATTTGACATATTAGAGATTCTATTTTCTAATGTTTTTTATTAGCGTAGTTTAAAAACATCTCACACAACTAAACTTAGGTAACAAATAAAATAATGTTGGGCACAAAACCAAGAATATCAAAACAATTAAAATATATATAATATACTTTGTTATATATTACTATTTAACTGTGTAAGAGTAGATATCAATTCTGATATAAAAGATATTTTATACGGAAATGTCAAATAGCTAGGATAACTTAACATTCAAATATAAAACTGCCTTACAACCTACTGTTATTAATACAACAACAACAAAAAAAAAAAACAAGGAATGGTTAAAGAGGATTGTTAAATGGAGTTTAAAAGACAGATTTTGCAAAATAACATTAAGCATGCACCTCAACTCACCATGTAAAGCCCAAATAAAGCTCTCATATTTCTGTTGTTCAGTTTCAATGCCTGTGCAAAATATTTTCTTGAAAGTTCGAGGTTTTCAAGTCCACCCTGGGTATATTTAACCTGTTAAAAATTGCAGTGTGCTGAAACTTGTTTATTTTACTACTTTAAAATATAGCATGCTTCATCATACCATAGGCATTAAGTAATCGAAACAGATATTATGTAAACAAATGCAAGATGTTAAAAGAATTCACCTTACGGTTGTTAAATCTAATCTAACATAACTTCCCCTAAAAAGCTATTCTATTCTATGAACATTAAGATCACTGAGTAGTTTCTAAAACTGCTGGCACAATAAAAAAGCTCAGAAAAATTTCTGCTTGTATATTGCCTTGCAAGTGCTACACATCAGTATATTTTCTGTTACTACCATTACAAATCTAGACCTGGATATTGAGTTGCCCTTTTACATTTGTACTCTAATAATTAAGAAAATAATGATCCTTTTGCGTTCCTTAATAATGAAGTCCTCTAACCTGATAGCATAAAATTATACTGATATTCTTTTTTTCCACTTTTCTTTTTTAGTTGTAGATAGACACAATACCTTCATTTATTTTTATGCGGTGTTGAGAATCGAGCCCAGTGCCTCACATGCTAGGCAACTGCTCTACCACTGAACCACAACCCTAACCCCTATACACCATTTTTAACCACAGACAGATTAAATACTTCCTTCATCCCAAAACACTGGCCTTAATATGAATTTCCAAAAAATATGAATTTAAAAACCATAATCACTGTAAATTTCAAACCAATTAAATGGTGACAATTGTGACATATAAATTTATATTAGGAAAGAAAATAGTTTAATATACTATATAAAACACAAAGAATTCACCGTTTTAGTTGAAAGTCCAGCATTTCCACTGTAATAGTAAAAATTCAGAATTTCTTATTCCCCCACTCAATACTCATCAGATGGTTTAAATATTTACATATTCACCTCAATGAAAAAAAAATACTCTTAGTACCATAACAATACACAAGAGCAAGAAAAATAAAATCACAGAAATTTGTTGTTTCTAAAAACACTTACTTCAGCATACTGCTGACAGTATAAGTGGTTGTGTGGATTAGTCATCATAAGCTCCTCTAAACAAAAGGCTGCTTTTGCATAGCTGAAGAATATCAAGAGGAGAAATTACTTTTGAAAAATCACAAATTTTATCTTAGGTATGCCTTTAAATAATTTCAAA